>NC_064580.1:21767500-23017500 GCF_937001465.1 Orcinus orca
ATGACTGACTGTATAACACCTGACAGAATCAATTATAACTGACTGTTGTTTGATACCTTTGCACGGAAATAAATGAAACAGACATTCAGAACAGAGACGGCTGCTGCCTGTGTGCCTAAGCCTGCCTTAATTAAAATAAAATAACCAGTAGGCGATGTTAAAATGTCTTTGCCTCGTGCTTTCTAGTTCAGTGTGTTTCGTTAAGTCCAAAAAGGGTTTTACAAAGAGTAAAGCTGAAAAGAGATTTTCAGTTTACTGACACGGAAATAAAATATCTGAAATAGAGATGGTTTCCTTAGATGAGAGAATACTCCACTTTTTAAAAAAATAGTTCTGACATCTTATTTGATCAGTTGACTTTTAAATGAAATATTTAAGACAAGTTCAACATGCAGATGACGGTCTAGTTCATCCCATGTAGAAAATACTGTAGCTTGCATGATTTTGAGGTTTTAGACTCTACTTAGTAGAAACCAACTTTTAAATTAGCAGTTCATTTTCTTGTCTGATAAAATATTGTGTGAATAGTTAATAGTCTAGTCTGACTCGGTTTTCATTGTTTTCATAGGGCTTGGGGACAGGATATTTTTGGTAATGAGTGTATAACCCTAAGGAATCATCATGTAGAAAGGACCAGGGTAAAAAAGCTGTAGATACATGTTCCTCAAATGTTGTTCCCAGGAAAAGTAGATTCGCTTTGCTGGTGTATTAAGATGAGTGCCTTCCAGTGTTACTTCAGTCCACTAGAGTATACTTTGCTGGTGTGCTCGTGTGTTCCTTCCCTGTCTTGAAGTTTGGATTTTTTTGTTGGTTGTTGAGACAGCAACAGCCATGGCCAGTGGCATCTCTGTGGGTGGGACGGGATGGCTGCACGTCTTCTCCGCCTCTTGCCTGATGTCCTCTTGAAATCTTTTAGCAGTTGTTGCTTCGGGTCAGGTGCTCGTGAGATGGCCTCTTCCCTGACTCCCAAAACTGGAACAGGGTGAAGGAATCAGGTTCTACCAGCTACATGAACTGGTTTCCACCATTTAACCCTGGGATTTTCCCTTGAGTTCTAAAGTGGCGGGTGGGTGTAGCATTAAGGGCAACAGAGTGACAGAAGCCTAACGTGGGTGGCCCAGGTGCCCAAAGCAGGGAGAGAAAAACCACGAAGAAGGGGTGAGCCCTTTCCCCACCTCAGCTCCCACCCCCGATGTGGCCTGTGACAGCTCGTGCAGTTCTGTTTCCTAGAAGACCTTCCAAACATTATTGAGTCAATTCTCATTGGGGAAGCAAGTAGGAGCTTTTTTCTGCATCTCTAACCGGCGTGGAATGGTGCCTGGGCTGTATTGACCGGCTATGGGATATGCTGGCGGTCACAGTTGTCTTTCACGAAGAAGAGCACCAAGTGACGCTGGTTGCCATTCTAACTCCGCTGTGTAGCAGCGTAAATAGTCCCCTTTCTAACCAACCTGGTGGGAAAAGTCAATATCCCATCAGCAGAGGAGGTAAACACATCAGGAGCTGTGCCCTCTCTCTTCCTCCCCTGCTCCGTCTCACCACAGCTCTGTAAATGTCTCTCCCCGTCACACATGCATTTGTGTCATTCACATGCATGGGGCGCTGGCCTCGGGCCGCCACTGCTCAGGCCATTGTTGTGTATTCCCAGCCACTGCTCGGGCCATTGTTGTGTATTCCCAGACTCCGATAATTAGAACTCAAAGTCTCTCTCTCCTCGCTTAACGATGCGCCCCCTCTCTCTCTCCTCACCTCTTTCCACCCGCTTTGGGCATTTAAATCCTCTCTACAAAACTTTTTGTTGTTGTTTTTCGAAAGGCAATTGATGTAATTTAGAAAAGGTTGTGGAGAACAAACACGAATGTGTAGCTAAGGAACAAAAACCTGGAGACCAAGTTTTCATTTTCCAGGTGCTTTGTAGACTTCTCTGTTGCTCTGTTGTTTCCGAGGGGTTTTTTCTTTTGGTGATTGATATGCACTCCCTTCCGTGTTTCCTTCCCGATGCTTTCCTATCCCGGGGCGCGGGACAGCCTCGCTCCCCCCAGCCTCCTTGGCCCAGGCCAGCATCTGGGAGCCTGCCCGTCTCTATCTGGGAGCAGTGACACGGGGTGCAGGGACAGTGAGGGGCACGGGGCACAGTGAGCCTTGCCGAGCGTGGGCTCAGGGTTTTGGCTACCTGGGTTTGCTGTTTCTGCATCCTAGATCTCCAGCTATGTGCCCTGGGGCAAGTGACTTAACCGCCCAGTTTCCTCAGCCATCAGATGGGGAATTCTTTTTAGAAGGGCCTCTCCAAACACCTCACAGGGTTCCTGAGCAGCTTTGAACAAAAGCTGTATCATCTTAACCATTCTGGGCAGGGTTGGCAACCCCAGGGCTCACCCCCGTCCCCAAAAGACCAGACCTGGGTATCTCTGCCCAGTGCTTCTTCCAAAGAACCAAATGTAGAGGTCTCACACCCTGGGGAGGGAAAGGAAGGACCCTCTCTCTCCGGCTGAGAGTACCCTTCTCTAAGGCCAGGGATGAATGGGGTGGAAGGAGCAGAGGAAGGACGGCTGCACCCCTCAAGTTCACGGGCACACAGTGTGGACAAAGAAGAAAAAAGCAATCTTGCCAATGGGCAGGTACTCTCCAGACAGCCTACCCCTCGCCTCTGAGCAGAGGAGATTCTGTGTAATAGAGGGACGCAGATGGAAGGGACTAGAAGAAACTAACTCGGCCCAGCTGATCTGGGGAGTTTGAGTTGGGAGGCTCTGCCTTCCTTTTGAGACAAACTAGTTCCTGCCACATCCGAACTTTGCATGCAGTTGTGTGCATGTGCTTGACAGTGCCGCGAATCCGGTGTCTGGGAGTGGAGTTCACCTTGCTTGCCGCACACGGCCGTGCACCTGCAGTTCCCGTCAGTCGTCAGTCGAGGGTGGCTCTGTCCCCGGTGCGCTGAGTCAGCTAGGTACTGAGAAGTGGCGGGCAGGGGGAAAGAAGAAAGGCTTCTACAGAGGAATCTTGGGGTCCTTTCCCCACCCCCACCCCGGCATGGGACTGGCCCCAGGGGTAGACCAGCCACAGGACCGTGAGGACATCTGACCTGGAGGTGAGAACAGAATGCACAGCCCCTGCTTCTGGTACTTGAGCAATACTGAATGCTCTTTAAAAGAAGCTGCCTCTGAGACTTGTAATCCTTTTACTTTTATTTCTTTTTAGATAAGTTGAAGAAGCAGTTTTTTACTCCCAAAGTTCTTCAGGACTATAGAAAACTCAAGAACACAGCAGAGCAGTTCTTGTCCCAAAGTGGCTACTCCGAAGTGAATCTCAGCAAACTCTTTGCCGATTGTGCTGTGCGGTCCTGAGGGGTTCCCGGAAGTGGACGCTCGGGGGCGGTGGAAGGAAGACCCGCATCCTCGGCACCTGCACCGTGGCCCTGGCTGCTTCTCCTGCATCGCTTTTCCTTTGGGACTACATATCATGTTTGTGTGGATGTTGCTTGGGAGGGGGATTATTAAGGGGGAAGGAACTGCAAAAATATTTAATCTGCCAAGCACCAGAGAACAGCAAAACCGCCTTCCCCTGACAGTATACCTCGTGCTGTCGAAACACCACCTGGAGATGGCTGCGTCACATTCGCACTGGGGACTGGATTTCTAGGGGAGGGGTCGGTGAGGGAAGAGAAATTGAGAGTGGCTGGGATGCAAGTCGCCCCAAGCTTTGCCCCAGGACCTTCAGCAGAGGCGCCCCCAGAAAGAGGGGGGTTCGTGGAGCTTGGTCGGAGGGCTGACACTTTGCCTTTTCACGGGCCAGTTAAATCCAGTCTGAACCCAAGTGCTTCCCGGGCTGCGGGCTCCAGGAGTGGCTATCCTTTTCAGTCTTTCTGTCATATAGGTGGCCGAGGGGGGAGATTTAGAAGCCTTGCACTGACTAGATAGATTAAACAGAGCTTACTTGTGTATTGAATTTCTCCAAAGCCCAACATGCACGCGTACATGCACACTGGGCAGCCGTTTTACACTCACCTTCCTTTTTTATTTCCTCAAGTAGAAAATCTAGGTAAAGGTTTATACAAAAGGAAAGCACATGTTAAATAATTTCACATCCTATAGCATTTCATTAAAAATGTGTATAGGGGGCTTCCCTGGTGGCGCAGTGGTTGGGAGTCCGCCTGCCGATGCAGGGGACGCGGGTTCGTGCCCCGGTCCGGGAGGATCCCACATGCTGCGGAGCGGCTGGGCCCGTGGGCCATGGCCGCTGGGCCTGCGCGTCCGGAGCCTGTGCTCCGCAGCGGGGGAGGCCACAACAGTGAGAGGCCCGCATACCGCAAAAAAAAAAAAAAAAAAAAAAGTGTATAGGTTGCGGTGAGGATCATTGTGTTATATTCAGAAAAACTGGGGGGAGAGATGGTTAATCGGCCCTGGCGCTATTTTTCTCATTTCTTCAGAACGGTGCCTTTTTGCCAGAAACCAAACGTATTTCAACGTATCAGTCTTTCCTTTCTTACGTTCTTGGTAAGATTATACTAACAAAACATATTTCCCCTTGTACAACTATGCTATATTCTTAAAAAATATCTACCTATGGATTTTCATAAAAGAAACATATGCTGTGCTTTTTCTTTCACTTCGGAATAAAGCTTTCTAAAGGGAAATCAGTTGCAGTGACTCCTTATCAGGTGCGAAGACTGGACTGGAGAGGGCAGCCAGGAGTAAGGGATGACTGGAGACCATCCCATTCCCAAACCTCAGCCCGCTCAGGTCTCCACTCAGAGATCCTCGGTGTGATGTATGTTCCAGTGTTCTGAGTGGCATTTCCATGTACTTTGTGTCCTTTAAGAGATGAAGTGTGGCTTCTCATGTGCTTTGCTGACTTGGACAGCTAAAGAGAGCTAAGCCGAGAGCCCAGTGCTGTCTCCTTTTGGAAAGCAAGGCTGATGGCTCCTGGGAGAAAGGTCACCCGGCTTGGACCCTAGTAAAGGCTTACTTGTTAAGCAGTGGAGGTGACGCTGCCCTGTATCTTGCTTTGCCTTCTCTTTTCTTTCCCTCACCCTCTCCTCATTTCTCCTCTGTCTCCTATACTCAGGTTCTAAGTAGAAACACTGGGTTAATGGCCGTGTCGGTTAATTAATTAATGCCTTGGCACCGCAGGCTCTGCAACCTATCAGAAGTTGCAGCACCCAGGCTGCTCTGGGAAGCTAAGGATTAGGTGGTTTTTCCTTGCTGTTACCATAGAGGGTTATAGAGACGGTTCTCTAATGTATGCTTCCTGAGCCCACACTCCCACTTTGCTTTCCGAAGAGAAGGCGCGTTTTCCTTGATTTCTGGGACCTGGGGTGATTATGGTAAATACAAATAGAGGGTTATCTTCAACTTGCTCATCAAGAAACTCCAGGAGGGGCTTCCCTGGTGGCGCAGTGGTTGAGAGTCCGCCTGCCGATGCAGGGGACACGGTTTCGTGCCCCGGTCCGGGAAGATCCCACATGCCGCGGAGCGGCTAGGCCCGTGAGCCGTGGCCGCTGAGCTTGCGCGTCCAGAGCCTGTGCTCCGCAACGGGAGAGGCCACAACAGTGAGAGGCCCGCGTACCGCAAAAACAAAAAAAAACAAAAACAAATCACTAAAAAAAAAACTCCAGGAGACAGAAACAGGTTCTCACTGGTCTGCTTCTTGTCCCTGCATCTAGATTGTAATCACGGTGAGGGCAGCAACCATTTCTGTAGAAAGTCCATAGAAAGTCAGACATTTCTTAGTACAGTTCCCGAAGAGTTAACACAGTGGTTGATGTTTTTTAATTCAGATCAGTAACTCCAGGTTAGTTAAGAGGCTTTTCTGAGAGGCACCTAAGGATTCCAGGAGGCATGTGAGGCTTCCAGGATTTTATAGAAAGTTGAAACTGCAACTCTGTGAATTCCACTGGATCTCTCTGTTGGAAGATTGGAACATGGCATGGTCACTTTTCCCTGAGAAAGGTTTCTACTCCCTGATTTGCATCGGTTGTCAGCGCATGGGTACAGAGATGCTACCCACTTCTTTGTCAAGGGGGAGCCTCCCCATATGTCTCCACAGGCTCCCTGGCATGAGTGTTAAGCTCAGGTGATAAAAGTGAAACAGGCTGGGTTCACACTAGAGAGTGGCAGGGCCTGGTAAACCCAAGTGGCCATGTCCTGTCCAAAGGGGGCAGCAGCTACTCAGCAATTCTGGGAGGAACAGAGCCCAGGGTGGCCATACGATCTGGTTTTCAAGAGAAGCCAGGAATCCAGATATGCCACGAAGTGTCTTGATTTCTAAACCTTGGCATTCTAAATGCTGTGGGCCAGACTAAATAGGCTAAATTTCCTTTAGTGCCCTAAAGGAACCCATCTGAAAGGGGCATGTTTCCTGTTGAATTTAGGGTCTGCCTACAACAGGGAGCACATCTATCTAGCAAGGGTCACAACCTGCTCTCAACTCTCCTTCATGTAAAGGGGAACAGGGGAGGCCACAAGTTGAAAATCGTCCAAGAGCTTGCTCAGTTAAGGTTTTAATTTGTCTAGGAAACAGACGGGGTTCGTCTCGAGACTGTTGCCCAAGACGTGGGGCTAATCAAAGTTGACAGACTGGAGTTTGGGACAGGCTGGTGAAAGGGGATGAATTCGTTGCCCCTCACAGCCACTTCCTTCTCCAGCCCATACCTCCTCTTACCAACAACACACATACAGACACACCTCAACACGCCTTTTCGAACATAGCATTTAAATTAGTTTGGCAAGTAATGCAAAGATAAAGAAACTCCAAAAGCAGATTTCCCTATCTTGTGTCAGAGTTTTGTGAAAAACACACTAAACCCCAGACCCTCAATTCAGTTCCCCCATCTCTCATCCCAAAGTTTAACCCGCCTCGCCTTTCCTTTCTCCTTCTCTCTCTCTCTCACTGCTCACCTAAATATTTCTTAATTGAACGGTTTGCTGTGGAGCTTCCTTATAGCAGTTTAATAGATTAACTCATCTGAGCCAGCCTCAAATTTCAGATTAAAATTCCTTCATCCCGAAGGCAGCATTATCAGGTTGTTGGAGGCTGTTTTCAAACCTTGGTTTTGAATAGCAGCGGCTCTGCATTAATTTAACCACTAAGCTAATAAGTAGGTTTCGTTTTGTTATGCTAAGCTTTATTGCTTTTCTTTTGATCAGAATGGTGTTGTTGAGCAAAGCAGCAGACAAGGCATTCTTTGATGAGGGAATTAGCGCTCCATTCTTCCTCTATTATTCATAGCACAGTGGAATATGTAAGTACCTGAGGGTGTCAAAGGAGCGCAGGTTCTATTGCAAAGTGCTCGCCTTGTTTCTCTCAATAGCTGACTATGAGATGATAAACCGCTTAATACACTGTGCTAATTGGATGAGAGCAAAAAGAGATGGGAATTAAGGCGAGGCAAAAGGAGAAAGTGCAACCAGCCTTCAATTCACTCTTTCACCACTTTACCAGCACCAAAGGAGGCACAAGCTTTCTATAAGCAGACTAGAGGTTTTGTGCAGAGATAAAATGAACGTGTTAGTGGATTCAAGTAATACACTAATTATTGCACAGTATAAATACCACTACTGGTTTTATAACAGGGAGGTAAACTTCTTTTGAGAGGGTTATAGGATTGCTTGGCAGTGGTGTAGAACCTAATAAGGGCCCAGAGTAATAACCCCCTGGATTAACAAAATTGCTGCTTGTAGAAGTATGATTCAGACTTTTACGAAGATTTCCAGAGAATGAATAAAAATTACTGAATGACATTTCTTAATGTACAACTGGTAATCACTCCCTTTTCTTTAAAGGAAAAAATGTATACTTCAAACTGGACTGTTAATCACGTCTAGGGACAACACAACTTTTTCCTTTGAAAAATACTTCTCCCCCCCCCACCCCGCCCCAGTCAGGTGACAGCTTTTCTTCTCCCCGCCCCCCAGCCAGGCTGCCACTGTCACTTAAATACATAAGCAATTGCTCCGTGGAACTCGGTGTTCCAAAATACCATTTTAGGGCCCATTTAAGACTCCCTTCATTCAGACACACTTCTGTGTATACACGTACGTGCATGCTCACGTACACATTTTTTTCCTCTAAAAGCAAGTTGAAGTAACTTACGTATAATTTCCTTTCCTCTAACATCAGCCCCTTTTCCATTCTAGTAAGATCTTTGCACTCAAGATGATATGAAAAAGAGAAGTACAAGTGCCTTGTCTCTTGGCATTACAGATCAAAACCAATAATAATAAGTGTTTGCCCCAATGGGCGGCGGGGGTAGTAGGAGAAAAAAAAGTGGGAAACTGGCCAGGACCAATAGTGGTGACTTTAGCTGAAGACTGAGTTTCAAGTCCCAAAACCTTCCTTTTGGCGGTCACTCTCCTTAATTCATCCACTTTCTATTTTTCTCACACAAACCTAAGCTGTGTCCTCCCTAACTGTCCACAGTCCAGCCCATGGGTAGCTGCTGACGGAAGAACACTTAGGGGCACCTTCTGAAAATACTTTGCCAACTGCTCCCTTCTTGCCTTGCCTTTTGGGGCTCATTCCGGATCTGGCTAGCCTGTCTGAAAATGTAGCAAATTAACTTAGCCTTTCCCCTCATCCTTCCCACAGAGGCCAGACCGGGCTCCCTCACCCCTTACCCAAAATGCTGTAGGGGTGGCCCTGGGAAGGCGGGTGGTGGGGCATTTCGGCCTGGGTGTGATAGGGAACAGCAGTACCCCCATCACAGGGGCTCTCCCGGACTCCCCTGGGCTCTGCACGGCCTCCTCTAGGGTGGAAGAGGTTTGCTTAGGGTTGGGGGGGGGGGGTCAGCCGCTCCCAGCATTGTGACCGCGTTCCCAGATATTGGGGCCAAATTGGGTTGCCATTCATTAATAATGCTCACAATAAGATTAAATCATTCTGGAAAATCTCATAAAATCCCCCTAAGTACGCTCCAGTGGCTCTTTCCAATCCCCATCATTCAGCACTTGGGGAGGTTTGGAAGGAGAAGAAAATTGGTTTCTTTGCTTCTAATGCTGCTTTGAAAAGATACTCAGAGTTTGTCATGCGTGACATGTCACATGTTTAATGTGGACTTGCTGGAAGTCAGGGGGTCTTTAGCGTGTGATATTTATGGGGAATATTAAGTGCAGAATGAGGTCCCTCCAGCTGGGGAAAGTTGAAAGAATAGGAGGCCCAGGACCGGGCTTGTTTGCGGCATCAGAATGACATAGGATTAAGAGTTTGTAAAACAAGGCAAGGGGTTCTCATTGGCCAGTAATAAATGTAATCCTTGGAGGTAATTTCACGCAATTTGCTTCTGCTCCATGGAAGGGTCAAATGAGAAAAAATGACTTAAAAAAGACTTCATTAACAGGAAGAATGGTACTGTTTCTCGTATACCATCCAACTGGCAGCCTGGAGGGGGGAAAAAATCCGCTACCTAAACAAAAAGCCAAAATCGACGGAAAATTGATAGTGATCACCCAAAAAAAAAAAAAAAAAAAAGCCCTTTTCCTCACGCCCCTCCTGCACTTCCCCGTCCCCCCCCACCCAAAACTCCCGAGTAGCCCTGCCCACCCCAGGAAAGCGGCCTTCACCCCAGGAGACCCTGTGGAGTCTGAAGGCTTGAGACACTCAGACCTCGGGGGATGTCCTAGAAAGTTCCCGCCGGGCCTGCAAACCCCGAGAAAGGAGCATGCGGCAGAAGGGCTGAGCGAAGGTAGTTGGCGATTACTCCCGGTGCCCCGGGCCGGGCCCCCGCTTGCGAGCGCCGCCCTCGCAAGCCCAGGGCCGGGGCCGGGTGGCTCAATGCCAAGGTCGACGGCCAAGGTCCGGGGAGCCCCCTCAGCCCTGAACCCCGCGAGCATGCTCCCCAAGGTGTCCGGGGGACGGGGAGCTGCGGCTTTCCGGCCCGGCGGGTGAACCGAGGACGCCCGAGCCGGAGCGCGGCAGCTGCAGAGCGCGTCGCCCACCCCCGAGTCACCGCTGACCTCTGCCCGCCCCCGCACCTGCCCCTCGGCCGCGCACGCCTGCGCCCTGGGCCGCGAGAGGACCCGCCCCCCCTTCTCTGGGGCGCGGCCGGGGAGCGCGCGCGGAGCCCGGCGGGTCCGGCCCGGAGACACGCCTGCGACCCCCGCCGCGACCGACTGTCCCGCGGCCTGGCGGGGCGGCGGCACCGGCTCCGAGAGCCGCGCTCGTCACGCCGCAGCATTCCGCACCACCCCCCCACGCCTGCCCCTCTCCCCAAAGGTCCAGCGCGCTAATTACTGCAAATTGAAACTAATTAAGCTTCTCTTCCCTTTCCCATCACCCTGGGAGCGTTGGCGAGACCCGGCCCCCGCGGGCGGGCTTACACCGAGCGGTCACCCGGCGGGGCGCAGGCAGGGCCCGGGGGAGGGAGAAGGTACCGTCGTCGCCGGCGAGGGGTGCGCCCAGGAGGGTGCAGACTGCAAATCTGTTTGGGTCTCCTCGCGAAACCTGAGTTGTTTAGATTTTTTTTTAAGTATATACATTTCCCAATGCCTGGATAAGTGATGTAATGACATTTGTCGAGTTAAGATCTGCCACTTGGATACCCCTCGCTGCCTTTCCATCACTGTTCCTGCGTTCTCTCCCTCTCCCTCCCTCCCTCCCTCCCTCCCTCCCTCCCTCCCTCTCTCTCTCACTCTCTCACACACACACACACACACACACACACACACACACACACACACACCCTGCTACCCGCGCGTGTACCGTGGAGCCCGCCCCCTCGGAAGCCAGCGCCTGGGCTCCTCGCTCTCGCCATTACCTGTCATCTCGGACTGCGCACTTCCTTGTACGTGGCACTTTCCACAAGCAGTTTCCTTCGTTTTCCGAGCCAAGACTCCCGCTCGCTTCAAATTTCTGTCTTCACCGTCAACAATGCCTACGGTACACCCTCCCTCCCTCAAGCCCACCCCATCTCTGGGCCCCGGGCCCCCCAGCTCCCGCTGCGACACGACCCGGGAAAGCCGAGATGCTCGTGGAAAGCGCCGCGGCGGCAGCGATCTTAACCTTCGTAGGAAACCCTACGGATCCTTTGAGGATCAGATTCAAACCAGGGGCCTCTGCCAGGAAAACGCGAGTTCAGATAAACCCCGGAGGTGCCGGGGCGCAGGAGCCCACGCCCGGCCTCTGGGGGGCTCCCTACTACTGTCCCCTCAGAGCCTGTAGAGAGTATTCACACTTCCTTTTGTTAAACATATATATATATATTTTATTATTTTGAGCGTGACACTTCTCCACTAGATAGCAAGGAAAAGTGATAACAGTTACACATTACACAAAAGTACTGTACGATTGCCTTTACCTTGAAGGTTTCGGAAGCCTCTACAGTTAATAAGTTAAATAAAGGGCTTGAGTACATAAATATTTGTCTAGGAACCCTACCGTATCTACAACACAGTAAGAATCTACAAGAGGACAAACTTTTACCATACCACGCTGAGTGCAATTGCGTTATAACATTTCAAATATACAAAGCTCTGTTCTTTTTTTTTTTTAATAACAATGGTATGTACAGAATCAATAATCACAGTTTGGTGACTTCAACAGTCCATATTCTAGCAGAGTATTTCCCTTTGGTTTGATATAAAAACCTTGGTTGGTGTATGATAAAGAAGAGAACAAGAACAAGACGCCCCTTTCCGTTAAGTGCACTGTTAGCTATCTTACAGATTCGCATTCGCTTCCCCGGCCCGGAGCCGGGGCCCACGCTGGGGAGATAAACTTAGAGCGCCAAAATGCTATTAGGAAAATTAAAAAAAAAGCTAAGTAGGGTGTCAGGAGGAAGAGAGGTTGGGCTTTTAAATTTTTTAACTTCAATACCAGGTGTCTTAGGGAGAAAAACCTCCCGGATATTTTCAGTAAAAGAACGGGAGAGAGTGGACGTTCGAGTTGGAGCGAGGTTGGCAGAAGCAGGCGCAGGGGCAGAGGCAGGGGCAGGGGCAGGGGCAGGGGCAGGGGCGGGTGGACAGCCAGCCGAGGAGGTGCCATGTCCGGTAGCGCCGAGGGCTGCCTTGCCCGCGTCCAGGCTGCTGCGAAGGCGGCTGCGCTCTCTCAGTGCCGTCTCGGGAGTGTGCTGGTCCTCTGTTTCCATTTGGTCTTAAGTGGTGCTGAGTGAGGTGACCTTTCCGGATCGCGCCTGGGGCGCGAGGGTGGAGGGCAGCCTTTAGCACACCTCCTTGCCCGTGCTGGTGCCCGGCAGGATGTTGAGCTGCGTGAGCTGCGCGGCGTGCTCCTTGGCCTTGAGCCTCAGCGCGGCTATGCTAGAGGCGCGTCTGTCTGCGGCCGCCGTGGCCGGGTCAGCCAGAGCGCCCGACGCCACCGCGCCCTCCACGGCCGGCGTGGGCTGTCTCAGCAGCGCGGCCGCAGTCGACGCGCTGGTCAGGGGGGCCATGGTGGAAAAGAGCCTGCAGGGAGAGCAAACAGCGCGGTCACGGCCCCGGGAGCTGCGCGCAGCGCCTCGGGCAGCCTTCCCCGCCGCCTCTCCCCGGGGGAGCAGAGGGCACAGAAGGGCGCAGAGGGGCGCCGCCGCTGGGGCGGGGAGTCGCAGGCCCGGGTGGGCCGCGGGCTGGGGAGTAGCTGGACCCGCGGTCGGGAGGCTGGGGTGCTCTGAGAGGGTTTACTGGAGCAGGGAACCAACAGAGGGGGGAAAAAAAGACAGAGGGGACAGAGCCGCGGCGGAGGCAAGCCCCGAGTCTCAAAACCCCATGGCCCAACTGCGCGGATTCTGTGCTTTCGCTTAAGAAGGGGGGTGTATTCTTAGACCAGGAGCTCCAATTGCCTGTAATACTATTTGCCAGGAGAGAGAAGAAGAGAGACAAAGAGAAAGAAGAGAGAAAAGGAGAAGGGAAAAAAGGGAGAAAGGAAGGAGAACGTGGGATCAAAACTGATCAAGACCTGTGCTCCACTTTGTACTCTCTATATAGGGCGCCTTCTCGGCCCGGGGCTCCTTTTACCTTGAAAACACCGGTCTTGTATGCCGGCCTTCCCTCCGCTGAGGCCGCCCTCCCGCGCCGGGCTGAGCTGCCAGTGCCCGGCCGACGACCGCGAGGGTGGGGGCGCCCGCCTGTAGATTTCCGCTCGCCAGGCGGCTCTAACCAGCCAGCGGCCCCGCGTCCCGGAGCGGCGACACCTCTCCCCCACCGCCTTCCCTGCGCCCCTGCAGCCTTTAGTCCCAGAGAGCCCCGACCCGCGACCTCCGCGCGTGGCGCACGGCGAAGCCCAAGCCTGGGACTCCAGTCCGCGCCACCGCCTCCGGGAGGCGCCGGGATTGCCCCGCACGGCGCCTCCACTCTCTTCGCACTGCACCTATGACCTGCAGCTGAGGCCCGAGCCGCCCCTGACGCTCAATGCCACCACCCCTACCCCCGCCGCTTCCCCCCAGGGCTTTGGCTCCGGGCCCCCGCAAGGCCAACTCAGGGTTTCCAGGATTAGAAATGAGCCCACCTGGGCTCGAGGAGCGCCTCCTGCTTCTCCCAAGCCCACCCTCCACCTCTGTTATCACCTCTGTTATTTTTACCACCCGCACCGCACTCCTCTTCCAGCCTCTCCAAATCTGGCAGCCGGCACTCCAGCCGTGGTTTGCCAGCTTTTACAAGTCATTTGTTGTGAGAAGGGTAAAGGAGAGGGTGGAGAGCGAGGGGCAGAGGACTTTAACAATTTTTTCCAGAAAGAAATAAAGTGTGGCCTGGAGGGGGCGTAACATGCCCTGGTTCCACTAGGTAAACTGAGTCACTACACTTCAGCGCACTTTCTGTTTACTTTATTGGTTTGTTACAAGAAACTAATTTTACTGAGTCTTTTTTGAACATTTTCTCCAGATGATTTTTTTTGTTAAGTGGCTATGCAGTTGGATGAATCTATTATTTCTTTGTTCTCCCAAAGAGAGATCATTGAAGCTGCATTCAGTTTTATTTTCACTGCACTTTCCAACTTAATACATCTCTCCTTTGTTTCTTTGTCTGTGTGATTATACAGACTTTTAATTTCATCATTCGATGTTCATTTAAAGAAAGGGAGTTATAACATATGATGAACTGTTTCTTTTCTTTCGTTGTCTTGTGCCGCTTTGGGGGGGCCAGGGTTTGTATATATGGGGGGTCGGGGGTATGGTTGGCAGTGGGTCACTTGAATGACAAGGAAGATAGAGTCTGGGGAAGAAGAAAGAATCCTTTGCACCCAGAGGGCCCGTGGCTCCAGGGCTCCTGTGGGGGCCGGGGCTGTGTTCCTCTGGTTGCCAGGCTCTGGGGCATGAGGAAGGATTTTTGCAAAACTTGAAAAGTCATTCTGGCTCTGTGGCCTACACCTGTACCCGTTTACACACATATCACCTACGGCCTGGGCTGTTGCTGCCTTCAAATTGTACTGGTGCAGCTTTCATTGAACACTCCCAGTTTCCACGGTTGCTATTATCGTCACTGCCTTTCCCTTTGCCGCTCAGTCCCAAGTCATTCCCTTCAAGATCCACATTGTTTAAGGCAAAATTAGAGATTATTTTCTTTGGCTAAGTCGCTGAGGTTAAGCCAAAGAGAAAAGATGTGTGTAGTCCCTACCCGTCTCCAGCCTCCTCCCTGGACCCAGGCCTCTGTGCGTGTATGAGAGAGACAGACTCCCCGAAGCCGCGTATTACCTGCCGAACGCAGGGCTGATAAAGGCCGGGTGCCGGAACACGGCGGCTCCTAGGAAAGTGCTCAGGCCCAGCGGCGCCCCGCTGGGCGGCAGGCTGGCCGAGCCCGGAGGCGGAGGTAGGCTCGGGAAGGCAGCGGCAGCAGCGGCGGCGGCGGCAGTCCAGGCCGAGTCGAGCGCAGGGTGGTGCGGGGGGAAGGGGCTGGCGTCCAGGTAGGGGCTGAGCGGGTGGGTAGCGGAGAGCGGCCCGGGGAAGGGCAGACCCGGAGGATGGGTCTGTGCGCCCGCCTTCTCCCGCTTGCGCCACTTCGCCCGACGGTTCTGGAACCAGACCTGCAAAGCGGAAAGAGGCCGGGGTCGGCGAGGCTCCGGCCCACCCCCCACCCCGCCCCCGCCTCTTCCCCGCGCGCCGCGGGCCCTGCCTCTTTTCCCCTGCGGCCTGCGCCCACCTCACCCCTCTCTGGCCTCAGGTTGTTCAAGGACACGTCTGGGGCCAAAGGGGCAGTGAAAGAGGGCCCAACTTAAAGCGAGCAGGAAACACTGGGCAAGTGAACCCTCTCCAGTGGATATTTCAACCAGCCTAGTTCCTTTCCAGTTTTTAAGGAAAAGTAGTTTCGTGTGTTCAGGAGTGAGGAAACCAAGGTTTAAATGTCTGCGCTGCCTTTTGCTTGCTGTGTGTCTTTAAACAGGTCACTTAAACCTCTCTGAACCTCACTTTTCTAATCTGTAAAATGGGGGTAATAAAAGTTTCCTCATAAGGCTGTGATGAGGAATGAGCAGAATAAGGCATGCAGAAGTTGGCATTCAGTGGTGACTCTTGGGACCAGGCAGCCACCAAGAGAAGAGTGCTCATCAGCTCAAATCAGCTATTTTTGCCTATTTCACGTGTACCCAAGAGGTGGCAAAATTCTTGCTCTGCACTGAAAAGGGAATCGGGGAGGCGGTTCACTTGATCTTTCCAGAAATATTTATTGAACGCCTATGAGCACTACACTGGGTTCTCGGGCTTGGGGAGAACCGGGAGGGAGGGAAGAAATGGCCACAGTAACTAGCAAACAGGCATACAGTTTAGGGGCCCAGTTCTCCCTGAAATGAAGTGTGGGGTACACAGCCTGCTATCTGCAGGGGCTCTATGCAGGGCCGGGTTCTGCCGAGTAAGGCACTGACTGCGGGGACCAGGTATTCAGCAATACCTGGACACAGAAACCAGAGTGTAGGATACCTGTAGACTGTGCACATATTCAGAGCTAGCGAACGGGTCCTTTATTTCTTCTGGGGATGTGGTTTAAATAGGTTATTTAAATAAGATAGTTCTAGGCTTGGGGGAGGTTTTCAGCACAAGGTATCTTGCTAATTGTTAATAGAAAGCAGTTTTCGTAGAGACCTTTACCTGAAATATGGCAGCTACCATAGTCTAAAAATAACTCCTAGGAGCATGAGATTATTTTTATGTGACCTGCTCATCACACCCACAGCTGAGAAGATATGCTCCTTCTCCCCTGAAGGCATTAATATTTTTAGGACTGGGTTTATGCCTGCACACAAGTCTAAAAATTAAGAATGAACTCCAGGGCTATACGGAGTTATATTAAAATATAATGTAAATGATCCCAGAGGAAAATGTTTAAAATTTTTTTAAGACATCTGTGCCTTTCAGATATACACAGTGGGGGCTGTCGTTACTAGCACTAGTATCTAGGCTTCGTTTGACTTCTAGACAGCCACCTAGGGCAAGAAAAATCAAGAACCCAAGTCGGCTGATTACTTAAAATTCTGCCCAAAGGGGGCCCATCCGTAACATTTCACAGCCCTCAAATAATCTATTTGAGAATCGCAGAAACACTCCAGTGTGGAAATTCAGAGACTTGAAAAAGGAAGACTAGATGGGACCGGGCTGGGTGGGCAGCTTTTGTGTATCCAAATCTGTCTAGACAATAGCCACCCCTTCTCGAGGGCAGTGAAAGGAGTAAGGGTGGGGGGGTGGGGGGAACAGTGGAGGCAGAATGCCCTCAAAGAAAGTGGAAACCTCCTACAGATGGATCCGCTCTCCCGGCTCGACTGCAATTATCAAGATGTCCCCCTGCAATTCCTCATTATTGAATTAATACCTCTGAGGCCCCCCAAAGGTAAACGAAAGGACTCTAATAATTCATATTCACTTAATTACATCTTCTCCCGTGAATAGGGAGAGAGGAGAAGGGGAGGGGGGCGCTCTCTTTCTTTTTAAAAGTTATTTAACTTTCCCACGACTCGTTCCCCTGAGCTGAAAATGCGGAGTTGCTGTCACATCTCTGTTTGACAATGGAGAAATGTGTCAACAGAAAGGAGGGGACAGGCCTCATCATTAGCCCTCTAATGCAAGAAGCTGTTGTGTATTAAATGAGCCATATGGAATTTATTGTGCTTTATCAGCACCTGATTTTGACTGTAAAGTGATTCACTCAGCTCCTAACCCAGGGACATCTGTTTTCTGTTGGCCGTCGGGGCTGCCCAGTGTTGATCGTCTCTTTGGTTATGAGGCCTGGGTTCGGAAATGCACTCTGGTATGGGGCTGCAAACACCTTTAATAGCATTGCACTCACTCCCTATTAGATCAATGTGGGCTCATTGCTATAAAAAATGGGAAATCAAATAGCATTAGCCGGCTCCTTGTGCGGGCAGAGGGGAAATCAAACAGCATTTTGCCTTCAAATGGCCCTGTTTGTTCTAGCACTAAGTGGGCTTTTATGAAGCCCGATTGGAGACTTAATCGCAGCCAAATACCTGCTTGGAGCTGAGCGGATTTGTCTAACAACCAAATCCATGCTCCATCCCATTATTTCAATCAGGAGAAGTCAGTTCAGTTCGCAGATTGTTTCCTACAGGGGCTGTGGACCAGGGGGCTTCTGAACTGCAGTCTCAGGGACCCTGAAACCCCTCTTCTGATCCTGGACTCCTTCCACAAGGCTCCCAAACCTCGAAATCTTCCCCTTCAACCTCCCAGGTGTTCATATTTTAATATAGTTTTGTGTGTGAGTGTCTGGGTTTATCTTTCTGATTCTGCTTTTCTTCATTTTATGAAAGGGTTCTCTCAACAACTCTCCAATCCATCAACCCATCTCTCTTCCACTCTCCCCCCAGCCCGCTGCCCCTCCCTTCCTCCCTCTCTGCAGTGCAGCTCACCTGGACCCGGGCCTCAGTCAAGTCCAGCCTCATGGCCAGTTCCTCCCTATAAGAAAGCAACACACAGGCAGGAGGTCACTGCAGGCTCCAGCAACCCCCGTCAGCCCCCTTTCCCTCGCTGGCAGCCTCCTCCATTAGGGTCTCACCCCACACACCTAGGCATCGCCATCCCTTCAACATTGGAGTGCCTTCTATTTGACTGAAGACATAAAAACGCAACACACTCCCAGATATAGGATGTTATCTATCATACTGTATCATATTATATTCAAGAGTGACAGGGGTGACTTCTTGAGTCTCTAAGTCTCGGATTCTCTCTCACTTCTAAGCCAGAGTTAGACAAGACACACACACACACACACAGTGATTATAGCCTCTTTTGTCCTAATAGTAAATGGGAGAACTCAGCACCCAACTAAAAACATTTCTTTCGCCCTCTTGGTTTCTTTCTGCCTTCTTTAAAAAATGTTCTCTCCCCTCTCCTCCCTCTCTCTCTCTCTCTCTCTCTCTCTCTCTCTCTCTCTCTCTCTCTCTCTCTCCAGCTCTCCGCCTTTCCTTCCATCTCTCTCTCTCCGCCGCCATCCTCCCTCCCTCACCCCTTTAGGTCATACTCCCCATTACCCTCTGGAGATATGTTAAGCTTGTTAAGAGTTCAGTGGGGTAATTTTTCGATTAAACAAAATTCTGCGCACCTCCTGACTCCAGTGCCCACTACAAACCCTGCCCATCTCAGGGGAAGTCAATTTAACTGAAACCCTACCCCGTCATTGCAGTTATCACTGCGACAATTAAGGCAAATAGGAAACCATTAAGATGCTGTAGAATGGCTTACGACCTGTTTACCGAAAATACGAGCGCGCAGAGAATAATTGGCCCTCCGCTCGCTAATATGAAAGAGCGGGGGCCGCCCCAGCCTCGGACCTGGGTCTGCACTGCTGGCAGTGCCCCTGGCCCACACCTGAAACTTCAGGATTGGGAGAAAACCGGTTCACTGGAGAGCTTCCCTCTGCCTTCTGCTACAGTGAGCATCAGCAAATCTAAAACCCCAAAACCACACTCCCGGCTGGATCCGGGCGGGAACCAAGGGGCTCTAACTAACCCCCTGGGTCGGAAAGAGGTGAGCACGGGGTGGCGAAAAGGAGCTGCCCCTCTTCATGTACTTTGGTTCCCCTGGAGAAGCTAAAGAAGGGCAGACCTGGGTGCCAAGCGACACCACATCATATTCTTCTTTTGAATTACACGTGTGATAAATGCAGAAAAGCAGGTCGGCCGGTTAGCTATTTGATAGACACAATTGTTTTAAAATTTATTTTCTTTTCTAAAGGTAATTACGAAGGGACTGGATGAAAGAGGGGAGGACCAAGTTTAGCTCAGGGGATGATCAAGTTCAGTGCCTTTGCCCCGCATCAAATCTACTCTTTTCCGTTTCTGATTAGGAGACAGTTTGGCAATTAATGGCTAGACCAACTACACTTGCGAGTTGGCTCGGGCCTCCTGAACACTGAGCGATTTCTCCTCCGGTTCAAAGGGGCGGACAGCTTTCCGCTGCTACTAAAATGCACGTTGAAAAGCCGCACACACCTCATGCGAAGGTGCTGCTCGAGCTTTGACAAGCCCAACGCTAGGCAAGCACCCATCTCTTTCTCCCTCCCCGCTGGGGAAAGTTTGCCCTAACCGTGGTTCCTCGCCGAGCCAGACCTAAGCCTTGGGGTGGGAGAGGAAGGCCCCCAGCCAGGCCGGCGCCCCAGGTAGGATTAATAAGCTGGCCTTCAGAGGCCCAGTCATCTCACAGGTACATCTTTCCCCCAAAAAAACCCGGGCGAGTGGGAAGTGGAGCGTAACTAGGAGAAAAACCCGGGTTGGACAGCCGTCCAAAGAGAAAAATTCCCCCAGCTGTTCCGTCTACTGCCTGCCAGACTTCCAGCAATCAATGCCAGCCCCTGTGAACCCGCGTACATTAAACCAACACTGGGCTTAATGTGTGTGGAGGGAGAGAGGGCAGCGATGAGAAGGGAAGATTATGGCCGGTGCCTCCACAGTTGTACAGATACCAAACACTGCCCCGTTTTGACTTCCTTCGGTTATTTCAGGAGTCCTCAAATGACAGAACTCGGATCTTTTTAACGGCCTTCTCCGCAGGCACGGGCAGCTTTACTGCGAACTGCGTTAACTGATACCCAGCAGGCGCCCGGGGCATCAGGCAGGGATGGCGATCGCACCACACGGCGGCCCAAAATAGCCCCTGTTTAGCTCTGGCGGCGAGGGCCAGCAGCGCTTCCTGCGCCTCGCCTGGGACCTGGCCCGGACTCCGGACCGTAGCGCCCGGGGCCCTGAGTGTGTGCGCAAGGGTGCGCACGTCTCCAAGGTGGCGTGTTCGGGAGGCCTTTGGAAAGGCCGTTTCTTTTTCTCAAACCAAAACTCGTAATTTGAAAAAATTAAACTGGAGAGACCTTGGGAAGGACTAAAAACAAAAAACATCCCAGTCTAAACTTAAGGCCCGGAGTAGGGGGGAGGGGGGGAGTAGTTTTTGGTCAACGGGGTGGGTGCATTGGGAGGGCGCGCCTGGGTAGAGTCCAGGAGCGGAGTCCCTGCCCCAGCCCGGGGCCCCTGCCCGCCCACCTTCCCTCTCCCGGACCCACTCGCTCCCTCCAGCCGCTGCCGCTGCGACCACCCCTCGCGCGTACCTGGTGAAGACGTCTGGGTAGTGCGTCTTCTGGAAGGCCCGCTCCAGTTCCTCCAGCTGGTAACTGGTGAACGTGGTGCGGTAGCGCCGCTGTTTGCGCTTCAGCAGCCCCTCCTCTGAGTCGCTGCCCGCAGACAGGCACACGCTATCCTCGCCGTCCTTGCCCTCAGCGTCCTCTGGGTGCAGCAGCAGCTCCTCCTTGGGCGACAGCTCCCCGCCCTCAGCGGCCACCGCGGCGGCAGCGGCGGTGGCCACCGCTCCGGTGGCGGCCACGGCGCAGCGCCGCGGTTCCTTGATCAGCGCGCGGGCGTCGTCCTCCAGCAGCTCCTCCTCGTCGTCTTCCAGCAGCTCCTCTTCCTCGTCCTCGTCCTCTTCATCCTCCAGCAGCTCCTCCTCCTCGTCCTCGGCGCCCGTGCCGCTACTCGCCGCCGGGGCGCCGCCGGGGCCACCGGCCGCGCCGAGGCGCTCGTCCGGGTGCGCGGCGCCCCCCGGGCCGCCCAGCTCGTCCAGCGCGGGCGGTGGCGGCACGAAGGGCGCCCCGTTTTCGCGGTACGACTTGCTGCGGCTGATGCTCACCTGCGGCGCCTGGCTGATCTTGAGCGTGTCCCAGGCTGCGGCGGCCGCGGCCGCGGCGGCCACGGCGGCCCCCGCGCCGTCCGGCCGCTCCCCGGGCCGCGCGGTCGGCGGCGGCGGCGGAAGGGCCTCCCCCCGCGGACCGGCCGTGGCCGTGGCCGCCGCCGCCGCCGCCGCCGCCGCCGCCGCCGCCGCCGCCGCGGCGCCCTGGAGGAGGCGGCCCCCGCCCGGGCCGTACAGGCGCCGCAGCTTGGGCGGCAGGTGCAGCTCGGCCTCGAACGGGGCGCTGCTGCCCTTGGGGGAGCCTGCGGGCAAGGGAGAGCGGTCAGCGCGCCGGCCGGCCGGGCGTCCCCTCCAGAGTCGCCGCCCGGGCCGGCCCGCCGCCGCTCCCTCCGCGCCTAGGCCCTGGCGCGCCCCCCCGCCCGCGCCATCAGATTCCGAGCCCTTCTCCTCCTTCCCCAGTTTTCTTGCTGTTTCTTTTTCTTTACATTTTTCTCTCTCTTGCCCTTTCTCTTGTTTCCTTCTTTTTTCCTTCTCTCCTCCTCCGTCCCTCCTTTCCTTTCCCTCTCCCATTCTTCCTTTTATTTTCTTCCTTCCTTCCTTTACGTCTTTCTCTGGCCCTTCCTTTCATTTTACATTCTCCTTTTCTTTCTCTCTCATCCCGTCTCCTCATCATTCTTTCCCCTCTCCCTCTCCTTCCTTTCTCTTATTTGTGCGCCCCCCCTTCTTCCTTCCCTCCTTTATTCCTTTCTTTTTCTTTCCCCTTGCCCTCTCCCTCACTTTTTTCCTTCCCATTTCGGGGCAGGGGGCAATCTGAAAACATTCAGCAACTTAAAAAAAAATCACCACCACCCTGAAAACTTTGCGCACGACCTCTGCCCTCGGCTCTGCCACGCGGCCGGGGCTGGCGAGAGGGGCCGCTGCCCGGCGGGCGACCCCTGCGGGGGAAGGGGGAGCGGCCCGTGGCCCTGAGTGCGGCCTTGCCCCGACAGACCCCAGCGGGAGGGGCTGGCGGCTCCGAGCACAGAAAAATCGTCCTGGAGAAAATGGGTTCAGAAAGGCCTGGGTGGGGGACGAAGGGGGTGCAATAGGCACAGGCCGCTCCTTCCCCTCGAGGAAGCGCCTGGCACAGGTGCCACTGCAGGCTAAAAAAAGAAAAGGAAAAAGTCAGTTTTGTTTTAAACGCCCCCTTCTCCGCTGTCCGCTCCCGTCTTCCAAGTGGCGCTGCGGCTGGACCGCTGGTTTACGGATTTTAAAAGAAATCAACAATTCTTTCCCTGCGACACCTCTGCAAGCCAGCTCAAGGCGAAACTTGAGTGTAACAGGTTCGGGGCAAAACGACAGTTGTTCTGAAATTTTTAATTTTAGAAAAAAATAAGAGCTTTTAAACATCTCAACTGTTTTAAAAAAAATAACATAGCAGAGAAAAAAACAACACCCAGAAGCCGTACATTTCATACACTTCAAATACAATAAGGAGCATTTGGGGAATCCCAGGGAGACGTTTTCTGCAAAGCTTGGGTTTAAAAGGTCACAAGTAATCTACAATTTTAAAAAGAAGAAGAAAGCACAACACCACATATAAAGAAATCTTCCAAAGAAGAAAGGCCAAGGCTCATTCGGCCTGGGGTCCCCATTCACAGCTTTTGGGGTTCTTGTCTTCACCAAGTTGCTGTTACAAGAGTCCACCCGGCACCTGCTGTTTCTGGCCTGTGGCCCCTCTTCAGAGCACCCCCAAGGCCACCAAAGGGGGCATTTGAACGACCTAAGGACGGATACCGAGAACCTAAGGGCCCTTGAAGCGAAGCTCGGTCTCTGCTTTCTCTGGAAGCAGAGGGGGAGGGAGAGACATCCCCTGGCGAGATGTTTACCGCTCTTTGAGGCACCAGGCCTCAGAGTTGTTCCCTTTCTTTCCTCCGTCTCCAGTTGGACAACCGCAGGCCCCTGGCCCCGGAACATCACACATCCAAACCAGCGCCCAGCACCCTTTTCAGGTGCCCGGCAAGCACAGCCTTACCTTGAACGGCCTTTTCCTGGTCGGTGCGGCTGGCCAGCGGGGCAGGCAAGCTCTGCGCGGCTCCCAGCAGCCGCATTTTGCACGGGCTCCTCCGGCCCAGGATGCTGTCGATGCAGTAAGAGGAGAGCAAAGTTGGAGATTTACTTTTGCACTCGGGCCTCTCGGAGCAGCCCTCCTCCTGGTACTGATTGCTCATGGCTGGGGTTTTTTTCCCTGGGCGCAGAGAAGCGGGCCGCTGGCTGCCTCTCGGGGCTGGTGGGATGGATGGGTGTGTGTTGGGGGGGTGGGGTTAGATGGCTGGTTATAATGGATACTGTTGCGATCTCTGTGCCTCTCTGCCTCGCTCGGTCGCTGGCTGCTGGCTCCCGCCCTGCCGGTGGCCGGAGCTCGCCCTCTCCGCGCTCAGGACAAGCTGTAACAAGTGTAGTGAGCTGCGGGCGCGGAGCTCTGGAGTCTCTCTTCTCCACGTGCTGAGAGGCGCCCTCTGATTGGCTCTCGCCAGAGGCCTGCGCCGGGCTGTGGGCTCCGCGCAAAACCCGGACTGGATTCCGGGAAGGCCGGCGGTGGAGGTGGGACAGCAGGCACGCACCCGAGCCAATTTTATTTTTATATTTTGTTTTTAACTAACAACTTTCTAACTAACAACTTCCTGGAGCGCCTCCTTTAACCCTTTAGGGCTAGCCCGAAGCTCTAGCTTATTCGGATGTCAGGCCTGTGGGTGCCACTCGGGCGACGTGCGCCCCTTCCACCAACCCGAGGACCTCACTCCCTCGGAGACAAGTCCTTGAGGCTCGGCTCGCGTTCAGAACGACTTGGCCCTTTTCAAAGCCAGTGTTGCGCTCCCAGGACAGCGCCTTGACCTCAGTGGCCCGCAGCCGCCGTCCTCTTTAGGCTGGACGGGCCTCCGAGGTGCCGGGGTGACGGACGCAAGCAAACATCTGCAGTTGGGGCGTTCAGTTTTTTCTTGCGGCCCAACGCCTTGAGCTGTTAGTCTTCGCCTTGAGCCCGGCGGTTGCGCTCTTGCTGGTAGCGTCCCTCAACGGCTCTCATCTCCGTCTTCAACTCTGGAAAAAGTCCCCTTAAAGACAGAGCTCTGCCAAAGGCGCGCGGCCTTCCCTAGAGCACCTACAGGGCAGAAAGGGACAGGCGAGTGTCGGCTGCGAGGACGGGCAGCTGGGGACAAGTCCTGGAGTCTCCCCCTTCTCCCCGGACGCGCTACCCTCTCCTCCCCACAAGTTAGCCTCAGTTAGGCCGTCACCCCGAGGCTGGACACTGTCAGATCACGCGCAGGGAGCGGAACCTGCCGGGAGCCCTGAGCGCTCCAGGGTGGGAGGGACCCAGGTTCGGCTTCAACCAAATCTCAACGCCTAAAATTCTGAACTCCCCCTGGCAAAGGCGAGAGAGCG
This sequence comes from Orcinus orca, assembly GCF_937001465.1. Classification (NCBI taxonomy): domain Eukaryota; kingdom Metazoa; phylum Chordata; class Mammalia; order Artiodactyla; family Delphinidae; genus Orcinus; species Orcinus orca. The sequence goes on from NC_064580.1 coordinate 21,791,949, forward strand.
AGCCTGAGGGAGAGCGCGTTTCTTCCCAAACAGCTCCCTGCATGTCCAGCGCTGAGAACCGAGACTCAGCTCTGACTGAAGTTGGGCCGAGCCCAGGCGAGGGGCTAGAACGGACGCCCTCCTTTCCTGGGTGCAGGGCCCAAGGGACAGCCAGGGGCCCCGACGCTGTCAGGGTGGGGGCGAGCGTGGTGGGTGGGAGAGGGGCCGGGGAGGGGGAATCCACGCCGGGTTTTCCTCTCTCAACCCCTTCAATGTGTCAAAGAGAAAAGCGTTTTACAAAGGATTATACTTGAATCACTTACAGTCAGTATTTAAAAATACAAGGAGGCATAACTGGGATTTTTTTTCCGGCCATAAACATCTGCCTAACTCTTGGATGTTGGTGGGTGGGTGGCAGACAGATCGGGCTGGCTTGGCAGGAGCATTCAAGACACAACTGGAGGGGATGAAGGGTTAGGAACAGGCACGTTAATAATGTTAATACTAATGCGGATACTACTACTATTAAAGGCTAGAGGACAAGGAGCGCTCTGTGTGTGTGTGTGTGTGTGTGTGTGTGTGTGTGTGTCTGTCTGTCTGTCTGCCTGTCTCTGGCTTTTAGTCTGAGTCTCACCAGTTTTTCCTACACTTGGATGATGGGAGTGGGGGCGAAGGAGAACCCGAGCTCTCTCTGACATTGATTTTCTTTTAAGCACTCTGCTGTTCCAAGGCCCCTGGGATCTTCTCCTATCTTTCCTGCATTCTTCCTTCTCCATCCTCACCCATAGTTCTGTGTTAGTATACTGTCCTGTTCAGCTTTAAGCTAACATTCTGCGCGCTGATTCCGTCCTCTTTCCCTCCCTGGCCCGGAGAGCCCACTCTCCGCTTGCGGGTCTCGACGCAGCCGCAGCCGAGAGGCGGACAGCCCCGTCGGTCTCCTCCGAGCGAGCCTCCAGCCGCGAAGCCTCACGGGCGTCCTTGCGGCTGGTCACTAGGAGACACAGGGGCACTTTTCCCTCCTCAGCGGGCCCCGCGTCGGAAATCCACAAGACCCGGCTGCAGGTGGCTCTGTGACTTCAGAGTCACACTCCCGCACACGCAGGGAGTGGGCTGAAAATTAGTCCAAAGAAGATCATGTGAAAGAAAAAGAGACACAAACGCACAAATCATTTCTGAGAGCCTAACGGGGTTTCAAGTCTCTCGGTGGAAGATTTCTTAGCTTCCGTCCCCCTCCTCCCCCTTCTGCAGCTGTTCTCCTTTTTTTAAAAAAGAAGTCGGACTTTCTGCTGGGGTGTATTCTAATTTTAATCATCCACTGCCAAAGGGGAGGTTAACATAGAATTTCTGATTCTGACTTAATGACCCCTGGAATTAAATCTAATTCTATTAATGGAATAGAATGTCTTTCTTTGGGAAACCTGGTGAAAACACTAGCTTTGTTATTTTATCTTGTTTATTTTTGGTATTTTCTAATCAATCTTCCCAAGTGAGGACGCTATTGGGAAGGCACATGCATTCACTTCGGGGAGAAGGGCTCGACCCAGCTCCATTTACACCCAGCAGCCCTGAAGTGATCTTTGTCACAATTCAATACCCAACTTCAAAATCTACAATTGGCTCTTGCTATTCCTGAAAGATTAAAAAAAAAAAAAAAAACCAGAAAACTTTTCTAACATACCCACGGGGAGACAATCTGCTGGCATCTCCACAGCGTCTAATCAGAAGATGGGTTTAAGATATATGTGTGTTATCCTACATGTTATTTTAGAAAACAAAATGATGCCTCTAATATCTAAGAAGAATTTAACTGATTTGTTGAGTAGGTAGACTTTTCAGGACTGGGCTATAGGACTATGTATAAAAGAACTTTTAGTTTAGCCAATTTAATGTCTACTCTGCCAGTAAGATGACACTTCACTTTCTTTTCACCTCACTTTTTCCACTTTCTTTTACCCGCTAATCAAAAGCAATTTCATTTTAGTAATAATATTATTCGCGATTGTACTTTGTTACAACTCCTGGCTCCTCTAATCTTTGGGGTCTGTAACTGTTGGTTTTCTTTTCCTGGGCTGCCTGGAAAACAATGGTTTGCAGTTCATCTGCTTTTAAAATCAATCAATCACTAAGATAAAAATGACAATTATGGCCGGAAGTGAGGGTCTGAAGTGTTCAGAACTGTTGTTTATGGTGAAAAATGAGGCTTGTCCCCAGGACTGGAAATAATAATTACCTAGAAGAGGCGAATGGAAGAAACCCCTTTCTTTTCTGTGGTGAGAACTAATTCTACATTGTAGTTTCAAAATTATATTTGCAAGAAATGCGGGATAAGGGGGTGGAAGTTAGATGTTATTATCCAGGAAAAAAAAATGTTTGGAGGAGAGTTAACCTTGCACACTTTTCATTTGAGATGTTTTAATTTATTGTGCAATATACACATAGATAAATAAAGCTGTAATGGGCTTCCAGCCACTCCAGACGGCTCAGGTCCCCTTAAATTATGCTCAACCTCTTCAAAACATATATTTAAACAATAGAAATAAACTTCACTGGAGTCTGGTGACCAATTTGGAAGCCATTGGAAGGGAAGACAATAAGTCCTGATTACACTAGAGGATTCTCTGTGATGTGATATCCCCTTTGCCAAGTCATTTTGCTGTTTTATTTATTTAATTTCTTTTTTTAAAAAAAAACAAACTTTCATTCATTTATGGTCTTCCGCAACCTGCTAATTTAACACTGGAGCGCGTTATTGCAGTGTTAGGAGGAGAGAAAGAGGGAGCGAAAACAACAATACTGCAATGATCCAAATGATACAGTAGAATTATAGCAATTATAGTTCTACTTGTGGAAGAAAACCTTGCTGAGATCAGGCAAACAAACTGAAGCCTTGTGAGGATAACAAGCGTCGGGATTGACAGCCGGTGCTGGGAAGAGCCGGTGGGCACAAAGAGAAATATTCGCCTCCCACCCCCCCCCACCCCCAACTCCAACCAGTCAAGGTTAACCTCCTCAAATGCTGCTTTCAGAGTCTTATCCACTTCAGGGTATGCATTTTATGCACAAATCGAGGTCTCTCCTCCTGGAAGTCTGAAGATAGGAGGAAATGTATCATAATCCGTTTGTCTAGCACTTGCCCCTCGCCTTCTCGGCCCGCTGCTTGCCCTCCACTCCCTACCCCTGCCTCAGTTCTCCCCACGGCTGCTGGGATCTGTCTGTAGACCGGTGTTTGTTTGTTGATGTGTTTACAAAGGAGCACCCTGTGGAAAGGTCCAAAGGGACTGAGGACTTGAATTTCCAGGGAAGGCTCCTTGGCGTTTGCTCATCCTTCCCTCTTCGCTGTGTTGTCCGCCCGAGCCCGGGGTTCCACCATCAGGGCTCGGCTGGGGGAGGTTTGTTGGGAAGCAGTGCTTTGGGAAGCGTCCCGAGGACCAAGGCCGAGCCCTCAAGGTATGGACGTGTGGGTGTGATTACTGTGTTAGGACAACTCCCCTTATTTTCAAACTTCGCCACTTTCGGTTGCCCGTCAGCAGCCAGGGGAAACGGGTCGGGGGAGCGAGAACTAGAGAGAAAACAGCCCCACCCCCACCCCCGCCACTTCCAATCATCCACCCAGGCGGTCAACCGAGGCATTTTCCAGCCTGGCTCCAAGCACAAAGCCAGGCGAGATGGCCACAGCCTCATGTCTGCCCTCGGGGGGCGGTCCCCTCCCACGGGCGAGAAGCAAGTGGTTGGGCTGTCACCCCGAGTCCCTTGGCCGGAGCACCCCATCTCCTGCCTAACCCACCCCCCAGGTTTCCAGAGCGGAGAGGGAAACGTCTTGGCTCCCTGTAATCATCACCACCTGGTTTCCTCTCTCCATCGCCGGACGGCGGGCCCCCGGGTGCGTCCAGGGTCGAGGCGTCCCCCGTGCAGCCGTTACTCTGTAGCTGCTGCTCCCGGCGCCCCGGGACGTGGTGGGGGCACGGGTAGGAGCTCGGGTCGCGAGCAGGCAGGGACCCGACGCCGGCGTCGGTTCCGAGGCCCCGCAGATCCCGGCTGTCGGCGTCCTCGCAGCCGAGCCCCCTCGCGCGCTCGGCTCGGCGCCACGGCCAGAGCGCGCCCCCTAGCGGGGGCTCGGGGCGGACCGGGCCCTCCCTCCGCAGCCTCTGGGGACTGAAGTTGGCAGATCCCCGTGATCCGGCAGGAATGAATGGGGGAAGAAAACAAAAGCCTTGGAAACATTTCCAAGTGTGCAATAAAAGACCCATCTGTACCTTTCTTCTCCAGCGCGTTCGTGGTTAATGTCCCCCCATGAGCGCGAGAGGGGAGATAATTGCTGGGTGGATTCTTGCTGGCGAACCTCAGGAAACACTGGCCCGAGAAGTGGAATAATTGGGGGTGGCGCTAAGGCAAGCGTGCAGAGGCTGCACCATCAGCCGGAAGGCTGAATCCGCTGTCTGTGGGGTGTTCGTGGAGGCCTGGCCGCCTGCGCCCTCAGTCCCTAGGGAGGGGTCATCTGAAGGTAGCTACTCTGATATTTCTTTCATTTGAAATCGGTCTCTGCAGCACTCCTACATTCTGGTTCTATGATACCCGCCCTCCCCACCTTCTGACTCTAGAATACCCCACCTTCGGATTCTAGGATTCTCCCTTTTTTGACTTGCTGATCCCCCACCTTCCCTCTCTGTGATTCCTCCACCTCCGACTCTAGGGTCCTCCATCTCTCACTTGATGACTGCCTACTTTGTGACTCCCCGGGAATCGGGCCACCGCCCTGCATCTCCCCCAGGCAGCTGAATCTTCGCATCAGAAAATCGTCGAAGCCCAGAGTCCAGCACTCTCCACTACTCACAAATCATCTCCTCCCTCTTGGTGTGGCCAGAAATGGAGAAAAGAGAAAGCAAGGTTCTTGTCCACCCTCTTTGACTGTTCTACCTGGAAAGGATGACTTTTCTTGAAGCTCTTAGAACCTCTGGTAAAAAAAAAAAAAAAAAAGTTACTGATGAAGCTTTTACAAAGATGAAAAATTCCCGGTTCAAATCGATCCATAACTTATTTCTTTTTCAATGAGTGTATTAATCCTAGCTCATCAGCCACAAAAACACAAATCGTGCTTCTTAAGACCTGCGTGTCTGCAGTCTCATGTCCTCAGCCCTGCAGGATTTTCAAGTCATACTAAGGTCACCAAAACGCGTACTAGGTAAGGCCTAGAAAGGAAGAGTCCAAAAATAGGAGTGATAGCTCTTTTAGAATCTCTTATTTTGCGATGTGTCTCGCTAATTGGGAAGTTCAACACGAGGCTTTCCCTGCCCATGAAAGGCTGGTATTTCAGAGTTGGGGGGAGCAGACGGAAGGGGTCTGTGGGAAGGGAGGCGTGGGTGTCCCGTATTTAATTAAGAGTTGCATTGTGTTGAAGGGAGGAGGGAAGATGCCGAGGCTGAACAGCGCTCTGTTCTCTTCATCACAAAGTAACCTGCAAGGAAAAAGAAAGAAAAAAAAGCCCGCAACTAAGACATAGCCGGTGGTTCTGGAATAGATACCATTAGAACCACAGTGCCTCTGGAATAAAGATATCCAATTTCCTGCCGCAAATCACTTACCCGATCAGAAAACACAAATAGCTGAACAGAAGGGGAAAAAATAGAGGAGGAGGACGAGGAAGAAAGGCCCCCGGAATAAAAATAAGTGCGCAGAAGGGCTTACATTCCACGCTCTGACAGGCGTCTCCTCCAAATCTGGGGCAGTTCCGTCCTCTCTCCAGAGGCCCCCCTTCTGCCCCCCGACTTTCCAACCCACCCGGAATCCGTTTCGAGGCCACTCAGCGTCTTTGGGGGAAGGGGGGAGGCTCCCGAGCCGAGAGGAGGGCGACGATGGAGGAGAAAGGGGACCCTCGCGGCCCAGGGGCCTCTTGGGGCGGCTGAGGCAGGGCCGCGGGCACCGACGTGCCCGGGTCTACCCGGCGGGCGGGCAGGGCGTCCGCTGGGTCCGCTTGGCCTCGGCGGCCTGGGTTTCCTCGTCGGGAAGGAGGCACCCCCACCCGGGGCTGGGGTAGCTGCTGGGGGCCCTGCGGTGGCCACGTGGACGCCCCACGTCGTCGGGTCACCTCCCGGGACCCGGGCGCCGGGGGAGCAGAGCCAAGACCGCGCCCCCGCTGACCCCCGAGGGCGCCGAAGCTCCGGGAGGAGTGGCCGGACCCGGACGCCCGCGAGAGGGCGCGGCAGGGAGGTGGCCGGCGGGGAGGGGCGCAGAGTCACCTATATCCCCTGGAAAAGGACCGACGCCGAGAGTCGAGGCAGAAAAGGTGGCAGAAGGAGAGCTCATCAATCTGCTCAGATGCAAATGCACCGAAAGTCAGCCGAGGCAGTTTTCCTTGGGGGATTAAATGAGAAGATCCCAAAGAGATTTCTTTGAGTGGGAAATCGTGGGTTTCTCACACCCGCCTGACACGTTGTGTTGCGTGTGCCTCTGAACTTCACATTCCTTCCCGCACTTCAGACTTTGCGGCTCTTAGCACAGTTCCTGGCACCCAGGAGCAGCTTAGGACATCTTTCCTGAACCCGAGAATTGCACTGTGACTGTGGGAGTGTAGAAGGTATTTTAATGGGGAAATGGCGATTGGTTTCTCGTTCTCGTGGGGGTGGGCGCTCATCCCTGTCCCCTCTCTCACCCCTTTTTGATCCCGGCCTCATTCTCTTTCCTCAATCCCCGCTTTACTACCGTTGGGGGCCATTTCATTGTTTCTTACTCGCCCAGCCTAAGGTTTGCAAGGGACTCAGAAGAAATTAAAACCAATGTACTTTGCTCAGAGAATCCCACAAAGGCTGGAAGGAAAGGAGATTGAAGCCCAGAGTTCAAGTAAAATTTAGACCCAGGAGTGATTTTTACTTATTTCTTTTCATGGATAATGGAGAGTTGGCGTTATCTGTCACCGTATGTTCTCCCTAATAAATAGCTCCAAGTCTATAATCTAACAGGTGTAAAATTTCCCTTTTCTGAGAAACGAAGAGACCACCAACACTATCTTTTAAATAGTACAAATAGAAAATGCGGTTGTTGACAATTTCCACACCGGAGAATCAGTTCCAGGCCAGCTCGCTCTTGTCGCTTGCTTTCTGTTACAGGCCTGGCTTTGGGGGTGGGGTGGTATGTACCCCGCACTGGGAATTGTAAACAAAGATCAGCTGATTAGAATTCTGGGGCCCCAGGCAAAAATACCCAGAAAGGGCTTTTTACTCTTTGCCAACTGCGAAAGGGTCTGATCATCAAAGAAGATGCGAGACCTTTCTTTCACCCTCTTCCCTCTATCCCCTCCAGAAACATGGCCCACTTAGGTTTTAGGCTTCACAGGGTGGGGAGGGAAAAGGGAGAGGAGAGAGTTGTTCAAAGACTCTCATGTCTCTGCGAGGTCCCGCTTGCTCTGGGCACACGTTGAGTCGCTGTTTTCCTCTCCAGATGGGCCTTGTTTTTGGAGGGTTCATCTGCGTTTGTTTGTTTACAGGCACCTCTCCCACAACTCCCCCCCCCCCCCACCTTCCAAAGCATCCCATCTTCAGGATCGGCTCCCGCTGCAAAGAATGCAGAAAGATCTCATCTGGAAAGGTTTCATCAAAGTCAGGAAGGGAAACTGGCCCAGGAAATGCTGCCCATTATGGACCAACCCTTGCCTGTTTCTCCTCACCCTCCTCCTTTCTTCTCCAGCTTTTGGGTTGAAGCGTTTTGGTGTTATTTACATAAAGGAAACGACATTAGAGTAACCTTTTCATTGCATTACACTAAAGGGAGATTGAGCTAGAGCTTTGAAGATTGTGACATTCCAATGAGAGCTCTATTAAACTGCTTAACAACATTTTGAAGGCATCATTGGTATTGTCTGTAGTGGTAAGTGAAACAAAGGCTTTCATAGCACGTCGGGTTTAGTACTAAATATGATCATATTTAAGACTTTCAGCTATTAAATAGAGGAGAGGAGAAAGGGAGCTGGTGAAGTAGTAAATGAGGGGGATGGAGGAGAGAAGACAGTCCTGAGAATAACAGCCGACACGTGCCAGACATTGTCCTAAGTGCTTTACACAATGATTGATTAATCCTAACGACTGCCCTAGGAGGGTGGTTCTATTATAATCCCTCTCTTACAGCTGAGGAAATTTAGGTACAGAAAGAGTGACCAGCTGGTCCCTGTTTTCACACTGAAAGCCCTGCAGATCCTTCATTCCCGGGCAAAGTAGGATGGTTGGTCACCCCAGGCACCGGAGGGAAGAGTTTGCCCAAGGTCACAGAGCTGCAGCCAGGATGTGAACCCTGGCGGTCAGACTCAAGTCAGCATCCCTTACCTCTGTGAATCTTGCCCATTTTACAGATGAGTAACTTGAGGGTCAGAGAGGGGTGAACTGACCTGTCCACAGTCACACAGCTTGCGGGGGCAGGCAGGAGACGACACTTGGGGACTTGTGAATCACGCCCCTTCTCTACTCTCAGCTACCTTCTATAAAAAGAGTTTTTGTAGAAAAGCAGGTAACTTTGAAAAATCTTAAAGGTAGAATGGAGAAAAAAAGAGAGTATCCAAGAGAAAGATGTATACCAGATTCAGACACCTAGATCATCACTTCCTGGCAGTATTAGAAAATGTAGGAAAAGGAGGTCACCTATATTGTAAACACAATTTATAATGAAGGACAATTTAAAAATTGCCATAAGCACACAAAGAAAATAATGTCATGGAACATGCGGCCATCGGGCAGGGAACACTTTAACTCTCTAAAGCATTTGGTGTATTGTTTCCATCCCATAATTGTTCACTCACGATGATGACTGTTCTACCTCACACCATCCTCGAAACTGGCAGCCTCCCCGCAGTGTTCAGTGTTTTCAAACAGCTTCTCGTGGGCCCTTCGGACAAAACTCCCAGGACCAGTTCTACTCTGTGCGTGTAGTTTGTAAGCAGCTTGCAGAGCTGGGCATTGGCCAGGAAAGAATGCTGGCTCTCTTGGAACACAGCTCATTGTAAAAAAAAAAATGCAGCTTGACATCAATAAACATAGTCACCATTTGATGTATTTCTCATAGTTATAGGTCATCTCTTGGCGAGGCTTCGCAGTTAGCAAAGTTGTGATTTGGCCCCGGCGCCTCTCAGAGCCCTGGCGGGCGTCCTGAATGCCGTAAGCTTATGCACAACTTCAGGGGAGAAAACATTTTGGAAATGACGAGAAAACTGTGAGGGAGTTGCAACCGTAAACAGCAAATGTGCTAAAGAGTGGAGACTTATGCAGAGCTAAAAGAGGGCAGGTGGAGCGCGTTCTCGGTTTGTTTGATGTGAAGAAAACATTGGGCTGACTCCATTCTGGCTGTGCAGACCTCTGCGTGCCTTGCTGATTGTTGTTGTTTTATTTAACACAAGCACCCGGGGCTGTATGAGGATGGGGCTTGAAGAGCCAAAGGACTCAGAGAAAAAAGGTGAACAGCTGTGGTTCTTGTCAAATACAAAGCCTGAGTCTGTTGTTTCATCATTTCCCCATATTGGACATTTGTTATTTTAATTGTTGTTGTTTTTACAAATAACATTATAATGAAACCCTCTGTGCGCTTAACTATCCTTTTGCATTATTTCCTTTAATTTCTGAGAATGGGATTACTGATCAAAGAGTGTGAACGTTTTCATGTCTGTTTTGAAATGTTGCCCGAAATTTCTCTAACCAGTTGAACCAATTTACTCCACAACTAGCAATATACGAATGTATCAGTTTTACTACAACCTTGCCAGCATTACATATTATAGCTTTTTTCCCCCCTCAAAACTCATTTACTTCAATAGCTACATCCTTGAATCTAGTTCTTCTAACTCCAGGCTGGGTAATATTCCTCCCTCACCCCAGCAGTTCTAGCTCTTGCCCTTCTGAGTGGCTTAAACTACCAGTAAGATGGCAAGGATAAATGAGAAGAAAGGTCATCCTGAGGCAGTGCGTATCTGTCAAGCTTCGGAAGGTTTTCGAGGATGTCTGGGGGAGAATGTGCAGTGCGGAAGAACTTCGGCTCTGGAATCAGGGAGACCTGGCTTGGATCCCATTCCTTCTGCTTTCTGGCTATGTGGCCTGAGACAACCTAACTAACCTCTCAGGACTCAGTTTCCTCACCCAAAAGGCAGGAATAATAAAAGTACCTGCAGCATAGTGATACATCGCAGATGCTAAATAGAAGTTAGCTGATTCTCTGTGCTATATGGATACTGAAATGCATATTATATATATATATATTTGAATACTCATATAATTTTTATGAACTATCGACGAGATTGGAATTGTTCCATTGAAAGGTACATACGGATTAAACTTTATAGATGTTGACAAAATGCCCTTTAAAAAGATCGTTCCTCTTTATACACCCACAAATACCATCGATAACACTGGGTATTTTCAATCTTGTTAAATACTGTTAACTTGATGAACAAAACCTAATAGCTTATTGTTGTTTTTATGTGCGTTACTTTCATTATTAGTGAGGTCAAGTATTTTACGTGGCGATCGGCCAGTTGTATTTCCTCTCCTATGAATTGTCTGTTCTTGATTGCTTGTTAATGGGCACAGATTATTTTACCAGCAGTTAGTGTTTTAAATGTTTACTAGGGCTTTTTTTTTTTTTTTTTTTTTGCGGTACGCAGGCCTCTCACTGTTGTGGCCTCTCCCGTTGCGGAGCACAGGCTCCGGACGCGCAGGCTCAGCGGCCATGGCTCACGGGCCCAGCCGCTCCGCGGCATGTGGGATCTTCCCGGACCGGGGCACGAACCCATGTCCCCTGCATCGGCAGGTGGACTCTCAACCACTGTGCCACCAGGGAAGCCCTACTAGGGCTTTATGAAGAGCCGGCTTGAAGGTTACTGTGAGATTATCATTGGTCTTACTCTTTTCTTTTCTTTTTTTTTGGCCACATGGCTTGTGGGATCTCAGTTCCCCGACCAGGGATCGAAACCAGGCCCCCTGAAGCGGAAGCACCGAGTCCTAACCACTGGACCGCCAGGGAATTCCCTCATTGGTCTTACTCTGATTTCCTTTAGCTTCTAAGCATAATGGCTAGTGTTTCTTTTCATGAGTTTTATACAGCAGTGGTTCCTCTCTTTGTCTCTTAGGTGGTTTGTCTTGAAGGGACATGAGACAAAGGCTGCTAATTGTTTCCAAATATCCATTCTCCTGGTGGAGGATTGAAGACGGCTGCAAATTCTGTCACTCCCCACATAGAGAAGTGCAGTTTATTTCTCCTCCTCTTGAACTTGGACTGGCCCTTTGACTGCTTTGACCCATAGAAGGTGGGGCAGTGATGCTATGCCTAAGCTTTGAGAGGGTTTGGAAGCTTCTGCTCCGTGTTTTAGGCCATGCTGTTGGAGAGAGATCACATGGAGTGGAGAGGCCATGAGACCATAATGAGAGGGAGAGGGGCCCACGTGTCCCAGCATCATGGTTGACTACAAATCTGTGTGACCAGCAGAAGAATTGCCCAGCTGAGACGACTCAACCCATAGACCCATGAGAGAGAACAAAATGATTATTGTTATTTTTACTTATTTTTTGGTTGTTGTTATTTTAAGCCACTGTTTTAGGGCAGTTTACTAGGGAGAGAAAGCACTCCCTATGACCTTTAGTAACCAAACACCGATTTTTACCTGGACACATTGGAGTGCAGCTGAAAGACCACATTTCTTGGCCTCTCTTTCAGGGAAGAGTGGCCAATTTGACTAAATTTTGGATAAGGACGTGTTGTTCCGTGTTTCTAGGAAGTCACCTTAAAAAAAAAAGGGGGGCAGGCCCTTTTCTCCATTCCTCAAATTTGCTACCTGGAACGGATGTGATGGCTGGAGCTCTAGCAGCCAGACTGAACCATAACAACAAGAATCGCATCCTAGGGATGGCAGAATGGCTGGCTGGAAGGTACCTGGATCCCTGGCAACTTTATAGAGCTAGAATACTCCAGTCCTGAACCTCCTACTTCCACACATATTTTATATGGGTTGGAAAGAAACTTCTTATCTGATTTAAGCCATTGTCTTTTTTTTCTATTCTATGCAGCCGATAATCCTAAGTGACATAGGGCAAGTCCAAATTCCATTATGAAGCACGTTACCTTGCCCTTGCAATAGGGGCCTATGTCATGATGATTCATTTTCCTACTTTGTGGGAACCCTGCCTAAGGCTACAGTGGTGAGCAAAATTAGACACAGTTCCTCCCCTCACACAGCTTACAGTTAAGCAAAGAATCACAAAGCCAATGGAAAACTGTTAACTGAGGCAAGCCCTTGACAAACAGGTTCATGGTGCCAGGAGAGCCTATAACGTGGCCTTTGCCGAATCACAGAGGTCCAGGTCTGGAAGTGATGTTTGAGCTGAGGTCTGAAAGGTAGGCTTGGGTGAACTCAGGGATAAGGGTACAGAAGAAGACCATTCCAGGCAGAGGTGACAGCACGTAGAGGAGCAACGGCAAGTACAATGGGAAGAAAAATGGTGCAGCTAGAGTGGGGAGATGAAGTGAGTTCCGTGTGCATGAGGCTGGAGAGCGTGGTAGATGAGAGAACTAGGAGGTCATGTTTCTGAGTCTGGTCTCTGTTTTAAGAGCAATGGAAAACATTGGAGGTTTTAAGCTGGTGAGCGGACAGTGGTCTAAAAGAGAAGATAGTAGCAGAGGGGATGGAGAGAAGTCAAAAGATCCAAGAGATATTTCTCATACCCACTCTTGTGCTTGGGTCCCTGTCTTCGGTTTTTATTTGTCATTGAGAAGTTGAATTGACCTCACTCCTTAATTGCTGGTGAAATCAGGCACATTTGTTAGGATATGGTTTGAAGTGCGTGTGACTCAGTTACAATAGTGGTTTAGACAAATTGGAAGCTTATTTCTTTTTCATATAAGAGTTGGAGCTCATATGGTGGCTCTACTCCAGGAAGTCATCAAGGTCCCAGTCTCCTGTCTTGCTGCTTTTTTGTCCCTAGGATGTTGCCTTCATCTGTATGACCCAGGTTGGCTCTCCTCAACATTCCAGCCAATGGGAAGGGGAAGGGGGAAAGGGAGATTGTGTCTCTTCCATTTGGGGGCATGGTTTAGGAGTCACATGCGTTGCTTCTTCTTCTATCTCAATGCCCAGAACTTAGACACATCATCACTTAGCTGCAAGGGAGGCTTGGAACTGTAATATTTATTCTGTATAGCTATATGCCTGGCTAAAACTAGAGAGTTCTAGTATTATAGGTTACTGGAGGAGAAAATACAGCTGTGAGGGGACTTCCGTGTGGTCCAATGGTTAGGACTCCATACTTCCACTGCAGGGGGCACAGGTTCGAACTCTGGTTGGGGGACTAAGATCTTGCATGCCGTGCGGCCAAAAACCAACCAACCAACCAAACAAACCAAACCAAACCAAAAAAAACCCACCTGTAAGCCAAATCCAGCCACGCCCATTCATTTACATATGGTCTATGGCTGCTTTTGCACTATAAGGACCCTTGTTTCTGCAGCAGGTAGACAGTCTGAGAGCCAAAAGAACTCCCGGTATCCTATTGTGTGGTTGGCTGGTGGCCTGAAGTTTCCCCCAGGTCACCAGCACAAAGGACTGACTGCGGGACTGATAGTGGCAGCAAGGGCCCTGGAGAAACAGCGGGAGGAAAGATGGTCGCCGACAGGGCTCTAGATTCCACACCAAGTGGGCAGGCTAGTGCCCTGAGGGCTCCCACTCTCCTGTGACCCCAGTACGTGTGCAAGCTGTAAGGGACCCCTGAGCAGCAGCTTGCTGGCGGGTTTGGGGCCGGCAGGTGGAACGGGCCTCCCAAGGGCTGAAAAGGCTCTCCATTCCACAGCACATGGCAGGCTGACAGTCGAAAGAGCCTCCAGTTCTCCAGCGCACGTGCAGATGGGTACCGTGGCAGGTGGGCGGGCTGGTGACCCGAAGGGTCCATGGCCCCAGCGCGAGGTCAGAGTGTGAGTGGAAGGGCCCCCGGGTTACCAGTGCACTGGAAGGATGGTGGCTGAAAGAGCTCACTCAAGAGCTCACGGGCAGGGTAATAGCTAGAGAGGCCCTAGGCTTCCCAGTACCGGACTCCTGTACAGTTGCCAGAAGTGCTCTCCACTCAACATCACACGAGCAGGCTGATGGCTGCATAACCCCTTTTTCCCCAGCACCGCGGCAGGCTGGGGGACGAAATGACGTGGGGGAACCCTACTGCGTGGCCAGGTTTCTGGCAGGAAGGGCTCTCGGGACACCAGGATGCCGGTACGATGGTAGCCGAGAGGGCTCCTGTTTCCTCGAAATGCGGCTGGTGTTGAAGGAACAAAGGGTCCTCGGCTTTAAAGCACGTGAGGCCGGTGCACAGCTCTGGGCAGGTTCCCCAGCACGCAGAGAGGCTGGGGGCCCGAATGGCTTGGAAACCACGCGGGGTGTCCAGTTGGAGACCGGAAGGCCCTCTGGGACACCAGGGCGCCGCAGGAAAGAATCTCCAAAAGGCATTTGTCTTCCACAGCACTCTGGAGGCCCGAGAGTGGAAGGCGTTTTAGTTCTCCCGTCTGCCGCAAACTGGGCTGCTGAAGGATCCACGGATTTCAGGCCGGCTGGTGGCCAGAAGGGCCTCGAATTGGTTCCGCAGTGATGACCAGTGGGTAGCCGGAAGGGAGCCGGACGCACCAGCAGGGAGGAAGGACAGTGGCCAAGAAGATTCTCCCTTCCTCAGCACGCGGGCAGGTTGTTAACCGGAAGAGCTCTTGGCTCCACTCTAAGGCAGGCCTGTAAGGTGGCCAGAAGGGATCTCATGTCCGCAGCGTGTGGGCAGGCTGGAGACCGGTTAGCTCTCTGTTCCGCAGCCCAGGAGCAGGTTGGGGGATAAAATGACCAGTGGAACCCTAGTGGGCGGTCCTGTTTGTGGCCGGGACAGTCTCTTCAACCAGTGCAGAGTAGGATGGTGGCCCGGAGGCTTCGGACTTCCAGAGAGGACATGCACATGCGGCCTGGGGCCAGAAGGGCTCTGGGCTCCCCACCGAGCAAGAACCGTAGGATGGCTAAAAGGACCTCGCTTTCCCACAGCACGCAGGCAGGCCCACGGCTGGTGAGTCCTCTCCCCCAGCACGCAGCAGTTAATATCACACTGCCGAATCTCAGCCGCCCGCCTTTGTTGGTGAGTCTCTCCTTTGTAGCTGCACGTTCTGTGCACTAAACCTAAAATAAGGTCTTGGACTTAGGTTTCCAAATGTCTAGGCAGAGAACGTCCAGTTCGATATTTTTAAAGCCTTGAGGACTTGTCAAATAGAGGGGAATGTTTCCTTGTTCTTGTTAAAGCGCCCTCTCCCTCTTTTCTCCATACACTGTGGATCAAAGTAAATAAGACAGAATTGGTTTTTAGCTTCATAGAGATTACAGTGTGCTGTGAAGACGTGAAACACAGATAACTAATTGGTATACTTGCGTTATGTATTGTGAGAGACAAGTACTTTGTGCTATGAAAATAAACAGCAGGGGACCCGACCTATTGTGAGGGTCAGAGAAGACTTTCTAGACGAAGTGTGAGACATGAGCTGGAATTATCAGCAATGTTATCTAGGTCAGTAGTTCTTAAAAGTTAGTGTGTATCAGAATCAGCCAGATCATTTGAAAAACTCCGAGGGCTGGGCCTCACCCCAGAGTTTCTAATTCAGTACGTTTGGGGTGGAGCTGATTTGCAGTTCTAGCATGTTCCCAGGTGATACTGATGCTGCCAATTCAGGGACCACACTTTTTGAGAATCACTCATTTGAGCCATAAGTATCTCCCAACAGGTGTGCTGGGGCCCGGTGGTGAACGTGGGTTACAGAGGCCAGCTGAGAAATTGCTGTCTTCAGCTCTCGGGGGCAGCCAGGCTTGGGGGCTGGGGCAGAACTCAAGGATGGTCGTCTTTAGCTGGGGGTGGTCTTATTTATTCCCCCAGCGTGCTTTACAAACATTACACATATCTACCAGGGTAGTGAAACAGTTTGGGAAAGACTGACCTGGTCAAAACGGGGAGAGGTGGGTGGTAAGTGTCAGGGAGAGAGAAATTTGTCTGAGGGCCTTGCATCAGGAAAGAATGCTGCGTCTTCAAAAAACTGAGACAAAGCCAGTGAAGTTGTAGAGGAGAATATTCAGGGAAAACGGTACTGAAAGTATTTAGAGGGTCAGCTCATAAAGGATTTGGAGGTCCTCTTGAAGGATGCAAAATAATGGGAAGCCACTGAGAAATTTTAATCAGGGTAATGGATTGGAAGGATGCAGGTATGCATGTGGGAAGACCCATTAGGAAATGACTGCATAGTTTAGGATGGAACTGGTGGTATGATTCAAGGTGCATAAAGTGAAGATGGAAGCATTAGAAAGATGTTTTGGAGGTAAATCAGTAGAACTGGGTGATTATTGAATGTAGAGGTTGAAGGATAAGGCGGTGTCTGATATGATTCTCAGATGTCTAGCTTGAAATAATAATTTTTTTTCCTGAGATAAACCACACGTGGTCAAATTTGGGAGAAAGAGCAGTTTTGGAGATGGTGCATGTGAGATGTCCTTGTTTGTATCACTCAATTGGAGATGTTGGGCAGGAAGCTGGATATGTGGCGCTGGACCACAGAGGACGTATATGTTTAAGGGTAAACACAGAGGACATGTGATGTGTATGTCTGGACCTTAGTGGACACACAGATATGTAGTCTGGACCTCAGGACACGCAGGTGTGTGGAGCTCGGCATCAGAAAATGTACAAATGGATATTGTTAGTGTGCAGAAAGATGGTCCCTGAAGCCGTGGTAGGTGTGTGGAACAGGGATTGCAAACTCCAGTGCCCACAGGGGCCAGGCAGGTAACATATGAGAATGTAGGCCACATGCATATTTTGTTTGAGTCAGTGACTGGGACTGTCTACTCCAGCTGTATATTGCCATATCATAATTATAGGGATTTTTCAGCCGAGGCCAGGAATCTGGATTTTACCACAAAATGTCTTGGTTTTAAATGTTGGCTCAATTTAAAAAGTTGATCAGGGCCAAACAAAACACATGTATTGGAAGTGGCACACCTCTGCCAGTTGATAGCTTCTACTGATGGCTGAGAAGGGAGGAGTGTCTAGGACCAAGCTGTGAGGAATGCTGTTGAATGAACAAATTCAAAAGTCTGGTAGAGAAGGATGGAGAGTGGCCAGAGAGGTTGAATCAGGAGGGCCCGGTGTCCTGGAAGTCAAGGCAAGAGGACGTTCAGTCTTCAGTGCTCTGTGGTGACCTAGGTCCCAATGCCTCTAGGATGGATGTAAAGAAACCACTAGCTAGATAATGCTTTAGGAAACGCCCATGGTGGAAAATGTTTGTGCCGTGATCCATTTCTCTTTAATCTAGAGGACAGAGCTTCAAGACTTTAACAACTTGTCTGGATTCACATGTAAAGCCTTATAAACACTGCCCTGAGTCCCTTTCCTCCAAACCTCACTTACGTTATAATTTTAAAAGTCTTGTTTTAATCTGATGGACAGATCTTGTTTTAATCTCGGGTTGTAATTTTATTTGATCCAGAGAGATAGGAAATTCAATTCTTGTGAAACGGTCATTGTCAGGCCACAAAAAAACTGTAGGGTTTGTTTCCAAGGCCTCCTTTTGCTAGGAAAGTAAGCTTGAGTTAAAACTTAGAATAATAAGCTGAATGCTGTATCAAGGAGAGTCAGAGCTCAATTCTCTTCCATAGGTTTCTATTATAGTTTACTAGAAAGAGCGCCTCTAGAGTAGGAATAAGAAGACTTACTGTCTGGTCTTATGCACATCAATGATCCTTGTCTTAGCTGTAAATAAAGATACTAATACCTCTGCTCACACTTATAGGGGTCTTGTTGTATGGATCCAAAAGAAGGAAAAAAAAAAATCAAAGTACCTGAAAGTGATTTTAAAATGTTAGTGTCAATATGAAATATTGATGTGAAGTATCAGTATAGTGTTGCCAAACGCAAGTTCGTGTGCTCAATGCACGGTGAGTCCAAACAAACTGAAGTGTCAGAGTTTGGAGCAGAGAAAGTTTATTGCAGGGCTGAGCAAGAAGAACAGGTGGCTGGTGCTCAAAAAACCTGAACTCTCTGATGGTTTTGGGGGAGAAGTTTTCATAGGCAAAATTTGGGGTGAGGGCTCCAGGCTGTGTGACTTTCTTCTGATTGGTTGGTGGTGAGGTAACAGGGCGGTGCTCCAGGAATCCTATGCTCAGCCTGAGGTTACCATCCTCCCCCTGGGTGGGGGCCTTAGTTCCTGCAGAAGGACTCAGAGATATACTGCTGTGTATATTCCTTGAGGAGGAACCAGGATGCTGCCCCATCTCTGGTGCACTACTGTTTCTTAGCTGCTCCTCCTTTGTTTCTGCATTCCCTCACTTCCCTGATTAGCAACTGTTGGAATCTGCCCTTTGGAACTCAGGGAAGGTCTAGGAGGCTGAAGTCCTTTTCCTACAAACAAGAAATGGGGGACACATAAAGGCTTTTGTATCTAGCAAGGCCCCGCAGGGTCCTCCTTGGTTTCAATAGTATGGTTTATCAATATGAAGTTGAACTGCTTTAGAAGTTGAGAAGGACCCTCCACACAGACATCCATAAATTATGTCACCCAATACTTGCTTACATATGCTACTGATGGGAAATAACTTAAATGGACTATATAATTTATCATCCAAACCAGAACTCTCTGAAGTGTGAAAAGGGGTGCTATTAATAGTTCTCCAGGACAACAGGCAAAAACCAGGACTGTCCAGGGTGCAGTGGGATTCATGATCACCCCAGGCATCGGTAAAATGTCCCTGGATATATAGTTTTCTCAGACGGTGTGGTGACGTCAGCTCTGTGTGTGCCAAATGCTTTTTTTTTTTTCCCTAAAAACTCACTCACTTGGATATTCAGTAAGGACACCTCAGTTTCACAAACTGGAATCCTGGGCTAAGTGAAAGGAAAGAAAATAATAAGCACAAAATTTACCATCTCCAGCTCCCATCCTTGTTTCTAAAAGGCATTTAGAAATTCATCAGAAGGATTTGCTTCCATCTAGCATTCTTAACCTCAACGAAGTAATTCAGTTTTTAACTCTTAGAGAATACTGTGGTGGTTGAAAAGCAGATTGGATAAGTCTTCACTGAGAGGAAGGGAAAATACTACATAATGGAATTAGCACGCTAAAGATGGTAGGTTCAGTAGCGTCATATCCCAGGCAAACTAATGTACAATGCATTTATATTCTCATGCAAGTAGATGAGATACAATGGTATGCATAGAATTTGAATGTTTCAAATGACTCATTTGGAGCCTGGCTTCAGCTCTAGCTAGCCCCCTTAGGCCCCAGTGATTGGGGGATTGGAAGGTGGGATTAACAGGACAATAATCTACATATGTTTTCGTTTTATGAGTTTTTATCTTCTCAAATTTGAGGTGGGTTTCATACCTTTGTTAGAAGTCTTGCTGGAATGTGATTGAATGCCGGTGGCAGCTGGTGTATTAGGCGAAGACAGTGCTAAGATGGACATTTCTCCATAATCAGGTAAGTAGGCAAGCTGGCCTTTGTTCTCTGCAGAGTCTGAAGTGCTCTCGGCTCTGCAGCATCGCACATGAAAAGCCGCCCATCTGAACTGACAAAGAGATCTTTATTTCTCTTCCACAATGCACAGAGAAAAGGTAGAAAGAGAACTGGAATGTGAATTTATTTCTTTTGGGAGTATGTGCTCTCAGTTTGAGCAAAGGAAATGCTAATGGAAGTTAGGTTCCCGCTTCGTTTCCTGTCTCACGTTGTTGTGTTATGATTTTGTGATGGGTCTGGGTCCAGAAGTGCAGCCTCACTCTCAGTGGCCTGGTGGAGCAGCGCAAAGAGCGGCTGCCTGGGAGGGAGGAGGGGTCTGCGCTCCCCTCCCCCAGCTCTGCTCCTGGCTAGAAGGAACGTGCCCCGAGCCAGGCTGGGCCAGAGTTTCCCCGATTGGAAAATCCACACGTAGAGAGATAATTGAGGACATAATACTGTGATTAACATGTTAAGCCTTTGAGTCGGTGGAAAGAAAGTTGCCGTCTAAATATTTATTTATTTTCAGGACCACAGTTCTGTGTTGTTCTGTATGTAGTGACCCCGCTGAATTCAATGCAGACATCTTGGGCACATTCAGATAATGACTTTGGGGTTGGCAAAATAGTATTGATTAGAGACACTATCACCATTTTATGTCAGTTTATTAACCAAATGGTAAAAACAATTCTTGTTTCACTGTGGTATTTTGAGCATTTTTCTGACTACTCTAATTTGGGGTCTCGGTAATGGCTCTATTCAGAGCAGTAGCATTTGTTTGGTTGCTTTGTTATGGGTCTTGCGTGGTGGTTGTTACGCCAAATGGTGGAGGACTATTTCCTGCTACTTGTCCAATTTGAAATTGATTTAAAGGCTCTAAGTCCATATTGGGAGAAACAGAATTCATTGGAACTCCTTTGTTCACTTTGATGAGCGAAATTGGCTATTAGCCTCTGGTCTTATTTTGGTTTAGAGATGTTTCACCTCAAATACCTGTAGCAGTTGAGGGAAACTCCTAGAACACGTGATCAAATAAAGACGATGAACATCCATTGGCAAAGCTGCATCTGGGCTGGGGAGTAGAGCAGGGCATCCTGGAGCCGGCATTTCCTGTACAGTGTTCATTCGTTTGACAAGTGGGTATTGAACTCATCCCTTGAATCGGGTATTTTCTAGGTTCTGGAGATGCAAGAGGGAAAGTTGGAGGATCCTGTTCAATGCAGGATTGTCACTTAAAACGCATCCCCTTCCTAACCCAGCCCTTGGTAGTGCTTTGGGACTCTTGAACAGAGAGCACCAGTTTATGGGAAACACGGGAAGATTTAAAGCCTTTTGTCCTTCAGCCAAGATGTCTTTTTCTTTTGTATTTTAAGCATAGAACATTCAGCACAACACTAGCAAGAATCTAACTGGATATT
This sequence comes from Orcinus orca, assembly GCF_937001465.1. NCBI lineage: Eukaryota > Metazoa > Chordata > Mammalia > Artiodactyla > Delphinidae > Orcinus > Orcinus orca. The sequence goes on from NC_064580.1 coordinate 21,812,849, forward strand.
GAGCTGTACACATTTCTACCAGATGGCTCTTATCTTTGATATTATGTGCAGAAGGGTCAGAGTTAACCTCGGTGGTGTTCAGTTCAGTTCCTGGGGCTTCCAGTGTATCTTGCCTTCTTTGGAAACCATTTCCTGGTGTTCTAATTCTGTATCTTGCCAAGTAGCAAAAGCGTGGAGAAAAACCCCGGAAGTAGCTTGTGGTGAAGTTGCAAGTTTTTTTGGCTCTTCTCCAAACACTCGTGAGCTTCATTTGTGTTCACGTATAAGAAAAGCCAACCCAGATCTCCTCTGCTTTATTTAGCACTTAAACTTTAATTGCAGGGTATAAATGATACCATTAGGAACCGATATCAATACTAATGCCACCTATATTATTATTTACTCGGTTGAAAACTAAGCTCGTTGAAATATATTTCTTAACACTGCACTCTAGAACTACACATTTAAAGCTTAAATCTCTGGCTGTTCATGAATTCTCAGCATACTACAGTGTCGGGACTTCTTAGCTTGAGATAAATTCGTTATGAAAATGGAGAGATGAAGTGTGTTAGGGAATTTTTTTCTCAGGTAACAAATACAAGGTGGTTTATTTAGAGGATTAAGCACCCCTTGTGGAATTTAAGCCTCTTTCGCCAACAAAGAGTTAAATTCAGCATTTACGATGTATAAACTTTGCTCCTTAGCATTAAAATGTACCTTATTCATCCCTTAGATTTCTCTTTCAACCATGGCTATTGTTTGTCACTAACAGCTAGCTTTTGTGAAGTTAATAAATGTGCATAATAAGGACATAAAGGTATGGAGAAGTAATACTGTAATCCTTTTGTTTGGATAATCAGTCTAATGTATGCAAATTAAACCTTATTAGTAGTAGGGTTTTGTGTCTGCTTATCAAAATGTGCCATTTTCATGAAAATTGGAAGTCCATTATATAAAGTTATTATTAACAATCATTTAGGAATTATATACGGTATGCAAATTAAAGTTGATTACAACTAATTAAGGGCTTTCTTTGTTATTTGACCTTGTCTGCTTTTTATGTAAATATGTTTCTTTTGGTCTGGCATATTTTTAGACTCAGAAAAGTATATTAAGACAAGTTACATTATGTATTTTTTAATATATCTTTGTGTTGCCATTGTCTATGCCCCTCATTTTGCAGAGGCACACATGATATGTAGAGCCATACATCTTGCTGTTTGGGGATGGTTCTGCAGGTGACTAGAATTTCAGAAATAGAAAACAATCAAATTTCCAAGTCTCTTCAATAAGTTTAATGGAATATGAGCACAAATCCAGTATAACATATAAACAGTCTTCATGCCAGAATGCCCTTTTTTCCACTATTTATTGACTACAGTGAGCCTTGGGTTGCAGATTTCCAAATGGAGCTAAGTAATAAATGATTATTGCTTGCTTACAAGGTGCCCTGCAAAACCTAATTGTTATCCATGAAAGCATTCAGCTAAAGATAAGTGACTTCACCACAGAAGGTGTAACAGGTCCACTACCATTGGCCTTTAGGAAGAACTGTGTGCTCTATGCGAAGACAGGGGAAGAATTTTCTTAGCGGGCAAAGAGGAAACATTTGAAATGAGACCTTTTAGCACTTATTAAGTTATATTTTTCCTTCAGTGCAATTGTTCTAGTTGTCTTCTGTGAACAAAGAAGCTTGATACAGTGTCTGGAGGAAAGGATGCTGGGGCACTACGTTTACGTGCATGATAGAAAAGACGTTAATCAATAGTGTTTCATTTGCTTTAAAGTATATGGGTAGAAAAAGGAATGGGGAAGATAAGCAGACCAAGAAAAGAGACCAGAATATTGCACAAATGGAGAAAAACAAATAGTACCTAGATATTTAAAAGAGGCAAACTACTTAAAACTCTTTAAAAGAGAAATTAAGAGCCAGATCATTGTTGAATTCATCCAAATTTTGAATATTTTCTTTTTTTTCCTTTGCTTTGAACACCAACAGTTTAATCTTTGAAAAATGTCATTCGGCCTCTCTCATAAAGGGATTGAAAATAAACTTATTCTTGAAAAATAATATACAAACAGAAAATTGCACATATCCTAAATGTACTGCTTGTTAAGTTTTCACAGACTCAACACTCTGATGTCACCAGGACTCAGATCAAGGAAAAAGTATATTAACAGTACTACAACAGCCCTCACCTTTTTCATAAACCAGCTGACAGTATATGTATGGATCTGTTTCTGGCCTCTCTTGGGGAGAAGTGACATCTCTTCAATATCCAGTCCTTCAATCTATGAACATGGTATGTCTTCTATTAAGGGAAGCTTTATGATTCAATAGCCACTCTGGAAAATGCAGGAAAATCAAGAAGAACGAGACTAAGTTCGTACATTTCTCTGGGATTTTGAGGGCCCCTGCACGGAGTAATGTCCCACTTCACCACGTTATCTAGGAAGGATGTGGATGTACTGATGGGCTTCATGGAGTGGGTAAAGCTTGCATGTGGTGTCTCCTGTTTTCTAGTCGCCATACACTTTCATCATCCTTCTCACGGCAGGTGTTTGATGTCTTCCTCCTTTCCAGAGGGCATTGGGCAGCATTTCTTGCCACTTTTGCTGTAGTTCCTCTGTTGAGAGTTTTTCATATAACACAGAGCATAGAGCTGTTGGTAGCGTTCCCCTTTAGGTGCATGGCTCTTAGTGAACATTTTCTTTTCTTTTCTGTTTAAAGAGAAGCAAAATTTGTCCTTCTCAGTGTCAAAATGTGCCATGCTAAAACGTATAAACCACAGCTCGGTTTTTATGTTTCTAGAGACCAAGGCTTTCTTATAGTTCCAGACTTTTTTCTTTCCCCTCAGCAAAATGTCGAACATTGGAATTCCTGTCTCCACAGGAGAGAAGAAAAAGTCCTCATTTGCACCATGGTTCAGTAGGTACAAATGGAGAAACGATCTCATGATACTGTCCTCACAGATAATACAGGCTGTGTCTGAATCGTACCATAAGAAAGGTGCTGCCGTGGGTGCAGCTTTCCGCCTTCTAGGAAGATCCTTTGCTCTTGCGGGAGTTGCTGGGTGTGCCTGGAGAAGCTCCAAAAAGGTTAGTAAGTGCCTGTGGAAGCAAGAGAGGGAAGGTTGAAAGAGAACCCAGGAAATTCTCACAATGGTGCACGGAAAAGGAGCAAACGCCAAGTCTCTAGTGTGTCTTCAGAACAATGAAGAGAAACATAAACACAAGGAGCAGGGTGGGTGACGCCCACTGCCGTCACGTGACTGGCTATGCAATCCGCACTTCCTTTCCCACCGGCTGACTGCCTCCGAGCCTGGGAATGGGAGAAAGGGACGCAGAACACCCCTCACCTGGTCTTCGGGGAATGGGAAAAATGGGCTGGGCTGACTACCGTTGAGCTTTTAAGAGCCCCTAAGAACAGGGTCCCTAAAGTCACCATTTTACTTTAGAAGGTTTGTTATTTTACATTTCTCAAAATAACATGGTAAAATTAGAGGCAACACAAACAAGATTCAAGCTATGCGAGTCTTTTAATTCAGGCAGAATTTAATGTGTAATTAAAATTAATTATACCATAATGGAATTGTAGACACATGATTATTGCATCATCTTCCTTGCAGACACGTATCTTGCTTCGCCTCACTCTGGCTTCTCAGGTTGAGGAGCATGCTGAGAGGCAGAGCCAATGGAATCCGACTGCATTTTGCAGGATGTGTCTGTTACAAGGTCCTTGTGGAAGTTAATTTTTGCTAGTGCTCATTTCAGAAGTGTTTGAAATATGCCCAAATGTAATGGCCTTGAAAAAAATCCTGCGTTTTAGTTTGCTTGGAGAAAAAGTCAGCCTTAAAATATCTCCATTAGTAGCTGAAAGCATTTGTGTGTGTTGATCTCAAGTTTAGGATATCAACTGAGTGTTAGTGTAGGGTTTGTGAATTGTGTGTGAAGTGTTTGGACTGTGTGTGAAGGTAAAAAGAATTTATTTCTCAGTTATAAATTCAAAATATGGGAGGGAGTCTGGAAATGATTTAGAATAGACCACTTTCTAAATTAGAGGGGAAGATGGGGCTAAACCTACGCGTGGAAGTTGAGTCTCTTGTTAGAAAAAGAAATCCAAGGAAGGAAATCCCTTTATATACTATAGTATATTATTTAAATATATAACAAATACAGCAAGTTTGAATCAGTACTTCAGCCTGCATAATTAGACCTAGAGAGAGAGTTTTCTTAGCTTCAGTTTTCTTGGCTGTGATTTCAACACTAAAAGGAAATATTTCTCAAATATGAGTAAATTACAGTTCCTTTAATTATATGGTTAATTAATTTTATACTTTTATTATGGAGCATTTCAGACAAACATATCCAGACCCTTTTAAGAGAAAAAAAGTCTCTTGGACTGTAGTGTTAAATTATTTTTGTTATATGCTAACATAACATCAGTTCTAAGTCCTGCTTTTTGCTCTTATAAAGCCAAATCAAGCAACATATATGAAACACTAGCAAAGTATACCCACAACAGTTAAATTAACAATATTAATTAATTTTAAAAAGTATTTATTTATTGATTTGTCTGCACAGGGTCTTTGTTGCCACATGCAGGATCTTCACTGCCGTATGCAGGATCTTTAGTTGCGGCATGCAGGATCTAGTTCCCTGACTAGGGATCGAACCTGGGCCCCCTGCCTTGGGAGCGTGGAGTCTTAACCACTGGACCACCAGGGAAGTCCCACACGATATTAATTTAAAGTAAAGGGTGATGTTGCTTTTCTGAAGCTACTTTTTAAGCCTACCTATATTCTTTTTTCACTAGGTCACAATTCAAGCGGTCTTACCTCTGGTCGAAATGATTATAAATTCATCTGAAAACTAGCACACAGAAATAGGAGAATAGCCTTCCATTATAAGGCAGTCCAGGTGACCCAGGACATCAGTTAAGATGACTATGTAAATAAAGAATCAGCAAAATTTTTCCACAAAGGACCTGATAATAAATATTTTGAGCTTTGAGGGCCATACAGTCTTTCACAGCTACTCAGCAACTGTCATTGGATCGTGAAATTGGTCATAGACAACATGAAAGTGAATGGGCGTGGCCGTGTTCCAATAAAACTTTATTTACTAAATTGGGTAGAGGGTGGATTTGGCCATAGGATATAGTTTGCCAACCCCTGACTTAAATGAAAATACAGGGTTAAAAATTCTGGGAGATATTTTGTAGACCCTGTCGACTAAAAAAAAAAAATTCACAACCAAAGTTGAGAGTTACGCTTTATGCGGCAGGAATTTTTAGGACTTCAAGCCTGGGAGGCAGCATCTCAAGTAGCCCTGAGAGACCTTCTCCGAGGAGGCGAGGGGGGAGCTAGGATATATAGGAGTTTTATAACAAAGGGCAGGTAGTAGGAACAAAAGATTACTGTTAATAAAAGAAATCTAGATGTCTCAAGGAATTTAGTGCTCTTCTATGTATGGGAAGATGCAAGAGTCTGGGCTCACTAAAATCGTTCCTTTGATATGCACCTCAGCTACCTGGGGCCAGTATCCTGAGAAGCTCGTATCCTGAGTTCCCTCAGGGCTCACCGTCCTTGGGAGTGGCTGCAGTCTGATGGCTGCTAGATGGCAGGTGTTTTTGTTTCCTTCCTGAGTTCCCTCAGAGCTCACCAGCTCACCATAGGCTGGTGGCTGCAATCTCGGGTGACTGTGACATCCTTTGTTTACTGATACGACAGGGAGTATTCCATTTCTCAACCCCTATTTGAAAAACAATCTATCCCCCAGATTTCTGGGATTTGATGTAAGTGTGAGTGTGTGTGTGTGTGTGTGTGTGTGTATTTAGATTTTCAAAAGCTCCACAAGTAAAACATTCTTATTTTGATAAGTGAAACAATTCATAGGTACATAAAGCAAATGTTATTAATCTTTTCCTCTACTTCCTCTATTCAGATAAACAATATTAATAGCTTAATTCACAATGAACACTTTTCTTCATGGTTGGACATATCTATAGAAATGTATATGTAGTCCCCATTCCACTCACTGATGGGTCTCTTCTATATGTGTTTCTTAGCATTAAAAAAAAAACAAAAACAAATAATGTGTCACCTCTCCATCCAGGCCAGTGGACGTAGATCTGCTTTTTCTCTTCAGTTTTTATTGTGAAAGGTGACATAATGGTAATGAGTACCTATATAACCTTCACCCAGATTCAGTTACTGTTAACGTTTTACTATATCTGTGTTCATGCTCCCCTTCCCCCATTTATCAGGACGTGCCATGTAAAGTTGCCAATACTCAACTGCCACATACAAAAATGGCAGTTGGGTAACAGTGTAACCTAATATTTTTTTCTGAATCATTTGAGACAGAGTAAATTGGACATTTTTCTAGGAAAATAAGTACCTTCTCATACATACCCACAAGACCATTATCATACCTTAAAAAATCAACAATTCTGTTTTATCTTCCTATATCCAGTTTATATTCAAATTTCCCTAATTGTGCCTGAAATATCCTTATAGCTACCTTTTTAGAACCAGAATCCAATAAGTTTACACATTACAGTTAGTTTTTTGCCTCTTTAGTCTCTTTTAATTTAGAATAGTTCCCTACCTTCCCCCCCCACTTTCTTTTTTCTTAAAATTAATTAATTAATTTATTTTTGGCTGTGTTGGGTCTTTGTTGCCGTGTGGGCTTTCTCTGGTTGCGGCGAGGGGGACCTGCTCTTCGTTGTGGTGCACGGGCTTCTCATTGTGGTGGCTTCTCTTGTTGCAGAGCACTGGCTCTAGGTGCGCGGGCTTCAGTAGTTGTGGCTCGTGGGCTCAGTAGTTGTGGCTCGTGGGCTCAGTAGTTGTGGCTCGTGGGCTCCAGAGTGCAGGCTTAGTAGTTGTGGCACACGGGCTTAGTTGCTCTGAGGCATGTGGGATCCTCCTGGACCAGGGCTCGAACCCGTGTCCCCTGCATTGGCAGGCGGACTCTTAACCACTGTGCCACCAGGGAGGTCCCTCCCCTTTAATCTTAACCTTTGGAAGAGATCAGTTCAGTTGTCTTGTAGAATATCCCACATTTTATATTTGTCTGATTATTTCCTCAGGGTGGTGTTTAACTCGTTCCTCTATTCTATTTGTTTCCTGGAATTTGGCAAAACGTTTGGCAATGGCAAGTAGAAAAAAAAACTTCCATATTTGGTAAGAATAGTTTGTAGATGATTCTGTGTACTTCTGTTGTATAACATCAGACTGTTCTACTCCAAGTAATTTGACGATTTGGTTAAGGTAGTGACCACCAGATTTCTTCGTTGTAAAGGTCTGCTTTTTCCTTAGCATTCTTTTAAAATAAGTGTAATGTTAATTACATTGTATTGCCTGGTTATATGGATAAATGAACTATAGTTTATTCAAACTATTCCTTTGTTGGTGGAGATTCAATTTGTTGCCATTCTTTTGCTATTGAAATGTCCCAATGAACATTCTTGCTTGTACTCAAGTATTCTTAAGTATTGGTGCTTTAATTTTCAAGGAATAGATTCCCCAATGGGAAAAGAGGCATGTATATTTTTAATTTTGACATTTATTTATTTGGCATTTACTTATTGTTATTTATTTGATATTTAAAAAATTTGACATTACAAACTTTCCAAAAAATTTGTAACATACTTCTACCAACAGTATACAAGAATGCTTGTTTCCCCAGATCTTTAACCTCGCTAGATATAAATGCCTTTTAATCTCCACCCGCCCCATCTGATGGGTAAAAACTCGTATTTTATTTTGCATTTCTTTAACTACTAATGAGACTGTACAACCTATTACATAATTCATCATTTTCGGCTATTTAGATTTCCTCTTCTATTCCTATTCTTTGCCCGTTTCTCCCAATATTTCACCTTGTTTATGGTCTCTTTTGCCATGCAGAAAGTTAAGATTTAAAAAATAGACTTAAGTGTATGTCTGTCTTTTTTTTTTATGGTTCCTGGGTTACCTATCTTGCTTCAGAAGGTTTCCCCCACTCTAAGATAATATAAAGCTCTCCTGAATTTTCCTTTATTCTTATTCTGATTTGTATTTATTACATGGTATGTGGTAAAGATCTAGTTTTGCTTCTGTTTGGATAGTTAGCAATTATGTCAGCACCATATATTGAATAATCCAACCTTTTGACAAAGATTTGAAATTCCACCTTTGTGGAATTTTTGTTCACGTGCCGAGTTCTCATATATCTTTGGATCTATTTCTGAACTCTCCATTCTACTCCACTGATCTATGTATTTATTCCTGTAATAATACTAGACTATTTTTGTTTTAGTATTTTTACAGTAATTTTTAATATTGAGTAAGATAAGTCTTCACTATTTTTTCCCTTAAAAATGTCCTGGCATGGGCTTCCCTGGTGGCACAGTGGTTGAGAGTCCGCCTGCTGATGCAGGGGACACGGGTTCGTGCCCCGGTCCGGGAAGGTCCCACATGCCGCGGAGCGGCTGGGCCCGTGAGCCATGGCCACTGAGCCTGCGCGTCCGGAGCCTGTGCTCCACAACGGGAGAGGCCACAACAGTGAGAGGCCCGCGTACCGCAAAACAACAACAACAACAAAAAACCCCATAAAAAATGTCCTGCCAGTCAGTTTGCAGCCATTTATTCTTCCATATGAGCTTTTAAATCATTTTCCCCTATTCCCAACCCAGTCCCTTAGGATTCTGGTTGGCATTCTATTAAATGTATACACAAATGTATATAAAAGGTTTATATATGTACATATGTATAATAAATTGGGGAGGAATTAACTTTTAAATGATGAGATAAGTATGTATATATGTTTAGGTGCGTATATATATATATATATAAATGTATATTGTATGTATGTATATATAATATATTCAGGAAGGATTAGCATATTAATGGTAAGCCACATGATGTGGAAATGATAGCAGAAGAGACTTGATCTTGGTTAATTTCTTGCCAAAAATACTCTCCTCTCACCAACGATGCCCAAAACTTTCAAAAATTTAGAGTTTTATTCCAGAAGACAAAATTAAAAGATTTTGCCTGTCATTGGATTACAGTTTTTTTTCTTCCCTCCCTCTTTCCTCCCTCCCTCCCTCCCTCCATCACTTTCCTCCTTCCTTCCAGTTTTATTGAGATATAATTGATGCACAGCACTGTGTAAGTTTAAGGTGTACAGAATAATGAGTTGACTTACCTACATCATGAAATGATTACCACAGTAAATTTAGTGAACCTCCATCTCATACAGATACAAAATTAAAGAGCTAGGAAAAATTTTTTCCTTTGTGATGAGAACTCCTAGGATTCACTGTTAACAGCTTTCATATATAACATACAGCAGTATTAATTATATTTATTATGTTGTATATTATATCCCTAGTACTTATTTGTCTTATAACTGGAAGTTTGTGCCTTTTGACTGCCTTCATCCACTTCCTCCTCCCTCCACCCCCTGGAATGCAGTTTTCTTTCGAATTGTAAAGGTAAAGTGTTTTTCTGCATGCTATGGGAATTAAAGTGTATTCCTGTAATGTGTCAGTAATGTATTCCCAGGTGTGCTTGAAAACTTGTCTAGATACTATTAATGTCTGAGTAAATCCATTTCCATCTGTCACGCTATAATGTATCCTCTCTGTGTCGCCCTCAATATACAAATACTCATTTTCTCGTTTCAAGTGGGAGACTTTTAGCATGGGTCAAATACCATTACACTGAACTCTGCAGGTGTGTCAGATGCTCCCTGTACCATTTGGTGTGCAGATCAGAATCGCCTTCCCAGCTCACATACCCTGTTGCTCAGAGGTCAAGGACTGGGGACACCACGGCATGGATGCAGGACCCTCTCAGGGAGCCAGGATTTCTGTCATCATCAGCAGGGCTTCTCTGGCTGCAGCTTTTTCAATTCCAGCTGCTTGACCATCACGGCCATTGACGTTGAATAAAGTACTCAGAAGCCTTGGCAAGTTAGCAAGGGTCGGTCAAGCTGGATTTGTCAGAAAGAGATATGAATGTTCTATTTGTAAAAGATATAGATATCCAATACGGGGGAAAGCCAAAGGACTCTGGGCCCCCAGTACCTGGACCTGAATCTCAGCTCCTCCACTCCCTTGGCAGTGCCAGCTTGGATGTGTGACTTAAACCAGTCAGTGCCTCAGTCTCCTCATCTGTAAAGTGGGGGTTAAAGTGGTGCTGAAATCATAGGGCTGTTGTGAGGATTCAATGACCTGATATATGTAATGCATTTGAAACTGTGCCTGTCACACAATGAGTCCTCTTTAAGTGTTTGCTATATTTTTATTATTAGTTCCTTGAGGGAGAAATTGATCACAGAGTCTGGGATTATAAAGGAAAAGGCAGGAAGGAGGCAGGCTGTGAAGGTCTCAGGTAGGTAGACAGATTTAGAATAGGCTTCTCTTCCAAGAGAGAGCTAGGAAAAAAAAGCAAGGAACTGGGATAGAAGTACCTTTCTATGGGTGACTGTGGCGGTTAGGGAAGAACTGCAATGCCCAGAGCTGTGTGTGTTCAGTTTTTTACCATAGTCACTCTGCATCCTGGGTCAGGAGCAGCATAACCAATTCCAGACCTCACCTGCTGATGGTCCCGATGCCCCCTATGTATCTCCAGCCCCAGCCAGGGTTGGAGGAGTTACTGGCTGAGTTATTCCAAGTGGAGGACATCAGTGGGCTGACCTGGGCTTTGTATGGCAGAATAGAAATCAATCTTCTCCTTCTCCTCCTCCTCTTTCTTTTTTTTTAATGGAAAATTTTAAGCACACCTAGAAGTAGAGGAGCTAGCATTATTAATAGATTTATGCTTCTCTTTATACATATATAAGTTGTAGTCTTATGTCAGTATCAGTAGCCAATTTACTTATTTTTTTTTTAAGTAAATTTATTTTTGGCTGAGTTGGGTCTTCGTTGCTGCACGTGGGCTTTCTCTAGTTGTGGCGAGCGGGGGCTACTCTTCGTTGTGGTGCATGGGCTTCTCATTGTGGTGGCTTCTCTTGTTGTGATTCGTGGGCTCTAGGTGCGTGGGCTTCAGTAGTTGTGACAGGCAGGCTCAGTAGTTGTGGCTTGCGGGCTCTAGAGCGCAGGCTCAGTAGTTGTGGCACACGGGCTTAGTGGCTCCGCGGCATGTGGGATCTTCCTGGACCAGGGCTCGAACCCGTGTCCCCTGCATTGGCAGGAGGATTCTCAACCACTGTGCCACCAGGGAAGCCCAATTTACTTATTTTTAAATTAAAAAATTTTTTTAACTGTGGTAAAGTATACGTAACATAAAATATATCATCTTAACTATTTTCTTCTTGAAGTATAGTTGATTTACAATGTTGTGTTAATTTCTGCTGTACAGCAAAGTGACTCAGTTATACATATATATACATTCATTTTTATATTCCTTTTCATTATGGTTTATCCCAGGACATTGAATATTGTTCCCTGTGCTATACGGTAGGACCTTGTTGTCCATCCATTCTATATGTAATAGTTTGCATCTACTAACCCCAAACTCCCACTCCATCTCTCCCCTACACCCCCCAACCCTGGCAACCACAAGTCTGTTCTCTATGTCTGTGAGTCTGTTTCTGCTTCGTAGATAGGTTCATTGGTGTCATATTTTAGATTTTACATATAAGTGATATATGGTATTTGTCTTTCTCTTTCTGATTTACTTCACTTAGTATGACAATCTCTAGTTGCATCCATGTTGCTGCAAATGGCATTATTTAGTTCTTTTTTATGGCCGAGTAGTATTCCATTTGTATATATGTACCATATCTTCTTTATCCACTCATCTGTTGATGGACATTTATGTTGCTTCCATGTCTTGGTTATTGTGAATAGTGCTGCTCTGAACATAGGGGTGAATGTATCTTTTTGAATTATAGTTTTGTCTGGATATATGCCCAGGAGTGGGATTTCTGGATCATATGGTAATTCTAATTTTTGTTTTCTAAGAAACCTCCATACATCTTAACTATTTTTAAGTGTACAGTTCAATAGTATTAAGTATATTCACACTGTTATGCAAGTAATCTCCAGAACTCTTTTCATCTTGCAAAACTAGAACTCTCTATCCATTAAACAATAACTCCCGTTTTTCCCCTTCCCCCAGCCCCTGGTAACTACCCTTCTACTTTTGGTCTCTTTGAATTTGACTACTCTAGGTACCTCATATAAGTGGAATCATACAGTATTTGTCTTTTTGTGACTGGTTTATTTCATTTAACATCATGTCCTCAGGGTTCATCCATGTTGTAACACGTGTCAGAATTTCCTTCCCTTTTAAGGCTGAAAAGTATTCCATTGTATGTATATACCACAGTTGGTTTATCTTTTGATCCCTTGGTGGACACTTGGGTTACTTCCTCCTTTCGGCTATTGTGAATGATGCCACTATGGACGTGGGTATACAGGTGCTTCTTTGTGACCCTGCTTTCAGTAGCCAATTTACTTTTGTATTTTGCTTTAGAGTTATAGTTAAAAAAAAATCTTAGCTCATACAGATAGTTTCAAAGGTAATAAGTTGCAAATGGTAATAGTTTGTAATAGCTTGCCATAGAGTGTTATGACTCATCTGAATGTCAACTCATCTAGAATAATGTAAGAGGAATCATGAGGCATTTTAGTTCCAAAGTTAATCGTTAGCAGTACCTTAAAAGCTTTTTTCTTTTTTTAACCAGTAAGTGTACAATTTGGAGAGTCAGTGAAAGAGTTTCTAACCAGTTAAAATCTGTATTTTTCTTTTTTTTTTTTTTGGCTGTGCTGCGCGGCATGCAGGATCCTAGTTCCCCCACCAGGGATGGAACCTGTGCCCCCTGCAGTGGAAACGTGGATTCCTAACCACTGGACTGCCAGGAAAGTCCCTTAAAATCTGTATCTTATGACACAATTTGTGATGTCATTTGAAGGAATCTTTGATCTCTCACTGTCCTTTTTTTTGTAAGACAATCACATACATTTTGTTCTTTTTTTAAATTTTTTTTTGGCTGTGTTGGGTCTTCGTTGCTGCACGCGGGCTTTTTCTAGTTGGGGCGAGCGGGGGCTACTCTTCGTTGCAGTGCGCGGGCTTCTCATTGCGGTGGCTTCTCTTGTTGCAGTTCGTGGGCTCTAGGTGCGTGGGCTTCAGTAGTTGTGGCACGTGGGCTCAGTAGTTGTGGCTCGTGGGGTCTAGAGCACAGGCTCAGTAGTTGCGGCACACCGGCTTAGTTGCTCTGCGGCATGTGGGATCTTCCCAGACCAGGGCTCGAACCCGTGTCCCCCGCACTGGCAGGCAGATTCTTAACCACTGTGCCACCAGGGAAGCCCAGTAATGGATTTTTATGATGGAAAAGAACAGTATACTGTGAGAGAGAATAATAGGGGTGACTGCTTTAGATCTGGTGGTCAGGGAAGGCCTCTCTGAGGAGGTAACATTTAGAATGAGCCCTGTTGGCAAGAAGAAACCTGACATTTAATGATTTGGAAGAAGACAAATTATTCCAGACAATTCCAGACAGTGGGAAGAGCATGGATAGTGGTTCTAAGGCATGAAAGAGCTTGGTGTGTTTGACAAACTGGAAGACCCATGTGGCTGAAGCATGTCGAGTGTATTCGTTTCCTATTGCTGCTGCAACAAGTTACCACAAATTTATTATCTTATGGCTCTGGAGGTCAGAAGTCTGTCATGAACCTTAAGGGGCTAAAATGAAGGTGTCAGCATGGCTGAATTCCTCCTGGAGCCTCTAAGGGAGAATCAGTCTCTTTGCCTTTTCTATTTTCTAGCTTCCAGAGGCCACCTGCTATCCTTTTCTCACGGCCCCTCCTCCATCTTCTTCGTGCAGCACTTGAAACTGATTCCATCATCACGTCTCTTCCTCTGACTCTGATCACCCTGCCTCCCTCTTATGAGGATGCTTGTGATTGCATTGGGCCCACCTGGGTACTCCACGGGCATCTCCCCATCTCAAGATCCTTAACTTAATCACGTCTGCAAAGTCTCTTTTGCCATGTAAGTTAACATTCATAGGTTCCAAAGAAATTTGGGGGGCCATTATTCTGTCTACCATTCAGGGTGTGGAGAATTGAGAAACTATAAAGCTATATAAGTGAGTGTATTATGTTTTAATTCAGGGATATTTTAGTTAGTGGAGTTTGTATTCATTACGGTTTAATGTAAGTTGTATAAAGAGACCACTCAATATTATGGTTTAAACAAGATAGAAGTTTATTTCCCTTTCATGCAATGATCCGGAGGAAGGCAGTCCAGGGCTGGGAGGGTTAATCTGCTCCTTAAGTTCAGAGCTCCAGGCACATTCTCTCTCTCTGCCCTGCCAGCCTCAACACGTGGCTTTCTGCTCATGGTCTAAGGTGGTTATGAGTCCACACTTCAGCCAGTGGGTGTGTGGAAAGGGACAGCAGGACAACCCACCCATTCTTTTTATAGGCATGACCTAGAAGAGGTACGTAACATTTTCACTTGTATCCCAATCGCCAGAACTTTTTGTCACATGATCACACCTGGCTGCAAGGGAGACTGGGAAATACAGTTGACCCTTGAACAAAATGAGTTTGAACTGTGTGGGTCCAGTTATACGTGGACTTTGTTCATTAAATATGTACCACACGTACTATACTATCCAAGGTTGGTTGAATCCGTGATGCAGAACCGTGCATACAGAGAACCGACTGTACAGATATACAGAGATTTTGGACTGGTCAGGGATCGGCGCCCCTAACCCCCATGTTGTTCAAGGGTCAATTGTATAGTCTTTGGCTAGATGGTCGTGGGTCCAGCTAAAACTCAGGTGTTTTATTATTAAAGAAAGGAGGGCAAAATGGAAATGTGTCTATGCAGCAAATTCCTTCATTAAAAAAATACCGATTTCTTGTTTTATTTGAAAAATTGGTACTTGTACCTTGCCTTGAGACAGCTATTGGCCTTTAAGTTAAAAAAGGAAATTATGATACTTGCTGCCAATAAAATTACAAACATTTCTGAAAAGTCTGCAATTTAAAGTCTGCTCCTTAATAAAATTGACAGTTTGTATGGCATCATTCAACCCTATTTTGAAAGATGCTGACATCTTATTAATGCTTAGAGCTTGTCTAACTAGAATAAGAACGACTATAGTTGGAAACATTGTGGTCCCAGCATTGTTAGAAGCCCCTACTTCTTCAGTTTATTTAGTAAAGGGCTCACTGCATTATTATTAACTTTTTGGAAATAAATTAAAACTTATCAACATACTTAAAGACATATTCCTGTTGAATAAGCGATAAGTGGTTTATATACTAAAAGTCTTCTTCATAGTTACCTGGCAGAATATATATTAAAAACAGGCAAAAAAGTAGATATACCCTTTAGGGATATATAAAATCCATAATCTTATGCGGGTAAATTGTGGACTTCGCATAACATCAGTCCTTGAACCAATTCATTAAATATGTGTGCTCTGGTATTCTATAATAGCTTTTTTTTTTTTTTTTTTTGCGGTACGTGGACCTCTCACTGTCGTGGCCTCTCCCGTTGCGGAGCACAGGCTCGGGATGCGCAGGCTCGGGACGCGCAGGCTTAGCAGCCATGGCTCACGGGCCCAGCCGCTCCGCGGCATGTGGGATCTTCCCAGACCGGGGCACGAACCCGCGTCCCTTGCATCGGCAAGCGGACTCTCAACCACGGCGCCACCAGGGAAGCCGTCTATTCTAGCTTTTTCATGTGATGGTACAATTACATGTTTGGAGCAGTCTGCTTATCTACCACTCATTCAGTAAATATCTATTGAGCACCTCCTATATATCAGGCACTGTTCTAGATGCATAGGGCACATCAATGAATAAAAGAGACAAATATCCCTTCCCTTAGTGGAACTTCCATTTATGTTGCAATATCAGTAGATCAACATTTACTAAGCATTTTATAATGTGAACTTTTTATTGAAATATGCCATACTTACAGCTTAATGGATTTTCATAAAGTTACCACAACCCCAGATCCCATTTGTGCTGCCTTAGTCTCTATCTTCTGGGACAAACCACTATCCTGACTTCTGACACCACAAATTGGGTTTGCCTGCTTTTGAACTTATGTAAACAGAATGATACAGTACATGCTCTTCTGTGGCTAGATTATTTTTGTCAACGTTTTGTTCATGAGATTCATTGGGTTTTGTGTAGTTGTGGTTCATTTAGTCTCCTTACTGCATCACATTCCCTTGTGTGAGGGTATCAGAATGTTCTTATCCATTCTTCTGTTGACAGCCATTTGGTGGTCTCCTATGTTTGGCCATTATGAATAGTGCTTCTGTAAACATTCTTGTACATGCCTTTCAGTGGACTTTTGTATGCATTTCACTTGGGTATGTAACTCAGCATGGAATCATTGCCTCATCGGGAGTGCTTATGTTCAACTTCAGTAAATATCGCCAAACAGTTTTGCAAAATATTTGAACCAATTTATCTCTCCCCAGCAATGTAAGAGAGTTAGTTGCTCCACACCCTTTTTAACACTTGATGTTGTCTTTTTTTTTTTTTTTTTTTTTTTTTTTGCGGTACGCGGGCCTCCCACCACTGGGGCCCCTCCCGTCGCGGAGCACAGGCTCCGGACGCGCAGGCCCAGCGGTCACGGCTCACCGGCCTAGCCGCTCCGCGGCATGTGGGATCTTCCCGGACCGGGGCACGAACCCGTGTCCCCTGCATCAGCAGGCAGACTCTCAACCACTGCGCCACCAGGGAAGCCCTGGCATTGCAGTTTTAATTTGCATTTCCCTGGTGACTAAGTGGGGACCCTTTACCTATATTTATAATACTCATTTGGATATCCTTTTTTGTGAATTGTCTGATTAGGTCTTTTGTCTATTGTTTTTTTTTTTTTTTTTTTGGCTGCATTGGGGCTTCATTGCTGCACACAGGCTTTGTCTAGTTGTGGCGAGTTGTGGCTACTCTTCATTGCATTGCGCAGGCTTCTCATTGTGGTGGCTTCTCTTGTGGAGTACGGGCTCTAGGCGTGCGGGCTTCAGTAGTTGCAGCACACGGGCTCAGTAGTTGCAGCACGCGGACCCTAGAGCACGTGGGCTTCGGTAGTTGTGGCGTGCAGGCTCTAGGGTGTGTGGGCTTCAGTAGTTGTGGCACGTGGGCTCAGTAGTTGTGGCTTGTGGGCTCTAGAGCACAGGCTCAGTAGCTGTGGTGCATGGGCCTAGTTGCTCTGCGGCATGTGGGATCTTCCTGGACCAGGGATCGAACCCATGTGCCCTGCATTGGCAGACGGATTCTTAACCACTGAGCCACCGGGGAAGTCCATGTGTATTTCTTTCTAGTAAGCTTTTCTCTATGTGCAGCGTTGTGGCATCTTGCTTTGATAGATCCTATGTGTACTTATATAATCAGATTTAAATTTTGTTTGCATAATTTTTTCAATAACATTAAGTTGTTTAATTTTTGCTGAAAGAACCAAGAGCCTTATTTTTATGCTCACTGTGTGTTGTTTCAAAATGATGTTGTAACTTGGCAAGGACCACAGAACTATTTTGAAAAATTTCACTGCCTCAACTCTGCTGATGACTCGTGCACTGTTTTAACATGATAAAAGCTTAGCGCCTATAACATATTCAGCCACCATTTTATTCTGCCTTTAAATGACATCGTGAGAGCATTTTAGGTACATTATTTTCATTTTATGTACTGTCAATTGCTAGAGAAAGACTCATTTGATTCCAGTATGCTATTTTTTGTTGTTTCATCTCCAGCCCAATCAATATCATCACCCCCATCACCATTTTTTTTTGTTAAAAAAAAGTCCTGTTTTTAATCTGTAATCCATTTCTGGCTTTAAAGGTAATAATTTCAAACCATCAAAGAAAAGTTGTAAATAATAATAGCTCACAGACTCTTTAAGATGTGCCAGTCATTACTCTGTGCTTTAAGTGTTTTAATTCATTTAAGCCATGTGAGGCTGGTGCGTTACCAGCTTCATTTTACAGATGATGAAATTGAGGCCCAGGAGAAGTGACTTGGCAAAGTCACAAAGTTGGGAAGTGGGAAACTCAGAATTCGAACGCTGATGCCTAGCTCTCCATTTCTTCAGCCCCTTTAGCTGTCTCTGTCAGCTTGATATGGCAAATTGCCTACTACCAGCATGCTCACCAACACACTGCACACTTTCTTCCTTACTGATAGTACTGTTGGTGCCTGGGAACCCTACTACAAGCGCGTGTTTGACTTGTCTAGACCCTCGAGGTTGGCCAGGATGTTTCATGCGTTCCAGCTTACAGAGTCCTTGTATTCAGAGGTCAGACACAGGGACGTGGCTCTTTCTTCTTACCTTCCTCCACAAAGCTGGGGCAGCACGTTGACATTCTTTTGCTTTCTCCTTGCATGGGTCAGAGCCTGGCCCTCTAGTACATAGCATTGGAAGCCAGGCCATCTCTTTTCTCCTCTTGTCTTACATTTGGATTTGGGGCAAAGAGACACCCTTTTTGGACCTTGAGCCTCAGCAGTGCTCTCCAGCCTAGGTAGGAGAGCTCTGTATCAGTATTTTGGTCATAAACCTAGCTAATGACAAAGCTGTCCTGTGACTTCCCGTTTGCTGCTTTCCCTAACATAAATCTCAATGGGATAGCAGCAATGTTTTGGCCGATACAAATGATATGCTGGGGGTTATTAAATATGATTTCATTTAGAAAGTAGAGCCCCTGGGTGGCTCTTACCTTTGTTTTGGGAAACAAATTGGCACTTCTCTAGTGCTCTGAATATTAAAATAGAATTGGGTATGGAATTCTGTCTTGGACGTCATCCAAAGGATTCTAATTATCAAGGCATGCTAACGACCAGGTATAAAGTAGTTTTGCTTACAAGGTGGTCCTATGGTCTGGACTCCCAAGCATAGTGTTAAAGATTTGGTTGTTTATTTGTATTTTTTCATGACTGTAATTTCTTTTGGATACTTCTTTCTTCTGGTGTGATCAAGTGCCAAAAATTTGAAAATATCTATGTCCTCAAAGTGGGAGAAAGTAAAAGGGATACTCAGTAGGAAAAAAAAGAGCTGCCCCCCGCCCCCGGTCTTTAAGTTCAATAAGTTGGGGAATGTTTTTGACTTTCTTTCCCAATTGTGTCACTGATGGCCCTGTTCAGAACACCGCAAATATGAGGTTGTCTAAATTGTATATAGTGGAAGTTATTAAGCAAAGACCTTGAGAGTCAGGCTTGCCATCTAGAATTTGCTCCCTAACCTGCAATGGTTTGTTAGCATTTTTATGGGCTGATTGTTCCCTCTTGACTTACTCTGTGAGGCCACTTTTAAATCTTTTTGTTTGTTTGTTTTTTTGGCCATGCCACGAGGAATGTGGGATCTTAGTTCCCCTGCCAGGGATTGAACCCGCACCCCCTGCATTGGGAGCGTGGAGTCTTAACCACTAGACCGCCAGGGGAATCCAGAGGCCACTTTTTAAAATGTGTGTAGGCAGAGGCCATTGTGCTCGGGCAACAAATAAAGCCCAGTGTGCGCGGTTTAAGTTATGAGAACTGAAATCCTAACAATGAGAAACGAGGAGTTTATCAGGAGCCATTTGCTGCCTCTGGATCTTGGGTGTTTTTCACCCCTTATTCTACGAGTTGTTCCAGTTCTACAGTATTTAGCTTTCTTTCTTTTTTTTTTTTTTTTTGCGTTACGTGGGCCTCTCACTGTTGTGGCCTCTCCCGTTGCGGAGCACAGGCTCCGGATGCGCAGGCTCAGCGGCCATGGCGCACGGGCCCAGCCGCTCCGCGGCATGTGGGATCTTCCCGGACCGGGGCACGAACCCATGTCCCCTGCATCGGCAGGCGGACTCTCAACCACTGCGCCACCAGGGAAGCCCTAGCTTTCTTGAATGGTGGGAATGAGCTCGAGAATGTGATAGTGGAATAGTGGTAATCTACGCCCCCCCCCACCAAAGATACCTTTTTCTTCTCATCTACTCTGTTCTGATTTTATGATCTTCTTTGCTGATGGACTTTGGATGGGGGAAGATTTTATGATTTATTTGCCAGTCGATTCAGAAGTTTCAGTATTATGGTGAAAAAGAAAAATTGATTTCTTTAAGATACATAGGAAAAATTATTTGGTTCCTTTCTGAGTAATTTAACAACAGTGTGACCTCCTTTGTGCAACCTTCTTTTATTCACAAGCCTTTATTAATTCACCAAAAGAGGTGAAAATTTAAAAGAATACTTATATGTTTGGCAGGTCTATTTTCTTTTCAGTATTGCACAGTAAATTATTGTAACATGAATGTCCCTGGGCATCACTTGCTACTGGATACAGATGGAATTGTATTAACAGTAGGAGTCCAGATTTCCTCACTCACAAGGGACTTCAAGCCTCCATAAAGCCTCTTTCTCCCCAAAAGGATTTCTGTTAGTCATTAGAAGGAGGCTTGCGTGTGCTGGCAGACCATCATGTAGCATTGTCATATTGTTTCATGCTCAAAGTCCTCCTTGTCGATGGCTTTTGCTCCTGGTGCTTCTGGTTGCCCCCGTGTTTTCTCTGGTGTCTCTTGTGGAAACATCAAGGAGACTGTCTGGATGTCCACAGAGGCACTCATCCTCAGGAAGCATAGTGGTGCTTTATGGAACACAGAGACCACTCCTTTCCCCAGCTCTGCATTGGGCCTTGTCACCAGGGATACCAAAGAATTGCTTATGCTTCCCTCAAGTCATGCCTCATAGCATCTTTTTTTTTTTAATTAAAGTATAGCTTGACTCACAGGGTTGTATAGCATCTTTAATTAAAATGGTCCTTCCAGTTT
Source organism: Orcinus orca (assembly GCF_937001465.1). Classification (NCBI taxonomy): domain Eukaryota; kingdom Metazoa; phylum Chordata; class Mammalia; order Artiodactyla; family Delphinidae; genus Orcinus; species Orcinus orca. Next base: position 21,833,588 of record NC_064580.1, read on the forward strand.
TTCCCGGTACTTCTTTTCTTGATTGGGGGTCAGGTTCTGTCTCCTGGGGCCAGCTGGAGAACTAGTGTCAGGACATTCTCCATTTCCTCTCCCATGTCATATTCTTCCCTCCGGTACTGGGATGTCTGTGGTACTGTAGCATGAAGCTCCCTCCCCCTCCTTTATTCAAAAAGTGTATCAACACACACACAGACACACACACACACACAAACTCCTCTTTGGGGGGTTGTGCTGGTCTCTTAAGACACATAGTCTTACACTGATCAGGGTCATGTTCTGGTTGAGAAAACTATATCCAAGCTCTTCTAAATTCCCCACGTCAAAATGTTTGCACCTTTAGAAGTTAGTGAACATGAGGTTTATGTCCCCTGTGAGCAGCCTGAGTGGCTGCCCTGCCTGCCACTGTCATTGTCTTCCTGGTTCTCCTTCTTACATTTCCTCTCTTCCTTCCTTTGGATGGAGCATGACTTTGGTGAAATGTGTTAGGGTTCAACCTATTTTATGTTTTGCTTCACCGAAAGTTAGTGTTTCACTCCACCCTGTTTTTTGATCAGTGCATTAAGAATCAAGCAGATCATATTGGCAATATTCTGTATGTGGCTATTGCAAAGTAGGTGATACTGCCTTCTTCTTCTTGTCCCTGGTGCAAGGCAGGATGGACTATAGTGGCTCTCAAATCTGGATGTACATTACAGTCACCTGGAGAGCTTGAGAAAATTACCAATGCCTGGACCTTCCCTCCTCAGAGCTTCTCATTTAATTGGTCAGGGCCCAATAAGCACCATGTGTCAACTGAGTCTTGGTGCTGAAAAGACAGAGCCTGTGAGGGAACCCTGAGCTTTGCCCCCAGGAACCACTGAATCTGTCAGAAATCACTACACACATCCTTGGTTTAGCATTGCCTCTTGATGTGTTTTAGAAAAAAAAATCTGAGGAGGGGTGGGATAGGGAGGGTGGGAGGGCGGGAGATGCAGGAGGGAGGAGATATGGGAACATATGTATATGTATAACTGATTCACTTTGTTATAAAGCAGAAACTAACACACCGTTGTAAAGCAATTACACTCCAATAAAGATGTAAAAAAAAAAATCTGAGAACAACAAAATAGCTGGTCTAGAATGAAATTTCTGGCATCAGATTTAGCACACTTAAAATGGACCGCTTCATGAACACAAAAGTTTTCTAAATTTCATTCTTATTATCTTATCTCTCCAGTTTTCTTTTCTTCTTCTTCTTCTTCTTTTTTTTCTGTGGAGGGGAATATTCTCTGACTACTCACAAGAATGGAATGAATATGAGGTTGGGAACATTCATATGCACGAGAATATGACTTTTTGGGGGATTTGTGTAAGTTTAAGTTAAGAATACACCTGCACAGGAACTTCCCTGGTGGCACAGGGACTTCCCTGGTGGCACAGTGGTTAAGAATCCGCCTGCCAATGCAGGGGACGTGGGTTCGATCCCTGGTTTGGGAAGATCCCACATGCCGTGGAGGAACTAAGCCCGTGTGCCACAACTACTGAAGCCCGTGCTCTCAGAGCCCGTGCTCCGCTACAAGAGAAACCACCACAGTGAGAAGCCCGCGTACCGCAATGAAGAGTAGACCCTGCTCGCCGCAAGTAGAGAAAGCTCACGTGCAGCAACGAAGACCCAATGCAGCCAAGAAAAAGAAAAAGAATACACCCGCACAAATATCAGAAATAGCCCCCCATCCAATACTATATAAATAGGTCATTATTATAGTTGAATGCTATGGGAGTTTCCATGCAAAAAATCAGTAATGACTTGAACAGGGAAAGGTGAGGCCACTGTGGGTAAAAAATGCCCCCATAGTCCCGAAGGTATGGACCATTTTCCTGGAATGTGAGGTCAGCACGCATGTACAGTAGGGGCTCGGGGCGTTCAACCGTGGAGCAGCTCTGCTGGTCTTCTTGAAATGTACATGTACATGTTGACACGACAAGAGAAAACATCATAGTGTTAACTCAGATTGTGAGATAATTATGACTTATTCATAGCACCGCAGGCCGATTACAATAATGATTACATTTCTGTAACAGTTTCCTCCCATCCTTCTTCCTGTCCCCGGGAATCCTAAAGAACTTTACTCATTTATTTTCACAATGTGCCCGTAGTTTAGTTGCATTCGTTTCTTTAAACCACAAAGGCATGAACCAAAGGGGGAAAAAAAGAGTTACTCAAGTTTATGAAATGAAGCAGAATTAAAATGGACCTAAAAATCATTTGCCTTTACCTGCTTATATTTCATTAAGTTGGGAGAGAGCCAAATATTCACTTAGTGTAGGTTCCTTAAGCTGGCCTTTGTAGTTAGAGCAACAGAGAAAGGCTGGCAGGACAGTGTGGGGCCAGTCATAGAGGAAAGATGATGTGCTGTTAGACTTCTCTTTAAAGGTTCTGGATTGGTGAGAAGAGGTAGCATGGGGAGCATGTTAATGCCTCCCCTTGGAAACTGCAAGCAAATAGGGGGATACAGCAACTTTGCCGAGTGATTCAGCAGTGTTTACTAAAGCTGAAAGTACTAGTACTCTGTGACCCAGAAATCCCACCTCTAGATGTATACCCAAGGGGAAGGAGTGCTCATTTGTCAGAAGACGTGTTTTAAGTATGTTTATAGTGGCCTTCTCATAATAGCCCCAAATTAGAAACAACCTAAAAGCCCATCAATAGGATAATGGATACATGATTTATAATATATACATACAATGAAATACTACTCAGCCAAAAACAAACAAGAAGACAAGCAAATAAACAAAAAGCCCCTACTGAGTCTCACAGACTTTATGGAAGAGGGTAGCCACAAAAAAGTACATGCTGTATAAATCATTTCTTATAAAGTTCAAGACAGGCAAAACTAATACATGATGATAGAAGTCAGAATAGTGATTATCTTTGCGGGTGAGTATTGCCGGAGAGGGGGAATGAGAGAGCCTTCTGGGTGCTAGAGATATTCTAGATCTTGGTCTGGTGGTGGTGACCCAGGTGTGTACATATATCAAAATTTGTTGGGCTGCACACTTGAAATTAGAGCACATTCTATACTGTATGTATGTTATACCTCAATTTAAACAAAGACAAAAACTTGACCTATAGATAGGGAGAGGCATTGTTGTCAAAGCATCACAATTAAAAAGTCAAGAATTATGTAAAGTAAAAGTAAAATTGATTATGTTATTTGTACTGAAGTAATTTTATTTCAGTGACTAGAAATTGCTTTCAGATGTTGATAAATTACTAGTCCTCAAAATGATCATCTGGTAGCAAAATAAATCTGTCTTCTTTCTTAACCCTTTAGCAATAACATAGTCATTTGATTTTGTATTTATTATAAAGATATTTGTGGCAGACTACCTAAAAGCCATTCCCAACCTTGTATTCCTTGTAGATTTCTTATTATAGGTGTTGGAAAAACCAGAGATTCATTTTCTCAGCCTCTCTTTGAAATCTTGAACATAGATCCTACCTTTTGATGGGAGGACAATCAAAGAATTAGTGGACATGTTTTACAAGTGCCACAGCATCCACAACTGACATAAATTATTATGCATTTTCAGCTTTCAATCACTTTATTTCAACTAGGAGAAATGGGAAGTCCAGTACAACTCACTTGGGTTCCACCATGACGCCGTTTTATTTATTGGCCTGTAGGTAGTCTTATGAGCCAGTGAGCAAGGAGGAAGGTGGGGAAGGACTGTGGGGAAGGCAAACCAATGTGTCTGCCAGAGATTTCTCTCCTTTTGTTGGTCCAGATAATAATGGGCAAAATAAGAAGCTCTTTACAAAAAGAGATAACGATGATAGAATTTTGAACAAAGAAAACCACATTTCTCTATGGAGAATTAATGTACTCTTAGAATTAAATAGCCTCAGAATCTGCCTAATTTATTTATTTTATTTATTTATTTTTAAAATTTTATTTATTTATTTATTGGCTGCATTGGGTCTTCGTTGCTGTGCGCAGTTGCAGCGAGCGGGGCTACTCTTCCTTGTGGTGCGTGGGCTTCTCATTGCGGTGGCTTCTCTCGTTGCAGAGCATGGGCTCTAGGCGCGCAGGCTTCAGTAGTTGTGGCTCGTGGGCTCAGTAGTTGTGGCTCGCGGGCTCTAGAACGCAAGCTTAGTAGTTGTGGCACATGGGCTTAGTTGCTCCGAGGCATGTGGGAACCTTCTGGACAGGGCTCGAACCCGTGTCCCCTGCGTTGGCAGGCAGATTCTTAGCCACTGTGCCACCAGGGAAGCCCCTATTTATTTTTTTAAAAGATTTTTTTGATGTGGACCTTTTTAAAGTCTTCATTGAATTTGTTACAATACTGCTTCTGTTTTATGTTTTGGTTGTTTGGCTGCGAGGCATGTGGGATCTTAGCTCCCCGACCAGGGATCGAACCCGTACCCCCTGCATTGGAAGGTGAAGTCTTATCCACTGGACCACCAGGGAAGTCCCCAGAATTTGCCTAATTTAAGGGATGGATAAAATAGAAATAATTTAGCTCTTTGGCATAATTAGGTCATGCCCATTGTGCTGTTAAAAGAGAGTAAGGGCCCTGCATCTCTCCTCTTATTTTCTTGGGGTAAAACAAGCCAGGTGGGCTTCATGGTTCTTACCACACTGTGTAGGAAGGAGGCTTTGAACGCAAAATCTGCTCATAAACAGAACGAGAAAGAAGCATTTATGAGAACATCTGACAAAGTAGAAGAATTTAGGGTGAAAGCAAAGGTTTTTCTGAAATTAGAAAGTAAAACTGTAGTTCAACACTTAAGTTTAGAAAGAGAAGAAAATATAATTAGATGTTTATATATAGCTTGCTATTGTACAGGGTCTCTGCTTATACATAGTAATTATACAGAATTTAAATATTTATCCCATTTACTTTTTTTCAGATTTTTTTTTGTTTTTCCAACATCTGTATACAGAAAAATTGAAAAATTGTGCTGTGAACACCCACATACCCATCACTTAGATTCTACAATAAACATTTTGGTGTATTTGTTTTATTGTGGTTCTATCCATCTATTGGTCCTGCTACCCATCTGTCAATGTAGCTTATTTTTTGGTGCAGTTTAAAGTAGGTTGCAAACATCACTACATTTGTCCCATGAACACTTCAGCCCTTTAAAACAATTTTTATGGAAAAAGCAATTTGGGCAGAATTAGGTGCTATTTTGTCTTCTCTCAGTTTTTCCTATCTTATATATTGAACCATTACCATAGACATTACAATAATAGTTATCATTTATTGAGCACTTCCTAGTTACCAGGCATGTAATTCTTTGCAATAATCCCAGGAAGTAGGTACTGTCATTATCCTCATTTTATAGATGACTAAGCTGAGATATGATCAGTTAAATACCTGCCCAAGGTTGTATAGCTAGGAAGTGGCTGACCTGGTACTTGATCCCTTGTATTTTTACTTGAGAGGCTGGTCCCTGAATCAGGAGGAGTAACTATGATTGCAGGAGGAAAGAGCCACTTGAAGGTTTCCAAATCCTGTAAGAGATGACAAAGATCGTGTGTGCCTGGGACAATACACACCACTCTTTCCATCCATTTGTACACAAGAGGTAACTGTATAGTGCAGGAAGGCTTTTCTTATTGGTGGATTATGAAACTTTCTGGGATTCTTTTTCTAATTCCCCCCTTATTTTTGATCACTGTGTAACTAGTTCATAAGTAGGTGGTTCATTTACCACCAAATCCCAGGGAGGAAAATGACCAGGTGTTAGTTTCTTATTTGTTCTCTAGTTTAATTTTTAAAATCTCCTTTTCTTAAAGTATGATGTACACACAGAAAAGTGTACTTATAACAAATTGAATGTACCTGTGTGCTAGGAACAGAGCAAATATTCGTTTCACATATGGTGAGGCCCAAGCATTTATATATGGACTTCAGCAAGTCATATCTCCTCTGCTTTCCTTACATTTTAATAGGAGACCACAGCAAACACTTTACCTCTTACATAATCACTGGGTCTATTTGTTAAATGGATAGACCCTAAAGCTATATTTGTGGATTAACACTATATAACACTATTAACACTATTAACACTAATAACACTATTTGTGGATTAACACTGCTTCAGATGAGAAATATACATTGGTACAAACAGATGTAAAAACTGAAACTCTCCAGATAGAACTAAACACATATTTTATTCAGTTTCTATTTTTTCTTTGTCCTCATTTTTTTCTGTTCTTGACATTCTCTGTATTATGTAAAACTGTTTTTACCCTTTTCCATTCTATATTTTGAAGAACGTTAATAAATAAAAGATGTGAAAACCAGATTGCTATTCAAATTCAATTGTTTCCAGTTATACCAGGAACTAAACAGAACCCAGCAATTCACAGCTTCTTAGGGTGAGAAAGCAGCTCAACATTGTTCAGTCTTGTATAAAAGAAATAGAGAAACAAAAAAGGGAAAGAGGGGGGAAACTCAGAGATTGTGAAATATGACAAGAGGTTATTATTATGAAGAAGAGATGGACTTAAGAAGGCTCTGAAAAGTTACCGTCAGGACCTGGCATTCTCTGCTGCATTCCTAGTGTCATCACATCATCTACAATTGGAGGCTTCTGTCATTTCTTGCTTTTCATTCATTTCTTTGTCTTCCTTTGGTCAACTGGTATACTTATACTTCCTTACACTATATACTTATTTCAAGCCTGCCTATGATACCTATAAGTATTTCTCATGTAGAGAGGGAGGTGAATAAAAGACTAATAAGCCTCAGTGTTGGAGATTCTAAACTACCCCAAACAATACAGTGTGTCAAAATGCTTTAAGAAATAAAACTGTTGTCAGCTTTCCTTTCTCTGTAGGTTTAAAGAAGAACAATTTAGGCTAACAGTTCTGAAATGACTGCCAGAGATACTTCTCCTGCAGTTTTATAGGGGGAAGAAATAGAATGATGTTTTTGAATGAACTGACGTAAACCTGGGGGTTTTGATGAGCGTACTTCTTTTGGTTGTATGTTAAAAACAGAGATGGACAAGTATTCCATACCTTGATGAAGTCTTGTGGTTTGTAATCTACAGAACAACTTATTGATGTATTGGATTTGGAAAATGTATTAGCTTTAGCTGCAGTAACAAGTGACCCTGATATTTTGGTAGCTAAGAAAAATACTCCTTTATCTGTTGTCCACGGGTCTGCTGGTTGGCATGGCCTTGCTAGGTGCAGCTGGTCTTGGATCCAGGTGCCGGGCCTGATTCAGGTCTGCTCCCTGTCCATGGGACCCAGGCTAAGGAACAACAGTTAGCTGAGACATGCTTTTGGCATGGTGAATGACAGAAGCACAAAAATTGCTGGTAAAAGCTAGCTATACCTGTTAAAACTTCTTAGACACACTGTCACTTCTGCCCACAAGGCTAGGCCTAAAGTCAGTTGGGTGGAGATGTTTACTTTGCAAGCTCTATTGCAAAGCCAAATGGCAAAGGCTGTGGATTTATAATCCTATTACAGGGAAGGAGTAAAGAGTTGGGAACAATAATTCAAGCTACCATAGAAAGCCTCCATTAGAGAAAGGTCTCAGGGTTAGTGGAATGTGATTGGTACCTTTTCCCCACAGTTGAGCTAATCTGAAGTGAGGTAAAGGACTTAATACAAGTTTTAATTTAAAAAGTATATTTAGGACCACTAAGATTTAGAATAGCTTGAACATAAAGATGAAGAAATTCATATAGTGGACTATATGAGTTACTCAAGAAACATGGACTTTTTAAGCCCCTCACTACTGCTCACCACCATGCTAGGTCTGTGTGAAGATATTAAACATATAGGCAAGTGGAAGAAATGTAGAAGGAAAGGGTATAGTGGTTTCCTCGGTGTCCTCTTAGCTGCAATTTGGGATTTCAGTCCTGAGGAGGGGTGTGAGCATCCGTCTTCCCACACCGTCATCACGAACCCTGCATTTGGAAGAAACGTGTCTACCAGTTAAGAGGATGGCATAATGATGAGTCTGAGCAGGGCTCGCTGAATCATCCTTCTGTGGGCAATACATGGCCTACCTGTACCTCACAACTCACACTGCCACTCTGCCAGGCAAGAGAGAGAGAAGAGCTGCGTTGGTATCTGTTGACATTTGGCTCTCTCCTCCTTGCTCTGCCTAAAGACACAACAAGCCCCCTCCTCCTTTTTTTTCTTGCAGTTAAAAGTCTAGCATTTCTCTTTTCTACTGAGATGAAGAATTTTCCAACAAGAACTTGAGTTCTTCCAACATTGTGAGCAAACATCTTCTACTGAGTGTGGACCGGAGAGAGCAGTGACTATGGCTGACCAGCACATCATTCTGCAACGAGATTGAAAAGCAAGATCAAGCCATGGGCTCGCATGAGACTTAGAAATCTCTAATTCCTATTTGGAAAATACTCAGTTTGCTTAATGAGTGTCTAAAGAAAGGTATTCCTGCCAGAGTTTTGGAAACAAGGTAACCGACCTAATTTCTGTGTGGACCGGAATCAGAGTCCAATCCCTGTCTGTAGAAAAATAAGCCTAGATGAGACCTACGGCAACCATCCATTCGTACTTCTATTTCTAAACAGGGTGGTCCCCAAGCGGCTGCACACGGAGACTCTGGAGTCATCCGGATGTTCTGATGGGCAGAGCACTGCCCAGTGTTGCCCTGTAACTGCTGCAAAGCAGGTTTAACTCCACTCTCAGAAAACCCAGCTGTGCTTTGTATGACACAATGTGGACATAATATGGATAAAGAAATGGGCTCTTTCTGGATGCAGTGAGTTTGAGAGGCCGGTGTGGATGAACAGCCATCATCACACATATTGGGGTCTTTCCTGCCTTGATCTGTTAATACCCAGTTTGAACTGAGGTATTGTATCTTTTAGTGTGGACTTCCTTTTAATTAGGTTTTAGTCTTGTTTGGAATCAGGGACTTCTTTAAGGCTAATAAAAGCAATAGGTATCTCCCAACTACACATATTTATATTCAGACATTTAATTTCAGGGGTTCACAGAACCCTTGAAGTTATGGCCCGAGATTAAAGATCCCTGCTTTAGATCCTTCTATTTAATAGCACTTATTTTAGGCTATTTGATGGATAGAAAGACAAGGGTTAGTGAAGGGACAAGGTGTAGGCAGTTGGGCTCCAACACTGCCGCCATTACTTACTAGCCCTAAGACATTGCTGAGCTTCTTCATTTGTAAAATGGGAAGCCTGTAGCACCCTCTCAAGGTTGTTGTGAGAATAAAATGAGGCCATTTTCTTGGCTTTTGAGTAAGTTGGTGTTCAAGAAATGGCAGCATTAACTCTTATTGTTATCGCTATGTTCACATTGTTTTTATATTATGCACATAGCAAATGGAAGGCACGTCCAAACATTTTGCAACAGAAGTGTGATTCAAATTCCACTTTTAAGGTTGCTACCTTCTCTTAAGGTATCTGATGCACTTACATTTATGCATAACTCTTGGTGCCCTCATCCACAGCATTCATCTCTAAACACTGTGGTAGTCAAGCATTTATTAATAGAACAGAGTACCTGGCACATTTGTAGATGCTCAATAAAAATGACTCATTATTGTAATTATCATTAGTCATATTACTACTGTTGTTATTATTACTGTTGGTGCTTCATAAGTCGTCCTCCAGTGGAACCTTAGTTTTAAGAGAAAGAGGGTCTCAAGATGATTTTTTCCAAGGAGGGGGAAAATATCTCAAAGTCACTGTAATCAGGAGAACAAAAAGCTAGCTTTTTACCTCTTCTCTTTTGTCAACATTCTATAAAATAAATTTATTTATTTTTCTTTTGTTTACTTCACTCAAGATAGGCTGGATGTGCAGGCTCACCAGCCACTCCAGGACAAATGACTAAATTGGTTTATGATAGTTTCTGGAACAACAAGGAAATATATCAGCCCTCCATTATGGGTCGGTTGGCTCTAGGTTCTCCCGGCTAAGAAATCTATGTGCTCAAGGTCTCTCTCCCCTTCTTGATGGCCAGACTTGTCCTCAGGCCCTGATTTCTCTTTTTTTTTTTTTTTTTTTTTTTGCGGTACGCGGGCCTCTCACTGTTGTGGCCTCTCCCGTTGCGGTGCACAGGCTCCGGACGCGCGGGCTCAGCGGCCATGGCTCACGGGCCCAGCCGCTCCGCGGCATGTGGGATCTTCCCGGACTGGGGCACAAACCCGTGTCCCCTGCATCGGCAGGCAGACTTTCAACCACTGCGCCACCAGGGAAGCCCCCTGATTTCTCTTGAAGGTAAAAATGACTAACGACACTTGAAGTATGAGCACTTACCATGATCGTAAAGTCGGAATCAAGGTTCAGGATCATGTCTTAGTATACCCAGAACCTGGCAAAGCCTCAAATATCAAATGAGCAAAGCAAAGGAATTCGAGTGGGTGGAATGTTAGTTGTTAGTGAGTAGGAAAATTTATTTTGGGGAGGTGAAGGGGTTTCTTGGTGCCCTTGAAAGCTCACTGTTTTCTCTTGCCCTGAATTTTCTGGCTGTGGAATTCAGACACCACTCTATTACTGGTGTCTGAATATACCAAATACAGTAATATGTATATTACTATAATTTTTTAACTTGAAGCTCTGCTTTTCCTCCCTATTCCAGGGTAGATCCAGACTCACTAACATGGTAAGCATTTTTCAGGGTGCCACAGTGTGAGAGGGTCTGACTGAAGACACTGTACTGGTTAGTTATTGCTTCATAACAACTACCCCAAACCATAGTGCCTTCAAACAACAACCATGGGTTTTTTTTTCCTTCAGGATTTTGCAATATGGGCTGGGCTCAGTTGGGCAGTTCTTCTGCTGGCTTTTCAGCGTTTACTCATAAGGTTGCATTCAGCTGGGGAGTTGGCTGGGGACTGGGCTTAGTTGTTTCATGAATGAATAAGATGGAATGGCTCTTCCTTACAGTGAAATTCCAGTTGATAAATGTAGAAGGAATGAAGGGGGTAGACAGTCATTAATGGGCAAACATTACAGTAATTATTCTTACAAGGATTATCCATGGATGCTTAAATCAGTGGTAGAGCATGATGAGAAGCGGGATATTTGCATGGTCTCAAAGTGTCTCCTCAGAAGATATTTATTGATTACAAAAGAAAAATGGTATCTTTAGAGTAGAGAAAGTTAGCATATATAGTACTTAAATCAAGTGATCAAAGTTGACATTACTAATAAGGTTTACTGACATCATTTACACCTGATATGATGCGTAGAGAAGAACACATCACTTCTATTGGTATTCTTGCCAAAAATGCCTAACCTCGATCTGGTCATGAAAAAACATCAGACAAACACAACTTGAGGGACATTACACAGGATACTTGACCAGTATGCTTCAAAGATGTCAAGGACATGAAAGGCAAGGAAAGACAGAAACTGTCACAGTGTGGCAGAGACTTAAGGAGACATGATGACTAAATGCAACATGGTATCCTTGATTAGATCCTGAATCAGAAAAGGGACATTAGTGGATAAACTAGTGAAAACCAAAGAAAATTTGTAATTTAGTTAATATTAATACATCAATGTACATTTCTTAGTTTTGATAAATGAACTATGGTTATGCAAGATATTAATATTAGGGGAATCTGGGTGAAGGGTACATGGTGACTGTATTCTTTGCAACATTACTGTAAGTCTAAAACTATTAAAAAATATTAAAAAGTGAGGTAATGAAGCATAAACTGTGTGTATAGGTGTAGTGAGGCAAGTGCTGAAGCAGGGACCCAATGGGAGTTTATTACAAATAGTCCAGGCAAGAAATGATGGTAGTTTGCAACAGGGTTGTTGCAGTAGAGGGATGAGATAGTGATTCTGGGTATATTTGGAACGTGTAACCAACAGGATTTGCTGATGGATTGGTTGTAAGGGGAAGAGAAAGGGGGGAATTGAGACCATACTGAGACCTGCTAGAAGGTACTTCCTTCCTCCTCTGTTTCCTAGAGAACTAGTCCTCTTAACACAATCAGAGACTGACTCTAGGAACAGGGTACCTGTAAGTCACGTGACTGGAGGAGTAAAGGTCTAGGAAATGAAGAACCAGCAGGCTGAGGACAGAGAGAGAACTGACATTGGTGGAAAGGAGATGCCCAGAAGAGAGGGTATTTGCCGTCCTGTAAATCCATTTTTCATCTCTGACTGAAATTGATCTCCTTCCTCTTATAAAGACAAAGGGCACAACACAGAAATACGAGGAAAACATGAGTTGAGAAAATAATAGGTGGTCATGAGAGAGGGAGTGTCTGACGAACCATGGTATCATCATTGACCTGCAGTCCCAATTATTTACGATCTGGCTCTTTACAGAAAAAGTTTGCCAACTCCTGGCCTAGGCAGTGAGGGGATAAGGACACAGGTTAGTGTCTGTGTAAGTATATTATGAATGCTGCCCAATATGTTGTAGGGCAACTAAAACATTAAGACAGAAGATGGAGAGAACTGATACTGAAAAACTAACCCATAATTCACCTTTACTAACAGCCTCCATCTGATGGACAAAACCCCTCAGCTCCACGGGTGTCACTTTGAAGTGTCTATCCTTATTTCTAGGGTAATCTCTCTGTGATGGAATGGAGACATCCATCCCACTGTTGAACCTGTCACACCGTATTTATTTTCTCCTTATGCCTATTTTTGGCCCCCTTCTTATTTCTTTTCTACAATTTCCCCCCTTCTTTGTTCAGTCTTTGTCTTTCTCCCTTACATACTCACCCGAGTTTGACAGCGTGATTACTTAATACTCACCTGCCAAATTAACTGACTTATTTTACCAACTGGGTGGGTATACAATACCTTGACGCTTGCTATTTGAGTATTTTACTGATCTTTTTTGTATGTCCATGACGAATAAATAATGGTGCAAGCATTCGCGTATTGGTAATTGGACTGTTTTGTATTAAAGTATGCATCACAGTATATATTGTCTCTCTTGCTGTTTGACTTTAGTGTAGTGAAGATTAATAGGTTAATATTAAAATTAATAGTTTGCTTCACTCCTCTTCACTTTCTAGACTCCCTTTTCATTTCTCCAAGTTGGGATGATTACAATGAAAGAGGAAAGGGCATTTAGCCAAATGTGCAGTGTGAATAGCAGATTAGTGCAGTTATTTGAAAATAGAACATATTCCTGTAGTTTCCAAACATTTCATTTTGAAATGGCCCCAAGTTTTTTGTACCAACCAAGCACTATTGGCAACCATCTGGTGGTGGTGTTTATTACTTTGGAGAGTTCAGTTATATTCCCCAGTACAGAACACACTGTCATAATTAAAAGCACGTAAGCGCCCCCTTCCACCTTCCCTGCCTCCTTTCCTACAGAAACCCGCGCCCTCGGCAGTGAAAGTGCAGCGTCCTAACCATTGGGCCGCCAGGGAGTTCCCCCTCCTTTCCTTCCTTGATTCTTTATTCCTTCCTTCCCTTTTACCTCTACTCCTCACTCTCTTTCCTCCTGCCCCCACGCCCCTCCGGCAATGATTCCAATGTGTCTAATGTGTATATTCAAACTTGTGTGTATCAGAATATGTAGGTTATGTAAGAATAACCTTACAGAATATATAAGGCTATATTGTGGGTATGTTTTTAAATTTTATATTATAGTTTTTCCAAGTAACTCATTCTGTTTCTTAATATTTTTTTCATTTAGGACCATGTCCTTAATATCTATCCATGTTGTTGTGTGTCCATCTACTTTGTTGCTTCTAACTGCTGCATAATATGCTACAGTGTGTGCCCTTCACATTCTATTTATCCATTATACCCTAGTGATGGACACTTAGGTTGCTCCAACTTCCTTTACCACAAACAACCCTCATCATGAATGTCCCTTTTTAGGCTTTGTGTGAATTTATCTGGGATATATTCCAAGGAGTGAGATTGCTGGATCTTAGTGTGAATGAATATTTTGATTAAATTCTGCCAAATTGCTCTCCATAATGTTTGCGTCAATGTGTGTGTGTGTGTGTGAGTGTGTGTGTGTTTGTGTGCACATACTCAGAGCCCAAGGGTGAAATATTATGTGTTAATTGTTATCCTTGAAAATTGATGAAGCCAGATTGGGGACCATTGCTTGGGGTGACAGGAAAGGTGGAATCACATTAACTTTTCTTTGAGGATTCAGTCTGCATTCTTATTGATAGTAAAAGTAACTACCATAAAGTGAGCACTTATTATGTGCCAGGAACTACTCTAGGTGCTTTAATTCTTTGTCTTATTTAACCTTCACAGTAATGCTATGACGTAGATGTTGGTATTATAACTTCTGTTTGAAGGATGTGAAAACCTAGGCTTAGAGAGTTTTAGTGACTTGCTTGAGCTGGTAAGTTTTGCATCTAGGATGGGACTCAGGTCTGTCTAACTCCAAAGCCTGTGCTCTTAATCACAATGCGACAGTGACTCCTCATCATCCCTATATCAGAAAGACTTTCTGAGATATCTGATATTTGTCCCCACCAACTCTGTGTGCTGTAGGTTTTAGAACATGAGGTTAATGTCAGGGGTGAGGGTGGGGTGGGGAAGAGGGAAACTATGCGAAGGACCATTGCAGCCTTGTGCATCAGTGTTCAGTACACCATAAGAGAACACATTTGCATTCTGGTTTATAGCTCAGTTACTTTATTTTTGATGAGTGTGAATCTGTCTTGCAAGTGGTAAAATCATGTGTTTTGAAATACCAAAACAGAGGCCAAGGTCCCATGACTTACAATGAACAATAGAAGCTTTCTTTTTTTTTAAAACATATATATTTTTTAAGTTCTCAATTTTTTAAAAAATTTATTTATTTATGGCTGCGTTGGGTCTTCGTTGCTGTGCGTGGGCTTCTCTTGAGGTTGCTTCTCATTGCGGAGCGCGGGCCTCAGCAGTAGTGGCAAGCCGGCTCAGTAGTTGTGGCTCGTGGGCTCTAGGGTGCAGGCTCAGTAGTTGTGGTGCATGGGCTCAGCAGTTGTGGCTCATGGGCTGTAGAGCGCAGGCTCAGTAGTTGTGGCACACGGGCTTAGTTGCTCCGTGGCATGCGGGCTCCTCCTGGATCAGGGCTCGAACTCGTGTTCTCTGCATTGGCAGGCGGACTCTTAACCACTGCCACCAGGGAAATCCAACAATAGAAGCTTTCTTAATTGACCTCTACTTAATTACGTTGTTGGAGGAACTGATATTCTCCATTTCATCTGCAAGCCATACTTACTGATACCCACAGCATGCTGATTACTACACTTGCAGTTAGTAGGCTCCTCTTCGCTTCTGATCCTACTAAATGAATTCTATGCTTAACAGAGACAGTTGTGTTTGTTCCCCAACCTGTTTATACCTGTTGTAGTTAGTAGTGTAAATGATATAATTTAATTAAATGTTAACTGAATGGATGAAATGTGAGTGTAATGTTTCTGTGAAAATTAGGTTGAATATGTTCATAAGACTCAATAAATATGAGTTGCTAAAAACAGTTATTGATAAATTAGGTATGGGGAGGCAACTGTAAAAGATGGAAAAAATCATTCAATTTCTCGACGTGGGAATTCCCTGGTGGTACAGTGGTTAGGACTCCATGCCCTCACTACCGCGGGCCCGGGTTTGGTCACTGGTCAGGGAACTAAGATCCTGCAGTCCGCATGGTGTGGCCAAAAAAAAAAAAAAATTCTCAAGGGATTCTCAGCTCAGATTGCCTCATAAGTGTCTTTGAGTTCTCAGTTCACTTTGAAGAAATAGTACTAGGAATCATAGGTGATCCATTATGGGTGTGGTTTATGCAAGAAAGACCATATACAACTCCAATTAGCAGAGCCATCCTCAAAGGCTTTGACCTTTCATCAAAATGTTAGCAAATAGGGACTTCCCTGGTGGCGCAGTGGATAAGAATCCACCTGCCAATGCAGGGGACACGGGTTCGAGCCCTGGTCAGGGAAGATCTCACATGCCGTGGAGCAACTAAGTCCGTGGACCACAACTACTGAGCCTGAGCTCTAGAGCCCATGAGCCACAACTACTGAAGCCTGTGTGCCTAGAGCCCGTGCTCGGCAGCGAAGAGTAGCCCCCGCTCGTCGCATCTAGAGAAAGCCCGCGCACAGCAACGAAGACCCAATGCAGCCAAAAAAAAAAAAATATTAGCGAATAAACGTACATTTGTGTTTTAAGTTAAATCCAATAGTTACCACATCTTCTTAAGCCAGTCATCTGTTGACGGGGACTTGGGTTGTTTCCATGTCTTGGATATTGTAAATAGTGCTGCTATGAACATTGGGGTGCATGTATCTTTTATGGATTGGAGTTTTCATTTTTTTCCTGATATATACCCAAGAGTGGGATTGCTGGATCATACCAGCCACTTTTTTTTTCTTTTTTTGCGGTACGCGGGCCTCTCACTGTTGTGGCCTCTCCCGTTGCGGAGCACAGGCTCCAGACACGTAGGCTTAGCGGCCATGGCTCACGGGCCCAGCCGCTCCGCGGCATGTGGGATCTTCCCGGACTGGGGCACGAACCCGCGTCCCCTGCATCGGCAGGCGGACTCCCAACCACTGCGCCACCAGGGAAGCCCCATACCAGCCACTTTTTAAATCTACCTTTGAATGTTCTTATTTTGCATTAAGGAGCACTCTCACTCACTGGAAGGCATGAGCTTTCACAAGTCTTGTTGTAGCTTGTTGCTTCTGCCTGCTTAAGGTCTCAGGAATTTGTCATCAAAATTCTGATCTCAGTTCCTCACAACATAGGAGCAGTGGCTCCCTATCACTCCCTAATGACTCTCTCTTTGAGATTAGGGTTCTTAACAGTTTTGAGGGTCACATACCTCCTTGAAAATCAAGTGTCAGCTTTGGACCCTTTCACCTACAGATACAATGCACATGGAATTTTACATATACATTATCGGGCAGGGTTTTGGACTTCTTAAAGCCCATTCATGGATCCAGGTTCATTATCTCAGCTCTACTTGATGCTACATGGGAAGATTAGGAGTCTGGGTTATCCTTGGCTCTGCCATTAACTAGTTGGGGCACCGTAGGCAAATCTGTTAACCTCTTTGGGCCTCAGATTCCTTATCTGTAAAATAAGAGGTTTATCATGTTATCCTCAACTATCTCTTTCAGTTTTACCTTATAATTCTATTCGCGCCCTCCAGCCATTTTTATGAAACGAACTTGGCATCAACCTCAGAAAGGGCCTGAAATCACTGTTTCTTGCAGAACAAAAAAGAATGGTAACAACTAAAAGTGGGTAGTGTCTAAGAGACATTATCTTTTCTTTTGAATCCACAAACATGTATTGAGGGCCTACTATGTGCCCAGCCTTGGGCCAAGCACTATAAGTTTCACAGATAAGGCTCCCTCCTTGCCTCCCAGGGTGGGGGAGGTTTCAGTGCACTTACACATACGTTTTCTGTTTTAAGAAGTGAGAAAAGACCAAGTTATGTGAATTTCCCTGGGCCTGAATAAAATCTGCTTAAATGGTCTCTATTCAGGCTTTTCCTGGCAGCTATGCTCCTAATTCAGCTCTCTCCTTCAGGAGAAAAGCTAATGTATGGAGAACCAGGCTTCTTTGCCGTTCTGCAACTCCTTGCTTGCCAGAGACCAGCTTTTAATTCTTAAACGAACCCGGCATTTCTTCCCTGAAACCTTTGAAAATCCCTCTCAACAGCACAGTTCACAAGCAGTGCTGTGGTAGTTTCCTCACACCCACATTGCTTTCCTGACTCCCAAGCAGGAGGGAATGAGTTCAACTGGTTTATGGGGGCTACAGTAGAGCATTGAGAAGTTCTCACTTTTATTTACTTATTTGATAATCTGCTACTTATTTTATTTTTTCTCCTTTGTTCAGTCTTTGTCTTTCTCCCTGTGATACTCACCCGAGTTTGACAGCGTGATTACTTAATACTCACCTGCCAAATTAACTGACTTATTTTACCAACTGGGTGGGTATACAATACCTTGACACTTGCTATTTCAGTATTTTACTGAATTAAAAACAAATGTCCCTAGTGGTATCTTATCCAAAGCCCTAGGACTCCTTTTGTTTAAAAAAAAAAAGCCATTTGTTGCTTTTGTATTTATAAACCATGTTTGGTTATAATACATGTTCCACTATAAGATAGGGCCAACCAGTTTTCTCCTTCCAGTTACAAAGGGCTCTCTTAAGATACAAATATAAGCGTATATTTCAGTTTAATTTTGTGCAAATTGTTCTGCCATCCCCCAACAAGAATATGGCTTTGTTCACGGAGATTTAGTCCCTGGATTGGGCCAATTAAGCTATTTTTTGTTTGAATTTCTTTTGGTATACAGTCAGAAATGGGTAAATAAAATACTTCCCAAGAGCCAAATAACTACCTTTTAAAATTTTTATTTATTGATTTATTTTTTTGCGGCACGCGGGCCTCTCACCGCTGCGGCCTCTCCCGTTGCGGAGCACAGGCTCCGGACGCGCAGGCTCAGCGGCCGTGGCTCACGGGCCGAGCTGCTCCGCGGCATGTGGGATCTTCCCGGACCAGGGCACGAAGCCGTGTCCCCTGCATCGGCAGGCGGACTCTCAACCACTGCGCCACCAGGGAAGCCCCTAACTACCTTTTTTTAATGAGTAGAAGTGGGATTAATGGCATTTTTTTTCTTTTCTTATCTTTCCAGGAATTAATATACTGCCCACCTCCAGCACACACATTTCTCCTAGTAGATCAATATGAAGGAGTAAAAGAGAAAAGGGTAAAATAAGAGCTCACATGTATGTTTTCTCAAACAAATACTCAAGTAAACATTGAGTCTTGAATTAATTATTATTTTAGGGTTATAGGAGATCGTATAGTTCTATACTCTGATATAGGTAGATATTTACATAACATTTGTAGCCTTCTCTGAGCAGACAGGATTTTGGTTTCAGGGCCGGAAAAGTTATGTAAATTTCCCTAGGACTGAATAAAATCTGCTTAAATGGTCTGTCTCAAATGGAGCCTTCCTTACCTTGCAGCCATTTGTGTTTGGGCTTCTAGAAACAGGGAAGGAGAGAAAAACAACAAGAATCATAGGCTGAAGGAAGTCTGTGAGTCAGATTGTATGCCCTAAGAGACAGAATGCTTTCTCTTTAATCCAGAACGTAAGAGAAACACTGTAAAAAGTTCAGAAAAATCAGTTAATATCGAGCCTGAGGATTTTAAAAAATAAGCTAGCAATAACACATCTAAATTTCAATTGTAATTGTGTGCCTTACAAAGACTCATTGGTGTGACATTACACATTCTCTGTCATATGAATCTGCTCGAATTTAGCAACTGAGGGCTAATTTCCATTGCTTTTTGTAATTTGATCATTTGCCACTGAAATGGAATATTTAACCATTGTTACACAGGCGAAGTTGGTGCCATTTACCATTTGCTCTGTTTTCCCCATATTTTGTTGGTTCTGGAAGATAAACAGTATCTGGTGAATTGTGTAGTGCAATTATCTTTGATCATCTGAAATTCATAACTTCTGTGTATTTGTTAATTGACTTAAAAAGGTGGTAGCTTTAAAAAATAACTGTTAATAGTGTTGATGAAACCGTAAAAATTTGAAATTCGTGCTGGCACTCCATAATTCTTTATAATTAAGTTACCTTTACCCCAGTCATATATTTTCATTCTTCCTATTCTTCAGAGAGGACTGTATGCAGTTATGAACAATTTAAATGGGAATGTGGAGCATCTAGAGAGAGATTTTATAGAAGAAAAGCTGAAATTAATTGAGATTGTCTAGCCTGAAGAAGAGGACTTAACAGAAATCTCTAAGCATAGCCTTATTTTGCAAAGGATGGAAACCAGCTGTCTTTCAACTCAAGGACACTAGAATAAGAGGACCTGGACTTAAAGTGTAATCAGAGGGATTTAGTTAAGATACACTGAACATGTTTCCTCACAGCAGAGGCTGGTAGACTCTGGAGTGGGTTCCTGAAGGCCTCTGTGGACTTTCTTCCTCTGGAGTCTTAGGAATTCAAAACCATTTCCATGTTGATCAGCTGTAGGCAGAAGTTAGGCGACTGCTTCCTAACTTACTGAGACTTTGGCATTGCGACATCTTAAAATTTTCACTGGAACATCTGGATGTGGGTAGGCAGAAAGGCCTTTGTAAAATTATATCTGACTATTATAATGAAGAGGGAGGAAAGAGAGGGAAGAGACCATCAATGCACAGAATTCAGCAGCAGGGGTGGTTTCTACTTCTCTGCCTGCTTCCTTTCTTCCAACAGTTCATGTTCTACTTGGCACTCAGAATGATCTTGTTCTGATTGTTATACAGCAGAAACTAACACAACATTGTAAAGCAATTATACTCCAATAAAGATGTTAAGAAAATAGTTTTTAAAAAATGATATTTTTTTTCTACATTTTTTGATGATGGCCATTCTGACCGGTGTGAGATGATATCTCACTGTAGTTTTGATTTGCATTTCTCTAATGATTAATGATGTTGAGCATTCTTTCATGCGTTTGTTGGCAATCTGTATATCTTCTTTGGAGAAATGTCTGTTTAGGTCTTCTGCCCATTTTTGGATTAGGTTGTTTGTTTTTTTGTTATTGAGCTGCATGAGCTGCTTGTAAATTTTGGAGATTAATCCTTTGTCAGTTGCTTCATTTGCAAATATTTTCTCCCATTCTGAGGGTTTTTTAAAAAAAATATTACACCAAATATATTTTCTACTGTGGTAAAATATGCATAACATAAATTATACTATTTTAATACATTTTAAGTATACAGTTCAGTGGCATTAAGTACATTCACATTGTTGTACAACCCATCACCACTATCCCTCTTCAGAACTTTTTCATCACCCCCGACTGAAACCTGCCCCTTTTAAACAACTCCCCATTCCCTTCTACCCGCAGCCCCTGGTTACCTCTGTTCTACCTTCTGTCTCTATGAGTTTAAAGAATGATCTTTTAAAAGAGCAAATCAGATCACACAGTCTCCCTGCTTCAAATCCTGCTATTGCTTCCTATTGCAATTAGAATAAATTCTCAACTCCTCACTGTGGTCTACCTACCTCTCTGCTCATCTTCAAGCACTGTCTTCCTTGTTCACTGCACCTCAGTATTTTGCCTTTATTTTTTGTCCCCCTAACATTCTAAGCTCATTCTCATCTTGGGGCCTATTCCTTTGCTGGAATGTTTTTTCCTGGAGCTCCTTCTCATCATTCAGTCTCAGCTCAGGTATGACCTCTTTGGGGAGGTCTCCTCTAACCACTCAGTGTATGGAAGCATCCTCTCAGTTCTGTCTTTCCCACTACTTTATTTGTGTTTTCCCTATAGTGCTTGTAACTGCCTGAAATTGCTTTATCTGCCTTCAAGCTATATCCAGAATCTGGCCACTTCTCGCTCCTCCACTCTTACCTCCCTGGGCTGAGCCACCTGTCACTAGGATGGCCCTGGTAGCCTCTGCAGTGCTCTCTTCATTCCACCCTTACTCTCCTCGCAACAGCGTTTTCTCAAAACACCAGCCAGAGGAAAAGAGAAGTCAGAGCATGGGGGGTCTCCATTACTCTCAGAGTAAAACCCAAAGTATTTGCAAATGGTCTACAAGATCCTCATGATCTCGCCCCCTGTGACCTTTGACTGTATCACCTAATGTCTTCCCTCTCACTTACTTTAATACCTGTAATTGGTCTCCTTGCTATTCCTTGATCAAGCCACACCTGCTCCTGCCACAGCTAGTGGCTTTGCACTGGCCAATTCCTTTTAAACATTCTGTAGCATCTATTTATTTATCATATTTATTGCTTCTTGCCTATTCCCAGAATATATGGTCCACAAGATAGGGAGTTTTAAAATTTTATTTGCTGCAGTATCCACAGTGCCTAGAACAGTGCCTGCCGTATGGTAGATACTCGTTATGTGTTGAGTTGTGTCCCTCAATAAGATCTGTTGAAGTCCTAACCCTCTGTAGCTGTGAATGTGACCTTATTTGGAAATAAGCCCTTTGCAGATGTAATCAAGATAAGATGAGGTCATAGGGTGAGCCCTAATCTAATATGACTGGTGTCCTTATAAAAGGAGGAAAAGGCCATGTGATAACAGAAGGAGCTGCAGCCACCATCAGAAACTAGGAAGAGGAAAGGAAGAATCTTACCCAGGGCCTGTGAAGGAGGGTGGCCCTGCTGATATCTTTTTTTTTTTTTAATTTTTGCGGTACGCGGGCCTCTCACCACTGTGGCCTCCCCCATTGCAGAGCACAGGCTTCGGACACGCAGGCTCAGCGGCCATGGCTCACGGGCCCAGCCACTCTGCGGCATATAGGATCTTTCCCGGACCGGGGCATGAACCCATGTCCCCTGCATTGGCAGGCGGATTCTTAACCACTGCGCCACCAGGGAAGCCCAGTGTGCTACTTTCTTATGGCAGCCCTAGGAAACTAACAGAATAGTTGATAAGTATTTGTTGAATAAATGTATGTATTGTTTATCTATTTATGCTCCATCTCTTCCACAAGAATGAAAGCTCCTGGAAGGTGTATTCTGTTTCTTATTCTCCATTGTATCCTTCGTGTCTAGAACAATGCCTGGCACAAAGAGGTGTTACACAGTGTTTTACAAAAACAGTGTAGAGTGGTGGTAAAGCATGGGGCTTGATGTCAGACCACCCAGAGTTTAGGTTCTAGCTCTACCACTTACCAGCTGTGTGCCTCTGGGCTTTGCTTCTGTACCTCCTCTCTTCATCTGTAGGATTGGATTAGCATACCTAAAGCACTTAGAACAGTGCCAGAGTCACTAAGCACTCAATATCTGTTCTCTAGTATTCTTAGTTGCTTGGTATGACGAAGACTAAGGTCATGCGTGAAAAACTTCATGAACTGGGAACTCAGGAGGCCAGGAACTCACCGTGGGACCTTGGGTGGATGACTTTGCCTGTCTGGACCTCTGTCTTCTCATCTGCAGGCGCAGGTGTTAGATTATCATTTCCTGAGGTAATCTCTAGCTTCAGCCTTTGGTGAGTCCATGTGGTGTGTATTACTTGCAGAACAGGCCAGATTGGGGCTGCCTTCCAAGGGTAGATCAAAGATGTGGTGGGCACATCAGAGATTGAGCCTTGGTGTGCTTTCAGTTGAGGAGAGGAGTTGCAGAGAAAGGGAAAACAGAATGAGGAGACATGTGGAGCTGACCTGGCCTCCACCTGCAGCCTGAAGTCAGTCTGTAGCTGCAGAAACAGCCCAGCTTACCCTCAGAGCCATGAATAAGAAAAGGAAACTATTGTTGTAAGCCACTGAAATTTTGGTTTGTTTGTTATGCAGCAATATTGTGGCATAAACCTAATACACAGTAAAATAATACATATTTTTTGTAGCATGAATAAAGGCATAGCTCTAAAATTGTCTTCATTGGTTTTGTTTTCAGCCAGTCAACCTGGACCATACAATGTGACTTTTATTGTTTAATACATATTCTCTCTCTCTCTCTCTCTCTCTCTCTCACACACACACACACACACACACACACGCGCGCGCGCGCGCACGCATATGCACACACTTTCTTTGCAATAAATTCATGGTCGTGAGAGGATGCTGTCACCTTGGTTGATCCAGTGATGACATACTACCCTTAACAGCCACCATCTTTCTTTCCTCCTTGTTGCCTTTGGAAGGTGTCGTGCTCTTTCCAGCTTTAGCAGGATAACTGCTTGCTGGCTCTGGAAGCATCATAGCTGGATCATTGCACATTCATACTACCCCTATCCTGGACCTTTCTCCCATCAGCCCTCTAAATAGTTTTCTTTGGAACAATATCTGAAGCACTGATAATAATTTTGTAATAGCAACTTTGGTTTTCATTTTGTATCTTATAATAGATTCTTACTTGTGTAGGACACTTATCCCTGGTCAAGTGTGCTCTGTAAGAAAGAGGAAAATAAGGCAGAGCTTAAATTTTGACTCCATTTATCCAATTCAGTGTCAGAGAGAGGATGAATATAGTTAGGTTTGCTGATTATCTATTCTGGAGTGACAAATCACCTCAAAACAGAGTGGCTTAAAAAAATCATTTTATTTTGCTCACAGTTTAGTGGATCAGCAGTTCAGGAAGGGCTTGGCTAGGTGATTCATCTGTGATCCACGTGGCACCAGCTTGGGTCGCTAGGATATGACAGTCCACCTCCAAGATGGCTGCTTCACTCACATGTTAGGCACGTGGGCAAGGATGGCTGGCATTTGATGCTGTCAGCTAGAAGCTGAGCTAGGGCTGTCATCTGAAGTGCCTACGCGTGGTCTCTCTAAGTGGTTTGGGCTTCTCACAGCCCAGTGGATGGATTCCCAAAGACAGTGTCTCAAGAGGGAGCATTCCAAGAGACAGAAAGTGGAAGCTACCAGACTTTTAATGCCTGGGTCAGGAAATTGGCATAACGTCCACTGTATTTTGTTGGTAAAAGCAGTCACAGAGCTTTCCCAGATTCAAGGGGAGGGGACATAGAAATTCCTTCACCGTGAGAGAAGCAGTAAAGAATTTGCAGCCATCTTTCATTTATATATATGTGGATAATTTTTACTCAGAAGGCTTTAAGATATAAATGTGACCTGGGTTGGGGCTTGGGACTGGGAATTTTTTTGCTAATTTTTTTCCTTAGCTGTACTTTATTTATTTATTTATTTGTATTGAAGTATAGTTGATGTACAATATTATATAAGTTACAGGTATACAATATAGTGATTCATAAGGTTATACTCCATTTATAGTTTTTTTTTGATAATTTTTAAAACATCACTCCTTTTTTACTTCTGTCAAAGGAGAACTTGGTGAACTGATAGTAAACTCTAACCCTTGTCAGATAAATTAGAGTTACATGCTAGTTACTTCACGATGTACCACAGTCTTTTAAAGCTTAAATAATGGAATAGTAATGACAATAGCTTACTATGTACATCGCTCAGTGCATTTTCTGTACTGATACATATGACCTTCATAACAAAGCCGTGAGGTCAGTTCTTTTATCAACCCCATTTTTATGAGAAAACTGAGGCACAGAGAGGTTAAATAACTTCCTAGAATCACATAGCTAGTAAATGGTAGCCTGGGATTTGAACTGCATTCTGTCTAGTTCCACTGCGGAAGGGGAAATCATCTGGTTGACCTTTACATTCCGCCTTTCAAATGGAGGAAAATCAGCAGGTGTGTGCATTTGCTGCTATTAAATACTATTATGTGCATAAATTGCACAAATATGTTCATATTAGAGCTTGGATCCAGAAGTGGAAAAGCAGAAACATGTTCTTTCCTCTGTAGGTGATCTTTAGAGATGCTATTTCGGGAAAACACTTTCATGTTTTTATCCTCCAAACCCTGCCCCTCGTCAACTTGAGTTTTGTCTAAAGTTAATAATACATTTATTGACCCCTGAACTTGTTTTTATCAATGCCTTCTTTTAGTCAAATGTAATCGTTCATTTTAAAAGAGTTGTGTGTGTGTTTGTACGTGTGTGAAAATCCTATTGCTCTTGTGAAAAAAAACAGAAGAGTTTGAATAGACAAATTTAGTAGTCTTTCTTCTGAAGTCCCATTTTCTGGATTGTTTCTAAGGAGTCTTTAAACTTATATACTGACATAATTTGTGGTAGTTCATACTTATTAACAACTCATACTGCAGTTTCCTATCCCCTTGCAGTTGGGAAATTTGAGCATTTCAGGACAGCTGGCTACCTTTGCTGAGGCCCCGAAGCACTTTTTCATAATTCACAAAGAAGACTGGTGTGTGGCCAGAATGGGCAGCGACAGGTGGGAGGCTCAAAGGTCACCCTTTGTACAGGTTCTCACCACAAGTGTACACTCTCCACTTTTGTTATGTTAACCTCTTAATTACCCATAGATAGCCATGTGTGGTGACAGAAGTTAGCTAACTTAGAAGGCTCTTACACAGCCAGTTGAAATCTGTGGATGGGCTCTGTATAATTTTGTGGTCTGAGAGTAAACCTGAAATAGACTTCAGAGAATTCCAGAAATTCTGAGATAACCCAAAGTTTGGGGCTCGTTTCTCAGGGCACAGCTGCAGGCAACACTCATTAAACAGACAGGTTTGTGGAACCTTCATAAATGATTAAGAATAATGTTTGGATTTTTCTTGGCCTTGGGTAATATATTCTCGGTTTAAGAGTCCGATATTCTACCAGTTAGTTTTTGGTGTGTGTGGAAGGGATGAGATTTGTTAATTACTGAAGGATTAAGCCTAGCTGATGTTCAAGTCTTGGTCTTAAGACAACATTCTGGTCATGAGCATGTTTTTTTCCCCTTAGATTCAATTCCATATTGAATTAGGCTTTGATAGAGGAGTCTGAAAGAAATGACCTTTATTTAGGTGAATTGCAAATACTCTCCAATATATATACACATTTTCAAATGACCGATTTTCTCAAATTAATGAGGAATTGCCTTATTGATGAGGACTGTACTCCGTTCTTTATTAGTATTATCTCTAAATTTTGAAAAATCTTATAAAGTTAGATCTTTCTTTATCTCACAGATGAGAAAACAGGTTCAGAGAGTTTCAGTAACTTGCCTAAGGTCAGAAAACAAAGCCAAAGTTTTTCCCATTGAATAGTGCTATGTGTTTTTCTGTCTGCATTACTCAATTTCCATTGTATTTCATGAATGGAAGTGTCAGGGTCCAAAGTCTAAGATGGAAGATAAATTTCAGAAGAGACTTTAGCAAGAGCTCGTTTAACGTGTAGTCTGGGAAAACATTCCTATACTACCCTTCAGGTTGCTTATGGTGGTGTTGTTTTTTTTTTAATACATTTATTTATTTATTTTTCGCTGCGTTCGGTCTTCGTTTCTGCGCGCGGGCTTTCTCTAGTTGCATCGAACGGGGGCTGCTGTTCATTGCGGTGTGCGGGCTTCTCACTGCAGTGGCTTCTCTTGTTGCGGAGCACGGGCTCTAGGCACACAGGCTTCAGTAGTTGTGGCACGTGCACTCAGTAGTTGTGGCTCGTGCGCTCTAGAGCACAGGCTCAGTAGTTGTGGCGCACGGGCTTAGTTGCTCCGCGGCATGTGAGATATTCCCGGACCAGGGCTCGAACCCATGTCCCCTGCATTGGCAGGCGGATACTTAACCACTGACCCACCAGGGAAGCCCGCTTATGGTGTTTTTAACTGTGCTAGTTTGCTGGGGATTAGCTTTCTTTGCTCCACAGATGTTACTTCTGTGAACACAGGTGAGTGAGTGCTGACGCTTGGCAGTATATCTACTTGATTTATAGCTTCTTCATAGGGTGGTAAACCAAGTAGGAAGACTACAAAGTAAATTTTCTTAATATATATTTAGTAGTACATCCAACAATCCATCCAAAGTAGGTAAGGGTAGAGATACATGGATGATTAAGACAAGATCTCAGCCCTTGACATGACCATAGACATGTAGTGGGCCACTCCAATATGGTGTAATAAGAGCTATGACAGAAGGGCCAAGTCCTATGAGGAGAGATGAGGGAGCAACTAACTGTCTTTGGAGGATTTGTGGAAGGCTTCACAAGAGAGGTGGTATTTGAGTTGAGTCTTTAAAGATGAGGAGTATGTTGAACGGAGAAGGGGAATAGTATTCTCGAACACAAAGTGTATCAAAGGGCATGGAATATTTGGGGAACTACGAGTGGCTTGGTGTGGTTGGAGTACAGAATATGTACATGTGTGGAACTTGAGAGAAGAGCTTGGAGAGATGAGTTGAAACCAGACAGTGAAGGGGCCCTTTACGCAATGGGGATCCATAGAAGGATGGAGTTGTATGGTTGGGTATTCAGGTTGGGTTTGAGGAAGAGGGGACTGGAGAGAGGGGGTTGGTTAGACGATGAATACCATGAGAGCAATAGTAGTGGCATGAGTGAGGAAGTCAGAGTCTCTAGAGACATTGGGAGCTACTACTTACTACTGTACTTGAAAACACATTGTTTAGTGTGGTCGTGGGAAAGCGTGGAATGGACCTTGAGTTTCAGGTTTCTGTTTTAGGCAAAGTGGAGCCACCAACTGAGATGAGGAATTCTAGAATAAGAAGTAGATTGGGAGGAGGATATGAAAAAATTAGTTTTGATCTGTTGGGTTTGAAGAATTTGTGAAATGTGGAGTTGGAGTTGACCAGTGGAATGCTGGAAATTTGGGTCTGGAGCCCAGGAGAAAATAGGACTTAGAAAGAGAGATTTGGAATTCCTCTACATTTAGGGGACAGTTAAAGCTTTACAAGTAATGGGCTCATATAGAGGGAGTGAAAGGGACAGAGAAGGAGTGCACAGGGAGGTCAGAGGGGAACCAAGAGAGAATGATGCAGGGAGGCCAAGGAGACTAAAGATTGATAAGAAACCTTAGGATTTAGCCCTTAGGAGGTAACCAGTGGCCACATCATTTAAAAAGCTGATTTCAAAGTAATATGTAAAACACACATCCAAACAATATATATTCTCTAATACCATTTTT
Organism: Orcinus orca; assembly: GCF_937001465.1. Taxonomy (NCBI): domain Eukaryota; kingdom Metazoa; phylum Chordata; class Mammalia; order Artiodactyla; family Delphinidae; genus Orcinus; species Orcinus orca. The sequence goes on from NC_064580.1 coordinate 21,861,959, forward strand.
ATAATAGTGCATTGAGAACTCTGAAGGGACAGATTTCTAATAGTGGTTATCTCTGAGTAGTAGTATTAAGGGTGATTTATTTTAAAGGCAAGAATCTACTTTTAACCTCATTCTGGTTGTTTTCTGAATTCAGGTCCTATTTCCTTGCTGGCTGTCAGCAAGGGTCAGTTTCAGCTTCTGGAGGCTGCCTGCATTCCTTCACTGTTGCACTCCTTCCTCCATCTTTAAAGCAGCAATGCGGGATGTCATTCTCATTCTTCAAATCTCTCCGAAGAGATAGTTTGTAGCTGACTGGGTAGAAAAACTGGACAATTCTTAACCATACAGTGGCAGCAGAACACAGAAGAACAAACATGTAGTTTAGCATCAAAAGCCCCTGCTTATACTTTCATATGTGACTTTCTAGCCATATGGTCTTCATCATGTTATTTTTTTTTTATTTATTTTTTTTGCGGTACGCGGGCCTCTCACTGTTGCGGCCTCTCCCATTGCGGAGCACAGGCTCTGGACGCGCAGGCTCAGCGGCCATGGCTCACGGGCCCAGCTGCTCCGCGGCATGCGAGATCTTCCCGGACCGGGGCACGAACCCGTGTCCTCTGCATCGGCAGGCGGACTCTCAACCATTGCGCCACCAGGGAAGCCCTTCATCATGTTATTTAATTTCTTCCTTAGTTTCCTGATCTTTTCCAGCTTCTGCAGGCTGCCTGAATTTCTTAGCTCCTGGCTCCCTTCTTCCACTCTGATCAGGGGTGATTTTTTTTTTATTTCTCTTTTTTGTTTGTTTTTGCTTATTTACATTTTCTGAATGTCCTGCAATGGCCATGCATTACTTTTGTAATTGTAAAAGAATATGGTAAAAATTCTTAGAAAAGGAAGTCACTGGTGACCTTGGTGAGAATAGTTTTGGTGGAGTGATAGGAAGCAGAAGTTGGATTCTAATGGATTAAGAAGATAATCGGAGCTGAGGAAATGGGAACAGGGAATGGTTGACTCCCTGTTAGTGGCAAAGGCAAGGAAAGAGAAAGAGTAGCATTTTGAGTGAGTAGCAGGATTGAGAAAATTATTTATTTATAGCAGCAGTTCTTAAACCTTTCACTCTCAGGACCTCTTTCTAAGTCTTGAAAAGTCATTGAGGACCCCAAAGAGCTTTTGCTTCTGTGGGTTAATATTTACCATATTACATAATAACACAGAAATCTAAAAAATATTTACCTATTGATTCATTTAAAAATAACAATAGGGACTTCCCTGGTGGCACAGTGGTTGAGAATCCTCCTGACAATGCAGAGGACATGGGTTCGAGCCCTGGTCCGGGAAGATCCCACATGCCACGGAGCAACTAGGCCCATGTGCCACAACTACTAAGCCCGAGTGCCACAACTACTGAAGCCTGCACACCTTGAGATCGTGCTGTGCAACAAGAGAAGCCACCGCAGTGAGAAGCCCCCACTTGATACAACTAGAGAAAGCCTGCGTGCTGCAACAAACACCCAACGCAGCCACAAATAAATTAATTAATTGAAATATTTCTTAACATATAGTTTCATGAAAAAGAATTTTTTCAAAACAAAAAAGTTTAGTGAAAAAAGTGGTACTGTTTTTCATTTTTACACAGCTCTCTAACGTTTGACTTACTAAAAAACAGTTGGATTCTCGTATCTGCTTCCTCATCCAATCTGTTGCAGTGTGTTGAAGTAAATAAGAAAAATCTTATTGGCTGAAGTAAGTAAGAAAAATCTGGCCTTAGACAGATATGTAGTTGGTAAAGGAAAGACCCTTGTGGACTCTCTGAAAGGGCCTCAGAGACTTCCCACGACGATTCTTGGCCCACACTTTGAGAACCACACTGATTTACAGTATGGGAGGAAGTTTGAACATGCAATCACCTGAACAGAAAGAGCCAGTAGAGAGGCAGAGATTTAAAATTCAAGAGAGGGAGGTACAATTGAAGGACTATACCAATATGGATAGAGCGTTCACCTTCTGAAGGAGAGGAGGTAGGTAGGATGGAGTTGTAAGGATAGATGTGGCTGTGCATATTTTTGCTGGAATAAAGGCAGTTGGTAGATTTCACCTCCATTACTTTCAGTTTTCTCTGAAACAGGAGTGAAGGACCACAGAATGGGATGGGGAGTTATGGAGTGCTATGAAGGTGATTGTCTATATGCATACTGCAAGATGAGATTCTGCCTGTGTGAAGGTTGAAGTATTTTTGTGAGCAAGAACCTGCATTTCTAGTAGAGTGCAAAGAATATCTTAAACTGCATGTTCATCCTAAGTGCCTTCTCTGGCACACTTTAATCCAAGTGAGCCAAGTTAAAATAAACGTCAAGGCACCTTTGGTTGAAAAGAGAAACCAGCAAAAGTGTACTGAGCCTGAGATGTGTGAGTACAGGGGGAGGGACATTTCTTTTTTACTTAATTTTATAAGGTGATGTTTGTTAGCTAGTTGTATATATATGTATATGTGACATGTATTTGACTATTTGAGCCTTGAGTATCTTTAGCACTAATTAGCAGTGCTGCTCGGGAGAGAAACTGTCCAAAGCCCAGGGAATGGGATTCTGGCCTTTATTACTAGGGTGGGCATGCCTCCAGGTGGGTCTCTACTGTGTTATATTTTATATTTTTAGGTTGCGACAGCTCGTGTGTATGTCTGTGTGCATGTGTATGTAGGAGGCAGATTCACTGCTTTGTTTAGCAACCTTATTTTGAGTGTCTTTGGTGTTCAGGTCTTTCTTGCATTGTTCAGTAAGATTAGAAAAAAACAAAAGTAGAAATAAAAGGGAAAATTAAACTACGAATACCTTAGCTGCAGAAGAAAATTCAGTTTGAAGAAATATAAGTAATATTTTATATAATCTTTTAGTTCATGCGATTAAAACAAATTTAAGTGATTTAATCAAAGCCTTTTATAGGGAAAGTTCTACCTTGCTTTTTTTTAAAAAATGCATTTATTTATTTTTGGCTGCATTGGGTCTTCGTTGCTGTGCATGGGCTTTCTCTAGTTGCGGCGAGCGGGGGCTACTCTTTGTTGCGGTGCACGGGCTTCTCATTGTGGTGGCTTCTCTTGTTGCGGAGCATGGGCTCTAGGTGCGCGGGCTTCAGCAGTTGTGGCTCACGGGCTCTAGAGCACAGGCTCAGCAGTTGTGGTGCACGGGCTTAGTTGCTCCATGGCTTGTGGGATCTTCCCGGACCAGGGCTCAAACCCACGTTCCCTGCATTGGCAGGCGGATTTTTAACCATTGCGCCACCAGGGAAGTCCCGGGAAAGTTTTAAAACTAAGATCTGTTCCCATCGTTCTGGAATAGTATGGTTTGTTCTCTCCCATAAACTATTTCCCCTACAGATGAGCGTTTACTAAGTATCAGTACATCTTGGCATCTTTTCACTTTTCCATGGAAAAGTGTAGTTTTGGGATAAGGAGTTCCTGACTCACAGCCTTATTCATAGGATAAGCCCTTAATTTAGAAAAAGCCTTTAACTCACTTGACAAATGCCAAGTTTCCCATATCTTTTAAAAATTGAAATACAGTTGATTTACAATATTATATTAGTTTCAGGTGTACAACATAGTTATTCAATATTTTTATACATTATCCTCCATTTAGAGTTATTACAAAATAATGGCTTTTTCCCCATGCTGTACAATATATCCTTGTTGCTTATTAAGTTTTCCATATCTTGATGAAATCTTGGAGCTGGAAGGAAACTTACTGAACATATAGTTTGTCTTCATTTTGTAGCTTAGAAAACTAAAAACCAAGAGGTTTGGGGAGCTCCTGAAATCTCCATTGGGGCTTGTTGCAGACTTTTTTTTCTTCCAGTCTTGTACACTTTTCTTTACACCTGAGAGCTAAACTTCTCATGGTTACAAAAATGTAAGAAGGCTTTAGAGTCTTCCGTGGCACAAACAAAATTACAACCATTTCTATGCATTTGAAGAGTCTCTCTGAGTTTCAGTTTAATTGATTCATTTAGGTCTTTGTGGTTCTTGTCTCTTTTTGGATATCTCCTGCTCATTGATCTATTTGCAGTGTGTTTTATTCTATGTTTTTTGGGCTGTCTCTCTCTCTCTCTTTCTGTATCTCTTTTCCTCTATCCATAAGTGAGCACTGTTCTCCTTATTTTTGTCAGTCTCTCCCTTTGGGCATCTTATTCCATCTTTTTCTTCTCCCTTCTTAATCTCCTCTTTTAACAGGTGCTAAAGGGTTCTAAAGGACAGTTCTCTGGTCTCCCTTTTTATCTCCCATGTTCTTTCCATTTTCTTAGCTTTTTATCTTCCACAAGAGATATTGATCTATAGTTTTCTTTTTTTGTATTGTCCATGTCTCTTTTTGGTATCAGGGTAACGCTAGCCTCATAAAATGAGTTGGGAAGTGTTCCTTCATCTTTTATTTTCTGGGCGAGATTGCGTAGAATTGGTGTTATTTCTTCTTTAAAAGTTTGGTAGAATTCTCTACTAAAACCATCTGGGCATGGAGATCTATTTTTTGGGAGCTTTTAAATTATGAAATCAATTTCTTTGATAGTTATAAGACTACTTAAGAATATATTTTAAAAATATTTATTTATTTGGCTGCACCCGGTCATAGTTGCGGCACGTGGGATCTTCGCTGCCGCGTGCAGGATCTTTGTTGCAGCATGCAGGATCTTTAGTTGCAGCATGCGGGCTCTTAGTTGTGGCATGTGGGCTTTTAGTTGTGGCATGCATGTGGGATCTAGTTCCCTGACCAGGGATCAGACCTTGGCCCCCTGCATTGAGAACGTGGAGCCTTAACCACTGGACAACCAGGGAAGTCCCTAAATTTTTTTAAAATTGAAGTATAGTTAATTTACAATGTGTTAGTTTCAAGTGTACAGAAAAGTGATTCAGTTATATATTTAGATAGATAGATAGTTTTTCAGATTCTTTTCCATTATAGGTTATTACAAGATATTGAATATAGTTCCCTGTGCTATTCACTAGGTTGTTTCAGGACTATTTAGATTATCTACTTCATCTTGGTTGAGTTTTGGTAGTTTGTGGTTTTCAAGGAATTGTTCTATCTTTTCTAAATTTTCAAATTTATGAGTATAAAGTTATTTATCATGTTCTATTATTATCTTTTTTTTGGAGGGACTGGTTCTTTATTTCAGGAAGACATTTATCAATTTTCAGTATCAAAACAGTTACACTATTGGTTTTCCTTTCTCCCAATCAGCCCCCAAAGAGACCACACCAAAGGAGAGTACATTTTAAGCCAGTTAAGCTGCAGGATGCAAACCTAACAGACCTCACTGAAACCTCACCAAAAAGGGGGGATTGGGTAGGGAAAGAAACTTTAAACGATCAGCACAATGCCAGCACACAGACTATAGACAGCTCTCACAGCCAGATTGGGGTGACCAGTGTGCCCCAACCCCAAAGAAGCAAAGTTTCAAAATAATAGAAAATTTAAAAACAGTTTTGAACATAAGCTATTCAAGATTTCTCCAGCACTAACTGATATGAAACATGAGATGCCACTTTTAGAGACAGCAGCTTCAGACCCAGAAAAGGGTGATAAGATGAGTTTCATATGGCAAATCAGTGGCAAGACAATTTTCTTTTCTTTCTTTCAAGGAGGAAGGAGAGCAAATAAGTGGTCACGTTAATATAAGGGCACATGATCCATTCTGTGAGCAGTTGGGAACAGGGTAGAGCTGGGAAAAGGATTTGATCTCAGAAGTCTCACCATCTTAATTTTGTTTGGTCACTTCTGATGAAAAAAAAAAAGTTGCCCAAAGATATCATAAAACTGAAAAGCTGAAGAGCACTTTTTTTTTTTGGGCTAACTCCTCCTGGAATCACCTTTCTGGTTTAGGGGGTACTTTTTACGAGCAATGAGGTTTCCCAAAATGGAGTCTTTCTCTGGGCTGTTTGGCTTTCAGTACAGTTTACAGTAAAGCCATCCTTTTAATAGCTCCAGGATTTTTAGTGATGTTCCATTTCATTCCTGACACTGGTAATATGTGTCATCTCTGTTTTAATTTTTATTTGTCTTGCTAAAGGTTTATCCATTTTATTGAATTTTTCAAAGAATTGGCTTTTTAAAAATTGATTTTGTCTATTGTTTTTCTGTTTTTGATTTCATAGATTTCTTATCTATCCTCTGCTTGCTTTGGGTTTTTGTTCTTTTTCTAGTTTCTTGAGGTAGAAACTTAGTTTATTGTTTTGAGACCTTTTCTCTTTTCTAATGTAAGCATTAGTGCTATAAACTTCCCTCTTACCACTCCTTTAGGTGTATTCCTACATATCTTGTTACATTTTATTTTCATCCTCATTTGGTTCTATGTGTAATTTATTTCATTTTGACTTCTTTTCTCATCACTTGGAAATTAACCAAGACACTTCTAAATAATTATTTTCTGGTGACTTCCCTGGTGGTCCAGTGGTTAAGACTCTGTGCTCCCAATGCAGGGAGCACAGGTTTGATCCCTGGTCGGGGAACTAAGATCCTGTATGCCACACAGCGTGGCCTAAAAAATAAAAAAAAATTAAAATAAATAAGTAAATAATTATTTTCTTTCTGTTTGGAGAAGTTCTTTTAGCCATTCTTTTTTTTTAAAATTAACTAATTAATTTTTGGCTGTGGTGGGTCTTCATTGCTGTGCATGGGCTGTGTCTAGTTGCAGCGAGTGGGGGCTACTCTTTGTTGCAGTGCGCAGGCTTCTCATTGTGGTGGCTTCTCTTGTTGTGGAGCACAGGCTCTAGGCACACGGGCTTCAGTAGTTGTGGCACGTGGGCTCCAGTAGTTGTGGCACGTGGGCTCAGCAGCTGTGGCTCGCGGTCTCTAGAGTGCAGGCTCAGTAGTTGTGGCACATGGGTTTAGTGGCTCTGCGGCCTGTGGGATCTTCCTGGAGCAGGGCTTGAACCCATGTCCCCTGCATTGGCAGGTGGATTCTTAACCACTGCACCACCAGGCAAGTCCCCTAGCCATTTTTTAAGGGTGGGTTTGTTAGTGACAAATTATTTTAGTTTCCCTTCATCTGAGAATATCCTTATTTCCCCTCCATTCGTTAAGGATAGTTTCACCAGATATATAATTCACAGTTGACATTTCTCTTCTTCCAGCACTTGGGAAATGTTATGCCACTTCCTTTTGGCCTCCATGGATTCAGATGAGAAATCTGCTACCATTTGAATTGAATTTCCCCTGCAGATTGTTTCTCATTGGCTGGTTTCAACATTGTCTTTAGTTTTTAGAAGTTTAATAGTGATGTGTCTTGGTGTAGATTTATTTGGGTTTATCTAATTTGAGGTTTGTTCAGCCTTGAATTTGTATGTTTATGTCTTTCTCCATATTTGAAAAGTTTTTGGCCATTACTGTATTTCTTTGAATATTCTTTCAGGATCATGTTCTCTATTTGGACTTTTCTCCTCTCTTTCTGGACTTCAATGATAAGAATATTGGGTCTTTTCTTATAGTCCCAAAGGTCCCTGAGGCTGTGTTAATTTTTTTGGTCTATTCTCTCTGTTGTATAAATTGAGTGAATTCCATTGATGTGTTCTCAAGTTATCTGATTCTTTTCTCTGTTCTCTCCATTTTTCAGTTGAGCCCACTGATTGAGTTTTAAATTTTGGTGAGTGTATTTTTCAGTTCTATAATTTGCACATGGTTCTTTTTATAACTTCTATTTCTTTTGCTGAGATTTTCTAGTTTTTCACTTGTTTCAAGATTATATGTAATAGTTTATTGAAATATTCTTGTCATGACTGCTTTAAAATTGTTGTCAGATAACGCCAACATCTGATTTCTGTTGGTGCTGGCATCACTTGTTTGTCTTCCCTCATTCAAATGGTGATTTTACTGGTTCTTTATATGGTGGGTGATTTTTTATTGTATTTTGGACATTTTGGATATTATGTTATGAAACTTTGAGTCCTAATAAATCTTTTATCAGGAAGTCTCCCTGATTTGGTTTATCATGCAGATTCTTTAGTGTTGTAGTATTTTCATTCTCTACTTTTAGAAGCTCTCTATATATTAAAGATACATTCATTGGGGGTATTACATTTCAAAACTTAGGTAAAATGGTTGGTTTTATTTAAAAATACAAATTATCAAGACTGACTCTAAAGGAAATACCAAACACGAATAAATCCATACTCATTAAAGGGATTTACTCAGTAGTCAAAAATTTGCCCATTAAATCCCTCTCAAGAGCCTAGCCTTCCCACCAAGCAAAACATAACACTAGGCCTGGATGTTTTTACAAATGAGGTCTACCAAAATTTAGAGGAATGTAACACCTGTCTTAAATAAAAATTGCTTTATAGACTAAAAACAGTAGGAAAGTTCCCCAATTTGTTTTACGTGGTTAGTAAGAAATGATGGACAGAGTCTCAGCATAAAGTAAAGTACAGGATTATATTTTATCCCTGTTTCTCAGATGATACATTATACAGTTGACCCTTGAACAACACAGGTTTGAACTGTGCAGGTCCACTTATATGTGAATTTTTTTCAGTAGTAAATACTACAATACTACACGATCTGTGTGGTTGGTTGCATTCTCAGTTGCAGGACTGTGGATAATGGAGGAACTGCAGACACTGGGAACAACATATGTGGAGGGCTGACTGTAGGTTATATGCAGATTTTCAACCACATGGAAGGTCGACATCGTTAACCCTTGGATGTTCAAGGGTCAACTGTATTGAACTCTCATGTCTGGTTGGAGTATCACCTGAAATTGTGGTGCTGACGGTGAAAACTCAGACTTCCTAAGATGCCTGAAGTCATGCCTCTAGCTTCTTCTCTTTTGGGTAACTGAAGAGGCATCTGGTGCTTGGACTTACCAGTGAATAATTGTGTAGCAGCCTTCTAGTCCTGCAGAAGCACTAAAGCTTACATAAGGAAATTCCATTGCTTCTTCATAACCAGGATATACAGATGTATGTGTCTCCTTGCCAGCTAACTATTAGCTTCTGTTTTCTCATTCTTGGTTACTCCTATCTTCACTTAACACTATGACAGTATATTTACTATTGTGCCATTTTATGCTTTTGTCAAAACAAGTCTTCTCCTGTGTGAAACCCAGGTGGTTGGGATTGTTATTTTTGGCTTCAGCAAATCCATTAAGAGCAAATATATCCTATAGAAGATATAAAGAAGAATCAAATGGGAAATTATAGACTTGAATAATAAAATAACCAACCCCCCCCAAAACAAACAAACAACCCTCAGCAGAATGGAGAGGAGGGCGAAAAGAATCAGTGAACTTAAATATAGAATACTAGAAATTACCCAATCTGAACAACAGAGAGAAAATAGACTGAAAAAACTGAGCCAGAGACTCAGAGACCTGTGGGACTATAACAAAAGCTGTAACATTTGTGTGACTGGAGTCCCAGAAGGAGAGAAGAAAGAGGATGAGGCTGAAAAAGTAGTCAAAGAAACAACGACTGAAAATACCCCAAATTGGCAAAAGACATAAACCTACAGATTCAAGAAGCTTAGAGACTCCCAAACAAGATCAACCAAAGAAATCCATGCCAAGACATATAATCAAACTTAACGAAAGTAAAGACCAAGAAAATATCTTGAAAGCAGCCAGAGAGAAATGATACATTATCTATAGTGGGAAAAATAATTTGAATGACAGGGGTTTCTCATCAGAAATCATGGAGGCTAGAAACAAATGGCACAACATTTTTCAAGTGCTGAAAGGAAAGAATTGTTAACTACAAATTCTATATTCAGTAAAACTATCCTTTAGTTATAAGAGAGAAATAAAGATATTCTCAGATTAAGAAAAAGTAAAAGAATGTATCCTTAGCAGACCTACCCTTAAAAAATGTCTAAAGTAGGGCTTTCCTGGTGGCACAGTGGTTAAGAATCCGCCTGCCAATGCAGAGGACACGGGTTTGAGCCCTAGTCTGTGAAGATCCCACATGCCACGGAGCAACTAAGCCTGTGTGCCACAACTACTGAGCCTGCGCTTTAGAGCCTGTGAGCCACAGCTACTGAGCCCACGTGTCACAACTACTGAAGCCCATGCGCCTAGAGCCCATGCTCAGCAAAAAAGACCCAATGCAGCCAAAAATAAGTAAATAAATAAATACATTTATTAAAAAAATGTCTAAAGGAAGTTCTTGAACTTGAAAGGAAATGAAAGAATCTTGAAGCATCAGGAAGGCAGTACAAAGGAAAGAGCAAAAATATGGATACATACAATAGACTTTCTCCTCTTGAGTTTTCTAAATTATATTTAATAGCTGAAGCAAAAAGTATGACATTTTTGATGTGTTTCTCAATGTTTTGTAGAGGAAATATTTAAGATAATTATATTATAAACAGAGGAGTATAAGGGGACTTAAAGTGAGGTAAGGTTTCTACATTTCACTTGAACTGCTAATATTTCAACACCAATTGACTATGATAAGTTATGAATGTATAATGAAATACCTAGAGCAAACACTAAAAATTTATTTATGTACACAACAACTTTCATGGACCTCAAGGGCATTATACTGAGTGAAAAAAGCCAATCTTAAAAGGTCACATACTGTATGATTCCATTTATATAACATTTTCAAAATGACACACTTAAATTGGTGGAGAACAAATTAGTGGCTGCCAAGGGTTAGGGTTGGTGGGGCGGGTGGGTGTGACTCTGAAGCAGTAGCTTGATGGAATCTTTATGATGGTGGAATAGTTCTGCATCTTGATTGCCGTGGTGGTTACACATATCTACAGAAGTGATAAAATGGTATAGAACTATACACACGTATTATCTATTTCTTGCTTTTAATATTGCACTATAGTTATGCAGGATGTAACCATTGGGAAAAACTGGGTGTAGGGGATACAGGATAGGCCTTTCTTTACTATCTGATTATTTCAAAATAAACAAATTTTAAAAAGAGAAAAAAACCTCATACTTCTTTGGTGAAAATATTTCATTTTTATTTTAATTTGCCTTTAATAAGTATTTTTTCTCCATTATTGTGAAATTTGTCCCATAGAAGTCTTGCATGGCAGTAGCAAATTAAAACAGAAATTTTCTCTCCTAAATGTTGTTTTACCATTTGAATCACTGTGGTTTTGAGTTGGGAGCTATTGATGCCAATACTTACAGGAGAGAATGAGGTGACTTTTACCCCCTTCTCACTTCACTGTAAGCAGGACTGCTCTGTCGGGTTACTTTTCAGTAGGAATGCTAAAAAGGAAAAAATTAAAATCCCTCGTTATGCCTGCCTTACTCAATGACCTAATTTTATGTGTTGGTTGGCTGCAGTCAGAGGTACATTGGTGGCTGTGGAATGGAATTCTCATTACGCAAGGCTAAGTAGCCTATATGATTTTCCTCTTTGTAACCTTGACTAACTGAACTTGGATTAACTGCAAGTTTTCTCTTGTGACTATCATGTTTTCCCCTAATTAATCAAATTTTCCGGAAGCTCTTTCTGTACAACTAACTAGACTAGATCTCTCTGCAGAGGTGGGAATAGAAATTGCTCTGGGAATCTTGATTTTGTTACTGATTTGCATAGTGTTAATGATTTGTATGTTAATGGGATCGGGGGGCCGAAGACTTACATGTCAGTGTAACGTGTTTCCTATTTCCAGTTCTGGAGCCATGCAGGGTTAACTTCACTTTTTTTTGGTTTCTCTTTAGTTCGTTTTCATTTGCGCTTTATTTTATGGCCAGAATTTAATATCAAGTAGCATTTATTTGGAATATAACTTTGAGCTCTCTGCTACTGTATCAGGTGCTTTTACATATACCATCTCATTACTCCAAACAGCAATCTTTTATTTTAAGTAATAATTTAGTATTTCAATATTCCATTATGTTGGCATTATGTTTAAATGCCAAATTAAATATTAAAAATTTGATGAATGCTTTCAAATGCATTCTAAACGATACATGGTACACTTACATTAGTTTGATACAATGGAATTATTAAATACGCCTTGGGTTTTCCTGGTGGCGCAGTGGTTGAGAGTCCGCCTGCCGATGCAGGGGACACGGGTTCGTGCCCCGGTCCAGGAAGATCCCGCATGCCGTGGACCGGCTGGGCCCGTGAGCCATGGCTGCTGAGCCTACGCGTCCGGAGCCTGTGCTCTGCAACGGGGGAGGCCACAACAGTGAGAGGCCCGTGTACCACACAAAAAAAAAAAAAAAAAAAAAAAAATTATGCCTTAAAAGACTTAATATCATTTCAATGCATACAATGAAGGAAATTCAGAAACCATAATCAGGAAGCTCATCTGTTAAAAAAAATTATACAAGATAGAGTAAACCTGACATAGAAAATTTTCATTCTACTGTTTACTTACTTTATTCTCCCAATGTTCATCTCCAAGAAGTTTCTATTTCAAGTATTATTACAGACGTAAAAATAAAGGTGAGATGAACGATAGTGTTGAGTTGGCCAAAAAGTTTGTTCGGGTGTATCTGTACCGTCTTACAGAGATCTGTGTAGTGGCTAAATGATAATGAAACCATTACAGTTCATCATGGTAAAGCACACACACTTGGAAATGTATTATGGTTATTTTCATTATGACAGTGTTGAGAGGGGCTCAATTAATCAATCTAGGGTGTAGCCATCTGATAGAAAGATGGGCTTTGTAATAAGAGGTTTACTATTGGGTGGCAGATGTGGCAGATAGCCCAGACAACAAGCTTGGAATGGTGAACCACACATCCCACTGGCAACATTTGTAGCACCGGAAGTGGTATCCACATGCATGTATTTACTCAGAGGAATGGAAAAGGGGAGAAAAATAAGAGCACATGTGTGAATGGCATTATAAAGCAGTGGACTCCCAAATTGTGAGCTAACTTTCAAAATGCACCCATTATTTGAAATCCAGTTTTACCTCTTTACAAATGCTAAGAATAACAAGCACTGCTTGTATTATAATATATACAGTAGTAAAAGTATAACTGTAGACATGTTTTTTAAAATTTTATTTTATTGAAGTATAGTTGATTTACAGTGTGTTAATTTCTGCTATACAGCAAATTGATTCAGTTATACATATACAGTACATGCATACCTTTTCAGATTCTTTTCCATTATGGTTTATCCCAGGGTATTGAATATAGTTCCCTGTAGACATGGTTCTAGTCAATAAATTGGGTCTTACATAATGTGGCAGGCAGCCTCCAGGATGGCTCCCAGTGATCCCTGCTTCCTGATATCCATACCCTTGTGTAATTCTTTCCCTTTGAGTGTGGGCTGGACTTATTGACTTCCTTATAATGAAAAGAATATGGCAGAAGTGATGAGATGCCACTTCTGATATTAGGTTATAAAAAGACTGTGACTTTCTTCTTGGAGTGCTTGTTCTGGGGTGTGTTAGTCTGCCTGGGCTGCCATAACAAAATACCACAGACTGGGTGGCTTAAACAACAGAAATTAATTTTCTTGCAATTCTCGAGGCTAGAAGTCCCAAAACAAGGTGCTGGTTGATTCTGTTCTTGATGAGGGCTCTCTTTCTGTCTTATAGGCAGCCACCGTCTTGCTGTGTGCTCATATGACCTCTATGTGTGGGAGGGAGAGAGAGAGCTCTCTGGAGTCTCTTCTTATAGTGACACTAATCCTATTGGATCCGGGCCTTACCTTTATGACCTTATTTAACCTTAGTTACTTTCTTAGAGGCGCCATCTCCAAATACAGCCACACTGGGGCTTAGGGCTTCAACTTAGGAATTTTGTGGGGATACAAACATTCAGTGCACAGTGTGGTGGAAGCCAGCTGCTATGTTACGAGGCAGCTCTGTGGAGAGGTGCACAGTAGTGAGTTTGGACGTGGATCTTCTGTGGCCTGCCAACAACCATGTGAGCCATCTTTGACCTGGCTTCTCCCCCCGTTGAGCCTTCAGCTAACTGTAGCCCTGGGCCACACTTCGATCGTAGCCTCATGAGAGACTGAATCAACACCACCCAGCTGAGCTGCTCTTGGATTCTCGATTTACAGAAACTATGAAATAATAAATGTTTATTGTTTTCAGCTGCTAAGTTTGAGATAATTTGTTATGTAGCAGTAGATAAATAATACATATAGTATTATTTAATATTTGACTCTTCATTTCTTATGTCAGAAACTTCAGAAGTTGGATCTATCATTCAGAGAGTCTGGATTATCAGCAGGGAGTAGAAGGATAGGGCATGTGAAAAGGGACTAACAGCTTTCTCTTTATTGACAGTCTTCTTCCCAGAAATGATTTATATAATCTGTGAATATGCTGATGAGTATACTGACTTTATCTGACTCAGGGAATTGTGCGTTTTATGGCAACTCCCTCTAGGACCTTTGATTTTGCAAATGCATCCTGAATAGAATGTATGGAAATTCTTTGTTACTCTAGGATTTCACAGATGCAATTGTCACTGAGCATACTTTTTACAAACGATCACTACATAGTCTACAGGGGTGAGAGTTTGATAGCCAGTGGGAGGTAAAAGTTGGCAGATGAACCATTTACCATTATAGTGCTTGCCCAGCAACCCTCAACTTTCCCGAATGCCCAGTGTAAGGATCCATTTGTCTCAAGCCTCTTAAGACTGTGGACTACCCCGTGCTCCATTGGCATGCTGGAGAAGTTACATTCGTAGCCAATTAGCAGGGTGGCACACACTCCGCCAAGAAGCCCCAGTCTCTATAGACCCGGTATAGAGAGTGAAATTAGCTGAGACAAATACCTGTTAATCCCCAGTTCTTGGCTGGCGTGGAGTGCCTACTGTGTAGTGCTAATAGTTCTGGGAAATCCCAATTCCCAGTGTCAAGAGTTGAACAGACTAAGTCTGTTAAATGAAGAAATTTACAGCGCATTAGCTTTGATCAAGAAATTCTAGGTGCAAGTCTCTTAAACAAATGAAGGCTGCTTGGGAATACAGGTCACTCTTTCTGGGAAGCTGTTTTTGAAGGAGTTTATCTGCACTCTCTTTCCCATGCCAGAGTCAGGGGCAGAAAAGTGGCAGTTTGAGTGCTGGACCTGGGGGCAGTAGAAAATAGTGTTATTTGAACAAGAGGAGAGAACTGAGTGACTATACCAGAGTTTTGTCCACGGGAGCTTGGATATGGTTTTCGATAATGTGAAATTGTGACAAAAATCGCAGGAGCCCTTACAGCTTCCATTGCAGGCTTGTTTATACTTATATGTGTAAGCTGCGCCCTCTGCTGGCTGCGTCAAGCTATGTCCCTGTTCTTCCCCCCTCCCCCCACCCTCCTTCCTGGGAAGAATGTGTTGTATTTTCCCATCTAAATTATGTTTTCAGTTGCATTCTATCAGCTCGATGCTGTCTATGCAAAGAATGAGGCAAGCAGAATTGAAATCGTGGCTTGCACCGTACTGTCTGTCACTCAGAGTTCTGCATAGCGGCTCTCAGAGAAGGACGAAGGATTCAGAATTCTTCAGGACACACTATAAATTTTCAGATTCTGATTCCTGGCTAAGTTCGCAGGCATCCAAGTCTATTTTTTTGCGACCTGTCTTTTAATGTAATTCTTGTTCCACTGTGGAAGGCAGAAAAATTTTTCCTTAGTCGCAGGAAATGTTTTAAATTCAGACATACTTTTAATTCTTGGTTATGTGAAATATAAGGGAGTGTGGTATCTCCGTCAGCTCTGGATAAGGCAATGGAGAGAGGATGAATAGATTCACAGTGAAAGAGGAGGAAGGTGGGCTGATGAGACCAGTGAAGGGAAGAACAGAAGATCTTATGCTCAAGTGCTGCTTTGCCTTGAGCCTAGGAAGAAAGATGATTTGACATGTCAGTGAAAGGAAACTAAAAGAAGTTGTGCAACTAACAATTTGTGAAGAGCTTCTCAGGCATAAAGCACTCTCCAGTTTTATTTTCCGAAAAAGGAGGAAAGGAGTATCCATTCCAGGGAAGGCAGAGAAGAAAATACAGCCTAGTCCCCTGAGATGAGTTAAGCACGCCATAAAGAGTGGAGGTGGTAGACGGTCTTGTGGAATTTCGTTTTGGAAAGGCATATTCAAAATGTAGTCCAGGATGTTCGTGAAAATGAGCCTACATCATCTTAATCCCTCTAGACATTGACACACATCATTTAGTCCTCTCCTCTCACCCACTGCACAGAGGTTGCCATTGTTTGGTGTAGTTGGCAGGACTAAGACCTATGACAAATAACACAGGTGCTTTTATAAACTGGGATTAAATCACAGTTAGCAGAGATATACAGCTGAACTGTTTGGGTAACCCTCTCCCTCCTCCAGTCGGCTTTCACCGATGAAAGCATTCCCTAATAACTGCGGTCACTCTATGCTCATTCCGTTAATCCCAATTCATAAAAATCAAATCTGTAGCAAAGAAGTTTCTATTGATGTGAGGCCTTGGAAAACTAACTCACTTTCAGGCCAGCTCCATGCCTGGGGGATATTAAGCTCTTACAACAATGGATTCCAACTACTCATGTTTACCAAGAGCTAGGGATGGGGACCTGTGCTGTTATTCTACGATAGAATTGCATGGGGACATTCCACAGACATGTTTAACCTTAATCTGAAATTTGTATGCAATATAACATTGCTGAAACCTTTTAGCTGTTCTAAGCTCTGAGTACTAAAAAAAAGTCAAGCATTTTGCTTGCCATTTTTAAAGATTATGTTTTGGTAATTTTTTTCTATACATGAAATATATCCAAGTGAACGATTGTTTGATAAGCCAATCCTTATAGTTTGAGAGTTGTACATTCTATACCAAAGTGTTCACCAGTAACTTAACCAGAGTAATGGTTCAAAGCATGGTTTTGGGAGTCAAACAGATCTGGATTTGACCTTAATAGATGTGTGATCTCAGATAAGTTGCTTCATGTCTTTGGACCTTACTTTTCTTTAATTATAAATTCAGGATAATTATAGTATCTACTCATGGAGTTGTAAGAATTTAGTTAAATTATGCATAAAAAGTTTAGCCCAATTCTTGGCCCATGTAACTTCTAAAAATGTTAGCTGTGTAACTCGTACATCAAATAGACAAGAATCTTGGGATGAACTTAGAAAGCATCAACAATTTTTTTGGTCTCCCATTGTCCCTTTTTAAAAATATTCATTTAGTTTTGGCTGCGTTGGGTCTTCGTTGCTGTGCACCAGCTTTCTCTAGTTGCGGCGAGCGTGGTCTACTCTTTGTTGCAGTGCGCAGCTTTCTCATTGCGGTGGCTTCTCTTGTTGCAGAGCACGGGCTCTAGGCACTTGGGCTTCAGTAGTTGTGGCTCGTGGCCTCTAGAGCTCAGGCTCAGTAGTTGTGGTGCATGGGTTTAGTTGCTCCGTGGCATGTGGGATCTTCCTGGACCAGGGCTCGAACCCGTGTCCCCTGCACTGGCAGGCAGATTTTTAACCAGTGCGCCACCTGGGAAGTTGCTCCCATTGTCCCTTTGCATTTGTTTTGTAGAAAACATTCTTCTACAGCCATAGTTTAAGAATTCCGTCAAGTCCCAAGATTTCCTGGCTACTCATGGGAAATAAGCAACTTCTAAGGTGACTTTAATTTGCAAACC
Organism: Orcinus orca; assembly: GCF_937001465.1. Lineage (NCBI taxonomy): Eukaryota > Metazoa > Chordata > Mammalia > Artiodactyla > Delphinidae > Orcinus > Orcinus orca. The sequence continues at coordinate 21,879,462 of NC_064580.1, forward strand.
CAATCTCAACTCAGTAAAAGTCTTCCAGTCCCAAAGAGTCCAAGCCTGACTGAAAGTGAAATTCCTCTGTTCCCTGCTTCTCTTCCCCAGCCTGCTGCCTAGGCTTTCTGACCCCTTTGGAATCAGAGCATGGGAAGAGAGGAAGGGAAGGAGGAGCAGGAACGTTTTTATTTGTTGTTTCAGAGTGGCTTTGCGATCTCTGGTCAAATGTTTGAAGTTGATTGTCTAAGAGCTTTTTTGCGGGTTCTACAGAGAACCCATGCTGGGCCTCCCTCCTTTCGGGCAGTGCTGCTCCTTCGGCCAGCTGCCACCATCCCCTCAGTCTCTGTCCTGATGCCTCCCATAGCCTGTTAGTCTTGCAGGCTTCACACTCCGGCAGGCGCCCTCTTGGGCAGGGTCCTCATTTGTTCCCCAGGATTTATACACATTTGACCTGTAACTGAATATTAGTGTAGTTACTTCTCAGCTACATTGGTTTTCTAAAGTCAACCATCAGTTCTCAGTCAGCCATCAGTTCACCACGTGCCATCTTCTGTTGAACAGGTACCAAGCTCTCCAAGTGATGCCTGTGGAGCCTGTCTCACCTGGCTTGGAGATAGAGGCAGCGCCCCCACCCCATCCCATCTCCTTGAAGGGTATACTAATGAGACTCAGAATTCAGCCCTTTCCAAAAAGTAAAAATTATTCTCTTTATAAGTTCTCTTTAATTTCAAACATTTTTCTTTTATATCCTTGGTGTGGATGAAATATCTAACTGACATTCATTTTCCTACTATGAAATTTCTGCGTGGTAGTCTGTCCTACAAATCAGTTTGGCTTCTGATGTCCTAGTGTCTCAGTCAAAGCTCCCAATTAAGCATCTTCTTGTAGCTGTTATCTCTATGAAAGATATTTGAGTTGATTTATACTTTTCTCTCATCTCTTCCCCATTGTGAATAAGTGGTATATGTTTAAAGGTTAAAACATAACCTTTTTCTGAGAAACTTAATCATCTAATAAATTTTCCCAAATGCTGTTGGTTGGTCAGTTATTTTAATATTAACCACAGAGAAAATGATGCTTAAAGGAAATGTATTGATTTAATATATTTTGAAGGTGTATTTCAAGGAGTTTTATAACCTTTGAATGTCTCAGAAATATAGAACTATGCAAAGATTAAGTCTAAAAGGATGTTCAATGCAGTGTTTATAATAATGAAAAATGAAGACAGTTTAAATCTAGGTTAGGATATTGGCTAAATTGAATAATGAAATATGAAGCTATTACTAAAATGATACAGTAGAATAATATTTAATGACCTGAAAAGATGTTCATTTTTCATAACACTTTGTAAATAAAAAATGAAAAAGAAAAAAGTATGCACAGTATAATCTTGTTTTGGTGAAAACATGTATATCTACACATTGAAAAAAAAAGACCATAAAGATATCAACCAACTTGTAAATCATGCTGTTTTGTGAACTTTTCTGTGTGTATACTATGCTTCAACAAAAATTTTAAAAAGTGTACCTTAGTAATGAGATTGTAGGTAATTTTTAATTTTCTCTCTGACTGTATTTTTGAAACTTTTTTTAAAAAAGCACAGTTTTTTCGTAATATATAAAAGATAAATGTTACTTAAAAATAATACTTAGGTACTTCCATGATGTCCCAGTATGGGGTGTCCAGGCATGGTGAACCAAGAAATGTCATCATAAAGGCTCTTTTCTTGCTGTGGGCCCCTCTGGGCCTGTGGGTGGCCTTTAACCCTTAAGGGTAGGCTCTGGTCCCACAACCACCATCCTACCCACCATCCTAGGGTAGAATCTTAGTGCTAGTGCCTGGCCTTGAATTTTAGAGCTTGTTGTTGGGTTTCTAGAACTGTGTGGAAAACAGAAGCTGCTCTGAGCATGTGTAGTAGTTCATGAGTCAATTCCCAATTATTGATTTTCAGCTTAAGAGAAGCAAAGACCGAGGAAAAGCCAACAATTTAGCTAATTCTTTTGTCATTTGCCCAGCCCTAGTTCTCTAGCTCACAGAGGCCCAAAATAGCATAATTCTTTGCTGGCTGCCCCCAATTTCTGGAGTAGCTGGGAGGGAGAAGAGTAAGAGACATTTGGTGGGAGAGGGATTCTGGTCTGGCCCAGGCCTTTGTGCGCTTATTATGCCGTGCTGCCCACTCATCAGAGCCCTGCAAGTTCACTCTTCACAGCACCAGAAAGGGAGGGAAAGCCTCAAGGGTGACGACAAGGAGGGATTTAGGCCATGCTTAGGATCTAGGGACTTATAGAATAGGGGGGGCCCTTTGAGGGATTTTAAGCTGGGAGTGACACATTCATGCTTGCTTTTTAGATGACCATTCTGAGTTTAAGGGAAAAAGATGAAGGCGTGAAGCTATACTAGAAGGCTGTGGTAAGTCCTGGCCTGGATTTGAGTGGTAGGATGAAAGATGGAGGGGGAGGGGCAGAGCTAGGTAATACTTGGGAGATGGTATTGACAAGACTGGGTGACCGGCTGTGGGGCCTGAAAGTGGACTTGGATATAGGAAGACTTTATGGTGAGTTATGTGAAACAGGAGGCGCGTTAACTGGGGTAATGTAAATCATGGTGTGAGTTTCATTCAGTTGTTGGAAAATGTGGAATGGCTGCCATTTAGCAGGCGTTGGGTGAATATTTGTTGGCTCTGTGAATGAATTTTAGCCTAATAAAGGAGTGTAGCTAGGCTGTTCATATAAATGTGTTGCACAGCATAATTGTAACTTAGCTAAAAAACCAAAAGGGCTATTTTTAAAAACCAGTCTCCTTTTCACCACAGTGGGTTTTGTGTGCTGCCTTAGCTGGTCAAGGTAGGAGGGTCCCTAGGAATTAGGGTAGTGATCCCAGTGGTTGGATGACAGGGAAACACAGTAAAAAGCTTGTCAAAGTGACCGCTTTTTGGCTCACATTTAGTTTTGTCCCTTTGCAGTCACATTCTGCCAGCAGTATCGCTGTGAAGATGTAATAATCTCGCTAAAAGTGGCTTTGTGTGTGTGGGCAGTGGAATAGAGAAATAGAAGACATTTCTAGGATGCCAGTTTAACCATGTAAATGAACACTCGCCCATGTACCTGGAATTTTAAGATCCCGTGGCATGCAAGATCTTAGTTCCCCAACCAGGGATGGAACCCATGCCCCCTGCAGTGGAAGCATGGAGTCCCAACCACTGGACAGCCAGGGAAGTCCCTTAAATTCTCAACATCTCTCTATCTCTGTTGCCACTAGCCATTACTGGTCTTTTAGATTATTGCAACTGTCACCTACCTCTTCTTGCTGAGGGCTTGCCTTGTTCCAGTCCATTCTCCAAAATTCAACCATGGGACTGCCAGGGAAGTCCCGAATATGCCTACTTTTAACCAAATGATGGTGGATTAGTTTAGAGCAGCTGGAAAAGAGTAATGAGTTCAGTATTCTGAGGACTACTGAGTTTCTACAGGGAGCTACAAACACACGTGGGGCTCAATTAAAACGTTAATCCGGCTGTAAGCTCTGTTACTGAATATAAGAGGAAACAAATTGACAAGGTGGCTCATTTTTGAACAAAGCAACTGGCCCATGATGATATTATTTTGATGTATACGGAATTATCATAATGGCAAAGTCCAACAATAAATAGAAAAATGAATGGCAGTGAGAATCCAACAGAGACCATTTCTCTAAGAATAGGAGTCAGAATATGCACCATTGTATTCACGGTATCATTAAAATATGAATAAACAGCAGCAATTTTTTATTATACAGTGAAAGAACTTCCTACAGGGCACTGAAAATTGAGTGGTGTGTGTTTAATAAATTAAAATCAACAAGAAATGGCTATTTCCCAGAATGCAGGAAGGACTCAGAGAATAATGGGGGTTTAGCTAAGGACATAAATGAGACTGCTGTATTATTAGGTAGGGTTTTAAAGGTTTAAAAACGTTCATTATATGGCAGAAGTTGGGAGGGGAGGAGAGGGAATGGTGAGAGATGAGACTATAGAGTTTCGCTGGTGTTCCATTGTGAAGGGCCACATTTAGTAAGTTAAGGTGTTTGGGCTTTTGCTTGAGGGAATCTCTTCTGGGATTTTAAGCAAGGGACAAAAAAGATCAGTTAGCTTTGGCTGTATAACAAACTACATCAAAACTTAGTGGCTTAAGACACCAGCCTTTTATTATTTATCATGAAGCTGTGGGTAGGCTGGGCTATTCTTTTGGTCTAGTCCAGCTCAGCTGAGGCTGGATGGTCTAGGAAGGCCTCCTATATCAGGGACCTCAGTGGGATGGCTGGGATCTCTTTCCACATGGTCTCTCATCCTCCAATAGGCTAGCCCAGGCTTGGTCTCACAATGGCTGAAGGGTTCCCAGCAGCAAGAGAAGGCAAGTACTAATGTGTGAGCACTTTTTTTTTTGAATTTTATTTATTTATTATTTATTTATTTGGCAGTACGTGGGCCTCTCACTGTTGTGGCCTCTCCCGTTGCGGAGCACAGGCTCCGGACGCGCAGGCCCAGCAGCCATGGCTCACGGGCCCAGCCGCTCCGTGGCATGTGGGATCTTCCCGGACCGGGGCACGAACCCGTGTCCCCTGCATCGGCAGGCGGACTCTCAACCACTGCGCCACCAGGGAAGCCCAAATTTTATTTATTTTTTATACAGTAGGTACTTATTAGTTATCTATTTTATACATATTAGTATATATATGTCAATCCCAATCTCCCAATTCATCCCACCTCCATCACCCCCACCCCTTGGTGTCCATACCTTTGTTCTCTGCCTCTGTGTTTCTATTTCTGCCTTGCAAATCGGTTCATCTGTACCATTTTGCTACATTCCACATATATGCGTTAATATATGATATTTGTTTTTCTCTTTCTGACTTACTTCACTCTGTATGACTGTCTCTAGGTCCATCCACGTCTCTACAAATGATCCAATTTCGTTCCTTTTTATGGCTGAGTAATATTCTGTTATATATATGTACCACAACTTCTTTATCCATTTGTCTGTCGATGGGCGTTTAGGTTGCTTCCATGACCTGGCTACTGTAAATAGTGCTTCGGTGAACAATGGGATGCATGTGTCTTTTTGAATTATGGTTTTCTCTGGGTCTATGCCCAGTAGTGGGATTGCTGAGTCATATGGTAGTTCCTTTTTTAGTTTTTTAAGGAACCTCAATACTGTTCTCCATAGTGGCTGTATCAATTTACATTCTCACCTACAGTGCAAGAGGGTTACCCTTTCTCTACACCCTCTCCAGCATTTGTTGTTTGTAGATTTTCTGATGATGCCCATTCTAACCGGTGTGAGGTGATACCTCATTGTAGTTTTGATTTGCACTTCTCTAATAATTAGTGATGTTGAGCATCTTTTCATGTGCTTTTTGGCCATCTATATGTCTTCTTTGGAGAAATGTCTATTTAGGTCTTCTGCCTATTTTTTAGTTGGGTTGTTTGTTTTTTTAATATTGAGCTGCATGAGCTCTTTATATATTTTGGAGATTAATCCTTTGTCCATTGACTCGTTTGCAAATATTTTCTCCCATTCTGAGGGTTGTCTTTTCATCTTGTTTATGGTTTCCTTTGCTGTGCAAAAGGTTTTAAGTTTCACTAGGTCCCATTTGTTTATTTTTGTTTTTATTTCCATTACTCGAAGTGGGTCAAAAAAGTTCTTGCTGTGATTTATGTCAAAGCGTGTTCTTCCTATGTTTTCCTCTAAGAGTTTTATAGTGTCTGGTCTTACATTTAGGTGTTTAATCCATTTTGAGTTTATCTTTGTGTGTGGTGTTAGGGAGTGTTCTAATTTCATTCTTTTGCATGTCGCCGTCCAGTTTTCCCAGCACCACTTATTGAAGAGACTGTCTTTCCTCCATCGTATTTACTTGCCTCCTTTGTCATAGATTAGTTGACCATAGGTGCAGTGGGTTTACCTCTGGGCTTTCTGTCCTGTTCCATTGATCTATATTTCTGTTTTTGTGCCAGTACCATATTGTCTTGATGACTGTAGCTTTGTAGTATAGTCTGAAGCCAGGGAGTCTGATTCCTCCAGCTCCATTTTTTTCCCCTCAAGATTGCTTTGGCTATGTGGGGTCTTTTGTGTCTCCATACACATTTTAAGATTTTTGTTCTAGTTCTGTAAAAAATGCCATTAGTAACTTTATAGGAATTGCATTGAATCTATAGATTGCTTTGGGTAGTGTAGTCATTTTCACAATATCGATTCTTCAAATCCAAGATGTGTGAGCACTTTTGAAGCCTCTGCTTGGGTCCTATTTATTAATGTCCTAAGGGCCAAAGCAAGTTACAGGGCCAAGCTCAGATTCAAGGAGTAGAGAAATAAATTCTACCACTTGATGGAAGGAGCTATAAATGTTATTGTCATTTTTTTTCCCTGATCCCTCATAATTAAATTTGAATTTTGGAGAATGGACTGGAATGAGGCAAGCCCTCAGCGAGAAGAGGACGGCGACAGTTGCAGTAATCTAAAAGACCAGTAATGGCTAGTGGCAACAGAAATAGATGTCGAAAATTTAAGGGACTTCCCTGGCGGTCCAGTGGTTGGGACTCCACGCTTCCACTGCAGGGGACGTGGGTTCCACCCCTGGTCAGGGAACTAGATCCCACATGCCGCAACTAAGAGCTCACATGCTGGCATGGCGCAGCCAGAAAAAAGAAAGAGAGAGAGAGAGAGAGATGTTGAGAGTTTAAGAAATATTTAGGAGACAGGGTTAACAGACCGTGGTGATTAAGGGTGTGTGTGTGTGTGTGTGTGTGTGTGTGTGTGTGTAGTAATTTCAGAATCAAGGCTGCTATTATGATTCATAATAGTCCTACTGTGGGGATTCTTTATTGATATATTTATATATTTGTAGCTGAATTAGACTAGTCTAAAAAGGTTTAATCTCTACTTGACCCTGTAAGTCAGTATGAGAAAGAGAACTAGAAGTACAGATGTTACTAGGTAGAGAAGATGCAGACAGCTTTCACTTATTCACACAAACATGATGATTTTCTAGTCATTAATAAAAGTTCTCTGGACATTGCTTGTACATCTGCTGTAGACTGAAGTAATGTGTCATTATGTAGACAACTGGTTCAGTTAGTCAAATACTTAGGAAATACCCTCTATGCCAAAGTTACTGGGCTAAGTCCTTAGGGCAGTTTGAAGAGACATAAGCCCTTAACTTGATTCCATTTGTGTTGGGGAATGAGCCATGTTTACAGTATCTAGAAAAAGATTTGTCCCCATTCAGAGATATAGGTAAGTGTTGAATCAATGGGAATGATAGTAAGGTCTTCTGAAGTCCTGAGGAGGAAGCAGAATTCACAATTCAAGCTGTTTGGGTAGGAGTCAAATGGGTAGAATGTATACTCTTGGAAGATGATTCAATTTTAAGTCAGTTTGGACTTCCCTGGTGGTCCAGTGGTTAAGACTCTGCGCTCCCAATGCAGGGGGCCCAGGTTCGATCCCTGGTCAGGGAACTGGATCCCACATGCCGCAACTAAGAGCCTGCATGCTGCAACTAAGACCCGGTGCAGCCAAATAAATAAATAAATAAATATTTAAGTCAGTTTCTCAGAAAAAGCTGATGAGTTTGGGCTGAATTACTTTTACAACTGAGTTATGAAAAAACGGACCACAATAGTTTTCTTTCTATGTAGGATACTGTATTGCTAGCTCTCCTGCTTTTAGCAATACTCCTATATAAAGGTTTATTTAATAGTCTTAAAATGTTTTTCCTTATAATGCATGTTTGTTATTATGAAAATGTAGTGCCACTTCCCCCCTCCCCTTTGTTTTGCAAATTTATACAAAATGATATGGAGGACTGAAGCAACTATCTGGGTAATTCAGCTTTCCATAATTTAGGTTAAAAAAGTAGATAAGATTTTGTATAACATATTCAGCTAACTAAGGCATATATATATATTTTTCATTTTTTTCCTAGATAGTTGTTATAGGGTTAGCATTGGGTCAGAACTTCCAATCAGCTTTATCTCTCTGATTTTCCATTACATTAATGTAAACATTTTCTCTATTGAAAAGAAGTTCGGCCTTTTAAAAAATGCTTTGGTATTAGCATCTGATGACTCGGGAACCCTTGTTTTACTTTGTAAGGAAAAATTAAGTCTCTATAGTATTTCGACCATTCTTGCAACTGCTAATGGTGGCGATAGATAATCAAGTAATGATTGCTAACACTTTACGTGCATTTCCTCATTTACTCATCAAAGAATGCTTTAACGTAAGCACTATTTTATCCCCAGTTTACAGAAGAAGAAACTGAGGAACAGAGTGGTTAAGACACTTTTCTAAGGCCACATAGCTGATATGTGGCAAAACCAAGACTGGGAGCCTGTAAAAGATTGGATTATTGTACAAAAATACTCATGCTCTCACCCACAGCTCCAGGGGAGGAGTACATATGCCCATCCCACTGATTTTGGGCTTGGCTGTGTGACTTGCTTTGGTCTCTTGGTGGGTGGAGTGTACCTCACCACTTGTTGCCTTTGAGCTTGGTCATCGACTTGAATTGGTCAATGGGATATTAGCAGAAATGATGCAAGCAGAAACTTGAAATGTACTCCTGTGATTGAGTTTGTCCTCTTGCATTTCTGCTGCTATCATGAGAAGAACATGTGCCAGTTAAACCACTGATCCAAAGAGGGAGAGAAACATGTCAAGCAGGCCTAGACCCAACCAACAGCATGAAGCCAAGCCCAGCTGATTCCACCCAAGCTCTGCTGTAGTGAGTGGTGGGTGAGAAAGAATAAGTGATTATTTTTTTAAGCTTCTGCATTTGGTGTAGTTTGTTACGGAGCAAGAGCTAACTGATAAAGAGCCTAACGAGTTGCAATCTAAGAGCCTGCCCTGTTAATCACTATCAATGCATCAAATTCAGCATTTTTCCTAAACTGATATTTCTAAAACAACTAAATCAACAATCATTTGTCTCAGATGATTAACTCGAGAACATTATGGGATAGATACTGTTATAGAACTATTCTTTTTGGAAGTTACATGTCTTCATATCCCTTTCTCACACTTCTTTTAAAAATTAAGAATACAGATATTTGATTTTGTTTAGTGTCCAGTTCACACAGCTTATACGTACATTTCTTGGTCCTCAGCTTCTAGATGTAATCCACTTATGAGTTAGAGAACATGTTTCAGAGTCTGCCACTCTGAAACAATATCTGAGATGGGTAAGTGAACACATTTTGAATGACACAAATGGTTCCCATCCACAGAAAAGCAATGACGGGGAAGGAAATGGAAAACTGGTTACTTACAATAAAAATAACTAACAATAAGAGGTTTGTTCTGCATCGATGGGTCAGAGATGTAAAATTTAGATAGAGATGTGGACAATAGCTACCTGAGCAATGACAGACTTTCTTCTTCACCTTTTAAGGTGTTGATCTTATGCATTTAAAACAAGGCTGAGGAAAGTGGAAAGCAGGTCAAGGTCTTGGTTTAAGCTCGCCTATGTTTGATCCCTGAAGCTTTAGGGCATAAAATATCGTGGGAGATTATATATTTTAGAAACACAGAGTGATTGTCTAGCCTCCTCCTGTGGAGTGTACATTTATTTCATGAGGCATTTTCTAAAATATATTCTGAGAGTTTGGGATTTGGGGGTATATAGGTTTTGCAAATGCATGATCACTCAAAAGGTTAATACATTTCTTGGTTGCGGGAATTCTCCTAGACTTTAATGTACTAAGATGCATCATGAATCTTCCAGAGAGGGGTGGAACATGCAGCATATTTTAGGCTATTTGTTCTTGAACACTGTTTAAGGAGTTACTCCCTGGGCTAAAATTATACAGAACATACATTAGGGAGTTATGCTCTAAAATATTTCTCTAACGAAATCCTGTTCCTTCAGGGATGCTTGTCTACCATATTTTCAAAGCATCCAGTGAAGGCACTTCCCTGGTGGCACAGTGGTTAGGAATCCACCTGCCAATGCAGGGGACACAGGTTTGAGCCCTGGTCTGGGAAGATCCCACATGCCGCGGAGCAACTAAGCCCGTGTGCCACAACTACTAAGCCTGTGCTCTAGAGCTTACGAGCCACAACTACTGAGCCCATGTGCCACAACTCCTGAAGCCCGTGTGCCTAGAGTCCATGCTCCACAACAAGAGAAGCCACTACAATGAGAAGCCCGCGCACCGCACTGAAGAGCAGCCCCCGCTCGCTGCAACTAGAGAAGGCCTGTGTGCAGCAATGAAGACCCAATGCAGCCAAAAACAAAAACAGAAACAAAAACAAAAGCATCCAGCGAAATATGTAGAGAATAATCTTTATTGGCCAGATTCTTCCTGATGCAGAAGGGGAGGCTGCACATGTAAATCTAAGTGGTAGTGAGCACAGTGTGATTTCTGGCACCTGACTGCATGGAATCAAATTCTGGTTTCACTACTCACTAATGGTGTAACCTTGGGTGTCTGTGCCTCAGTTTTCTCATCTATAAATAGGAATGATAATTAATGTACCTACTCTCATAAATTTGTTTTGAGGACTTAATAAGATAATAACTGGGAATCAATTAGTGTAGTGCTTAACGTGTGGTAGATTCTCAGTAAATATTATCATAAATTATAAATCTGATAAGGGACTTGTATCCAGAATATATAAAGAAATCTTGCAACTCAAAAATGAAAAGACATAATCCAATTCCACAGTTTAAAAAAGAGCAAAGTATTTGAACAGATATTTCTCCAAAGAAGATATACAAATGGCCAATAAGCACATGATAGGGTGCTCAATGTCATTAGTCGTCAGGGAAATGCAAGTCAAAAGCACAGTAAGATACCACTTTACTCTCACGAGGATGGCTATAATCAAAAGAGAGATAATAACAAGTGCTGGAGAGGATTTGGAAACATTGTAACCCTCATACATTGCTGATGGGAATGTAAAATGGTACAGCTTCTTTGGGAAACAGTTTGCTAGTTCCTAAAAAGGTTAAACATGAAGTTACCATATGCTGCAATTCCACTCCTAAGCATGTACCCAAGAGAAATAAAAACATACGTTCACACAAAAACTTGCACGTGCAACGTTATAGCAGCATTATTCATAAGAGCTAAAAAGTGAAAACAACCCAAATGTTCATCAGCCGAGGAGTGGATAAAGAAAATGTGGTCTATCCATACAATGGAATATTATTCAGCAATAAAAAGAAATGTGGTACTGATACATGCTACAATATGCATAAACCTTAAAAACATCCTAGGTGAAGGAAGCTAGTCACAAAAGGCCACATGTTGTATGATGTTATTTATATGAAATATCCAAAATAGCTAAAGCTATAGAGACAGGAAATAGATTAGTGGTTGCCTAGGACTGGTAAGGGATGGGGTCTGGAGGGGAGTGACTACTAATGGATTTTGTTTTAGGGGGATAAAAATGTTCTAAAGTGAAATTGTGGTGATAGTTGCATAAACTTGTGATTATAGTAAACATATTGAATTACACAGTTTGGGTTAATCATATGGCATGTGAAATATATCTCAATAAAGTTATTATTACTAAGCAGAATGGCTGGCACTAGTTTGCAGGATTTCCAAACTTACAGAAATGTCTAGTATCAGTTGGATTGCTCCCATAGCTGCTAATTGTGCTGTGGAACTAAGATTTTCCAGTGAGGTCTGAAGTATGAGTTGGAATGTCTGGAAAATTTCTCCCCTTCTCTATGATTATGGTAGAGATTTATGCTGTGGCCTCTGTCTGATTACAGTCTTGGTGTCTGGTTGCTAAAAGGGATGAGGAAAGATGTGGATAAGGCCAAGTTCATAGCCCATTGAGATGATCATGACCAGGTGTCTTTGCTTCCTACTCCTTGGCCAGAGAATTCCTTCTCATGTGCAGATCGGCCTTTGGGGAATTTCTTCTGTGGCATCTACAGCTGGGAAGTGATTCTCTCCTTCAGTTTGGTTATAAGGTCTTCTCTCCTTTATGTCTTTGGAAGTAAGCTCATTATTTCTGTTTTATAAAGCCGAATGGAAAATCACTTCCTTTCATCCAGCTAGCAGCGTAGCTGGGCAAAGTATAGTTTTAGACTTTACATTCAGAATTAGATTGAGAAGTTTGTCTTCTTCTTTATGTTTCTCTCCCCCACCCCCCAACTCATATACATTATCTTATACTGAACTATTTGAGGGATTGTTGCAGACATTATGACATTTTACCCCTAAATACATCATCCTAAGAACAAGGACTTTCTCCTAAATAAGTACAATATAGCAACCCTCACTGCCCCAGGAAATTTAACAGTCATGAATATATATAGACCATATTCAGATTCTCCCAGTTATAGATTGGAAACATTTGTTTTTGTTTTGCTGACCTTCCTAGAGCCACCGAGTCTTTTTTTGGTGGGCTGCTTTTGTGCTTATCATACAATATTATTATTTTCTATTCACTTGCCCTCACTGCGCTAGGCTGTGAGTTCACAGCTTTGCTCACAGTTGCAATTCAGCACAGACTTGGGTATCACCCACTCCTCTGCTCATAGCACCACCTAGTGTGCCACCCATAGTAGATGCTTAATACATGCTTGAGGAATTAGATTAAACTGAATATTGCCAAGTCGGGATCCATGTTGCAGAGATACGCTTTGGTATTTCTCAGTGTCTACTTTTTTTTTTTTTGCCGTACGTGGGCCTCTCACTGTCGTGGCCTCTCCCGTTGCGGAGCACAGGCTCTGGACGCGTAGGCTCAGCGGCCATGGCTCACGGGCCCAGCCGCTCTGCGGCATGTGGAATCTTCCCGGACCGGGGCACGAACCCGCATCCCCTGCATCGGCAGGCGGACTCTCAACCACTGCGCCACCAGGGAAGCCCTGAGTGTCTACTTTTAAAGCTCACTCTGAGTTGCCATTGACTGCCCTTTGCTACTTCAGATCTCTTGGCATCGCCATCAGTCTTCTGTACACTCCATCTCCCTACTATACTCATGTTATCTTTGGTGTGATTTTTGAAAGCTCATGGCATACTGAGTAGAAAGGGAATAAGAGTGATCATGTAAGTGGAAGAGAATGAGATACTGGTTCCATTCAGAGGAAGTTGGTACTTATAAGCTGGTGTCAGCTGTCTTGGCGGCATAACAAACTAGTGCCAGCCATTCTGCTTAGTAATAATAACTATAATTTTAATATCTTTACTGAGATATATTTCACATGCCATACAATTCACCCAAAGTGTGTAATTCAGTGTGTTTACTATAATTACAACTTTATGCAACTATCACCACAATTTTACTTTAGAACATTTTTATCACCAGTTCTTTTGAGCAGCTCAGGGTATGATTCTCTAGCCTGTTTCCATGTTTTTTTTACAGGTATAATGTTATGATACCAGAATGGTTCTGAGATCAGATCAAACTGGAAGCAAAAGATCCCCGAGGCTTTAAGTTATATATAGTCCTGGTTGGCAGGAAGATTTGCCATGGGTAATCAAGGTGGTTGTCAGTTCATCTGTTTTGTCTTGTTAGGAAGTCTGCAGCTCTGTGACATTTTTAAGGCTTGTCAAGTTTACTAGATCCATGAGCAATAGTTATGTCGTTTAAATTTTAAGGACAAAGGTGATGAAGGAATTCAAGACAAACTTTTCTTAGCATGCATTTGGGAGCACATAAATATCTAACGTAACTTACTTTGACAGGGTCCTCAAGAGTAAAATTAAAGAGAGGTTTGGATATAAGTTCAGAAGCTTTGAGATGTCCTAGCCCAGGTCAGTAGAAACTAGACTCCAGTGTTTTCAAGATGTTGGCTACTGCTTAAAGTAGAGCTAGGCCTGTTTACTTACTTCAGTGTTTATATATGGATGCAAAGACCATGCTTGACATAATTTGTTCATCTTCATCAAGTAGTTATGATGTGATAGGGTTTTTTTTCCTGTTTATAAATGGAGAACTTGAAGTGTAAGTGTTGCTAGGTAAATACCCCAAAATGAGCACCGACAAGACCTTTCAATATTCCGTGGAAAAGCCACACTTTTATCAGCATTTCTTTGGCTTTTTCAAATCTCAAAGCAAGAAACACAATGAATACAGGGTAAACATTTCTGATCTCTAGACATCTGTAACAGAGATGTCTCTATTGAGTCATGTTCAATGTTGGTCATTTAAATAAATCCTGATGATTTGCTGAACAAGTGTGAGGTTACTCTTTTCATCCCAGTGACTGCAAAGGTGTCTGAAAGCACAAGAGATAAGAGTCTTTTGTCCTCAAGAAGGGTAGCAGCAGAGGAATGTTGTTATACACAGATGAAATATTGAAAACGGCCCTCCTGTGTTTTCTTCCTCCTCCTGTTTAGAGCTTTCTCCTTATTCTGCAACCTAGGTGCCCAGAAACACCACTGTGGCAGCTTACCTAGGTCTGGTCTTGGACAGTTCTTTCAGACTTGGGGAATTTCTTGGCTTTATTGCCCCATTCAACACTTGTTCATTTTCCCAGTCTAAGAGCCTGGCTTTGTGACTTTAAATAACCCAATGAATGAATTTGCTCTTTGGTGTAAGTGGCCAATTTGGTGTAATGTATTATCTTTCAAGATAATTTTTTTAAAAATCCTTTAACTATGGAACTTTTTAATGCAATTTTAAAAACATGTACAAAAGTAGAGACATTGCTATAAGGGACTCATCTTCAGTAATTATCAATATATGGCCAATCTTGTTTAATGTAGAGCCCCACCTACCCACAGATTATTTTGAAGAAAACCCCAAATAATATATAATTTCATCTATAAAAATTTCAGGATGTCTTTTTAAAAGATAAGGACTTAAAAACCACCATACCATCATCATAACTCAATATTAACAGTAACTCTTTAATATCATCAAGTATCTAGTCATTCACATTTATCTGATTGTCTTATAACCTTTTAAAATAGTTCAAATACTTTGTTTGCATTTGGATCCAATTAAGGTTCATACATTTCGATTGGCTGATATGTCTCTTAAGTCTCTTTTAATCTACTGGTTCTCCCTTCTCTCTGTCTCTCTCTCCCCTTCTCTTCTTTACCCACCTCTCATTTATTGAAGAAATTGATTAATAGTCCTGTTACTTATCTGGATTTGCTGACTGAACCCTTGTAGCGTCATTTACTGTGCTCTTTTGTTCTCTGAATTTTCTGTAAATTGGTTGATTTGGAGGCTCCATCAGATTTTTTTTTTGAGAAAACATTTGTGATACATATAATTAACAAAAGATTAACAGCCAGAATATAGAAAGAAATTTTTCTAAATGTCTATCAGATTTATATTTGATTTTTTGAGCAACTTCATTGGTGGCTTTTTCCTTTTATAAAGGTTTTAGCTATACTCCACATATTTTGATATATTGTGTTTTTATTAACATTGTTTTCAAATTTTCCTTTTCTCCAATCTCCTTATTTTTGAATTTTCCTAATTCTGATTTATGCTGTTCTTTCATAGCTTGTACCATTTTCTAAAAATTTTTAGCTTCTGTTGAAATATCAGGTTGCAGTTTTTAATCAGTTTTGTAGGTATGACTTTCTGGATTGCCTTCTTTGTAGGAACGCTATTCTACTCCTTATTCTCCTTTTTGTCACAATAACTCTGTAGAAAGTCAATTGTGAGTGAGTATTCCTATACTTTTATTTTTTTATATTTTATTTTATTTTATTTTTTATACAGCAGGTTCTTATTAGTCATCAATTTTATACCCATCAGTGTATATATGTCATACCCAATCGCCCAGTTCATCACACCACCATCCCCACCCTCCCACAGCTTTCCCCCCTTGGTGTCCATACGTTTGTTCTCTACATCTGTGTCTCAACTTCTGCCCTGCAAACCAGTTCATCTGTACCATTTTTCTACGTTCCACATACATGCGTTAATATATGATATTTGTTTTCCTCTTTCTGACTTACTTCACTCTGTATGACAGTCTCTAGATCCATCCACGTCTCAACAAATGACTCAATTTCATTCCTTTGTATGGCTGAGTAATATTCCATTGTATATACGTACCACATCTTCTTTATCCATTCGTCTGTTGATGGGTATTTAGGTTGCTTCCATGACCTGGCTATTGTAAGTAGTGCTGCAGTGAACATTGGGGTGCATGTGTCTTTTTGAATTATGGTTTTCTCTGGGTATAGGCCCAGTAGTGGGATTGCTGGGTCATATGGTAATTCTATTTTTAGTTTTTTAAGGAACCTCCATACTGTTCTCCATAGTGGCTGTATCAATGTACATTCCCACCAACAGTGCAAGAGGTTTCCCTTTTCTCCAACCCTCTCCAGCATTTGTTGTTTGTAGATTTTCTGATGATGCCCATTCTAACTGGTGTGAGGTGATACCTCACTGTAGTTTTGATTTGCATTTCTCTAATAATTAGTGATGTTGAGCAGCTTTTCATGTGCTTCTTGGCCACCTGTATGTCTTCTTTGGAGAGATGTCTATTTAGGTCTTCTGCCCATTTTTGGATTGGGTTGTTTGTTTCTTTAATCTTGAGCTGCATGAGCTGTTTATATATTTTGGAGATTAATCCTTTGTCCATTGATTCATTTGCAAACATTTTCTCCCATTCTGAGGGTTGTCTTTTTCTCTCTCTCTCTTTTTTTTTACATCTTTATCAGAGTATAATTGCTTTACAATGGTGTGTTAGTTTCTGCTTTATAACAAAGTGAATCAGTTATACATATACATATGTTCCCATATCTCCTCCCTCTTGCATCTCCCTCCCTCCCATCCTCCCTATCCCAACCCTCTAGGTGGTCACAAAGCACCGAGCTGATCTCTCTGTGCTATGCGACTGCTTCCCACTAGCTGTCTATTATACGTTTGGTAGTGTATATATGTCCATGCCACTCTCTCACTTTGTCAGAGCTTCCCCTTCCCCCTCCCCATATCCTCAAGTCCATTCTCTAGTAGGTCTTTGTCTTTATTCCCGTCTTACCCCTAGGTTCTTCATGACACTTTTTTTTCTTAAATTTCATATATATGTGTTAGCATACGGTATTTGTCTTTCTCTTTCTGACTTACTTCCCTCTGTATGACACACTCTAGGTCCATCCACCTCACTACAAATAACTCAATTGCATTTATTTTTATGGCTGAGTAATATTCCATTGTATATATGTGCCACATCTTCTTTATCCATTCATCCAATGATGGACACTTAGGTTGTTTCCATCTCCAGGCTATTGTAAATAGAGCTGCAATGAACATTTTGGTACATGACTCTTTTTGAATTATGGTTTTCTCAGAGTATACGCCCAGTAGTGGGATTGCTGGGTCATATGGTAGTTGTATTTTTAGTTTTTTAAGGAACCTCCATACTGTTCTCCATAGTGGCTGTACCAATTCACATTCCCACCAGCAGTGCAAGAGGGTTCCCTTTTCTCTACACCCTCTCCAGCATTTATTGTTTCCAGCTTTTTTGATGATGGCCATTCTGACCGGTGTGAGATGATATCTCATTGTAGTTTTGATTTGCATTTCTCTAATGATTAATGATGTTGAGCATTCTTTCATGTGTTTGTTGGCAATCTGTATATCTTCTTTGGAGAAATGTCTATTTAGGTCTTCTGCCCATTTTTGGATTGGGTTGTTTGTTTCTTTAATATTGAGCTGCATGAGCTGTTTATATATTTTGGAGATTAATCCTTTGTCCGTTGATTCATTTGCAAATATTTTCTCCCATTCTGAGGGTTGTCTTTTTGTCTTGTTTGCAGTTTCCTTTGCTATGCAAAAGCTTTGAAGTTTCATTAGGTCCCATTTGTTTATTTTTGTTTTTATTTCCATTACTCTAGGAGGTGGATCAAAATAGATCTTGCTGTGATTTATGTCAAAGAGTGTTCTTCCTGTGTTTTCCTCTAAGAGTTTTATAGTGTCCGGTCTTACGTTTAGGTCTCGAATCCATTTTGAGTTTATTTTTGTATATGCTGTTAGGGAGTGTTCTAATTTCATTCTTTTACATGTAGCTATCCAGTTTTCTCAGCGCCACTTATTGAAGAGACTGTCTTTTCTCCATTTATATCCTTGCCTCCTTTGTCATAGATCAGTTGACCATAGGTGCATAGGTTTATCTCTGGGCTTTCTAGCTTGTTGCATTGATCTATATTTCTGTTTCTGTGCCAGTACCATACTATCTTGATACTGTAGCTTTGTAGTATAGTCTGAAGTTAGGGAGTCTGATTCCTCCAGCTCCGTTTTTTTCCCTCAAGACTGCTTTGGCTCTTCGGGGTCTTTTTTGTCTCCCTACAAATTTTAAGATGATTTGTTCTAGTTCCTTAAAAAATGCCATTGATAATTTGATAGGGATTGCATTGAATCTGTAGATTGCTTTGGGTAGTTAGTATAGTCATTTTCACAATATTGATTCTTCCAGTCCAAGAACATGGTATATCTCTCCATCTGTTGGTATCATCTTTAACTTCTTTCATCAGTGTCTTATAGTTTTCTGCATACAGGTCTTTTGTCTCTCTAGGTAGGTTCATTCCTAGGTATTTTATTCTTTTTGTTGCAGTGGTAAATGGGAGTGTTTCCTTAATTTCTCTTCCATATTTTTCATCATTAGTGTATAGGAATGCAAGAGATTTTCTGTGCAATAACTTTGTATCCTGCAACTTTACCAAATTCATTGATTAGCTATAGTAGTTTGCTGGTGGCATTTTTAGGATTCTCTATGTGTAGTGTCATGTCATCTGCAAACAGTGACAGTTTTACTTCTTTTCCAATTTGTATTCCTTTTATTTCTTTTTCTTCTCTGATTGCCATGGTTAGGACTTCCAAAACTTTGTTGAATAATAGTGGTGAGAGTGGGCAACCTTGTCTTGTTCCCGATCTTAGAGGAAATGCTTTCAGTTTTTTGCCATTGAGAATGATGTTTGCTGTGGGTTTGTCATATATGACCTTTATTATGTTGAGGTAGGTTCCCTGTATGCCCACTTTCTGGAGAGTTTTTATCATAAATGGGTGCTGAATTTTGTCAACAGCTTTTTCTGCATCTATTGAGATGATCATATGGTTTTTATTCTTCAGTTTGTTAATATGGTGTATCACATTGGTTGATTTGCGTATATTGAAGAATCCTTGCATCCCTGGGATAAATCCCACTTGATCATGGTGTATGATCCTTTTAATGTGTTGTTGGATTCTGTTTGCTAGTGATTTGTTGAGGATTTTTGCATCTATATTCATCAGTGATATTGGTCTGTAATTTTCTTTTTTTGTAGTATCTTTGTCTGCTTCTGGTATCAGAGTGATGGTGGCCTCATAGAATGAGTTTGGGAGTCTTCCTTCCTCTGCAATCTTTTGGAAGAGTTTGAGAAGGATGGGTGTTAGCTCCTCTCTAAATGTTTGGTAGAATTCACCTGTGAAGCCATCTGGTCCTGGACTTTTGTTTGTTGGAAGATTTTTAATCACAGTTTCAATTTCATTACTTGTGATTGGTCTGTTCATAATTTGTATTTCTTCCTGGTTCACTCTTGGAAGGTTATATCTTTGTAAGAATTTGTGCATTTCTTCCAGGTTGTCCATTTTATTGGCATAGAGTTGCTTGTAGTAGTCTCTTAAGATGCTTTGTATTTCTGTTGTCACTTTCTTTGTATGTCTGTTGTCACTTCTCCTTCTTTTTTCTAATTTTATTGATTTGAGTCCTCTCCCTCTTTTTCTTGATGATTCTTCCTAATGGTTTATCAATTTTGTTTATCTTCTCAAAGAACCAGCTTTTAGTTTTATTGATCTTTGCTGTTGTTTTCTTTGTTTCTATTTCATTATTTTCTGCTCTGAACTTTATGATTTCTTTCCTTCTGGTAACTTTGGGTTTTGTTTGTTCTTCTTTCTCTAGTTCCTTTAGGTGTAAGTTTAGGTTGTTTATTTGAGATTTTTCTTGTTTCTTGAGGTAGGCTTGTATAGCTATGAACTTCCCTCTTAGAACTGCTTTTGCTGCATCCCATAGGTTTTGGATCGTCGTGTTTTCATTGTCATTTGTGTCTAGGTATTTTTTGATTTCCTCTGATTTCTTCAGTGATCTCTTGGTTATTTAGTAATGTATTGTTTAGCCTCCATGTGTTTGTGTTTTTTACGTTTTTTTTCCCCTGTAATTCATTTCTAATTTCATAGCGTTGTGGTCAGAAAAGTTGCTTGATATGATTTCAATTTTCTTAAATTTACTGAGGCTTGATTTGTGACCCAAGATGTGATCTATCCTGGAGAATGTTCCGTGTGCACTTGAGAAGAAAGTGTAATGTGCTGTTTTTGGATGGCATGTCCTATAAATATCAATTAAATCTATCTGGTCTGTTGTGTCATGTAAAGCTTCTTTTTCCTTATTTATTTTCATTTTGGATGATCTGTCCATTGGTGTAGTGAGGTGTTAAAGTTCCCCACTATTATTGTGTTACTGTCGATTTCCTCTTTTAGAACTGTTAGCAGTTGCCTTATGTATTGAGGTGCTCCTATGTTGGGTGCATATATATTTATAATTGTTATATCTTCCTCTTGGTTTGATCCCTTGCTCATTATGTAGTGTCCTTCCTTGTCTCTTGTAACATTCTTTATTTTAAAGTCGATTTTATCTGATATGAGTATTGCTACTCCAGGTTTCTTTTGATTTCCATTTGCATGGAATATCTTTTTCGTCCCCTCGCTTTCAGTCTGTATGTGTCCCTGGGTCTGAAGTGGGTCTCTTGTAGACAGCATATATATGGGTCTTGTTTTTGTATCCATTCAGCAAGCCTGTGTCTTTTGGTTGGAGTATTTAATCCATTCACGTTTAAGGTAATTATCGATATGTATGTTCCTATGACCATTTTCTTAATTGTTTTCGGTTTGTTTTTGGGGGGGGGTTGTTTCTGTAGGTCCTTTTCTTCTCTTGGGTTTCCCACTTAGAGAAGTTCCTTTAGCATTTGTTGTAGAGCTGGTTTGGTGGTGCTGAATTCTCTTAGCTTTTGCTTGTCTGTAAAGCTTTTGATTTCTCCATCGAATCTGAATGAGATCCTTGCTGGGTAGGTAATCTTGGTTGTAGGTTCTTCCCTTTCATCACTTTAAGTATATCATGCCACTCCCTTCTGGCTTGTAGAGTTTCTACTGAGAAATCAGCTGTTAACCTTATGGCAGTTCCCTTGTATGTTATTTGTCATTTTTCCCTTGCTGCTTTCAATAATTTTTCTTTGTCTTTAATTTTTGCCAATTTGATTACTATGTATCTCAGCATGTTTCTCCTTGGGTTTTTCCTGTATGGGACTCTCTGCGCTTCCTGGACTTGGGTGGCTATTTCCTTTTCATGTTAGGGAAGTTTTCGACTATAATCTCTTCAAATATTTTCTTGGGTCCTTTCTCTCCCTCTTCTCCTTCTGGGACCCCTATAATGCGAATGTTGTTGCATTTAATGTTGTCCCAGAGGTCTCTTAGGTTGTCTTCATTTCTTTTCATTCTTTTTTCTTTATTCTCTTCTGCAGCAGTGAATTCCACCATTCTGTCTTCCAGGTTACTTATCTGTTCTTCTGCCTCAGTTATTCTGCTATTGATTCCTTCTAGTGTAGTTTTCATTTCAGTTATTGTATTGTTCATCTCTGTTTGTTTGTTCTTTAATCCTTCTAGGTCTTTGTTAAACATTTCTTGCATCTTCTCGATCTTTGCCTCCATTCTTTCTCCGAGGTCCTGGATCATCTTCACTATCATTATTCTGAATTCTTTTTCTGGAAGATCGCCTATCTCCACCTCACTTAGTTTTTCTGGGGTTTTATCTTGTTCCTTCATCTGGTACATAGCCCTCGGCCTTTTCATCTTGTCTGTCTTTCTGTGAATGTGGTTTTTGTTCCACAGGCTGCAGGATTGTAGTTCTTCTTGCTTCTGCTGTCTGCCCTCTGGTGGATGAGGCTATCTAAGTGGTTTGTCTCCTATACTTTTAGAAGGGCAGGTGGACCAGGTTGCTTTTTTGGCCTCACAGATTTACAAATCCCTCTTTCAGGTTTTTTCAGAGTGATAAAGAATATTACCTCACTCTCTGGAATCTGCCTCCTCTGCTCCCCTCCTTCACTTTTATCTGACCTCATCATCAAAGGTGTCCATATTGTCCCAGTCTTGCTTAAGTTGGATTTTTCCTCTCAACGTTTTTTTAAATACAAATTTATTTATTTATTTATTTTTGGCTGCGTTGGGTCTGCATTGCTGTGCGCGGGCTTTCTCTAGTTGTAGTGAGTGGGGGCTACCCTTCGTTGCCGTGCATGGGCTTCTCATTGCGGTGGCTTCTCTTGTTACGGAGCATGGGCTCTAG
This sequence comes from Orcinus orca, assembly GCF_937001465.1. Classification (NCBI taxonomy): domain Eukaryota; kingdom Metazoa; phylum Chordata; class Mammalia; order Artiodactyla; family Delphinidae; genus Orcinus; species Orcinus orca. Next base: position 21,901,716 of record NC_064580.1, read on the forward strand.
GCATGGGCTTCAATAGTTGTGGTGCGAGGGCTCAGTAGTTGTGGCTTGCGGGCTCTAGAGCACAGGCTCAGTAGTTGTGGTGCACGGGCTTAGTCGCTCTGCGGCATGTGGGATCTTCCGAGACCAGGGCTCTAATCTGTGTCCCCTGCATTGGCAGGCAGATTCTTAACCGCTGTGCCACTACGGAAGTCTTTCCTCTCAGCGTTTTAGCATCACTGTGGGGTTTTGTTTTGGGAGGGAGACTTCTTTTGTTACTTTTGAAGTGCATAGGGTCCAGGCTGCTGCAGCCCCATCATATCTTACACATCAAGATCCCTCTGTTGAAGGCACTCACTCATTCACAAATCACATCAAGCAGAATCCCTTCCCAGTTTTGCTGGCCATTCCCAGACTGGTCTGCTGTGGATACTTGCTGATTTGGGGATTCCCTGTACTCAGGGACATCAGAGGCTCACCTGCCTTCCTTCTGCATCCTCCTACCCAGATGTTTGATCCACATGAGTTGTGCAGCTGTTGGAGTTTTGTAACACCTTCTTACTAGTTGCCCTGCCTTCAGTGCTTTCTCCCTCTAATACCTTCCGAAGTCACCCCAGCCGGAAGTCTGTCTAACAGGTGTCTCGCACCACCACTCTCCTGGATAGAGTTCTTACTCACGCCATGTTGCTTCCTGCTTCTGGAGCTTTGCTAGTGCTGTGGCTTCTGACTAGAACATCTTTCCCATTTCTTTGGCTAACTCTTACCTTCAGATCAGTTAACAGTTTCTCTCCCCCAAGGGAACGCTTCCCAGAACCACTCCTCCACTCAGCCTTAGTTAGCTACTCCTTTACCTCCCACAATGCCTCATGTACATACCTTGCCTTGTAATCATCACAGCATAATTAGCTATTTAAGGGTTCTTCACCTCCTTATCACCTAGCTTAGCTCATGACTTGCCTAAATCAGACTTTGTCTTACTCACATTTGTTTCCCTAGTACTTTGCTAAGAATGATTCCTCATAAATGGTTGTAGGATAGATGAATGAATAAACAAATAAATGAATTATTAGTTGGAGTTTTTAGGTGAAGTGTGAGAGGCATGCATGAAAAGGATGGATTTCCAATATATCTCCAGTCACGATGGGTAGAGGAGTATCCGTTCTGTCTGCGTGTGAGGTTGGCTCTCCTCTGTGAAATGTTGCCTCTCTATAAGAGATTATGGCAAAGTTCAAATTTTATTTCTCTCCATATTCACAATCTGGCAAAAGCAAGACCACATGGTCTCATTGTAGGTCTGTAGGCAGGTGTGTGCACGTTGAAAAGTCTGTCCCTTACTGGTCAGTACCAAGGTAAATACAATGTATAGAATAGAGTGATTCAAAGCATTGTGAAAGCAGTGCCCACAGGAAGCCTCTCTGTGCCATGCCTCTCTTGTGTATGTGTGCATGTGCGTGTGCGTGTGTGTGTCTGTCTGTCTCTGGTTATGTATCTGTGTGTGTCTGTGTCTCATCACAGATGGCTGCAGCCAGATGAAACAGTGGCCTAAAAGTGGTAAAACTGAGCACTTCCCAGACAGACATGCACCAGCCGTTTGGAGGACTGAATTGATATTTGTGGAAGTAACCTGATGAAGACAGGGAAGCAAGGGAGAGGAAAGAACAGGCTTCTCTCGTTAACCAGTTTTTCTTTCCAAAGAAATGAGGGTACCTCTGGAGAATGATGAACATTTGAATGAAGGTGATAGGCTTCACTGAAGTCAGTAAATAGGCAAATTAATATGCTGGCTAAGTTCACAACACATGGAGCTTTTGTTGTCTTCCTCTAACAATATTTAGGCGATAGTTTGGAAAATAGCTTAAGTGTAGGAGGAGAATCCTTGAAGGCGAAGACCAAACCTCTGTTACCTAATATCAGTTACAAACATATTTCTATAAATGCTAAGAAACAAGAGAGCACATAACACTAAAGGAGTGACAGTTTGTAAGCTGGGACCAAGCTAAACTTATGAAATAATTTATGTAGTTGTCCATCCATCCAGCGAGCATTTAGTGGTTATGCACTATGGGGAGAAATGTTATGAGTGTAATAAATGTGGTCAGCCCTTCGGCTGACATAATCTGCATAGCATTCTGTTCCTTTATCCTTTTAACTTTTCCAGTTGATGGCTTTTAACCCTAGCTAGTGTGTTCAGCTACTTAGACTTTGGGACCAAAGTTACCCCTAGCCAGAGAGATTTTAAGGAACTCTAGCTCAGTAGACATGAAGAAGCCTCAGTCTTTCTAGCACAAGCTCTCTTGGATCTTCTGCTTAATGGAGACCACTGGACTCAGGCTGCCATATTGTACAACTCTAGACTATTCGAATGGCAGCTCTTGGAATTTTGCAGTGCACAACCTGTGTAGCCTAATATGGCAGCCCTGCATAGGAAGTGGTTCTTCTCACTTCCCTGGTTCCTTCCAGGAAATTTACACTGAAGTGTCCTTATGTAAAGACAGTACAAATACAAAAGGATTCAGGCCAATTTCTGGTTTGTTATATCCCAGAGAATTCACAATTCTCTGAATGTTCACAATTCTAATTAGCTTTTAGAGGACAGGCACTGTCTCTTGGATAACTTCGAATCTCACTGAAGATGCCGATGAAGTTGATCTGGAATCAGAATCAAATAATTTAACTTCTCTTCATGCTTCTACAAACTAGAATTCACATCCATCTGTAGAACAGAAATTTCAGTACAAAATTTTACCTTTGGGGGCAAAATTTAAGTGCCCTAATGGTAGTGGAGAAAGTGGATTGAATTTCCAATTATGTACTAAATGGGTGTAGAAATTGCCGTTTTATTTATTTGGGTCCATAGCTTTGGCTTTCTCTACTATGATTGCCACAGGAGATTCAGTTCGAGATAGAAATGTAAAGAAAACATGTATGTATCATTCTAGCTATCCAAGTTCTTGGTGGCAGTAAAAGGGTCGGGCTTAGTTTTAGCTGTGGTGGTTCTGAAAGTGCTTCAGCCCAGTGGTTGACCGCATATTTGGTTAGGCCCTGTGTGCTCTTTGCAACAGTAATAAAAACATCACAGAAAAGTCATCTAGTCCATGGAAACTTCCGACAGCTGAGTAGAGCTTAATCTTAATGCTCTGCTAAGGTTGTATGGGGTTGTTAGGCATTCGTGTGTCTTTCTCCAGTGACCCAAGCCTTTTAATGTGTATTTAAGGAGGCCACTAAATCTCACCTTTAAACTCACCTGTGTGTACTGTCTTTCCATTTATGTGTCAATCTTTGGAACATAGGAACTTCATCTTCGTGTTTAGTTGTATGAGAGAAACATTGCATACATACTGAGTACCCAAGAAATATTAGATACTCAAAAATCATCCAGGCCATTTAGGATCTGTAAAGCAGCAAGTTCACTTGCCTTCCAAGGGATAAAATAAAAATGCTGTGCTGGTAAAATTGCTTGGACCTGATGTGTTGTGTCTGATGGCCAGAGCAGTAGCAAATCTGCTGACAGGCTTGGACAGGAAGAAAAAAAAAAAAGCAAGTTGAAATGTCTGTATACTGCTGCTTCAGGGAAATGCTATTTTTAAAGAAACACATTATTTAGGGTTTGTGGATGCAATCCAGGGCTTTGAAGATGGGAAGAAGATCTTAATTAGAAAGAAATGGGAAGATTGAATGCTTTTATGGGGAACCCAACTTTAAGAGGTCTGTTTATCATAGATGCAGATGATATATATTGTGTACTGGCTGCAGCCCTTCTTTGACAAAACCAAAGCCTTTAAAGTTACTGGGGTGCATCCGTCCACAAGTTTGTTCAGCATCTAATGAGCAGGCATTAATCATGTAAAACTTGGAGACAGTTCATAAAAGGACAATGAAGATGATTTAAGGCTTGGAAAATAAAACCTATAAGGAAAGGTTAAAACAATTCACATTATTAGCTTGGCAAAAAGGAGATGAGGAGTGAGGATTTCCAGTCAGTGCAAGGTTATTCTTGGTGGGACGGCATGCTTAATGAGAAATGATTCCCCCAGAATTCTGAAATTTCCCTTTTGTTGGTTTTATTATAAAAATATATTCATAGGAACAATTAGGAAGCAGAATATGTCCTAAAACCTTCCCACCCAGAGGGACTTCACAAAACTGAAATGGGGAGGATGAGCAGAACATGTGGAGCTAGGGTTTTCTTAGGCAGAAAGTATGACATTCTTTTTCTGCAGCATTTCTCATAATTGCAGCTAACTGATGGCTTGTATACTTATTTATCTAATGTCTATCTTCCTGGATAGACTGTAAGCTTCATGAGGGCTGGAATTATGTTTGTCTTTTCACCACTGAATTCTCAGAGCCTAACACAGTGCCTGGCATATAATAGGTGCTTAATATGCATTTTGTGCACACATGGGGAATATGTATGCATTTCATATTTTAAACAAAAATGGGTTCATCCTGTGTATGCTGTTCCATAACTCCCTTACTTTTTAAAAAATATTTATTTATTTATTTTTGGCCGCGTTGGGTCTTCGTTGCCGTGCACGGGCTTTCTCTAGTTGTGGTGAGCGGGTCACTCTTCGTTGTGGTGTTCAGGCTTCTCGTTGCAGAGCATGGGCTCTAGGGCACGCAGGCTTCAGTAATTGGTGGTATATGGGCTTAGTTGCTCTGTGGCATGTGGGATCTTCCTGGACCAGGGCTCGAACCCGTGTCTCCTGCATTGGCAGGCGGATTCTTAACCACTGTGCCACGAGGAAGCCCTCCCTTACTTTTAACAAAGTATTGTGACAGTCTTTTCACGTCATTTATATTCTGCACTGTCACTTGAATGGCAGCAAGGTGTCCTCCCATATGCATGCGGCGTCAAGTATTTAACATTCCTCTGTTTGGGGACGTTTATGTGTATCCAGTTTTTCCTATTTCCAACAATACAGCAATAATCATGGTTGCAGCTAAATCCTTCTTCAGAAGAATTTTAAAAAGGAGATTATTACGAGAGATGGCAAGATGTTGTTTACCGAGGGTCTTAAAAACGTGGCAGGTATCGATCTAGTCAGTTTTGCTGCAGTCCTGTATGGAAGCAGGGAAATGGATTTGATGACCTCAGGATCAAATTGCGCTTGAAACCTTATATGTGTAGATACAACTGTCTTAGTCTGTGCTAAGACTGCTATAACAAAACAGCCAGCCTGGGTGGCTTAAACAACAAACATTTATTTCTCACAGTTCTGGAGGCTGGGAAGTCTGAGATCAAGGTGCTGGCAAATTCTGTGTGTGGTGAGTGCCCACTTCCTGGTTCATAGATGGCCATCTTCTTTCTGTGTCCTCACATGGCAGAAGGGGTGAGAAAGTTCTCTGGGGTCCCTTTTATAAGGGCACTAATCCCATTTATAAGGGCTCCACTCACATGACCTAATCACCTCCCAAAGGCCCCACCTTCTAATACCATCACAGTGGGGGTTAGATTTCAACATGAGAATTTTGGGGAGGGGACACAAGCATTCAGTCTTCTGCAATGACTGTCTCCTCTAAGCTACTCATGCACTTATATTACTCATTGGAGTGAGTTTGTAAAAGTTATGGAGTTATCTGAAGTAAATACTTTTGAGATAGGGGAGAAAAAGTATTTTAAAACAGAAACCACAGTATCACTCTGCTTTTGTCATTTAAGATATATCAGCCTCAGGGTAGCTGGCAAACTCAGTCATGATACATGGGTAAGTACTGACTATTAGAATTAGCTGAGTGCACTCTTTTTCTACACTGAAAAATTAAAGTCATGTTCAGATTTTAAAGATTAAAGGGAATTTTAGAGGTGTTACTCTTCATGAGGTGCTGTCTTGTTTAATTTTAAGGAAATGAGTCATTTCTAAGGAGTGATTCATAGTGCAAATGTCTGTGTATAGAATTCCATCTTTCTTTCCAACTACTTTCATGATCAAATTGGAGATGTGTTCTGAAAAAGATGTTAAAAATGCATTCAAACATGGCTCTTAGACTTTATATACCAGATACTATTTTCTTCAACTTCCATACTCTTTACATAAGTCAGGTTGTCTTAATTTTTTTCTCCATTATGTTTATGGCTAGCTTTGTTGTGATTTGTCATGGCTTTATCCTCCAAACACTGTGAGATTGAGCCCTTCCTCTTTGAGGATTGTGCCTCTACTTTCTTTTCTTGATTTTCCCATTTTTCTCCCATTGAATTCTGGGTTCCCAGCTGTTACCTGGTGGTGTTGGTTACTGGCCCCCTTCTTTGCTCTCTGTAGTGTCTGTTCTGGGTACTATAAGTCTTTCTAGGACTGTTTTTCTAAACCCATAAATTAAACAAATTTCATGTCTCCCTGGACTTGACATGACCCTCTTTGGGACTGGGAGTGGGGATGGCATGGGAGATGCTCCCCCTTTCTTCCTATCTTGGCAGTCACAGAGCTTGCTGCAAGAAGTGGTGACATCCCAAAAGTTAGAGTTAGGCAGAACGGGTTGAGTAAGATGTAGTCCATTTCCACAGCTGTGAAGGGGCAGGGCGAGCCGCAGAGGAGTCTGGTTGAGGGAGACTATCATCCGTCTCAGGGCATTTTGCACTTGCTGTTTTCCCTGCCTGGACCACCCTTCTCCCATTTATTCTTAGGGTTGTCATGAACTCTGAAGGGCCTGACATTTTACCTTGCTTGCCGGCCATCAAGTTAGCCTGCCACAGTTTCTTGGATGCTGGCAGAAGACATGACATTCCTGGGTCAGAGACAAATGACTTTATTATTCACAGCAATATCTGTAGCCAGAGTATCAGCATTTTTCTGTGTGGTTTGTGAGTCCCAATTCCCACGAGAAGATACAAAGAGGGCCAGGTGAGTGACACACTGCACATGCAGTGGGTTGTCTTAGAGGAGCCCTGAGATAGGAAACCTGAATCATTTAAAATGGGCAGTAAGCATGGCTGTCCTTTCCTCCAGGGGGAGGCATTATGTGTATTATACTGGACAGTAAGTGAATCTGTGCTTAACTTTGGAGAGAGACATTATCTCTGCCTTCCATGGATGTTTGCTATATAAACACGCTTTAAAAGCTACCTAGCACAAAGGCAGTCAGTGCCTTTGATCCTAAATTGTGCAAAAACGCCTGAGACCGTGGAGAATTGTCTCCCAACAATGACTTGCTTTCTCACTTCCTTTGGATCTCTGTTCAAATGTCACCTTGTCAATGAAGCTCACCCAGAGCATCTTATATCAAATAGCTACTTATGATCACTTATATGAAATAACTCCTTATCATCATTGGAATACTAAACTGTGTGTACTTAGCTTTATGTTGTTGTCTGTAAGCTGAAAGCTCTGTGATGGCAGAGACTTTGTCTGTGTTATTCACTGCTGTATCATCAGAGCCCAGCACAGTGCCTGGTGTACAGTAGACATTCAATAAATATTTACTGAATGAATGAATCAATCAATACGTCACCACCAGTCAAGAAGATTACAAAAAAGGTCTATTTTGACTTTTCAAATATAAAATTATATTAAACTTGCTCTGTCTCACTCCATAATCTGCCCCAGCTCCAGCTCGGAGTGCTGTTCTAAGCATCCAATTCTCTTCCAACTCCTGGCTTTCTGGCCTTTCTCTGGGACTGTGCTGCCCTTCTGTGCATGACCCCTCCTGCTCTCTTGTCCAGCTCCAAATCCTGGCTCCTTACCCTGACATCCTTTATCTATCACTGTCCTATGGCCCAACACAGACCATGGCAACCCTTTAAAAACCATCCAGTGGTATGCTAGTAAACTAGCTCCCTGAATGAAAGCTTTGATGTGTGGTGTTTGCTGATTTCCATGGTGTAAATACTCTCACCATGGCTGACTGTAAGATACCAATGGTTTAACAGCTGGCTTGCAAACTTCCTGAATGTTTAACAGTCGATTTCACAAACTGGTAGGAGCCAACTCCAGCACATCATCATAATAAGAAAGTAACAACAAACATGTCGTATTGGGGTTATCGTCCTCTTGGCAAAATAATGTATAGGTTTAAAGAAAAAATATGTCCGTGGGTCAAGAAAACCCCCTATCCTGAACTGGGTTTCTCGTTACTTACTCCTTATTCCCATGTTCTCTACTAACTGTGTTTCTCACACTCTAACCTGCATCAGAATTACCCAAAGGGCTTGTTAAAACACAGATGTCTGGGCCCCACCCCCAGAGTTTCTCCATGCATGGGGCTCGAGAATTTACACCTTTAACAAGTTCCCAGGTGCTCATGCTCCGGGGCCTGTGATCATGCTTGGAGAGCTACTGCCCTAGCGGGATCACATGAAACATTTTTTGCTCAAAATTGGTTTTCAGGTGCTAAGTGGAAGAGGTAAGTTTTTGTAAATAAACAGTGTATATGGACCAAAGAGAAGGAAAGCCGCAAAATCAAAGAAAAAAAGTTCGAAATGTATTTATAAAACAACTAACAGATGGGAGTGCTAGGTAATTGAAGCTCATTGCTACAGGTCTTCAAGCTGGTGAAAAATGAGTTTCCAGGTGTTCATGAAGAAAGAATCCCTCCGCTTATAACTCTGCTGTAGATAATTTTGCAGTATTGGGTTTCTGAAGGATGAGGTCGAGCTGGAAATGGTTGTGATAAGGGCATGAATCTTGAGGCTTGCTGGGTAACCTCTCCTTTAGATGAAACTGAGCACTAGATCACTTATTTAAGGGTCTGAAACTCAAACAAGCTTGAAAAAAATTATTTACCCATTACCATGTGGTACTCGTGCAAATAAGAGGGCTTGGGCAAAGAGGGAACACTTAGCCTTGATTAGATGGGCCATATTAGCTTCCTGAAATTTTCTCACCTGTTTAAGCAGCTCTCAATCACAGATCCTGACAGGATAGACACTCATGGTAGGAAGGATTAACAGGGCTCAGCTAAACCCAAGGGGTGTCACACTTATCCTAGATCTCCAGGGCAACGTATGGTTCTCTGTAACCCTCCAAGACTCCAGTTGCAAAGGCCCTTCGTGGTGGCCCCTCCTTTGCAGTTCTCCAGGAGGACAGTGCTCTAAGACATACTATTTCGAGCCTGGCATCTTTGCAACTGATTTGATCCCAGGACCGTCTAATTGAAGGACAACAGGGCAAAACAAGATAGGAATGTGATTCGACATGGGGACCTCTGGCAGAACAGGGTGGCGGTAAAAGCCCAGTTTTCCTGAGTTTGGCTCTTTTGTTGTGTGCCAGGGATCAAACCTGTCCTTGGCTCTCAGCCACAGTTTTTTTGACAAGCTTTATTGGAAAGAGGTAGAGAGGAAAACTGGTTCATTATCAGAGACCTCCTTGGCACACTAGCCTCTCTGACAGAACTTTCTTTCTCACTGGGCAAACAAGAGAGGCCAGACCTCTGTCTTGCTGGCGTTTCTCTGCGCTACTTAGAAAAATCATCTTGATCACTCCAGGGATTTCTCTGTGACATCTGTAATTCAATGAGGCCACTTTACCCTTGGTGGCCTGATGTAATCAGCAGCCTTTATCTAGCCCAAAGGGTTTCTTTACCCTTGTGGAAGGACTGAACCCCAGGGTATTAGAGGACGCTGGACCTCCAGGAGGAAGCAATTTACTTTTTTTAAAAATAAATTTATTTATTTATGTATTTATTTTTGCCTGTGTTGGGTCTTTGTTGCTGCACACGGGCTTCCTCTAGTTGTGGCGAGCGGGGGCTGCTCTTCGTTGTGGTGCGCGGGCTTCTCTTGTTGCGGAGCACCAGCTCTAAGCATGCGGGCTTCAGTAGTTGTGGCACGTGGGCTCAGTAGTTGTGGCGCAAGGGCTCAGTTGCTCTGTGGCATGTGGGATCTTCCTGGACCAGGGCTCAAACCGTGTCCCCTGCACTGGCAGGTGGATTCTTAACCACTGTGCCACCAGGGAAGTCCGCAATTTACTTTTCATCTGAGGGATCTGTAGCCTCCGTTATGACCTGGACATCTCCCTTCAGGTCAAGGGTTCCTTTTGTCCAGGATCGTTATAGTCACCTTTTAGATTTAACTGTTAGCAGTGCTAATGGGCTGGACTTAACATTGTCCATCCCAATGGTTCTCAAAGTGTGGTCCGAGGATCAGCAGCAGCAGCCCTGGGAACTTGTCAGAAATGTCAGTTCTTGGGCCTCACCCCACACCTGCTGGATGAGGAGCTCTGGGGGAGGGGCCCAGCATTCGGTGCTTTAACAAGCCCTCCAGGTGATTCTGCTGCACGCCACAGTTTGAGAACCACAGACCTATATGAACTTTATCTCCTGCAGACATTTTGTAGTAGCAGACAGGAGTAGCTGTGAGGCATCTGGGATGAGCTGTTTCTTGGCAGTCATCCTTTACACTCTGTTTGCATTTTAAATAATACTCACTTCTTCCCTGGCATCTCTGCTTAATGATAAAGTGGCACTCTGGCTGTTTAGAAGGTAAGTGAAACTGTTTCTTGGTAAGTATAGATGTAAAGGCATATAAATAAAGGGAGACAGGCTCTTTAGTATACATCTTTTAGCTACTGCGATTGTGTGGCTAGAACATTCACTCTGATTAACTTTCCCCTCTGCTCCAAATCGGAACATTTCATGTCTATACCCTTTCAGTTGGTTTGGAATCTCAGCCTATGCTTTGCAGAATGTTTTGTGATTGCAACATGGTGGCAGGCTATAGTTTCTGATGTGTCCTCTGGATCTGGATTAACTTGATGACCATATGGCAGGAGCGTAGGCCTCACCGTTGCGCAGGTTAAGATGTTTTCTCAAAGGTCATCTTGTGAACATCAGCACACAGCAGTGAATGCTGGCCTCAGCATTTATGATACATTTAAGGGTACACACACCTTTCTTCCCCCCCTAAGGAGTCTAACAGACCAGACGTGTAATTAATGGTGATGTTGAAGTAAACTTTTGGTGGGCTGGAAAATGGGCGGGGCTGCTAAGGAAAAGAAATGCTCTTTGGAAGAGATGGATGTTGAGTCAAGATTTACTTAATACCTTGTGATTGTGAGCAAGTTATTCGGTCTCTCTAAGCTTCCGTTTCCTTATCTAAAAAGTGGGTATAATATAGGGAAAGTATGTCTTAGGGTTCTTGTGAAAATGAAGAGAAATTATATATGTAAAGTACTTAGAGTGTCTGCAACCATGTATGTGCTCAGTAATCGGGAGCCACGTAAAAAATTTATACATGTGGATGTGACTACACACACACACACACACACACACACACATTCATAATCACATACATATATGCTCTTGCATGTATACACATACACATACTCACAAATATATATTTACATATACCATGCATATGCATACATATAAAACATACACATAAAAATACCCACATATACTAATATATCATGAAATAATAGGGCATTCCATGAATAGGAATAATCAGATCAGAGTATACCTCAAACTGTTCCTTTCTTTCTTCCCCTCTGCATACACCTTTCCTACCTCATTGTCACTTTTACCTTAAGGTTAGCAGTCATCCCCATTAAAGCACTAATGTCCTTGGGATTGGTCGCTCTCTACCATCTGAGCTTCACTATGATTTGGGGTGGGGGTGGCCTGGGACATTCAGAGCACCAGTCTTCAGGGGCACAGTGGTTGTAGGAAGGCACCTGAGAATACGAGTGGGATACAGAAGCAGATTCAAGTTGGTGCTGGCCTCCCTCACCATGTGCTCAGGGCTGTCATAGAGTGGAGGGGAGGCCACCTTTTCCTATGGTACCTGTTGACTCTTAGCGAGCTCTTTTCTCTTTTAGAATCTTGTCTCTACGCACAACTTTGGATGTGGGCCTCCAGTCACTTGAGTGGGGAATGCACATGGAAGACTTCACAGACCTTGGCCATCTGGCCCCTGCCTAGCTCACCTGCTTTGGCAAGTTTCACTCTCCCCTTTGCTAACTATACTCCTACATCATGGGTCTTATTTCAGGATGCTACCTTTCCTCTAACCTCAGGGCCCTTGCACATGCTGTTTTTTCTCCTTGGAATACTCTTCCCACACTCTTGGCCTACCTATATCTTACTTACCCTTCAGGCATTAGCTCAAATATCACTTCACTGGCCTCTCCTACACTAGGGTTGTGTCTCTACTAAGGGCCTCTTAATACTTTGTCCTAAAATTTTAACCCTTCTACCCCCAGAGCTTAAACACAGTGCTTAGATATGGGCTATGTTAATATTTGCTGTTGAATAAGGAAGTGGACCCCTAGGATAGAAGCTGTTCAAGAAAGGAAAACTGTTGCAGTTGGAAAAGGAGAAAAAAAAAAGATATTTTCACAGTTCCTGTGAATTTCCTTGAAATTCTATGGCATGACAAGAATCTCTTATCCTATCAGCCCTGGGGGTTCAATTGTTAGCTTATGGCTCTGTGAAATGTATCTTGCCCGTAAGCTCAGTTGCAAAATGGGTACTTTATAAGTCTTAGAAATAAACACGCACTTTACCTTTTCTATCTCAGTAGGTGGGAGCACCAAGAATTTTGGGGGATTTGAACATTTCTTTCACAACACTGTGAAGGAAGTGGTTTATCATTTTACTTTGAGTTGATGTTCCTGGCAATAACATTCACATACTTAGGATGGATGCAATTGTTTAGCTGTCACCCCCAAACTTAATCATACCATTGATCTGACATCGGCAAGTACTTATCCTATTGATCTAGTGTCAGATGGGTGGTATAATAATGAGCTTTGATTGACAGCTTGAGGTGACAGATTATCAAATCACATTTTCCCACAGCCAAACTGCCGATGGGCTTGGAACTTTTCCTTGCCCACACAGATCCCCTTGACCTTTAACTTCTTGTTACATGTGCTAAATCCAGTCCTCATTTAATGGCACTGGGAATGCTCCCAATTCAGCTTATTTAAAACACACAGTCGGAGAGTCTAGAATGATATAAACTTAGCTGAGAGCATTACACATAAGAGGTAAATAGCAACTGTTTCTTGAACAGATGAATAAGTGAATTTAAATTTATGGCTTGTGTACCAGGAGAGGTGGCCAGAGGTGGTCAGGTGACACTGGCCATGTCATCACAGGCATTCAGAGGTAGACTGCCGCAGCAGCTGGGACCAGCCTGTGTCAGCCATGACAAATATTCAGGGTCAGCTGGGGCACTAACCAGAAAAAGGACTGTCAGGCCCTTGTGTGGCTTGAACTCGGGGGATGCCCAGAGGAGAGGGATCCCCGCCTGAGGCCCCACCCTTAGCACTTTAGGTCTATGGTTTAAGGACTTGCTCCACAGTGTGTTCTGGGACCAGCAGCAGCAGCATCCCCAGGGAGCTTGTGAGAAATGTACATTTTCTGCTTCCCCTCAGTCCCGCTGAATCAGAATCTGCATTTGAACAAAATTCCCAGGTGATTCTCATTAAATTTTGAGAAGCCCTGGTTTCATCGCTCTTAAGATGCAAATGTCTTAAAGGGAAATCCTCCCTAGGACTGCAGGGGTTTAGACTCTAGGTCTTAGGTTCTTGACCTTCACATGTGACCTTTAGAAGGTCAGAGTTCCTAGCTGTAAGCAACAGAAACATTCTTGGGCTGATCAAAATCATTGATTAGAAAGACTATTTCATTGTTCTCAGAATGACTGAGAAGGAGGGGAACCAGCTTGAGAAAGTACAGCAAGGGCTGCTAATTAGCTAGGACCTTGGCCAAAGCTACACCAGAGAACCAGTTTGCTGAGACCATTGATGCCACTTTCACTGAGGCCACTGCTGGTACCACAAAGTGGTGGTGTGCTGGAGCCAGCTTGTACCAGCTTGTGAGGGCCAATTACCTGCCTCTCTTCCTAATTCTTCATGTCTAGCTCATTTGTAAGCTTGGTACTAGCTGTGGTGGGAGTTTTTACACCATGAAAATCGGCAAATGCTACAAATCAGAGCTTTTCTTTTCTTTCCTTTCCTTTCCTTTCCTTTTTTTTTTTTTTTTTGAAAGCTGGTTCATTTTATCAGTACACCCAGCAGTGAGTCCATTACTGGTACCACTGGCCCTGCTTCCCCTGGAAACTAGGTGTTGCTGCTATAGCCGAATCAAGATGGCTGTTCACCTGTCCCCCACTGCCCGCTCCTGCCTTTTTTGTATCAGTAGCCTAAGGAAGGTGTCATGTGATCTGGGTCTGGATCAGTGTTTCCTACCTTTGGCTGCACAGTGGAATTACCTGGAGAACTTTAAACATTACTAATGCTGGACTTCAACCACAGAAATTCTGATTTAATTGGTTTGGATGAGGGTTTCTCAAAGTGTGGTCCCTGGACCAGCAGCATCAGCACCACTTGGGAACCTGTTAGAAATGCAAATTCTTGGGCCTCACCCCAGATCTACTGCATCAGAAACTCTGGAGGTGGGGCATGGCGATCTGTTGTAGTAAGTGCCCCACGTGATTCTGATGGAGCTAAAGTTTGAGAACCTCTGGTCTGGGGTGAGATGTGGGCGTCTCGACTTAAATTCCCAGGTGGTTCAAAAGTGCAGCCAAGCTTGAAAACCAGTGAGTCAGTAGCTTATTAGAGGGCCCCACGTTCCTGCCCTTGCATATAGGGATTGCAGGTGATTCATCCAGAGAGTAGAGGCATATCCTCAGGCTGGTAGGCCGAGATGAAATAGTCTGAAATCCGCATTTGTGATGAAGATCAGTAAATTCCAATTTGGGCTCTCAGCAGTCAAACATATGGGTCCTCTAATGGAAGTCTTTTGTGGGATTGTCAGTAGAATACTGCCATAGGAAAGTGTTTCACTTGGTAGTTTCCAAACACTATGACCCCCTTAGGTCAGAACTACCTGGAGTACTGGTGAGAAAGAAAGCTATACAAACTGGGAATCTTTTGGTTTTATCTTTCCTAAGTGTATTTGACCTTGTGTTAAGACAAGGAGAGAAATGGAGAAAAATGTAAAGAAGCAACTTCATTTTTATTTCGGTTTTTATTTTATTTAGTAAAATATATCATTAAAGTTTATATTCCGGCTACTTTTGGGTAGTAGCTAAAAATTGGTTGCAGGATTCATTGGAGAAGGTTGTATTGGGTAGATCTTATCAGTATTTTAAAATTAGTAACAAAAATTTAAAAAAAAATAGGGCTTCCCTGGTGGCACAGTGGTTGAGAGTCCACCTGCCAATACAGGGGACACGGGTTCGTGCCCCGGTCCGGGAAGATCCCACATGCTGCGGAGTGGCTTGGCCCGTGAGCCATGGCCGCTGAGCCTGCGCGTCCGGAGCCTGTGCTCCGCAACGGGAGAGGCCACAGCAGTGAAAGGCCCGCGTACCGCAAAAAAAAAAAAAAAAAAAAAAATAGTAACAGTGCAGCTCTAATTTTGAAAAAGTTGTCTGCTCTCTTTGACTCTTTCAGACAGTTTTGGGAGACAGGTATATCTATCCCCATCTCTCAAGCTGAGAAATGAGTAAATTACCTATACACTTAAATGGTGGACCTGGGATTTAAATGTAGGGGTTTTTGTTTGCTTCCTCTCTATGCCATTTTGTGATTGAGAAAAAATAACATTGGAAGCTTTTTTTGCAGCAAGTTGGTGAAGTCACAGTATACGAAGTAACCAAGGTAAAAGGAAGACAGTAAAGATGAGGCAGTTGATCGGGAGGCCAAATGAGGTTATTTTGTTCACGAATGGTTTAAGCAGAGTCAGTAAACCTTCAGTGGCTGTGAAAGAGATGAGCTGACAGCTGAGGGAATAATCCTGGATGTAGTTTTAATGCTAACTGGCTCCTGGTCCCTGGAGGTACAAAGTCCAAGAAAGGAAAGGTTCAGGGTTAGTTAGATCAGCTAAGGTCTGGGGAAGGAATTATGTTTAGATTAAGCAGTGACTGGTCACACTTGAAAGACATGAAAAAATGAAGAAACTTTAAAAAAAAATAAGGCTTTAAAATTGGAAAAGTTTTATTTGACATATTGCTTTCTCCGTGAGGTAAGACCTGTAGGATTTTATTTTCCAGAGAGGAAACTGAGGCTTAAGAAGGTTCTGTAATTTACCCAAGGTCATAGAGATGACAGAATAGTAGAGTTGACTGGAATTTTCTGACTCTTTCCTCTCATACCACAGTACCTAAACATGTGTGGGAATTTGTACATAGTTAAGTCTTATTATGAATTGTGTATTTCTTTTGTGTTCACTGGTGCTGATGATGGTTAGTGTTTATGCTTGGTGTTTAAATAAGATTTTACTGATGTCTGAGTCCCAGGCCAGAGACTGTGATTAAGTTGGTCTGAGGTGTGACCTGGGATTTGGGATTTTTAGAACGTGATTCTGATGTGCAGTTAACTGAGATTCCCATGTGCAGTAAAGTGAGAACCACTGGACTAGAAGACTCTCCCTCTCATGCTCTATTATATTGTCTTTGCCTTCTTTTTTTTTTTCCTCATCTTTATTGGAGTATAATTGCTTTACAATGGTGTGTTAGTTTCTGCTTTATAACAAAGTGAATCAGTTATACATATACATATGTTCCCATATCTCTTCCCTCTTGCGTCGCCCTCCCTCCCACCCTCCCTCTCCCACCCCTCTAGGTGGTCACAAAGCACCGAGCTGATCTCCCTGTGCTATGCGGCTGCTTCCCACTAGCTATCTATTTTACGTTTGGTAGTGTATGTATGTCCATGCCACTCTCTCACTTCGTCACAGCTTCCCCTTCCCCCTCCCCATATCCTCAAGTCCATTCTCTAGTAGGTCTGTGTCTTTATTCCTGTCTTACCCCTAGGTTCTTCATGACATTTTTTTCTTAAATTCCATATATATATGTGTTAGCATATGGTATTTGTCTTTTTCTTTCTGACTTACTTCACTCTGTATGACACACTCTAGGTCCATCCACCTAATTACAAATAGCTCAATTTCATTTCTTTTTATGGCTGAGTAATATTCCATTGTATATATGTGCCACATCTTCTTTATCCATTCATCCGATGATGGGCACTTAGGTTGTTTCCATCTCCAGGCTATTGTAAATAGAGCTGCAATGAACATTTTGGTACATGACTCTTTTTGAATTATGGTTTTCTCAGGGTATATGCCCAGTAGTGGGATTGCTGGGTCATATGGTAGTTCTATTTGTAGTTTTTTTTTTTTTTTTTTTTTTGCGGTACGCGGGCCTCTCACTGTTGTGGCCTCTCCTGTTGCGGAGCACAGGCTCCGGACGCGCAGGCTCAGAGGCCGTGGCTCATGCGCCCAGACGCTCCACAGCATGTGGGATCTTCCCGGACTGGGGCACGAACCTGCGTCCGCTGCATTGGCAGGCAGGCTCTCAACCACTGCGCCACCAGGGAAGCCCTATTTGTAGTTTCTTAAGGAACCTCCATACTGTTCTCCATAGTGGCTGTACCAATTCACATTCCCACCTGCAGTGCAAGAGTGTTCCCTTTTCGCCACACCCTCTCCAGCATTTATTGTTTCTAGATTTTTTGATGATGGCCATTCTGACTGGTGTGAGATGATATCTCATTGTAGTTTTGATTTGCATTTCTCTAATGATTAATGATGTTGAGCATTCTTTCATGTGTTTGTTGGCAATCTGTATATCTTCTTTGGAGAAATGTCTATTTAGGTCTTCTGCCCATTTTTGGATTGGGTTGTTTGTTTCTTTAATATTGAGCTGCATGAGCTGCTTATAAATTTTGGAGATTAATCCTTTGTCAGTTGCTATGGTTTCCTTTGCTGTGCAAAAGCTTTGAAGTTTCATTAGTTCCCATTTGTTTATTTTTGTTTTTATTTCCATTTCTCTAGGAGGTGGGTCAAAAAGGATCTTGCTGTGATTTATGTCATAGAGTGTTCTGCCTATGTTTTCCTCTAAGAGTTTGATAGTTTCTGGCCTTACATTTAGGTCTTTAATCCATTTTGAGCTTATTTTTGTGTATGGTGTTAGGGAGTGATCTAATCTCATACTTTTACATGTACCTGTCCAGTTTTCCCAGCACCACTTATTGAAGAGGCTTTCTTTTCTCCACTGTACATTCCTGCCTCCTTTATCAAAGATAAGGTGAACATATGTGCGTGGGTGTATCTCTGGGCTTTCTATCCTGTTCCATTGATCTATCTTGCTTTTTTTGTGCTAGTACCATACTGTCTTGATTACTGTAGCTTTGTAGTATAGTCTGAAGTCAGGGAGCCTGATTCCTCCAGCTCCATTTTTTGTTCTCAAGATTGCTTTGGCTATTCAGGGTCTTTTGTGTTTCCATACAAATTGTGAAATTTTTTGTTCTAGTTCTGTGGAAAATGCCAGTGGTAGTTTGACAGGGATCGCATTGAATGTGTAGATTGCTTTGGGTAGTAGAGTCATTTTCACAATGTTGATTCTTCCAGTCCAAGAACATGATATATCTCTCCATCTATTTGTATCATCTTTAATTTCTTTCATCAGTGTCTTATAATTTTTTGCATACAGGTCTTTTGTCTCCTTAGGTAGGTTTATTCCTAGATATTTTATTCTTTTTGTTGCAATGGTAAATGGGAGTGTTTTCTTGATTTCACTTTCAGATTTTTCATCATTAGTGTATAGGAATGCCAGAGATTTCTGTGCATTAATTTTGTATCCTGCTACTTTACCAAATTCATTGATTAGCTCTAGTAGTTTTCTGGTAGCATCTTTAGGATTCTCTATGTATAGTATCATGTCATCTGCAAACAGTGACAGCTTTACTTCTTCTTTTCTGATTTGAATTCCTTTTATTTCCTTTTCTTCTCTGATTGCTGTGGGTAACACTTCCAAAACTATTTTGAATAAGAGTGGTGAGAGTGGACAACGTTGTCTTGTTCCTGATCTTAGTGGAAATGCTTTCAGTTTTTCACCATTGAGGACGATGTTGGCTGCGGGTTTGTCATATATGGCCTTTATTATGTTGAGGAAAGTTCCCGCTATGCCTACTTTCTGCAGGGTTTTTATCATAAATGGGTGCGGAATTTTGTCAAAAGCTTTCTCTGCATCTATTGAGATGATCATATGGTTTTTATCCTTCAATTTGTTAATATGGTTTATCACATTGATTGATTCGCGTATATTGAAGAATCCTTGCATTCCTGGAATAAACCCCACTTGATCATGGTGTATGATCCTTTTAATGTGCTGTTGGATTCTGTTTGCTAGTATTTTGTTGAGGATTTTAGCATCTATGTTCATCAGTGATATTGGCCTGTAGTTTTCTTTCTTTGTGACATCCTTGTGTGGTTTTGGTATCAAGGTGATGGTGGCCTTGTAGAATGAATTTGGGAGTGTTCCTCCCTCTGCTGTATTTTGGAAGAGTTTGAGAAGGATAGGTGTTAGCTCTTCTCTAAATGTTTGATAGAATTCGCCTGTGAAGCCATCTGGTCCTGGGCTTTTGTTTGTTGGAAGATTTTTAACCACAGTTTCAATTTCAGTGCTTGTGATTGGTCTGTTCATAGTTTCTATTTCTTCCTGGTTCAGTCTTGGCAGGTTGTGCATTTCTAAAAATTAGTCCATTTCTTCTAGGTTGTCCATTTTATTGGCGTAGAGTTGCTTGTAGTAATCTCTCATGATCTTTTGTATTTCTGCAGTGTCAGTTGTTACTTCTCCTTTTTCATTTCTTATTCTATTGATTTGAGTCTTCTCCCTTTTTTTCTTGATGAGTCTGGCTAATGGTTTATCAATTTTATCTTCTCAAAGAACCAGCTTTTAGTTTTATTGATCTTTGCTATTGTTTCCTTCATTTCTTTTTCATTTATTTCTGATCTGATCTGTATGAGTTCTTTCCTTCTGCTAATTTTGGGGTGTTTTTGTTCTTCTTTCTCTAATTGCTTTAGGTGCAAGGTTAGGTTGTTTATTTGAGATGTTTCCTGTTTCTTAAGGTAGGATTGTATTGCTATAAACTTCACTCTTAGAACTGCCTTTGCTGCATCCCGTAGGTTTTGGGTCGTCGTGTATCCATTGTCATTTGTTTCTGGGTATTTTTTGATTTCCTCTTTGATTTCTTCAGTGATCACTTCGTTATTAAATAGTGTATTGTTTAGCCTCCATGTGTTTGTATTTTTTACAGTTCTTTTCCTGTAAGTGACATCTAGTCTCATAGCATTGTGGTCGGAAAAGATACTTGATACAATTTCAATTTTCTTACATTTACCAGGGCTTGATTTGTGACCCAAGATATGATCTATCCTGGAGAATGTTCCATGAGCACTTGAGAAAAATATGTATTCTGTTGTTTTTAGATGGAATGTCCTATAAATATCAATTAAGTCCATCTTGTTTAATGTATCATTTAAAGCGTGTGTTTCCTTATTGATTTTCATTTTGGATGATCTTTCCATTGGTGAAAGTGGGGTGTTAAAGTCTCCTACTATGAATGTGTTCCTGTCAATTTCCCCTTTTATGGCTGTTAGTATTTGCCTTATGTATTGAGGTGCTCCTATGTTGGGTGCATAAATATTTACAATTGTTATACCTTCTTCTTGGATCGATCCCTTGATCATTATGTAGTGTCCTTCTTTGTCTCTTCTAATAGTATTTATTTTAAAGTCTATTTTGTCTGATATGAGAATTGCTACTCCAGCTTGCTTTTGGTTTCCATTTGCATGGAATATCTTTTTCCATCCCCTCACTTTCAGTCTGTATGTGTCTCTAGGTCTGAAGTGGGTCTCATGTAGATAGCGTATATATGGGTCTTGTTTTTGTATCCATTCAGCCAGTCTGTGTCTTTTGGTGGGAGCATTTAATCCATTTACATTTAAGGTAATTATTGATATGTATGTTCCTATGACCATTTTCTTAATTGTTTTGGGTTTGTTTTTGTAGGTCCTTTTCTCCTCTTCTGTTTCCCACTTAGAGAAGTTCCTTTAGCATTTGTTGTAAAGCTGGTTTGGTGGTGCCGAATTCTCTTAACTTTTGCTTGTCTGTAAAGGTTTTAATTTCTCTCTCGAATCTGAATGTGATCCTTACTGTGTACAGTAATCTTGGTTGTAGGCTTTTCCCTTTCATCACTTTAAATATGTCCTGCCACTCCCTTCTGGCTTGAAGAGTTTCTGCTGAAAGATCAGCTGTTAACCTTATGGGGATTCCCTTGTGTGTTATTTGTTGTTTTTCCCTTGCTGCTTTTAATATGTTTTCTTTGTATTTTATTTTTGATAGTTTGATTAATATGTGTCTTGGCGTGTTTCTCCTTGGATTTATCCTGTATGGGACTCTCTGTGCTTCCTGGACTTGATTAACTATTTCCTTTCCCATATTAGGGAAGTTTTCAACTATAATCTCTTCAAATATTTTCTCAGTCCCTTTCTTTTTCTCTTCTTCTTCTGGGACCCCTATAATTCAAATGTTGGTGCATTTAATGTTGTCCCAGAGGTCTCTGAGACTGTCCTCAATTCTTTTCATTCTTTTTTTTTCATTCGGCTCTGCAGTAGTTATTTCCACTATTTTATCTTCCAGGTCACTTATCCGTTCTTCTGCCTCAGTTATTGTGCTATTGATCCCTTCTAGAGTATTTTTAATTTCATTTATTGTGTTGTTTATCATTGCTTGTTTCATCTTTAGTTCTTCTAGGTCCTTGTTAAATGTTTCTTGCATTGTCTCTATTCTATTTCCAGGATTTTGGATCATCTTTACTATCATTATTCTGAATTCTTTTTCAGGTAGACTGCCTATTTCCTCTTCATTTGTTAGGTCTGGTGGGTTTTTACCTTGCTCCTTCATCTGCTGTGTGTTTTTCTGTCTTCTTATTTTGCTTATCTTACTGTGTTTGGGGTCTCCTTTTTGCAAGCTGCAGGTTCGTAGTTGTTTTTGGTGTCTGTCCCCAGTGGCTAAAGTTGGTTCCGTGGGTTGTGTAGACTTCCTGGTGGAGGGGACTAGTGCCTGCGTTCTGGTAGATGAGGCTGGATCTTGTCTTTCTGGTGGGCAGGTCCACGTGTGGTGGTGTGTTTTGGGGTGTCTGTGGCCTTGTTATGATTTTAGGCAGCCTCTCTGCTAATGGGTGGGGTTATGTTCCTGTCTTACTAGTTGTTTGGCATAGGGTGTCCAGCACTGTAGCTTGCTGGTCGTTGAGTGAAGCTGGGTGCTGGTGTTGAGATGGAGATCTCTGGGAGATTTTCCCTGTTTGATATTATGTGGAGCTGGGAGGTCTCTTGTGGATCAGTGTCCTGAAGTTGGCTCTCCCACCTCAGAGGCACAGCACTGACTCCTGGCTGGAGCACCAAGAGCCTTTCATCCACACGGCTCAGAATAAAAGGGAGAAAAAGTAGAAAGAAAGATGATAAAATAAAATAAAATAAAGTAAGATAAAATAAAATAGTTATTAAAATAAAAAGTAATTATTAAGAAAAAAATTAAAAACAAACGGACGGGCAGAACCCTTGGACAAATTGTGAAAGCAAAGCTCTACAGACAAAATCTCATACAGAAGCATACACATACATACTCACAAAAAGAGGAAAAGGGGAAAAAATAATATATCTTGCTCTCAAAATCCACCTCCTCAATTTGGGATGATTCGTTGTCTATTGAGGTATTCCACAGATGCAGGGTACATCAAGTTGATTGTGGAGATTTAATCCGCTGCTCCTGAGGCTGCTGGGAGAGATTTCCCTCTCCCTTCTTTGTTCGCACAGCTCCCAGGGTTCAGTTTTGGATTTGGCCCCGCCTCTGCGTGTAGGTCGCAGGAGGGCGTCTGTTCTTCGCTCAGAGAGGGCAGGGTTAAAGGAGCCGCTGATTCGGGGGCTCTGGCTCACTTAAGCCGTGGGGAGGGAGGGGCGCGATGCGGGGCAAGCCTGCGGCGGCAGAGGCCGGCGTGACGTTGCACCAGCCTGAGGCGCGCCGTGCATTCTCCCGGGTAAGTTGTCCCTGGATTACAGGACCCTGGCAGTGGCGGGCTGCAGAGGCTCCCGGGAGGAGAGGTGTGGAGAGTGACCTGTGCTCGCACACAGGCTTCTTGGTGGCGGCAGCAGCAGCCTTAGCGTCTCATGCCCGTCTCTGGGGTCCGAGCTTTTAGCCGCGGCTCGTGCCCGTCTCTGGAGCTCCTTTAAGCAGCGCTCTTAATCCCCTCTCCTCGCGCACCAGGAAACAAAGAGGGAAGAAAAAGTCTCTTGCCTCTTCGGCAGCTCCAGACTTTTTCCCGGACTCCGTCCCGGCTAGCTGTGGAGCACTAGCCCCTTCAGGCAGTGTTCACGCCGCCAGCCCCAGTCCTCTCTCTGCGATCCGACCGAAGACCGAGCCTCAGCTCCCAGCCCCGCCCGCCCCGGCGGGTGAGCAGACAAGTCTCTCGCGCTGGTGATTGCCGGTCGGCACCAATCCTCTGTGCGGGTATCTGCCCGCTTTGCCCTCCGCAGCCCTGTTGCTGTGCTCTCCTCCGCGGCTCCGAAGCTTTCCCCCTGTGCCACCTGCAGTCTCTGCCTGCGAAGGGGCTCCTAGTTTGCAGAAAGCTTTCCTCCTCCACAGCTCCCTCCCACGGCTGCAGGTCCCGCCCCTATTCTTTGGTCTCTGTTTTTTCTTTCTTCTTTCGTCCTACCCAGGTACGTGGGGAGTTTCTTGCCTTTTGGGAGGTCTGAGGTCTTCTGCCAGCGTTCAGTGGGTGTTCTATAGGAGCATTTCCACGTGTAGATGTATTTCTGATGTATATATGGGGAGGAAGGTGATCTCCGCGTCTTACTCTTCCGCCATCTTCCTCAACTCCTCTGTCTTTGCCTTCTTTAGGGGACAGTTTTGGGAACACGAGGCTATAAACAGTGTACCCTCATTAGTCTGTTAGCATAATAGCAGGCCAGAAAGCAGCCTGGTTAAGTCACACTTAAAACTGGGAAACATAAATTTGACACTCAGTCAGATTTGGAGACTAGCCACATCTTTCATTCGTCGAGAGACCATGAGGCTGTCATAACTAAAGTTCATAGGCTGGGTAACTTCTACCATCGTCAATGAGGCTTTTGCCATGGCAGTTGAGATCTTGTCTTGACGAGAGCTATTAGTGAATGCAAGAAGTAGTTCTTGAATGTTTACGAATATGTTTGTGCTTCAGTTTCAACTCCTGTAAAATGGGAAGAACCACACCAACCTCTTAGAACTAGTGGGAAAGTTAGATGGGGTATATTTGTGTAGAGCACCTGGAACCCTCCCTGGCACTAAGCAGCTCCTTCCTAAGTGCTTCGTATTCCAGCTGTTCATCTGGCTTTGTTTTCCTCCTTAGAATTTAGGCTCTACTAAGGCGTTCAATAACTGAAACATCCAATTAAAGCAGAAGATTTAACTCTAACAGGTGGTTAGTGTGCAAACTAATGGTATAAACAGAGCTCGGACTTAACATGCTAATTGCCATTCTTTCCAGGAGAGGTCTTCGAATATTTGTTAAATTGAAATGACATTAGCCAGAGTTTAGCTTACCCTCACATCCTCAATATGAAATCTACTTGTAGTCTAGATTTACAATAAAAATAATAGTAGGTAAATTTTTCAGAATTGGCTTGAGTTAATCAGGCAGTTGAGCTACACAGACGTAAATTTAGCAGCCTAGTCTTTGTGTTAAGTTCTAATCCTTTCCCTTACAGGATTTTTGCCCCTACTGGAATATCTGCTCACAGCTGTCAGGTGATATTTAGTTTAGTTCTACTTTAGGTGCATTATTGTTATTTTTTTAAAGTGTACTTGTTTTCCTCTGTGAAAGAGGGCTGTTTCAAATGTGTGCTTTGAGTGTTTGAATAAGATAGAGTTTTCATCTCCTAAAAGTAAGGGCAAAGAGAAATCAAGAAATACTCCCTTTTTGACTTGCACGCTTTCCTTCTGAGACTCCATGGCAGTAAATAAAGAACATTGGAACAACAACAAAAAAAAAGCAAGAACCACTGCAACATGTCTTGTCACGTTCTGCTCACCCCTACACCTGATTTCAAATGTAAATTGCACGGCATTTAGCGCTAATGAAAATACTCTAGTGAAGGAAATTGTTAAGATTTTCTGGTGCTCCCCTAGGGGTAATATTAAAGCCCCCATCACTAGCATCTCACTCCGAGAAGACAAAAATGTGCACTGAGAATACAAAAGCCTTGTTGGCATCTAAATGTGGGCCAATTAATTTGCTGTTATCGACATACGGGTTTACAAGGAGATGTAAAAGTAGGACCCAGGAAAGCTATTGAGATCCCCATATTGCGGGGCTCCTTGACCCTGGATTTTCAATGCTTGCTTAATCATGGCATTCTGCTTTCTATTTATTTATACAGTTGCTTCAATGAACAAATTAATAATTATACAGCACATTGACAAACATGCCGGGTAATATTTGCCAGATTTTAAATTAATTTAATTCAAGGGCCACTTCATTTACAGGATTCATCCGCACATCAGGCATCAGCCTCACCTCATTGCTATTCACGCTACACCAAGATTTTTCATCGTTTTCCCCCTTCTTTTCTTCTCTGCAGACAAAGACAGCACAACTTGCCATGCCAAATAAATAGACACTAACAGGCAGGTGGAAGACAGATAGATGACAGACAAATAGGAATATAGATAAATGCGCAGATGACATAAATTTAGAAGGAAGGATAATAGCTCTTACTATGATATGTGGAAAACAATTAGATTCCTCTAAAATCTTGTATTTATTTTCTCTTTAGCTCCAATTTGTAGTTTATCTTCTCTTGTTTCACACCCACGAGCCTTCTTCACAATTTACAGACTGGAAATTCAAACGAGTAGCTTATAGTTCCAGGAATGATCGCTCTTCCTGGAAACAGAAAGACCATGTAAAAATGGAACTGCATGGGCTTGGGAAGCCAGGTAAAATTCTGGGTTCCTTTATGCATTAATAAGATCTGAGGGAAAGTTACTGATGAGACTGGATTGCATAGAAGGCATCAGTTGCTTTTAGAAAAATCACAACTGAACCATCAGACACAATTGTATTGGGTTTTGTAAGAAAGAAGAGTTTTTAATTCAGTTGTGGTATATTGTCATATATACAATTGTGGCTAAAGATGAAACCTTGGATAATAGGAAGGAATAACACCTATCAAGGAAGTTAATGAATCAGTTTTCATGTGTATGCCTTTATTATGTATGTTAGCATGTAAAAATATTGACTGAGCCTGGGTTTCTGCCATGACAGGAAGGCCTGGACATCAGCCTGTTAGTTTATATTCATAAACAGTAATGAAACGTAATTCAGTCATAAGAGGTTAGCTCAAATAAGAGAACTGTAAACTGTACCCCAGTTAGAGAGTTTGCAAATCATTTCATGCTGCTGGTATTCTAATATTTTGGGCATTAGAGGCTTTATAAAGGTATATAAACCAGTTGGAAGTTCATGCTTAGGGGAGATGAAAATTTTTCCCACATAGTGTTTATAAATTGTTACATATCCTGGGTATGGGTCAATATCTATCACGAGACTATCCTACGACTGATAACCATTTTGAGTGAAATCATCATAGGATATGGTTAATGGTATCTTAATAATGCTTAATAATATCTACCACCGAAAATACAAACATAGATTGCTGTTGTGTGCATGTGTGTGTACCACAGTATCAAGAGATATTTACTTTTTCTCACGAACGTGCTTATTCATTACAGTTGCTTTAGGTTTTTCTATGTGTGTGTGGGGGGAGAGTTAGGAAACCTACAGGGTGGTGTTGATAAAGGTAAAATCTTTTCTTTTGGGGAATATGAATGTCAAACCAAGGATTATACTATAGAATCATAGAATAATCTGCATATGTGCAGAACTGTTTGTCTATCCTGATTAAATTATTCTTAGAATGTTTTCATTTTCTAAGCAGAGAAGGATATTTAGGTACAATGCTATAAGGTGGCTCTTTTTTTAAAAAAAATGGAGTAACCATTTAGAGAAAAATCGGGAAGCGACTAGGCAGATAATTTTAGTGCAAGCAGGCTTTTGCTTCAGTACCCGAGATAATTGTCTCAATCTCCTTTTTACCCTGCAGGGTCACAGATGTCAAAAGGCATTCCCACATGCAAGTTGAAATTGTGCAATACATAGCCCAGAAATTATGTGTCTTTTACTAAAAAAAATCAGGTAGACCTATATGCCATAATAATTATAAAAATTATACTAGCATTTATTTGGTTATATTAATATGCTATTTGTATTAACTAGTTTTACTAATTACCTAATTATTACCCGCTAGGGTAATTACTCATCTTGATTAAATGAATGTTGAAAGGTGAACTCATAGGCACGAATTTGGTAATCATTTTCCTATCTAGAATAATAATGCTGAGGGCAGATGCTCAATCCATTTAATACTCTCATTGATTGTAGAACTAGAAGGAGATTATAAGGTGTAGTTCATAAAACTGGTATAACTAAATAGGAAAATTGAAGCAAATTAGGTATACATTAGAAGCACTTAGTGGTGTTTCTTTGATAAAAAGGAACATTAATATGGATTGTTTGAAAGTCATTTTTAAAAAGGTGTAGTGGAAAAAGCAAAGACATTGGCACCAGATGGACTTGAGTTTGAATCTTAGCTTCATATGACTTGGGGAGAGCAGCCTCACCCCTTTGAATCTCATTTTCCTATTCTGTACAATGCAGATATCATATTCAATATCAACTTCTGGTATTGTTGTGAGGAGTGAGTTAAATAATGTTTGCAAAGTGTCCGGAACTGAAGAAGTAGCTTTTAAATCTCCTATGTTACACTCTATGATTGGGGTTTCATCATCTTGACATATTGTTTAATTATTAATAAGAAATCAAAATTGAAATAGAAGTTATTAGAATGATTAGTAGTGTGACAAAGAGAGGATTCTCGTAACGAGTATGCTTCGACAGCTAAAGGCTGGTATCCCCAGTCCTAAAGTCCTAAAGCGTCCTGGTTGTATAAGACAGGTATAAATTTCGGCATAGGTGCCACCTGTGTGAATTTGAACATCATGATGGTAGAGATTTGGTTCCTTTTGCTTACTCTTATATCCTCAGTACTTATCATGACTCTAGTACAGTTTGTTCATAAATATTTGTTGAATGAATAAAGGAATTAATGGATGAATATCTGTCTAGATGTTTGTATAATAAATGCATCATATTCTTTGTGTTCTCCATGGCTTTGAAGGTCACTTTGGGGAGCCCATTGTGTTCCTAGGAAAATAAGACATTATCTCTGTGGGCATCTTTTGCACATGTTAGCAGCTGTGATGGACTTGTATAGTTTACACTGCCCAGCTCTTATCAACATAATGTTCAAGGTGACAGTGAAATGCACCTCGTCTCCCTCCTGTCATCACAGGTATGCAGTTTATTTCACACTCTGCTTTAGTCTGCTCTAGTCTGCAGCTGCCAGCCAGCATGACTGACTCTGGGACCAGGCCAGAGATGGGGACCCACTCATCGCAGAGGGAAGGTCAGATGAGCCTTTTTTAGTTGGTGAAAGGGCTTTCTCTGCCTTCATTAAAGGGCTAGCTGTGAGGATTCAAAGGAGAATAAGACAAAATCACTCCCCAAGGAGTCCAGTGGGCAAGCCAAACGACCAAGTGAGTGATTGCAGCCATGCAGTAAATGCTCATGAGATCTGTGTTCGAGTACAGAAGAGGATCTGCCCAGCACTTCCTGAGATGATCTGTCAGGAGGCCTGAAGGCAATCTTTGATGTCTCATAAGATGAAAAGCTTGGTGGGTGGTTAAGAGGGAAGCTCTAGTCCAGCGAGTACCCTTGAGAGAATCTGCATCATTTAAAACCCTGCCAGCCGTCTCAAAGATGTTGATCACAAGAAAAATGTAATAGTGTGAGCATCAGTAACTGCAGGTAACACAC
This sequence comes from Orcinus orca, assembly GCF_937001465.1. Taxonomy (NCBI): domain Eukaryota; kingdom Metazoa; phylum Chordata; class Mammalia; order Artiodactyla; family Delphinidae; genus Orcinus; species Orcinus orca. Next base: position 21,930,386 of record NC_064580.1, read on the forward strand.
TTACGGTGATGGTGCAAAGTTAACATCAAACACTGTTAACAAGAATGGTGGTACATTAACAATTGTAAATACCACCATTCCCCGTGATGGATGACCATTTGGAATAACACACAAGTTGGGTGGGGGTGATTACTTGGATAATTTTATGAGTGAATGAATTTTTTCTTTTACAGAGCAACTGTTTTAAATTGCAAGATGCTTCTTATGCATTGAATGGGAACAGGGTTGCATGAGACATTTCAGTGACACACTGATACTCTAAAGAGAGGTGTACTCACATCATTCTCTGAATTTTTGTCTCACAGAAGGTCAGAGAGGGCCCTGAATTCTTAGGACAGAAACACTGCTGGCGATAAGTTTCTCACTTAACCTGCTGAACTGTACTCAATCTTTGCTTCCAGCTTTCACGCAAACAAACAAACAAATAAGCAGAACAGGACCTTGCATTTTATGCAACACAAGCAGACGGTGAAGACTTCTTTTTTTCAAGAGCCTTTAGGTGAGCTTCCAATCATTTCTAATACCATTTAAAAGCCTTTTAAAGAACAGCCTTCTCTCCCAGTAATTGACAGCCAAGACAACACCATGGGGGAAAGGAGGTGGAGAGGGACTGAGGTGTCGATGTACTTGACTGAAAGAGCCTCTGCATTATGTTGTCAAAAAATTATAGCAACACCGTTTTAAATGCTTTTCCTCCTATAGTGTTCTTTCCTTCAATCCTCATGTCTCTACTTTGTTTGTTTTGTGTGATCCACATACAAGGTGGGGTTATGTTGTGTTTTGGGTGTCTCTCTTTACAGTGTTAAACGGACATCCCCACACTCCAGGCAGAGAGTGTTGGCTGCTAGTGTAACTGTATTGAGTTGTTATTATGTGCTTCTGAAGAAGTCCTGATTTGAAGTCTCCAAGAATGCTTTTCTTGGAGGATTCACTTGGAAAACCCAGGGAAGCAAGAGAGGTGGGTAAACTAAGGCAGGAGGGGCCTCAGAATTCAGTGGATTTAGAGACTGTCTGACAGGAGCTGAGAAGGCAAGGCATGCCTCAGTCTAGAATGGGCATCCTCGGGGAGATTTTGAAAAGCAACCATTTCCAGACTCAGTAAGTTAGCAGAAGTCTTGCCATCAGGAGGACCTTGAAGTCAAGGCATCAGGAACAGGAAGGACCTCAGAGGGTCAGGATGCTACCACCTGTTTTTTCATATTCTTAGAGACCCCAAAACGCAGATTCTCTTAGGGACTGATGAGAATCCTGTGGACTTAATGTCAGCCTCAGGGGCTCTCTGGTTAAGGTTTTCTGCATTTGCCCATCTCTTCATCTATCCATCCATTCATTCATGAAACATTGGACACCTAATGTTTGGACATGTGTGTGTCAGGCTTTGTGCTAGGTACAGATTTAGAGACTCAAGGGCATCACACATTTGACTGTTACTAACAGAAATTTAGAACTTCTAGTTTTGGTTGATGCCTTAATGCCTCTTGTCAATCCTTTGACTTACTGGTTTACTCTTCTCTTAGTTATTCCAATCCTTTTTCACTCTCAGATCTATTTCATAGGAAACAACCACCATTGCCCTCTGGCTGCCAGGTGGGCTCAGCCTATGGGGTCCACTAGCAGAGGGTGGAAGGAGGAGGGAAGCCAGGGTATTTCTCCCTTTCTTGCCCTCTCTTTCATGTGTTATCTCAGGTGGTGACTGTCTTCTTTTTGGCTCCAGGCCCCTCACAGAGCCCCTCCCTCTGGAGTATCAGTTACTACAGGGCAACCCCGCAGTGCTTCAGTTTCAGCTAGGGTGACCCCAGGTTTGGGCTAAGGTAACACCACTCTTCTCATTGTCGTGCAGTCCTAGGGATGACTGTGGCTTCTTGCTGTTGATAATCTCCGGAATGGCTCATCATTCCCTATTTGGCTTCTCAGCTTTTCCATCACCACTTGACTGTATTATATTGCCTGTTTGAAATACCTGGTGCTATGGACTGAACTGTGTCCCCCCCCCCCCACATTCATTTGTTGAAGTCCTAACCGTACTGTGATGGTATTTGGTGTTGGGGCCTGTGGGAGGTAATTGGTTTGGATGAGGTCATGAGGGTGGGGTCCTCATGATGGGATTAGTGCCCTTATAAGAAGAGGCACCAGAGAGCTTGATCTCTCCTCCTCTGCCATGTGAGGACACAGTGAGAAGGTGACCATCTGCAAGGCAGAACCTGGCTATGCAGGCACCCTGATTTTGGACTTCTAGCCTCCAGAACTATGAGAAAATATATTTCTGTTGGTGTTTTGTTATGGCAGCCCAAGCTGACAAATATGCCTTGAGTGGCCTCTCTTTTCCTGATTAGACCCTGCCTGATACAGTCATCATTAACTTTCAATTCTTACTTACTTTATTTTATGGCATTTAACCTTGTTGAACACTATTTTTAACCTTGTTTCTTTGGTCTTTGTGTTGTTTGTCACTCTCTTGATTCCTCCCCTACCCCCGAAATGTCCCTTCTCAGTTTCCCTCTGGCTTCCCCTCCTTCATCCTCTCTTTATTGTTCTCTGGGTTTTAACCTTCTTCCTTTACATATTCTCCTTGGGCCACCTCATCAGGTGTTAATCAAGTGATTCTCAAGTCCAGGCTTCAGTTCTGATCTTTCTCCTGAGTTCTAGACCTATATATCCACTGTCTCCTAGATATCTCTACCTGGATGTCAGAGTCAGTGTATCCAAAATGCTCACTGACCTGTCCCCCAAACCTCCAGCCTCTGTGTTTTATTTCCTGGGATTTAAACCCGACAAAAGCCAGGAGTTCAAAAGTTGTATATGGCTCCTGACTCTCCTGCCCCAATCCAATCATGTTCTAATAGCTCTTTACTTCTAATGGCTTCACTCAAGTCTTTCCCCTGTTTTACATCTCCACTGCAAATGATTTAGTTCAAGTACACATTTTTTCTTGCCTTTACTATGAAACTATTCTCTGATTTGTTCTCTCTGCTTTCTGTCTTGCTCAGCTTCTCCATCCATGTTCCATTTTGCCACCAGAGTGACCATTCTTAAAAACAAATCTGATCATGTTATTTGTTTGTGTAAGACTATTTAAAGGCTTCCCGCTGCCTCATGAATAGTCAGGAATGGCAAACAAAGTTTTCCACTGCCAGTATTTATTTTAAGAGTTTATTTATTTATTTTAATTAATTAATTAATTAATTTTTGCTGCTTTGGGTCCTCGTCGCTGTGCGTGAGATTTCTCTAGTTGCGGTGAGCAGGGGCTACTCTTCACTGGGGTGCGTGGGCCTCTCATTGTGGTGGCTTCTCTTGCTGCGGAGCATGGGCTCCAGGCATGTGGACTTCAGTAGTTACAGCACGCAGGCTCAGTAGTTGTGGTGCACGGGCCCAGCCACCCCGCTCCACTGCCAGTATTTTTTGGTTACTGGAATTATAAATATTTCCCCGCCACCTTCTTTAACACTTTGAGCCTGGAGGGGGCTCTATTCCATGCATTCAGGGATCTTGGCTTCTCCCATCTTGAGAAGGGTCCTTGGAGTCCTCTCCATTCAGCCAGATGGCAGATGGGGAAAGAGCACGAGGGGTGAGTGTGAGAGGGTTTTTATGGACCAGGTTTGGAAGTGGTGCACATCACTTCTGCTTACGTTCAGAACTCAGTCACATGGCAACATCTAACCGCAGGCTGCAAGGGAAGCTTCAAAATGTAACCTGGCCATGTTCACCCGAAGAGGAGGGAACACTAGCGGTTTCTGCCACTGTGAGCAGAAGAGAAAAAATCTTTGCCACCTCACCCTTTAAGAACTAGTTCAGGAGTCACTCCTCCCAACCTTTCCAGCCCAAGCCAGGCACTCTGTCCTTTGTCACCCCACTGTACCCTACTCACCTCAATTGTGGCACACATCATTCTTTTTTAAAAAATTAATTTATTTTTATTTATTTTTGGCTGTGTTGGGTCTTTGTTGCTGCACGTGCGCTCTCTCTAGTTGAAACGAGCGGGGGCTACTCTTCGTTGCGGTGCGTGGGCCTCTCATTGTGGTGGCTTCTCTTGTTGCGGAGCGTGGGCTCTAGGCGTGCGGGCTTCAGTAGTCATGGCACGTGGGCTCAGTAGTTGTGGCTCGCGGGCTCTAGAGCTCAGGCTGAGTAGTTGTGGCGCACGGGCTTGGTTGCTCTGCGGCATGTGGGATCTTCCTGGACCAGGACTCGCCGAACCCGTGTCCCCTGCACTGGCAGGTGGATTCTTAACCACTGCACCACTAGGGAAGCCCGGCACACATCATTCTGTGTTTCACTTAGTTCTTGACGTGAATGGTAGTGGGAGACTCAGTGACCTGAGGAGAGGGACAGTGTCTTAGAACTCTTCATGATCCTTGGCACCTAACTCAGTGCCTGGACCAGAGTCAATGCACAGTAAAAATTGCTTGAGTTAATTATTGAATGAATTCATTGTAATTAAAAAATTGTTTTATTGGAGTATAGTTGATTTACAATGTTGTGTTAGTTTCAGGTGTACAGCAAAGTGAGTCAGTTATACATATAACCACTCTTTTTTGGAGTCTTTTCCCATATAGGTCATTACAGGGTATTGAGTAGAGTTCCCTGTGCTACACAGTAGGTACTTATTAGTTATCTGTTTTATATATAGTAGTGTGTATAGGTCAATCCCAATCTCCCAGTTTTTCCCTCCCCACCTTCCCGCCCACATCCCCATCCCCTCCATAACCATAAGTTTGTTTTCTACATCTATGACTGTATTTCTGTTTTGTAAATAAGTTCATTTGTACCATTTTTTAAGATTCCACATATAAGCGATATCATATGGTATTTGTCTTTGTGTGACTTACTACACTCAGTATGACCGTCTCTGGGTCCATCCATGTTGCTGCAAATGGCATTATTTCATTCTTCTTTATGGCTGAGTACTATTCCATTGTATATATGTACCACATCTTCTTTATCCACTCCTCTGTCACTGGACATTTAGGTTGCTTCCATGTCTTGGCTATTGTAAATAGCGCTGCAGTGAACACTGGGGTGCATGTATCTTTTCAAATTATGGTTTCCTCTGGATATATGCCCAGGAGTGGGATTGCTGGATCATATGGTAGTTCTATGTTTAGTTTTTTAAGGAACCTCCGTGCTGTTTTCCATAATGGTTGTACCAATTTATTGAGTACATTTCCCACCAACAGTGTAAGAAGCTTCCCTTTTCTCCACACCATCTCCAGCATTTATTGTTTGTAGATTTTTGATGATGGCCATTCTGACCAGTGTGAGGTGATATCTCATTGTAGTTTTGATTTGCATTTCCCTAATTCATTGTAATTTTTTGAAAAATATTTTTACTTCAATGGTAGATATATTTTCAAGTGGAGAAATTTTGCTAATTTCCATCAAGTCTCTGTTGATTTTGTTTTCATATCACTCTCTCTCGGGGCCTCAGAGCCCATCAAAAGAGTATATAGTTCTCCCCACCCTAGGTGAGTCGATAATTAGGTTTTGGGGCTAAAGGGCAAATGAAAACACATTTTATCATTCAGACAGGAAAACAGCCATTAATAAAGGCAGCAGTTGCCAGTTGGGTAGGGAAAGCACTGGATTTAAAAGAGACATCAGCACAGGCATGGTTCTGAGTGAAGAGCAACACTGATGGATCGGGCCTTATCTGTGCCCAGTTCACGTGTCCTGCAGGGGCCACCACAAGGCCAATGAAAGTGGCTACTGGAGGGAACACTCAGTGATTCTGCCTGGCCCACAAGTACTCAGGGTACTTTGTAAGAGTGATTCATCCAGTGCTCTTCAAAGGACCTTGTCTTGTATCCTAAGCCAGGGCCACAGACCTTAACATAGAGAATTAAATTGTTCTCTGATTGCTCATTGCGTATAATCTTTTCCCTACCAGGCTGATAGGTTTGACGTATTTCTATCAAGTGTCTTCATAAAATGTTTGCTTTTAAAAACTTTGGCCACTTAGCCTGATAGACACTTGGGGCACAAAGGGACTTTAGAAATCACTTGGTCCAATGATCTTCAAGTCCTGACGTCCAGGATTCTGCAGAGGTGAGTTAAGGGGCTTGGGTTGGGGACAGAAGGAGGGGATGGTGGTGGTGGGTGAGTCTGGCCTGCCTGTCCAGACATAGTCAGAGCAGCTGCCTTTTGATCACTGGCATATTAGGATTCTGGAAACTCTGAGAAAAAAAGGTTTCACTGCTAAAAATATTTGAAAACCTACTGATCTTGTAATCTCTTGTTTTACAGATTAGGAAAATGAGGATGAAAGGTTAAAATCACATTGCTAGTTAGTGGTGGAAGCCAGATTCTCTGTTCCCCCAGCCGGTGACTTTCCACACAGGCGCAGTGATTCTCTGTCTCTAGCTGACATTTAGAAGCAAATTAATTTATTTTAGGATGACTGTGTAACACATTTGTGCACAGCGTATTCTTATTTCAGATCACAGGCAAATAACACACAGCTAGTTCTAGAGAAAAGTTGTCCTCAGTGATGAGCAGAATTTGAGTCCGTAGCAGCCATGAGTAGAAATTTTAATTCGCTTTGAAATGCCCCTTTAAATGCCCCTTAGAGACTGCATCTACCACTAAATTAGGAAACTTTAAGAAGGTAACGACTGTAGCAGAACTTTATGAAGCTGTGCTGCGTCTCTCTCTCTCCCATCATGGAGAGCGTGGCTCTGGTCAGTGAACGCCCACTTACTGCCCTCAGAAGTAAATGAAGAATAAGAAGCGAGTTTGCAGATGCCAGGGACTGAGGGGTGGGGCTTGCTGTCTTTGTCCCTTTTGTAGTCCCAGAAATGCTTGAGTTGCTGGTGGAGGGCCAGTGCTCCCCTCAGCAATTAGCCACAAGGTGGCCACACAGCTCACCCCATCACCTGCGCAGAACCGCTCCCGCTGCTGCCTGCCCCCACCCCGCGCCCCACCCCCTTGGCCCATGGCTGCCGTGAAGGGGATTTTAAGTACGTTAAGCAGTGTTTTTGGAAGATAAGAATAAACATGATTTCATCTTTAATCAGTGAAATTATGATTTTTTATGAAAGAGCTGAATGAAAAGCAACGGGTAATGTTTTTCAGCTGAAAACGGATGCAGCAAGACTCGTAAAAAAAAAAAAGAAAGCTCACAGGCGGTTTCATTGGCTGTTTTGTTTTTTATACTGAAATGAGGAAAGGAGATGTTGCTGATATATTAAAAGAGATCATAGCTACCATGAAGTAATTTTGTGTTTTTTGGGGAAGTGGGCACTCTGCTAGGATACAGGGTAAAGATAATAGGTCAGGTCAATTCGCCTGTAATAATGTGCCCTTCAGGTGGTCACTTTGAAATTCTAAATCTCTGCAGAGCTTTACTCAGTCTGTTTAGGATAATGGTGACAGTGTGGGCACTGGTGTCCGACAGATGCGGATGCAAATCCTGGCTCATATGCTGGCGCCGAAGGTTATGTAACCTTGTCGAGCTGCCTCAGTTTTATCATCTGTGAAATGGAATAGGAATACCTTCCTCACAACCTTGTTCTAGAGATTAAATTGATAATATATGTGAAAGTTTGTAGCACATTGCTTGGCACATGGTAGCCATTTAATAACTGCTTACATAGCAGTAAGTTGCTTACTGCTTCAAATTGCTTACATAGCAGTAAGTTGAGGTCAGGTTACTTAAATGAATATATGGTATATAAGGCCTATATTAAATAAGCTACACTGTGTACATGAAAATAAGACCCAAGAGACCTAGATCTGGGCTTTTCCTTCATATCTGCTCAAGTATTAAGACCCTGTGTGTGGCAACTTTATTTTGGCTCCTTCCCATAGGATAAAGTGAATTAGAGCTGAAAATGAAAAAAAAAAAAAGTTAAAAAAGACATAACAATTGACCTGGACAAAATCCTAATAATTTTGCTGGAGACAGAGCCAATGAAGATTGGGGTGGTGAGGATTGTGGGGGAGGAGTGGGGGAGGGGAGGGGAGGTATCCCAGACAGCAGGTGGCTGGTTATCACTGTCACCAAAAACTGTGTGGTGCTGACTGAAGAGTCAGCACAAGAAGACGGCCTCGAAAAGCAGGACACGTTTTTGTTGAAGGGAGTAAGGTTAGGCTGAGCCACATGAAACTGCCGTCTTCGAAGGCCAGACTCGCTCAACTATTGGCAATTCCAAATGATTCAACTTAGCATGTTGTTCATTAGGAAGATAAATATTGGAATGAGTTGCTACAGGGAGGCTGTGGGGTTTTTACTCCTGAAAATATTTGATTGATAAGAGACTAGGCAGTTATTGGTCCTGGGTGATTTAGACCTTGAGTTCCCTGAAAGCAGGGGGTGGACAAGATAATCTGTCAAGATTAATTTATCTGTCTCCTTGAGGAGAACAACTCTGTTCTTCTGGGATGCTAATAGAAACTGGGTAGAATCTGAGCCTTTATGGAAAGAAAAATCCATCAATATTTTCTTCCTCCATCGTTTGTTGTGGGGACATTTCTGTAGACCAGGGTTTCTCCAACTTGGCACTAATGACATTTGGGGCGAGGTACTTCTTTGCTGTGGGGGGCTGTCCTGTGCATTGTATGATGTTTAGCGGTGTCCGTGGCCTTGACCCACTAGATAGTAGCACACCCTACTCCACTGTGAAAACCAGAGATGTCTTCAAACATTGCTGAATGTCCTCTCGGGGGCAAAATCACCCCTAGTTGAGAGCCACTACTCTTAGATAGCAGTCCCCAACTGGAAAACTTGTCTACTCAGATCCTGACCAATGTAAGGCCTGACTCTCCACCTGCTGTATCTCCTTTTCCTGGCCTGACATCCACCCTTGGGTGCTCTTGGGCGGTTTCATTGAGGCGACATGCTTACAGATTCTGAAATGCTTAGAGGTTCTTCTAGCCTTTTTAAGGAATGCTTGATTGAGCTTTGTGGAAAACTTAAATTTCCAGTGGGGGATCTGGTTACCATCATCATTGTCATTGTCATCTATTATATATTACATTCTGAAGCTCTGTGACAAGGCATTGTTGCTTGTTCCTACTGTTCATCTGTGTAATGTGAACCTGCCTGGTCAGGTTACCACTGTGCCATTTAGCGGTGAAGCCGTCTCCACTAGGTGTACCCCCAAAGGTCCCGTGCACATGCATAGAACTGGGGGAGAATGTGGCTATACGTTGCATAAAGGTACGCAGGTTCTGTGGTGCTCTTGGACAATTTAAACCTGTATGGTTTCTGTCTGGAGGCTTGTCCTTTCCTGAGTGTTCCCTCTCACCCACTGACCCCAGTGGACGTAGGTTATGTAGACAGTTGCTCCTGAGGCTAAGCCTTGAGGCGGAGAGGGTTGTGTGCTCCCATGCAGTTGAAAGCCTTTTTTGTTGTCCCTGGCAGCTGGAGTTGACTCAGTGCTTCCTTTCTTTTCCCACTGGAGACCCTCATTCACCTGCCAGGTTCAGGTGAAGCTGGTCTCTGGAGAGTAGCTGAGGGGCTGTGTGGCTTTAAGTTGGTGATGCGATATCTAGACCTCTTGAGGCATCTGCCTGTGTATGCTGGGGCCTGAGTGAGGTCTGGGGGACAAATGTGCCAATGGCCCTGTGGTGGCTGCTGCCACTTCAGTAGAAGAAAGTGCAGCCTCTCCTCCTCACTGGCTCCCAGGGGCACTCCGTATACTGAGGGCAGGGAAGGGGAGCATTGCTTGTACAAAGCCATCTCAGAGGGTGAGCAAGGGACGGGCCAAAAGGGCTGGCTGCTGATTATATTTTCTTTGCTGCTGAAATAAAAGCAATTTCCCTGCCCTGTGCAAAAGCATAGCAGTGTTGACAGCTGAGAATATATGTGTGAATCCTTTGAAGGCAGCAGAACACCATTTCAGAAAGAGACCAGCCTTCTTTTCGAGGTCATTTATGTAGCATTCTTGAATCATGTCCTCCCGCACTGCTTCACCTCTTACATCAGAGCTTCCCAGCCCTGGGCGCACATTTGAATCTCCTGGAGAGCTGGTAAATAATTTGGATGCCTGGTCTCCATCTCACACTAAATTAAATCAATCTCTGATGATAGGCCAGCTTGGACATTAGTAGTTTCAAAGTTCCTCAGCTGATTTTAGTGTGCAGCCAGGGTTAAGACCATTAGGCTTTTTTTTTCTTTCTTTAAAGCCATCCCCACAAGATTCCTTCATTTCTCTAGGTCAGTGGTTCTTGAGTGTGCATCAGAATCCCCTAGAGGGCTTCTTAAGACAGGTTGCTGGGCACCATCCCCAGAGTTTCTAATTCAGTAGGACTGGCGTGAGTCCAGAGAATTTGCATACCTAACAAGCTCCCAGGTGATGCTGATGATGCTGGTCATGGGGCCACACTTTGAGAACCACTGCTCTATGGCTACGTGAACTCTGAAGGCTTGATGCATTGAGAATTTCTCTGACACCGCCCCTGTCCTTGTTTTTCATTGCTACTGCATTTTCCTCTCATTTCTACCTCTTTTGTAATGATAAACCATTTCCTTTTGATTCTAATTCATCCATCCATCCACCCATCCATCCACCCATCCATCCACCCACCCACCCATCCATCCATCTATCCATCTATCTATCTATCTATAGACAATTCCCAGGCACCTGATACATGTTGGGGGCAGTCTTCCTGTGTCTTTCTTCCATTAAGCCTCTTTTCAATCCGAACACCATTGGCAATAGCTGCTTTGCTGCCTCTATTACTATTCCTGGTTTAGTCTTTGCCCTTGGAGTTTGATTTTGACATTGGCATGCATTTCAATTTGGCACTCATTGTTACCTACTGAGTTTTGTATTTTCTTATTTCTTCTGAGGCACATTTGGTTTATACAGGTCTTGGCACTTAGGGGCTGTACATGTGGGAAAAGGTAGACCCAGAATGATGGTCTGTAGTCAACCAACAATGCTGGGGCAGGGAAAACCTTTCTGAAACATACATTAGGTCTCCTTCATAGATCCTTTGCTCTTAGACATGGAAAGACAGATGAGGTTGGATGAGAGTGGAAGCACTTGTTCTAATCTGTGATCCTCTGATGTCTGTGTTCACTGACTCTTGTGGGTTAGGGATCCACTTAGTGGAAGACTTCTATTCCACTGTTGATTTTTCATGACTGTATTCGTTTTCTGTTCTGCATAACAAGTTATCACACACTTAGAGGCTTAAAACAAATGTCATTTATTAAAGTTTCTGTAGATCAGAAGTCTGGGCACAGATTGGCAGAGTTTTTTGCTCTGGGTCTCATAAGCCTGAAATCAAGATGTGAGCCACGGTGAGTTCTCTTCTGGAGCCTCTACTAGGGAAGGATCCACTTCTAAGCGTGGTTGTTGGCAAATCCATTTCCTCGAGACTGTAGAATTCATGGAAGTTTGCTTCTTCAAAATCAGCAACGGAGAGAGAGAGAGAGCGAGAGAGAGAGAGACAGAGAGAGATTGCTGCTTCAAGTCTCTGACCTCTAGACCCTCTTTTAAACAGCTCACCTGATTAGGTCCAGCCCACCCAGGATAATCTCCCTTTTAATTAATGTAAAGTTAACTGATTAGGGACTTTGTTTACTTATGTAAAATCCTCCACCTTGCCATATTCTGTTGGGTAGATGCAAGTCATAGGTCCTGCTTACATTTAAGCAGAGGGGATCTTTAAGAGGGTGTGTATCATTGGGGTGCATCTTAGAATTTTACCTACCACAATGACTATAGCAAAATGCATGTTAAAAGCTGCAGAATTCCGTAGGTGCTCCGGAACTGTAACTCTGAGGCTGTATCGCAGCATTCAGATAAGTGCCTTATGGATAAAGCTTCTTGAGCACAGTATGGAAGGCAGTATCTAGTCCTTGGGAAGCAGTTCTATAAGCCACAGGAAGTAACTGATTTGGCAAGAGCATCATTTTCCCTTCTTCAGTAAAACAGACTCTTGACGTTTTCTTCTGTGCTGCATTCCATTTTTTATTTCTAGTACATTTTCTAAATAAACCAATTATAAGTTATAGTCTTGTCACCAAAGACAAAAAAAGTAAGCCAACCCACTTACTCCAAAATAAATGGGGTCTTCGATAAGAAATAACAAAGTTTGTCAGGCTGAAACTCATCATAAATCACATCCTTTGGGTATATGACACCAACAGGGTGAGCTGTTATATTAAAAACCGGTCCACAAGTCCCAGTCAAGATGACATGCAAGATCATCTTTACCTAAGCCAACTGGAGAAGCATTAGTACCCTAGAGTCTTGCCATTCTCTAGCAGCCTGGGAGTCTCTCACCATGTTCTAGACCCAAGTGTAATCTGACCACTGTGAAGTGTGATGGGCTTTCATACTCTTGGCACTGAGGACAGCGTCTTCCTTTGACTTGTCCAGGAGAAGTTATCAGGAGAGCTGAGTGAGAATCAAGTGTTGACAGGGATAACAGAGTGGTAGAAGGAGTTGTGGGCAGGCAGCGGGGGAGCACTGTGGTGACACGGTTGGGAATGGTGGGGCCGATGAGGTCCATCCTCAATTCAAGCTTTTCAGTGACCTACTTGAGATTTCCAGGCAGCCCAGTCTTCAAGAGACAGTTCTAAAGTGAGCAGCTTAGTCATCTTCTGTTCCAAAGAATCCAACCAGCAGACCAGTCATTTCAAATTACCCGTCTCCTGGATTTAGTAGTCTTTTGCGTTTATTCTGTAATTTAAGCCGAGTCATGTCAGCCAAAGTACTGTTGCATCACGTAACTCTGTAACACAGGCTACAGTTAGTAATGTTGCCCATGAGTGTCTGGACAAAATGCTCTTTCAAATGCTATTGGAAAAAGTAAGAACATCAGTAATGCAAGATGTTGTCATAAAACACATAAAATAGATTCTGATCCTTGGTAAGAGATATAATTTCAATGAAACCCCATCAAAGGACGTCCGAGTCTTGGGAATAGGTATGCTTTACTCTAAGAAAACTTGACGAACCTTCAATCTAATGATTATTTATTAATGTTATGAAAGAATCCTTTGTTCAAAAGGATTCACTCAAGGGTTCCTTTAAATAGTGCCTTTAAATGTTTGTTTATAAACTGTCAACTACTTGACAGAGAAGCAGGGAAACTTAAACTGTTGGGAGCCACTGCCAGTTGAAGATTAATCCAAAATGTAGATAAAGCCACTCTCTGATTATAATGTAAGTCAATGAGAACATATAATTAAATTTATAAAAATTTAATCACCACAGAACTCTTCAGGAGCATATCTTTTGCAAGAAAGGATATACACCTGTGGAGTGTCTCTGTCTAGCGGGTCTGCAAATCCTTCTAAAAGTCATTGTCCCACAAATCTCAACTCAGCCCATGTAGTTCTCATGAGCCTTGTTTGCATTTGCCAGTACTTCACATCTTTCTGTTTTGCTTTCCTCACAGTGCCTGGCAGATTGCCTGGATCACAACAGGCTCCCTTGTAGGTATTTGCTGATTTGATGCAAGACATTCCTTCAACAGTAGGCCAAGGTATGGACATCACACATACAGTTTGTGTAGGGTTGTGTTAAGTCCTGCTATGATTTTTCCAAGTTGTTTTTGAAGCAATGATCAGGATTTACACCTCTGGGCTAAGGGAACATAAACATGGACCCGAACTTAATAAATTCAAAGTTCTCTGCTCAAGGACAGCTCCCACAGAACTTCAGCTCAAGCGCAGTAGAAAGGAAGGCAGATTCTTCTCTTTATTGGTTATGCTTTTACTCATTTCTTTATGCATTTTACTGGAAAAACACAGACACAGAAAACTGGATAAAACAAATATAAAACTCAGTGAATTATTATAAGGTCCACACCTTTTAAAATAACACCAAAGTCAAGAAATAGAATATTGCCAGTTTCCTAGGAAGCCCCAAGGTCGACCAAATGTCCCATCCGAACCTCAACCGCCTACCTTTCTCCCTATTGGACTTGTATGGTAATTACTTTCTTCCATTTCTTTATAGTTTTATCACCCAAAGGTGCATCCTTAAACCCTATAGTTTAGTTTTGCTTGTTTTTAAAAAATAAGTTTTTTAAGTCTATTTTGATAGAAATCCCCCTCCACTGCTGCCTTTTCCCCTGGAAATGTATTCATTGAAGAATCTGGGTCATTTGATCTCTGAAGTTTCCCACAGTCTGTAATTTGCTGGTTGCCTCCATATGGTTTAATTTGACATGTTCCTCTGTCCTCTTGTTTTAACCTGTGGAATGGTAGTTGCATCTAGAGCAGTGGTTTTCAGTGGGGAGTGCTTTTGCTCCCACTGCCTGGGGACTTTTGGCAGTGTTTAGAGACATTTTAATTTTTTAATTAAAGAAAATTTTTACAACAGGGTGGGTGGTGCTACTGCCATATCCCTCAATGCACAGGACAGATCCCCACAGCAAGAAGTTATCCGGCTCCAAAGACCATCAGTGCTGAGGTTGAGAAATCCCAATCTAGAGGTTTCTTCAGATTCAGGTTCAGTTTTTTGTGTGTGGCAAGACTATAGTTGGTATGATCTTTCATCAGCAGACACATAACATCTGGATATCTCTATTTTTATGATATTAGCAACTTTTGATGCTCAGTGCCTAGATTAGTGGTTGCAAAATGCTGATGTTACATGTCTGTAATTTCTCCTTCATTTATTAGTTGGAATATTTCAATGTAAGACCCTTCACTTCATCTCATTGGTTAACCACTGGTACAATTCATATACGAAAGGCAGGATAAATACTTGATTCTTTCCTTTCATTTAATAGTTTTCAAGATAATGAATTGGTTTCCTATCATCCTCCAAAGGCAACACAATTAATTAATAATTATTATTAATAGTATGGTTATTAATGTATTATGTTGCATCCTGTGATGATGCTGATACTATGTAGGTCCTGTTATGTCAATGCACTATCCTCACCTTATATTATTTCTTGGGACCATGGTGCCACCTAGTTTGTTATGGATGTTATCCATGGGCTTGGGGTTTTGCTGAGTTTGTCTCATTTTATGGGGGAGATTTGACCAGAGTCAAAAAATATACCATCACCATCACTGTCTTCCCAGAACACCTACGTTTATTCCAAACCACATGATTGGGATTTAGGGACTTTTAATTTTTTTAATTTTTCCTTTCTTTCCTGAAACTTCTTTTTTTTAAATTTATTTTTTATTGAGGTAGCATTGATTTATAACATTATATAAGTTTCATGTGTGCAACATTATTTTATTTTATTTTATTTTAAGCCTTTGTCACATAGACAAGTATTTACTTCTGAAGGAATCAATTCAGTATCATGAGAAAAGCGACAAGCTTTGGAAGTAGACTTGGGGGTCAAATCTTGACTTCTGTATTCACTAGTTGTATGCTATTGGGTAAATTATTTAATCCTTTGGGCCTCACTTTCTGCATCATAAAATTGGGGTAATAAGACCTGCCTTATAGGGTTTAGGTGAAGATAAAATGAGATAACATTCATTCCTTCATTAATTCAACAAATATTTACTGGTTTTTCTGTACTAGGTACTGTTCTGGATCCTGGGTAAATATCAGTGACTAGACAAAGTACCCTGTTTTCACAAAGTTTTCATTCTGGTAGGGGTAGACAGACAAACAAATGCATGTATAAAATAGTGCATCTAGCAGTGAGAAGTGCTATGGAGAAAAACAAAACAGTGCAGGGTGAAAGGGCATGCCAGAATTTTCTTAGATAGGGTGGTCAGGGAAGATTTCATTGAGAAGATGACATTTGAGTAAAGACCTTAAGAGGGTGAAGAAGCAAACAGTGGACATCTAGATAAAGAGCATTGCAGGAAGAAGGAATAGCAAGTGCAAAGGCCCTGAGGTGGGAGGATGAATACTGTGTTCAAAGAACAATAAGGAGGCTAATGTGATTCAAGTGGAGTGAGTGGGGGAAAATAGTGGGAGCTGAAGTCAGAGACATATCCATAGGGAGGTTGTTGTAGGGTCTTGGCTTCTGAGAGGACTTTGGCTTTTACTCTGAGTGAGGTAGGAAGTCATTGAAGGGTCCTAAGCAGAAGAATGACATAACTTGACTTACTCCTTAAAAAGGGTCATTGTAGCTGCTGTGTTGAGAATAGACCACAGTGGGGCAAGGGCAGTATTAAGGAAACTAGGCAAGAGATAATGGTGGCTTGTATTATGAAGTAGTGGAAAGTGGTCAGATGCATAGTGTCAGATTTAGAGGTAGAGCCAAGAGAATTTGTTGATGGATTGGGTATGAGAGACTAGAGAGGAGAGGATGCAAGAATGCCTCCAAGTGTTTTGGTATGAGCAATTGGATTGATGGAGCTGTTACTTACTAAGATGGGGAAGATTGTGGGATGAGTGGGTTTTGGTGGGGAGTTTAATTTTGGACGTGGAAAGTTTGAGATGCATATTAGATATTTCAGGGGAGTTACTGAATTGGCAGTTGAACATGCTAGTGTGAAGTTCAGGAGAGAAGTCTGGGATGGAGATCATATGTGAAAGTTATTAACATAAAGATATCAAAATAAGATTATCAAAGGATTGGGTTTAGATAGAGAAGAGACGAGGTCCTGGAACATTCCAATATTTAGAGGTTGGGGAGATGAGAAGGAACCAGCAAAAGATATTGAGAAATTGTCATTCGTGGGATAAGAAGAAAACCAGGAGTCTTTGGTGTTCTGGGAGCCAGTGAAGATTGTTTTTTTAGGAGGGAGTAATCATCTATGTCAAATGCGAGTGGTAGGTCAAGAGAGATGAGTTCTGAGAATGCATCATTGAATTTAGCAATAAAAGGGCCATTTGTGATCTTGGCAAGAATTCTTGCAGTGGTGTATGTGGGACAGGGTGGGGGTTGGGAGCAAAGCCTGTTTGGAGTAGATTCAAGAAGAGAAATGGAAACAGGAAGAGTTTTCGTAAAGATTTTGGCTATAAAATGGAGCAGAAATAGGTAAACTGTTTTGTTTGTTTGACTTTTGTTTGTAGTTTAAATAAACTGAATAAAAAATACTTCTGGAATTTGAATTTGAAAACTACTTTGGGTATTTGTTAAATTTCCTAATTTTGATATGAACAGTGGTTATGTAAGAGGAATGCCGTTGTTCTTGGGAAAGCACACAGAGAAAGAGAGCGTGAGAGAGAGAGAGAGATGGTGAAGGTGGTGGTGATAGACAAAATGTAGAATGAATGAATCTGGGTGAAGGGTATGTGGGAGTTCCTTGTTCTATTCTTGCAACTTTCCAATAAGTTTGAAATTCTATCAAAATGAAAGGTAATAAAAAATGTCAGGAGTATATTTCTTAATTCTGTGTATCTCTTAGCACCTACTGCAGGATCTTAACATTACTATAAGTAAACAATGACTTGTTTCTTGAGTTTCCATTCTCTGCTAGACACTGTCCTAGGGTGGCATACACATCATTTCTTATCCTTCTGATTAGGTATTCCTGTCTCCATAAAACAATGGAGCAGAAAAATGAGGCAATACCTGGAGGGGTATGTGGGGGTCAAGAAAAGTTTGAACAGTTTTTTATTTTAAAGATGGGTATATTTATAGAATATTTGAATACTGGTGGGAATGATTCAGTAGAAAGGGAAAAAATGATGATGCTGAGAGAGGGGAGAATTGCTGGAGAGGTGTTCCGGATTAAGGAAGAGGGATGGGATCTAGTATGCACGTGGAGGGCTTGGCTTTTGATCAAAGCAAGGACAGCTCATCCATTGTATCAGAAGAGAGGGTAGAGCATATGCAAACAGATGTAGGTAGGTGCGGAGAAGGTGTGGTGTCACGCTGTGGGAATTCTCTTTTGTTTCTGTGTTTACCATGAAGCTGGAAACAGGGCCGTTAGTGGAGAGTAAGTAAGGAGGAAGAGACATTGAGATTTGAAGAGAAGGGAGAAGGTGTGAAATTAATGTCTAGTGGAGGATGAATGGATGAAGGAAATAGAGTGGGATGGGCAGTCTTACCAAGGACGCTCTTGAAGTAATCATGAATTTAGAATGAGACCAGTCACTACAGTTTATTTCTCTGGCAACATTTAGGTTACATGGATACAGGTCTGGAGTCCGGAGAGAACTGGATTTAACAAAGCGTAGGGTTTTGCTAGGCAATTACGATGAAGAGACAAAAGAGCAATGGAGTTGACAGTGAATGCAAGGGAGTGAAAATTGACCGTGGAGTATATGATGGGTAAGTAGGAAAGTTGAGGACCCTGTGCGGAGGTGAGGGACAGTGAAAGGGTGGCAGGACCAAAGAATTGGATATATCAGTGGGGTAGAAGGATTATTGGGAGACTAGATACTGGAGGGAGTAAGCCAGAAAGATAGGAAATGGTGTTTGAGGAATAGAATGATTGAAATTAAGATAATGGAGAGGTGTTGTTATTGGTAATGACAAAAATCTTGGATATGGCCATGGAAGTAGGTGGTTGAGGTAAGGCTCAGTGCGTGACATGCAGTAGACTGTCACTAAATGTTTAGTCCCTCTCCTGTTCCTCTACTGCTTATTTGATTAGAGCGCCATAAATCTGGGGCACTAAGCAATGAATTTTCTCTCTTAAAATGAACCAAATAATCCAGTAGCATCTTTGAAATCCCTGGCCCACATCTCTCATTTCAGACTGACGGTTTATATTTTACATTTCATAAATTATAGCAGTTAGCCCAAATTTTTGGTACTGGTACACATGCATTGTTGATTGCTAATTGATCCAAACATGTTTTTTCTTGGATATGACTTCAGAATCCTTCTCAACACAGTATCCAGGTCTCTACTACCAACCAGTAGAAGTTGGCATATACGATTAAACCTATTAGAGCTACTGATAAGGTCACTTAAAAATTGTTCTAGTTTATGGATTTGGTGAAAGTCAATTATTTCTAAATGAAGGTCTTGAACTATATTTAATTTTCCAGTGTGAGAAGAAATGCTTTCTTAGATGAGATGGGAAAACAGCTTTCAACTCTGAGTAATGACCTTTTAGGTATGTGGCTTATACAGTGCTGTGCTTTCTCAAGGACAGCCCCATGGAAGAATGCTCTTTTTTTTTTTTTTCAGATTAGCTTAATAAAAAGAAAATGGTAGGAAATTAGTTTCTCCAGGATACTTTTATACCAGATCATTATTATTAGTTAGAGTTTGTCCTAAAGAGTGGCACTAATTTGAAATGTTAGGTTTTGAGCATGTATTTTAAATCTTTAAATTATGACCATGCAGATAATTGTATTGGATTATTTTAGTTTTATCAGCAAAAGCAAAATGAGTAATGCTTTAAAAACTATTCATATTTCAGAGTAACTTTGGATTCTGAGTGACTAAAAACATGAACTGTGTCTGAGTCACTTTGCTTTAACTATATTTTGGGGGTTGCTTGATTTATTTAATTGCCTTGAGCAGAACACATTTGTGTCCTAGTGATGGCTCACTCTCCCCCTGCTTTCATGGGGGTGGAGCACTTTGGAGATGCGAAGTGATTATTTTTGGTTTCATCCGTCAAAGGGAATAGAATGAGATAAAAAAGCATTAACTTCTTTTTTTCTAAACTTAAATTTCCAGCAATCTCAAAAGATGACTGCTTCTTAGCAAAGAATGTTGGCAGAGTTTATTTGATTGCAAAATTATCGGAATAGATGTTTTGAAAGTTATCTCTTTGCCGAAAGTCCAATTAAATCTTATTTAATGAGTGGAGAATCGTGCTAAGTGCTGTGAGGATTATAGAGAAGTATTATTTACAGTTCCTGCGTTCAGTGTTTTAGAGTCTAGTTGGGAAGACATGTTGTACTAAGCTGAAAATGCAACAAACATGCAAAACTGTAAGTGTTCACTATTAAATATGCATGATTGATGGTAAGAACTATAGGACTTCAAAAGGAGGCACTTGTGGTGGCTTGAGTGGGCAGAGGCTGTACTGTAGTGAGGAAGCCCTGGAGCCAGAAGCCCTGGGGCTGAATCCCTGCCTTTCTGCCTAAGAGCTGTGAGTGCTTGCTTAACTTATTTAACCTCTCTAGGCCTCGCCTTTCTTCTCCTATAAAAGAGAACAACAGGAATACCTATCCCGTAAAGCAATGATATGGATTAAATGAATTAATGTAAACATCTCACTATGTGTATTGGTTTCATTTACCAGTGCCTGATATATGGAAAGTTATACATATATGGAAAGCAGTCAATAAATTTTAGTCATTGTTAGGGAATACAACTTTCTAGAGTTGTGTTTTGATATATTAACTTAATTTGGGGGGGTTCACTATTTATTTATGACAAATATTCCACATCCATGATCCTCTCCAGTCAGGAGTTCTTTGAGAGATGCCGTCCGCCTTGGCCAGTTGGAGAATGGAGTCTTCTGACTCACCCATCCTGTGAATGGCCCTGCAGATAGAGTAGGTTTTAAACTGGCCATTGAACCTGGCTGTCACCTTGTCAAGCTCGGCCAAATTCGTCTGGACGGACGCGTGGTCCTTGGAGCCGCTGATGCGGTTGTGCGGTGCGTACAGGTCCACGAAATCGTCGTTTTGCATGTTGAGGGCGCGTCTGGTGGCACCACAGTGGGCGCGAACGCAGAAAGCAAACTTTTTTTAACATCTTTATTGGAGTATAACTGCTTTACAATGGAGTGTTAGTTTCTGCTTTATAACAAAGTGAATCAGCTGTACATATACATATATCCCCGTATCTCCTCCTTCTTGCGTCTCCCTTCCACCCTCCCTATCCCACCCCTCTAGGTGGTCACAAAGCACCGAGGTGATGTACCTGTGCTATGTGGCTGCTTCCCACTAGTTACCTATTTTACATTTGGTAGTGTATATATGGCAATGCCACTCTCTCACTTCATCCCAGCTTACCCTTCCCCCTCCCTGTGTCCTCAAGTCCATTCTCTACGTCTGCGTCTTTATTCCTGTCCTGCCCATAGGTTCTTCAGAACCTTTTTTTTGTTTTTTTAGATTCCATATATATGTGTTATTTGTCTTTCTCTTTCTGACTTACTTCACTCTGTGTGACAGTCTCTAGGTCCATCCACCTCACTACAAAAACTCATTTTCGTTTCTTTTTATAGCTGAGTAATATTCCATTGTATATATGTGCCGCGTCTTCTTTATCCATTCATCTGTCGATGGACACTTAGGTTGCTTCCATGTCCTGGCTCTTGTAAATAGAGCTTCAGTGAACATTGTGGTGCATGACTCTTTTTGAATTGTGGTTTTCTCAGGGTATATGCCCAGTAGTGGGATTGCTGGGTCATATGGTCGTTCTAATTTTAGTTTTTTAAGGAACCTCCATACTGTTCTCCATAGTGGCTGTATCAATTTACATTCCCACCCACGGTGCAAGAGGGTTCCCTTTTCTCCACACCCTCTCCAGCATTTATTGTTTGTAGATTTTTTGATGATGGCCATTCTGACCGGTGTGAGGTGATACCTCATTGTAGTTTTGATTTGCATTTCTCTAATGATTAGTGATGTTGAGTATCATTTCATGTGTTTGTTGGCAATCTGTATATCTTCTTTGGAGAAATGTCTATTTAGGTCTTCTGCCCATTTTTGGATTGGGTTGTTTGTTTTTTTTGATATTGAGCTGCATGAGCTGCTTGTATATTTTGGAGATTAATCCTTTGTCAGTTGCTTCGTTTGCAACTGTTTTCTCCCATTCTGAGGGTTGTCTTTTCATCTCTTTTATGGTTTTGTTTGCTGTGCAAAAGCTTTTAAGGTTCACTAGGTCCCATTTGTTTATTCTTGTTTTTATTTCCATTTCTCTAGGAGGGGGGTCCAAAAGGATCTTGCTGTGATTTATATCTTAGAGTGTTCTGCCTATGTTTTCCTCTAAGAGTTTTATAGTGTCTGGCCTTACATTTAGGTCTTTAATCCATTTTGAGTTTATTTTTGTGTATGGTGTTAGGGGGTGTTCTAATTTCATTCTTTTACATGTAGCTGTCCAGTTTTCCCAGCACCACTTATTGAAGGGGCTGTCTTTTCTCCATTGAATATTCTTGCCTCCTTTATCAAAAATAAGGTGACCATGTGTACATGGGTTTATCTCTGGGCTTTCTATCCTGTTCCATTGATCTGTCTTTGTTTTTGTGCCAGTACCATACTGTATTGATACTGTAGCTTTGTAGTATTAGTCTGAAGTCAGAGAGCCTGATTCCTCCAGCTCCGTTTTTTCTTTCTCAAGATTGCTTTGCCTATTTGGGGTCTTTTGTGTTTCCATACAAATTGTGAAATTTTTTGTTTTAGTTCTGTGAGAAATGCCATTGGTAGTTTGATAAGCGTTGCATTGAATCTGTAGTTTGCTTTGGTTAGTATAGTCATTTTCACAATGTTGATTCTTCCAGTCCAAGAACATAGTATATCTCTCCATCTGTTTGTATAATCTTTAATTTCTTTATTCAGTGTCTTATAGTTTTTTGCATACAGGTCTTTTGTCTCCTTAGGTAGGTTTATTCCTAGGTATTTAATCCTTTTTGTTGCAGTGGTAAATGGGAGTGTTTCCTTAATGTGTCTTTCAGATTTTTCATCATTAGTGTATAGGAATGCAAGAGATTTCTGTGCCTCAATTTTGTATCCTGCTACTTTACCAAATTCATTGGGATAGCTTTACTCCTTTTCTGATTTGGATCCCTTTTATATCTTTTTCTTCTCTGATTGCTGTGGCTAAAACTTCCAAAACTATGTTGAATAAGAGTGGTGAGAGTGGACAACCTTGTTTTGTTCCTGGTCTTAGAGGAAATGCATTGAGAATGATGTTGGCTGTGGGTTTGTCATATATGGCCTTTATTATGTAGAGGTAAGTTCCCCCTATGCCTACTTTCAGGTGGTTTTTTTAAAATCATAAATCGGTATTGAATTTTCTCAAAAGCTTTTTCTGCATCTATTGAGATGATCATATGGTTTTTGTCCTTCAATTTGTTAATATGGTTTATTACATTGATTGATTTACTTATATTGAAGAATCCTTGCATTCCTGGAATAAATCCCACTTGATCATGGTGTATGATCCTTTTAATGTGCTGTTGGATTCTGTTTGCTAGTATTTGGTTGAGGATTTTTGCATCTACGTTCATCAGTGATACCGGCCTGTAGTTTTCTTTCTTTGTGACATCTTTGTCTGGTTTTGATATCAGGGTGATGCTGGCAGCGATTTTTCAATTAGTAAAATAATTTGCTCTATTCCAGTAGTTTTGAGGAAATCATAGTTCCTTGTTCTCTGTTTCTTTTCCTGTTCTTTTCTACTACATTTCTTAGATCTTCCTTTTCCACCCAGTTTGCTTCTTTCTCAGATTTGGTCTCTGTTTCTACATATCTTTCTCTGATACCCCTCCTCCCATTTCCATTCAATATTTAATATTTTGCAAGAATTCAGCTAAGACTCAACAGACATCCATTAAGCGGGATTTTGGCATCTATGGCAATACTGGAGTGCAGTAAAAGAATTTCTGAAGGGGTATGTATACTCTATGTACTATAATCTGTTGGCCAGTCTGCAGACTGGCTGCTCGCACACTGCCCTCTTCTTATTGGCTATCGTCTTCCAGGGCCCTGGAGGCAGGGTCAACCAGTAGACAGCTCAGCTCTGTTGTTCTTTGAGAAGTTTATGAAGATACTTATTGACTCAGATTCATCAAGAAATACCACCAGGGTTTCAAAGGTTCACTGTTTGTGAATATACCAATATGACATCAGTAATACCTGGTATGTTTAAAATGGGGAAGATCTTTCTACTCCAGTCTGCAGAGTGATATCCAATTAGGAAATCCTTTGCATATTTTTTCTGGCTGTATATATAGTTTTCCACACTGCTTTTTTTTATTTGTACGTCTCCTTATTATTAAAGAATAATCCCTAAATATAGTTCATATTAGTTGTATAATGCTCCATCATATTAGTGTTCTACAATAGTATTGTTATTCTCCTCTTGTTGGTCGTTTAAGTTGCTTTTGTGTTTTCCACTCTAAACAATGCTGGAAGGACAGTTTTGTGAATTTATCTTTGTCCAAATATCAGCTTATTGCTTTAAGATAGACTCCTAGATGAATGGGTAAAGAAGATGTGATACACACACACACACACACACACACAGGAATACTGTTCAGCCATGAGAAAGAAGGAAATCCTGCCATTAGCAACAGCAAGGATGGATCTCGAGAGTATTATGCTAAGTGAAAAAAGTCAGAGAAACACAAATACTCTGTGATATAACTTATATGTGGAGTCTAAAAAAGTCGAACGGATAGAAACAGAATATTCTACCCTGGTTATGAGGAGTTGAGGGATGGGAGAGTTGGAGAGATGTTGGTCAACGGGTACAAACTTGCAGTTGTAAGCAGAATAAGTTTCAGGGATATAATGTACAACATGGTGATTATAGTTAACAATACTGTATCATATAATTGAAAGTTGCTAAGGGAGTAGATCTTAAAATGTTCTCACTACAAAGAGGAAATGGTAATTGTGTGACCTGCTGGAGGTGTTAGATAACACTAACACCTCCATCATTTTGGTAATCATTTTGTAATAGTGTTTCAAATCAACACATTGTACACCTTAAACTATGTTATATCTCAATTAAAAAAGAAAAAGAAAAAAAAAATCTTCCTCGAAGCAGAATTACTGGGTTAAGGAGTGTGAACGTTTAAAGGATTTTAACCATCTTCCAGAAAATTGAGCCAATCTGTAGTCCCTCACCTGCTCTGAGTAATATCCACCCCCCCTTTATTTTGTCATCTGTTGCTAATTTGATAGGTGAAGATGATATCTCATTGTTATTTTATTTATTTATTTATTTTTTGCGGTAAGCGGGCCTCTCACTATTGTGGCCTCTCCCTTTGTGGAGCACAGGCTCCGGACGCGCAGACTCAGCGGCCATGGCTCACGGGCCCAGCTGCTCCGCAGCATGTGGGATCTCCCGGACTGGGGCACGAACCCGTGTCTCCTGCATTGGCAGGCGGACTCTAAACCACTGCACCACCAGGGAAGCCCCTCATTGTTATTTTAAATTATAGAATTTATCCTTGATTCCTAGTGAGACTGAATATTAAAATTTTTTCTAGTAAAATAAAATCTTGCAATCCTTACTTAATTTTTGTGTATCATAGTTCAAAAATAGATTTTTTTGGTACTTTGACTCACTTATTTTAGAAATATGCAAAATCAACAGGCTTTGAATCTGTCTTCTCCCCTGTCTCCTGATGGTTTTAATGCCTAAGTATTGATGTTTCTATTGCATCCACACATAAAAGTGTAATCATACTTCAACTGATTATTTCTGGAAATGACTTTAACCAACTGTGTAGGATGGAGAACCTTCTTCTTACTGTGGAAAGAATGGGAGAAGGCTCTCACTAAGCCTCTTCCCTATCTTACCGTGTTCCAGTAGTGTGTGAAGGACCTTAAAAAAGTTGCTTTCCTGAATCTTTAAGGGCTGATTCATCTCTTTTAGGCTCAGTCACATTTTTCTAACCTCTGTATCCTCAGGCAAAAAACTGTGGTTTAAACATGGCATCCCAATGAGTCAGGAAATGACTTCATTTCTTACCAAACTGCTTTTCTCTTTAATGGGAAGCCCTGAAATAGATGTGCCTCACATCCCTGCTGCAAGCCTTCGCTGTCATTTAGAGGAGCTATTGCTCTATCAGAACTCACACTGAAGACTATTCTTCCAGGGAGACAATTTTGTTATAAAGAAGTGATTTGTTATTTTAAGTCTTGGCAAACAAGCATACGAGGGGGAAATAAGTTCATTTGGAGAGATGGCAATAATTCTCAGTGAGATGTGCCTTCTACCTTACTTTTGTTTTACAGAAAGGGCCAGGACTTGGCATGAGCTAACATTCTGTAAAACTAATCTATCAGGCTCAGCCAGCTTCTGCTCATTGCCCTTGAAAATAGACTGCCTTGTCTTTTATACACCTGTGTGCGATACTCCTTCTGTTGCTTAAGTGGGACACAGTTAGAAGAAACACCCAATAAAGTACTACAAACGCCTTGTGATCATAATCAGGAATTGGTAGTAATTCACACGTGACAAAATAATTTGTACTAAGTTTTCCAAAGCCATGCTGTGTCTCCACCAGTGATTGCCTATGCTGGCTTATTTATTCCAAGTCTCATTGGAAGCAATTACAGACATTTTAAAATAGGCAGTCAAAATAACAAGTCATTTAGACTGGCAATTATGCATTATATGTAGTTGTCCTTTCTATTAGAGGATGACACTATTGATGCTACAACCTCCCCATGTTAAAAAAAAATGTGGCTGAAAGACTGAAGTGTGACTGTCAGATTCTTCCACTCGGATCACGCACACTGCCTGTCATTTTGCTGTGAACTCAAGTGGCAGCCTGCAGGCGTCTTGGCTTTTCTTCTCCACCTCTTAGCCTCGTGGTCAGGGCCTAATTAGGCATTATGAGCAGGCAGAGAACGCATTTACAAAGTCCGCTCATGTTGGAGATGGTCTCGAGGCCTCAGTGAGGGTTAGAGGTTTCTGGGTGATTCTTGAGCTTTGACCCACTGGAGGTGCAGTTGGCTCGGCAGGCATTTCCTTTAGGGTGACAAAACAGGGATGCTTTTCCACCAAGCCTGGTGTCCTTCAGAACTTCAGATCATTCCATGTTTTAGTGGAGGCTGTGAAGACATAGGATTTCTTTGTCAAACTTATATTTGTGGAATGCGGCAGTCTTAACTGTGTTTAATGTGTTTGGTTGATTTGCAAAATGGGCTGTCTCCTTAAAAAAGTCAAGATGTAAAAAGGCTGTATCTTTCGCTGAGAGGCTGAGTTAATAAGGAACAGCTGGGGCCGAGTGGTGTCATGTGCCACCTGCGTGAAAGGCTGCCCAGAGGCTCACACCAAAAGAGAATGCTCCAGGGAAGTGGGTTTCAGACCTATTATTATTATTTTTTTGCTATTTTTTTTCTTTTTGCAGAGGATAATTTTTTGTATAGAAATCATTTGTAAAACCCCCAAATGTATCAGAGATCCAGGCTGACATGCTGTGGATAAAGTTAGAGTGGGAAGCCCAGGACTCAGTCATCTTTCCCATCTTAAGCAGCAGTCCTTAAAGGTCCTCCTTGGAGTTTTGGGGAGCAAGGATGCACAATAAGAGTGTTTTGGGTAGTGGGATGTGTAACCCAGAGAATTGACAAGATTCATTTGGGTGTTGGAAGGAAATGGTAGTCATTCTATCTATATTTATTTTCCCCATATCTTTAAAACTTTTCTGTTTTTATATGTATGATAATATAATAATGCACTGATACATTGGCACCCATAATTTATAAATAAGCATCATAGCTTGGAGGAGCATGCTTAATTTATTTTCCAATAGAGATACACCTCCAAGATTATTTGGAGGCTGCTTGTTAAGAATTCAGGAAAGGACTTCCCTGGTGGCACAGTGCTTAAGAATTCACCTGCCAATGCAGGGGACATGGGTTCGAGCCCTGGTCCAGGAAGACCTGCATGCTGTGGAGCAGCTGAGCCCGTGCACCACAACTACTGAGCCTAGCCTGCGCTCTAGAGCCCAAAGCCGCAACTACTGAAACCCTCGCAGCCAGAGCCCGTGCTACGCAGCAAGAGAAGCCAGCCCAATGAGAAGCCTGCGCACTGCAATGAAGAGTAGCCCCTGCTCGACGCAACTAGAGAAGGCCCGCATAGCAACAAAGACCCAACGCAGCCAAAAATAAATAAATTAAAAAAAAAAAGAATTCAGGAAAGATGGTTTATGGGCACAGTGTAGATGATTCAGTGGAGTGGAATTTTACATTTTGGACTTTGTAGTGGGCTGAATGGCCCCAAAGATATCAGGTTCTAATCCCTGGAATCTATAAATATTACCTTATTTGGAAAAAGGTTCTTTGCAGATGTGATTGTGTTATGCATTTTAGGATGAGGAGATAATCCTGGATTACCTAGGTGGTCCCTACTTGCTTCACAGGTGTTCTTATATGAGAGAGATAGAGGGAGATTTGACGTACACAGAGGAGAAGACAGAGGCAGAGACTGGAGTTATGCAACCACAAGCCAAGGAATGCCTGCAGCCACCAGAACCTGAAAGAGGCAAAGGACTGACTCTCTCCTAGAGTCCTGGGGGGAGTGTGGTCCTGCTGACACCTTGATTTTAGCATAGTGATGCTAATTTCAGACTTCTGGCCTTTAGAACTGAGTGAGCAGATTTCTGTTATTTTAAGCGACCAAGTTTGTGGTAGTTTGTTAGAGCAGCCCTAGGAAATGAGTAAATCCTCCCCTCCTTTTTAATTCATAGCAGAAAATGAGTTGGGTCAGCAGCCCCTAAAGTGGTTCTTAAACTCAAATATCAAAGGGACCAGGAACGTATTGAATGTTGATTGATATTATCGGGAGGGGCAGTCCAAGTGGTGAACTCAAGGGGGTAAGCTCAAGTTAATGGCAATAAAATTCAAATTCTTTTAATACTCTACGCTGACTAAATTAAATGGGTCCACAGGCTGTTTTGGTTAATTGCTGAAATCTTTGAGTCTAAGCAGAAAAGACTTGGAGAAATTTATCACTGAGGCTTAAGAAAATGAAACCCGGCCAGTCTATTGGATGAGTTCCTTTGGGCTAAAAGATAATACCAAGAGGCAGAGAGAGTTTGACCCAAAGATTTTAGGAGGTTCTATGGGCCACATCTCATAGCCAAAACTTGAGTCAGGCAATGTACCAGAGCAAGTCTGACTCTTTGATAGGAAAATATTTACAGTTTTTATCAACCCCAGTTTTACAATATATATACAATCCCAAATTTACAATATTTATAAGTAAACAAATCTCTAAATCTGTTCCTGTTATCACCAGGGCTACCTGTGTAATAAAAAAGGGATTAGGCTTTGTCATGCCTATAATATTCCAAATAGACTATGGCCAGTTTTTCTGGCTCTCCAGGCCATAGGTAAAAGATTCTAAATTTCGAAATTTTATATATCAGGTTATGTTTACCTGTTGTATCTGGGCAACTAGTACCCAGCAAAGATGAATACAGAATTTAGCTGAAATATTCTAAAGCAAGAAATTAGCAGTTGCAAGAAAGATGTCAAAGCCTTCTTTGAGGAGGTCATGATTGAGAGCCATCGTGGGGAGAGGTGCTGATTACCAAGTTTTCAGCCCACCTGGGTTCACATCAATTTTGTTTAGATTCACTCTTCTATATTTAATATTGGGCCTCTGGGGCATCAAGTCTCTAATTTCAAATGGTTAATTTTTGTCAGCACATAGGACCTTTTGTAGCTTTTAGAGAGCGTTTTAAAGAAGTTGTGTACAATCTGTCCTTTTCTAGTTATATTTTTAGATTTATACTTTTTATAAAGCAAAGAGCCATGTTTTTCAGCACCCACACAGAGAAATAAAACATTACCAGCAACCCAGAAACCCCCCAGATGTCCATTCCCACTAGTAACCCCATTCTTCCCTCCATCAGATGTAACTATCACACTGCTTTTTTTTTTTTACAGGAGTGGCTTTCTTGATTTTCTTTGTGGTTTTATCATCTGTGTACGTTATTCCTAAACAATATAGTTTTGCCTGTTTTTGAACTTTATTTTGATGAAATCATACTGTATGTATTTTTCTGTGTCTTACTTTTACTACTCAACATTGTGTTTCTTTCATTTATGTTCTTGTGTTTAGCTCTGACTTGTGAATTTTAACTGCTGTGTAATATTCCATTGTACGACTGTACCACAATTAATTTATCCATTTTACTGTTGATGAACAGTTATTTCTAGTTTGGGGAAATCATGAATAATGTAGATTCTTGTATATATATCCTTTTGTAGAGAAGCATGCATTTCTCCATGTTACTAGGTAACGCCAAACTGTTTTCCAAAGCAGTTGAACCAATTTATACTGTCACCAGCAGTGTGCAAGTTTTTGTTCCTGTACATCCTTGAAACACTTGGTATTATAGGACTTAACGTTTTTTGCTGAACTGATGTGATATCTTATTGTGGCTTTAATTTGCATTTTCTTGAATTACTAATGACTTTGATCACATTTTCATGTATACATATTTTTTAAAAATAAATTTATTTATTTTTGGCTGCATCGAGTCTTCATTGCGGTGCATGTGCTTCTTATTGCGGTGGCTTCTCTTGTTTGGAGCAGGGGCTCTAGGCGTGCCTGCTTCAGTAGTTGTGGCACATGGGCTCAGTAGTTGTGGCTCACGGGCTGTAGAGCACAGGCTCAGTAGTTGTGGAGTATGGGCTCAGTTGCTCCGCGGCATATGGGATCTTCCTGGAGGAGGGATTGATTCCATGTCCCCTGCATTGGCAGGTGGATTCTTAACCACTGCACCACCAGGGAAGTCCCCATGTATACATATTAAAGTATGTATGTATGTGTACATGTAAAAATGTATACACATACATATGCATATATGTACATTCTTTGACCATTTCACTTCCTCTTTTTTAAAGTTTAAGCCCATTTTACTATTGGTTTGTTTTTCTTTTCCTCATTGATTTGTGAGTTCCTTTTATGTGTGTTGCAAAAATATTTTCTCCCATTTTGTGGCTTGCCTTTTTACTGTTTTAATTATATCTTTGATGAACGGAAGTTCTTAATTACAGAAATTTTAGAAATAAAGAAAGAATAAATAGCCCATAATTCCACCACCCAAAGATAGCCATTGTTAGCATATCTTTTTTTCTCCCCAGCTTTATTGAAGTTTAAATTGACAAATAAAGTTGTATATACTTAAAGGGTACAACGTGATGATTTGATATATGTATATGTTGTGAAATGTTTACCACAATCAAGTTAGTTGACACTGCTGTCACCTCACATGGTTACCTTTTTTGGGGGGGGGGAGGTGGAGAATGCCTAAGATCCACTCTCTTAACAAATTTCCAGTATCGCATACAGTATTATTAACTGTAGTCACCATGCTGTACATTAGATTTCCAGAACGTATTCATCTTATAACTGCAAGTTTGTACTCCATTTCCCCCACACCCCAGCCCCTGGCATCCACCATTCTACTCTCTGTTTCTATGAGTTTGACTTTTTAGATTTGACATGTGAGTGAGATCATGCAGTATTTATCTTTCTGTGTCTGGCTTATTTCACTTAGCATAATGCCCTCCAGGTTCATCCATGGTGTTTCAAATGGCAGGATTTCCTTCTTTTTTGTGGCTGAATATATATATATATATATATATATAAAATACTGCATTTTCTTTATCCACTCATCTGTTGATGGACACTTAGGTTATTTTCATATCTTGAGTATTGTAAATAAGGTTAGCATATCTTTTGATCATCTTTAATGGCATATATATGCAGTATGACATTTCCTTTATGAAAGAGAGATCGTAGTTATACGTATTTACACAAATATTTAGTGACACGGATGAACACATATTCTCTGCTTTCAGGGAGCTTACAGCTTGTTAAGTCAGAAACAGGTACGTTTATAAATATGTGCCATAAAGTGTTACAGATATGACGCTGGAAGGGTGCACAAGGTATGATAGAAGCCAAGGAAAGAGTGGCCGCTTTTACCTGAGTGGGCTAGAAGAGGCGTGAGAAAGCAGACGCCATTAGCTGAGCAGGTGGGAAAAAGGCGACAGAGGCATGGTATAATTTGTGGTGGTCAGAAAATTGCAAATTGTTAAATGTAGCTAGAATGTGAGTTGGGGGGAGAGGGAAGGAAGGTGAGACGTGATGAGAGAAAAGAGATGAAGCTGAGATCTAGACAGTTGGATGCTGACCTCTTCCTAAACTGCTGTTTCTGCTTTTCCCCAGTCACTTCTTTGTTGATAGTGTAGCCTTGTAGCAATACCTCCAGGCCAGGCAGACGAAAATCTTTGGAAAGCACAAATGAAACCCAATTTGACAGGCTTTTTCATTATAGGCTAATGAGTTGTTTTGTTCCCTTAATACTTTGCTGAAAAATCTTCTCCCGTCTAACTTTAGGTTTCCACCAAGAAGTTACAGGACTCAGTGAGAAAAGTGGGTCCTAATAAGCCATTAGATGAAGATGTGGAGGAGGTAAGGTGGGGTCATACCCCGAGGACTAGGATAGCATAGCAGTTAAGAGTAGGACTTAGAGGCAGATGAATCTGAATTTGAATCTTGGCTCTTTCGCTTCCCAGCTTTGTGTCTGTGGACAAGTCACTTAACCACTCTGAGTCTCAACTTCCTCCTATGTTGGTAGGGAATGATAATATTTACCTATATATAGGGTTATTGTGAGAATTCCATACAATAATTTAGACGAATCACCTAGGAAAATGTCTAATACTTTATGTGTCATAGCTGCTCTGCTGCTATTGCCTACCCCCTCATCCCCCTTCCCCAGCCACCCCCCTCAAAACCATAGAAGTTAATCTCTTCTAGGACTTATTAAATATCCTTTAGTTGTTTCTTGATTAAGGAACTAAATTGAAATGGGGCACAGTTGGTTTTTTTCCCCCTTTATAATTATTTTTAAATTTAAAAAATTTGATCTGCCTACGTCAGATCTTCGTTGCAGCACATGGGATCTTCGTTGCAGCATGTGGGATCTTTCGTTGCGGCACGCGGGCGTCTCTCTAGTTGTGGCGTGTGGGTTTTCTCTTCTCCAGTTATGGTGCACGGGCTCCAGGGCATGTGGGCTCTGTAGTTGTGGCGTGCAGGCTCCAGAGCACATGGGCTGTGTAGTTTGCAGCATGCAGGCTCTCTGGTTGAGGTGCGCGAGCTCAGTAGTTGTGGCACATGGGTTTAGTTGCCCTGTGGCATGTGGGATCTTAGTTCCCTGACCAGTGATTGAACCCACGTCCCCTGCATTGGAAGGTGGACTCTTTACCACTGGACCACCAGGGAAGTCCCTAAATTAAATTTTTGTTTGTATCAATGTAATACATACACACAGTTTAAAAAACAAACAAAAAAATACTAAAAGGTTTATAATAAAGAAAAAGCAATTTCCTACCTTACCCTTTTTCTCCTCATAGGTCTGCTGCTCATGGGACACATCCTCACCAACATTTAGATTTTTTTTTCTTTTTCTTCTTCCTCCTCCTCTTCTTCTTCTTCTCTCTCTTTTTTTTTTTTTTGATAATAGCCATACTAACACGTATGAGGTGATATCTCATTGTGGTTTTGTTTTGCATTTCTTTGATGATTAGTGATGTTGAGCACCTTTTCGTATACTTATTGGTCATTTGTTTGTCTTTTTTGGAGAAATGTCTATTCACTTCCTTTGCTCATTTTTTAATTGGGTTATTCGTTTTTTGTTTTTTTGCTATTGAATTATAGAGTTTCTGATATATTTTGGATATTAACCTTTTACCAGATATATGGTTTGTAGATATTTTCTCCCATTCCATAGGTTGTCTTTTCATTTTATTGATTTTTTTTTGGCTGTGCAGAAGCTTTTCAGTTTGATGCTGATTCTGCTTATCTATTTTTACCTTTATTTATTTATTTATTTTTTTTGCGGTATGTGGGCCTCTTAATGTTGTGGCCTCTCCCGTTGTGGAGCACAGGCTCTGGACGCGCAGGCTCAGCGGCCATGGCTCACGGGCCCAGCCACCCTGCGGCATGTAGGATCTTCCCGGACCGGGGCATGAACCCGTGTCCCCTGCATCGGCAGGTGGACTCTCAACCACTGCGCCACCAGGGAAGCCCCCTATTTTTACTTTTGTTGCCTGTGCTTTTGGGTCATATCCAAGGTATCTTTACCAAGACCAATATCAAGAAGCTTTTTCACTATGTTTTCTTCTAAGTGTTTTATATTTTCAGGTCTTAGGTTTAAGTCTTTAATACATTTTGAGTTTTTTTTTTTTGTATGGTGTTTAAGATAAGGATCCAATTTCCTTATTTTGCATGTAGATATCTAATTTTCTCAGCACCATTTATTATCCTTTTCCCCACTGTGCATTCTTGTTACCCTTGTTGACGATGAGTTGACCATGTATGCATGGGTTTATTTCGGGCTTTCTTTTCTGTTCCATTGGTCTATATGTCTGTTTTTATAGCAGCACCATACTGCTTTAATTACTATAGCTTTGCAATATATTTTGAAATCAGGAAGTGTAATGCCTCCCTCCAGCTTTCTTCTTCTTGTTCAAAATTTCTTTGGCTAATCACAGTCTTTTGTGGTTTCATATGAACTTTAGGATTGTTTTTTACAAATTCTGTAAAAAATGCCGCTGGAATTAAAAAAATTTTTTTAATTTATTTTTATTTTTTGGCTGCGTTGGGTCTTCGTTGCTGTGCGTGGGCTTTCTCTAGTTGTGGCGAACAGGGGCTACTCTTTGTTGTGGTGCACAGGCTTCTCATTGTGGTGGCTTCTCTTGTTGCAGAGCATGGGCTCTAGGCACACAGGCTTCAGTAGTTGTGGCACATGGGCTCAGTAGTTGTGGTTCACGGGCGCTAGAGCACAGGCTCAGTAGTTGTGGCTCGCGGGCTTAGTTGCTCCGTGGCATATGGGATCTTCCCAGACCAGGGATAGAACCCATGTCCCCAGCATTGGCAGGAGGATTCTTAACCACTGTGCCACCAGGGAAGTCCACCATTGGAATTTTGATCGGGACTGCATTAAATCTGTACATCACTTTGGGTAGTAAGGACATTTTAACAATATTAATTCTTCTAATCTGTGAATACAGGGTGTCTTTCCATTTGTTTGTGTCTCCTTTAATTACTTTCATCAGTACCTTATAATTTTCAGTATATCCCATTTTCTTTATCCATTTGTCATTTGATACATGGTTGGATTGTTTCTACTTTTTGGCTGCTGTGAACTGTGCTGCTGTGAACATTCATATACACATTTTTGTGTGGACATATATTTCTATTTTCAGTAGAATTGCTGGGTCTTATGGTAATGCTGTATTTAACCTTTTGAGGAATTGCCAAACTTTTCCACAATGGCTGCACCATTTTACATTCTCATCAGCAATGTATGAGGGTTCCAGTTTTTCTGTATTCTCACCAATATTTGTTAATCTCCCCCCCTTTTTTATTATAGCCGTCTTAGTGGGAGTGAAGTAGTTTATTGTGATTTTGATTTGATTTTCCTTAATGACTAATGATCTTGAGGATCTTTTCATGTACTTATTGGCCATTTATATATGTTCTATGGAGAAATGTCTGTTCAGAATCTACTCCCACTTAAAAAATTGGGTTGTCTTGTTATTGTCTTGTAAGAGTTCTTTCTATAGACTGGATCAAGTCTCTTATTAGATATATGATTTTGCAAATATTTTCTCCCATTCTATGTGTTACCTTTTCACTTTCTTGATGCCATCCTTTCAAGCACAAAAGTTTTTAATTATGATGTAGTCCAATTCATTATGGATAATACATTTTGTCATCATAAATTCTTTCCTACACTGAGGTCACGAGGATATTTTTCTACATTATTTTCTAAAAACCTTTGACTTTTACATTTAGGTTTTTGGGTCACCTGCAATTGATTTTTTTTTGCATATGTTAGCTCAAGGTCCAAATTCATTTTTTTGCCATGTACAGAGTCACATGCCTCAGTACCACTGAGGTTTTGTTTTGCATTTCTTTGATGATTAGTGATGTGGAGCACTGTTTCCACACCTCTATGCAGTGCTCTCCCCTCATATATTAAGTGAACATACATATGTGGGTTGATTTTTCTACACTCTGTTGCACTGGTCTCTTTGTCTTGACTACTAATGACTTTATAACGTATTTTGATATCTAGTAAAAAAAAATAAAAAATATATAATATAATAATATAATATAATAAATATAATATAATAAAAATAATAAAAAAATAAAAATCTGTTGGGATTTTGATTGGGATTGCATTGAATATATAGATCAAATTCAAGTAAACCGATACTTTAAAAATAAATCTATTTATTTATTTATTTATTTTTGGCTGCATTGGGTCTTCATTGCTGCGTGTGGGCTTTTCTCTAGTTGTGGCAAGCGGGGGCTACTCTTTGTTGCGGTGCACGGGCTTTTCATTGCAGTGGCTTCTCTTGTTGTGGAGCACGGGCTCTAGGCGCACAGGCTTCAGTAGTTGTGGCACGTGGGCTCAGTAGTTGTGGCTCCCGGGCTCTAGAGTGCAGGCTCAGTAGTTGTGGTGCATGGGCTTAGTTGCTCTGCAGCATGTGGAATCTTCCTGGACCAGGGCTCGAACCCATGTCCCCTGCATTGGGAGGTGGATTTTTTTTTTTTTTTTTTTTTTTTTTTTTGCTGTATGCGGGCCTTTCACTGTTGTGGCCTCTCCCGTTGCGGTGCACAGGCTCCGGATGCGCAGGCTCAGCGGCCGTGGCTCATGGGCCCAGCCGCTCTGCGGCATGTGGGATCTTCCCGGACCGGATTGCGAACCCGTATCCCCTGCAACGGCAGGCGGACTCTCAACCACTGCGCCACCAGGGAAGCCTGGGAGTTGGATTCTTAACCACTGCGCCACCAGGGAAGTCCAAGTAAATTGATTTTAAAGTACTAAGTCTTCTAAACCATAAACGTGGTATCTCTCAATTTATAAAGTTCTTTAAAATCTTTCCATAACATTTATATTTTTCCCCATAACAATCCTACACATCTTTTGATAGATTTATTCTAAGGTCTTTGATATTTTTTGATTTGTCAAAAATGGTATCATTTCAAAATATGATTGAAATGCTTGTTGTGTCATGTAGAAACCCAATTTAATTTCTATATCATGTATTTTTGGCATGTTAATTTTTATATACAACAACTTTGCTAAATTATCTTATTATCCTAATAGTATGAATAATTTTGCATTTGCTTTTGACATAGTCATGTCTTTTGCAACAAATAGCAGTTTTTTCCTCTCTCATCTTTATTCCTTTTATTTATTTTTCTTGCCTTAATGTGCCAACTAGTGTGCTCAGTAAAATGTAATCTGGTAATACAGTAAGTTACATTAGTTGCTTTTCTAATATTAAACTTTTCCAGCATTCCAGGAATAAACTCAATTGGTCATGTTGTATTATTTCTTTCATATTCTGCTGGATTCGGTTTGATCTGTTTTCTATGGGATATTTGCATGAGTTCCTGAGTGAAATTGTCCATAATTTTTTTTCATTTTTTGAATCGGATTATCCTAGACACATAAAATTAGGTGGGGTAGTTCTCCTTTATTACCTTTTCCCTGGAAGAATTTGTGTGAAATTGGAATCTTTCTTCATTGACTATCTTACAGAACTCACCAATGAGGAGATTTGGCCCTTGCGTTTTCTTTGTAAGAACTTTTTGACTACAGACTCAGGTTCTTTAATTATTATAGGACTTTTCAGATTTTATTAAGTCAATTTGATGTTACATTTTTTTCCTAGGAATTTACCTGTTTAAATTGCAAATGTTCTTAATACCCTCTTACTGTCTTTTTCAAATGTCTGCAGAAACTCTAGTCATGGTCATTTTTTCATATGTGGCTTTGGGTATTTGTGTTTTCTCTCTTTTTACTTGTGAGCCTCGCTAGGGTTTATCAATTTTATTAGACTTTTGAAAAGTCAACTTTTGGGTTTATTATTCCTATCCATTACATATTTGTTTTCTCTTTCATTAATTTCACCTCTTTATTGTTTTCTTCATCCTTCTTTCTTTGGTTATATTGTGCTGGGTTTTTTTCTTTTTTTTTTTTTACATCTTTATTGGAGTATAATTGCTTTATAATGTGTTAGTTTCTGCTGTCTAACAAAGTGAATCAGCTATATGTATACATATATCCCCATATCCCCTCCCTCCCACCCTTGTAGGTGGTCACAGAGCACCGAGCTGATCTCATTGTGCTATGCAGCTGCTTCCCACTAGCTATCTATTTTACATTTGGTAGTGTATATATGTCCATACCACTCTCTCACTTCATCCCAGCTTACCCTTCCCCCTCCCCGTGTCCTCAAGTCCATCTTCTATGTCTGCATCTTTATTCCTGTTCTGCCAATATGTTCTTCATAACCATTTCCTTTAAAAAGAATTTTTTTAGATTCCATATATATGTGTTAGCATACGGTATTTGTTTTTCTCTTTCTGACTTACTTCACTCTGTGTGACAGACTCTAGGTCCATCCACCTCACTGCAAATAACTCAATTTCATTTCTTTTTATGGCTGAGTAGTATTCCATTGTATATATGTGCCACATCTTCTTTATCCATTCACTGCTGATGGACACTTAGGTTGCTTCCATGTCCTGGCTATTGTAAATAGTGCTGCAGTGAACATTGTGGTACATGACTCTTTTTGAATTATGGTTTTCTCAGGGTATATGCCCAGTAGTGGGATTACTGGGTCATACGGTAGTTGTATTTATAGTTTTTTAAGGAACCTCCATACTGTTCTCCATAGTGGCTCTATGAATTTACATTCCCACCAGCAGTGCAAGAGGGTTCCCTTTTCTCCACACCGTCTCCAGCATTTATTGTTTGTAGACTTTTTGATGATGGACATTATGATGGGTGTGAGGTGATACCTCATTGTGGTTTTGATTTGCATTTCTCTAATGATTAGTGATGTTGAGCATCGTTTCATGTGTTTGTTGGCAATCTGTATATCTTCTTTGGAGAAATGTCTATTTGGGTCTTCTGCCCATTTGTGGAATGGGTTGTTTGTTTTTCTGATATTGAGCTGCGTGAGCTGCTTGTATATTTTTGAGATTAATCCTTTGTCTGTGGCTTCATTTGCAACTGTTTTCTCCCATTCTGAGTGTTGTCTTTTCGTCTTGTTTATGGTTTCCTTTGCTGTGCAAAAGCTTTTAAGTTTTATTAAGTCCCATTTGTTTATTCTTTTTATTTCCATTTCTCTAGGAGGTGGGTCAAAAAGGATCTTGCTGTGATTTATGTCATAGAGTGTTCTGCCTATGTTTTCCTCGAAGAGTTTTATAGTGCCTCGCCTTACATTTAGGTCTTTAATCCATTATGAGTTTATTTTTGTGTATGATATTAGGGAGTGTTCTAATTTCATTCTTTTACATGTAGCTGTCCAGTTTTCCCAGCACCACTTATTGAAGAGGCTGTCTTTTCTCTACTGTATATTCTTGCCTCCTTTATCAAAAATAAGGAGACCATATGTGCATGGGTTTTAAGGAGACAGTATGCTCATGGGTTTATCTCTGGGCTTTCTATCCTGTTCCATTTATCTATATTTCTGTTTTTGTGCCAGTACCATACTGTCTTGATTACTGTAGCTTTATAGTATAGTCTGAAGTCAGGGAGCCTAATTCCTCTAGCTCCGTTTTTCTTTCTCAAGATTGCTTTGGCTATTCGGGGTGTTTTGTGTTTCCATACAGATTGTGAAATTTTTTGTTCTAGTTCTGTGAAAAATGCCATTGGTAGTTTGATAGGGATTGCATTGAATCTGTAGATTGCTTTGGATAGTAGAGTCATTTTCACAATGTTGATTCTTCCAATCCAAGAGCATAGTATATCTCTCCATCTTTATGTATCATCTTTAATTTCTTTATTCAGTGTCCTCTAGTTTTCTGCATACAAATCTTTTGCCCCCTTAGGTAGGTTTATTCCTAGGTATTTTATTCTTTTTGTTGCAGTGGTAAATGGGAGCGTTTCCTTAATTTGTCTATCAGATTTTTCATCATTAGTGTATAGGAATGCAAAAGATTTCTGTGCATTAATTTTGTATCCTGCTACTTTACCAAATTCATTGATTAGCTATAGTAGTGTTCTGGTAGCATCTTTAGGATTCTCTATGTATAGTATCATGTCATCTGCAGACAGTGACAGTTTTACTTCTTCTTTTCCGATTTGGATTCCTTTTATTTCTTTTTCTTCTCTGATTGCTGTGGCTAAAGTTTCCAACACTATGCTGAGTAATAGCGGTGAGAGTGGGCAACCTTGTCTTGTTCCTGATCGTAGAGGAAATGGTTTCAGTTTTTCACCGTTGAGGACGATGTTGGCTGTGGGTTTGTCATATATGGCCTTTATTATGTTGAGGTAGATTCCCTCTATGCCTACTTTCTGGGGGGTTTTTGTCATAAATGGGTGTTGAATTTTGTTGAAAGCCTTTCCTGTATCTATTGAGATTATCATATGGTTTTTATCCTTCAATTTGTTAGTATGGTTTATCACATTGACTGATTTGTATATACTGAAGAATCCTTGCATTCCTGGGATAAACCCCACTTGATCATGGTGTATAATCCTTTTAATGTGCTATTGGATTCTGTTTGTTAGTGTTTTGTTGAGGATTTTTGCATCTGTGTTCATCAGTGATATTGGCCTGTAGTTTCCTTTTTTTGTGAAATCTTTGTCTGGTTTTGGTATCAGGGTGCTGGTGGCCTTGTAGAATGAGTTTGGGAGTGTTGCTCCCTGTGCTATATTTTGGAAGAGTTTGAGAAGGATGGGTGTTAGCTCTTCTCTAAATGTTTGATGGAATTCACCTGTGAATCCATCTGGTCCTGGACTTATGTTTGTTGGAAAATTTTTAATCACAGTTTCAATTTCAGTGCTTGTGATTGGTATGTTTATATTTTCTATTTCTTCCTGGTTCAGTCTCAGAAGTTTGTGCTTTTCTAAGAATTTGTCCATCTCTTCCAGGTTGTCCATTTTATTGGCATATAGTTGCTTGTAGTAATCTCTCATGATCCTTTGTATTTCTGCAGTGTCAGTTGTTACCTGTCCTTTGTCATTTCTAATTCTGTTGATTTGAGTCTTCTCCCGTTTTTCTTTTCTTTTTTTTTTTTTTTTTTTTTGCGGTATGTGGGCCTCTCACTGTTGTGGCCTCTCCCGTTGTGGAGCACAGGTTCCTGACGTGCAGGCTCAGCAGCCATGGCTCATGGGCCCAGCCGCTCCGCAGCATATGGGATCTTCCCGGACCGGGGCACCAACCCGTGTCCCCTGCATTGGCAGGCAGACTCTCAACCACTGTGCCACCAGGGAAACCCCTCCCTTTTTTTCTTGGTGAGTCTGGCTAATGGTTTATCAATTTTGTTTATCTTCTCAAAGAACCAGCTTTTAGTTTTATTGATCTTTGCTATTGTTTCCTTC
The DNA here is from genome assembly GCF_937001465.1 of Orcinus orca. NCBI lineage: Eukaryota > Metazoa > Chordata > Mammalia > Artiodactyla > Delphinidae > Orcinus > Orcinus orca. Next base: position 21,971,244 of record NC_064580.1, read on the forward strand.
ATTTCTTTTTCATATATTTCTGATCTGAGCTTTACAATTTCATTCCTTCTGCTAACTTTGGGGGTTTTTTTGTTTTCTTTCTCTAATTGCTTTAGGTATAAGGTTAGGTTGTGTATTTGAGATTTTTCTTGAGGTAGGATTGTATTGCAGTAAACTTCCCTCTTAGAACTGCTTTTGCTGCATCCCATAGGTTTTGGGTTGTTGTGTTTTCATTATCAGTTTTTCAAGGTATTTTCTGATTTCCTCTTTGATGTTTTCAGATTTCTCTTGGTTATTTAGTAACATATTGTTTAGCCTCCATGTGTTTGTATTTTTTTTACAGTTTTTTTCCTGCACTTGATATCTAGTTTCAGAGCATCATGGTCGGAAAAGATACTTGCTATGATTTCAATTTTCTTAAATTTACCAAGGCTTGATTTGTGACCCAAGATACGGTCTGTCCTGGAGAATGTTCCATGAGCACTTGAGAAGAAAGTGTATTCTGTTGTTTTTGGATGGAATGTCTTATAAATATCAGTTAAGTCCATCTTGTTCAATGTGTAATTTAAGACTTGTGTTTCCTTATTTGCTTTCATTTTGGATGATCTGTGCATTGGTGAAAGTGGGGGGTTAAAGTCCCCTACTATTATTGTGTTACTGTTGATTTCCCTTTATATGGCTGTTAGCATTTGCCTTATGTATTGAGGTGCTCCTATGTTGGGTACATAAATATTTGCAATTGTTATATCTTCTCTGTGGATTGATCCCTTGATCATTATATAGTGTCCTTCTTAGTCTCTTGTAATAGTCTTTATTTTAAAGTCTATTTTGTCTCATATGAGAATTGCTACTCCAGCTTTCCTTTGATTTCCATTTGCATGGAATATCTTTTTCCATTCCCTCACTTTCAGTCTGTATATGTCCCTAGGTCTGAAGTGGGTCTCTTGTAGACAGCACATATATGGGTCTTGTTTTTGTATCCATTCAGCCAGTCAATGTCTTTTGGTTGGAGTATTTAATCCATTTACATTTAAGGTAATTATCAATATGTATGTTCCTATTACCATTTTCTTAATTGTTTTGGGTTTGTTATTATAGGTCTTTTCCTTCTCTTGTGTTTCCTGCCTAGAGAAGTTCCTTTAGCATTTGTTGTAAAGCTGGTTTGGTGGTGCTGAATTCTCTTAACTTTTGCTTGTTTGTAAAGCTTTTGATTTCTCCTTCAAATCTGAATGAGGTCCTTGCTGGGTAGAGTAATCTTGGTTTTAGGTTTTTTCCCTTTCATCACTTTAAATATGTCCTGCCACTCCCCTCTGCCTTGCAGAGTTTCTGCTGAAAGATCAGCTGTTAACCTTATGGAGATTCCCTTGTGTGTTATTTGTTGCTTTTCCCTTGCTGCTTTTAATATTTTTTCTTTGTATTTAATTTTTGATAGTTTGATTAATATGTGTTGGCATGTTTCTCCTTGGATTTATCCTGTATGGGACTTTCTGAGCTTCCTGGACTTGATTGACTATTTCCTTCCCCATGTTAGGGAAGTTTTCAACTATAATCTCTTCAAATATTTTCTCAGACCCTTTCTTTTTCTCTTCTTCTTCTAGGACCCCTATAATTCGAATGTTGGTGCGTTTAATGTTGTCCCAGAGGTCTCTGAGAGTGTCCTCAATTCTTTTTATTCTTTTTTCTGTATTCTGCTCTGCAGTAGTTATTTCCTCTATTTTATGTTCCAGGTCAGTTATCCATTCTTCTGCCTCAGTTATTCTGGTATTGATTCCTTCTAGAGAATTTTTAATTTCATTTATTGTGTTGTTCATCATTGTTTGTTTTCCCTTTAGTTCTTCTAGGTCCTTGTTAAACATTTCTTGTATTTTCTCGATTCTGTTTCCAAGATTTTGGATCATCTTTACTATCATTACCCTGAATTCCTTTTCAGGTAGCGTGCCTATTTCCTCTTCATTTGTTTGGTCTGGTGGGTTTTTACCTTGCTCCTTCATCTGATGTGTATTTCTGTCTTCTCATTTTGTTTAACTTAACTGTGTTTGAGGTCTCCTTTTTGCAGGCTGCAGGTTTCTAGTTTCCATTGTTTTTGATGCCTGTCCCCAGTGGGTGAGGTTGGTTCAGTGGGTTGTTTAGGCTTCCTGGTGGAGGGGACTGGTGCTTGTGTTCTGGTGGGTGGAGCTGGATCTTGTGTTGCTGGTGGGCAGGGCCATGTCTGGTCGTGTGTTTTGGGGGTGTCTGTGAACTTAGTATGATTTTAGGCAGGCTCTCTGCTAATGGGTGGGGTTGTGTTCCTGTTTTGCTAGTTGTTTGGCATGGGGCATCCAGTGCTGGAGTTTCATGTCCATTGGGTGGAGCTGGGTCTTTGCGTTGAGACGGAGATCTCTGGGAGAGCTCTCGCCGATTGATATTATGTGGGGCCGGGAGGTCTCTGGTGGTCCAGTGTCCTGAACTGGACTCACCCACCTCAGAGGCTCAGGCCTGACATCAGGCCAGAGCACCAAGACTCTGTCAGCCACACAGCTTAGAAAAAAAGAGAGAAAAAAAAGAAAGAAAAAAAATAATAAATAAATGAAAAAAATTTTTTAAATAAAAAAGAAGAAAGCAACCAAACCAGTAAACAAATCCACCAATGATAAGAAGCACTAAACACTAAACTAAGATAAACATAAGAATCCAAAACAAATCAGTCACAGACAGCAAACCCCAAGTCTACAGTTGCTCCCTAAGTCCACCACCGCAATTTTGGGATGATTCATTGTCTATTCAGGTATTCCACAGATGCAGCATAGAAACTTGTGGGGATAATCTGTTGCTCCTCAGGCCGCATGGAGAGATTTCCCATTCTCTTCTTTGTTCTCACAGCTCCTGGGGTTCAGCTTTGGTTTTGGCCCCACCTCTGTGTGTACGTCACCCTCAGACATCTGTTCCCCACCCAGACAGGACGGGGTTAAAGGAGCAGCTGATTCGGGGGCACTGGCTCACTCAGGCCGGGGGGAGGGAGGGGTACGGAATGTGGGGTGATCCTGCGGGGGCAGAGGCCAGCGTGATGTTGCAATAGCCTGGGGCACGCCATGTGTTCTCTCGGGGAAGTTGTCCCTGGATCACGGGTCCCTGTCAGTGGCGGGCTGCACAGGCTCCCAGTGGGAAGGTTGTGGATAGTGACCTGTGCTCGCACACAGGATTCTTGGTGGCTGCAGCAGCATTAGTGTTTCATGCCCATCTCTGGGGTCCGAGCTGATAGCCGCAGCTCACACCTGTCTCTGAAGCTCGTTTAGGTGGTTCTCTGCATCCCCTCTCCTTGCGCACCCTGAAACAATGGTCTCTTGCCTCTTAGGCAAGTCCAGACATTTTCCTGGCTAGCTGTGCCGCACTAGCGCCATTCAGGCTGTGTTCACGCAGCCAACCCCAGTCCTCTCCCTGGGATTCGACCAAAGCCCGAGCCTCAGCTCCCAGCCCCCGTCCACCCCGGCGGGTGAGCAGACAAGCCTCTCGGGCTGGTGAGTGCTGGTCAGCACCGATCCTCTGTGCGGGAATCTCTCCGCTTTGCCCCCTGCACCCCTGTGGCTGTGCTCTCCCCTGCGGTTCCGAAGCTTCCCCCTCCGCCACCCCCGTCTCCGCCCGCGAAGGGGCTTCCTAGTGTGTGGAAACTTTTCCTCCTTCACGGCTCACCCCCACTGGTGCAGGTCCCATCACTATTCTTTTGTCTCTGTTTATTCTTTTTTTTTTGCCCTACCCAGGTAAGTGGGGAGTTTCTTGCCTTTGGGAGGTCTGAGGTCTTCTGCCAGTGTTCAGTAGGTGTTCTGTAGGAGTTGTTCCACATGCATATGTATTTTTGATGTATTTGTGGGGAGGAGGGTGATGTCCGCGTCTCACTCCTCCACCATCTTGAAGGTCCTCCCGTAACTTCTTGATATGGATGCTTAGTTCATTCGTTCTCAATCCTGCGTCTTTTCTAATATAAGCGTTTAAAATTTAGAAATCTTTTTTTTTCCTGTCATTTGACTTTGTTGGTATTTTTTTTTAATAAATCTCTTTATTTATTTATTTTTGGCTGTGTTGGGTCTTCATTGCTACACGTGGGCTTTCTCTAGTTGCAGCGAGTGGGGGTGCTCTTTGTTGTGGTGAGTGGGCTTCTCATTGTGGTGGCTTCTCTTGTTGCGGGGCATGGGCTCTAGGCACACTGGCTTCAGTAGTTGTGGCTTGCGGGCTCAGTAGTTGTGGCTCGCCGGCTCTAGAGCGCAGGCTCAGTAGTTGTGGTGCACGGGCTTAGGTGCTCCGCAGCATGTGGGACCTTCCCACACTGGGGATCGAACCCATGTCCCCTGCATTGGCAGGTGGATTCTTAACCACTGAGCCACCAGAGAAGTCCCCTGTTGGTAATGTTTTATGTAATCAATGTTCAGTTATATTAGTCCTCATGTTTACCACTCAGTTTTGATCTTCATTCTTTAATTATATACCTTCCAGTTAGAATCATTGTATCTTTGCTTGAAATATTTCTTGTTGTTTCCTGGATGGGCAGTTATTTTCTTTCTTCACTTTGAAAATATCATTCCACTGTGCTCTGGCTTCAGGTGTTGAAGACAACTCTTGATCTGACCTCTGTCCTTTAAAGCATACTGCCATCCTTTCTTCTGGTTGCTTAAAATATTTTCTCTTGCCTTCGATTTTCTACCATTTCATCGTAATAGTTCTAGGCATAGACTTCTTTTTATTTATCCTATTTGAGATTTCCTGGGCACTTGATTCTGTCATCAGTTTTGGAAAACTATCAGCCAGCATTTCTTCAAATATTGCCTCTTCTCCATTCTCTCTCCTCTCTCTTGGATCAAATATGTTTTAGACCTTCTCACTGTATATTCCATACCTATTACTCTCTTTTCTTTAGTTTTCATTCTTTTCTTTTTGTGCTTCATTCTTTTTATTATTTTTGGCATATCTTTCAGTTCACATTTTTCTTCTGTCTAATCTGCTGCCGAATACATCCATTGAGTTTTAAATTTCAGAATCATACTTCTTGGTTTTTAAAAGGTCTTTTTTTTTTTTTTTTTTGCGATACGCAGGCCTCTCACTGTTGTGGCCTCTCCCATTGCGGAGCACAGGCTCCGGACGCGCAGGCTCAGCGGCCATGGCTCACGGGCCCAGCCGCTCCGCGGCATGTGGGATCTTCCCGGCCCGGGGCACGAACCCGTGTCCCCTGCATTAGCAGGCGGACTCTCAACCACTGCGCCACCAGGGAAGCCCCTAAAAGTTCTTTTTTAACCTACTCTATCATTTTTTATCATCCTGTTCCTTGCAGATATTTTCAAGTTTCTTATTCATTTCTTTAAACATTGCTATTTTAATAGCTATTTCTGGCAGTTACAGTATCTGAAGTCTGTGCACATCTGTTTCTGCTGTCTATTTTTATGCTTTTTTTTAGTTAATATTGTTTTATTTCCTGTGTTCCTTGTCATCTTTGACTGCTTATGTGTTTCTGACCTCAAAAAATTATGTGTGAGGTTCTTTGAAGCCTAGGATGGATGTTCCCTCCTCCAGGGATGCCTTGGGTTGAATTATGCCAGGTACTCAGGCACTATCAATCAGAGATGATCTCAGACCAGGTTCTTTGGCTCACCCGGGTGCAAATCCATTTGAGCACCTGTGTGTGGCAAAATGTCTCATGGATTATTTTCCTATTTATTTTTTCCTCTGCCAAGGCAGACTTCTCTTTAATCTACTGGTCTTGGGAAACAGGGGTTGCTTTTGGATCAGAGTGTGTAACTCTTTGTGATCACAGCTTAGTACGTGGAGCCTCTTTTGTAAGATTTCCCATGCTTGGATGCCCCCTGGGCCTTGACTTCTGTCCCCTCTGTAGTATTGTATAGGGAAATGCCCTCTGGGCAAAAGTGGCTTTGGTGTTCCAGTAGTACTCCTATCTCTCTTGGATAGTCTTTCATCCAAAATTTAGTCTTCAAGCAATTTGGTGATGATTTAAGATGATTAAAAATAATTTTATCCATCTTTCCTCCACCTCTGTGTTCAAAAGGTAGTTTTATCTGAATAACCTTGCATACCATTACTGGAAACAAGAAGTTCTACTTTGGTATTTTCATTCTCTTTGAGTACAGAGTATTGGTGAATTTACTAAGGAAATATATATTTAATTTCTAAGACATCATTGTACACGATTCTTTAAACCTTGGTGGGTATAATTAATCTAAGTTTGTCTCAGTTCTCTTTTCCCTGTGTTCAAAGAAACTCTTGCCCACTTGGCATGTTAACCGCTGTTGAGAGGTACTAACACCCTCTCTGCCTGCTTCTAGGATTTTACTATTTTCATTTTAATGCAAATTCATTTATTCTATTACTTGGTGGTACTTCAGAAGGCAAAGAACCCGCTCTCAAGAGATGGTACATAAGCCAGGTGAGTTTCTGAAGGATTGGAGATGAGAACGTAGTGGCCCTGGCATTAGGCTCTTCTAGCTGTTTCAGCAATAGGGACATTTGTTGAAAGAGGTAGATGTGGAGAACAAGATTAAGTGATAGATTTAGGGAGAGGGATGCAAGTTACTGGTGAACATGAACTAATATTCAGTTAGTACCTGCTAGGTGCCATGCCAGTGCTAGAGACTTTGCATAGACTGTTTCTTTTCATGACATGCTAGAGGGCAAGCACACTGCAGCTGTCAATCTTAAACTACTTAATAATTGAATCTTATAGGTAATAGCTCAGCTGCTTCAATTCTTGGTCCTAAACCATTTCCAACAACTAAAGGTCTAGGGGAAGTCAAATGTAAAATTGTCACATTTGACTTTTGGTGTGAACAGTCATGTCTCTATTCATAAGTGGAGTGAAGAAGAACTCAAGGAATGATCTCTATTAAAGACAGTTCTGGGACTTCCCTGCTGGCGCAGTGGTTAAGAATCCACCTGCCAATGCAGGGAACATGGGTTCGATCCCTGGTCCAGGAAGATCCCACATGCCGCGGAGCAACTAAGCCCATGCGCCACAACTACTGAGCCTGCGCGACACAACTACTGAAGCCCGCGTGCCCTAGAGCCCGTGCGCTGCAACTACTGAGCCTGTGCTGCAACTACTGAAGCCCACACGGCTATAGCCCGTGCTCTACAACAAGAGAAGCCACTGCAATGAGAAACCTGCACACCGCAACGAAGAGTAGCCCCACTTGCCACAGCTAGAGAAAGCCTGCGTGCAGCAACGAAGACCCAATGCAGCGGAAAAAAAAAAAAAAAGACACTTCTGGAACTGCTAGTAAATAGCAGAATGTATTATTTGAATTTCATGTTTTTGGGCCAATGCGTAACCTCTGTGAAGACTTGGCAAAATTATTAAAGTGTCAAAAGTGAGCAGTGGGAAGACTAGGATCATCCTCAGATTGGATAATCATCTTCCAAATTATTGTTGGTTTATAGCATTCATTTCTAAGGTGGTAAAAGTGGGAGCTGTAGTCTGCAGACTGTTTTCTTCCTAGAACCTCTTACGGTGGTAAATACCAGATCTGCAAATGTAGCTTTGTGTAATCCTTGGTTCTGGTGGCAGACAGGGTTTGTACCTTAGAGTCTGAGTGGAAGAAATGACAAATGCAGAAGTAAATGTTAGTTAGTTCAGCTTGTCTCTGAGCAATTGCTGTAGCTTTTAAAGGCCAAAGTCTTCAGCTGTTACAGCACTGATTGGAGGTAAAGAGTTGGCTCTCAGAGGAGAAAGAACACTTGCTGAAAAGAACAGGACTCTGTGGCTTTGCCTCTTTAAAAATTCTGCTGCTAAACCCTAGACTGCCCTGCCTCCTTGCTATTTTTGTCCACTGGCAATTTCCCCTTGAAATGTTATCATCTAATTCTCCCACAGGCTTTACTCAACCATGTGTTGAACTGCTAAATTCTGCTTCAGCTAATGCCACCATTCAACATAGAGCAATCTCTTCATAGTCTCTAGAAACTGGAGAAAACAACAACAGTAACTCCTCTTTGACCTTTGAGGCAAATAGCTCTCACAGTGATTTTGCTTATAGCAGTTTTAAGTAAAGCCATAAATTACACAGCAAACTTTTAGGAACTCATTGATGCCATATATTTTGTCTTGACAGAACTGGGCACTCTTCAACTGGCTATAATACTGTCACTCCTCATATCTGTTCCTGAATCTTTCGCCTTACCAGGCATAATGCTAGAGGTTTTATATATATCCAGTTTAACAGTACAACACCCTATGAAGGAAGCACTCTTCTTTTCATTTCATAGGAGGAACCTGGGAATCGGAGAGATTTTTAAATTGTAGCAGTAAGCTTCTAACCACGTTTAGTCTGACTTCAAGGCTTGTGCATTTCCAACTACCTTACGGTTCTTGCTGTTCATCTGAAAGAATTGCTTTCCAAGGAATATTGCAGCCTAAGAACAGTTTTGAAATAACTGACTCTATTGGGGGTTTCCTTATGGTGGATCTAGTTTTGCAGTTTATGTTTGGGGAATTGGCAAATGAGCATGTGTTCTTGTTTTAGGGTTTCCCTGTTTCCTCTGAGAAGGACAGAAATTAAGCCCAGCCTGTGTATATCATTGGTCATCCAAGGGAAGAAGTGAAAAACATGACAAAAAACAGCTATCGCATGATTAAGAGGAGTTTTAATTATTAGACTGTTGCTTGGAGATTCATTTCATTTTTTGAACAGATAGTTACTAAATACCTGTTATGTACCAGGCACAGTTCTAGCACTGGGAATGCAGGGGTGAGCAAAGCAGAAAAAAAATCTCTACCCATATGGTGCTTATACTCTAATTAATAGGAGGAGTAGGGAAGCAGACCATACACAAAATAAAGAAGTAAAAACATATAGTGTATTAGATGGTGATAAATAGGGATGTACTAGCTTTTATCTTCTGCTCCAGTACTTATCCCAAAATGGCTTTATTTTTGACCTTTTGAAGTCTAAATAGCTAAATGCTTACCTCAGTGTCATTTCTGGCATTCCGAGATCACTGATCATGTGATCATATAGATTGCCATTAAATAGATGAATATAACATCACTAAGATAAAAAGGTATATCATTTGGATTTATTATTAATGTCTAGTGTTTTTCTTATTTATTTATTTTTGGCTGCGCGGCTTGTGGGATCTTAGTTCCCCGAACCTGGGCCCTTGGCAGTGAAAGTGTAGAGTGCTAACCACTGGACCGCCAGGGAATGCTTTCCAGTGTTCTATTTAATTTAGAATATAGATTCTCCTTATACTGGATTGTATTAGTTTCTTGGGGCTATTATAAACAATGCACCACACTGGGTGGCTTAAAGGACAGAAATTTCTTGTTTCACAGTTCTGGAGGCCAGAAATCAGAAATCAAGGTGTCTGCAGGGTTGTTCCTTTTGAGAGCTATGAGGGAAACTCTGTTCTCTGCTTCTCCCTTAACATCTGCTAACCTCAGGTGGTTCTTGACTTGTAGATGGTGTTTTCCCTGTGTCTTCACATTGTCTTTGCTCTGTAAGTGCCTGTCCCTGTGTCCAAATTTTCCCTTTTAATAAGGATACCAGTTATATTGAGTTAGGACCCACTCTAATGACCTTATCTTTTTTAAAAAAATATTTATTTATTTGGCTGTGCCGGGTCTTAGTTGCGGCATGCGGGGCATGTGGGATGTGTTTTTAGTTGTGGCATGCAAACTCTTAGTTGTGGCATGTGGGATCTAGTTCCCTGAGCAGGCCCCCTGCATTAAGAGCGTGGAGTCTTAGCCACTGGACCACCAGGTAAGTCCCTAATGACCCTATATTAACTTGATTATCTGCAAAGACCCTATTTTAAACAAGGTCACATTTAGGACTTTAACATCTTTCTTGGGGCACAATTCAACCCATAGCAAATATATTGAAATATTTAAATCATATCATCAGTAGAAATATAAATGTGTATTTGGTATTGTAAGAGTAAGATGCTACGATAATTACTGATGAATGTAAAAACTATTAATTTTTGTACAGACCAATTCTTAAGAAATTTCAGTTAATAGGGATAGTGATAGATAATATGAGTAGTAAGAGTATACCAGCCAGATAACTTCAGAGAGATCATTAAATATATTTTGGAACAACAGAATTTATAAACATGTAAATAAAAGTACAAGGCAAAATAATAGAAGCTAAATTATGCCATCATGATAATTTGTATTGAACTGCTTGGTGTACTAGCACTCATAGCACTAAACAAAATAATCTTTAAGAATGGTATAGGGGCTTCCCTGGTGGCGCAGTGGTTGAGAGTCCGCCTGCCGATGCGGGGGACACGGGTTCGTGCCCCGGTCCGGGAAGATCCCACATGCCGCGGAGCGGCTGGGCCCGTGAGCCATGGCCGCTGAGCCTGCGCGTCCGGAGCCTGTGCTCCGCAACGGGAGAGGCCACAACAGTGAGAGACCCGCGTACCAAAAAAAAAAAAAAAAAAAAAAAAAAATGGTATAGGCTCTCCTGATCTGGTGGCTTCCTGGTGGACAAAATGCTTTCAAGGCATAAGTCTTTATTTGCTCTGTATATTTCAAAAAGAATATATCTTGTTTAGTACTATAAAGTTCATATGCTGTTTGTGGTGGATTGGATCACTACTCTCCATCCTTCAGTCTTCTTGTTATGGCCTCATGGGAGACAAGAGACTTCTTCCCTGCCCCTTGACTTTGGGTTTCTCCATGTGACTTGTGTAGGTGAATGGGGTGTTAGTGGATATGATGCAAACAGAGATTTAAAATGTGCTTATGTAATTAATTTTGCCTTTCACCATGAGAAGAATATGCTTTGGATAGCTTCTTGTCCAAGAAGGAGGAAGGCTATGTGGAACAGATGTGGACCTAACTCATACCTTCGAATCACAACTGAACCCAGCCTTTATCAGTAACACCCAACTATCCCATAGATGCATGAGCAAGAAATAAATGCTTATTGTTGAATGTCATTGAAATTTGTGTAGATCTTTATTATGCAGTGTTATTATGGCAGAGGCTAACTGATATGTTATTATTGCAGAATATTTGTCTTAGTGATATTATTTCTCACTGAAATAATACAAGTTGAAGTCTTATCAGTTGGACCTGCCTAGGATTGAACTTCTCAGCCACTTGGCATTATCACTTACATGTCACCAAGGCCATCATGAGAAAACTTTATATTTTCGGAAAAGGGAACGATAACCTTACTTTTTGAAACAACACTATGACAGTTTTTATTCTGGCTTTTAATACTTTTTCAAATGGTATCTTTTTAAAAGGGGTTTCACTTTTTCAGAGTATGATCATCATCAGCTGTACATGAAAAGGTACTTTTTCAAAAGATTGCTCGAATACACTTAGGAGTTGTTCACAGTGTGGTAGATCCATTGCTTTTTAGACTTCAGTATCTTTTTGCTTTTCACAAGCTCATCTTGATTACTTAAGGGTTGTGGTTCTCCACTTTTTCTTTGCAAGAAGCTGTTTCTGAGTATAGCATAAAATAAAAGAAGGAATGTTTTATTTCTTGTGATACTTTCATATGGGCTTGAACAACAAATTTTAGTCTTGGTAAAAGAAGAAAAAATGTTTTGTTAATCTATTTCAAATTCACAAGGAGTTGTATTATGAAATGTTCAGTCTTCCAAGTGACAGAAAAGCTGTATCTGTTCCTGGCAGGGCATTGATAAATGGTTCAGATACATGGGGCTTTTAGTTTTCAAACTCATTCTGTGTAGATGGTAATTTTCCAATGTATTATGTAGAGATGATGAATTACAATGTTGTAGAAACACTCGTGGAATGGTGTTCTGAGAAGTGTAGACCTATTCAAGTGATTTGCTATATCAGTTTTTGAAAAGCAAGACATAAAAAACTGAGGGCATAATTTATTTAAATGCTAGGTTTTAAAATAAAAATTAAAAACAAAATTCCTTGATTAGTATTATGGGTTGAAGTAGTAGTAGTAGTAATAGTATTATTATGTTGAAATCCTAATCTCCAGTACCTCACAATGTGACCTTATTTGGAAATAAGGTTGTTGCAGATATAATTAGTTGAGATGAGATCATACTGGAGTAGGGTGGGCCCTTAATCCAATGTGACAGGTGTCTGTAAAGAAGACAGTGTGAGGACACAGAGCAAGAATGCTCTATGTCGAGGGAAGCAGAGATTGGAGTTATGCAGCTGCAAATCAAGAAATGCCAAGGATTGCTTTATTTATTTATTTATTTTTGGCTGCGTTGGGTCTTCGTTGCTGCGCGCGGGCTTTTCTCTAGTTGCGGCGAGTGGGGGCTACTCTTCGTTGAGGTGTGCAGGCTTCTCATTGCGGTGGCTTCTCTTGTTGCAGAGCACAGGCTCTAGGCACGTGGGCTTCAGTAGTTGTGGCACTTGGGCTCAGTAGTTGTGGCTCACGGGCTGTAGAGCGCAGGCTCAGTAGTTGTGGCGCACGGGCTTAGTTGCGGCCTGTGGCATCTTCCCGGACCAGGGCTCGAACCTGTGTCCCCTGCGTTGGCAGGTGGATTCTTAACCACTGCACCACCAGGGACGTCCCCAAGGATTGCTTTTGCCACCAGAAGCAAAGAGAAATCATGGTCCTGCTGACACCTTGATTTTGGACTTCTAGCCTCCAGAACTATGAGACAATAAATTTCTGTTGTTTGTTAAGGCAGCCCTAGGAAACTGATTCAATTAGTGATTAGAATTTAAAAATAATCACCCTTTTTGATAGGTGTCATAGTATAAGCACATAAAAAGTGATATAATATATAAAGTTAGAAAAATAAACAGCAGCATCAAAATCATTTTTAGACAATACTTCAAAATAATCTTTCTCTTATACAAATAATATGTAGCTATGGAAGGAACTACAGGTAAGCAAAGCAAAAAAAAAAAAAAGGCAAGAAAGAAACTAAAGTTTATCACATGTTCTAACCCCAGGAATAACCATTGTTAAATTTTTTGGTATAGTCTGCCAACATATCTATGTAAGATAGATCATTTTCTCCCAAATAGGATTATATTATACACACTGGCTTTGTGACCAGTTCATATTTTTAGCACTGCATCTTAAATAAGCCATTTTTAAAAAATTTTTTAAATTTTTTGTCCTACTGTAACCTGAAACCACATAAGGAACAGGACTCTAGGAAATGTTGTTCCAAACTTAACCAAGGTAACAATACAACAATCATATGGTTACAGTTTTTACATTTTTAGCTATGTAAACATGCCATTATTTTTTTAACTTAGAAAATTCAAGTATTTATGCTTGTAATACTATATCATTAAGTACTTTACAAAGTGCTTCCATAGCCGTCATCTCATTTGATAATGAAGGAACATGAATGAAGATAGCTAGAGAAGAGTGGTGCATAGCCTGTTTGCCATAAGCCGGGGAATCAAATTTTAGGGAAGAAATACTGGTTTACCTGTTGGGTTAAACTGAGGGGTAGGAGGAAGAATTGTACCTCTATTTACTGCTAGTTCCTCCCCGCTTTGTCCTAAAGCTTGAGAATCAGCTCGTGGGGAGAATCAGCTCGTGGGGAGCCCAATGGAAAATAGAAAACTGTGGAGCAAAAGGAATCTAATGCTCAATAATTAGTCTCTATCCATATTATGTGACCATTAAAAATCATTGTGTAAATGAAGTTTCAGTGGTATTGGAGAACATTCATTGTATATTAGATGAAAATTGGATTATAAGAATATATGTACCGGGCTTCCCCGGTGGCGCAGTGGTTGAGAGTCCGCCTGCCAATGCAGGGGACACGGGTTTGTGCCCCAGTCCGGGAAGATCCCACATGCCGCGGAGCGGCTGGGCCCGTGAGCCATGGCCACTGAGCCTGCGCGTCCGGAGTCTGTGCTCCGCAACAGGAGAGGCCGCAAGAGTGAGAGGCCCGCATACCGAAAAAAAAAAAAAAAAAAAAAAATATATATATATATATATATATATATGTACCATATGAGCCCAATTTTAGAAAGCAAAATATATGGATATATGTGCATGGAACAAAGACTGGAAAGATCTACATGAAATTGTCAGCAGTGATTATATTTGGGCTATTGAATTATAGTTAAGTTTTTAAAAGTTATATAAGGAAAGGACCTTGGGGAAAATTTGCTGAATTCTAAAGAGGTGAAGATGTTTCAGGAATGGACCAAAAATGCCCGTGTCGTATATTTGCACAACACTTTGGTTAACAGAGGTAAATATACAGTTGGCGGGTTTGGGTGCTGGGATCTAGCTTAGGTCACCTGAGTGGCATGATCTGTTCTCTACACCATGCAGTAATAAAGGGTAAAAGATGAACCTTAGGGAGTCAAATGGTAGGTATTGTGAAAGAAAGAGATAGGGTCTAATTAATAAAAAATATTGTTTATATGTGTTTGTTCAACCAATATTTAAACTCCTACTATGTGCCTAGTACTGTACTGGATGCTGGAAGGGTTATAAAGAAAATAAAAGACATGGTGGTTTTCAGTCTGATTAGGGAAGCAAACATGGGCATGTGTTTGCTCATATCAGTCTCTTAGCTCCCTGGCTTATATCTCATGACACTCATCTCTCTTATGAGGACTTATTTGATGTCTGTTTCCCACTCAGACTGTAATTTCCATGAGAATAGGAATACATGTGTGTTTCATTTTCCTTGGTATCCCTGGGCCCTGACTCTCTTGATGTAGGCAGACAATAAACATTAGTTGAATGAATGAATGGGCAACAATGTGAGAGTTTGAGAAGGAGAATAATGCAGGCTAACACAGATGGAGAAGGCCTTGTGGGAAAGATGGAACCTGCACCATGTCTGAAAAATGGCGGATGTGATTAGGAAGGAGGGATTTTTAGGAATGGAAGGGAAAGAATAGGAAGAAACTGCTTTGTAGACCCAGATGGAAGAATGAAGAGTCCAGATGAGCTTTGAATTTTGGGTAATGGGGAGGGAAAACATGGTTACAAGACATTTACTAAAGGAAAGGGCAAGTAGGACTTAGAAAAAAAAATTAGAGTGACTGAAGAAGATATATTACAGGTTTTCTTAAAAAGGGCAAATGAAGAAATAGTCAATATTGTAAGTGACTAATTTCTTCAGGAAAAATTACTGTATGAATCATATTATTTGAAGAGTGTGATGTAATTTTAAAAGCATATATAGTTAGTGCTTCTTTAAAGTTCTAAGAATATTTGAAGGTATCAGATGTTCATTGTTCTCTTTTAAACTGTTGATCATAAAGAGTAAATCAACTGTATCATTAATAATAATGTTTTCTAATTTCTGGGCATTGTCAGGAAAGAAGTAATATATTAACTTGTTGTATCTCCTCAATAATCCTATTGTTATTCTCATTTTACATTTGAGGAAACTGAGACACAAAAACGTTTGAATAATGTGCCCATAGTTATACGGCTAGTAAGGGGCAGACCTGGGATTTGAATCTGGCTTCAGAATCTGCAAGTTTAATCACTGAATTATGCCTATTTATAGTGTGTCTATATGATCAATGGATAGTTGCAGAAACTGTAATTTTTAATGTAAAACATATTTAAATTATGTATGTGAATTTGCAAAGGTAAGACCAGGACAGTCAAGGAGTGGATAAATCTATTAAGATGGGTTAGTATTTAAAATGGTGATGGAGATTTTTTGTGAACATGTTCATTCTTGCATATTTGCTTAGAGAAGCAATGTCTAATAGAAATATAATGCAAACCACATATGTAATTTTAACCTAATAGATTAAAAAAGTAAAAAGGAACAGGTAAAATTATTTTGATAATGTATTTTATTTAATGAAGTACATCCAATATGTTATCATTTTAACATGTAGTCAGTATACAAACTATTAGAGTTTATTATTTTTTAATTAGTTTTTCATACTAAGTCTTCAAAGCCCAATATGTATTTTACACTTACGGCACATCTCAATTTGGATTTGCCTCTTGTCACGTGTTCAAAGCCCAAAGGTAGCTGGTGGCTGCCCTGTTGGTCAGTGTTGGTTTAACAGACTAAATGTCTTAGGAGCGACCCTCTTATTTTTTGCTTCCATGCATTATTCTGAGATTATTCTGAGTTTCTTTGCTTCCTTTTTTTTTTTTTTTCCCCCCATGGACATCAAACAGCGTCATTTAGTTTGCCTAAAAGATTTGATGGGCTTATTTCAATGTGTTATGAAACCTATTGTGTTAATAGCAGAGCCCAGGAATTCTGGTCTTCCTGCTGCTTTTGGAACTGTATAGATTTTGATTTTTCTGTATCTGATCTTGAGTCTGATCTTGTTTTTGATGGATCACTTTAATTACTGAGTACTCTATTTATTTCGTGTCAGAACCCCTGCTTTCTTTCTTGCTAAGGGAGCCAGTGTGGGCTAATGAACCAGATTTACTGGTCTCTTTCTTTTCTTCCACTTGGAAATCTAGTTCTACTTTCAGAGGCATTTCAGCAATATCCATGTCTCTTCTGATAGGTTCTCCGGGTCTACGTAATTAACTTCTTTCCACTAAGCCTGAGGGATCCATATCTCTGGAGCAATTATTTTCTCCAGAGCTGTTATACTTCTGTGGTGTCTATTTGCCAGAAGTTAGATTGAAGTACACTTAGTGACTTCAAACTGAAATGAGGGCAATGGCGAGCAGTAGTGATAGAAACAGATTACTGAAATAAAGTCTGGAAATCCATGAACATTGTATTTGTGTTGTATAATTCTATTAGCCATCAACTCCACAGGAGGTGCAGATTTATTTTATATATACGCATTTAAAATATGTATTATATAAATATATTTATAAGTATATGCATACAGAAAGTATGCATGAAGAAAACCTAAGAGTCATATTCCTTCACTTGAATTTTAGGAAGTTTTTGGCAATTGGAAGCATTTCAGGAGGTAAACCAGGTTAAATTAACTTAATGAGATTCTAAGCAAATGTGGAAAGAATGTTATTTGTAAAACTAGTTTAATAAGACTTTTTTGACTAATAGTTGTTGCAATGAGTGGCAGGGACTCGGGAAGAGATTTTAGCCATGTCTTGGTCAGTTAGACAGGATGCAACTTTGCTTTGTCGGTTAACTACTATTAACAATTAAATAGACTGTTATCTCAAGAGAGTTAAAAATGTATGGCCCTCATACTAAGTGGCTATGAATAACCAAAAACATTTTTTGTGTGTGTGCATATCCTAACCCTCATTCATTGAGTTTATACAGAATTTCGGGGTTAATCTTGCTACCCACTGGATGTCACTGTTGCTGCACCAAAAATGTCAAATATTCAAGCATTTTTTTCAGTCCCCCAAAAGGCACATAAGGAAGTGTCAGTTAGGGATATCAGTGATAATGCTGTGAGATGGGACAGAGAAGACCAATAGCTAGGTTTTTAGGTTGATAATTAAAACGTTAGTCTGTATCAGTCTTTATTTTCACCATAATGACAGTCGATAGAACACTTTCATGTTGAGATTAGAGACTTTTGTGGAGTGACCCAAAGCTGTCTTTGATATCACGGTGGTGTTTTCATCATTTTGAAGCAGGGCAGATGTTTTTGCATCTGTTCCTTCCTGTCCCAATGAGGGTTGAGGAGTCTTGCTTGATTGTGTCCCCTTAGATAAGGAATATGGAAATTATATTTTTAACCTTGGTGTGACTGGACTGCCAAGTAACAAGTAGGAGAAAACATCTTTCTTTTGATAGTTTGTGAAAGCTTTCCACTCCAGTGGTATAGAATTCATCCATATTAGAGCTGTCAAATCTTCTCAGGAATTAAGAATGCATTTTTTTGGTTATTTTCATTTTTATCATTTGTTTACCTCTGGTCAGTTGAAATGCTGTCATTTAGAAGTGTATAAAAGACATGACAAAGCATTGGATTCACAAAAAATTTTGGTCCATGAAGTTTATTTACTGTTTCCAAAGAATTCAAAGAGTTATGTGGAGTTTACATTAGAAGATGTGGATTTAAAATGTTAGAATTAGAAATGAATATATTTAATTTTGTATCATAAGATGATCTCACCTGCCTAGTGTTGACTTTATTTTGCTTTCTAACAATGCTATATTTAAGTGATTCAGGGATAATAGTACACTTACTGCTAAACTCCTTGAGATCATGTTGATGTTTTCTTATTCCTTTCAGCATCTCCAGTGCTCAGCCTGGTGCCAGTCAGGTAGTAGGTATTCATTAATGTTGGTTGGATTGGATTTGACAACATGCTAAGTGAGGGGCAATTAAGATAGAATAGGCGTGGGCTTCCCCGGTGGCGCAGTGGTTAAGAATCTGCCTGCCAATGCAGGGGACACGGGTTCCAGCCCTGCTCCAGGAAGATCCCACATGCCGCGGAGCACCTAACCCCGTGCACCACAACTACTGAGCCTGTGCACCACAACTACTGAAGCCTGTGTGCCTAGAGCCCGTGCTCCGCAACAAAAGAAGCCACCGCAATTAGAAGCCCTCGCACCACAACAAAGAGTAGCACCTGCTCGCCGCAACTAGAGAAAGCCTGTGTGCAGCAACAAGATAATAAATATTTATCACCAAATCTCTCTTTCCTAGCAACCACAAATGGAGGAGGAAATGAGTGTCTAATTTTTTTGAGACCCAACGCAGCCAAAAATAAATAAATAAATAAATAAATTTTAAAAAGATCATTTAAAAAAAAAGATGGAATGGTAGATGTCTCTTGTAGCTTTAGGGAGCTTATGATCTAGATGAGGGGCAGGTATACTGACAACAAACAGTAGAAGAACCCTTTTAGAGCAGTACCATTCATAAGAGCAATATTTTCTTTTTTAGCTTGAGGGACTTATCCAGTCACAGGGTGTTACAATTTAGAGAAACAACATGTTGAGAGGCAACTCTGCATGAAAACATCAAATACATCTATTTTAAAAATATGAAATATTATATACATATAAAATATTTTAAAATGTTGTCTTTGTTTACGCGGGCTTCTTAATTTATTGTCTTTGCTTGACTCTTTGAAGTTCCAAGGGGAGAGACGAATCATTTATGGTCTTACTACTCAAAGGGAGCTCTGCACACAGCAACATTGGCGTCTCTCAAGGGCTTGCAATCTCGGGTCCCATCTCAGACCTGCTGAATCAGAATCTGCATTTTAACAAGATTCCTAGGCAGCTCATGTGCTCATTAAAGTTCAAGAAGCATGTATTTAGAGGATCTATTATGTTAACAATAGGTTAAGGAAATGTGGAGGCCTTTTTCTAAAAGAGAACAGGGGTTTATTGTCAGAACAATAAGTACTAACAGTGCCGTTTACTGGAGAAGAATTAATGAAGGGAAACAGAAGAAATGTTAGTGAAGTTTTTCTGAAGCAGTTTGGGAAAGGCTCACCAGCACACTGAGGGAACCATTCTAAATTGACCAAGAAATGGAAAAAGTGAAAAACTCCGGACTGATCCTTGCCCTTCTCCAGCTGTTTAATTTCCATAGGGAGACTGCTCCGTTGTTTCTCCAAGGTCAAATGAGCCTTGGTAATTTTTCCTTTTTTTCACCCTCAACCCTGGGGCAACAATAGTTAGAATTTTGCTTCATTGCCAGACACGTATTTGGGAAAAGAGGTTGCTCACTTTGTATGATAATATTTTACAACTTAACTCGCCTCCTCCCACAGATTACTTACATAATGAGAGGACCAAGGATCTCTGGATTCTGCAGAACCTTCCTTTGACAAGATGCCTGTGAATGGTGATGCACAGATGGGCTGGGATGAGCTTAATTCATTATTGCACACACACTATAGCTTTGTTTATTATTAATGACACTGCAGATATTTTCCTTAGCTTTGGAGCTGAATAAAGCAATAACCCCTCCATAAGGGAGACAGGAATTGGAACATAATAAATATTTATCACCAAATCTCTCTTTCCTAGCAACCACAAATGGAGGAGGAAATGAGTGTCTAAATTTTTTGAGAGCCAGTGCCAGGAAAACAAAAGCTTTAGAAAAAATTTCATTAATCAAGCAGATTGATTGCTGTGGGTTCTAGAAATCTCAATACGGTTTTTTAATAGAAGGAGATGCAGTGACTGAGCACAGTTGAGACACTCTTTGAGACCCACAACCTTGGCCAGATGCCACTTGCAAAAATGACTGTCGTCTATCAGGAGTATTAAATAATACAATCTGGTGGCTCTGTTCACAGAACAGTATTATTTTGTTTGTTTTCCAGGGCTGAATACACGGTATAGCAACAAAGCCATAAAGCTGCGTTGTCTCACACAGCAGTTGAGTTCATTTCAAGGAATTTATTAATTCATTGGAATTGTGTTTTAAAGATTATATATAAATAGAGGTGTGTTATGCACATTTTTTTTTTCTTTTCCTCGTATGGAATAGTGCTCTTAAAGGAGTCTGAGGTCTTTCAACTCTGTCAGAAGAACAGCTCAGCTTCTCTAGGACCAGGAACCACTTTCTTTTCAATTCATGCATTCCATTGCCATTGTTTAATGCTAAAGAAGAAAAGACAGAACTACTATGGGTTTCCAGTCCTATCACTGTAACTGATAACCCATGTGACTTTGAACAAGTTGTTCTGCCCCTTTGAGCCTCAGGTTCTTCGTTTGATACATGGTGGGGCTCCCTGAGGCCCCGTCTGGTGTTAGAATTCTGACTCTACACCTCCATTGCTAGCCTTGGTTTTCTTATCTGAACCCCTGTGTTTGACCACCCATATAACTTTGGCATCATTACTCCCAAATGTATTTTTATTTGTAATCTTACTCCACTCTATCTTCTTTTTTCTTCACCTGAGCTGTATTTTATCTTTGTTTTAT
This sequence comes from Orcinus orca, assembly GCF_937001465.1. Taxonomy (NCBI): domain Eukaryota; kingdom Metazoa; phylum Chordata; class Mammalia; order Artiodactyla; family Delphinidae; genus Orcinus; species Orcinus orca. Next base: position 21,991,962 of record NC_064580.1, read on the forward strand.
ATTATTTGATGTTCATCGGTAATCCATGAAATAGCTATCATTTGGCATCTGTCTCAGTGGATATGTAATAACTTTAATTAAGGCAAGTAGCACAACCGCTACTGATATCCCACTGAATTGTCTTTGTGACCGTGTTTGTTGAGTGATGTTTGTACCTGCTTCATCCTTTGGGGCTAGGTCCTCACGGAATGAGGAAAAAATCTTAAGGAAATACTCTTGTAGCTTCCTCCACAAAGGAGAAAAGACAAAGGGGATGACTGATAGAGATAGGTTAGAAACAAACCCATTAGTTCTAACCATATCTTGTTCAGCATTTGTGGTCTAATGTCTTTCCTACGTATTACATGTAGAAATGTCTATTAAAGGGAATATTTGTCTCTGCACCAAAGACAAAAGTACATACTGCCTAATTTTGTGTACCAAATTAGTAGTCCTCAGTGCACTGGATTAAATAATCATTGGGCCAGATTTCATGGGGTGAATGAACTTACTGTCTGCACAGCAGATAATGCATTTGCAATCCTACCTTTGTTCCTGACCATTATGATGCTATTTAATGCCCTGGAGATACAGTTCACTAAATGGTACACTAGTAGACTGAACAAGTTAATGTACCTCTCAAAATGTCTACCTTATGCCCAGGAAGCAACTCATTCCCTATATTTTCACTTTCAGCCTATTATAGAAATGTCAGTATGACCATCACTATCAACATTTCACTCTTACAGCTTCTCTTCAACCTCGTTGTACTATTAAGATATGACTTCTTCAGCCAAAAAGAGGACTCATTTGTGGAAATAAGGTATATCTATCCCTATAGGTTGGTGTGAATTGAGCTAGATTTCTAATGTTTAAAAAGGTGCATATTTAAATATCTAAACTATTCTTGAATTTAGTACCGTGAAAGAGTACTTAATGATATTATCAGTAATGGTCATTGGACCAAAACACACATCTTTAATAGTGCATTTTCACGGGGAGTAATTTTAAATGAATTTATTCTCCACATTCACTCAAATATCTATGCAATTCTGGGCCAGTATTCTGTGCAGCTCTTGCATTTTCAAGATTCATTTTCTAATCAGTGAAATCATTTACCTCTCTCAGATGCTAGACCAGGAGTAATGGAGCTGAGAGAGTCGTTAACTATGACACACTGCCTTTTTGCTCATCTTTCTGGGAAAGGCAGGAAAAGGAACACCTTAGCAGCACTTTCCTTCACCCAAAGTGGTAACCGACACTAATCAACATTCAGTTCTGCCCCCAAATTCAACAACTCAGTTGTCTACAGTGTCACAGTGCTGCCTGTCACATGGGCTCTTAATCATGAAGTCTTCTTAAAAGAATGGCCAGTAGCTTTGGTGTATCCCAGGTGTGATCTGGTGCACTGTTCAGGACCATTTCATTTCTTCAGAAGAAATGATAACGATGGGCAAAGTGGTGGCGTCTCTCTTTAAAATTCCCATTATCTAGTGTGACTCAGAGCCTTACGAAATGCCAGACAGTATACTCTGCTTTTACAATGATAAAATCAATGTTTGGAAAGATTTGCATTTTCATCAAGGAAAGGAACATGGCAGACTTAGGCTTCTAGCAATTTATCGTAAGCAGCAGCGTTGGCAGAAATGATTTAAGGAATTGAAAAATCACTGACCCTCCAAAATGCCTTAGGAGAGCAGTGTTAGAAAACCAGATGAGGTGGTAATCTCATTAATTTATATTTGTCTAGCATTTGGGGGAATGCAGTATAGAAGCCAGATTTGTATGCATCTTTCTTTTGAGTCATTTGCACATTGGTGAAATGTATAAATTGGGAAGGGCAGGACCATGAAATTGACAGTGTCTGTCTAAGTCTATCTGAGGTAAGTTCAATCTTGTCACATCTTTCCCATTAAACCTGACTGTTCCCAAATGTCTTTCACCAGTTTTTAGTGGTAACCAAGGAAACACAGTAAATGGGACCCATCTCTCCAGGGAGTGGCTCACTAGAAATTCTACTTCTGTTAGAATTTCTCTCTTTTCATCATTTCTTATGGTTAGATTAAAAGTTTACTTTTGATTTTCACCTTGTGGAGGGCTTAGAGATTGTTTTAGTATACTTTTGATTTTGCCGACGTATTCTTTCCCCAGGTTTCTCATTTTCTGACACTTTGGAAAGTTCAAGCAACTGTTTACTATTCATCCTAATAGAAGGAAACAGAGATATAAATAATAGAAAACTACAAATAACCCACAGATTATTACAGTTTGGTTTTGAATGAAAAATTACAGCATTTTCATTTAAAATGTTTTAAATAAGAGGTCTGGACATCCACCACATACTTGGCAGTATCGTTTTTCCTCCATTCTAGGTTAGGTCTCCCTTTTTGGATTTTGATGGCACTCTGTACTCTCCATTCATAATTCTTACTTGTGTTGTGTTTTTAATCTATTGATTACTGTCTGCCTCTCCCTCATGAGGGCAGGAACAGAGTCTGTTTCTGCTCATTGTTGTGTCCCCTGGGGTCTGGAGCAGCGCCTGGTACTTAGTGAACTATCAACCTTTTTATGAATGAATGGAATGGATACTGTATAGTCATCATGTTTCATAACAATCTTGTTACAAAATAACAAGGTAACACATACTTCTTCTGAAATAGTGGGGTAGAAAGTAACATGTCTTCCTCTGATTAGAAAATGATTGAAGACATTTTGGAAAATATAAAAGAAAAATATGCAGGGAAGTAGAAATTACCCATAGTCTTACTCTGCAGAGATAATTGCTGCTAACAGTTTGATGTGTATGCCTGTAGTAACTTTTCCTTGACTGTATTCACCTATATATAAACATATTTCCTTTGTCCCACCTATATGAAAATTACTATTGGTAAACTGCTTTTCACTCTAATGGTATATTTTCTTTCCCCATATTTAATTATTATTCTATCATATCATTTTATTGGTTGTAAAAAGTTTCTGTAAATGGATTTGCTGTTTTATATTTTATGAATCTCTCCATAGTGGAATGTGTGCCCCAGAGAGGGAACATTTGTGGAGCAAAAATTTAGTTTCGATTTCTATTTGTTTTTATATAAAAATAAGAAAGAAATTAGGCTTTCTTATTATGTAATAAACAAGCTGATATAGATGTATCTATTCATTTCATATATGAGATGATTATGGGTTCTCTTTGGTCAAAGGGAATTCAGGAGGCTTGATGGCGACTCACTCACGTATTTCAGTCTTTTGTGTATTTCAGTTGATTTGTGCCCTGATTAGTGGATTTATGGTATATGTTAAGTATATTATGTATTAATTGATCTGTTGGTCTCCAAATGGATCAAATGGAGTAAAAGGAATTCTGCCAAGAAACTGAGGATTAAGAGAGTACTCAGAATGCAAGTACAAGCAAACCATCAGAAAATGGCAGAGCTGACTCTTCTATTCCTTGTGTGAATTCTTCCTTAGCCTCATTGTCGGGTATGAGCAGTGATGCCTAGTCATATCTGACAGTAGAAGGCTTACTTGTATTTATTCACCCACAGGCATGCACACAATCTGTATCTTCAATATAAAGTTGATGTTTTAACACTATGCGAGAAAGTAATTGCTTTTCAAAACAAACTTGTGTAATGGAGAGTGCATTTTGGAAATAGATGTTTGGGAATGTTTCCTTCCTTTTGAGATTTTTGTCATTGAAAACCAGTGTCACATATAAGTATCACTCACACACGCACGCATGCACATGTTGGGAACAGAAGTTTCTCATACCTTTAAATTTTGTCAAAAAAGAATCTTGGTGGGAGTTGAGACAGTTTGTCAAAGATATAAAAATTTGGCACATTCTGATTAGTTTGTAAGAATAATGGATTAGTGTTAAGGAGGGTGGAGATCAACTGCCCTACCTGCCCCCGAACCCATTGTGTATAATTGGTTACTGGGAACCAAAAGCAAGTATCATGATTTGGTTAGCATGGGCAATGATGCATTTCTTTCATTTGTAAGTACATATTTTTGTGATATGTCTTCTTTAGTCATGGCAGTTATTAAGCTGAACTTAGAATTAGAACTTAAAATTGCTACATTAGAGGGTGTTAAACTAAGATTTAAGAAGATGAAGCATATTCAATCACATCATTTTTCTTAGAACTGTTACAGCATAAATAAATACATATAATATATGTATTATATATCAATATATAATATATTGAAGATGCTATGTATTTGATGAGTCTGTGAGAAATATTTAGGTTCACTTCCATACACAAAATGGAAATTAGGGTAGGAAATAAATGGGATAAAGACTGCCAAAGAAATGACAATTTATAACTATATGCAGGAACTAGTCACATCAGTTCTGCTAAGAAAATGTCCAGCTAGGCAACTCTGAGCTTTCACAACTTATAGCAGAACACATATCTGTTTGGGCATTGAGACCAAAGCCCCGATACACCTTGGATCTTATCATCTTAAGACTTAGTCAACTCAAAGATCTTTTTTTTTTTTTTGCATCTTTATTGGAGTATAATTGCTTTACAATGGTGTGTTAGTTTCTGCTTTATAACAAAGTGAATCAGTTATACATATACATATGTTCCCATATCTCTTCCCTCTTGCGTCTCCCTCCCTCCCACCCTCCCTATCCCACCCCTCTAGGTGGTCACAAAGCACCGAGCTTATCTCCCTGTGCGATGGGGCTGCTTCCCACTAGCTAGCTATTTTACATTTGGTAGTGTCATTATGTCAATGCCACTCTCTCCCTTCGTCCCAGCTTCCCCTTCCCCCTCCCTGTGTCCTCAAGGCCATTCTCTACGTCTGTGTCGTTATTCCTGTCCTGCCCCTAGGTTCATCAGAACCATTTTTTTAATTTAGATTCCATATATCTGTGTTAGCATACGGTATTTGTTTTTCTCTTTCTGACTTACTTCACTCTGTATGACACACTCTAGGTCCACCTCACTACAAATAACTCAATTTCATTTCTTTTTATGGCTGCAACTCAAAGATCTTGATTTTGATCCCTGAGACATCACCTCTTTAACTGTAAATTTCTTCACTTTCCTTACATGTGTGGAAGATGCTCTTAACCTGGTCTTTTATTTTCTTCTATTTACACTTGTCTTCTTGTTCATCTCTACTCAGATGCTTCAAAACATCCATAAACACCTTAAACCTTCTAGCCTCTTTGACCCTACATGTCATGTCTTTTTCTAAGACTCATTCAGCCCCACTCCTGCTCTTAAACTAGAGAAATTATGGTAAGTGTATGTTTACATGAAGCTGCCATTCCAGAGTGGTGGTACTGTATTGCATTCCCACCAGCAGTATGTAAGTTGCAGTTGCCTTGCATGCTTATCAGCACTTGGTATTGTCAGTTTTTTTGCTTTAGCCATTCTCCACCGCCCAGCTTTACTGAGATAGAGCTAACATATAGCATTCTATACATTTAAGGTGTACAACGTGATGACTTGATATACATATATATTGTAAAATGATTACCAAAATAAGGTTAGTTGACACATCCATCACCTGACATAACTACAGTTTTTTTGTAGTAAGAATATTTAAGATCTACTAGCAACTTTCAAGTATATAATATAGTGTTGTTAACAATAGTCACCATACAATTTGTTCCAGATCCCTGGAACTTATTAATCTTTTAACTGTAAGTTTGTACCCTTCGACCAACATCTCCCCACTGTATTGATTTGACACATTTATATATTGCAATGTGACTACCACTGTAGCATTGGCTAATACCTCTGTCACATCACAAAATTATCAGTTCTTTTTTATGTGGGGACAATTAATATCTATTTTCTTAGCAACTTTGAAGTGTATAATACAATATTGTTGTCTATAATCACTGTGCTGTGAATTAGATCTCCAGGAGTTATTTATCTACTGGTTGCAAGTCTGTACCCTTTAACATCTGCCCATTTCCCCCACCCTCCAGGCCCTGGCAACCACCATTCTACTCTCTGCTTTTATGAGTTTGGCTTTTCTTAGATTCCACACATAAGTGACATCATACAGTGTTTGTCTTTCTCTGACTTATTTCACTTAGTATAATGCCCTCAAAGTCCATCCATGTTGTCACACATGGCAGAATTTCCTTCTTTTTATGGCTGCATAATACTCCATTGTGTGTGTGTGTGTGTGTGTGTGTGTGTGTGTATGTATATCACATTTTCTTTATCCACTCGTCTGTCCGTGGTCACTTAGATTGTTTCTGTGTCTTGACTACTGTGAATAATGCTGTAGTGAACATTGGAGTGCAGCTATCTCTTCAGCTAGTGATTTCATTTCCTTCAGATATATACCCAGAAGTGGTATTGTTGGATCATGTGATAGTTCTATTTTTAGTTTTTTGAGGAACCTCCATACTGTTTTCCATAGTGGCTGCACCAATTTACATCCCCACCAACAGTGCACAAGGGTTCCCTTTTCTGCATATCCTCACCAACATTTGTTACACCATGTCTTTTTGACAATAGACATCCACATAGGTGTGAGGAAATATCTCATTGTGGTTTTGATTTGCATTCCCCTGATGATTAGTGATATTGAGCATCTTTTCATGTTCCTGTTGGCCATTTGTATATCTTTGGAAAAAAAAATGTCTATTCAGGTCCTCTGCCCATTTTTTAATGGATTATGTCTTCTGCTCCTGAGTTGCATGAGTTCCGTGTAAATTTTGGATATTAAACTCTTATCTGATACGTGGTTTGGAAATATCTTCTCCCATTCCATAGGTTGCCTCTTTTTTGTGTCAATTGTTTCTTTAGCTTTGCAGAAGCTTTTTAGTTTGATGTAATCCTACTTGTTTGTTTTTGCTTTTGTGGCTTGTACTTTGGTGTCATATCCAAAAAATCATTGCCAAGACCAATGTCAAGGAGCTTTTGGTTTTAACCATTATAATAGGTGTACAGTACTATCTGCTGGTTTTTGGTGGAGTGTTTTATATAAGTCAGTTAGGTCAAGTTGATTGATAATGTTGTTCAAGTCCTTTAGATCCTAGCTGCTTTGGGTATGTCCCACACATACACAGCTGAGGGGTTTATACACAGACTTAAGGGATTCCCTTCTCCAGCTCTTTCCTTTCCAGGATTCTTCCCATACTCTGTGGACTTCAGATGCCCCTCTTTTCTGGTCATTTAGCCAGAAAGGCAGCATTTCTTCGGAAGTTTTAATTTCCTGTGCTGCTGCCATGCATTTCTGTGTGATTACAACTGCCTTTGGGACAAAGTGGTGAGAAGAGAGAGCGAGAGAGAGAGAAACACCAAGGATTTTTTTCACAGTATTTACACCACAGGCTTCTTTTAAAATTCCTCTGTCTAGAAAGACAGACTTTCTCTTGGAGTTTTGCCTGTCTGTGATGCCAATGTGTAGTTCCATGAGTGAGATGCTTCACAGAGGAAGGCAAGGAGAGAAAAAAGAAAACTATGTAGGAATTCTCCTATACTCTTCCACTTGCAAGCACCCCCTTTCCTGGTCCTCTGGTCAGGAATATAGGGTTTCTCCCAGAGGTCTTGCTGCTTGGATACACTGCATAATTTTGTAATTGGTGTCAAAGCTGGGGGAGGTAAGAGGAAAAATATGTGGGAACTCACTATCATATGGATTGCTTTTTCAAATTTTGACTTCTCTCCCAAATTTCCTTGCTCTTGTTTACTTTGAAGAGTCCTCAGGAAGTTGCCTTTTGTATCCAGAGTATTTAGTTATAATCACTGTGTTACAAGTATTTAGTTATAATCATTGGGAGAGAGAGACTACAGTGGGCCTACTTCAACTTGGCTGGCACTGGAAGTCCTGATTTGAGTTTTGAAAAGATCAGTCTACAGAGCAAGGTAAGTGAGGTTAGTGTGTAGATCACTGTAATAGTTTAGTTAACAGATGATGATAGTGTGAATTAGGAAGGAAGCAGCCGAAATGTTGAGAAGGGTATGGTTTCAAGAGACGTGTTGGAGGCAAAATTAATTGGATTCAGTAATAATTTGGAAGCAGGGAATGAAGGGAAAATGCAAAAGACGATTCCTGTAATTCTGGTTTTAGAAAATAGATGGTGGTACCATTTGTTGAGGTAGGAAATGCCTGAAGAGGACCATGTTTGAGTGTCTGTCTGTGTGCAGAAGGAAGGGCACGGGAAGCTGTGAGTTTGAGTTTGGACATTTAGAGTTTCAGGTGCATTTGAGACAACTAAGTGAAATGTCAAGTAGGCAGATGTGTGTATATGTAGTTATGGAACCTGCTAGAGATATAAATTTATGAATTAGCTGCATAAAGATGATAATCAAAGTCATGGTTATGATTTTATGTAGAGAGTACTGGGAAGAAAAGAGGGCCCTGAATTATGTCTCGAAAAACTCAGACATTGAATGGCTCGGTAGAGGATAAAGTATGAAAATGAGACTTAGAAGGAATGAACGGAAATGTAAGATGAAAACAGGAGAAAGGAGTGTGTTGTGGAAGCCGAGGACGAAGAGTATTTAAAAGACTGATTGGATCACAGTGTCAAATGTTCTTGAGATTCAAAGAAGATGAAGTCTGAAAAATGTCCTTTTTGGGTTTAGCAACGTGGATGTCATTGGTGACTTTAATATGAGCCACATAGTGGAGTGGAGATGTGGTAACCAGGTTAGAATGAATTGGAGAATAGCTAGGAGGTGAAGAGATGGAGATCATAAGTATAGACAACTCTTAGGAGAACTTTTGCTAAGAAGCAGAAGATGGAGATAGGTCACTATTTACTTGGAGAATATGGCATAGAAGGAAATATTTTTTTAAATGGGAGAAACTTGAGCATGTTTAAAAACTTATGGATATGGTCTATTTGAGGAAGGAGCCTGAATATGTAAGAGAAAGAAGAAATAATGAAAAAGTAGGTTTCTGCGGAGGGCCGGAGGAAGATGGGATCCAAAGCATCAAGGAATTGGCCTCAAATGTACTGTAAAGGGTCAGGTTGGGGAAAGCACTCAGATGGACACAGATGTATGTAGGCTTCTGCGTTTGGTAGCAGAAAGTTGAGGGAGTTCTGTCTAGTGGCCTCTATTTCGTCTATAAAATAGTAGGTGGTATCATGTTGTGAGAGTTAAGGAGGTGATGAATGTTGGATTAGGGGACACTGTTAAGTTGGAGGAAGCAGGTGCTATACAGCGTAGGAGAATGAGCTGTCCAAGGAAGCATAGTGAGCCATGGCTCCTTGAACTCCAGGCTTCAGACACAGCGAACTTCTTTTAATGACAGCAACCTACTTGTACTCCTTTCTCCTTTGAACTTTCATGTATGTTGTTACCTTTGCCTGGAACACACCTCCAGCCAGGCAGGAGGCGTGTTCCTCTGATGATTCCTACTCATCCTTCGGGTCTCAATTTAGGTGCACTTTGTCTGAGAAGCCTCCTCTCCAGTTAGGTAGAAGAAGTGAGCTGCCCTGGGTATGTGCTTCCACGGCCACCCTCATTTTGTTTACCACACAGTCCATGTTGTTGTAGTTGATTGTCTGACTGGCCATCTCTCCTTCTGAAAGGTCAGCTCTCTGAGGATCAGGGACCATATGGTTAGGGATGATGGTAACATGCTTAGCCCTAACCTATAGCACAGGGCTTGCCACATAATAGGCACTTAAGATATAGTTGCTGAATGATGGTAGTGAACTCACTGTGACAAGAAGACTGGTCACGTGGCTAGAAGGAGGGTGGGACTCTTAACAGTGGTCTGGATGAAAGGTGCAGTCTGAAAGAAGTGCTGTTTCACTAACTCAGATACTGGCCACTTTGCAGCTGAGGCATGAAGAAAAACATCAGACAGTTGTAAGACTAAGACTAATTTTCCTCTCCTGGCAGGAAGTGCTGGGGGAACACTGACCCATGCTCTCCCAGCTGCCCTAATAACCTGATAGTGCTTAAAGGGGGATACTGTGGGTGCTAGGGATGGGGGCGCTGGCCGAAAGGAACACCGCCATTCCGTATGACGCTCTAATTTGCACTGGACCAAACGGGGTTGTGAGTGTTGGTGGCTGATTTTGACTCTGTTATTTAATGTTGCTCATTATTTCAGCAACCTGAGAATAACAGCTGGACTGTGTGGGATGAAAGCAACTTTCCACTGCAGGCAAACCGATCATGGCAGTTCTCTTGGTGAAAGATCACTTGTTAGTTTGCAAAAATGCACCCCCCTTTTTTGTCCTCGTTCTTAAAAAATGCCAAATCGCAAGATGTGCATGCGTGTCTATAAGATGAGGCAAGGACAAATGTAAGCCAGAGGAAATGCCTTACAGCTAGGCTGCCTCCTTCTCCCTCAATGGCTGATGAACTACAGATGCCATTTAGGCACTGGATTTACAGTTACTTTTGTGTATGCCCTGAAAACTCACTTATCTTTGGGGGATACCAGTTCACGGAGAAAACGAGTTAGTACTGATAAGTTCAGTTACTCCCCTAAAGTATCAATAGCTTAGTGGTAAAGAAGCCAAAACAACAGGCCCTTTTCTATTTGGAGATATTCTTAAGACATCTATAAAGGCATGCTACAAACAGCAAGAAAGTCATAGCTATAAATGTTACTCAGTGGGAAGGGTTGGGAATAGATGTCACTCTTCCCAGTCTCCAGTTTGAAACTGACTGGTGCTCTATCACCTCTCAGCATGAGGTTCTCTGCCTGGATTTTCCTTTCCCTTTGTTTTAATTATGACTCTTATTTTTCATGGCGGTGGGACCATTTTCCAGGTCTTTGTTACAGGATTTCTATTTTGTCTTGTTTTGGGAGTGACTGTCTTCCTTAGAAGACCTAGCTTTGTGTTTCCTGAAGAGCATGTGCTACACCAGGGACTTTAGTGTTCCCTGGTCTGCTTTCACCCTCCTCAGTAGCACAGTAATGCAATCAGCTGAAGAATTCCCTAGGCGAGCAGCATTTTTAGGGTCTCTGTTTCAGTCTAAGCTGTTTAATAAGTGTGTTTTGGGGAACATGGAATTGATTATTGAAATCTTTACTTTGAAGGTATCTACCTCCAGCAGTAGCTCCTCAGTGAATTTAGAGTGTGGTGAGGACTTGTGTCTGGGGTCACCTTGTCACAGGAGGGCAAAGTATCTGGAAAAGAACTTGTCTTTGGAGAAGCCCTGACTTTGAGGACACATGGATCCTTGGGTCTTTCTCCATGGCTAAAAGAAATTGATTTGTAATAAGAAAGGACACTTAAGTGTTTCCATTAATTCCTTTCATATTTGAAAACAGAAAACAGGGAGAGCTGTGGTGAGTCTTACATATATCTGATATGCAGTTACACAGTACTCTTAACATTTGAAAGAAATTCTTGATCCTGAAGAGCAGTTCTGTATAACAAGTTCTCACTTATAACCTATACATAAAGAGGAGGTGGTATGTCATAGTGGTTGAGAGGGGGGACTTTGGGGTTAGAGGGTCTAGGTTCTAGGTATTTGGACTTGGGTAAGTCACCTGGCCCTCTTAACTCTCTGTTTTCTCATCTGTAAAATGGAGAAAATAATAGTACTCAATACATAGGGTTGTTATAAGGATTAAATGAGAACATGCAGTTAAAGTTTGGCATACTGCCTGACAATAAGTGCTCAATAATTGTCTGTGTCATTTAACAGAACTCTTTGCTATTTTTTCCTCCAATTACCTTCCAAGGAAAGTAGATCCAGTTATATAAAGAGCTCTTTGTTCTGCTGCACCTCGGTAGTTTTTGGGTAAACCAGTTTGGGATTAGAGATGGGGAGAACTGAATTCCTTTGCCCACCCCTTCCCTCTCACTATCTTCCTTTTTTATTTTATTGGTCTTTATAGCATTTATCACTACCTATTGAATTGTTGGTTGAATTGTATCCCCTGGAAGGATATATTGAAATCTGTGTTAGTTTGCTAGGGCTACCGTAACAAATGCCTCTGACTGGATGGTTTAAACAACAGAAATTTATTTCTTCACAGTTCTGGAGGATAGAAGTGAAAGATCAAGGTGTTGGTAGGGTTGGTTTCTTTTGATGACTCTCTCCTTGGCTTGTAGATGGCCATCGTCTCCCTCTTTCTTCACATGGTCTTCCCTCTGCATGTGTCTGGGTCCTCATCTCCTCTTCTTATGAGGACAACAGTCCTACTGGATCAGGGTCCACCCCAGTGACCTCATTTAACCTTAATTACCTCTTTAAAGGTCCTATATCCAAATATAGTCACATTTTGAGGTACTGGGGGTTAGGACTTCAACATATGAATTTTTTGGGGGGACACAATTCACCCCATAACAAAGTCCTCACCTCTGGTACTTATGAATATGACCTTATTTGGAAATAAGACCTTTGCAGACATAATCAAATTAAGATGAGGTTGTACTGGATTAGGAGAGGCCCTAAATCCAACGACTGGTGTCCTTATTAAGAGAGAGTGATACAGAGACACAGAGGAGACATACAGGGAAAGAAGGCCTTGTGAAGATGGAGTGCCACCATGCAAAGAACGCCAAGGATTGCTGGCCACTACCGAAAGATAGAAGAAGCAAGGGAGGATTCTTCCTTAGAGCCTTTAGAGGAAACACGGCCTTGCTGACATCTTAATTTCAGACGTCTAGCCTCCAGAACAGTGAGAGAATAAATTTCTGTGGTTTTAAGCTACCCAGTTTGTGCCAGTTTGTTCCGGCAGCCCTGGACAACTAATACATCATCTGACATTATCTATTTGTTAATTGTCTTCTGTATCCTCCACTAGAATGTAAGGTCCATGAGGGCAGGGACTTGCCTGTCTGAGTCACTGTTGTTTTGCCAGCATAGTGGTTACTTACTGAATGAATGAATGAATGAATGAGTGCAATTTTGAAGGGTAGGGATGAGGAACAGAGATGGGAGAAGGAAAAAGGGGAGGAAGGCATTGAAAAGGCATATGATAAGTTTCAAATATCCTAATATATTACTGAGTGGACTTCTGGTGGAGCTGGTAAAGGGGTTGAATCCTGTCCAGTTTGATGTGGCAAGAAATGAGACAAAATATGGAAATTGGGCCAGAAGGGCACTGCGAGCTTAAACTCCTAATGAATAGAAATTGAGGGGATTGCACTGGCCTTTCATGGGTCATGGAAATAGCAGGGCCCAAGCTAATTACACCCAGATGCCCAAGGAGCAAGGGGGCCAAATGACATCTGGTTTATAGTTCAGATATGTAGTTTCCTAGATTCATCCTCCATGTCCCCTGCATTTTCCCATGGCATTTATCTTTTATCCATTTCTTCTGAGTTTGAGGAAAATTTATCAAACTCATTCTAATTCTCTAGTTTAGTTTTCTGCAATAGGCTGTCTAGCTCCAGTATATTTTTTATCTGAAAGCAGTCTTTCCTGACCTTAGGGTGGTTCTGTTTTTAGAAATAAAATGTCATTTCAAATTTTATTCTAAATCCAAATGACAGATTTTTATATTGTTCTACTTTACTTTTAAAAAGAAGTCCCTTAAAACTTTTTTGTTCTGAATCCTTAGAGGGTCTTTATAAGTTGAACTGCTGGCTCGCTCGCTCTCTCCATTCAGTAAGTGTTTTCTATTTGTTCTTCCTGATATTTATGCTTAACCATTCCTGGGATTGACATGTCAGAGACTGTTCGGGTCCCAGTTTAAATAGTTTAATCCAAGATACAAGGAAAAGATTGTGTTTTGTATTGTTTTACTTTGATAAATAGTGGTTTCACTTGACTGAAAGGAATAGAAAGAGTGTTTTATAAAGGAGGCAGACATGGGGCAGGGAAGTGAACTGCTGGGCTAAGTATTTTCTCCTTCATGTTTGTTGTAACGAATGGTGAGTCCTGCCCCACTTCTTCCAAAACCACGCTTGTCCTTGTTAACAGTCTTCGAGGGCAGTGCCTTTGCTTTTCTTAGCCCCTTTGTTTCACCAAGTTGAGCCTAGCTGGCAGTGATGTCCGCTGGTCTCTCTCTGCCCCATAAATAAGTACTTGTATACTTCTAGAAATGTTTGCGTTTTTTCTTTCCCATTTGGCCCACTGCCTACCTGTTCCTATTTAGAGCTTCTGTGAAATTCTATCCATTATTCCCCAGGGGTTAGCCCTCTGGTAAATCCTTTACTTAATCCAGTCCCATCTACACAATATGCTACCCTTCCATGTCTCCTAGGGTTGCTATAGATTTTCCCATTTTATATATTTCTTTGCTTATTATCATGGGAATTTGGGGGAGAAGGAAGTTAATTGCATGGGGTCGAGTCAAAATTGGGAAAATGATATGGCAACTGGAGATTTGACAGAGAAGATGGGTCTTAGAGGGTGCAAGGGGCACACGTGATTTTGGGTTAGAAAGTTCTGGGTTTTAACCCCAGCTTGGCTCCTTCCTGGCTGTTACCTTGGCTATTTGATCTCTCAGGGTCAATCTCTCTTTCTTACATTTCCATGATCTTCAGGAATGGGAAGCATTTGTACGGTGAAAAGGAGGAGGCAGTGCTTAGGATGTTGAAAGCAAGAACAAAGGCACAAACATTGGAATGAGGGCAATCCGTAGGGATAAAAACGAACTGGGGTATTGTAAGTGTTGTGGTTGCCTATCCTACAGTCATTCCCTCTTCTTCCTGGCTGGAAGAGTGCAGTTTTTTTCTACCCTCCCTTATACAGCCATGGTGGTCCCTCTCCTCCTGCCAAGTTTGGGCATGGACACATGATACAGTAGCCAGGGGGTCATGAGGGGACATTGTGGGGACTTCTGAGAAAGCTCTTCTTCTTCTTTTTTTTAATATTTATTTCTTTGGTTGTGCTGGATCTTAGTTGTGGCAGGCAGGCTCCTTACTGCAGCACATGGGCTCCTTAGTTGTGGCTCGCTGGCTCCTTAGTTGCAGCATGTGAACTCCCAGTTGCGGCATGTATGTGGGATCTAGTTCCCCAACCAGGGATCGAACCCAGGGCCCCTGCATTGGGAGCCTGGAGTCCTATCCACTACACCACCAGGGGAGTCCCTGGAAAAGCTCTTCTTATTGTTGAAAAGAGAACAAGAGGCAGAAATGCCTTCTCTTCTTGCATTGGACATTGTTGCATGTGATGCCTTGAGCACAGGAGTGTGATCCTGAGGATGGCTCCCTGCTGAGGGTGGGCTGATGGGCCTGGGATGTTAGAGAGGAGAGGAAGAAACCAGGGTACTTGATGATGTTGTGAAGACACTGAATTAGTCAATCCTATGATTTCTGTCACTTCAGACTTGTTTAATTAATAGAGCCAATGGAACTGTGTGGATTTCCTTTTTTTAAAATTTACAACCCAGGGACTTCCGTGGTGGTCCAGTGGCTAAGTCTCTGCATTCCCAATGCAGGGGGCCCGAGTTCGATCCCTGGTCAGGGAACTAGATCCCACATGCCGCGACTAAGAGTTCGCATGTCGCAACTAAAGATCCCGCGTGCTGCAACTAAAGATTCTGCATGCCACAACTAAAAGATCCTGCATGCCACAACGAAGATCCTGCACACAGCAACGAAGATCCCATGTGCCGCAACTAAGACCTAGCGCAGCCAAAAAAAAAAAAAAAAAAAAAATGCAACCCAAAGCATACAAAATGATCCAAGAGAGACAAGTGTATATTTTGGCTGGATTGGGAAATAAATGTGGTTCGGTTAGAAGGAGGAATGCTGTTAAGAGCTTTGAAAACCAAATAGAAGAGTTGAAGTTTGGTGTGGTAGATCACAGGGAGCTACAGAAAACTTTTGAACAAACAGATCTTGATGAATGTACCATTTTAGAGAAGAATCATTTGAGACTACGATGGCTGAAATAAGGAATGGAAGAGTCTGAATTTAAGAAGATGAGCTAAAAATTTGGCAGTGGTCCAAGTATGAAATAATAGGCACTGGACAAGAGTCTTGTATTAGGGGAAATCACTGTGTACTTTTGGGGTAATTTTTCCTTTTCTTCTCGTTTCCTGTAACGCTTGGTGGAGAAGAGCTTCCTGTTAGTGAAGCAGGACGTATATCATTTGGGCAGTCTTCCATATGAAAGATGCTGTCAAAGAGTAGGTTGCTGGCTTATCAAGAAGAGAAACGAATGCCCAGGAGGTGGGAGATGGAGGATCAAAGAATGAGACACCAACAGCACCATCCCTGTCTGCACTCTCCCTAGCCTCTGTGGGCTACAACTTACTGCAATGGCAAAACCAAAGGGGCAGGAGAAATTGCTGCTCCCCGATGCCAGTTGGGGGCATCCAGCAGTATGTGGCATCTGCTTCTTAGCTGGAGAAGCCTCTCAGGTGGGAAAATCTATACTGCTATAGACTGTGGACACCTCCACGTGTACTTACCTGTGTGATATTCCTTTATGAAGAAAACTTCCGTCTATTTAATTCTTAGCTCAATAAGAAAACCTGTAAGATAGAGTCATATATTCAGGTCTTGGGTAAAGCTAAGCTGATATTTGAACATTTGGATTTAAGATAAATTAAAATAGTGTTTCCATTATAAAAATACTCACCAACAGCTTAATTTAAATAGTAACTTTTTCTGGTGTAAAATATAATTAACTTTTCAGTTGACTTTACTAGCAACATGTCTGTTTTGTAAAGTAAACTCCAACTGCAAAGAAAGTTATTTTCATGCTTGTGAAAGACGCATTGTTCTAAATAATGATTACAGTGGAGAAATTAGAAGACACACACGGCTTTTACCCAGCAGGGAGTGTATTTTGAGACTCAGTAAATTTAAGTGAATCTGATTTTTAAAAAATAGCACAGTTTCTTCTTTATACATAATTGTATCAGTTAGGGATTGCATTTGGCAGAAAAATCCCAGAAAGGCTGACAAATCAGTGTTTTAAAAAATTACTGGGATTATTTGTCTAATGCTTCAAAAGTCTGGGAGAAAGCAGCTTGAGGACACCATCAAAGAATAAAATTCTTCTTCTCTCCCTGCTGTACCATCATAACCAATGGCTGTTTCACTTTGAGCACTGAGGGAGATCCAGACGAGAGGAAGAAGGGAGAGGGAAAGGAGCACCAGTTGACTTTTACTTGTGTTTGATTGGACAGAACTGAGTCACATGGTCACCCCTAGATGTGAGGGAGTCTGAGAAGGTGAGCTTTCAGCAGTCCTGACTTTATAGTAAAAGGAGACAAGAAAGGGTTGGAATGATGTTGAGCTGGACAATTTACAGTATAAGCTTCAATAATGTTAGTTACTTTGAGGGAAGAAGGAACATCAAATAAAGACAACTCAGATTTCACATGGCAGACTCTTTGGCTAGGTTTTAACACAGCATACTTAAAATACACTTATATGATGTATTAATCTGGAATTGGTCAGTAAAACAGAGCCATTCTAGATAATTTGGGAATAAAGTGGTTTGGTATAGGAATAAGAGCTTAGGCGAATACTGATATGAGAACAAAGCTCAGGAAAGCTGCAGCCTCCAGGAAGGAGACCTTGGAGACCTCACCCAGAAACGGCAAGTGAGTTGTTCTCAAAAGCTTTTTGGGTAATGGATGCAATCCTCAAAGTCTCTGTCCCAGCTGTTGTGTCGAGCACAGTGGCAGGCACATACATAGTTGGGGCTCAAAAACAGCTTGTTGCTTCCTTGTTTGATGTATATTGAATTAATAAGAATAGTTTGGTTGTTGAAACCCACATACCAGTGTTGAAATTCACATTTGAGTCCAGACATGTCCAGTATGTGGATGAGGGTACAGTCAGGAAAACAGAAACCACTTCAAGTAGAGGAAAATCAACACAGGGAATTGGTTACACAGGAGGTGGAAGAGCTGAGAAGCCAAATAGGGGGTTGTGAGGCGACACAAAAATTAGCAACATGAGGAAGCTGCTCTCACCCCTTGGCTGAAGGGCCGCAGGAGTCAGGCGTGTTATCAGAGCACAGAAACTGAGGGCCCCTGGTAGGAGCTAGGGGACACGGGCTTTCCACTGGAGCTGGAGCCATAAAGACACAGTTGCTGCCTTGCAGCAAAGAGAGAGTTAGGGAGAAGATCGCTGGCTTCTCCCTGTTTCCTACCCTCCCGTCTTCTGACTGTGCCTCCCATTGGCTGAAACAAGCCGGAAGCCAGTTGACTGCAGATATCGGCCTGCAGGGGTCAGCCTCTCTGTGATACGGAGCACAGCAGGGCAAGAACAAGATATGGATCTGAGGGTAAATAGAAAATGAAAATGACCGGCACAGTGTGTGTGTGTGTGTGTGTGTGTGTGTGTGTGTGTGTGTGTGTGTGTGTGTGTGTGTGTGTGTGTGCGTGCGTGTGCGTGTGCGCGCGCGCGTGTGGTGCTTGCGGATGGAGAAGGATCTCAAAGGGGTCTCTGTGAACTGGCGCCCTCCCTGTGCTTCAGCATCCCTTTGTATTTTGCAGACTCCTAGGCACCTAAGCTTTGACCTACCAGAGCCGTGTCCTGACAGCTCTGTGGCTCTGCTGTCCAGCCCTGCTAAGTCCATCTATTTTCATTTTGCCCTTGTGACAGCTTAACACAGTCAGGACCGGATATGATCGGTGCTTGGCAAGATCACAGTTGTGCCGAGCTCTGTGGTCCAGTTTGAGTTCCTTATAAATGAGAAGCAGAGCGGGATAATTTGTAGAGATGAGGAAGGACATTTAAGATTTAGAGGTGGTCACTATTTCAGTTTTTCTTTAAAAAAAATGCCAGGGTTGATTTAAAAGTTTTAATATTGGTTAGGGAACAGGTCCTTAGTTTGTTATTTATTGAAAGATTTATTATAAACTTATATAATACTGTCCTAAGTGTATGTAGGAATTTAGAGGCTAGAACGCTGTACCTGGTAAAGTTGATATCTGTGGCCAAGTAAAGAGCTTTATACTGTCTTTCATCATTTAACATCTGTAACTGACAGAGTGATTTTATTGATTGTCTTCATGCTAGATTATCTAAAGGCATCAATACCTAATTTTTCTGGTGAGAATTCTTAATGTTCAGCTTGTCTTTGGGACATGTAGGGAATGTGAAATTGGAATGCTGAGCCTTGTTGGTAAGTTAATTTCATTTACAACATGTTGCAAACCTGTACACTCAAATTTAGCTTTAAAGATGTATCTGTACATTTGAAAAACTCATAAAAATGGCCAGTAGTGCATTGTGCTAAGTGAGATAAGTCAAACAAGAAAGAGATAAATACTGTATGATCTCACTTATACATAGAATTTAGAAAAGCCAACCTCATAAAAACAGAGAGTAGAATGCTGGTTACCAGGGGCTGAGGGGGTGGGGGAATTGGGCACATGTTGTTTAAGAGTAAAAACTTGCAACTAGTGGATAAATAAGTCCTGGAGATCTAATGCACAGCATAGTAATTATAGACAACAATACTGTATTATAAACTTCAAAGTTGCTAAGAGACTAGATCTTAATCATTCCCACCACAAAAAGAAATGCTAATTATGTGATGTGAGAGATGTATGAGCTAATGCTCTGGTGGTAATGACATTGTAATGTGTAAATGTGTCAGGTCAACACGCTGTACACCTTAAACTTACACAGTGTTATATGTCAATTGTATCCCAAAAAATGGCCTTTAGTGGATAATGTCAGTGCTGTATCCAGATCCAGAGAAACCTTTTAAACGTTCAGCTACGAAAACAGCACCTGTGGCTTATTCTCTGTGGACTGCCCCCACTTTTGTCCCTCGCATGCAGAGAGGTGGAGGTGCCTGGGAGTTTATATTCCCCTGGGGTGGCTCTTACCTGATGGGCGGTAGAGTTTCAAAGCTCCAGCTCCCTTGTCTCTCTGGTCAAGGCAACTCTGAGGAAGAACTTAAACTCCAGAAGCCCCTTGAGCTACCAGAGACTACCTCCTTGCATGGCTTTGGAATTCTGATTACTGTGTGACGAATTACCACAGAACTTAGCATCTGAAAACAGCAAAAATGTTTTAACACACAGTTTCTGAGGGTCAGGGATCTGGGAGTGGCTTAGCTGGGTCGTTCTGGCTCAGGGTCTCTCATAAAGTTGGAGTTGAGAGTCATCTGAAGCTGGGGAATCTGCTTCCCAGCTCACTCACATGGCTGTTGGCTGGAGACCTCAATTTCTTGCCATGTGGACCTTTACACAGGGCTGCTTGAATGTGTTCAAGACATGGCAGCTGCATTTTTCCAGTGCTACTGAGAGAGAGACAGAGACAGAGACAGAGAGAGAGCCCAAGACAAAATCAGCAGTCTTTTATAACTTAATTTTGGAAATGACATACCGTCATCTCTGTCATGTTCCATTGCAGAGGCCAGCCCTGGTACATTGTGGGAGAGGACTACACAAGGGTGTGAAAATACCAGGAGGTGGGAACCATTGGGGGCCATCTTGACAGCTGACTTACAATTTCTCTTCCTTCCCTGTTCTCTGCTTCCTCCTCTCCTTGACTGGTTTCCCATGGCAGGACTTCCTTAATAAATTAGTTGTACACTGATTCTTCAGATCTGCTTCTGGGGAGCCTGGCCTAAATTCATGCGATTTCTTTGTCTAAAACAGGGGTCAGTCCGTGGGCCAAATCCAGCTTGTGGCTTGTTTTTGTATGGCTTGCAAGCTAAGAATGGTTTTTATATTTTTACATTATTGAAAAAATCAAAACAATAACTTTTTATAATATATGAAAAATTTCATAATGTTTGAAAATTATATGAAATTCAAAATTCAGTATCCATAAATAAGTTTTATTGGAACATGTTTTTGTGTATTGCCTATGACTGCTTTCACACTACAAAAGCAGAGTTAAATGGCTGTGACGGTTGCTGCATGGTCTGCAAGGCCTTATATATTTATTCTCTGGCCCTTTATAGAAAAAGTTTGTTGACCGGTGGTGTAAAGTGAACCAGCTTTGTGTGGTTTGGTATGTTCTGAGTATTTTCAAAGCTTTGGCACCACTGACCTACTTGACCATCAGCCTATAAGTTGTGTCCTTATATTTCACTCTTACTCTTCCCAGTGTCCTTTTATCACTCCGGGTAGGAATAAAAATGAATTATTTTGGATTTTCCAGCATTACTCTTCTGTAAGGCAAGGGAGGGGCTGTAACTTTCTGCAGTGGGGGTCTGGCAGAAGAAACAGAGCTCTTGCTTGGTGTCCCATAAGGTGTCCCAGTTGTCAAAACCCTGAACGACTATGGCTTGATTCCCACAAGAGGGAATTTTTAAAATTGTGTTAAGAATTTCAAATAACTTGGAGAGCAGCCCTTCAAATATCTTTGATGCTTTAATACCCAACCATTTCATGTCCCAAAATGTACTTACAGAAACAGGTAGAATTTGATTATTGTTGATCTTGGGGGATTTTAGTGACAATAAGATGCAATTTTATAATAAAGTTTTTCTTTCCATATCAGGATTATATGAGGGGACAAATTAGTGAACTGAAAACTGCTTTATAATTTAAATAAAGTGTTCATTCTCATTCGTTCTCTTATCTTCACCCAGGCCTCTGAATCAGGCCAGGTAGATTCAACTCCTGTTTTACTGATGAGGAAATGGATACATAGTCCATTTACATAGTCGTGAAGCTAGAGCGAGAATCCAGGCCTCTTGACTCCTAATCCCCTGTTCTTTCCACTAAAGCACTTGACTGTTCACTGTGTGCTGAGCATTGTGTGAAGCACAGTGGGAACTTACAGTGAAACAGTACTTACAGTAGTACTTATATTTAATGCCACTTTAAACTCCCCCCTCCCACAAATATTGATTTTCTCCACTGAAATTAGTATATATTAGATTACTCTTGTTCATGCTGTCTTGTTTAGTAGCTGTCAAGTGAATTTCTATGCACTTAAATTTTACATTATAATCGATGTAACACAATTGGTATCTAGAGGAAAAACCTTTTATCTATTAACTCCTTTATTGGTCCGATGTTCCCTAAGAAATAGAGCTAAAGCAGGAAACCCTTTGTAATTTTAGACTTTGACTAATAACTCTATATGCAAAAGATGTTTCAGACATTTAAAAATATATTTATTTATTTATTTATTTTTGGCTGCGTCGGGTCTTCGTTGCTGTGCGAGGGCTTTTCTCTAGTTGCGGCGAGCGGGGGCTACTCTTCGTTGGCGCTGCGCGGGGCTTCTCATCGCGGTGGCTTCTCTTGTTGCGGAGCACAGGCTCTAGGCACGTGGGCTTCAGTAGTTGTGGCACGCGGGCTCAGTAGTTGTGACTCACGGGCTCTAGAGCGCAGCCTCAGTAGTTGTGGTGCACGGGCTTAGTTGCTCTGCGGCATGTGGGATCTTCCCGGACCAAGGATCGAACCCGTGCCCCTTGCATTGGCAGGCGGATTCTTTTTTGTTTGTTTGTTTGTTTTGTGGTATGTGGGCCTCTCACTGTTGTGGCCTCTCCCGTTGCGGAGCACAGGCTGCGGATGTGCAGGCTCAGTGGCCATGGCTCACGGGCCCAGCCGCTCCGCAGCATGTGGGATCTTCCCGGACTGGGGCACGAACCCGTGTCCCCTGCATCGGCAGGTGGACTCTCAACCACTGCGCCGCCAGGGAAGCCCGGCAGGCGGATTCTTAACCACTGCACCACCAGGTAAGCCCTGTTTTAGACATGAATAACAAACTTGAAAATATCTGCAAGGAACAGGATGATAAAAAGTGATAGAGTAGGTTCAAGAAGAACTTTTAGGGGCTTCCCACATGCCGCAGAGCGGCTGGGCCCGTGAGCCATGGCCGCTGAGCCTGCGCGTCCGGAGCCTGTGCTCCGCAACGGGAGAGGCCACAACAGTGAGAGGCCTGCGTACCGCAAAAAAAAAAAAAAAAAAAAAAAAAAAAGGGGGAAACAACTTCTTGGTTTGACAGGTCACATGGGTTTAAAAGGAAGAGAAATAGCACTTTTAAGTGATACTGGGAAAGGGTGTTTCATGTGAGAGCCTCAGGGTAGAAGCTGGCCTAATTTACCTAACTGGCAAATAGGGAAAACAATTTAAAGAATTTCTCTCTATAATTTATCTTAACATTTTGGAAAGATGCAAAGTGTTTTCTCAGATTATAAAGTTAATATATGCTCTTTATAAAAGAATATGGAAACTGTAGCAAGTTATTAAAGGCTAATTCATGACCTACTGGAGGGTTTTTATTATAAAGTAAGATTTTCGTGGATTTCCTTCCAGGGAATTTTCGCTCTTGGGCTATACTGTACACACTTGGGTGAGTGTTTCCGGGGTTTTGGCTTAGATTCTAGCACATGGAGTCTACCTGGATACTGGGAAGAAAGGTTGTAAAGTTTTTCTGCCTTCTTGTCTAACTGGAAGTACTTCCAGTCCTTGGAATGGTTCAGTTATTGTCTAACTGGAAGTACTTCTTCACTGAAGACAGCCTCACATCGTGTGTCAGTATTTTATGCTTACAAATCATCACATTTCCTCTCATTAGGGTTATGAGTTCTCTGGGATGACTAGAGAGGTAATTTTTCCCTAGTACCACAGGAATACTTTTGACTGACAGCACTGAAAAGAGAATAAAGCCACTCTTAAATTTGCCTTTAATCCTGCTCACATATTCTTCTGATGCATTTTGAACATCTTTTATTTTCATAGTGAGTCATTTAAAAGAGAGATTAGCATTGACTTTTCCAGAGTGAATTGCAAATCCTTTCCTTTGTAGTGGCTTCCTTTTTTAACTGCTAAGTTGCTTTTATGGTCTCCTATAAATATTCAGTGTGTTGAAATTTTTGTTCTTTGAGTAGAAAATCTAAGTGAATCTTGTGGGACACACATACACATCTTCAGTATAGGCTTTGTACGGTTTGGTGGCCAAGGTCTGATGTTCTTAACTAGTAAACTCTTTGAGGGCTGTGGTTTTTAATAAGACTGTATCTCTCATTTTAGGTATGCGATTAGCAAGAGATTTTTCTCCTCTCAATCACCACCCCTTTATGAACTTGCATAGAGTAAGTCTGTGTTTCCTGTTTGCGACTATCTTTGAAGATCATTTCACCAATAGCATGGCAAGGATTCTACTGCAATGCACAAAGAATGTGGTGGCAAAGTTTGAAAAACTTGGGGCAATAATTATGGATAATTACACATGAGAGAAGAACTCAAATATGTCCTTAGGCCTTTGAGGTATAGGTGGAAGGTCTCCAATAGATTCTGTTATACCCCTATCAGGCTGAGTGTCAGCATGACTTATAAGTGCCATTTTCTTTGGCTAGCATTTCCTCCTCTCTTGCTAGTGGTCCTTACTCACATAGTTCCCATCACCAGGAAAGAAATATCAAAAGACAAATGTTTGAATTCACATACTAATTTAGTGAAGCTAGATGAAGACTCAAATGAATGTTTGTTTGATGTTAGTCTTTTAGGGTTGCCAAGCCATCTGCCTCATTCAGCAATGGTCTCATTATTTTTCAAGCTTATTCTGCATTTTGTTGAAAGATCTATTTAATGGATTTTTCAGTTGCTGTTTGCCAGTCTTGCTCCTTCTTTCAAAAAGCACCCGACACAACAAGAAATGATCTACGATGGTCTTCCTGCATTCTAGTATGTCAGTAGGAGTGGGGTGGAGTCAGTTGGGAACTCGAGATACCATTTTAGATAGAGGCATCTTTCAAGGAAGAGAGTTGACAGTTTGGTCTAAGAAAGAAGCTTTCCAAAGGTCATTGTGTTTAACCTGTGTGAGTTATTGTAACAGCTGATGAGTCCGATTCTATGGAGTAAGTTGCTAACATCTAAGTGATAGATTAGCTTTTTCAGCCCTGGGTTCTCTTATAGCTTAGAGGTTAATATCTTTTTTTTTTTTAACATCCTTATTGGAGTATAATTGCTTTACAGTGTTGTGTTAATTTCTGCTGTATAACAAAGTGAATCAGCTATATGCATACGTATATCCCCATATCTCCACCCTCCTGCGTCTCCCTCCCATTCTCCTTATACCACCCCTCTAGGTGGACACAAAGCCCGGAGTTGATCTCCCTGTGCTATGCAGCTGCTTCCCACTAGCTAGCTATTTTACATTTGGGAGTATATATAAGCCTATGCCACTCTCTCACTTTGTCCCAGCTTACCCTTCCCCCTCCTCGTGTCCTCAAGTCCATTCTCTATGTCTGTGTCTTTTTTCCTGTCCTGCCTTTTGGTTCATGAGAACCATTTTTTTTCTCGATTCCACATATATGTGTTAGTATGTGGTGTTTGTTTTTCTTTTTCTGACTGACTTCACTCTGTATGACAGACCCTAGGTCCATCCACCTCACTACAAATAACTCAATTTCGTTTCTTTTTATGGCTGAGTAATATTCCATTGTATATATGTGCCACATCTTCTTTATCCATTCATATATTGATGGACACTCAGGTTGCTTCCATGTCCCGGTTATTATAAATAGTGCTGCAGTGAACATTGTGGTACATGAATTATGTATCTTTTTGAATTATGGTTTTCTCAGGATATATGCTCAGTAGTGGGATTGCTGGGTCATATGGTAGTTCTACTTTCAGTTTTTTAAGGAACCTCCATACTGTTCTCCATAGTGGCTGTATCAATGTACATTCCCACCAGCAGTGCAAGAGGGTTCTCTTTTCTCCACACCCTGTCCAGCATTTATAGTTTATAGATTTTTTGATGATGGCCATTCTGACCAGTGTGAGGTGGTACCTAATTGTAGTTTTGAATTGCATTTCTCTAATTATTAGTGATGTTGAGCATCCTTTCATGTGTTTGTTGGCAATCTGTATATCTTCTTTGGAGAAATGTCTGTTTAGGTCTTCTGCCCATTTGTGGATTGGGTTGTTTGTTTGTTTTTGATAATGAGCTGCATGAGCTGCTTGTATATTTTGGAGGTTAATCCTTTGTCAGTTGCTTCATTTGCAAATATTTTCTCCCATTCTGAGGGTTGTCTTTTGGTCTTGTTTATGGTTTCCTTTGCTGTGCAAAAGCTTTGAAGTTTCATTAGGTCCCATTTGTTTATTTTTGGTTTTATTTCCATTTCTCTAGGAGGGGGGTCAAAAAGGATCTTGCTGTGATTTATATCTTGGAATGTTCTTCCTATGTTTTCCTCTAAGAGTTTTATAGTGTCTGGCCTTAAATTTAGGTCTTTAATCCATTTTGCATTTATTTTTGTGCACAGTGTTAGGAAGTGTTCTTATTTCATTCTTTTACATGTAGCTGTCCAGTTTTCCCAGCACCACTTATTGAAGAGGCTCTCTTGTCTCCATTGTATTCTCTTGCCTCCCTTATCAAAGATAAGGTGACCATATGTGCGTGGGTTTATCTCTGGGCTTTCTATCCTGTTCCATTTATCTGTACTTCTGTTTTTGTGCCAGTACCATACTGCCTTGATTACTGTAGCTTTGGCGTATAGTCTGAAGTCTGGGAGCCTGATTCCTCCAGCTCCATTTTTCTTTCTCAATTTTGCTTTGGCTATTCAGGGTCTTTTGTGTTTCCATACAAATGGAATTGCATGCAATTTTTTGTTCTAGCTCTGTGAAAAAATGCCATTGGTAGTTTGATAGGGATTGCATTGAATCTGTAGATTGCTTTGGGTAGTAGAGTCATTTTCACAATGTTGATTCTTCCAATCCAAGAACATAGTATATCTCTCCATCTGTTTGTATCATCTTTAATTTCTTGCATGATTCTTATAGTTTTCTGCTTACACATTTTTTGTCTCCTAAGGCAGGTTTATCCCTAGGAATTTTATTCTTTTTGTTGCAGTGGTTAATGGGAGTGTTTCCATAGTTTCTCTTTCAGATTTTTCATCATTAGTGTATAGGAATGCAAGAGATTTCTGTGCATTAATTTTGTATCCTGCTGCTCTACGAAATTCATTGATTAGTTCCAGTAGTTTTCTGCTAGCATCTTTAGGACCGTTAGGATTCTCTATGTACAGTATCATCATCTGCAAACAGTGACAGTTTTACTTTTTCTTTTCCGATTTGGATTCCTTTTATTTCTTTTTCTTCTCTGTTTGCTGTGGCTAAAACTTCCAAAACTATGTTGAATAATAGTGGTGAGAGTGGGCAACCTTGTCTTGTTCCTGATCTTTGAGGAAATAGTTTCAGTTTTTCACCATTGAGAATGATGTTGGCTGTGGGTTTGTCATATATGGCCTTTATTATGTTGAGGTAGGTTCCCTCTATGCCTACTTTCTGGAGAGTTTTTATCATAAATGGGTGTTGAATTTTGTCAACAGCTTTTTCTGCATCTATTGAAATTATCATATAGTTTTTATCCTTCAGTTTGTTAATATGGTGTATCACATTGATTTACGTATATTGAAGAATCCTTGCATTCCTGGGATAAACCCCACTGGATCATGGTGTATGATCCTTTTAATGTGCTTTCGGATTCTGTTTGCTAGTATTTTGTTGAGGATTTTTGCATCTATGTTCATCGATGATATTGGCCTGTAGTTTTCTTTTTTTGTGACATCTTTGTCTGGTTTTGGTATCAGGGTGATGGTGGCCTCCTAGAATGAGCTTGAGAGTGTTCCTCCCTCTGCTATATTTTGGAAGAGTTTGAGAAGGATAGGTGTTAGCTCTTCTCTAAATGTTTGATAGAATTCGCCTGTGAAGCCATCTGGTCCAGGACTTTTGTTTGTTGGAAGATTTCTAATCACAGTTTCAACTTCAGTGCTTGTGGTTGGTCTGTTTGTATTTTCTGTTTCTTCCTCATTCAGTCTCGGAAGGTTGTGCTTTTCTAAGGATTTGTCCATTTCTTTCAGGTTGTCCATTTTATTGACATAGAGTTGCTTGTAGTAATCTGTCATGATCCTTTGTATTTCTCCAGTGTCAGTTGTTACTTCTCTTTTTTCATTTCTAATTCTGTTGATTTGATTCTTCTCCCTTTTTTTCTTGATGAGTCTGGCTAATGGTTTATCAATTTTGTTTATCTTCTCAAAGAACCAGCTTTTAGTTTTATTGATCTTTCCTATCGTTTTCTTTGCTTCTATTTCATTTATTTCTGCTCTGATCTTTATGATTTCTTTCCTTGTGCTAACTTTGGGTTTTTTTGTTCTTCCTTCTCTAATTGCTTTAGGTGTAAGGTTAGGTTGTTTATTTGAGATTTTTCTTGTTTCCTGAGGTAGGATTGTATTGCTATAAACTTCCCTCTTAGAACTGCTTTTCCTGCATCCCCCAGGTTTTGGGTCATCGTGTTTTCTTTGTCATTTGTTTCTAGGTATTTTTTGATTTCTTCAGTGATCTTCTGGTTATTAAGTAGTGTATTGTTTAACCTCCATGTGTTTGTATTTTTTACAGATTTTTTTCCTGTACTTGATACCTAGTCTCATAGCATTGTGGTCCAAAAAGATACTTGATACAATTTCAATTTTCTTAAATTTACCAAGACTTGATTTGTGACCCAAGACATGATCTATCCTGGAGAATGTTCCATGAGCACTTGAGGAGAAAGTATATTCTGTTGTTTTTGGATGGAATGTCCCATAAATATCAATTAAGTCCATCTTGTTTAATGTATCATTTAAAGCTTGTGTTTCCTTATTTATTTTCATTTTGGATGATCTGTCCATTGGTGAAAGTGAGGTGTTAAAGTCCCTTACTAACATTGTGTTACGGTCGATTTCCCCTTGTATGGCTGTTAGCATTTGCCTTACGTATTGAGGTGCTCCTCTGTTGGGTGCATAAATATTTACAATTGTTATATCTGCTTCTTGGATTGATCCCTTGATCGTTACATAGTGTCCTCCTTTGTCTCTTGTAATAGTCTTTATTTTACAGTCTCTATTGTCTGATATGAGAATTCCTACTCCAGCTTTCTTTTCATTTCCATTTGTATGTAATATCTTTTTCCATCCCCTTTCAGTCTGTAGTGGGTCTCTTGTAGACAGCTTATATATGGGTCTTGTTTTTGTATCCATTCAGTGAGTCAATGTCTTCTGGTTGGAGCATTTAATCCATTCACATTTAAGGTAATTATAGATATGTATGTTCCTATTACCATTTTCTTAATTGTTTTGAGTTTGTTATTGTAGGTCTTTTATTTCTCTTGTGTTTCCTGCCTAGAGAAGTTCCTTTAGCATTTGTTGTTAAGCTGATTTGGTGGTGCTGAATTCCCTTAACTTTTGCTTATCTGTAAAGGTTTTAATTTCTCCATTGAATCTGAATGAGGTCCTTGCTGGTTAGAGTAATCTTGGTTGTAGGTTCTTCCCTTTCATCACTTTAAACATGTCCTGCCAGTCCCTTCTGGCTTGCAGAGTTTCTGCTGAAAGGTCAGCTGTTAACCTTATGGAGACTCCCTTGCATATTATTTGTTACTTTTCCCTTGCTGCTTTTAATATTTTTTCTTTGTATTTAATTTTTGACAGTTTGATTAATATGTGTCTCAGCGTGTTCCTCTTTGGGTTTATCCTGTTTGGGACTCTGGGCTTCCTGGGCTTGACTATTTCCTTTCTCATATTAGGGAAGTTTTCGACTATAATCTCTTCAGTTATTTTCTCTGGCCCTTTCTTTTTCTCTTCTTCTTCTGGGACCCCTATAATTTGAATGTTGGTGCGTTTAATGTTGTCCCAGAGGTCTCTGAGACTGTCCTCAATTCTTTTCATTCTTTTTTCTTTATTATGCTCCCATGCAGTTATTTCCACTATTTTATCTTCCAGGTCACTTATCCGTTCTTCTGCCTCAGTTATTCTGTTATTGATTCTTTCTAGGGTATTTTTAATTTCAGTAATTATGTTGTTCATCATTGTTTGTTTGCTCTTTAGTTCTTCTAGATCCTTGTTAAATGTTTCTTGTATTTTCTCCATTCTGTTTACGAGATTTTGGATCATCTTTACTATCATTACTCTGAATTCTTCTTCAGGTAAGTTGCCTCTTTTGTCTTCATTTATTTGGTCATGTAGGTTTTTACCTTGCTCCTTCGTCTGTTACATGTTTTTGTTGTTTCATTTTTTTTTTTTGATGGGTGGTGCTGTATTCCTATCTAACTGTTTGTTTGGCCTGAGACGTCCAGTACTGGAGTTTGCAGGCAGTTGGATAGAGCTGGGTCCTGGTGCTGAGAAGAAGACTTCCGGGAGGCCTCACTCTGACTGATATTCCTTGGGGACTGAGGTTTTCTGTTAGTCCAGTGGATTGGACTCAGAGCTCCCACCACAGGAGCTCAGGCCTGACTTCTGGCCTCGGAACCAAGATCCCACAAGCTTTGTGGCGTGGTTTTAAAAAAAAAAAAAAAAGGAAGAAAGAAGGAAATAAAGGAGCAGTACAATGCCAAAGAATAAAAAACAAAATAGAATTTGAAGGATAAAAATTATATTAGGAAAAATAAAACTATAATTGAAACAACTGCAACAAGATAAAATAAAAATACAACAGAAAAAAGAAAAAAAGGGGGTGGGAACAAGCCAAAAGGAGAGAAGAATAACAAAGTATAAAGAATAAAATAAAATTAGAAAAATAAAAGATTTATTAGGAAAAATAAAAGTGTTACAAAAGACGGAGAGATATACCATGTGCTTGGATTGGAAGAATCAACATTGTGAAAATGACTGTACTACCCAAAGCAATCTACACATTCATTGCAATCGCTATCAAATTACCAATGGCATTTTTCACAGAACTGGAACAAAAAATTTCACAATTTGTATGGAAACACAAAAGACTCTGAATAGCCAAAGCAATCTTGGGAAAGAAAAATGGAGCTGGAGGAATGAGGCTCCCTGACTTCAGACTATACTACAAAGCTACAGTGATCAAGACAGTATAGTCCTTGCACAAAAACAGAAATATAGATCATGTAACAGGATAGAAAGCCAGAGATAAACCCACGCACATATGGTCACCTTATCTTTGATAAAGGAGGCAAGAATATACAATGGAGACAAGACAGCCTCTTCAATAAGTGGTGCTGGGAAAACTGGACAGCTACATGTAAAAGAATGAAATTAGAACACTCTCTAACATCATACACAAAAATAAGCTCATAATGGATTAAAGACCTAAATGTAAGGCGAGGCACTATAAAACTCTTAGAGGAAAACATAGGCAGAACACTCTGTGAATCACAGCAAGATCCTTTTTGACCCACCTCCTAGAGAAATGGAAATAAAAAGAAGAATAAACAAATGGGACTTAATGAAACTTAAAAGCTTTTGCACAGCAAAGGAAACCATAAACAAGACGAAAAGGCAACCCTCAGAATGGGGGAAAACAGTTGCAAATGAAGCCACAGACGAAGGATTAATCTCAAAAATATACAAGCAGCTCATGCAGCTCAATATCAGAAGAACAAACAACCCAATCCACAAATGGGCAGAAGACATTTCTCCAACGAAGATATACAGATTGCCAACAAACACATGAAACGATGCTCAACATCACTAATCATTAGAGAAATGCAAATCAAAACCACAATGACGTATCACCTCACACCAGTCAGAATGCCCATCATCAAAGAGTCTACAAACAATAAATGCTGGAGAGGGTGTGGAGAAAAGGGAACCCTCTTGCACTGCTGGTGGGAATGTACATTGATACAGCCACTATGGAGAACAGTATGGAGGTTCCTTAAAAAACTAAAAATAGAATTACCATATGACCCAGCAATCCCAGTACTGGGTATATGCCCAGGGTAAACCATAATTCAAAAAGACACATGCACCCCAATGTTCATTGCTGCGCTATTTACGATAGCCAGGTCATGGAAGCAAGCTAAATGCCCATCAACAGACAAATGGATAAAGAAGATGTGGTACATATATACAATGGAATATTATTCAGGAATAAAAAGGAACGAAATTGGATCATTTGTAGAGACGTGGATGGATCTATAGACTGTCATACAGAGTGAAGTAAGTCAGAAAGAGAAAAACCAATATCGTATATTAATGCATATATGTGGAACCTAGAAAAATGGTACAGATGAACCAGTTTGCAAGGCAGAAATAGAGACACAGATGTAGAGAACAAACTTATGGACACCAAGGGGGGAAAGTGGCCTGGGGTGGTGGTGGTGGTGTGATGATGGGAGATTGGGGTTGACATATATACACTAATATGTATTAAATGGATAACTAATAAGAACCTGCTGTATAAAAAAAATAAAATAAAATTCAGAAAAAAACCAAAAAAACCCTAAAATTAGAACTACATTATGACCCAGCAATCCCACTGCTGGGCATATACCCTGAGAAAACGATGATTCAAAAAGAGTCATGTACCACAGTGTTCATTTCAGCTCTATTTACAATACCCAGGACATGGAAGCAACCTAAGTGTCCATCGACAGATGAATGGATAAAGAAGATGTGGCACATGTATACATTGGCATATTACTCGGCCATAAAAAGAAACGAAATTGAGTTATTTGTAGTGAGGTGGATGGACCTCGAGTCTGTCTTACACAGTGAAGTAAGAAAGAGAAAAACACATACTGTATGCTAACACATATATGTGGAATCTAAAAAAAAAAAATGTTTCTGAAGAACCTATGGGCAGGACAGGAATAAAGACGCAGACGTAGAGAATGGACTTGAGGTCATAGGGAGGGGGAAGTGTAAGCTGGGATGAAGTGAGAGAGTGGCATGGACATATATACACTACCAAATGTAAAATAGATAGCTAGTGGGAAGAAGCCGCATAGCATAGGGAGGTCAGCTCGGTGCTTTGTTTCCACCTAAAGCGGTGGGATACGGAGGATGGGAGGGAGGGAGATGCAAGAGGGAGGGGATATGGGGATATATGTATACATATAGCTGATTCACTTTATTGTACAGCAGAAACTAACACACCATTGTAAAGCAACTATACTCCAATAAAAATGTTAAAAAAAAGCCAGAAAAAGAATCAACAACGAGTCAACATGGTAAAACAGAGCCCCAATGTAAAAGGGGAAAGAAGAAAAAAGAAAAAAAAAAGCCTTGTCTTTGGGGACAGAGTTTAGGCAGGGGGTGGAACTTAGGCAGGGGCGGGGTTTAGGGTGGGACACGACTTGGGTGGGGGTTGATGTTTGAGCGTGGGGCGGGGCCTAGGCGGGGCGACGTTCAAGCGTGCGGTGGGGCGTCTGCTTAGGACCTGCACGGAAGGGGAGAGGCAGCACGTTGCAAGGAGGGCCTCTGGTCTGTGGAGTTCCCGAGTTTGGAGGTAGGGCCCTGAGTGAGGGTGTGTGGGTGGGGTTTAGGCCCAGGGCGTTGGAGGGGGTCTCTGAGTGTATTGTGGGGCCTTGGGTGGGGGTGTAGGGGTGGGGCTTGGGCTCTGCGCGGCAGGAGGGAGGCTCCGAGGGCAGAGGATTAGGCCTGGCAGTCCAACAGGCTTCCCGGTGCCTAAGTCGACAGGGAAAGCACTGGCCCCGTTCTCTTCCGTTCCTTCGTGCCCCTTCTCCATCATCTCCCCAAGGGTCTCCCCCATCAGCTGCTGGACCCCTAACCGTGGGTGGGCCCCGCTGGGCCACCCCTCAGGGGTGCTGGTCCTGGAGGTCTGGCCTTTACCTTTGCTCCCCCTTCCCTCCCTCCCACTCCTTCAGAACCCGCGCGGCTGGAGGGGGCCTCCATGGGCGGAGGATCAGGCCCAGGATCTCAGCAGGTTCCTGGGGGCCCGAGTGGGCAGGGGAAACCTGGCCACACTCCCTTTTGATCCTCTGCCCTCCCGATGGTTCCCCAATTTCCCCCTTCGGGCGTGGGATCCCTTCCCCTTCCCCAGCCGGCCATCGGGGGCGACAGTCCCATCCCGCCTTCACTTCTCCTCCCCCTTCACTCTCCCCACGCCACATGTCCTACTGGGGGTTTCTCCCACCCCGTTAGGTGTCTGTGGTCCCCCTCCGGTGCCTGGTAGGTGCCCTAGTTGTGAGGAGACAGGAATTCCGGGTCCTCCTAGTAGGCCATCTTGGCTCTGTCCCCTAGAGGTTAATATCTTAACCCGACTTGAGTATTTAACTCAGTGCTGGTTGCAAGAATCAGAACAATTATGTTTGACATCTATGAAGTTCTTTAAAATATATTTTCATTCACATTTACTTACAGTACATTTATTTCCAAGAAAGTATTAAGATAGATAACATGGGGTAAAACTGAAAGCTAGGATAATTACAAGAACAAGATAAGATCCCCAAAGTTAAAGAGCTTAATTAAAAAAGAGTAATTTCAAATTATGTAATTAGTGGCATAAATTTGGAGGTTAGGAGTCTGTGATAAACATTTCATAAACTTATTTCCAAAAAGGATATTTTAATATAAATTGTTAAAGTAGATTTAATGACCTCAATAAAACCTTGTTTGTAAGGTAGACATAGGCTATCATAAAGTGGATGATGGCTTCCAGAGGAGGAAGAGGTCTTCCTTTTTTCATTTCCTCTTCCTGGAGGGGGTCAGACAGGAAGTTACTTCTCCCTTTGCGAAAGGAAGTTTAAAATGTAGAGAGTTCCCTGCACTCTCCACTGTCTTTGCTCTGGACAGTTTAGGGAGGCAAAGTTAATTGAAAATGGAAAAGTGCATTTCATAGTTATTTTCTTTGAGTGCCATATTATTTTGATTTAAAAATTTTCACCTCAAAATTAAGGTATTTCTAGAGAATATTAAGTTTCTACATCATCCACCTCTTATGAGGTGTTAGGGAGGGAGAAATGATTTTGGATCGAGGGACTCTGGGGGAAAGCTAGCCACTGATGGGTGTCCTGCAGATTGGGGCTGTGGAGAGTCGGTCATAGATCATTATGAGGGCAAAATGGGAAGCAGAGGAAAAAGGATGGCTTTTTTGAGGACATGATGGGGATCAGAGGTAGAAGGAAAGTCGATTCAGAAAGAAAGAAGGAAAGCCTTCCAAGAAGAGTCTACTTTGCACTTTGTCTCAGGCCTTGGAGATGGGTCAGAGCTGTAGTTACTCTTGTGTGATATCGAGAATCTGCTCAGTGCAGCCCTTTGAATACTGCCAGAGGGCCCTACCTTCACACCCCGAGGCAGATTAGCCAGGTG
Source organism: Orcinus orca (assembly GCF_937001465.1). Classification (NCBI taxonomy): domain Eukaryota; kingdom Metazoa; phylum Chordata; class Mammalia; order Artiodactyla; family Delphinidae; genus Orcinus; species Orcinus orca. The sequence continues at coordinate 22,026,740 of NC_064580.1, forward strand.
GTCAGTCAGTGTACACGGAGCAGCTCAGAAAATCAGTGTGGCTCAAACCCAGCCACTTGTCCGACTGTATTTCTTGGGAATAGATTCTGGCAGTCTTTAAGTTGGAAAAAGACCCTAAATTGGAAGAGTGTCAGCAATCCACATGCTACTTAGCCCCTTCCTTTCAGTTTGGGAGCCCCAGATGACCTGCTTAATACATTGTTACACTTAAGCCTCAGTCCAACAACTCAATGCCTGATAGATGAAGAACGTTAGGGTTTTGACAGAGAAAGAATGGCCGCAGTACCACTTACATCCTCCCAAGAAGCACCCTGGACACGACTACCACTGAGAGTTCAGTGGGGGAGCTGCAGGACTTATGATCTGTTGGGTGGCAACACCAGCGCCATGCTGAATATAGTTTCTGGACTTACAAGCACAACAGAGATTACCCTGCTTAAGGCCATGCTTAGCTTGACCCCCTTCGTAGTTCTCTTTCTCATGTTGCAGAGTTGTTTTTATTCCCATTGCAGCTGGAAACATACACAGAGATGAGAAAAGTTTTGCTGAGTTTACGGGAAGAATAAACAGTGTCATTTGGGGGATTGTGAAAAAAAGATCTAAGTAAAGCAGCTGTCAGAAGTCTTAAGCAGTGGTCTGAGGACTGAAAATGGACTGTGTTCATCTTCATGTGACCCAGTTTTCCATGTAGTTTATGTTTCAGTTCTGGAACTTAATACAAATACATACATACATATATACAGACATACATGTATACATACTGATAGCCCCTTATATAGTTATGGAGTCAGGACAGAAATATCAATATGTTACATACAGAGTAAAAGATAAATTTTTTAAAATTGGAGGATTTCAGACTATTTCTGCTTCATGTCTATATTATATTCAGATATATATTCATAATTCTATATCCCGAGATGGTAGAGTGAGGAAGGAGGCCCTAACAGAAGGCTGTACTCTTTTTTTTTTTAACCTTTTTTTTTTTTTTTTTTGCGGTACGCGGGCCTCTCACTGTTGTGGCCTCTCCCGTTGCGGAGCACAGGCTCCGGACGCGCAGGCTCAGTGCCATGGCTCACGGGCCCAGCCGCTCCGCAGCATGTGGGATCTTCCCGGACCAAGGCCTGAACCGGTGTCCCCTGCATCGGCAGGCGGACTCTCAACCACTGCACCACCAGGGAAGCCCTGTAGTCTTTTTTTTTAGAACAAATCTCTACGATCTTTAACTCTTTAACTGAAGAAATCAGGATTTAGTCATACGCTTATTCCTTTCAAGCATCTTGGTCAAGGTTTTGATAGGCACCTGAGAATTTTTCTAAAGAAGTTATGCTTAACTAAGGATATTGACTGTCTACTACTGGGTAAAATTCAGTTTAGCTGGATGAGAAACAGGTTTTAGCCCAATGGCTGAAGGTAATTCAATTCTTGAGGAAATAAGAATTATTCTGTGTGAAAGAGTGGTTCCTAGGGAACGTGGAGGGGGTCTTCAAAAGTTGGCTGTCAGGTAGATTCATAGACTGTTTACATATCAAGGATTTTAGAATTTCATCAGTCTACATGCCTTTAGTAAATAACGTGGTCTTCGTTATTCTTAGTTTGCTCTCTTTATTCCACTCTTTCTAGGGTCCATTCTTTGTCCCTGTCTGCCCTCACCTGAGTCCTAGAAGCTGACCACCATCACTTAAACTCCCTTTCCAGTTGGCCTGTTGAGTTTAGCCAATGGGAGACACCAATAGGAAATTGGGGAGGGGAGGAGAGAAATGGTGTTTCCAAGTTTTGGGATGTGATTTTCGGCTTTGGCTCATTCTTTACCTCCTTCACAGCTTCATATCTCGCTGGGTTCTCGTTACACCATCACCTCCTCCTCTTTCATCTTGAGGACTAAGGGAGGAACCAGCTTCCCATTATTGGTAATGTCTGGGTGTTTCAGCACTCTTTATTGATTCTCTTCACCCTCCCAACACTTTGGAAGTCTCTTGAGCTACCTGACTTGACTTTTTTCCTGCTGAGACTTTGACAGATATAAAAGTGAAGTAACTCTTTTAGGATCACATTGTGAATTAGTGGCAGATTTGGTAAATCTCTACCCAGGACTCCTGATTTTTTTGTCTAGTGCTCTATGTGACATCCCTGGCTGTTTGATCTCTTTCACAAAGCTTTTGGGGGAAAGGTATTGAGACTTGAGCAGACCTGAATGCGTGTTTATCTGGACTGGCCAGGCTAGTGCTACTGTCCATGGTACTAGAGTCTTGCAAGGAGGGATATACTCTGAAGAGTCCTGTCTGCTTCATCTCCAGATTGTATTTTAACTGTAGCCCAGATGTAAAAGGAGAGAATGTGGCATAAGCAAGGATGCTGAAACAGGAAAATGTATCAGGGTGGGAGACAAAGTGGTTTACCACTGTAGAGGAATTCCTTGAGTTCTTTTTTCTACCTAGATTTCATTCAATATTAAAAATTTAGGGTATGGTTTACATCCAATAAAATTCACTCTTGTGTGAGTTTTGACTCTGTGCGTTTTGACAAACACAAGCAGTCGTATAACCTCCATCACAATCAAGATACAAAACAGCTTCATCACGCCAAAGAATTCCACCCAGCTGCCCATTCGTAATGAGCCCCTCCCCACATCTGCACCCCCTGTCAGCCACGGATGTGTTTTCCATCCTTATAGTTTTACCTTAACCAGAATGTGGTTATAAGTGGGATAATACCGTATATAGCTTTTGAGTCTGGCTTCTTTCACTTAGCATAATGCTTATAAAATTCATCCATGTTTTTGCATACCTCGGTAGTTTGGTCCATTTTATTACTGACCAATATTCCATTCTATTTATGTACCACAGTGTGTTACCCATTCCACATCTCCCAGTGGAGGGGAATTTTGATTGTTTCCGGTTTTTGGATATCGTGAATCAAACGACTATAAACAGTCATGCACAGGTTTTTAATGAGAGCATAAATTTTCATTTCATCTAGGAGTGAAATTGCTGGGTCATATGGTAAATGTATACCTAACTTTATAAGACACTGCCAAACTCTTCTGCAAAATGTCTGTACCATTTTGCATCCCCACAACTCTGTAACTGTTATTTACAAAGAGCAGCAGACATTAGAACCGCACAAATATTTTCTCAAAATACAGTTTAAACATAAATGATTTGACAAAACAAGCTCTATATTTTCTTTATTTAGTGCTTGGCAAGTACTGAAATGAATTTTCTGAACTTCTTAACCTTACTTATTAGGTTCTGTCCTTCGGAAAGACAACTCCACATACTGAAAGAGGACTTTTGGGGCCACCAGGATGTAAGGCAAGTGGTGAGTAGGCTGAAAAACAGCTGTGGAGCCTTTGAAAATGAATACCTAGTTTCCCACTTTCAACAAAAGTGGCCTTAATCATTAGGAATACACAAAACTTTGGGTTCTCTTTCTTATTACTGTGAGAAATAGGAAAGTCACAGAGTATAGAAAATGATGATGGTAGGATGAGGAATCTTCCCCCTTGTCATTTGTCGGTGGCTGAGTTTTAGGGTGTTTCCAGGCACTTGGAATGGAGTTGGTGCCCACCCACTCTTAGTTCAGAGCAGCCTATTGGTATTGCTGTTGTTGAGCACCAAGGCCAGAGAAATGGATAATGCATGTTAACAACAAACCAACAAGCTCCCCTGCCCGCCACCTGCTGCTGCTGGCTGTGTAGGGGGCAGTTGCCTAGTAGATGTGAATAATTGAGTTTTCAGCTGGCACCCCAGCGTCAGTCATTTTCATCAGTCAGCAGGTGAGGACATTCTGCAGCTTCTGACTGTCCCTGACTCTGAGCATGTGACATCTTTGCTTAAGAAGGCCCACTATTCAGTGACTGTTAATTGCCTTGCACTTATGAAGTGAGTTTTCCTGCGCTCTTCTTATCCTGTTTCCTCAAACCTGTATGAAAGTATCTATTACTGAGTTGATTTTTTTCCCTTTATTGGATTGGCTGATAAGCTTTGGGGAGCTGTGATTTGTCATCTCTATCATTATTTTTAGCTCTCAGATGACCAGTGATTAAAAAGCTGAACAAGGGACTTCCCTGGTGGTGCAGTGGTTAAGAATCTGCCTGCCAATGCAGGGGACATGTGTTTGAGCCCTGGTCTGGGAAGATCCCACAAGCCATGGAGCAACTAAGCCCATGAGCCACAACTACTGAGCCTGTGCTCTAGAGCCCACGAGCCACAACTACTGAAGCCCGTGCGCCTAGAGCCCGTGCTCCGCAACAAGAGAAGTCACCCCAATGAGAAGCCCGCACAGTGCAATGAAGAGTAGCCCCCGCTCGCCGCAACTTGAGAAAAGCCCATGTGCAGCAATGAAGACCCAAGCAGCCAAAAATAAGTCAAAGTTAAAAAAAAAAAAAAGCTGAACAAGTAGGGGAATATGGTGTTGGAGGCCATGAGGCAATGACCCTTGGGTAGTTCTGAGTATCAGATAGCCCTTATTGTGTTACAGTAACTGTTCTCGTGTTTCTAGCAAAATCAGTCACATAGGTGTTCTCTGAGATGGAGAACAGAAAAGTCTTCTTGCTGGTAGGTTTTTCTGAAGGGCATCATATTAGCACCTGGGAAGAGTTTCAGTGCTCTAAATTTCTAGAAACAAGGTGATTGGCTTTTTTATGATTATAGAAGTGATACATGAAATACATGAAGAGTTATATAAAAGCTAAAGTATAACATTATAAAAATATAAAAAATAACCCTCCATGACCTGGAGAGAATATATAATCTATATATGCATAGATTTTAAACAATGGGACTGTACACTTTAAACAGTTTTGTAAACCTACTCTTTTCATTAACAGTATCTCATAAGCGTCTTTCCACGTCAGGAAGTGGAAATACGCATCATCATTTTTAAATCTAAATAGTATTCCATTTGTGGAAGAATCATAGCGTATTTAATCAATCTTCTGTTTTTCCCATATTTAAGTAAATATTATAAACAACACTATAATAAATTTCCTTAACTTACGTCTTCATGTGCTTGTCTGATTATTTCTTTGCAAAAGTTACTAGGAGTAAAATTGCTGGATCAACCATTTGCTTGTTTGAATGGTTGAATGTTGTGTATGTATATATCCAAATTATCCTCCAGGAATATCTTATCACTTTACCTTCCTACCAGCAAGGAGATAATATCCATGGGTATTATCATTCTTCTTGTTTTTTCTAAACTGGCCAGGAGAGAAATGGTATCTCGTCAGAGTTCTTATGATTCCTAGTGAGGATGAACATTTTTCATATTTTATGGCCATTTACATTTCCCTTTTGTTAATTGTTTGTCCATAGCCCTTGTCCATAGAATATGGTGTATTTTTCTGTTTCTTTTTTATTTGCAAGAGTTCTTAACATATCAGTGATATTAAGCCTTTGTCATGTTTATTTTGCTCAGGTTTTCTGTAGAGCATAGTGATTTAGAATTTAAATCCTGGGCCAATACTGCTTGGTTTCAAATATTGGCTCTGCTACGTAGTACCTGACCTTGGTGTCTTAGGTAAACACTCTGTGCCTTAGTTTGCTCACCTAAAAATGGGGAAAATAATAGTATCTCCCTCACAGGGCTGTTGTAAGGATCAAATGAATTAAAATACACAAAGTACTTTGAATAGTACTTGGCTCTTATTAAACATTATTAGGTACTTGTTTTTTTAATGTGTGTAATGTCCTATGTGTACTTGTTATACAGGGGTCCTAAATTTGTATATATTCAAAGCTATCAGTCGTTATTACATCTATGGTTTCTGCCTGTGGGTCATACTTGAAAAGATCTTTACCCAAAGATTAGTTTAAAAAGTGTCCCCCTTATTTCCTATTTGCACACATTTTAGCATTCACATCTTAAATTTGACAGAAAAAAGTCCTTAGCACTCCCTTTTGTGGCATTGTATATTGGTAATGTTGATTTTATATCCATGTTGGACATGACTAATGGTGATAACTGTTCAGTATAATTCCTAGTGCAGCATCTTGTTCAGGAAGGTTATTAATGTATTTGACAATTACAATGAGGCAAATACCACAGCGTCTCTCTGTTGAAAAATTTCAGTTTGGTGCAGCTAAAATATTTAGGAATGCAGTTCGAGGGGATTTTCATTTCAGTGGTGTCATTTTTAATTAGGTGTAAATGGCAGAAAAGTAGATATCTGAGCCTGGATCAGGGTGTTTGTGGTAGGTCGAAAAGCATGGCTACAACATTTTGCAGTTCATCCCATCAGAAAGTGGAGTCTGTTGCCCTACCTCTTGAGTCTGGGTTGGCCATGTGACTTGCTTTGACTGATAGAATGTGATATGTGAGCTCCAGAGTCTTTGTCCTCTATGAGCACTGCCTGGGATCACCGTTCCATGAAGTCCTCAATGAAGGGCCACATGGAGAGAGAGGCTTAGCTCTGCCATCTGTCCCAGCTGAGCCCAACCCCCACTTGATCTGCCAGCCAAATATGGCTGTGTGAATGAGTTCAGGAGAGAGCGGAAGAACCACCTAGTTAACCTGCAAAATTGTGAGGCATAATAAATTGTTGTTTTAAGCCTCTGAGTTTCAAGGTGGTTGGTTTGCAGCAATAAACTGAGTATGCAGTTCTAGAGGATTTTCATTTTAGCTGTGCCCGTTTGTCTTAGTTCAGACTGCTGTAACAAGAATGCTGTAGACTGGGTGGTTTAAACAACAAACATTTATTTTTCATAGTTCTGGAGGCTAGGAAGTCAAAGAGCAAGGGACCGGCAGATTCACTGTCTATTAAGAGCCCACTTCTTGGTTCATAGATGGCCATCTTCTTGCTGTGTCCTCACGTGGTGGAAGGGGCAAGGGAGCTCTATTAGGCCTCTTTTGTAAGGGCACAAATACCATTCATGAGGGCTCTGCTCTGATGACCTAATCACCTCCCAAAGGCTCCACCGTCAAATACCATCATATTGGGGGTTGAGTTTCAACGTATAAACTTTGGAGGGACACAAATATTGTGTATACCAAAGTTTTCATCAAGAGTATGTGGCAGGGGCTTCCCTCGTGGCGCAGTGGTTGAGAATCTGCCTACTAATGCAGGGGACACGGGTTCGAGCCCTGGTCTGGGAAGATCCCACATGCCGCGGAGCAACTAGGCCCATGAGCCACAACTACTGAATCTGCGCATCTGGAGCCTGTGGTCCGCAACAAGAGAGGCCGCGATAGTGAGAGGCCCGCACACCGCGATGAAGAGTGGCCCCCGCTTGCCACAACTAGAGAAAGCCCTTGCACAGAAACGAAGACCCAACACAGCCAAAAATAAATAAATTAATTAATTAAAAAAAAGAATATGTGGCAGAAAAGAAAGAAATCGAAGGCTTTAACAAAGTTCTTGTTATCTCTAATTGCCAATAAGAATATATCTATCCTCTACTTCCAAAATTTAGTCTATTCTATATATTGGGGGCCTCTATTTTGGAGGAAGAGCACAAGATTGCTGTTTTGGAATTGAGCCAATGTTTATGGAGAGCTCCTGGGACTAACTGTGACTTTGTTACATCCATAAGCTGCTTGTTGTGATTTTCATATATTGAGTTTTTAGTGTCAGGCGGTGTTCTGATTCAGAATTCCTAAGCCCATTGTCTCTAAGGTTCTGAAATTGCCCTACAATTTGAGGTTAGAATCAAGAGGCCTTCACAACGGAGTGAAGCATTTTTTTGGAGTTGGCATATGTTGTGTAAAACATAGGAAGCCAATTCACCTTGCTGAGTCTCAGTTTCCTCAACTGTTAAGTGAAGTGCATGAATCTTATGAACTGTAAATTTCTTTCCAGTTCAAAATATCAGTGATTCTGCTGCCCATTACATTTCTCCAGAGAATTTTGAGTGAAAAATATTGTATAATGCTACTTGAACCTTGTAACTTTGAAAATACCATACTCATTATTGCTTCTATATATTGCTTTTAATTTCTAATTTCCTGCTTTAGTCATTTCTTTCCTATACTTTATTATTTTTATTTATTTTTGAATTTTATTTATTTTTTATACAGCAGGTTCTTATTAGTTATCCATTTTATACATATTAGTGTATAAATGTACACTAGTGTATTCATCCCACCACCACCACCACCCGCTTTCCCCCTTTGGTATCCATATGTTTGTTCCCTACATCTGTGTCTCTCTTTCTGACTTGCAAACCAGTTAATCTGTACCATTTTTCTAGATTTCACATATATGAGTTAATATACGACATTTGCTTTTCTCTTTCTGACTTACTTTACTGTGTATGACAGTCTCTAGGTCCGTCTACGTCTCTACGTATGACCCAATTTCGTTCCTTTTTATGGCTGAGTAATAGTCCATTGTATATATGTATCATATCTTCTTTATCCATTCGTCTGTCAGTGGGCATTTAGGTTGCTTCCATGACCTGGCTATTGTAAATACTGCTGCAATGAACATTGAGGTGCAAGTGTCTTTTTGAATTATGGTTTTCTCTGGGTATTTGCCCAGTAGTGGGATTGCTGGATCATATGGTAATTCTATTTTCAGTTTTTTAAGGAACCTCCATACTGTTCTCCATAGTGGCTGTATCAATGTACATTCCCACCAACAGTGCAAGAGGGTTCCCTTTTCTCCACACCCTCTCCAACATTTGTTGTTTGTAGATTTTCTGATGATGCCCATTCTAACTGGTGTGAGGTGATACCTCATTGTAGTTTTGATTTCCATTTCTCTAATAATTAGTGATGTTGACTATCTGTATCTCCTCTCTGTGGAAACGTCTATTTAGGCCTTCTGCCCATTTTTTGATTGGGTTGTTTGTTTTTTTAATATTGAGCTGCATGAGTTATTTATATATTTTGCAGATTAATCCTTTGTCCGTTGATTCATGTGCAAATATTTTCTCCCATTCTGAGGGTTGTCTTTTCGTCTTGTTTATGGTTTCCTTTGCTGTGCAAAAGCTTTGAAGTTTCATTAGGTCCCATTTGTTTATTTTTGTTTTTATTTCCATTACTCTGGGAGGTGGGTCAAAAAAGCTATTGCTGTGATTTATGTCAAAGAGTGTTCTTCCTGTGTTTTCCTCTAAGAGTTTTATAGTGTCTAGCCTTACATTTAGGTCTTTAATCCATTTTGAGTTTATTTTTGTGTATGGTGTTAGGGAGTGTTCTAATTTCATTCTTTTACAGGTAGCTGTCCAGTTTTCCTAGCACCACTTACTGAAGAGACTGTCTTTTCCCCATTGTATACCTTGCCTCCTTTGTCATAGATTAGTTGAACATAGATGTGTGGGTGTACCTCTGGGCTTTCTATCCTGTTCCATTGATCTATATTTCTGTTTCTGTGCCAGTACCATACTATCTTGATACTGTAGCTTTGTAGTATAGTCTGAAGTTAGGGAGTCTGATTCCTCCAGCTCTGTTTTTCTTTCTCAAGATTGCTTTGGCTATTCGGGGTCTTTTGTGTTTCCATACAAATTGTGAATTTTTTTGTTCCAGTTCTGTGAAAAATGCTATTGGTAGTTTGATAGGGGTTGCATTGAATCTGTAGATTGCTTTGGGTAGTATAGTTATTTTCACAATATTGATTCTTCCAGTCCAAGAACGTGGTATATCTCTCCATCTGTTTGTGTCATCTTTGATTTCTTTCACCAGTGTCTTATAGTCTTTTATCTCCTTAGGTAGGTTTATTCCTAGGTATTTTATTCTTTTTGCTGCAGTGGTGAATGGGATTGTTTCCTTAATTTTTCTTTCTGATCTTTCGTTGTTAGTGTATAGGAATGCAGGAGATTTCTGTGCATTAATTTTGTAGCCTGCAACTTTACCAAATTCATTGACTGTCTCTCGTAGTTTTCTGATGGCATCTTTAGGATTATCTATGTACAGTATCATGTCATCTGCAAACAGTGACAGTTTTACTACTTCTTTCCCAGTTTGTATTCCTTTTATTTCTTTTCCTTCTCTGATTGCCATGGCTAGGACTTCCAAAACCATGTTGAATAATAGTGGCAAGAGTGGACATCCTTGTCTTGTCCTGATCTTAGAGGACATGCTTTCAGTTTTTCACCATTGAGAATGTTGTTGGCTGTGGGTTTGTCATATATGGCCTTTATTATGTTGAGGTAGGTTCCCTCATGCCCACTTTCTGGAAAGTTTTTATCATAAATGGGCGTTGAATTTTGTCAAAAGCTTTTTCTGCATCTTACTGAGATGATCATATGGTTTTTATTGTTCAGCTTGTTATTATAGTGTATCACATTGGTTGATTTGCGTATATTGAAGAATCCTTGCATCCCTGGGATAAATCCCACTTGATCGTGGTGTATGATCCTTTTAATGTGTTGTTGGATTTGGTTGCTAGTATTTTGTTGAAGATTTTTGCATCTATATTCATCAGCGATATTGGTCTGTAATTTCCTCTTTTTGTAGTATCTTTGTCTGGTTTTGGTATTAGGGTGATGGTGGCCTCATAGAATGAGTTTGAGAGTGTTCCTTCCTCTGCAATTTTTTGGGAGTCTTTGAGAAGGATAGGTGTTAGCTATTCTCTAAATGTTTGATAGAATTCACCTTTGAAGCCATCTGGTCCTGGACTTTTGTTTGTTGGAAAATTTTTAATCACAGTTTCATTTTCATTACTTGTGATTGGTCTGTTCATATTTTGTATTTCTTCCTGGTTCAGTCTTGGAAGGTTATACCTCTCTAAGGATTTGTCCATTTCTTCCAGGTTGTCCATTTTATTGGCATAGAGTTGCTTGTAGTAGTCTCTTATGATGCTTCGTATTTCTGCGGTGTCCATTGTCACTTCTTTTTCATTTCTAATTTTATTGATTTGAGTCTTCTCCCTCTATTTCCTGATGAGTCTGGCTAAAGGTTTGTCAATTTTATTTATCTTCTCAAAGAACCAGCTTTTAGTTTTATTGATCTTTGCTATTGTTTTCTTTGTTTCTATTTCATTTATTTCTGCTCTGATCTTTATGATTTCTTTCCTTCTATTAACTTTGGGTTTTGTTTGTTCTTCTTTCTCTAGTTCCTTTAGTTGTAAGGTTAGATTGTTTATTTGAGATTTTTCTTATTTCTTGAGGTAGGATTTTATTGCTCTAAACTTCCCTCTTAGAACTGCTTTTGTTGCATCCCATATGTTTTTTTTTTTTTCCATCCCATACGTTTTTGATCATCATGTTTTCATTGTCATGTGTCTCTAGGTATTTTTTGATTTCCTCTTTGATTTTTTCAGTGATCTCTTGGTTATTTAGTAATGTATTGTTTGGCCTCCATGTGTTTGTGTGTTTTACATTTTTTTCCCCTGTAATTGATTTCTAATCTCATAGTGTTGTGATCGGAAAAGATACTTGATATGGTTTCAGTTTTCTTAAATTTACCGAGGCTTGATTTGTGACCCAGGATGTGATCTATCCTGGAGAATGTTCTGTGTGCACTTGAGAATAAAGTGTAATCTGCTGTTTTTGGATGGAATGTCCTGTAAATATCAATTAAATCTATCTGGTCTATTGTGTCATTTTAAGCTTGTGTTTTCTTATTAATTTTCTGTCTGGATGATCTGTCCACTTACATGAATCTGTCCACTGCTGTAAGTGAGGTGTTAAAATCCCCTACTATTATCGTGTTACTGTCGATCTTCTCTTTTATAGCTGTTAGCATTTGCCTTATGTATTGAGGTGCTCCTGTGTTGGGTTCATATATATTTAAAATTGTTATATCTTCTTCTTGGGTTGATCCCTTGATCATTATGTAGTGTCCTTCCTTGTCTCTTGTAACATTATTTTAAAGTCTATTTTATGTGATATGAGTATTGCTACTCCAGCTTTCTTCTCATTTCCATTTGCATAGAATATCTTTTTCCATCCCCTCACTTTCAGCCTGTACGTGTCCCTAGGTCTGAAGTGGGCCTCTTGTAGACAGCATATATATGGGTCTTGTTTTTGTATCCATTCAGCGAGACTGTGTCATTTGCTTGGGGCATTTAATCCATTCACATTTTAGGTAATTATCAATATGTATGTTCCTATGACCATTTTCTTAATTGTTTTGGGTTTGTTTTTGTAGGTCCTTTTCTTCTCTTGTGTTTCCCACTTAGAGAAGTTCCTTTAGCATTTGTTGTAGAGCTGGTTTGGTGGTGCTGAATTCTCTTAGCTTTTGCTTGTCTGTAAAGCTTTTGATTTCTCTGTCGAAACTGAATGAGATCCTTGCCATGTAGAGTAATTTTGGTTGTAGGTTCTTTCCTTTCATCACTTTAAATGTATCATGCCACTCCCTTCTGGCTTGTAGAGTTTCTGCTGAGAAATCAGCTATTAACCTTATGGGAGTTCCCTTGTATGTTATTTTTTTTCCCCTTGTTGCCTTTAATAAGTTTTCTTTGTCTTTAATTGCTGTCAGTTTGAGTACTGTGTGCGCGGCATGTTTCTCCTGGGGTTTATCCTGCCTGGGACTCTCTGTCCTTCCTGGACTTGGGTGGCTATTTCCTTTCCCATGTTAGGGATGTTTTCGACTATAATCTCTTCACATATTTTCTCGGGTCCTTTGTCTCTCTCTTCTCCTTCTGGGACCCCTATAATGTGAATATTGGTGTGTTTAATGTTGTCGCAGAGGTCTCTTAGGCTGTCTTCATTTCTTTTCATTCTTTTTTCTTTATTCTGTTCCATGGCCGTGAATTTCACCATTCTGTTTTCCAGGTCACTTATCCGTTCCTCTGCCTCAGTTATTCTGCTGTTGATTCCTTGTAATGTATTTTTCATTTCAGTTATTGTATTGTTCATCTCTGATGGTTTGTTCTTTAATTCTTCTAGGTGTTTGTTCTTTAATTCTTCTAGGTCTTTGTTAAACATTTCTTGCATCTTCTCGATATTTGCCTCCATTCTTTTTCCGAGATCCTGGATCATCTTCACTATCATTATTCTGAATTCTTTTTTGGAAGGTTTGCCTATCTCCACTTCATTTAGTTGTTTTTCTGGGGCTGTATCTTGTTCCTTCATCTAGTACACGGTCCTCTGCCTTTTCATTTTGTCTGTCTTTCTGTGAATTTGGTTTTCGTTCCATAGGCTGCAGGATTGTAGCTCTTGCTTCTGCTGTCTGCCCTCTGGTGGATGAGGCTATCTAAGAGGCTTGTGCAAACTTCCTGATGGGAGGGACTGGTGGTGGGTAGGGCTGGATGTTGCTCTGCTGGGCAGAGCTCAGTAAAACTTTAATCTGCTTGTCTGCTGATGGGTGGGGCTGGGTTCCCTCCCTGTTGGTTGTTTGGCCTGAGGCGACCCAGCACCAGAGCCCACAGTCTCCTCAGTGGGGCTAATGGCGGACTCCAGTATGGCTTATGCCAAAGAGTACTTCCCAGAACTTCTGCTGCCAGTGTCCTTTTCCCTGTGGTGAGCCACAGCCGCCCCCTGACCTCTGCAGGAGACCCTCCAACACTAGCAGGTAGGTCTGGTTCAGTCTCCAGTGGGGTCACTGCTCCTTCCCCCTGGGTCCTGATGTGCACACTACTTTGTGTGTGCCCTCCAAGAGTGGAGTCTCTGTTTCCCCCAGTCCTGTCGATGTCCTGTAATTAAATCCCGCTAGCCTTCAAAGTCTGATTCTCTGGAAATTCCTCCTCCCATTGCCAGACCCCCAGGTTGGGAAGCGTGATGTGGGGCTCAGAACCTTCACTCCAGTGGGTAGACTTTTGTGGTATAATTGTTCTCCAGTTTGTGAGTCACCCACCCAGCGATTATGGGATTTGATTTTATTGTGATTTTCTCCCTCCTACTGTCTCATTGCGACTTCTCCTTTGTCTTTGGATGTGCGGTATCTTTTTTGGTGAGTTCCAGTGTCTTCCTGTCAATGATTGTTCAGCAGTTAGTTGTGATTCTGGTGTTCTCACAAGAGGGAGTGAACGCATGTCCTTCTACTCCTCCATCTAGAACCGATCTCTTCTTTCCTATACTTTAGGACAAATCAACTCAAATAATGATATGTATTCCCTGGTAAATTTATCATTTTTACCAATAAAACGTGTACAACATGTATTTTACCCTTCAAAATGATTAAACTAGAGGGCATCCTGTATTTAACAGAGTGTGTAACCATCACCCACAAAACTTGTGACGTTAAACAAATGTGATTGTTTCTCACAGTTCTGTGAATCATCTGGGTGGCTGTTCTCGTCTGGGCCAGCATGGCCAGAGCTGTGTGGTCTCGTATGGCCTCACTGACATGTCTGGTAGTTGGCTTGATGTCATCTCGGATGACAGGGATAACTTGGGCACATGTGAGCACACTAGCCTGGGCTTGTTCACATGTGGAGGTGTCAGGGTTCCTAAGAGTAACAGGAAAGCACAGGGTCCCATGTGCAAGAATTTTTCAAGTCTAGGCTTCCGTCACATTTGTTGATGCTTCATTGACCAAAGCAAGTCACGTGACCAAGCTCAGATTTCAAAGAGTAGAAGAATAGATTCCACTTTTTGATGGAAGGAGCTGCAAAGTCACATTGCAAAGGGGCGTAGATACAGAAATGGAGACAATTTGTGGACAGTTTTGCAACCTACCTCAGTATCTGAGACTATGTATTTGTCTTTTGACCGTTGCAACATCATCTCTCACTGAGCAGTAAATGTGTATTAGTTTCCTGAACAGAATTTCCTTGGAAAAGCCATTTCCTTACTTTTTATAAGGTTGATAATAATGTCTATTTTACTTGAAACATAAGTTAATTCTAGAAAATTTATGAAATGGAGACAAGTATGAAGATGAGAGTAAAAATAATGTCTAATTCTACCAGCCAGAGATAGCTATTATTATCCTTTTACTTGTGTAAGAATCTAATGTTGCAAAGATTAAGAAATATGCTCTTATTATATATCCTATATTGGATATATAACTATATAACTATATTGTAGTTATGTAAAATGCTACATATATATAATAAAATATACTCACAAACCCCTATTTTAAAATACTTTTTGCTGTTTTTCTCTATAACTTGGCCATCATGAGTCTTTAACTATTTTAATTAGGGTACAGGTTAAACAAAAAGACCCCAAAATATAGTGGCTTAATTAAGACATATAAGATAGGTGGGTAAGGTGCTTATTTTTGTCTCACGGAAAAGTTCAGAGGTTAGATGGGTAGTTTAGTTTGGGTAGACATTTCTGCTCTACTAGGTCATTCAGTGACCCAGGCTAGTGGGTCAACTTTCCCATCTTTCAATAAGTGGCTTCTAGATCTTGGCCCAAGTTGGCAGCTGTAGTTCCGGCTGTTTCTCAGAGAGCATGAAGGGAGAAAGAAGTTTCTAGAATCATCTTCATCTTTGAGATGATCTGAAATTTGTACCTGACTTTCACATCCCATCAGCCTAAATTTAGTCAAACAGCTACACCTAGCTGCAAGGGTGGTGGTGTACCAGATAAAACTGGGGACTCTATTACTGAAAGAAAGAAAGAGAAAATGATATTGGGGAACAATTAGCAATTTCTGTTATATTAACCAAATTGTACATATCTAGATTACATTTCATCCTCAAATATGTAGCACTAATGTGGTGGATGTTTTTTGCTTTGTGCTGCCCTGTGTTTGTTCTTCTCTGTTGGGGTAATAGCACTTCAGTTTTCCTTTGGAAAACTCTCAGACCATGAAGTTTGGGTTGGGCCAATATGCCCCTCCTCACTACACTTCACCTCACTACAGGGACGGATATGTGACCTTGTCCTGGTCAGTGGAACTTGAACCTGGGTGTTTTTATTGGAAATGTTGAGAAGGTGAAGCTTTCTTTTTCTTCTGCTGGTATAATTGAGCTCTTGGAATGAAAGATAGGAAAGAACTTACTTAGAAAAATAGAGAGAGATGGAATCCTGAAAACATTGTTTGAGCCTCTGGTTCAAGCCATTCCTGAACCTAGAATCTCCCTGGATTTTTAAATTATATACGTCAAAAATCCCATTTATTTTTGTCATTTTGTATTAGAGTGCTGTCGATCACAACTGAAAGATGAGTAATCCACTCACTATAATCCTTACTAAACTCCATTTCCTTTGAGTTTCATTGCTTTTCCATCTAGGAGTGTTTGAAATCAAATTCTATCATCTAAGGTTAAGACTATTCCCCATTGTAGCCTCACTGACAAATTTATTTTGAGTCTTTTCCAATCTTCATGTCTTTGGTGGAACCTGTGGGTTCTGGTATTGGGCCTTAGGGGCAAAAATTGTTACTGGATTTCTTTCCCCCCCAATTCTTCCTTTTCTATTGAACTTTTCTTCCACCTAAAACACAAATATAGAAAGGAGGATAGGAATAAGGTTGGGGTGGGGAATCATGGTGGCAGAGGAAGAAGTACTTAAATATAAAAAACTATTTTGAGCCATTAACTTACTTTTGTTCCAACTCTTCAATTGCAGTGGTTGGATGGTAGAATTGGTCCGAAGAGTCACGGCAGATTGAAAATTGTCAGTAAAAGTGATGCTACCAGTATCGTGAGTGCCATGAATAGGATGTTTAGAGGGAAGCCAGTGGCATCCAGCAGAGACCAAGCTATTTGAGTGTCCTTAAGTTCATTATATGCCTTTTTGTGTTGCTCTCACTTTTATTCCATCTCTTAACAATTTGGGGGTCAAGGCCAGCCATTTCCCTATGCCTAGATTTCTTTTTGTAATGTACCTACCAACACCATGGCATGCAGAAATACTGTTGATTCGTTATTAAGATAGAAGAATAAATCATTGCAATATCTACTATGCCTTCCATTATGGTAACTGATTTTGAGGATCTGAAGTAAAATTAGTTATAGAAATATAGAAAATTACAACTAATTAAGAGAATCTCAGATTAAGTTATTCCCGTCCCTTTTCCTAAAGTTTGTGGAATTTAATTCCTGATAAATGCTTATGCAAAATTAATGTTCCTTGGGATGAGAAGGCCAGTTAGATACATGATATTGGTTTTAGTCTTCTGATGGGAAATCTCACAAGTTAATCAGAAATTGTTCTTTTATCATAAAAATGGGAGGCAGAGTGGTGGAGCTCACACGTTATAGAATTACTCTATTCATATTATGTGCTACATATCCATTATGAACTGTGTCAATTTCTGGCCACATGAGCTACTGTTGGCTGCCTCCAACAATACCCTTGAGTTGGGTGGTGGGTAAGAAGGGTGGGGAGAAGGGGTGGCATAGATAATCAGTATCTCCTTTAGACTGGCTGACGCCCTTGGACTCTGTTATTTGACATGCACCAGTAGAGCCCCCATGGCAATATTTTGAATAGACTTGAAACTTCAACTTCATGAATTATTTTGACCAGTGTGGGTGAATTTCAACACTATATGAGCATATTGTAGTCTTATTTTTATTTTTTTTATTTTATTTTTTATTTTTTGTAGTCTTATTTTTAAAAGGATGTTTTTCTCCATCCCCATAAGAGACCTTTTAGCTGACTTTTTGTTATTTTCTCTTGTTATTGTGTCTCAGCAGGAACCATATTGGAGAAAATCAGCAGATCAACAGAATTCTGCTGGTGTGCTGGAGCTTTTGTTTGTGCCTGTGCGCCAGTGTAAACACGGGCAGCATTTCACTCACCCCCCCAGTGCTCATTATTTGAAGCCATTTCCACAGCATGGTATCCCACAATACTAAGGAAAAGTTGAGTCCACTCTTACTTGAATGAAACTGAGAATAAAAGAACCCATTCTTAGCAGAGAGAAAATTTGTCCATGCTCAAACTGAAGGAAATCACCACAAATAGGCTATGTGTGCGTGCGTGTGTGTGTGTGTGTGCGTGCGTGTGTGTACTATTGTTGTTAAACCCAAGCAGACCGATTCATGGACTAAAATATGTCTTTGATTTTTTTTCCTGCATTTATCTTTATTTTTTTGTGGATTTCCTTCTAATATATTTTTTATTTCTATGAGGTTTTTTTTAAAGTCAAAAAATCTCATTAGCCTTCTCCAAGCCCTTAAATGTAACATGGGGATTCCTTTTTCACTTTATTTGCAATTCTTGTTTCTAGTGACCCTAAAGAAATACAAGAGGATGAAAATGAATAATGGGATTGAAAAAACAACTCTCTCCTCCTATTTGGAGATGATATTCTTTCTCTTAAATGCCCGTTTTTTTTTTTTTGTTGTTGTTGTTGTTGTTGAAAAATGAGTTTTGTAGATCAACCCACATGTAGCTGGTTTATTGTTTTCACTCAGCAAATCAGAATCACAGCAGGTGGGAAATTCTTTGAGTTATCCAATAAAAGCCTTTAGTGTTTGATACCATTATAATCCTTTTAAAAGAGGAGACTGATGTGGATTAAATCTGCTTGTGGTTGGGTGTGAGTGCTAAGAACAAAGTGAGATCTGTGCTTGAAAGCTGTTAGCACTAAGAACAGTCCCAATAGGAGTTAACTATATCCTTTTCAGGAAAATAATAGCTATTATCTTTGCAATGATGATGTTCTCTTTTGGAGATTATGTCTGAGATTGACATTCTTAATATATATGCAGCTCAACAAATTTTTATTGTGAGTATAGTATGCTCCAGCACTGTAGTGGGCTATATAAATATTTATGAAATTTCCTATTCTCCTAATAGTCGTATATTATTGTCCCCGTTTTATAGAGGAAAAAAACCCTGAGGCTTGGAGAGATTAAATAATTTAACATCATGAGGTGGTGAGAGACAAAACCAGAATTTGGACCCATATTTTACCGGATATTAAAACCCATGTTTTTTAAGCCTCAAATTGCCTCTCTAACCATACGAAATATGCATTATTTCCCCAAAGAAGCTCTTCATTTTGGCAGTGACTCAAATATTCATTTTAGTGGAAAACATTCTGTGGGAGTCAAAAGAAGGTAAGATAAACATAAACCACCCTGCCATTGGTATCCTGCAGAGTTTCTCTGTTGACTTCACTCCCATTTTAGAATATTGCATTTAATTACTTGTCAAACATATATCTTAACTTTATGGAGGCAGGAGGGTCAGCCCAATTAGTGTTGTTATTTTTCTCTTTAGTTTTCTGAATATACCTAATGCGTTTTAAATCTGTCCTCAACAATAACAGTTTCAAGTAGAGAGCTTCTTAAGAGTAAATCTTTTAACCCTGAGAATCTCGAAGTAGATTAATTTAATTTTGCAACTGAATTGGAGAGTCACTAAGAACATCCAAAGTTGGTGTATTTCGATCTGATCCTCTGTATTTATCTTTCATGGTAAACATAGAATTTCTGAATCCCTTAGACCATGTTCTGTGCTTCCTTAGTAGGGTCTGTGGATATCTTTTTTTTTTCCCCTAGAAATTGAACAAGCCCAAGAGCTTTGCAGTTTTCTTTTTCAAGGTTAAAATTGTGAGTCCATAGTCTGTTTCATTCTGTGTCCTTGCATCTCTATGTCATGCTCTCAGAAAAAGAGGAACCTCTTGCTTGTATTCTGGAAGGTCATTGGTGAAGGAGGGAGACTCTCAGTTTAGTTGGCTAGAACATAATGTTGATGAGGCCAAGACAATACAATTTTTTTATGAACCAGTTAAGATTTTTGGCTCAGTTAGCAGGAATTCTTTCCCAACTGGAACATTCAGACTTCTAATGAACATGACCTTTACCATGGTATCAAGATTTTACCAAGGAGAAAGAGCTCATTAGATATTAGCTGTCTGTACTAGGGACACTGTGTATTTTACAAGCTTGTCTACAACTTATGTGATGACTTCATTATTTCTCACTTTTTTTAAAATGGGTTTTTTTTTTAAACTTCATCTCTAGAAAATTATGTACCTCTTATCTACTGAATACGTCAAATGCTCTCTTCAAATACTTCCAAACCAAATGTTGGTTACTTCAGTGAATGTTTTGAATAAGCCTTGGGAATTGGTCCAGACACGTGGTCCCACTTGCCATCCTATTAATTATTACCCTGGAATCTAATGTATTTTCTGAAATATGAATTCAGTTTCCTAAGGATTAGACATCATGTTGGACTTTTAAATGTGAAAGTTTTGCTGACATTTCAGCTCCTTGTCTGTGGTTGGGATAAGTTCAGTTTCACTCCTGAAATTCACAATGTCAGTGTGATATCACATAATACTTTATAGGTTTCAAAGGTGTGTTCAAGGTTACTGCCTCATTTGACTCTCAAAACAACCTTGTGAGGTCTGTGGAGCAGATATTTTTATATCCTTTTTATGCACATGGAAAGTGAGAAATAAGTGGGTAGATACTTGCTTAGTGCTTAAACAAAATCATCCAGTGTTTCTCCACTTGTCAGTACAGTTTGATAAATCCTTTTATTTTTAAATAAATTTATTTATTTTTATTTTTGGCTGTGTTAGGTCTTTGTTGCTGCACGCGGGCTTTCTCTAGTGGTGAGCGGGGGCTAGTCTTCGTTGCGGTGCGCGGGCTTCTCATTGTGGTGGCTTCTCTTGTTGCAGAGCACGGGCTCTAGGCATTCAGGCTTCAGTAGTTGTGGCATGCGGGCTCAGTAGTTATGGCTCGTGGGCTCTAGAGCACAGGCTCAGTAGTTGTGGTGCACAGGCTTAGTTGCTCCGCGGCATGTGAGATCTTCCTGGACCAGGGCTCGAACCTGTGTCCCCTGCATTGGCAGGCAGATTCTTAACCACTGCGCCACCAGGGGAGGCCCGATAAATCCTTCTTTTAAGTTATATTCACAGTGGTTTTATTAGGGGACACTGTTATCAGATTTAAGATGAAATATAATAAACTTATTTCATTGGTGTCTTGCCTTCATCTGGTGTCAGGTTCACAGAAGACTGAGGAATCGTTACCTGAATATTTAAAAGATCAGTGTTTTCAAGGATGTAGGTATTATTTTCCAGGTTCAAAGTTCTTGTTAAGTTCTTTTGGTAGGCATCCATCTCAAGTATTTGATGTATCAATTCTTTATTGCTCTGTGAACTAACCACTGTGAGAGCAGCAAGCAGGTTAACAAGGGCTTGGGATTTTATGTATGTTATGGACTACATGAAACTAGTTTAATGTAATATCTTAAAATCTGTTCACATAGTAAAACCTGATCCAGAATAGCCACTCAGAAGACATAATGAATCATTGGTAAAAATGTTCAATATATAGAAAGCTCCTAACATAAGCTAATTTGTACTGACTGAAAAAGAAATAGATGGCCAAAGGCATTAATTATTTTAATAAATAATTTTCAACGTCTATGTATGTTACACTGAAGAGGATATAAAGAAGCACGACTTTGTAACAAAAAAGGAGCTTATGATCTAGTCATATATACCTACATGCTAATCATTAAAAAAAAATTCAGTAATCCTCAGTCGATGTTTATTCCTTATTGACAAATGGCTGAATGGCTTGGAAAAATTTTTCCAGCCGGTGGCAAGGAGCCTTGGGGAATCTCTCTACATTTTGTTTAATTGTGGTAAAACATGTGTAACATAAAATTTACGAGTTTAACCATTTTAAGTTTGTAAATCTGTGGCTTTAAGTACATTTACAGTGTTGTGCAACCATCTCCACTCTCCATTTCTATAACTTTTTATCCTCTGAAACAGAAACTTTGTACCCATTAAACAACAACTTCCCATTCTCCTCTTTCTCCCGCCCCTGGTACCCTCTCCTGCTTTCTGTCTGAATTTGCCTACCGTAAGTACTTCATATAAGTGGAACCATACAGTAGTTGTCCTTTTGTGTCTGGCTCGTTTTATATATATATATATATATATATATATATATTTTTTTTTTTATATATACACACACACACACACACACACACACACACACACATATATTACCATTTGTTTATCCATTCCTCTGTTGATGAGAAATGTACATTTTGGGACATCCCTTCTCTTCTGCCCCCCTTTCTTTTTTTTTTTTTTTTTTTGCGGTACGCGGGCCTCTCACTGTTGTGGCCTCTCCCGTTGCGGAGCACAGGCTCCGGACGCGCAGGGTCTGCGGCCATGGCTCACGGGCCCAGCCGCTCCGCAGCATGTGGGATCTTCCCGGACCGGGGCACGAGCCCGTGTCGCCTGCATCGGCAGGCGGACTCTCATCCACTGCGCCACCAGGGAAGCCCCTGCCCCCCTTTCTTGATCAGCGACTGCCTGAGCCCACCCCCTCACTGTTATTATAGGTTCAATCCTGGGCAAGAATGAAGGGGAGGGAGATTTGTCCACATTTAACAAATAAAAGCACCGGATGCTGAATTAAATTCACATTTCAGATAAACAACAAATACTTTTTTAGTATAAAAATGTTGTGTGCAGTATTTGAGACGTATTTATATTTAAACAATTTTTATCTGAAATTTAAATTTAACTGGGTGTCCTATATTTTATCTGGTAACGCTAAAAGGGAGGTCAAGTTCTTCAAACATTCCCCTCAGCTGTGGTAATTCACTGTGCCTCTAGTGGGAGGAACTGTTAAGTAACTTGGCCAAGGTGAAGGGAAGAAAGAAATTTAGGACCAATGATGCAATATGCCACCTACTGCAGTGATGGGGTTTGTAGAGACTGTCTACAGGATCTTAGCTTTAAGATCACTCCAAAATAGAAGAACTGAGACCAACTATCGTACAGAAGATTTAGGCTTAATACGTCTTCGTGGTTAATGTTGTCGAAGAGTGTGGGCTCACCCATGTGACAACTATCTGGGAACCTGGACCTACACTGTCCTAATACAGGCTCACCCAAGGAGATCTCTCCTAGATAATTCTTTCCCTGTCTGGACTTGGCTCTGTCTCCTCAGCAAAACTTATAGCTCTTTTTCTTTTCCACTGTTACGAGACTCTCACAGATATTTATAGCTGGCATACTGGTTGGAATGAAGGGTACATTTGGGGGGATTAGAGCTGGGTAAATGATTTGGGGTTAACTTGTAGAAAAAGCAAAAGGGCTGGGAATTTCACTTTACTAAGAGAGCCCCTGAAATACGGTTTATTATCAAATCTTAAGATATTTGGGGGAATTAAGTAAAAAAAAGTATTTTGTAAGCTAATAAAGGGTGATACAGAATCAAGCCAGAGATCTTTCACAACATTAAAAATTTTAGTAAATATTGTTTATTTAATTATACACTTAAATTTCTGCATATTCCCATGGTTCAAAATTCAGAATGTAAAAAGCTGTGTTCCCACCCCTGTCCTTGTCTTCCCTGATTCCCACCCTTACACCTATGAATGATCACTTATTTTAGTTTCTTTTTAAATATTTTCTCTTTATCCTTCATGTTTTCAGTTAATGGGACTTTTTAAACCTGGGGACTCATGTCTTCAATTCTGGAATGTTCTTAAGCATTTTTGTTTTTTTTGGCCATGCGGCACAGCTTGCAGATTCTCAGCTCCCCGACCAGGGATTGAACTTGGGCCACAGCAGTGAAAACACCAAATCCTGACCACTAGGCCACGAGGGAACTCCCTTTAGTTTATTTGTTCTTCTAATATTTATGCTGCTACAAATATAGTTTCTTTTCTCCTCTTTCTAACACAGAAGGCAGTGTACTATATGCACTGTTCTGCATCTTCGTTTCTTCATTAAGAGTATATTATGGGGGCTTCCCTGGTGGCGCAGTGGTTGAGAGTCCGCCTGCCGATGCAGGGGACACCGGTTCAGGCCTTGGTCCGGGAAGATCCCACATGCCGCGGAGCGGCTGGGCCCGTGAGCCATGGCCGCTGAACCTGCGCGTCCGGAGCCTGTGCTCCGCAACGGGAGAGGCCACAACAGTGAGAGGCCCATGTACGCAAAAAAAAAAAAAAAAGAGTATATTATGGGATGGGCTTCCCTGGTGGCGCAGTGGTTGAGAGTCCGCCTGCCAATGCAGGGGACACGGGTTCGTGCCCCGGTCCAGGAGGATCCCACATGCCGCGGAGCGGCTAGGCCCGTGAGCCATGGCCGCTGAGCCTGCGCATCCGGAGCCTGTGCTCCGCAACGGGAGAGGCCACAACAGTGAGAGGCCTGCGTACCGCAAAAAAAAAAAAAAGGAGTATATTATGGGAATCTTTCTGAATAAATACGTAGAGGTGTCCTGATTGCATATTTATTGTGTGACTGTACTATAGTTTATTTAATCATCATCCTGATTAAATGGACACTTGGATTGTTTCCAACCTTTTGGTATTATAAACAGTACTATGAGAAAATAACTTGTACACACATTATTTCTTCTGTGTGCAGGTATGCCTATAGAATGAATTCTTGGAAGTGGGATTGCTAGGCTAGAGGGTAAATTTATTTGTAATTTTAATAGATATTGCCAAGTTGTTCTTCAGAGGAGTTTTCCCACTTTGCACTCTAACCAGTCATGTATAAGTTACCTTCACAGCCTTGCCAACAGACTATGTCTCTTCTCAAATTTTGGGATCTTATGAGTGAGATTGGGTTTATTATCACATGTTTAAGGGTCATGTGTTTTCATCTATAACTAGACCTGTCTTTTGTCTCTTTTTCTATTGGGGTATTAATCTGTTCCATCCCAATTTCTAGAAGTTTTTTTTTTTTTTAATGTAAAACGGAGATTAGCACTTAGTGGCATGTTTCAAATAAATTCCCTGATATTATTTGTCTTTTGTCTTTGTTTACATTCTTTTTTCCATGAAAAAAAATTAGTTTTTATTTCATTGACTGTTTGTTTTTATTTTTGACTATGTTGGGTCTTTGTTGATGCGCATGGGCTTTCTCTAGTTGTGGCGAGCGGGGGCTACTTTTCGTTGTGGTGCGCGGGCTTCTCATTGTTGTGGCTTCTCATTGCAGAGCACGGGCTCTAGAGCACGGGCTCTAGAGCACAGGCTCTGTAGTTGTGGTGCACGGGCATAGTTGCTCCGCGGCATGTGGGATCTTCTCGGGCCAGGGATCGAACCCCTTTTCCCCTGCATTGGCAGGCGGATTCTTAACCAGTGTGCCACCAGCGAAGCCCTATTTCATTGACATTTTGTTTTAAGAGAATTTATTTTATTATTATGGTTATTTTTTAAATTAATTAATTTTTTGGCTGCGTTGGGTCTTTGTTGCTGCGCGCAGGCTTTCTGTAGTTGCGGTGAGTGGGTTTCTCATTGCAGTGGCTTCTCTTGTTGCAGAGCACAGGCTCTAGGCACACAGGCCTCAGTAGTTGTGGCACATGGGCTTCAGTAGTTGTGGCTCATGGGCTCTCAGGTGCAGGCTCAGTAGCTGTGGTGCACAGGCTTAGTTGCTCCATGGCATGTGGGATCTTCCCGGACCAGGGCTCAAACCTGTGTCCTCTGCGTTGGCAGGCGGATTCTTAACCACTGCGCCACCAGGGAAGCCCGTCATTGACTTTTATCTTTTCTTTTAGGCTTTAGAACTTTAAGTCGTAGTTAGAAAGGCCTTTATCCTGCCAAGGTTATAAAGCAATTCTCTGTCATCTTCTTCTAGCACTTTAATGGTTTCGAAGCTTATGACTGAATATCTGATACATTTGGAGTTTATTGTGGTATGCAATGTGAAATGTAGATCCAACAGTTTTTCATAGTTCTTAAGATATCTTGTAGTGCTAGTTCCTCTTCACTCTTGTTTTTTAGAGTTCTTCTGGTTGGTCTTGTTTCATTTTTCCACATAGACATTACAATCAGCTTCTCTACCTCAAAAAATATCTCTTGTTATTTTTATGAGGGTGATATTAAATTTATGGATTAATTTAGGGTAACTGATGTATTTATAATGCTGTTTTCCTTTCCAAGAACATGGTATATCATTCCATTTTTCAAGTCTAATTTTGTTTCCTTTGTGATTATTTCACAGTCCTTCTCCATATAGGTTTTGCACATTTCTTGGTTAGTTTATTCCCAGGCATTTTATCCTCTCTGCTGCTCTTGTATACAAGGTCTTCTCTTCCATTATGTTGGCTTGTGGTTGTTGTTTATGACAGATGACCGTTGGTTTCTGGGTATTAATTTTATGTTCCACTTTAAAAGAATTTGTTTTTCAGTTGATTCTCTTAGTTTATCCAGGTATACAATCATATTGGCTGCAAATAGGGATAATTTTGCCTTTCCTTTCCAATAGTTACACCTTACATGTCTTTCTACTCTCTGTCTAATTTCGTTGTTAAAAATCTCAAGTGAAATCAGTTGGATGATTTAAATCATTATAAATATGATCATTCCTAGAATTAAATTGATTTCAAAGCTACTGACTTCATATCTTTTCTTATTCATGTCATAGTGAAGTTCCAAATGACAGAAATTTTATTTTATTTTATTTATTTATATTTTACAAAAATTGTTTTATTTTGGGGAAGACAATGAAAAAAAATCATGATACTATAAAGCAAAATAAAATAATACCAAAGAAACAAAAGACATGAATACATAAGAAGAGAAACAAATTAATTAGGAAACTGCACATGGAATAGTATTGATGAATACATAAAAGAGTTGGTTCTTTTTATTTATTTTTTTGTGAGATGTGTTTTTGTTTTTTACATCTTTATTGGAGTATAATTGCTTTACAATGGTGTGTTAGTTTCTGCTTTATAACAAAGTGAATCAGTCATACATATACGTTCCCATATCTCTTCCCTCTTGCGTCTCCCTCCCTCCCACCCTCCCTATCCCACCCCTCTAGGTGGACACAAAGCACCGAGATGATCTCCCTGTGCTATGCGGCTGCTTCCCACTAGCTATCTATTTTACATTTGGTAGTGTATATATGTCCATGCCACTCTCTCACTTTGTCACAGTTTACCCTTCCCCCTCCCCATATCCTCAAGTCCATTCTCTAGTAGGTCTGTGTCTTTATTCCCATCTTACCCCTAGGTTCCTCATGACTTTTTTTTCTTAAATTCCATGTATATGTGTTAGCATACGGTATTTGTCTTTCTCTTTCTGACTTGCTTCACTCTGTATGACAGACTTTAGGTCCATCCACCTCATTACAAATAGCTCAATTTCGTTTCTTTTTATGGCTGAGTAATATTCCATTGTATATGTGTGCCACATCTTCTTTATCCATTCATCCGAAGATGGGCAGTTAGGTTGTTTCCATCTCCGGGCTATTGTAAATAGAGCTGCAATGAACATTGTGGTACATGACTCTTTTTGAATTATGGTTTTCTCAGGGTATATGCCCAGTAGTGGGATTGCTGGGTCATAGGGTAGTTCTATTTGTAGGTTTTTAAGGAACCTCCATACTGTTCTCCATAGTGGCTGTACCAATTCACATTCCCACCAGCAGTGCAGGAGCGTTCCCTTTTCTCCACACCCTCTCCAGCATTTATTGTTTCTAGCTTTTTTGATGATGGCCATTCTGACTGGTGTGAGATTATATCTCATTGTAGCTTTGATTTGCATTTCTCTAATGATTAATGATGTTGAGCATTCTTTCATGTGTTTGTTGGAAGTCTGTATATCTTCTTTGCAGAAATGTCTATTTAGGTCTTCAGCCCATTTTTGGATTGGGTTGTTTGCTTTTTTGTTATTGAGCTGCATGAGCTGCTTGTAAAGTTTGGAAATTAATCCTTTGTCAGTTGCTTCATTTGCAAATATTTTCTCCCATTCTGAGAGTTGTCTTTTGGTCTTGTTTATGGTTTCCTTTGCTGTGCAAAAGCTTTGAAGTTTCATTAGGTCCCATTTGTTTATTTTTGTTTTTATTTCCATTTCTCTAGGAGGTGGGTCAAAAATCATCTTGCTGTGATTTATGTCATAGAGTGTTTTGCCTATGTTTTCCTCTAA
The DNA here is from genome assembly GCF_937001465.1 of Orcinus orca. Lineage (NCBI taxonomy): Eukaryota > Metazoa > Chordata > Mammalia > Artiodactyla > Delphinidae > Orcinus > Orcinus orca. The sequence goes on from NC_064580.1 coordinate 22,054,342, forward strand.
GAGTTTGATAGTGTCTGGCCTTACATTTAGGTCTTTAATCCATTTTGAGCTTATTTTTATGTATGGTGTTAGGGAGTGATCTAATCTCATACTTTTACATGTACCTGTCCAGTTTTCCCAGCACCACTTATTGAAGAGGCTGTCCTTTCTCCACTGTACATTCCTGCCTCCTTTCTCAAAGATACGGTGACCATATGTGTGCGGGTTTATCTCTGGGCTTTCTATCCTGTTCCATTGATCTTTCTGTTTTTGTGCCAGTACCATACTGTCTTGATTACTGTAGCTTTGTAGTATAGTCTGAAGTCAGAGAGCCTGATTCCTCCAGCTCCGTTTTTCTTTCTCAAGATTGCTTTGGCTATTCGGGGTCTTTTGTGTTTCCATACAAATGGTGAAATTTTTTGTTCTAGTTCTGTGAAAAATGCCAGTGGTAGTTTGATAGGGATCGTATTGAATGTGTAGATTGCTTTGGGTAGTAGAGTCATTTTCATAATGTTGATTCTTCCAGTCCAAGAACATGATATATCTCTCCATCTATTTGTATCATCTTTAATTTCTTTCATCAGTGTCTTATAATTTTCTGCATACAGGTCTTTTGTCTCCTTAGGTAGGTTTACTCCTAGACATTTTATTCTTTTTGTTGCAGTGGTAAATGGGAGTGTTTAAGGTAATTATCGATATGTATGTTCCTATTCCCATTTTCTTAATTGTTTTGGGTTTGTTATTGTAGGTCTTTTCCTTCTCTTGTGTTTCTTGCCTAGAGAAGATCCTTCAGCATTTGTTGTAAAGCTGGTTTGGTGGTGCTGAACTCTCTCAGCTTTTTCTTGTTTGTAAAGGCTTTAATGTTTCCACTGAATCTGAATGAGATCCTTGCTGGGTAGAGTTATCTTGGTTGTAGGTTTTTCTCCTTCATCCCTTTAAATATGTCCTGCCAGTCCTTTCTGGCTTGCAGAGTTTCTGCTGAAAGATCAGCTGTTAACCTTATGGAGATTCCCTTGTGTGTTATTTGTTGTTTTTCCCTTGCTGCTTTTAATATGTTTTCTTTGTATTTAATTTTTGACAGTTTGATTAATATGTGTCTTGGCGTATTTCTCCTTGAATTTATCCTGTATGGGACTCTCTGTGCTTCCTGGACTTGATTAACTTATTTCCTTTCCCGTATTCGGGAAGTTTTCAACTATAATCTCTTCAAATATTTTCTCAGTCCCTTTCTTTTTATCTTCTTCTTCTGGGACCCCTATAATTCAAATGTTGGTGTGTTTAATGTTGTCCCAGAGGTCTCTGAGACTGTCCTCAGTTCTTTTCATTCTTTTTTCTTTATTCTGCTCTGCAGTAGTTATTTCCACTATTTTATGTTCCAGGTCAGTTATCCATTCTTCTGCCTCAGTTATTCTGCTATTGATCCCATCTAGAGTATTTTTAATTTCATTTATTGTGTTGTTCATCGTTGCTTGTTTCATCTTTAGTTCTTCCAGGTCCTTGTTAAATGTTTCTTGCATTTTCTCTATTCTATTTCCAAGATTTTGTATCATCTTTACTATCATTATTCTGATTTCTTTTTTAGGTAGACTGCCTATTTCCTCTTCACTTTTTAGGTCTGGTGCATTTTTATCTTGCTCTTTCAACTGCTGTGTGTTTTTCTGTCTTCTCATTTTGCTTATCTTACTGTGCTTGGGGTCTCCTTTTTGCAGGCTGCAGGTTCGTAGTTCCCGTTGTTTTTGGTGTCTGTCCCCAGTGGCTAAGTTTGGTTCAGTGGGTTGTGTAGGCTTCCTGGTGGAGGGGAATAGTGCCTGTGTTCTGGTGGATGAGGCTGGATCTTGTCTTTCTGGTGGGCAAGTCCACGTGTGGTGGTGTGTTTTGGGGTGTCTGTGTACTTACTATGATTTTAGGCAGCCTCTCTGCTAATGGGTGGGGTTGTGTTCCTGTCTTACTAGTTGTTTGGCATAGGGTGTCCATCACTGTAGCTTGTTGGTTGTTGAGTGAAGCTGGGTGCTGGTGTTGAGATGGAGATCTCTGGGAGATTTTTGCCGTTTGATATTATGTGGAGCTGGGAGGTCTGTTGTGGACCAGTGTCCTGAAGTTGGCTCTCCCACCTCAGAGGCACAGCACTGACTCCTGGCTGGAGCACCAAGAGCCTTTCATCCACACGGCTCAGAATAAAAGGGAGAAAAAGTAGAAAGAAAGAATTAGTAGAAGTAAAAGGAAAGAAAGAAAGAAAGAAAGAAAGAAAGAAAGAAAGAAAGAAAGAAAGAAAGAAAGAAAGAAAGAAAGAAAGAAAGAAAGAAAGAAAGAAAGAAAGAAAGAAAGAAAGAAAGAAAGAAAGAAAGGAGGGAGGGAGGAAGGAAGGAACGAGGGAAGGAAGGAAAAAAAGAAAGAAGATAAAGTAAAATAAAATAAAGTAAGATAAAATAAGAGTTATTAAAATAAAAAATAATTATTAAGAAAAAAATCAAAAAAAACGGACAGATAGAACCCTAGGACAAATGGTGGAAGCAAAGCTATACAGACAAAATCTCACACAGAAGCATACACATACACGCTCACAAAAAGAGGAAAAGGGGAAAAAAATCATAAGACTTGCTCTCAAAGTCCACCTCCTCAATTTGGGATGATTCGTTGTCTATTCTTGTATTCCACAGATACAGGGTACATCAAGTTGATTGTGGAGATTTAATCCGCTGCTCCTGAGGCTGCTGGGAGAGATTTCCCTTTCTCTTCTTTGTTCTCACAGCTCCCGGGGTTCAGCTTTGGATTTGGCCCCGCCTCTGCATGTAGGTCGCCGGAGGGTGTCTGTTCTTCGCTCAGACAGGACGGGGTTAAAGGCGCAGCTGCTTTGGGGACTCTGGCTCACTCAGGCTGGGGTGGGGGTGGGGGGGTGGGAGGGGCACGGAGTGCGGGGCGGGCCTGCGGCAGCAGAGGCCAACATGACGTTGTAGCAGCCTGAGGCGCGCCGTGCGTTCTCCCGGGTAAGTTGTCCCTGGATCCCGGGACCCTGGCAGTGGCGGGCTGCCCAGGCTCCCGGGAGGGGAGGTATGGAGAGTGACCTGTGCTCGCACACAGGCTTCTTGGTGGCGGCAGCAGCAGACTTAGCGTCTCATGCCCATCTCTGGGGTCCGCGCTGTTAGCCGCGGCTCGCGCCCATTTCTGGAACTACTTTAAGCGGCGCTCTGAATCCCCTCTCCTCACGCACCAGGAAACAAAGAGGCAAGAAAAAGTCTCTTGCCTCTTCGGCAGGTCCAGACTTTTTCCCGGACTCCGTCCCGGCTACCCTTGGTGCACTAGCCCCCTTCAGGCAGTGTTCACGCCGCCAGCCCCAGTCCTCTCCCTGCGCTCCGACCGAAGCCCGAGCCTCAGCTCCCAGCCCCGCCCGCCCTGGCGGGTGAGCAGACGAGCCTCTCGGGCTGGTGAGTGCCCGTCGGCGCCGATCCTCTGCGGGAATCTCTCCGCTTTGCCCCCCGCACCCCTGTTGCTGTGCTCTCCTCCGCAGCTCCGATGCTTCCCTCCTCCGCCACCTGCAGTCTCTGCCCGCGAAGGCGCTCCTGGTGTGTGGAAACTTTCCCTCCTTCACGGCTCCCTCCCACTGGTGCAGGTCCCGTCCCTATTCTTTTGTCTGTTTATTCTTTTTTCTTTTGCCCTACCCAGGTACGTGGGGAGTTTCTTGCCTTTTGGGAGGTCTGAGGTCTTCTGCCAGTGTTCAGTAGGTGTTCTGTAGGAGTTGTTCCACGTGCAGATGTATTTCTGGTGTATCTGTGGGGAGGAAGGTGATCTCCGCGTCTTACTCTTCCGCCATCTTCCCGGAAGCCTCTCGAATGTTGCCTTTTAAAGTGTTCCTATATGGGTGTTTCAGTGCCAGGTAGGCCTTCAAAGGTGTTAGCTAGAAGGAGAAGAGGGCCTGAGGGATAGAATTGTGTGTTGTAGATAGATGTGCAATGTCTGGTTACTTAATTATTGTGATCCTGTGCTTTTTCATTTGTAAAAAAGAAATATTGATAATATCTACCTCTTAGGAATTTTATGGGAAAATAAATAAATGATGTATGTAAAGGGTTCAGCCCCCTACCTGGAGCATACTAAGTTCTCTAAAAATGGTAATTAGTATTAGTATTATTACATCTGCATTTATAATAAAAGCTTGGCCTGACCCCTTACTCAAGTTGCACTTTGTTTTTCCCAACTGTTTAAACAAAAACAGGGAGCAAAGTTAATTGCAACCATGGGTTTGTAAAATTTCTACAGGGCAACAGAGAAAATTGCAATATCAAACTTCAAACTTCTGGTATGAATTGAATAACTTCAGTTATATTGCCTCCCCTTGACCTGCTGCTCCTGTTGGAGTGTTTAACATTGCAGGACAGTCTTTCTGTCTGGGCCTAAATTGAAGGAGGGAAGAATAATGGCTTTTCTTTTTTCTTATAGCTGTGAAACCTATAGCTTATCATCCAGCCTTTGAGGAGGATTTTAGAGTATGGCAAATCTGGGAATAGAGAAGTCCGTTATGAAGCTCCCATTACAATAAAAACTAACCCATCCTCTTAAATGTGCTCTTTCTCTGTGTGTTACGTTTTGCTGACTTTATACTTTTCTCCCTTCCAGCACTATGTCGCTGATAACTCTTCACTGAACTGGTGAGGATAGTCTCTCCTTCAGAGAGCTGATAGTTGAGACTTGTAATCCTAAGGCATAGTTATCTAATCTAGAAATTATTTTTCTTCTCACTTATTTTATGTGTCTTTCTATTTTTTTGATTTTGCTCCCTGGTTCTGTTATCAGAAATCTATGGCTAGTAGTCTTCTTCTTGTCCAAGGAACATTAGAAATAAAGAACACTGTCTTGGGGTGATTAATTTAGTGGGAATTCTTCAGATTGATTTAATCAGCACTGGGCAGGAAGAAGCAAAACTTTTGTAATGTTTCTACTTGTACCACATAAATTAAATTGGAAAGGGTTAGACAACCATGTAAATGCATTCTCTTATCTTACTGGCTTTTAGCAAAATTTACAACATACAACATCTGTTCTCTTTGCCTGAGTAAATCAAATTTACCCTCTTTTATCTTCAAGTTTATCAGTAGAAGGTGGAGGAAGAGTAACAAGCAATTAAGATACTTCAAGCTCCTTGCTTCAGGGCTAATGAAACATACTCTATACTTTGGTAATAATATCTTATGATTTGGTGAATACAAAGCTTTCTTTTATATGCCTTTAGTCATTTGTAATATGACTACATTGAGTTTCATTTATCAGAAAGGTTAAAGATCTAATTTACTTTGTGTAATTTCTTAACCAAAAAAAAAAAGAACTTCCCCTGTTTTTAAATGTTTTCATTAGCTGCTCACAGAATTTAGAAATGGTTTTATGATTTTTAGACCACCCTGATGATAATGGAACCAACAATGATGGCAGAATCTATCTCAATATATCATGATTTTTGACGGAAGTAACACAATTAAAAAAATAACAATAGCTAATATTTTGTTTCTGCTGTGTTTCAGATGCTGTCACATGTGCTTTATATACTTTAACACTTCACTGTGTCCTCTTAACAATACATTTATGTTCCCAGTTTTTACACAAAAAGAAAGAGGCTCAGATTAAATGACTTGTCAAGGTCTCACTGGCTTTAAGTGCCTGAGCTGGGATGTGAATTCATGCTTAGCTTCCTACCCTTGCCTCCTTCAAATACCCAAATCACTCTGCAAGATATAGCAAATTACAATGATTTTGATATTGAAACAAAAATGTTGCTGTTCTTACAGGTAACTGTCTGCATGGCCTCCTCCTAAATCTAGCCTCTGAAGGCCTCTGTGAAGTTGTCATTAAACATTGTCATCTGTGGAGACTGAGGTCTAAGTGGTTTCAGGTGAGTGGATCTGAGTGCAGTAAAGACCTTCAAGACAGTGAGCAGTATGAGGGCACGGGTTGTGTTTATTTTGTTTGCTGTTCTAGTCCCAGGGCTTAATATTAGACCTGGCACATAGTAAGTGTTCATAAAAATATTCATGGAATTAAATTGAAAACCAGTTTGGTCTTTGTGCAACTTGGTCTGTATACTTATAAATATTATTTCTTTTGTTTTGGTAAAATGAATACTTCCTGATGACAAAGAATTTAAGCAGTAAAGAAAGGGAAAGAAATCACTCTAAATCCCACTACCTAATAATAATCGATATTAACATTAGTGACCGTGATTCCAAATATTCTTCTGTGTACCTGTATAGAAAGAAGGATAAGGGACTTCCTTGGTGGTCCAGTGGTTAAGACTCCATGCTTCCACTGCAGGGGGCACGGGTTCGGTGCCTGGTGGGGGACTGAGATCCCGCATGCTGCGTGGCCAAAAAAGAAAAAAGAAAAAAAGAAAGAAGGATAAGTAAATACAATACTTTAAAATAGGATTACACTACACAAGCCATTTGTTTTAAATATAATTAATTCTAATTTCACCTTAATTTAACAAAATTAAAATACAATGAAATAAACCCAAAGGAACTGTTGCTTTTGAATCAATGTTTCTTTACCACAAGAGTTATTATTTCCTAAATGATCCCATGATCCCTCTTAGGTTATGAAAAATTAAGAGATTTTTGGTGAGCGTGTGTGTATGTATACATATATATTCTTTAGTTTTATATAGTATTAATTTAAATTCCTGATATGAAGTATGAAGATATTATCATTTTTATTCTTCCACTTCCCCACCTCCTCTTTATTTTTTTAAATTTATTTAATTTATTTTATTTTTGGTTGCATCGGGTCTTCGTTGCTGCGTGCAGGCTTTTCTCTGGTTGCGGCGAGCGTGGGCTACTCTTTGTTGTGGTGCGCGGGCTTCTCGTTGCAGTGGCTTCTCTTGTTGCAGAGCATGGGCTCTAGGTGCATGGGCTTCAGTAGTTGTAGCATGTGGGCTCAGTAGTTGTGGCTCGTGGGCTCTAGAGCACAGGCTCAGTAGTTGTGGTGCATGGGCTTAGTTGCTCTGCGGCATGTGGGATCTTCCCGGACCAGGGCTCGAACCCGTGTCCCCTGCATTGGCAGGCAGATTCTTAACCACTGCACCACCAGGGAAGCCCCTCCACCTCCTCTTTATCTTATTATATTATTACTTTTGAACTACTAAGGTTTATATTTGTTATATTTTCTTAATTTACAGTTATCTACAATTAATTTATATTTAAATGCGACCTTTACCATCAATTCTTTTACCATGTGTTCTTCATTCCCAAGTTCTTCATTCTGATACATCTCTTAATTGGATAGGTTGCATACTCATGCAGTCTTGTTTTCTAAGAAAGGCTTACATGTGTTTTATTTCCTGAGTTTTCCATGGTTGAAAATGTGTGCCTATTGCCTTTTTATTTGAAGATCATCATGACTGGGTATAATATTCTTGGGTATACTTTCCTTTACAGTGTTGTGGACACATTTCCACTGCCCTGTCTTTGAATGTTGTTGTGAGGAGGACTGATCACCGCCTGGTTCTCCCTACTCACCCCACCATCTAATGTAGTAATTTGCTTTTTTCCCATGGAATTCCTAAAGATCTATTTCCTAATCTTTTTTTAAAATTTTATTTATTTTTGGTTGTGCTGGGTCTTAGTTGCAGCACGTGGGATCTTCATTGAGGCAGGCAGGATCTTTCGTTGCAGCGCTCAGGCTCTCTAGTTGTGGCGTGCAGTCTCCAGGGCACGTGAGCTCTGTAGTTGTGGTGTGTGGGTTCCAGAGCTCATGGGCACTGTAGTTCACGGCACACGGGCTCTCCAGTTGAGGTGCGTGAGCTCAGTAGTTGTGGTGCACGGGCTTAGTTGCCCCGCGGTATGTGGGATCTTAGTTCCCCGACCAGGGATCAAACCCGCGTCCCCTGCATTGTAAAGCAGTCTTTACCACTGGACCACCAGGGAAGTCCCTTTTTTTTTTTTAATTTATCCTAATCTTTAAAGTTAAATAACTTAACCAGAATATGAGAAGTGCTCTCTGTCAGTTTTTCCTGGACTTGTGCGCTTTTTCATTCTGCATATTCACATCTTACCTAACTTCAGGAAAAGTTTCTTTTATTACATCTTTGGATACTTCTCTGTTATCTTTGATGAGTTCTCTGCTACAGGGGCACCTTTTATCATTGTTTTGGGTTTTTTTTTTTAAACCTTTTATTATTGTTAGCTTTTCTCTGACAGCTTAACTTTTTTGTGATCATTGTGATGTCTCAGTTTTTTTTTTTTTCTTTTCCAGTTGAGTGAATCTCAGTCTTATCAATTCTGTGCCCTTTCTATCCATTTTATTTATTAGTTCTGTACTGCATGATTTTGATCCTCAATTTGTTTCTTATATCTGCAGTCTCCCTTTTCATCTCCTTTTATCATCTTGCTTTTGAGCTTCTGTTCTTTTTTGCCAACCAGAATTTATTTCTTGTTCAACCAAAAAAAATAGATAATATATTTACATAGTTCAAAAATAAAAGAAAGTCTTTATGTGAAAATACCCACTCTTATCTTCCACCCATTCAGTTAACTTCCCCCATATATAACCAGTGTTATTAGTGACTTCTGTACGCTTCTGGAGGTTATGAATGTTCAAGCAAAGATAAAAATATAGACTTTTTAAAAAACTCTTGTTGGGCTTCCCTGGTGGCGCAGTGGTTAAGAATCCGCCTGCTGATGCAGGGGACACGGGTTCGAGCCCTGGTCTGGGAAGATCCCACATGCTGCGGAGCAACTAAACCCATATGCCACAACTACTGAGCCTGTGCTCTAGAGCCCGTGAGCTACAACTACTGAGCCCACGTGCCACAACTACTGAAGCCCATGTGCCTAGAGCCTGTGCTGTGCAACAAGAAGCCACTGCAATGAGAAACCTGCACACCACAATGAAGAGTAGCCCCCGCTCGCCACAGCTAGAGAAAGCCTGCGTGCAGCAATGAACACCCAACACAGCTAAAAATAAATTAAAAAAAAAAAGCTCTTGTTGTGTGGAACTCATAATATGTTGTCCTGTAGTTTAATTATTGGTAAAGTAATTGCTTTCTGTTCCTTGGGTAACATACTTGCTTGGACTAATTTCTTTTTCTTTTCCTTTCTTTCCTTCTCTTTGCTTTTTTGCTGTGGTGTGCTTGCATATTTACCTTGTTATTTTTATTTTTCTAATACCTTACCTGGACAGCTCTATCTATAATTTTCGATTCTTCTTATGCAGTATAGATGACTTCCTTGTATTTCCCACTTTATCTGAGGTCAATGTTATTTGTGCTGTAAGCCACAGTTGAATATTGGACATTTAGTGTCTAATCTCTTTTTATAATCTGGGGACATGGCAGAGGATGGGGGACTTAGTAAGGGAGTGTGTATTTTAGTTTATATCCTTGGGCTTTTGAAACTTTGTTAAATGCCCTGAGCCAGGTTTCTTCCACCCAGATAAGAGGTATATCTCATTCACATGGTAGAGGGACTGGATATCATAGACTTTGGATTTGTTCCCCAATTCAGCCTGCATCTCTGGAGCCCTCAGTTCATCCAAAGGTGAGCCTCTTTTTAAAAACCTTTCTTTATTTCATCTATTTCTCCAGCAGCCATTTCCATTGTGCCTCTGTTAAAAGAGGGAAAAGACAGTGGTACCAGCTTAGTTAGAGTCTCTCCAGATTTGGAGATATGAGTGAGAATTTCCATGATTTTGCTGATACACAATTTAGTGTTTGAGGGGCAGGGAAAAAATTAAGTGGAAAGCCCTCCCACAACATGTTGGTTTGGTTTGGAATTCTGTTTCCCTACTTTGCTATCAATATATGAAGTTTGTGGCATTGGAATGTAATAGTTTCTTTGGCTTAGACTCATCAATGTTTTTGCTGTTTTTCCCCTTCTTTTTGGTAAGTATTAGAGAAGCAATTTCCCAGAAATCTTTGTTTTTCAAAAAGGTATTTGGCTTGTATTTGTCCTCCTATTCCTTACCTGTAACCGAATTTCAACATTGTATGGGAACTAATTAGAATATATGCAAACATATAATCCCTTTGTGAGACCAGAAAATATGGGGGATAAATATTACTTGGTTTAAAGTCACTCTGCTTATTTTTATTGAATCTTAGAGTTTTGGGCAGGTTGGGATGATATTTTGAAATTTCCTTCAGTCTGTGGCTGTCCTACAACAGTGGAGTCTTTCAAATCATTTTATACATCAATAGAGCTTTATTTTTCAGTGTGGTATTTGTGTACCATCACTCCAAATGACCAGAGTCTAGAAGAAACTAGAAAGTCTGTTAAAGATCTTGGTTAGAGAATTGAGGGAGGCCTTTAAAATGAGATCACACAATGTCATGTCATTTCAAAGAGCCCTGTCTGGCCTAGCTGCAGAAAGAGGACTGACTGAAGTCACAGCTGTAATCTCGCCCCGTCACAGCCACAGCTGCCTTATACGCAGCGTTTGTAAAGGGATAGGCTGCTGCTGCTGAGTTGGAGCCAAGGTGGTTGTGATAGAGGAAGGTGGTTACGAAACCAGTAGCCAGGGGAGTGAGAATTGGAAGCGTTGGAGAAAGGGAGTGGAGGAATACAGGACTGCTCCTGGAGTCCCGCCAAGCCCTCTGGCACTGCGAACCCGCTGCATACTGCTGTTCCATGCCAACTTTTACCAACTGCGAAACGTCTGTGTCATATTTTTTTCCCCAAAGGAGGATCCAAACAACAAATATGAGTTTAAAAAATTCCAAAAACAGATCCACCTAAGCTGGGAACTGAATCCCGTGATTCAGAAACAGGTTGTAGTTTTGGGGCACGATTGAAACCTTTTTGGTTTCTTGCTCCAGGTACACAATTTTAAAGGAGCAATAGATTGGAATTCCCTCTTCCTTTTTTCTCAGTTCTTGAATTTTGCTGGCAGAAGTTTGAAGGTTATTTTTCAGCATATGAGGCTCTTCACACCAAAACCAAATGCCCTTTCCTTGTCTGATGAATTTGAAACTGCTGCCACCTTCCTATTCACAGATAAAGTGTATGTGGGCAGACATAGGTGCTGCTCCCCTGTGACTGGGTTATCAAGGATGCCTAGCTAACAAGGTTTCTGTAGGTAGAACTTGAGGGTAACAGTATCCACTGCTGGCCACTTCCTCTTTCCTAGGAAATTAAGATGGCCTGAAGGATTAAACTGTAAAAGAAACATAATAGATCCTAGCATAGTTATGCAGGAACACCGTAAAGATATGGTCTGTTGCCTTTTCATTGAGGTGAGACGTTAGGCCAGCTAATGAATTACTGGATCACTGGATGTGGGATCAAGAGTGGAGAGGGCTATTTGGTTATACAATATAGGAAACAGTGATAGAGGGAGATGATGACTCAAGCATGATCCTGAGGAGAGGATGCCCTGGCGCAGTTCCTGCCCTGAGAGGTATATGCCATGCCGTCCCATCTCATTTATCATCCAAACTGGGACATTGTAATAGAGCGAGCAAGGGAGGTGCTATTAATAATTAATTCAGGGCATTAGTGCAAATAGGAGTGTCCTGGGTAAATACTAATTTATTTCCCCTAACTCCGATGCTGTGTCTGCTAAGCAAGCTTTTGATTACAGTTGGCCTCCCTATAAAGTTTTGTGTACAGAGAGAATGTAATGACCATTCATTCATTCAACAAGTGTTTATTGAGCATGACCCTGAAGTTTTGCCTTCGTGGAGCTTACAGTCTAGTAGGGAGATGGTGTGATCAGTGTTGTGCTAGGGGAAGTATGAGGTAGCATAGGTGGGTCACTACTAAGACTTTGAAAGTTTTCTTGGAGGAAATCACTAGCTTCTGAGCTGAGACCTTAAGTGTGATGAAAACTTACTGGGCAAAGGAGGTGGGGGAGAGAGTTTTTCAAACCCAGGGTCTACACAGGCCAGAGAAGCATCATTTATCCTAGGTAACAAAAGATGTGTGTTAGGCTGAAACGTAGGCTGAGTGAAGGAGAGGAACAAGGCTTGTGGAGACAGAGATGGGAGAGGACCGCCCTCAGAGAGCACAATCCACTCAGCTGACTCCAAGGCAGGGGGGATGCGTGCCCATCACCAGAGTGAACATACTCCCCACCCTTCTAAGTTTCCAAGCCAGATTCAGGCTTCAGCTGGGAGAAGGGAGAAGCTTTAAATTGAGGGGAGGAGTGGACCTTTTGATTTAAATTAGAGTGGGCTTTTAAAAATCATTTGTTTTTATGAAAATCATGTACTTAAACCTGCAGTGATTTAAACAGCAGTATCACAGTTATAACCAAAACACACATCCTTAGCCCCACTCTATTTTGCCCTTTGATTTCTACTTTCTACAGGCAGTCACTTTCACCTGAATGCTTTTAGCTGCTATTTCTAGTATTTACTTTTAAATTCCTGTTATATCCAGAGTTTTCAATTTTAAACATTCTCTATTAACTTTGTCCTATGCTAAATGAGGATTTAGCTATCTTTCATTACTACCCTTGCCTGCCCTCTTCCCCCATCGTACCCATGTACTTATCTCCCCTCCATCTTCCCAATATAATTATATTTTGATTTACTGTTATTAAATCAACATTCCATGTTTACATCATTATGTTTAGGTAAACAGACAGATTCACAGCTGAGCAAGTTATATTCCCTTGTATGACTTCTTACTCTTCCTGGTGTTCATAATTATTTAGTTTTCTATGTACCTCTCACTATTTCTGCCCCCAATTTTTGGACGTAATGATTGGTATAGTCAGTGAGGAAATCTGTCAGTTGCATTTTTTTTCTTGTGCGCTATTCTTTCTGAAAGCTCATCTTTCAGTTCCAGGCTGGATGGCTTGCTCTCCAGGTCTACTGCATAATCTCCGTCTTTGAACTGCCCTTTACAGACATCCTGGGAATTGCTTTTGCCTGTGTCCTGTGTTAAGATCCCTAATCCGTGCTTCTTTCCTGATTTAGACTGGCCTTTTTCTGCTTCCCCCCAAAGTTGAGATATCATCTAGGGATGGAAAGAAGAGATTAATCCAACAAAGCAGGTCTGAAAATAATTGTGGGAAAAAAAGTCACTTCCTGCTTTCACCCTACCAGGTCCGGTTTATAGCTCATTACATAAGTGAGGGAATATATAATCAGATTATGTTTTAGAAGCATTCCTTCAGCTTTCTGTGTTTATTGATATATGTTAGGTAGTGGAGACACAATGGAGACAAGACAGGCATGGAGCCTGCCCTCTTACATCTCAACTCTGTCAAAGTATACAAACAAGTGGGTGGTTAGAATACAGCATGAAAGGCAAGTACAGGGTGCTGTGGTGGTGCATGAGAGGGGTACTTAACTCTGGAGTAGGCTGAAGGGTGGACTGAAGGAGCAAACATAAAAGGGCACATTTTATGTGGTGCCGTATATGTGACCTATCCAGAACAGGCAAATCAGTCGAGACAGAAAGCAGAATTGGGAGTGACTGCTAATGGGCACAGGGTTTCCTTTTAGGGTGATGATAATGTTCTGGAACTAGATAGTTGTGATGGTTGCAGATCATTATGAAAGTACTAAGAGCCGTTGAATTGTACACCTCAAAATGGTTAATTTTAGAGCTTCCCTGGTGGTGCAGTGGTTGAGAGTCCGCCTGCCGATGCAGGGGACACGGGTTCGTGCCCCGGTCTGGGAAGATCTCACATGCCGCGGAGCGGCTAGGCCCGTGAGCCATGGCCGCTGAGCCTGCACGTCCGGAGCCTGTGCTCCGCAACGGGAGAGGCCACAACAGTGAGAGGCCCGTGTACCGCAAAAAAAAAAAAAAAAAAGGTTAATTTTATGTTATGTAAGTTCCATCTCAACAGAAAAAAGAGAGTGGGAGAAAGAGCAGTTACGAGATGACTACAGCAATAGTCCTGATGTGAGATACATTTTAAAGTATTTTCTTTATTTTAAAAGCATTATATTTATGTAGTTTGTGAATAGGCATGCACATGGTACAAGTTTCAAAAAAGGACAAAGTGTTAAAGTAAAATGTAAATCTCCTTCCTTCTCCATCTCCCAGTCACCCAGTTCCCTTCCCTCGGAGGAAAACATTGTTATCAGACTCTCAGGTATTTTGAGTCTATGCATAAGTGTATTTATGTATACAGATGGTCGCCAGCTTATGATGGTTCAATTTAACAATTTTTTCAGCTTTACGATGGTGCAAAAGTGATACGCATTCTGTAGAAATTGTACTTTGAATTTGCGGTTTTGACCTTTTCCCGGGCAGCCACAGCTCCCATTCAGCCACCTGATCATGAGGGGAAACAACCAATACACTTACAATCATTCTGTACCCATACAGCCATTTTATTTTTCACTTTCAGTACAGTATTCAGTAAGTTACATTCACCTGAAGTGTGATATTCAACACTTTATTATAAAATAGGCGTTGTGGTCAATGATTTTGCCCCACTGTAGGCTAATGTAAGTGTCCTGAGTACATTTAAAGTAGGCTAGGCTGGGACTTCCCTGGTGGTGCAGTGGTTGGGAGTCAGCCTGCCGATGCGGGGGACGTGGGTTCGTGCCCCGGTCCGGGAGGATCCCACATGCCGTGGAGCGGCTGGGCCCTTGAGCCAGGGCCGCTGGGCCTGCGCATCTGGAGCCTGTGCTCTGCAACGGGAGAGGCGACAACAGTGAGAGGCCCGCGTACCGCCAAAAAAAAAAAAAAAAAAAGAATCTGCCTGCCAATGCAGGGGACGCGGGTTCGAGCCCCTGGTCTAGGAAGATCCCACATGCCGTGGAGCAACTAAGCCCATGCGACACAACTACTGAGCCTGTGCACCACAACTACTGAGCCCGCACGCCACAACTACTAAAGTCTGCACACCCTAGAGCCCATGCTCCGCCACAAGAGAAGCCACCGCAGTGAGAAGCCCGCGCACTGCAACGAAGGGTAGCCCCCACACAGCAACGAAGACCCGACACAGCCAAAAAATAAATTAATAAATAAAATAAAGTAGGCTAGGCTAAGTTACGATGTTTGGTAGGTTAGGCGTATTCAATGCATTTTCAACTTATGATATTTTCAACTTACAGTGAGGAAGAAGATCTGTGTGTGTGTGTGTGTGTGTGTGTGTGTGTGTGTGTATGTGTGTGTGTAGTGTATGTGTGTTCTATATATTATATACATTGTCAAAAAACCAGAAATAATAACAGTTAAAACTAGATCAGTAAAATAGTACTTAGTAAGAGTTGATAGTGTACAAAAGAACAGTTTGTGAACTGGGAATCTTCATATCCAATACTGAGATGAAGCTCAGAGGGATGGCATTGCAGGATGGCTTATAAAGTGAAAATGATGAAGTTGTTAAACCTTTACAGTGATTGATTATTACAACGGGGCATTTCTAGATAGCAGGGCATTGGTTAAGAGTGGTTACCTTATACCATTTTAGGGAGATGACTTAAGTTTCTTTTATGATTGTCAGAGGCATTTACAAGGAATAACCTGAGTTAAGTTTTGCTTGTGTTCATGAAATAAGCTAATTTGGTTTTACTTATTGTGGCTTAAATGATTTTGCCTGCTTGGGGGATTTTCAATCCTGGTCTACATTTTATTTTAACATTATCACCTTAAAATCAAATTGTAGCATACTGTAAACAAGTGTTGCATCTCGATCTCTTCATTTAATATATCTTAGAGATAATTTCATATCAGTACGTAGAATGTTGTCTTGTTCTTTTTAACAGCTTCATAGAATTTGATTATTGGACCATAATTTATCTAACCAGTTCCCTATTGATAGATATTTAGACTTTTTCAGTTTTTTGCTAATACAGTGCTATAGTGAATTATATATATATGTTTATATATATAAATAAAAAATGTAAAAATATAAAAAATATATATTGCCCAGATGTGAGCGTGTTGTAAGGTCTTTTTTTTTTTCTTTAAATTTATTTTTGGCTGTGTTGGGTCTTCGTTGCTGCGTATGGGCTTTCTCTAGTTGTGGTGAGCTGGGGCTACTTTTTGTTGCAGTGCACGGGCTTCTCATTGCGGCGGCTTCTCTTGCTGTGGAGCACGGGCTCTAGGGCACACGGGCTCCGTAGTTGTGGTGCACGGGCTTAGTTGCTCCGTGGCATGTGGGATCTTCACGGACTAGGGCTCGAACCCGTGTCCCCTGCATTGGCAGGCGGATTCGTAACCAGTGCGCCACCAGGGAAGCCCCCGTGTCGTAGGGTCTTAAACTAAGGCGGTAGCAACCTGGAGGGAGGAGATGAGAGAATGTGAGAGAGGAAGCTTGCAAGGAGGCAGAGTTGTGAAATGTGGTGACTGATTGCATGCAATAGGTGAGGGAGGGGAAGTTAGTATTACCATGTCCTTCCAATCCCTAGCAGATGGCAGGCGCTTAACAAATATTTTTTTAATGCAGCCACAAGAATAGCATAAAACTGTCTGGTATAAATTATGAGTTCTAGTAAACGAACCAGTCTCACAGCCACACTTGTTTTGATTTTCATGACCTCTCCCCTTCTGCTTTCCTGTAGGGCTTTTCGTTTGACAGTTTACTGACAACTGGTCAATGACTTTTATTGAACAATGCATTCTGTGAATGTCAGGGGTTTTTGTATTTTGTTTTTTTAATATTGTAGATTTGGGGCAGTGCAGTGGTTAGTAAGTAATTGCAAACTTGATTGTGACGTGCCAGTGTTCTTAAGTAGAGTGAGTGTTTTATGAATCAGAACAAACATAATATTTAGGTTTCCAGTTAATATCAAGGTTAATTATATTTAACAAAGTTGAAATTTATAGTAGGTAGTGATTCTAATTAGTGTTCAGAAATAGATTTGCTGCTCTCTCCATCTCTTCATACCAAGGAGTTCTGTATTTTGTCTCCCTTTAGAAACTTAAATTTGTTTCTTTGAATTCCCTTAAAATCTCCTTTCCTCCCTAATTAGACTATGATTTAAAGGCACAGTAAGGTTATAATTAAGCTAGTTTTGACCCTACATAATATATTCTTAATTTATGTTGTGATTTCTCAACATTAGTGATTGATATAGTCACATTGTCATAATAACTATGACATTTGTGTTTAGGAAAATTTTCAACTGTCAACTTAAAAATTGTCGAGAGCCTTATTTCATATTGGCATGTGATTCTTTACTTTCAGAAACGAGCCTGATTAGTTGTTAGTGTAAACTTCTTGCCTGTGTACACCTAAATCAATCTCTCTCTCTTTTTTCTCTCTCTTTATGTATACACACACACAGACACACATTTATTTATTCATTCATGCTATCATCTACCTGCTTTTGGCAACAAAGTGTAGAATTTCTGTTTGTGTGGTTTTTATTGACTTCACATAGGTCTTTGGGATGATTTGATTTAGACATGGTGGGCCAGATTCAATCTTACGAAAAATTGCCCTCCAGCAACCTAGGGACTCTTTGGCTGCTGTGTAAGTAGAAATATAAGAGTGAGAACTTTTATAGGCAAACTTTATGGTTAAGGACATTTATTGTTACAAGAAAACTGAGGTAAAGCTTGAAAAGAGAATGAATAAAGAAATAGGATTGTCTTGCCTCCTGCCATATTGCTTAGCAAGTTAAGCATTTGGTGTGTCCAGAAGTCTTTATTAATAGCTCAGACAGCTCCTCAGGAGGCATTACCAAAAACCCCAGTAAACTGACTTGGGCTCTTTCCCTTCTTCTTCCCTGTCTTCCTCTCCTTCCTTCTTTCCTTTAATAGACATTGTCAAGTTTTTCTTGTGTAAGTTATACAAATTCATGGTTCTACCAGCAGTGTATGAGAAGCTGTATTTCCATAGTTCCACCAACACAGTGCACTATTTCAGTTGCTTTTTTGAACCTTCCTTAGCTTGATTATATCTTTCCTAAAGTTTGGTGACCAGATCTTCATCATTATTCTGGTCATAGACCATTTGCTGTAGAACCAGCTTTAATGAAGTTAATGAGGTTAGGGAAGGAGGATAAGAAAGTTTTTGAACGTGATATTTTATGTAATATATAAAAATATTTCAAGTGTGCAAAATGGTATAAACAATATTAGAATGAACATTCTTGTACAACACTACCTCACTGTGCCACACTGTATTCTTTTTGCAATATTTGCTTTAAATCCTTTTTCAGAAGTGAAACATTACATATAGATTTGAAGCTGCCTGTACATCCCTCCCTGATACCATTTACCTCCCTCTTTCCCCAGAAATATCATTCTCAAGTGTATTTTTACTTCTACAATAATTTTTTTGTTTTGCATGTTTCAGTGATACTGTGTGAATTCTTCTGTGACTTATTTTTTCGTCAACATCATATGTTTGAGATTTATTCATGTAGATATGTCACTTATTTAATTACCTTATAGTTTTATCTGAATATATCATAATGCATTTATTCATTTTCCTGTGGATGGGCATTTGAGTTGTTGCCAAGTTTCTACTACTACACACAATTCTGTGGTGAATGTCTCATAATAATATGTTTCAGCCTCTTTTTCAACATGGGTGAGGATGTATGTAGTTCCAAAAGCTACTACACCCATCCAGGAGGAGGGAATTGCTGCATAATAAGGAAGACAGTTCTGGGAATGTAGTGTGGTATAAGGGAACAGTTCAGTGTTTCTGAAACAAAAAGGTCCTTGGGGGCTTCCCTGGTGGTGCAGTGGTTGAGAGTCCGCCTGCCGATGCAGGGGACACGGGTTCGTGCCCCGGTCCGGGAAGATCCCACATGCCGCGGAGCGGCTGGGCCCGTGAGCCATGGCCGCTGAGCCTTGTGCGTCCAGAGCCTGTGCTCCGCAACGGGAGAGGCCACAACAGTGAGAGGCCCGCGTACCGCAAAAAACAAAAAACAAAAACAACAACAACAAAAAAAGGTCCTTGGTATTTCTGTACGTGAATTTGCAGATTTGAAGACCATGAAATGAGTTTGGAGAGGTAGATGGGGTAAAGGACCCAGTATGTTGGGCTAAGGCCTTAGGAAAGCTTTCAGTGTTTTCAAGTGGGGGATTATTTGATCAGGTTTTCATTTTAAAGACATTGTTCTTTTGAGTTATGTGGAGGATGAACTGGGATTGGAATGAAGAATGTTTCAATTAGTACCCTTTGCATCGTAAGTAATAGAAAGTCAAACTCAGATTTGATTGTATAACAAGGGAATTTATTGACACACATAAATGGAATGTTTAGAGCAGCGGTCCCCAACCTTTTTGGCACCAGGGACCGGTTTCGTGGAAGGCAGTTTTTCCACGGAAGGTGGGGGGATGGTTCAGGCAGTAATGGGAGCGATGGGGAGCGGCAGACGAAGCTTCGCTGGCTCGCTCACCCGCTGCTCACCTCCTGCTGTACGGCCTGGTTCCTAACAGGCTGTGGACCGGTACTGGTCCATGGTCCGGGGGTTGGGGACCCCTGATCTAGAGGTAGCAAGGTAAGTTTGACTCCTCAGCTGAATTGTGTCACCAAAGATTCAGTTTTTTCCAGCTCTGCCTTCCTTGGTGTCTCTACAACTTCCTGGTTGCAAGATGGCTGCCAACAGCTCCTGGGACTATATATATGTTCAAAGTGGGAAAATAGAGACATACAGAGCATCTCTTACTCAATCAAACCAAAATTCAGGCCAAGGGGTATAGAACTACTCTGATTGGCTAATTCCACCTAGGACCCTCCCCTGAGGCTAGGTGATGGTATCACTCCTACCTGGATAGCAAGGCTACTACATCACTGGGGAGAGGTGATTCCTCAGAAGACAACCTCCATAGAAGACAGCCTCTCCAGAGACTGTTAGGATGGTGGAATGGAGAGATGTAGGGTTGTGAGAAACCCAAAAGGTATCCTCTACAGCGGAGAAGTGAGCAAGCCTGGAGTGAGAGACATGTGTAAAGAGGTGGTGGAACAATGAAGAGATAAGGGGCTTTGGTCATAGAAGTAAGGAGAGATAGGAGGAAGTGGACTTGAGAAATATGTAGGAAGCCGGACTTGGTGATTTATGATTATGGGCAGATAAGAGTAGTGTATTAGTTAGGCTAGGCTAAACTACCATAACAAAGAGACCCCAAGATGCAATAGCTCGAACAGTCAAAATTTATTTCTTTTTCAGGTTTAGAGTGTGTTCTAGGTTGCTGATGTTGGTGGTAGGTGGATCTGATTCACCTCTGAGGGATCCTAATTCATCACACCTGGACCGTCTTCAATATCTATCTTCCAAGATTGCTTTGATTATTGTTGTTTTAATCCTTAGGAAGGGGGAAAGTGCATAAAGGTGTAAACACAGGAGTATTATGGGCCAGACCCAAAAGTGGCCTCCATCACCTTTGTTCTCGTTTCATAGGAGAGAAACTTATCATAAGACCACTTGTAAAGTGCAAGGGGTACGTGGTGCAGGAGAACATAGATTTTGGTGGCCAGTAGACTATCTCTGCTACAGGTAGAATATGGTGACTTCTGTGTTTCTGGCTTGAGCAATTGATGATTGATGGTATTAGCAAATGTGTAGGAGACTACAGGAGGAGGATTTGAAGTGGGGAAGAATGGGAGATAAAGAGTTCACATTGAGATATCTTGAGTTTGATGTGCTTGTGGGACATACAGGTGGGAATATATAATTGGCAGATGGCTATACAGGCCTGGTTTTCATGAAGGGAAGTCAGGATTAGAGATATAGATTGGAAAGTCATCCATTATTAAGTGGCTGATTCTTGGGGTAATTTTTGCTTAAAAGCATTACTTGCAACTCACCTTGAAGCCCATCTGTCTCTTTTCTGCTGCCCACTCCTTCAATCATGTGACATTTTAAGGCAGTTTATCCCTAACCAGTTTGACAACTTAGTACTTGAAGAAGCTAAATTTATTCTTTGAATCTGGAGAAGTCTCCCTCTAACAGATTGTTTATAAAAATGTCAAAATAATATCAGTGCTAGCGTTATGGCTAGGGGATCCCATTGTTAGCATGACTCCAACTGGATGAGTGCTTTATAATCACTGCCTTTGATTGCCTGTCTTTAATTCAGCTCTCTGCTTGACAGAACAATTAAGATTTTAAGCAAATTATCTATGGGTTGCCCCTTATTCAAATGCTTATTTATGTAGTTGTGTATGATTTTTCCTTAGAGAAACTATGTTCTCATTCTTCCAATAAGTCGTGAGTGATAGTAATTCCCATGTTCCTAGATTTGTAATTGAGTTGAAGTATTTTACATGTTGGGGTAGGGACTCACAGTCATCAAGGTTATCTCTACTGCACCCCTTATGGAAGGGATTGTGTCACTAGAAAACTTCAGAAAAAAGAAAGATTGTTGCAGTTTCTTGTTTTGGCTTTGGCAAATATTTGTTTTGGAATTAAAGAACTGTGGTGTGTTTTCCAGATATTTTCGCACCTATTCTGTTGCATGGATTTTCAGTGTTAAAAGGGGTCTTAGAGATTATGCCCCTGGTCATTGTGGTGACCCCTCCTATAACCATTCAAATAATCCTGAAGGTTCTACTTGGATACTTTTAGTATCAGGCAGCTCAATACTTTTCTAAGAAGATCCTTTCCTTGATGGAACAAGCTTAAGGTTTTGTTTTTTTGGTTGAGATTGAGTCTGCCTGCTTGTTTCTAATTCTTCTCATTAGCTCTAGATGTCAACTCTTTTGTATTATGGTATTTGAGCCTTAGGGAAGTTACTGTCTGACTTATGAGAGACTTAATGAGGTGTGGGAACATAGATAATATAGATAACTGGATATACATATAATTACACTTATGGGCCATTTAAGAAAACACTGAAATGTAAATGAGGGAGAGTATCTTGATAATATTGACCTCTTTCTAGTTTATATGAAAATAAATCATTTGCAAAATCCACACTTTAACTGTTACAAATAACAGATCATTTGCCGCCCATCTCCAGGGTAAAACACTAGAGTCCATCAAATATTTGAAGACAGCTCTAATATCCATCCTTAGTCTTCTTGCTGTGGACCGTCCATGCCCTTTTATCCCATCCGTTTCTTCTTCTTTTTTTTTTTTTTTTTGAGGTACGCGGGCCTCTCACTGTTGTGGCCTCTCCGGTTGCGGAGCACAGGCTCTGGACGCGCAGGCTCAGCGGCCATGGCTCACGGGCCCAGCCGCTCTGCGGCATGTGGGATCTTCCCAGACCGGGGCACGAACCCGCGTCCCCTACATCGGCAGACGGACTCTCAACCACTGCGCCACCAGGGAAGCCCCCATCCATTTCTTATAACCTATGATTTCTAGACCCTCACTGCCCTGGTCACTCCCCCTTGGACAAATGCTTGTCATTGTTTTTCTTAAATTGCAGCATGTTCAGAATTAGACATGATATTCCAAATATAGTCTGTATAATGCATGGCTCATTGCCTGGTGGGGATAGTATGTTCTAAAGCACTAGAAGATTGGGGAATGAGACTGTGGGAATAAGAATATTTTCTCTCAGATTTTAGATGTTAGGTGCAAAGAATTCGAGGTGTGTGTGTGTGTGTGTGTGTGTGTGTGTGTGTGTACACTCTGATCCCAAAAGTGTTTGCTATTAGCAGGAACATGTTATTAATCTTTGCAATCTGGATATTTACTAATTACTGCTAAAAGCTTTGAATTATCAAATCCATAATAGGGAATAATAGAATTCATGATTATTGTTCTGTTTACATTCTGTCGAAAAAAATAATTTGTTAGTTTCATTTAGATCCTATATATTGGCTACAAGTATTAACAGTTCAATATATTTCAAATTTGAACAGTTGAATATATTATCTGAAATGGTGTCCTAGTTGTGAAATGGCCTGTCATCTTTGCATACCTCTTTGAGGATTTAAGGCCACTTCAGTTGCTACTGCTACTTTTCCCTCCTCTTTCACCTGGAAGTGATTTCTTCTTTATTTGAATTCTTTTAGTTCTTCCTTGACACTTGTTCCACCCTGTACTATATTATGGGTATTTGTGTATGCGTTTAATCTCCTGTAAGAGAATACAGATTTTTAAGGACCTAATATATTTTATTTATCTTTGAACGCGTCAGACAGCCTAACCCAGAGCCTTGAGTCTAGTTTGTTCTCAGTAGTCTTTGAATGAATGTGTAAATGCAAGAAGGCTAAATATTTAAAGATGAGTTTAATGTATTTCTGGTCAGTAGTGGATTTAATTAGAAATAAAAATATATAACATAAAACAAAAAATAATATATTTGATAATAAAGTACAAAAACACTCAATTAGTGAATTAACTAATTGTGATTTTCTGGTGTGGACTAATTTGTTGGGATTGTTTATATTTATGTATTAGACACAATTATGTTTTATGATAGAAGGAAAGCAGAATTACCCAGGAAGAATATATTACCAGCATCACCCAGTATAATGTATACGGAATCCAGCTATTTCAGATTCCCTGATGCCTATTTGGACATTATAATAGTGAATATTATAAATTGACTTTCGCAAACCCATTTTTGCCTGTGGAATGAGGTATCGCTCTGGTGAGAGTCACTCTTACGTTATAAACTAATAGCATCTTTTCATCTTGAAGAACTTAGTACAATCGTTAGGCAAGAAGAAATATCCTTCTTGACACTATTGATGATAATTTAAGAAATGTCTATCATATTTTGAGGTTTACTGTGTGCTAAGCCACTGTGAAATAATAGAAAATATACATATGTTGGTCTCTGCCCGCAGTTCCTGGCACAGAGTTCCTAAGATCTTTGTAATTTCCTAAGTGATAAGAGCACTAGGAGTATATTTTGTTCTAATGTTTGTTCTCTGACCCCAGTACCTGACGCAGAGCTCCTACAGTTTTTGGAATTTCTTGGGTGATAGAAGTGTATTGTATTCTTATGAGGCAACTCTTGATTTGCTCCTAGGTAGCTTTAGGATGGAGGCTGGTGGGTTGGTGAACACATCTGTGTGCTGGGAGGGTGGTGCACCCCAGCTCCCTGGGGACAGAAGCTCCTGAGCTCAGCACCCTTTCAGATCTTACCCTATGTATATCTTCATCTGCCTGTGCATCTATATCCTTTATCATATCCTTTGTTACATAGCTAACCAGCAAGTGTAAGTGAGTATTTCCCTGATTTCTGTGAGCTGTTCTAGCAAATTTCCGGGAGCCCCAATTTATAGCAGGTCAGTCAAAGGTACAGGTAACAACCTGGGACTGGTGATTGGCATCTAAAGTGGAGGCAGTCTCATGGGACTGAGCCCTGAACTTGTGGGATCTGATGCTAACTACAGATGGATGGTGTAAGAACTGAACTGAACTGTAGGACACCCAGCTGGTGTTGCAGAATTGCTTGATGTGTGTGGAAAACCCACACATCTGGTGTCAGAAGTATTGTGAGGCTGAGAGTAAAGGAGAAACCCAGGGAGTTTTTCCTGTGGCTACCTTGCATTCTCTTATTTAATCTTTATAAATCTTTACAGCAGCCCAACAAGGTAGATTCTATAATTATCCTTATTGTGTGAATGAGAATCAGAGAGTTTAATTGTCCATGGTAAGCAGTACAACCAGGATTTGATCCAGAACCCAAACTCTTGAACATGATGTTCTCCTCTGTGTTCTCCTTATCAAACCGATCTGCAAATACTCATCCAACTCCTAATATGTGCAAGGTGATTTTTAGGCGTTGTTTTTAGGCATTGAAAATAAAGATACATAAAGCAAGAGATATTGAACAAGATTTCAATTCTTATAGAACTTAAAAATTTTCTGGAAGGACTACAGTTCCATCTAATGGAATACTAGTATTATCCACACTGAGTAACACTGGCAGAGTGTTCTATAGGAATGGATTTATAGGAAGGCTTTGGGGCAGGCCAGGAAGACTTTGATGGAGAAGGCCAGATTTAAGCTAACTCTTGAAGGTAAAGTAGAATTTATATCAGCAGAGATGAGGAGGAGGATATTTCAACAGGAGCAGAAGGCAAAGGAGGAACACGACACGAGCCAGACACAGGCTGGGAGAAGATCAAGGCATGGCCCCGGAGTATCGCTGCACATTTGTCAAAATGATTTTTTCTGATTTTCATCTTACAAAATAATAATTTAATCATGAATGTAAATTATGTGCATTGGAAGAATTATACAGAAAAAACAATTCTTACATCTGGAGATATCAGAAGCAAGGTTTCTTGTAGAAACATTTTATTAGGGGAAAGAACGTTCATTTAGGTTTCCAGAAATGAAAAATGCTACAAATTAGCAAAGAGGCAAATTTGTCACTATCACTCATACTATCTGTTCTTGTTTTGTCGCAGCTGTATACATTTTTAATCAGTTTTGAGTATAAGAGATGAGAAAAAACTTGAAAGCCCTTTCAAAAGGCATGTGAAAACAATACATCTTTTCCACTAGGAATAAATGTAATCCTGTTCTCTGAACATAGATCAAGTATCATTGAAGGTATAAACAAGGTTGGACAATTGAAAGGACTCACACTAAGGCTAAGAAAGGCTTACTCACCTAAGGCTTTAAGAAATGTAAAGGATGCGGGCTTCCCTGGTGGCACAGTGGTTGAGAGTCCGCCTGCCGATGCAGGGGACACGGGTTCGTGCCCCGGTCCGGGAAGATCCCACATGCCGCGGAGCGGCTAGGCCCATAAGCCATGGCCACTGAGCCAGCACGTCCGGAGCCTGTGCTCCGCAACGAGAGAGGCCACGACAGTGAGAGGCCCACATAACGCAAAAAAAAAAAAAAAAAAAAAGAAAGAAAGAAATGTAAAGGATGCAGCAGGACAAAGGAAGTGCGGGCAATCATAGAGAGGGCTGAGTCTTTCAGGTGCGACTCCCAAATGCCCTTTCTCAATTGCACAGGGTGCGCTTTATCTTTTGATTATAAACGACTAAGATATGTGTGCAGTACCTTGGCCTCAGCGGAACTGAAGCATAAATTTACTCAAGAGTCTTCTATACCGTGCTGGTCATATAGCTAAAACCAGGCTGTGTAACTCGTTGACAAAAATTATAAAGAAATGGATGGGGATGATAATTTGGCAAAGTGATTACTTTCGGGGGTTTGAAAATGTGATAGATGGGCAGCACAGTGATTGTATGTATAGGGTTTTATTCCACTGCTCTGGTGGCTAGTACGTGGTTGTTAAATAATTCTCAATTCTGTTATGTATGTCTGAAACATTTCATAATGAAAAGGGTCAGGTGCAAAACTTTTCCTAATGTTGTATAAAAATAAGCTTATAAGAAGCCCCTTCACACTGTCAACTGCAGGAGCCTAAGTAAGCTCTTCATGGATACAAAACTCATGTGACTCAATGTATTTATCTCAATAAGTCAACAAATTCACCTTTCTGAAGGGTTTTAGGTCCAGAATGTTGATTAATCAGACAGTTGTGAAAAAGTAAAAACGAGAAATTATGTTCCAAGCACCACTGCATTTGTAATTACAATGTTTATTCTCGTAAACACTGTATTTTTATTACTGTATGGTTTGGACAAACATAAAGCCTTTCATAGAGGCCTAAAGATTAGAAAGATAAGTACAATACTCCATCTTTTCTCCTCTCACAAAGGTATGCTGGAGGTCAGATCTTTCTTCTAAGTCAGTGGTTTTCAACGGGCCGCGACTTTGTTCCCCAGGTGACATTTGGCAATATCTGGAGATATTTTTGGTTGTTGGTTGTCACACCTGGGGAGGTGCTTCTGGTATGTAGTGGGTAGAGCCAGGGATGCTGCTTAACCTCCCGCGGTGCACAGGACAGCCCTGCAGCAAAGGATTATCTGGCTCAAAATGTCTTGAGTGTCAAGGTTGAGAAACTCTAAGCTAGAAATTTTTCTTGCTTATTTTAACATTTTCCTGATTAGTAATACTTATTTATTGTAGAAAATCTGAAAGATACAAAAAGTACAAAAAAGAGATAAATTGCCCATAATCTCATCCTTCAGAAATAACCACTATTTAACATTTTATTGCAGTGACTCTCAAATCTGTCTGTGTCTATGGAGCTTTGAAAAAACCTGGGGCTCCAATCTCAGATATTCTGGTTCTAGTCTTTTCTGTGTGTTTATATTCTTTTATGTAATCTACTTTAATCCCTTACCAATATTTTCTGAGCATTTTCCTATGCCAGGGGTTGACAAACTATAGCTGCAGGCCAAGTCCAACCTGCCACCTGTTTCTGTACAGCCTGCCAGGTGAGAATGGGTTTTAAATGTTAAATGGCTGACAAAAGTCAAGAGAAGAAGAATATTTTATGACACATGAAAATTATATGAAATTCAAATTACAGTGTCCTTACATAAACTTTTATCAGAATACATCCATGCCCTTTCATTTATGTAATGTCTGTGGTTGATTTCACATTACCATGGCAGAGTTGAGTAGTCGTGCCCGTCTCTTAGGGTCCTGAAAAGCCTAAAATATGTACTCTACAGCTGTACAGAAAAAGTTTGCCGACCTCTGTCCTATGCCATTAGGTGCTTCCATTGTTCTTTCCTGGACTTACAGCATTCTATCCCCTCTTGTTCACCAGTTATTATAAATGATTCTTTGAAAAATATCCTAATTGACTAACCCATACATAAGTATATGATTATTTCTGTAAGAAAATTTCCTAGAGGAAATCACTTGGGTAAAGGCTTTTGTTCATATAGCCAAATTTGTATCCTGAAAGTTAATACCAACTTCCTCTCCAAATCAGAAATGTATTTGAATGTCTGTTTCCTCATCCCCTTGTTATCAGTGGGTGCTTTGCATTTTTGTCTCTGCCAACCTGACAAGTAGGTTTTTTTGTTTTTTATTTATTTATTTTTGGCTGCGTTGGCTCTTTGTTGTTATGCGCGGGCTTTCTCTAGTTGCAGGCTACTCTTCCTTGTGGTATCCGTGTCCCCTGCATTAGCAGGCGGATTCTTAACCACTGCGCCACCAGGGAAGCCCCGACAAGTAGGGTTTTTTTTTTTTTTCGGTACGCGGGCCTCTCACTGTTGTGGCCTCTCCCGTTGCGGAGCACAGGCTCCGGACGCGCAGGCTCAGCGGCCATGGCTCACGGGCCCAGCCGCTCCGCGGCATGTGGGATCTTCCCGGACTGGGGCACGAACCCATGTCCCCTGCATCGGCAGGCGGACCCTCAACCACTGCGCCACCAGGGAAGCCCTGACAAGTAGTTTTAACTTGCATCCCTTTGTTTACTGATGAAGCTGGACATTTTTTCTCCTGCGTGCTTATTGGCCATTTGTGTTTATTTCTAACCCTTTTTGTCTTTTGCCCATTCTCTATTCTGGCTTTTGTTATTTTCTTGTTGCCTTGTAAGAATTTTTTTTTTCTTTCAAAATTAAAGATAATTACAATTTTCCCGACATGTATGCTTTTCATTTCCCCCCTAATGGTACATTTAAAAAAAGGCTTCAATATATGGTTAAAATGTAACACTTTAAAACTATTTATTACTTTTGGTAATAAATATAATAATAAAATATTTTCTTACTTTATTTGTTGTATGTTTACTGTGGGTGGATATAAACTAAGCATGTGATAAGAGGTGAAAGGGCGTTGGAGGCTGAGAGGATGGCAATGGATGGAAAGACATGCATCGTGTTTGGAAAAGGGAAGGAATAAGGGTGATTGTGAGGGATGCAGGAACCAAATTATAACCAGCTGTGTGTTCTGTTGACAAGGAGTTTGAACTTTATCGTTTAACTGTGATTCTTGGACTACCTGCCACAGAATTATCTGGGGATTGTGATGATATGAATCTTAAAATGCAGATTTCTAGGCTGTAGCCCAGATCTACCTGTGGAGGTTCAGGTGACAAGGTCTCAGGACCATGAGATTCACAAAGGCAATTAGCCAAACGTGAACAAGTCATCCAAATACCAGCCTTGTTTTACTCATAAGGAAGAAGAATGTAGAGCAGTGGTCCTCAACTGTGTCTGCATGTTGGAATGGGCACCACTTGGGGAGACTTACAAACGCGGATGCTTGGGTCCCACCCCTGGTGATTTGGCTTTGATTGGTCTGGAATGTCACCTGGAAAGTGGGATATTAAAAATCTAATGTTCATCAGTGTTGCTGCTACAGACTCATTAGCGGTTCTCTTAAGTGCCGGCCCTGGACCTGCAGCGTCAGCGTCACCTGGGGACTTGTTAGGAATGCAAATTCTAACAACACAGACCTGCTGAGTCAGAAACCCTGGGGCTGGACTCAGCAATCTGTGTTTAACAAGCCCTCCAGGTGGTTCTGATATATGCTAAAGTTTGAAAACCCCCGATAAAGGAAGTCACTTCGTGGTCCCTTACTTTTTTAGAACCTACCTGCTGTTGATATCTGGAGCCTTTGGCAACGTGGCCACGTGAGTTGGAGGGCACTTGGGAACTGGGAAAAACTGCACACCCTTTGCTAAGCTCCTCTGGTCTGGCCTGTGGTTGCTTGCCTGTGTCCGAGCACTGATGGAGTGCCATCTTGTATATGCTGTAGTTACATGTAATTAAGTCGTTTAAGGGTTTTAGCTTTAAAATTGTGAGTTTGACTTTTACTGGGAGGATTTAAAGTTTTTACAGGCTGACACAAAATTAAATTTAAGGAAGAACTTTCCATTGGCCCTGGAAGGATTGCTGGAGACAGGGAGGTCCTCCCCCTTTCCTTCTCCACCGGATCATTCCTTTTAGCCTGTAAATGTGCTGCACACTGTTCTCTTCAAGTCTTTCCTATCTTTCTCTTTCCTTTCAGTCAAACTTCTCCACAGCATAGTCTATACTTACCCACTGGGTGTAGAGGCAACTCAGATGCTCCCAGTAGAGAGGGCTGTGCAAAGCTGCCATTGTTTGTATCAAGGGCTTTGGTAAAACAAAGCCAAGTTGGGGGTAGGGGTTGTCAGATGGCAGGGGTGAATTGTTAGCAGAATAGCCAAGAAGAACACCTTAAATTCCAAATAGGCAGGAAAACGTCTGTGAGAGCAATCTGAATTATTATCTGTAAATAAACCAAGGAGCAGAAAAGCGGCAATCCCTAAGAATTTCCTGGCACGGGTACTTCCTGTTGAAGTGTTCAGGCTTGCCTGCCGGAGACATTCACTTACCTTTAAGGCATGGTGCACTGCCTTCAGTTTTGAAAAATCTGACTTGCACCTATCATACTACTGAACATTAAGATCTACCTTCTAACTACCAGATCCGCGAGACATTTTTCGATCCTTGTGTTACCTTGAGCTCTCCAATTACATTTGACAGTCCTGATCACTCATTTATTCTGGCAATATTTCTCTTGGCTTCAGTGACACCCCCCTTTTTCCTAGCTTACCCTTTCCCTACCTTTCTCATGATTCCACCCCTTTTAGCTGTAGCGTAGGAGGGGAGGAATTCAGGCAGGCCAAATTTTATTCAGGATTCCTTGTAACATTGAAAATATACCTTTCAAAACTGAATTTAATAATGTCCAAATTCTTATTAGGCTCTTATTATGTGTACAACACTGTAAGGAAATAAACAGCTTTCACTCTGCCACATTTCACTCCTTCAGTACGTATAGTGAGTGTGTGTGTGTGTGTGTGTGTGTGTGTGTGTGTAGTAATGCATGTACATCCTCTGCCTCTTTCACAGTAGGCTTGACACCTACTTATCTTTCAAAACCTTATATAACCTTTCTGACTTTTCATAGACTTTGGAGTTGGAAGGGACCTTTGAAATCATATGGATTTAGTTCAGCTTCACGCAAGAGTCCTTTCTGCAATTATTCTAATAAGTGATCTTCCAGACTTGACTGAACCTCATTCTTAACAAGGCAGCCTGCTCAACGTTTGAGCAATTCTAAATGCTAGGTTTGATTCACTGTAACTTCCGTGGAATCTTGCTCTGACGTCTAAAAAAATATAGAATAAATTTATTCTTTTCTCTAAGTGGCAGCTTATCCAGTATTTGAAGATAGTTGTTAAATTCTTCAAATTTATTTTTTTTCCAAGTTAAACATCTCAATTCCCTCAAATTCCATAACAGGCCAGAGTTTTCAGACTTCCAGCTCTCCTGGATCCTTTCCAATAGGCCACGTCCTGATAAGCTGGCTCTAGTGCTCCAGTCATTGTCTGACCATACCAGAGTATTCTCTTTCTTGAATTCAAATTCTGTTAGCTTTACGAGCAGTTCCACCACCCTGTTGGCTTCTGTGCCAGTTGTCAATTTATTGCCTCTCAGCTCTAAAGCCATCCTTCCTTGCCCTGCTTTTTAAAAATAAATAATGTACTTCTATCTTTTAGAGCAGTTTTAGGTTTACAGAATAACTGAAGAGAAAGTACAGAGAATTCCCATATATTCCCTACCTGCTACTCCACCCAGACAGTTTCCCCTGTTATTACTGCATTAGTGTGGTACATTTGTTACAGTTGATGAACCAATACACTAGTAACCACTGTCCATAGTTTACATTAGGGTTCACTCCTTCTTTTGCACGTTTCTATGGGTTTTGACAAATGCATAATGTCACGTGACCAACATTGCAGTATCACACAAAATAGTTCACTCCCCTAAAAATCCCCTGTGTGCTACCTATTCATCCCTTTCCCCTTCTCTCCTCCTGCTGGGACCCTAACAATGCACTGATCTTTTTATTGTCTCTATGGTTTTGCTGTTTCCAGAAAGTTGCATGGTTGAAATTTTACCATATGTAGGCTTTCCAGTCTGGCTTCTTTCTGTGGCTTGAGAGCTCACTTTTTTTAAATCACTAAATAACATTCCATTGTATAGATGTACCTCAGTTTGTTTATCCATTTACCTACTGAAGGACATCTTGGTTGCTTCCAAACTTTGGAATATCTGTGTGCAGCTTTCTGTGTGGACATAACTTTTCAACTCATTTGGGTAAATATTGGTGAGTTCATTTGCCAACTCGTATGATAAGACGACGTTTAACTTTGTAAGAAGCTGCCAACCTGTCTTCCAGTGTGGCTGTACCATTTTGCATGCCCACCAGCAGTGAATGAGAATTCCCGTTGCTCCACATCTTCATCAGCATTCGGTGTTGTCACTGTGTTTGATTTTAGCCATTCTAATAGGTGTGTATGGTGGTACCTCGTTGTTTTCATTTGCAATTCCCTAATGACATATGATGTTAAGCGTCCTTTCAGGTGCTTGTTTGCCATTTATATATCTTCTTTGGTGAGGTTTTTATTTAGATCTTTTGCTCACTTTGCGTTGTTTTTCCTACTGTTGAGTTTTAATAGTTCTTTGTATATTTTAGATATATGTCCTTATCAGATATATGTTTTACAAATATATTCTCCCAATCTGTAGCTTTGTCTTTTCATTCTCTTAACAGTGTCTTCTGCAGAGCAGAAGTTTTAAATTTTAATAAAGTTCAACTTATCAGTTTTTTCTTTCATGGATTGTGCTTTTGGTGGTGTATCTAACAACTCATTGCCAAACCCAAGGTCACTTGGATTTTATCCTATGTTATCTTATAGAAGTTTTATAGTTTTCCATTTTAATTTTTGTGAAAGATGTAACGTTTGTGTCTAGGTTCTTTTTCTTTTCTGCATGTAGCTGTCCAGTTGTTCTAGCACCATTTGTTGGACTCTCCTTTCTCCATTCTCCATTGAATTGTGTTTGCTCCTTTGTTAAAGATTGGTTGACTGTACTTGTATAGGTCTATTTCTGGGTTCCCTATTCTGACT
The DNA here is from genome assembly GCF_937001465.1 of Orcinus orca. Taxonomy (NCBI): domain Eukaryota; kingdom Metazoa; phylum Chordata; class Mammalia; order Artiodactyla; family Delphinidae; genus Orcinus; species Orcinus orca. Next base: position 22,086,840 of record NC_064580.1, read on the forward strand.
CATTGAGTCTATTTATCTATTCTTTGCCAATACCACAGTGTCTTGATTACCGTAGCATTATAGTAAGTCTTGAAATCGGGTAGTCAGTCTTCCAACTTTATTCTTTTTCTTCAATAAAAGGCAAAAAGGTCTTTTGCCTTTCCACGTAAACTTTTGAATCACTTTGTCAATATCCACTGAGTAATTTGCCTGAGTTTTGATAGAGATTGCATTGAATCTTTAAATCAAGTTGAGAAGAACTGATAACCATATTCAGTCTTCCTATGTATAAACGTGGAATATCTGTTTATTTAGATCTTTGATTTCTTTCGTCACTTTTGTAGTTTTCCTCATATATAGTATATATTTTGTTAGATTTCTAAGGGTTTTTTTTGATGTTAATGTAAATGATGTGTTTTTAATTTCAAATTCCAGTTGTTCTTTGCTGATGTATAGGAAAGCAATTGACTTTTTTTTTTTTTTTTTTTTAGCAATTGACTTTTGAATGTTACCTTGTCTCCTGTACCTTGTTATAATTGCTTGTTGGTTCCAGGAGTTCTTCTTGTTCAGTTCTTCAGAGTTTTCTACAGAGACATTCCTAGCATCTGAGCACAAAGACAGTTTGCTCTCTTCCTTCCCAATGTGTATAACTTTGCTTTCCTTTGGTTCCTTATTGCGTTAGCTAGGACTTCCTATAATGATGTTGAATAGGAGTGGTTGGGGGATGCCTGCGTTTTGATACTGGAGCTTGATCCTGTTGTAGGGGAGCAAAATTTGCCGCTGCAAAATGTCTCTTTGGCATACAGATTATTTCAGCTGAAAACAGTCAAGACTCAGGAAGAAGTTTTCACCTTTCCCTAACAGCCTAAAGAGTATAGATAGAAGACCTGTTCCAGGAAGGGAGCTATCACCACAGGTAGCTACAGTATAATATGAACTAAGTGTGGCAGACAGGGAAGAACCTAGCAAAGTCTGTAAAAATTCCTCTCTGTGTCGCATTACCTCTGTATGGCCCAGCAAACATTTGTTTACCAAACATTTGCCTTTTCATCTCCATGTCAATTGCCTTCCTCCCCTTTGAGGTCCCAGACCACTACCCCCAACATCCACTTTTTGTCTTTAGCTGAAGATGGTATTTAAGGTGAGGGCTTCTGCCGTTTTTGGTGAGTTACTCAGTTCTCCTGGGTCTCTCCGCTGTATACATATTAACACACTTTTATTTGATTTTCTCCTGTTAATCTGTCTCATGTCAATTTAATTCTTAGACCAGCCAGAAGAACCTAGACAGATAGAGGGATTTTTTTCCTTCTCAACACCAAACATTTCTTTTGCCAATGTTAAGCCTTGTTAGTAGAGGGTACTACAGGGATAGTGCAAGTCATAGCAGAGAAAGTGCTTCTCTTGATCTTTTCAAGGTGCTTTAGCTTTTGCTCTCATGACATGGCTGCTAGCGGTGTATGAGGGACCCAGTTGTACTCACCATTCGTTTCTCCAGTACCAAGGAGGATGGTTTCTTGCTCATCATAGTGGACTACTGGCTGTGAACCAGCTCCGCCTATGGCATCCCAGTGATCTTCTCTACCATCCAGTGGGCTACAGTCAAACCCTCTCCAATGGGATTAAAATCTCAGTCTTGGTTTGGAATGGGGGATTTCCAAGTCTGTTCCTTCCTTGGATAACCTCCCTCAGTCTTAGGGGGATTAGCTGCTCCCAACATTCGCTATTCCTGTGTTCTTGAGTTTTCTTTGCCCCATTAGTAGTTAGCCAACTTTTACTAGTTAACAGTTCTTTTTTAAAATTAATTAATTAATTAGTTTATTTTTGGCTGCATTGAGTCTTCGTGGCTGCGTGTGGGCTTTCTCTATTGCAGTGAGTGGGGGCTACACTTTGTTGTGGTGTGCAGGCTTCTCATTGCGGTGGCTTCTCTTGTTGTGGAGCATGGGCTCTAGGCATGTGGGCTTCAGTAGTTGTGGCACGTGGGCTCAGTAGTTGTGGCTCGCGGGATCTAGAGCGCAGGCTCAGTAGTTGTGGTGCACGGGCTTAGTTGCTCCGAGGCATGCGGGATCTTCCTGGACCAGGGCTCAAACCCATGTCCCCTGCATTGTCAGGCAGCTTCTTAACCACTGCACCACCAGGGAAGTACCAGTTAACAATTCTTTTTTTTTTTTTTTAGAAATTTCATGTAATGTCTGAAACACTTATATTAACATATTTCCATACAAATAACCCAAAGAAAGTTTAGTATTAGTTTTTTTGTTTGTTTGTACTGCAGGTTCTTATCAGTCATCAATTTTATACACAACAGTGTATACATGTGAATCCCAATCGCCCAGTTCAGCATACCACCATCCCCACCCCACTGAGGATTTCCCCCCTTGGTGTCCATACGTTTGTTCTCTACATCTTTGTCTCAACTTTTGCCGTGCAAACCGGTTCATCTGTACCATTTTTTCTAGGTTCCACATACATGCGTTAATATACAATATTTGTTTTTCTCTTTCTGACTTACTTCACTCTGTATGACAGTCTATAGATCCATCCACGTCTCAACAAATGACTCAATTTTGTTCCTTTTTATGGCGGAGTAATAGTCCATTGTATATATGTACCACAACTTCTTTATCCATTCGTCTGTCGATGGGCATTTAGGTTGCTTCCATGACCTGGCTATTGTAAATAGTGCTTCGGTGAACAATGGGGTGCATGTGTCTTTTTGAATTACAGTTTTCTCTGGGTATATGTCCAGTAGTGGAATTGCTGGATCATATGGTAATTCTGTTTTTAGTTTTTTAAGGAACCTCCACACTGTTCTCCATAGTGGCTATATCAGTTTACATTCCCACCAACAGTGCAAGAGGGTTCCCTTTTCTCCACACCCTCTGCAGCATTTGTTGTTTGTAGATTTTCTGATGATGCCCATTCTAACTGGTGTGAGGTGATACCTCATTGTAGTTTTGATTTGCATTTCTCTAATAATTAGTGATGTTGAGCATCTTTTCATGTGCTTCTTGGCCATCAGTATATCTTCTTTGGAGAAATGTCTATTTAGGTCTTCTGCCCAGTTTTGGATTGGGTTGTTTGTTTCTTTAATATTGAGCTAAATGAGCTGTTTATATATTTTGGAGATTAATCCTTTGTCCGTTGATTCATTTGCAAATATTTTCTCCCATTCTGAGGGTTGTCTTTTCGTCTTGTTTATGGTTCCCTTTGCTGTGCAAAAGCTTTGAAGTTTCATTAGGTCCCATTTGTTTATTTTTGTTTTTATTTCCATTACTCTAGGAGGTGGTTCAAAAAAGATCTTGCTGTAATTTATGTCAACGACTGTTCTTCCTATGTTTTCCTCTAAGAGTTTTATAGTGTCTGGTCTTACATTTAGGTCTTGAATCCATTTTGAGTTTATTTTTCTGTATGGCGTTAGGGAGTATTCTAACTTCATTCTTTTACATGTAGCTGTCCAGTTTTCCCAGCACCACTTATTGAAGAGACTGTCTTTTCTCCATTGTATATCTTGGCCTCCTTTTTCATAGATTAGTTGACCATAGGTGTGTGGTTTTATCTCTGGGCTTTCTATCTTGTTCCATTGATCTATGTTTCTGTTTTTGTGCCAGTACCATATTGTCTTGATTACTGTAGCTTTGTAGTATAGTCTGAAGTCAGGGAGTCTGATTCCTCCAGCTCCGTTTTTTTCCCTCAAGACTGCTTTGGCTATCTGGGATCTTTTGTGTCTCCATACAAATTTTAAGATGATTTGTCCTAGTTCTGTAAAAAATGCCATTGGTAATTTGATAGGGATTGCATTCAATCTGTAGATTGCTTTGGGTAGTATACTTATGTTCACAGTATTGATTCTTCCAATCCAAGAACATGGTATATCTCTCCATCTGTTGGTATCATCTTTAATTTCTTTCATCAGTGTCTTATAGTTTTCTGCATACTGGTCTTCTGTCTCCCTAGGTAGGTTTATTCCTAGGTATTTTATTCTTTTTGTTGCAATGGTAAATGGGAGTTTTTCCATAATTTCGCTTTCAGATTTTTCATCATTAGTGTATCGTAATGCAAGAGATTTCTCTGCATTAATTTTGTATCCTGCTACTTTACCAAATTCATTGATTAGCTCTAGTAGTTTGCTGGTGGCATTTTTAGGATTCTCTATGTATAGTTTCATGTCATCTGCAAACAGTGACAGTTTTACTTCTTCTTTTCCAATTTGTATTCCTTTTATTTCTTTTTCTTTTCTGATTGCCATAGCTAGGACTTCCAAAACTATGTTGACTAATAGTCGTGAGAGTGGACATCCTTGTCTTGTTCCTGATCTTAGAGGAAATGCTTTCAGTTTTTTACCGTTGAGAATGATGTTTGCTGTGGGTTTGTCGTATATGGCCTTTATTATGTTGAGGTAGATTCCCTCTATGCCCACTTTCTGGAGAGTTTTTATCATAAATGGGTGTTGAATTTTGTCAACAGCTTTTTCTGCATCTATTGAGATGATCATATAGTTTTTATTCTTCAATTTGTTAATATGGTGTATCACATTGATTGATTTGCGTATATTGAAGAATCCTTGCATCCCTGGGATAAATCCCACTTGTTCGTGGTGTATGATCCTTTTAATGTGTTGTTGGATTCTGTTTGCTAGTATTTTGTTGAGGATTTTTGCGTCTATGTTCATCATTGATATTGGTCTGTAATTTTCTTTTTTTGTAGTATCTTTGTCTGGTTTTGGTATCAGGGTGATGGTGGCCTCATAGAATGAGTTTGGGAGTGTTCCTTCCTCTGCAGATTGTTGAAAGAGTTTGAGAAGGATGGCTGTTAGCTCTTCTCTAAATGTTTGATAGAATTCACCAGTGAAGCCATCTGGTCCTGGACTTTTGTTTCTTGGAAGATTTTTCATCACAGTTTCAATTTCATTACTTGTGATTGGACTGTTCATATTTTCTATTTCTTCCTGGTTCAGTCTTGGAAGGTTATACCTTTCTAAGAATTTATCCATTTCTTCCAGGTTGTCCATTTATTGGCATAGAGTTGCTTGTAGTAGTCTCTTAAGGTGCTTTGTATTTCTGCAATGTCTGTTGTCACTTCTCCTTTTTCATTTCTAATTTTATTGATTTGAGTCCTCTCCCTCTATTTCCTGATGAGTCTGGCTAATGGTTTATCAATTTTGTTTATCTCCTCAAAGAACCAGCTTTTAGTTTTATTGATCTTTGGTATTGTTTTCTTTGTTTCTATTTCATTTATTTCTGCTCTGATCTTTATGATTTCTTTCCTTGTGCTAACTTTGGGTTTTGTTTTTTCTTCTTTCTCTAGTTCCTTTAGGTGTAAGGTTAGATTGTTTAGTTGAGATTTTTCTTGTTTCTTTAGGTAGGCTTATATAGCTATAAACTTCCCTCTTAGAAGTGCTTTTGCTGCCTCCCATAGGTTTTGGATCGTCGTGTTTTCATTGTCATTTGTCTCTAGGTATTTTTTGATTTCCTCTTTGATTTCTATAGTGATCTCTTGGTTATTTAGTAACGTATTGTTCAGCCTCCATGTGTTTGTGTTTTTTACGTTTTTTTCCCTGTAATTCATTTCTAATCTCGTAGTGTTGTGGTCAGAAAAGATGCTGGATATGATTTCAATTTTCTTAAATTTACTGAGGCTTGATTTGTGACCCCAGATGTGATCTATCCTGGAGAATGTTCCGTGCGCACTTGAGAAGAAAGTGTAATGTGCTGTTTTGGGATGGAATGTCCTATAAATATCAATTAAATCTATCTGGTCTGTTGTGTCATTTAAAGCTTCTGTTTCCTTATTTATTTCATTTTGGATGATCTGTCCATTGGTGTAGTGAGGTGTTAAAGTCCCCCACTATTATTGTGTTACTGTCGATTTCCTCTTTTATAGCTGTTAGCAGTTGCCTTATGTATTGAGGAGCTCCTATGTTGGGTGCATGTATATTTATAATTGTTATATCTTCTTCTTGGGTTGATCCCTTGCTCATTATGTAGTGTCCTTCTTTATGTCTTGTAATAGTCTTTATTTTGAAGTCTATTTTATCTGATATGAGTATTGCTATTCCAGCTTTCTTTTGATTTCCATTTGCTTGGAATATCTTTTTCCATCCCCTCAGTTTCAGTCTGTATGTGTCCCTAGGTCTGAAGTGGGTCTCTTGTAGACAGCATGTATATGGGTCTTGTTTTTGTATCCATTCAGCAAGCCTGTGTCTTTTGGTTGGAGCATTTAATTCATTCACGTTTAAGGTAATTATCAATATGTATGTTCCTATGACCATTTTCTTAATTGTTTTGGGTTGGTTTTTGTAGGGCCTTTTCTTCTCTTGTGTTTCCCACTTAGAGAAGTTCCTTTAGCATTTGTTGTAGAGCCGGTTTGGTGGTGCTGTATTCTCTTAGCTTTTGCTTGTCTCTAAAGCTTTTGATTTCTCCATTGAATCTGAATGAGATCCTTGCTGGGTAGAGTAATCTTGGCTGTAGTTTCTTCCCTTTCATCACTTTAAGTATATCATGCCACTCCCTTCTGGTTTGTAGCGTTTCTGCTGAGAAATCAGCTGTTAACCTTATGGGAGTTCCCTTGTATGTTATTTGTCATTTTTCCCTTGCTGCTTTCAATAATTTTTCTTTGTCTTTACTTTTTGCCTATTTGATTACTATGTGTCTTGGCATGTTTCTCCTTGGGTTTATCCTGTATGGGACTCTGCGATTCCTGGACTTGGGTGGCTATTTCCTTTCCCATGTTAGGGAAGTTTTTGACTAAAATCTCTTCAATTATTTTCTCGGGTCCTTTCTCTCTTCTCCTTCTAGGACCCCTATAATGCGAATGTTGTTGCGTTTAATGTTGTCCCAGAAGTGTCTTAGGCTGTCTTCATTTCTTTTCATTCTTTTTTCTTTAGTCTGTTCCACAGCAGTGAATTCCACCATTTTGTCTTCCAAGTCACTTATCCGTCCTTCTGCCTCAGTTTTTCTGCTATTGATTCCTTCTAGTGTAGTTTTCATTTCAGTTATTGTATTGTTCCTCTCTGTTTGTTTGTTCTTTAATTCTTCTAGGTCTTTGTTAAACATTTCTTGCATCTTCTCGATCTTTGCCTCCGTTCTTATTCCGACCGAGGTCCTGGATCATCTTCACTATCATTATTCTGAATTCTTTTTCTGGAAGGTTGCCTATCTCCACTTCATTTAGTTGTTTTTCTGGGATTTTATCTTCTTCCTTCATCTGGTGTATACCCTCTGCCTTTTCATCTTGTCTATCTTTCTGTGAATGTGGTTTTTGTTCCACAGGCTGCAGGATTTTTGTTTTTCTTGCTTCTGCTGTCTGCCCTCTGGTGGTTGAGGCTATCTAAGAGGCTTGATGGGAGGCTCTGGTGGTGGGTAGACAACAGTTCTTTATATTGAATTTTCGTTGTTCAAATTACTGACTTGGTTTGTGTCACCTGACTAGAATGACAGATTCTTTTACATTTTTGGTTAACTTAAACCTTCAAGTAATCTCCCAACTGAAATTCTGTGATTGGGTTTGAGGGGAGGGGGCATAGAGTGTAGGAAAGGGCACCTGGCTATGTGGGCAGGCACAGCAGTTTCTGGCTCTGTGAGGGGCTCAGGTGTCGTGGCTGACTAGGTGGGTGAGATGTGAGCAGGACTAACTGGCATATGGAGCAAATGGGACCCAGCATTCTTGGGAACTCCTTCCTCAGGATTCTATTCCGGAGATGTGGCTAGAAGGGGAGGTTGGTTGCACCATCTGAGATGTGGTGGGCTTGAAATAACAAGGAGGAAGTGCCTGCTTGATTACTGTCCAAAAGAAAATGGACTGTATTAGCAAGTCCAGATGGGGTCAGGGCTGCTGGCTAAATGATATTCCGTCTGCTTCTGCCCATATGCAGCTGGTTACCTTGTTGATGGCCACAAAAAGAGATGCTCCACAGCCCCGAAGGATTTTATCCTTCTAATGAGCAGACAAGCTGCAGATATTTATATGATACTGTTTAAACATTATAAGATGCAACATTTCAGGAAATGGTTTGCAGAAACTATACATATTGATATTTAATGTAAATAATTTTTATCACGGGTTTGTTTTCCTTGGTGTGTACACTCTCTCGTCCCTGGGGATACGGATGAGCAAAGTGTTTTGTTACACTGCCTTGCTCCTGCTGGCAGTGACACAGGTGCAGAACTGCGGGCATGATGAATGAAATGCCAACTGCATCACTGCGGCCTGTGCTCAGCTCAAATTGCCGTCAGTAGAGGAAATAGAATTCATTAGTTTTCTTTCAGAGCACACACAAACACATGGGTCTGAAAGAATGTATGATGGCAGCAAGGAGAAATGGGCAAAGCCCAACCTTTTTTTCCTCCTGAGCAGCTCTGGCAACAGATGAAACAATGAGCCTTTGGATGCACTGTCTTTGTCAGTAGATGTTTGAGAATGTGGTATCCCTGTGGCAAAATGCTCTGTGGATAACTGATCACATTTTTTTATAATCTCTCAGACCTATTGAGAAAATAATATTGATTCGTTACAGAATCCAAAATTCTACAAATGCTCAAAGAAAATATAACCAAATACTCAACAATTTTAAAGGATTCAGATAAAAATAACATGCATGAATATTACTTTCATGACTTATGTGGTGAGTTATCTAGGGTGGTGAGTTGAGAGCCTTTATTTCATATCTATTTTCATTTTGGCACTGGCTGAGCTAATGCCATTTGACGCTAAGTGTGGGGCTCTGGCATGATGACAGAGCACCACATTTGGAGAAAAAGAGACTCTCTTGAAAAAATTAATCCTCTCAGGGTTTCTGAGATGGTTGGGGACTAGGAGCAAGCTTAACCCAAGTTCTAGCTTTGTGTTTTCCAAACTAGACTGATCTTGGAGATTTTGACTAGAATTCTGTGGTGGGACCCAGGAATCTGTATTTGTAACAGGTACCCAAGTTGCAAATTTGGAAAATATCATTCTTGTGTATATATTCAAAAGTGAAGTTTATTTCTCAATGCAGTTTGATGCCCTTGTCCAGCCAGATGTAAGTTGGCATGATTCACCTACATAAATATATTTTTTAAGGTTTGGGAACACTGGTCTCAGCATTTGGGAGAAAACATGAAAAACAACAACAAAAACCACTCCCTGTATTGAATTGAGCAGCTGAAAGGCAAACACTTGGGCTTTTCTTCCCAATTATGCTGCTTGGGCTGGTAGACTGTTGGGGATGAAATGTATTCAGATAGAAAAATCATTCTTGGGACTTCCCTGGTGGCGCAGTGGTTAAGAATCCGCCTGCCAATGCAGGGGACACGGGTTCGAGCCCTGGTCCGGGAAGATCCCACATGCTTCAGAGCAACAAAGCCTGTGTGCCACAACTACTGAGCCTGCGCTCTAGAGCCTGCAAGCCACAACTACTAAGCCCACGTGCCACAACTACTGAAGCCCGCGAACCTAGAGCCCGTGCTCTGCCAAAAGAGCAGCCACCGCAATGAGAAGCCCACACACTGCAATGAAGAGTAGCCCTCACTTGCTGCAACTAGAGAAAGCCCACGTGCAGCAACAAAGCCCGAATGCAACCAAAAAAAAAAAATCATTCTTGCTCCTTCCTGATCTATACTTCTTTTTTTCCTTTTAAAACGTAACATTTATTGCCTTTTTCTAATTACAAAAAATAATTCATCCTCAGTGCCAAAACTCCCAAACAGAAAACAAAAATCTATAATTTCACCACCTAGAGATAACTTTGCTATGTGTTTTCTAAAGACACAATGATACGTGCTTCTTGAGGCTTATAATTACATCATGACCACTTTGTGAGACAAAGTAATTGTAAGTTAAAACAGGAATGTTAAAGATAACCTATAGAGAGTAGAATTTCACTCCTGCTACATTTTCATATTTTAAGAAATGCTGATAAATCCAACTGCCCTTAGAATTCTAAGAGAAACCATATTTTTAGAATTTATAAATACTGTCTTCTATTCTAAAGTTGTCATACCCTTAGATATGTTTTTTTATTCTCTAAAGAGTTTTTTCTTAACCTTTACATATCTATCATTCATTCATTCATACATTGTATAATTGTTGAATATTTATTACGGAGATGCAGCATTTAAAGACTGTTAAGGTACATTCCTCCAGTGAGCTTATTTTCTGGGTTAGGGGAAAGAAATAAATAAACAAATTAAGACATTTTCAGATTCTTTGGATTGGGTGATCAAGGAAAGTTACTGTGAAAAGGTGACATCAGAGTTGATACCCAAGAAATTAAAAGTATCCCAGCCTTGGGAAAATGAGAGGGTGTGTTTCCCTACAACCTCTACAGAATGTGTTACAGAATGGTTTTGGTTTAATTTGGTTTGGTTGATTTGCTAGGTGAGAGATAGTGTAGATTTAATTTACTTTTCTTTCAGTTTGAGTGGAGTTAAACATCTTGTCATATATTTTAGGGCCATTGTAATACACTCTTTTGCTCATTTTTTTCACATTGAGTTTTTGGTCTCTTTTTCCCTCGATTTTCAAAAAACTTTATATAACAAGGGCTTATTTCTCATTCATACTACTTGTCTATCAAGGGTTGGAATTCAACTCCACATTGTCCTTAATTTCAAAGTGTACAGTATGATATTGTTAACTATGGGCATGGTGTTATACAGCAGATCTCTAGAACTTACTCATTTTATATAGCTGAAACTTTATACCCTTTGAATAGAAACTCTCCATTTACCCCTCTCCACAGCCCCTGGCAACCACCATTCTACTCTCTGTTTTTATGAGTTTGACTTTTTAAGCTTTCACATATAAGTGAGATCATATAGTATGTGTCTTTCTGTGTCTGGTTTATGTCACTTATCATAATGTCTTACAGGATCAGCCATGTTGCTATAAATGGTAAGATTTCTTTCTTTTTAAAGGCTGAGCAATATTCCATTGTATTATTCATATATGTATCACATTTGCTTTAGCCATTCATCTGTTGACAGACACTTAAGTTGTTTCCATGTCTTGGCTACTGTGAATAATGCTGCAATGAATATAAGAGTGCAGATATCTCTCCAAGATACTGATTTAATTTCCTTCGGATATATACTCAGAAGTGGGGACTTCCCTGGTGGTCCAGTGGTTAAGACTCCGTGCTTCCACTGCAGGGAACTGAGATCCCACATGTCATGTGGCGCGAATTTAAAAAAAAGTGGGATTGCTGGATCATATGGTAGTTACAATTTTTTTTTAATCACAAATAAGGTCTTTTATTTGTCACCATTAAAAGTCTGATTTTTAAACAGATTCTTGGACTGGTGGCTCATATCCATCAGCTCATTCAACTTTAGGACCTGTCTCATCCCCAGTAGCTTTTCCAGAACTACTACCTTCACCATGTAGCTCCATGAGTTTTCCCAGTTCAAAGTTGGGCTTCTTCAGCATTTTTACTTTTCTAACAAAGACATCATGGAGTGGATAAATAGATTGGCAGGCCTTTTCTATGTCTTTTCCAATGCTGTCTGGAATCAGTTTATTGACCACCTCTTTCAAGTCATTTGTCTGCACCTCTCGGGTCAGGATTTCCATCATCTTCTTGCGGATCTGGCGGACCTGCTGGTGCTGGGCATAAGAGGCCTTCTGAATCTGATTGTTGCGCTTTTTAGTAAAACCCACGCAGAATAGACGAAGCAAATAACCATCGATAGTCTTGACATCAACGTGAGCTTCAATCATGGTCTGCCATTTTTTGACCATGGAGCACATTTTGTCACGGGTAAGATCCATGCCATGGAAATTAGTCAGGCAGTTTTTTTCCCTGAACATCCTCAGTAATAAGCTTAAATTTTCTAAATGCAGCTTCATCATTCTGCAGATCAGCAGGGCTCACTGCAAACACATGACCCTTGAGGCCATCAGATGCGATTTTGGTTCCTTGAGTTCTCGTGACTAGTGTTTTCCCAATATTTCTTATATTGAACATAGCTGGTGCTTTCACATCATACCAATCTTTCTTAGATAATGGGTCAATTACTTTCTTCTTGGCTCCCTTTTTACCGCCTCTCGTAAGGCGCTTGTTCTTACCGCCCCATAGTTACAATTTTAAGTTTTTGAGGAACCTCCATACTGTTTTCAGTAGTGGCTGTATCAATTTACATCCTGACCAACAGTGTACAGGGTTCTTTTTTTCTCCAAATCCTTGCCAACACTTGTTATCTTTTGTCTTTTTTGATAATAGCTATTTTAACAGGTGTGAAGTGACATACCATTGTGGTTTTGATTTGAATTTCCCTGATGATCAGTGATGGTAAGCATCTTTTCACAAACCTCTTAGATTTTTGTATGTCTTCTTTGGAGAAATATCTATTCAAGTATTTTATACATTTAAAAAATTGGATTATTTGATTTTTTTGCTATTGAGTTGTAGGAGCTCCTTACATATTTTGGATACTCACCTCTTATCGGATACATGGTTTGCACATATTTTCTGCAATTCTGTAGGTTTCTTTTTCACTCAGTTGATTATTTCCTTTTCTGTGCAGAAGCTTTTTTAGTTTGATGTAGTCTCACTTGTCTTTTTTTGCTTTTCTTGCCTGTGCTTTTGGTGTTATATCCAAGAAATCAATGCCAAGGCCAACGTCATGAAGCTTTTCCCCTGTGTTTTCTTCTAGGAATTTAACAGTTTCAGGTCTTATGTTTGTCTTTAATCCATTTTGAGTCGATTTTTGTATATGTTGTAAGATCGGGTTGAATCTCATTCTTTTACATGTGGATGTCCAGTTTCCCCCATGCCTTTTTTTTTTTTTGGAAGAGATTGTCTTTTCCCCATTGTGTAGTCCTGGCACCTTTGTTGAAGATCACTTGACTGCATATACGTGGATTTATTTTTGGACTATATGTCTGTCTTTATGGCAGTGCCATACTGTTTTAATTACTATAATTTTATATGTTTTGAAATCAGAAAGTGTGAAGTTTCCAGCTTTGTTCTTCTATCTCAATATTGTTTTGGCTATTTGGAGTCCTTTGTAGTTTCATCTGAATTTTAGGATTGTTTTTTCTGTCATTGGGATTTTGATAGAGATTATATTGAATCTCTAGATAGCTTTGGGTCATATAGGCATTTTAACAATATTAAGTCTCCTCATCCAAGAACATGGGATGTCTTTCCATTTAGTTGTGTCTTCTTTCATTTATTTCATCAGTGTTTTGTAGTTTCCAGTGCACGAGTCTTTTAGTTAATTCCTAAGTATTTTATAATTTTGATGCTATTTTAAATGGGATTGTTTTCTTAATTTTCTTTTTAGATAGTTCACTGTTAGTGTATGGAAATGCAGTTGATTTTTGTATCTTGCAACTTGACTGAATTCATTTATTAGTTCAGTTTGTGTGTGTGTGTGTGTGTGTGTGTGTGTGTGTGTGTGTGTGTGATTTTTAGGGTTTTCTACATATAAAATCTTGTCATCTGCAAGCACATGTAATTTTACTTCTTCCTTTATGATTGTAGTACTTCCAGTACTATTTGGAATAGAAGTAGAAAGAGTGAGCATCCTTGCCTTGTTCCAGATCTTAGAGGAAAAACTTTCAGTTTTTCACCGTTAAGTATGATGTTAGCTGTGGGCTTTTCATATATGGCATTTATTATGTTGAGGTAATTTCCTTCTATTTCTAGTTGAGAGTTTATATCATGAAAGAGTATTGAATTTTGTCAAATGCTTTCTTTGCATCTATCGATATGATCATGTGATTTTTATCCTTCATTCTATTAATGTGGTGTAGGTCTGTTCAGATTTTCTGTTTCTTCATAATTCAGTCATGAAGAGGTTGTATTTTTCTATGAATTTATCCATTTTTTCTAAGTTACCCAATTTGTTAGTGTATAACTTTTCCTAGTAGTCACTTATGATCTTTTAATTTCTGTGGCATTAGTTATAATGTCTTCTCTTTTGTTTATGATTTTATTTATTTGAGTCTTCTTTTTTTTTCTTAGTTAATTTAGCTATAGTTTTGTCAATTTTGGGAATCTTTTTGAAAACCAACTCTTAGTTTTGTTGATTTTTTTTCTGTTCTCTGTTTTGTTTATTTGTACTCTTTATCATTTCTTTCCTTCTGATAACATTGGGTTTAATTTGTTTTTATTTTTCTGGTTCTTTGAGGTGTAAAGTTAGATTGTTTGCGATCTTTCTTTTATAATGTAAGCATTTTTCACTCTAAATATCCCTCTTAGTACTGTTTTTGCTACATCCTATAGGTTTTGGTATGTTGTATTTTTGTTTTTGTTTGCCTCAAGGTCTTTTCTAATTTCCCTTTTGATTTCTCCTTTGACTCATTGGTTGTTCAAGATTGTGCTGTTTAATTCCCACATGCTTGTGAATTTTTAAATTTTCCTTCTACTGTTGATGGCCAGTTTCATTCCATTGTGGTCAGAAAAGAACTTAGTATGATTTCAGTATTCTTGAATTTGTTAAAACTTGGTTTTTGACCTAACATGCTTTGTATCCTGGAGAGTGTTCCATGTGCACTTGTGAAGAGTATATATTCTGCTGCTGTTGGAATGAACGTTATGTATATGTCTGTTAGGTTCATTTCAAATTTAATGTTGCTGTATTTCTCTATTTGTTAATTGATCTTCTCTCTGGATGTTCTGTTTTTTATTGAAAGTGGGGTCTTGAGCTTTCATATTGCTGTTTAACATCTTTTCATTTCAACTTGGAAGAACTTCCTTTAGCATTTCTTGTTAGGCTAGTCTAGTGGTAATGAACTCTCAGCTTTTATCTGTCTGGGAATGTCTTTATCTCTCCTTCATTTCTGAAGGATAGTTCTGCTGGATATAGTGTTCTTGGCTGACAGGTTTTTTTTTTCCTTTCAGCAGTTTGTATATATCATTTGCCTGTCTTCTGGCCTGCAGGGCTTCTGTTGAGAAGTTTTCTCATAGTCTTATGGGAGTTACATGTATGTGACAAGTCACTTTTGTCTTGCTACTTTTGAAATTCTCTCTTTGAGTTTTGACAGTTTGATCGTAATTTGTCTCATTGTGGATTATCTGAGTTCCTCTTAGTTGTGGTCATTGGACTTCTTGGATTTGGCTATCTATTTCCTTCCCCTGCTTTGGAAAGTGTTCAGCCATTATTTTTTCAAATCAGCTTCTGGTCCTCTCTCTCTTCTCCCTCTGGGACTCTCATAATGTATATATTGGTTTATATGATGGTGTTTCATAAGTCCCTTAAGCTGTCTTCACTCTTTTTCATTCTCTTTGCTTTTTACTTCTTTCACTGGATAATTTCTACTGGCCTATCTTTGAGATTGCTGATCCTTTATTTCTGCTTGATCTAGTCTGCTTTTGAACCCCTCTACTGAACTTTTCAGTTCAGTTATTGTATTCTTTAGCTTGAAAATTTCTGTTTGGTACTTTTCAATGTTTTCTATTTCTTTGATTCTCACTTTGTTCATGCCTTATTTTCCTGACTTCTTAGAGCATCTTTATGATGGTTGTTTTGAATTCTGTCCGATAAATCATATATCTCTGTTTCATTCGTGTTAGTTTCTAGAAATTTATCTTGTTCCTTTGTTTGGGAAATCATTTCCTGTTCCTTCATTTTCTTTGACTCTTTGTGTTGGTATTTGTGCATTAGAGAAAACAGCCACCTCTCCCAGTCTTCCTGGACTTACCTTTATGGGAGGAGACCCTCACCAATCATCCCAGCTAGAGGTTCTGGGGGCCTGTCAATCCTTTATGCTAGTCCAAACCACTATCTTCGATCTTAGTGATCCCCATGTGTTTAGAATATGTTGGGTCCCATCAGTGTTCCAAGACAGGTGAGGCAGAAGGCAGTCTGTTGGGCAGCCCCTGGAAAATTAGTCCTTTGGATGTACTGTCCAGCCTTTTCCCTTTCCAGAGGGAAGCTGAAATCTTTTTTTTTTTTTTTTTTTCTGCTTCCTCTGTACTGAGCTGGGCGGAAGGCCTATGACGACTGGTGGTATACTAGATCAAACTGCGGTGTTTGGTCTCACTGAACCCCAGGCATCTAGTGTATGCCAGGTCCTGTCAGTACTCTGCAACACATAGACAGAAACCAGCCCCTTAGGGAGCCCCTGAAAAAGTTGGATTATTGGAGGTGTGGTCTGACTCTTTCCCTCGACAGAGAGAAACTAGGAGCTGGGAGTTTCCTTTGATCATATGACCCTGGCCAAGGGTAGGGGTCATAGTTAAATGGTCTCTCATGTTTTCCTGCTGGCTTCATTGTGGCTGGTTTTGCATTTGCCTGGAACGCAGGAGCCTCTCAGCCAGTTTCTGGATTTCTCACAAAGGGTGTTTGTTCATGTACTGTTGTTGAATCAGTATGTCTGTTGGTAGAGGGAAAGTCCAGGGCTTCCTGTTCCACCATGTTGCTGATGTTTCCCCTGAACATTCTCCCTCCAATTTTAAGAGTTCTTTATATATTAGTGATACCAGTTCCTGTCTGATTTGCATTACAAATCTGTTCTCCTAGTGTATCATTTGTTTTACTTTGCTTGTGATGTTTCTTTGCCATGAAAATTTTAAATAAAATTTAGCAACTTTTTTTCTTTCATTGCACCTAGGTTTTTGAGTAATAATTTGAAAGGCTTTCCCAACCCTCAGATTATAGAGGAATTCGTGCGTATTTTTCTCTAATATTTGTTTCTTTTTTGTCTAATATTTAATCTAGTATTTCATTTTTAACTTTCAGATATCTGATTCATCTGGAGTTTATTTTTGTGTAAGGTATGAGGTATACATCTAATTTTTATCTTTTTCCAAATGGCTGCCCAGTTGTTCCAGCACCATTTAATAAAAAGTTTGTCTTTGACCTAGTTAAATGAGGTACCATCTTCATCACGTACTATATTTCCATATATACTCAGGTCTATTTCTGCACTTTCTGTCCTATAAACTGGTCTGTCTATTCAAGCACTGGTATTACAATTACAGAGCCTTTACAGTCTGTTTTAATATCTGGTAGGCCTAGTCCTCCCTTACAGCTTTTCCATTTCAGAGTAAACACTACACTAATCCACATGGATCCTCTTTCATTATTTTGCAACTAGTGTGCACTTTGTCATTCTGAGAATGATTTTAGTTCAGTCTTAGGTCCTTTATTGTCCTCTTCTCCTGCACAGTTTTTCTGGGTCATCCTAGCTTTTGCTAATGCTGGAGGAGGGAGCTTGGAAGATAGCTCTACAAGAGATAGGTATTTATTTTTCCGCTTGCAGATAATTTGATTTTTTTTTTGGTATTTTTTATCTTCCAGTTATGATGAGAGTATGGAACTTTTGTGGTTTTTTATTTTCTTCTTGTTGATCTGTATAGTTTTTTGGGGAATATGCCACACAAAAAAAATCTTGTTTAGGTAGTTACCATTCCCTCACTGTATTGCTATTTTTTTAAAACAGAAACTTCAGCTTACATCAGAAATACTGTTGTTCTCTTAGAAAAGCTCCTTTCAATATTCTAAAGTGCTTTAACTTTTTTCTACCCTGGTCAGAGCAATACCTGGTAGGAAGACAGAGGAGTAGAAAATAAGGATCTAAGACCAATACAAAAGCTATTACAGTTTCCCAGAAATGCATTAATTTGTCAAAATTGAGTAATAGTAGTAAGTTTTTCCTATAATAGTATTAGCATTTTCTAGCAGGCCTTTTAATAATACCAATTTTTTATATACTTTCAAAGAGCTTTGATGTCAATTGAATTATTTACTTATGATTTAGGTATTAGTTCTTATAGGCTTTCTGGCTATCACTTAGTATGAAGACAAAGTGTGTAATTCAAGCAATATTAATCTATTCTTAGAGGGTTGTTTGCAGCCCCTGTAAACATTGGCTAGAAATGATTTACCCTGCCTTATTACCACTGTGACTTTCACATGTATTTTTAAATGAGAAAAGTAGTTGCTTGAACTATATAGTGTCTGGGGGAAAGTGACTTAATATTACCTGTTGTTGTTGGGAGTTTGAAAATAATAGAAGATACTGGCATCCTAGTCCGTTAAAGTTGTACTTCACTGTCATTGAAAACAGTATTTTGGGGGGACATTACTCTGATAATTTTGCTTACTGGAATTGCATTTGAAAGGCTAATTGCCTTCCTAAAGGATTAGTGTGATAAGACTATATCCTTGATGTGATAAACTTGCAACTTTTCAAAAACCTTATTAACCATTTTTTTTCAGTAAAAAATGAAATATTTATTCAGTCAAGAGAGAAAGCAGAGTATCATCTTAACTATTTTTAAGTTAATAGTTCAGTAGTGTTAAGTATATTCACATTGTTGTGAAAGAGATCTCAAGAACTTTTTCATCTTTCGAATCTGAAATTCTTTACCCATTAAAGGACAACTCCTTCTTTCCCCCTTCTCCCAGCCCCTGGTAACCACCACCCTACTTTATATTTTTATGAATTTCACTACTTTAGATACCTCACATAAGTAGAATTATACAGTATTTTATCTTTCTGTGACTGGTTTATTTCATTTAGCATAATGTAAAAACTTCTAACTTTTTTATTTCCATTATTCTGGGAGATGGATCGAAAAAGATATTGCTGCAATTTATGTCAGAGAGTGTTCTGCCTGTGTTTTTCTCTAGGAGTTTTATAGTGTCCGGTCTCACATTTAGGTCTTTAATCCATTTTGAGCTTATTTTTGTATATGGTGTTAAAGAATGATCTAAGAACTTATAACTTTAAGAAAAGTTTATGTTGTCTAATCTTATAAACTATAGGGCAGAGTAGATGGCTATGCTACATTGATTAATAACGTGAGGGTAAGCCCATAAATTGTGTGCTAACAGTCTAATTCTGGTTAAGATTGGAATGACCAAAAGTTATTTCCAATTTACCAACTTTCGTATCTATTTCACAAAATAGAGATACCCCATCATAATTAATATTAAAAGCTAATGAATAAATGGAAGAGCTACATTCTAAAATTGTTTGGGAGGAGAAGTAATGGAGAGTTATAAAAGGATATGAATCATGTTTTAATCAAAATATGTTAAAATACTATTGTATATATACAACTATAGGATGAGAGATTATTTGCTTCTAGGAATTCTGACAGTTTGCAGATATTCTTGACTCAGATTCTTCTGATTTTTTATTTATGCATTAATCATGGATTTTATGGGCCCACTAGGGTTATAGAAAAGTTACTTCTGTACAGAGCCGTATGAGATTCATTTGAATTCATTAATCCCATTCCCAGATGTGTTTAAGTCAGTGAGGTCAGTTTAGTGTTGAGGGATTTACATGTAATATATATGCTTGTTCTAGAAGCCAGATATAAACTTTGAAATAGTTACATAACTTGGAGAAATAGAAATGTGAAATATATATATCTAAGATAAATGGATTTTGTGGTTTAACAAACTCTGTCATGAGGAAATTCAATACCTGAAATCTCTTTAAAATATCTGCTTAGTATCTTCCTCTTCAAAAGCTCCTCTCTCCTTTTACATTTAAAAGGAAGGGTGTAGGGGCTTCCCTGGTGGCGCAGTGGTTAAGAATCTGCCTGCCAATGCAGGGGACACGGGTTTGCTCCCTGGTCCAGAAAGATCCCACATGCCGTGGAGCAGCTGAGCCCGTGTGTGACAAGTACTGAAGCCCGCGTGCCTAGAGCCCGTGCTCCACAAGAGAAGCCACCACAATGAGAAGCCCACGCCCCCACTCCCTGCAACTAGAGAAAGCCCACGCACAGCAACAAAGACCCAGCGCAGCCAAAAAAAAAGAGAAGGGTGTGGAGGAGGAGGAGAATAACAAGTTGGAGAATGATTTTTTTCCTTGGCCTATTAGGGAAATATGTGATTTCTCAGACAAAGAATACATTATTTTTTTCAGATATCTAGGTATATCAGTCACTTGTAAGCTAAGTAAAAACTCTCAATGATTACATATGATTGGGTATATATATATGTATATATGTGTGTGTGTGTGTATACACACACACACAGTAGCGCGATTGCACAAAAGGTTTCTCTTTTCCTGTGTAATTATTAGGCACTACTATTAGTTACATGTGAGTCAATATTCCCAATGAATGGTTTTAAGTAACCAATTTTATGAATATTGAGCATGCAATCAGTTAGTGCTTCATAATAGATAATTTAAGAATGTTAAGATGAAATTAAATTTGGGAATAATATTAAAGAGAAATAAGTGGGGACCACTTTAAAAGCATTAAAATAATAGCTTAATGTATACAAGGAAATAAAAGACAAGATTGATAATTTCAGTAGCAAACTAGAATCTTTAGAAAAGAACTAAATGGAAATACTAAAAATGAGAAATACAATAACTGATATTGATAATTCAGTAGATGAATTTTCTAGCAGATTAGATGCTATGAAATAGAGAATTAGTTAACAGGAACGTAAGTCAGAAGAAAATATCCAAATTGAAACATGAGGAGATAAAGGAATAGAAAATGCATAAAGAGCATAAGAGATACAGATTCAGTGAAAATTTCTTACAATCCAGGATCCCTATATCAAGTTAAAATATCCTTCAAAAATGTAGGTAAAATAAGGACATTTTCAGAAAAACAAATACCAAAGGTGTTTGATACCAGCAGACCCACACAAAAGGAAATACCAAATGGTATTCTTTGAGTGAAAGGGAAATAATCCCAGAAAGAAGGTTCCAAATGCAGTGAGGAATTAAGAGTGATGAAAAAGGTAAAGATGTGTGTGGAAAAATCTAAATGAATATATGTATAAAAGCATAATAATAATGTATCATGAGGTTTAAAATACATGTGGCATTATATAACATAGATTATGTTATAATCTATAGGCTAACCAGTAAAGCAACATGAAAGAATGTACAACTACCAAACTAACAGAGGAGAAAAGTAACAGAAAAAAACCCTAATTCTATTTGAATGAAAGCAAGAAAAAAAGAAAAAATAGAGGCATTCAGACATGGTGAGACAAATAGAGATCAAATAGTGTAATGGTATATTTACACCCAAATATATCAGCAGCTACTTTAAATGTAAAGGCCTAAACTCTCCAATTAAAGTAAAACATTCTCAGACTGAAAAAAAGAACAGAACCCAACTATCCATTGCTTACAAGAGATACACCCCAAATACAAAGGTATAGAAAGGTTGAAAGTGAAACAATGAAAAAATACACTGTGAAAACACTAATGGCCCTTTCTGCACATGCACATCACAAAAACTGGTATAACTATAATAATGTCAGACAAAGTAGACTTTAAGGGGAAAGAGTGTTACCTGGAGATGTAGAGGGATATTGCATAATGATAAAAGGTCCAATTAACAAGGAAGAGAAAAAAAAAACTAAATCTGTATTGACCTAATAACATATATTCAAAATACATAAAGCAAAAATTGACAGAATAAGGAGAACTAGATAAATCCACAATAACAATGGGGGATTTAAAAAAATTTTAATGAAGACTTTACTTTTTTAGAGCAGTTTTAGGTTCATAGCAAAATTGAGGGGAAGGTACAGAGATTTCCCTTATACTCCGTGCCCTCACACATGTATAATCTCCCCCATTATCAACATCTGTTGTTTCACAACTGCCTCAGGAACTTCCCAGGTGTAATATGAAACCAGGCCCCTTACATGGAGGGCAAGGAGAGACTGAAGAAAGAGGCAGGCCACTGCATATTGGTAGGTGACAGGTTTAATAAACAAGGGAATTTACAAGGCTTGTCTTGGGCAACCACAAGATAAGTAGATTTCTGCACTCACCTACCAGAGTCTTAAAAGCTTATGTAGAGGCCTTAACTGGGTTCAGTTATGTACCCAGTCCAGACAGCCTCAACACCACATTTCTATTTTAAGGTTGTATAAATTGGAGCAGCTTCTGAGAGTGGGGAAGGCAAGCAGAATGCACATTCCAAGGACAGGGGAGAGGATGTGGAGCCTCCAGTTGCCTGGGTCTAACCCTTGGGTCAACTGGTGGTCATGTCTTCTTGATTACATCCTCCAATAACATCCTCCATCAGAATGATGTATTTGTTACAATTGATGAACTTACATTGACACATCATAATCACCCAAAGTCCATAGTTTACACTACTGTTCAGTGTTGGTGTTGTACATTCCATGGGTTTGGAAAAAATGTATAATGGCGTGTACCATCATTATGGCATCATATAGAGTGTTTTCATTGCTGTAAAAATCATCTGTGCTCTGCCTATTTATTCCTCCACTGCCAACCCCTGACAGCCACTGATCTTTCTACTGTCTCCATAGTTTTATCTTTTTGGGGATGTCACGTAGTTGGAATCATAAAACATGTAGCCTTTCCAGATTGGCTTCTTTCACATAGTAATCTGCATTTAAGCTTCCTCCATGTCTTTTCATGGCTTGATAGCTCGTACCTATTTAACACTGAGTAATATTCCATTCTCTGGGTGTACTATGGTTTATTTATCCATTTACCTACTGAAGGACATCTTGGCTGCTTCTGAGTTTTGGTAATTATGAATAAAGCTGCTATAAACGTTCATACACAGGTTTTCATGCAGGCATAAGTTTTCAGCTCCTTTGGGTGAGTGCTAAGGAGTGCAATTGATGGATTATATGATAAGCCTTTTTTAGTTTTATAAGAAATGGCCAACCTTTTCCAAAGTGGCCATACCATTTTGCATTCCCACCAACGTGAATGAGAGTTCCAGTTGCTCCATATCCTCATCAGCATTTGCTGTTATCAGTGTTCTGGATTTTGGCCGTTTTAATAGGTGTGCAGTAGTATCTCATTGTTGTTTTAATTTGCATTTCCCTGATGACATATGATGTGGACCTTCTTTTCATATGCTTCCTTGCCATCTCTATAGCTTCTTTGGTGAGGTATATGTTAAGGTCTTTGGCCCATATTTTAATTAGCCTGTTTATTTTTTTATTGTTGAATATTAAGAGTTCTTTGTATAATTTAGATAACAGTCCATTATCAGATGTGTCTTTTACAAATATTTTCTCCCATTGCATGGTTTGTCCTCTCAATCTTTTGACATTATCTTTTGCAGAGCGGAAGATTTAAATTTTAGTGAAGTCTTCCCTATCAATGATTTCTTCAATGGATTGTCTTTGGTGCTGTATTTAAAAGGCATCACCAAACCCAAGGTCATCTAGATTTTCTCCTATGTTATCTTCTAGGGGTTTGTAGTTTTGCGTTTGACATTTAGGTCTATGATCCATTTTGAGTTAATTTTTCTGAAGGGTCTATAGGCTGTCCTTAACTTCATTTTTTTTTTTTTTTTACAAGTGGATGTCCAGTTGTTCCAGCAGCATTTGCTAAAGAAACTGTCCTTGCTCTATTGTATTGCCTTGGCTCTTTAATCAGAGATCAGCTGTCTATACTTATGGGATCTTTTTCTGTGCTCTCTATTCTGTTCCATTGATCTGTTTGTCTGTTCTGTTGCCAATAGCACACTGTCATGATTACTGCAGCTTTATTTTAAGTCTTGAAGTTGGGTAATGTTTGTCCTCCATGTTTGTTCTTCTTCTTCAGTATTGTGTTGGCTATTCTGAGTCTTTTGCCTCTTCATGTAAACTTTATAATCTGTTTTTCAATATCCGTAAAATCACTTGCTTGGATTTTGATTGGCATTGCATTGAATCTATTAATCAAATTTGGAAGAACTGACCTCTTGACAGTATTGATTCTTCCTATTCATGAACATGGACTGTCTCTCCATTTATTTAGTTCTTTGATTTCATTTATCAGTTTTATAGTTTTCCTCATATAGATCTTACACATATTTAGTTAGATTTATACCTTAGTGTTCAGTTTTTGTGTGTCTTAATGTAAATAGTGTTGTGTTTTTAATTTCAATTTCCCCTGGTTTGTTTTTGGTATATAGGAAAACAGTTGACTTCTGTATATTAACCTTGTATCCTACAACCTTGCTATAATCACTTGTTAGTTCCAGGAGTTTTTTTTTTTGTTGTTGTTGTTCTTTCAAATTTTCTACATAGACAGTCATATCATTTGTGAACAATGACAATGTTATGTCTTCTTCCTAATCTGTATAGCTTTTCTTTTCTTTTCTTCCCTTATTTCATTAGCAAGGTCTTCCAGTAAAATGTTGAAAAGGAGTGGTAGGAGGGGACATCCTTTCTTTATACCTAATCTTACTGGCAAAGCTTTGAGTTTCTCACCATTAAGTATGATGTTAGCTGTAGGTTTTTTGTAGATAGTCTTTTTTAAGTTGAGAAAGTTCCCCTCTATTCCTAGAGTTCTTTTTATAAATCATGAATTGGTGTTGGATTTTGTCAGATGCTTTTTCTACATCTATTGATATGATCATATGATTTTTCTTTTTTTAGTCTGTTATGTGATGGATTACATTAATTGATTTTCAAACAGTAATTTTTCAAATCAAACAAATGTGTATCTTAGTATTTCAAAGTTTGGCTTAAAGAGGAAAAATGTAATTTTCCCTTTCCATTATTTATAAGGAGAAACCCAAAATACTGAAATATATTCTAAAGCTACTAGGAGACTTATGCTATTTTTCCCTGGGCGTATTCCACTTATACTCTTGTTCAAGAACTGATAGGTGTTACACGGTGAGGATAATTGTAGCACTTTATCAAATTGGCAGATGCTCAGTAATCATTTTTGTCGCCATTAGGCAACAATGGGTACAAATAAAACGACACCTGTTGGTGTCCTTACAGCTGTGTCTGAATTGGAAGGCACCAACACTCATCATTCCAGATAGTAGGTGAACCAGAGGAGTACTGACATTTTTCATGGTGATGGCTGGATATAAATACTTGGATCATCCTGGAGACTCTACTGCCCAGCCCAGTGTTTCTCTTTAGCCAATTCCTTCTCCTGCTGTATTTGTAAGCTCCGGATTGTTTATAAAGCTGTGGTACAAGAATTAGTACTCAAGAATCAAAAGACCCTCCAGTATTATTTCTGCACTTGTGAGACAAGGCATAAGAAGGAAGTGTTTTTAAACATAGGAATGCATTATTTCCGCTTTAGTACATGTAAATGCACAATATGCTAAGTGGCTTTTTCAGGCCAACAGTTAAATTATCCAATGACCCAGTTATGAAAAAATCATTCATGAGGAAACAGTAAGATCCCTTACCATTGTGAGGGTTGGTTTGTTTTTCAACTTTAAATAGATTTGTATACCCACATCCTGGAGGTGATAAAAAGGAATTATTCCATTTCATTTTTATTAGATTTTACTACATGGAAAGTAAATATAAAGAAATAAGTTGTTTAAAAATATTCTTCTTTTTTTTTTTTTTTTGGTGGTACGCGGGCCTCTCACTGTTGTGGCCTCTCCCGTTGCGGAGCACAGGCTGCGGACGCGCAGGCTCAGCGGCCATGGCTCACGGGCCCAGTCGCTCTGCGGCATGTGGGATCTTCCCGGACCGGGGCACGAACCCGTGTCCCCTGCATCGGCAGGCGGACTCTCAACCACTGCGCCACCTGGGAAGCCCTAAAACTATTCCATATTTTAGACATCCAAATAACTTTATTGTTCAAAAATCTTACCCTGGGGGAAGGTACTTATTACATGACTGTTACCATTGCTGAAACATTTTTGAAAATCATTTTCTGGAATTTTCTTTTAGCTAGTTTATGTGTCATGCAAGAAACTAGTGAAAGGATATATTGATATATCAAGCTAATGCGCAATTTTCCAATCTTTAGAAGAAAAACGAAGACACTTGGAACAATTTTATATTTTAAACATAGTAAGTTTAAGTTGAAAGTAGTAAAATCATGCTAGCTAGAAGCCTCTATTTTTAACTGATTTCTAGTGGTGTCTATGTAAATTAATGAAAGGTTTGAATTGTTGCCATGTAAAAAAACATGACAGTTGAGAATACTGTTGTATTCTGGACATAGGACAAAACCAGCAATCTATATTTTAACTTAATGAAGAATCCATTTTTGTCTTGGCTCATATGTAATTGCCTTGTGTGTTAGTGTATACTCAGAGGTTTCTGGAATCAATTAATCTTAAGAAGTTAAGAAGTAACTTATAGTCTTGTTGATATTGTAAATTTGCTTAGTAAGATTTTCTTTTTATAATCAGTACCAAGTGATACTTCAGCTCGGCTCCTGCCCAAATGATTAAAAATATAGAATGTATGGGGATTCCCTGGCAATCCAGTGGTTGGGACTCTGCACTTCCACTGCAGGGGCAGCAGGTTTGGTCCCTGGTTGGGGAACTAGGATCCTGCAAGCTGCATGGAATGGCCAAAAAAAAATGTGTGTGTGTGTGTGTATATATATATATTTATAGAATGCAGGCTAGATGATACAAATTTTTCTGGTTAAATATTCTTGTCTTAGTTTGAAGATTCTCCCATATATTTATTTTCTACTGTGTATCTACTGTGTATCTATGTATCTATAAATAACCATGCAACTATATTATATATAATAAAACCATATAACCATTTATAGTTATATATGGTTATATGTAATATACCTATAGTTATAATAATATACATATAGGTGTATGTACTATAATGTAATATATTGCCTCTCTTTCTCTCTAGTTCTAGGCATGTGCAGAAGTTACAGAATGGTGGTCTTTAGTCCAGATTTGCTTTTGTTTGTTCTGCAGAATGTTGGCTTACATAGTATTTTAAGTTTGAATTATTTAAAAATCAAATAATTTTAAAATCCAGCTTTCTGGCTTCCCTTGCCCAGTCATTACTTCTGACAGTACCGTCCTCCTAACAGCAATAAACCAAGTTGAACTGAGGGGAGGCTGCGACTGTGGTGTGGGCCTTGTGCCCTGCCATTAACTACAGTCTCCCCCACTTCCTGTACCTTCCAGACACAGAGGCCTAGGGTCAGTTGTCATTTATCATCTAATACAAGGCCTGAGTTTGAAATCCTTGATCTAAATCTTACTGAGGATTTTGATTTTAACCTTCAGGTCAACGGGTAAGGTTTTAAGCCTGGGCATGGCATAGTGTGGAAATTTCCATGGTCATGGAAATTTGGCTAGCTTATTCTCAGCTCCTGTAAGGATAAGTGTTTTTTCGCACAGGCTACTTTTTTCAAGCTAGAGGTAATAGTTATTTGCTGTCTGTCAGGTTTGTGATTCTCTCCCTTCACTTTTTGGCCAGA
This sequence comes from Orcinus orca, assembly GCF_937001465.1. Lineage (NCBI taxonomy): Eukaryota > Metazoa > Chordata > Mammalia > Artiodactyla > Delphinidae > Orcinus > Orcinus orca. The sequence continues at coordinate 22,113,888 of NC_064580.1, forward strand.
GAGGAGTCACACTGTCTCTGATTGCTCTTAACCAGCCTGTGTTGTATATTTGTCTGCTGAATTTGCTTTTCTTGTGTCCTGGGGCTGCACCCCATTGTGGAAAGCTGTGATGTTGGACCCCTGTGGCTGTATAAATACCAGAGCCTTGTTCAGGGAGCCCCTCAGATTGCCAATGAGTATGAATTGAATGATGATATTGTTCACAACTTTCCTTGCTGTTCTCCTGCATGGCCAAGCGTCCTAGCTTTTTAGACCCAGCTATTAAGCATTAAGGTGACAGATAAAATTAATATGAGAGAATGACAGTCTTGCTTTTGCTAGAACTAAATGATGCAGATGCCCTTAATTAGATTCAATGCCATATGCCTAGAGAGTAAACTCTTCTCCTCAAAAGATAGAATACTAATGTCTTGCATTGATGAAGGGCCTTTCATCTGGGAGTTTTCCCACATGGTTTATAAACCAATATGGCATAGTAAAAGCAAAGCAAAGATAACTTCATCCACAAATGGAATGTAACAACTGCCTAATGATCTATAACAAAACAGGAGAACAGGAACTGTAAAAAGCTATTGAAAACATCATTAATGTTTACCCTGAATGCAAAGTATTATTTAAAACATGAAGTTAAATTTTAAGAAAGGTAAGTTTTTAGAGAGTGAGAGCTAGCTGTTTTAAGTTTCGAGGACAGTACAAGAAGTAGTCTTCCAATGTGTAAAGATATTCATATACTTGATCTACAAAGGGGATTAGAGAATTTATCTTGAGGTCTTTAAAGAATGGCACGGCGCAGGGATGGAAGAGTGAGCGAAGGGGAGAACTAAGACCTCTCATGCCTCAGCATGCCAGTCCTTACAGTGATATTACAAGATATATGTTATTAGGGGCATTGTAGAGATGAGGAAACTGAAGCTCAGGGAAAGTGAGGACTTTACCCAAGTTGTTCAAGTGTTTGGGAGTGTGGCTGCTTGTCTGGGAGTGTGACTTACTGTTCCATAGTTGTTCTTGTCATTCCTGCAGAGGCTCTAGGGTCCTAATGCAAATAGTTTCCTGCCTTCGTATGCCAGAGGGACAGAGGTCCTTGACTGCTGTGTACGGGTTCTCTACCGTGAGTGATAGTAAGTTAGCTATAACCTCTTCTTGCCTCCTCACTCTGTCCCAGAACGTCTGTTATAAAATCATCTTTACCCTTATAAGGCAACCAGCAAGCTTATTCTGCTGTTCTTAACAGTTTCCCCTTCTTCCTCCACTTTTGATAGCTGTGTTATAGCTCCATCGCCAGAGCATAGGAGAATTATATGTCACCCTTATCCTCATGAAGAGAAGAAGAATTTTTTTAATAATGGAGATTCTTGCGTATTGAATTGAATGACCTCCTTTTCTGCTACTCATGTTTAAGTAAGATGAGTTTATCTGTCCTTTTACAAGGAAGTTCCTGAGGGTTGGATCAGGATGGCCTTCCAAGCTGCAGAGCTCTTGGGCTTCTTCTCTAGTGTTGCTTTGAAGTATTCAAAACCATGGTCTCTCGGTGTAGCCGTCTCTCCAGTTATTTCTGAAAAGGGCCTCTACTGGCTTCCCATCCCACCACCCCCTGAATCTGGACTCTTTTTTTCCCCCAAAGTCCTTTCCCTGAGGTATGTCCTCAGTGTGGGACTCTCCTTTCTCCAGAGCCTGTGGGACCAGGCTCCCAGCAGTGCTCCTGCACTCACCTCAAGTGGAGGTCTGAGAAGCCTCCTTCTGTTTCCATTGTTTTTCTTAGATGAGCCCACTGAGCCCTCCATTCCCAGGAGGGATGCCTTCTCTTCATGGTGATGATTTGCTGCCAGTTTCTGGACTCCCTGGCTCTTAAGACCACCAGAAATCCCTTTGTCTTCCTGCCTTTTGTGCAGAGCTGCTGCTCCCACATTCCTCTTGCATCCAACCTATATTCTGGGTTCATGGAGATTCATTTGAATTCATTTTTTTATGTTACCCTACTTGATTTTTTCTGTTTTCGAGAGGGGTGTAGAGAGGTGAAAAGTCTATGCCATCTCCACCAACATCTTGCCAAAGGACAACCTCTTAATTTATCTCCCAGCTTCTGCTGAGCCTCACCCCTAAAGTCCATTATCCACCTGGAACGTGCCTGCTAAAATGAAGTTAGACCATGTTTGCTTAACTCTCTTCAGTGGCTTCCTGTCTTATTCAGAGAAAAGCCAAGGTCCTTACTCTCTGAGCCCTTCTCCTCCTACTCTCTCCTTGATCTCTCTGCCTTTCCATTTTTTCCACAAAAAATCTGACTTGCTTCAAACTTAGGGACTTTGTGTTTGCTGCTCTCTCTGTCTTGAATGGTCCTAAGATTCCCCCTTGGTCTACTCCCTCATTTGCTTTCTGGTCTTTTCTCAGATGTCACCTTTTCTGCGAGACTTTCTGTGCCCATCTTATCTAAGTGGCACACTCCATGACATTTGCTAGCCCTTTCTCTGTTTACTTCTTCTCCTTAGCACCTATGACTCTTAAACCTACTCTACATTTTTTTTTTTTTTTTTTTTTTTTTTTGCAGTACGCGGGCCTCTCACTGTTGTGGCCTCTCCCGTTGCGGAGCACAGGCTCCGGACGCCAAGGCTCAGCGGCCATGACTCACGGGCCCAGCCGCTCCGCGGCATATGGGATCTTCCCGGACCGGGGCACGAACCCGTGTCCCCTGCATTGGCAGGTGGACTCTCACCCACTGCGCCACCAGGGAAGCCCCCCTACTCTACATTTTACTTACTATTTTGTTTATATTCTGTCTCCTCACTAGACAAAGATTGATATCTATTTGGTTTATTGCTGTATTTCTAGCCCTTATAACAATACCTGACACAGAGTAGGTTCAACTAATAACTGTTAGTTGAATGCACTAATAAGGGCAGGAAAATAGGTAAATTATGCAATAAAAGTTCAGAGTGAAGAGTGGTTATACCTGGGTGGGCATAGGAGACAGGGATAAGACAAGAGCTGACTTTGAACTAGTTCTTGAAGGATGAGTCGGATTTAAACAGGTTCATCCGCTGCTGTGATTTCACAGACGTATGCATTTTTTTTCAGACAGGTGTGTGAAATGTTAAAGAGGTAGAAATGACAGGGTGGTGAGGCAGATGAAGTTGTTAAAGTGATGCCAGGATTGAGTGTGAACGATTCAGAAGGTGATGGGTCTACATGTGTTGAAGGCAGATGTTAAGTTTGGATTGGGCTTTGGACCTTTCAGGGTTCTTGATTGCAAGAAACATAAACCAGGTCAGGCCCTCATAAGAAGAAGGAAAGTTGCTGGAGGGATTGGGGTGCACAGAGTTGATAGGAGGTGTCAGTCCTTTTGGGCTGCTCTTACAAAAATACCATAAAGTGACTGACTTATAAACAACAAGCATTTGTTTCTTACAGTTCTGGAGGCTCAGAAGTCCAAGATCATGGCGCTGGCAGATCTGAGGTCTGGTGAGAGCCAGCTTCCTCCTAGACAACCGTCTTCTCACTGTAACCTCACATGGCAGAAGGGGCAAGCTAACTCTCTGAAGCCTCTTTTGTAAGGGCACCAAGAGCCCTCATGACCTGATCAACTCCAAAGTGGGCAGATTACAAAGCAGATGTTGGAACCATGGAGGAAGGTGGGTGAGTGTCTCTGCCACATGTGAAAGTGAAGCACGGATAATGCAGTATGTGTACCCTGCTTAACCCATTCTTATCTTCTTCCTCAAATGTTCTGTTTCTGTTTGTAGATATATTTTCATGGAATCAGTAACAGTCGAAGCAGCAATCCTAGGAAGCATGAATATTTTTCTCATTTGGGGCAGTATTCTCTATGGTGGAAATTTAAATCTCTCCTAACACTGACTCTAGGTAGCATATGAAAAACTTGGATATTGATATCCAGATCATAGAACAAAGTCATTATATTATAACCAGACATCTCCTGTATCAGAAAAACTTGACATTGCTGTGCTCTTATTCTTACTGCCTGAGGCTGCCTTGTTTCCTAATTTTCTTAAGAGCTGGAGGTCTCTACGTAGAATCCTATTTATCACAATAATGTAGTGAATGGTGATCCTCAGACATATAAACACCTAAATGAATCAACCTGAAGATGCATTTAAAGATGTGTATTTTGTAAAATGTTTTTGAGTTTCTTTTTGTTTTTTCATTTTCTCCTTTACTATCCTGAAGTAACATGTCAGAATACATCAGTAAACTGATTCTGCATTGTATTTGTGTTATTTTATAAAGTGAGGTTTATCTTGTTTGATTATATTTGGTAGTTACTATTTTTATTAAGGAGAGAAGTCATCTCTCACATATGTTAGTCTTTGGTTTGTCTAGATCTTTGCCAAGTGGTGTGAAGGGATATAATACATCGTCCTGGGAGGATCACAGTCTAGTTGAGGAGAAAGAATAGTTGTGCCTGTAGCAGCCAGATTTAGTACCATAGGGCTTAGACGTTAATTATACACTGTCATATCTTTTCTAATCATTTTGTGGGTGTTGGAGGCAGTTATGAACTGGAGAATCACTGAAGTATTCGTGGAGGTTTTGCTGTGGAGCTGTGATTTAGACAACTTGGAGAAAAAGAGATGAAAATTCTAGGATAGAAGAACTAAATAGAAAACACCCCGGGATAAATGTGTATATTTGTGGAGGGAACAAATGAGGAAGTAATGGCAGGAGGGGTAGAAGACAGAGGATTTGAGAGCCCAGGTGGCATAAAGAGTTTAAACGCAAGTTCAGTGGGAAAGAAGATGAAGAGAAGAGAGAGAAGGTTGGATTCAGAGGAAGCATTTTGTTGTTCAGGATTTTAGGGCAACAGTGATTTGTGTCGAAGAAGTGCACTTATAAGCTCGCATTTCTTTCATGGCTAACTAACAGATTTACCCCCTTTATAATACCTTTCAGATTAAGCTCTGCATTGTCCCTTTTTCTGAGTGGTGTTTATGTTTGAGCGTACGTTGACTTAGCATCCAGTGATTTAATATACGTTCATTTTGTCTCCCCAAATAGATTTAATGATTGTGTCTTTCGTATTAAATATAAGAGACTTGTTGAAATTTGACTCAGAAAACTGATTTAGAGGTCACCTACTCCAGTACCCTCTGTAGTGGCCACTGACCTCCACCCACAATGCCATCCCTCCCACAACTTACGCATTCTTTCATTTCTAAAGGCTTTCTGTGACTCTCTTCAAAGGAATAGCCTTGGGCTACTGGAACCACTTTGCCCAGACACAGAGAACTGGAAGTACCTGGGAGTTTAGCCTTACCATACCCACCCCTGGCCCTGTCCCTGCATCAAGGAAGCTTGGCCAGTGACTGACAGGTGTAAATATGAAAGTCCACCCCCCTTGACTCAAGTAGAGACAGGGTGGAGGCTTTACTTATGTGATCCAGAGCTCCCCTGATCTGACTCAGGCTGGGACTTCACCTGAGGTCATACCCTTGTTTGTTTTTTCCCTCTCTGTTCCCCCACCCCTGCCGCCACCATCTTTCCTGGGAGCACTTAAAAAATCACTGGCACGTGAATCCTCATCTTAACGTTCAGTGGGAATACTGACCTAAGGTATTATTTCACTATTGGGAAACTGAGGCCTAATGTTGTTAACCAGTGTGTCCAAAGTCATGCACAGCCTAATTTCGAACCCAAATTTCTTGATGTCGTGTCTGTGCTCTTTTAACTTCTCCTTAGTAGTTCTAGGTGTACAGCAGACATATAATAGTTATCTATTGAATTGGTGAAAAATGATGAATGTACTGACTGTGTGCAAGGCATTTTATTGGATACTAAAGGAGGCATGAATTTAAGATGTAATTCTTGCCTTGCAGAAGATTAAAAAAAAGAGAAGGGATATGATTGATATTTATTAAGTGGAATAAGAAGGGCAGACAAATTGCTATTGGAATCCAGAAGAATACGGGGCAGAGGGATCATGCATGACTAGAGCAGGCAAAGAGCGAGAGAGAGATGCAAAAACAGTGTGGCATCTGGATTAGGGCTGAGGAGGTTAGGTTTAAACAAGAGTTTATTTCAGAGTGTTTGACGTTTTTGTGTCCCAATGTTTTGTGTCAGTTTTGTGTCCTAATATTTTCACCCATCATTGGTAACATTTCCATATTATAATGAAATGGTGAAATGGACTTTGAAATCACTTTTTAATGAATTTCATTAATATATAGATACACTGAATATATTTAATAATATTCCTGTTATTGAATATTTAGATTTCCCAAAATTTATGATTATGGAATGACACTGCGCTGAAGATCTTTACACATAAACGTTTGCTTACATTTCTGAGAGTATTTGTCAAGGATAAATTACTAAAAATATAATTACTGAGGAAACTTTTTTGAGTATTCCTGAGACATATTGCTAAATTGCTTTCCAGAAAAGATTTACTATGCCAGCACATCACTTCTCATGGTACATGGCTTGTTGCTTCTCCAGAAACTCTAGTCATTTATTGATTTATTTATTAATTCACAAAATATTTTTGAGCACTAACTGGGAGACCACATGCTAGGTGGCACGTCATTAGTATGTAGAATTCCTTATTGGGTTTTCCTCCTTTACCTTTTTTCTCCCCACCCACAATATTCAAATTTTGGTTTTGCTCTTCCTTATTAGAACCATGAGCACATTGGCTTCTGAGGGAGAAAGAAGGCTGAGAATCTCAACATTCAGCACGTGAACTTGAACTCCTCTGTTGTCACTCCAGCACCTGCCTTCAGTTGGCCTGCTGTCGCTCAGTCCAGAGGCCTGCAGGTTTACCCTCGCCAGAGAACAAGTCTCTGATCTTTTGACGAAATAGGGGAGGGCCAGTGGCCTGACTGTGCTGAGTAGGGGAGGGCATCTGGGAGTGTTACTGACTCCTTTTTTCTAAACGTGGTTTTATTGCGATATAATTCATGCACTTAAAGTATTAAATTAAGGGTTTTTACTGAATTCACAGAGCTGTGCAACCATCACCACAATACATTTTAGAACATTTTTAGAAAAGAAAATCTCGTGCCCACCAGCAGTCACTCCCCATTCTCCGTCACCCGCCCGGTCCTAGGTAACCACTAGACCATTTTCTGTCTCTGCGGATTTGCCTGTTCTGGACATTTCATATAAATGGAATCATACAATATATGATCTTTTGTGACTGATTTTGTTTATTTGGGATAATATTTTCAAGGTTCATCCACGTTGTAGCATATATCGGAACTTCACTCCTTTCTGTGACCGAATAACATTCCACTGTATGGATATAGCACATCTTGTTTTTTCATTCATCAGTTGATGGACATTTGGGTGGTTTCCACTTTGGAGGCTGTTAGGCATAATGCTGCTATCAACATTCATGTACAAGTTTTTGTGTGGATGTGTTTTCGTTTCTCTTGGGAGTGGAATTGCTGGGTCCCATGATAACTCCGTGTTTGGTCGTTTGAGGAATTGTCAGATTGTTTTGCAAAACGTCAGTACTATTTTACATTTACAGTGGATGAGGGTTCCAGTTTCTAACTATGCTTAAATAGACTTTCAAGTAGTGTTTAAGCCCTACCTTCCCTGTCACCTTTCCTGTCTCTGCCTGAGGCATCTGGGGTTCTGTGGTGTTTCAGTGTTTCTTACTGCTGGCTTGGCACGCAGGTATATTGGTTTCTACTCATCTATTGGCTTTCCCCTCTCCAAAATTTGTGGTATTGTCTCTTCCCCATTCTCTCTTTTTTTTCTTGTATATGTATACTTTTTTCTTTTCTATCCATTTGCTCTCATTTCAATGAGGTTTCAAGATGTATTAGAGGTAAGTGCATGTATTCAACCTACCAGTTTAAACTGGAAATCCCTTCAATTTCTTCTTTTATTTATTTATTTATTTATTTATTTATTGGCTGCGTTGGGTCTTTGTTGCTGCACGCAGGCTTTCTCTAGTTGCAGTGAGCAGGGGCTACTGTTCGTTGCAGTGTGCAGGCTTCTCGTTGCAGTGGCTTCTCTTGTTGTGGAGCACGGGCTCTAGGTGCGCAGGCTTCAGTAGTTGCAGCACATGGGCTCAGTAGTTGCGGCACGTGGGCTTAGTAGTTGTGGCTCACGGGCTCTAGAGCACAGGCTCAGTAGTTACGGCGCATGGGCTTAGTTGTTCCACAGCATGTGGAATCTTCCCAGACCAGGGATCGAACCCGTGTCTGCTGCATTGGCAGGTGGATTCTTAACCACTGCACCACCAGGGAAGTCCCTCTTTTTTCTTTTAAATTCATATAAATTTTAATACATCTGATTAAAAAACAACATTTAGAATATAATCCCATTTTATGAGGTGGTCTTATCATTCTATCTTTTCCTGTTTGTTTCCCTATCTCTTTATCTTTCTTTCTCTAATCTATGTGTATACCTACCCATTTCTTCATTCTATTTCTACAGGTATAGAGAGAAGTGTGGCACATTGTTCACCTAATATTAACACTGTTTGTTTCTGTTTGTTGTGATTTGGGGTAATTCTTTGCTTTCTAACACTTTTCTGTGTTGCTTAGTTTTTAAAAAAATGATAGTGAGGTGGATGGACCTAGAGTCTGTCATACAGAGTGAAGTAAGTCAGAAAGAGAAAAATAAATACTGTATGCTAACACATATATATGGAATCTAAAAAAAAAAGATGGTTCTGAAGAACCTAGGGGCAGGACAGGAATAAAGATGCAGACGTAGAGAATGGACTTGAGGACATGGGGAGGGGGAAGTGTAAGCTGGGATGAAGTGAGAGAGTGACATGGACCTATATATGCTACCAAATATAAAATAGATAGCTAGTGGGAAGCAGCCGCATAGCACAGGGAGATCAGCTCAGTGCTTTGTGACCACCTAGAGGGGTGGGATAGGGAGGGTGGGAGGGAGATGCAAGAGGGAGGAGATATGGGGATATATGTATATATATAGCTGATTCACTTTGTTGTAAAGCAGAAAGTAACACACCATTGTAAAGCAATTATACTCCAATAAAGATGTTAAAAATAAAAAAATAATAAATAATGAGCATGGATAAATTTTATTAAAGTGATAAAATCATTATCCCCCAAAACCCCCCAAATTTGATGTCATGGAAGTTAAGGGACTAGGATGCCTCAAAGAGAGCATAAATAACAACATCAAATAGAGTAGAGGAGTTGACGAGGATGAAGACTGAAAAAGGATTATTATTCCTCCAGTTGTAGGCTCTGCATTTATGTTTTCAACTGGCAAATTTAATCTTGATCTCAGAGGGAATCAAATATATACTACACATATACCATGTGGTGGTTAAAACGTAATAAATAACAAGATACTTATAGGAGTCTCTAGAGACTCATGTGCAACTGTCTCTGAAGTTAATGAAAACTGTATTTATAAAAATGAACCTATAATTTGGCCTGTTTTATCAGAAGAGCATAAAAATAACATAGGAAAATTTTTTCAAGTAAAAATTATTTATTTTGTTTATCATACACTCTGTGTGACAGATGCCAATATGAACATGCATGTCTTGAAGATACCATATCAATAGATACATGTTTTTGGGGAGGAAAAATCCAACACCACCTACTCAGGGTGAAATGAAGCTCAGTAGAAGAAGGAAACAAATGAGAACAGCGGCATTTTGTTCAGCATGAACTTTGCCTCTCAGATTGGGCTCGTATAGGATCACACCTCCCAGTTTTTTGGTTTTTGTTTTTTATTTATTTTTGGCTGTGTTGGGTCTTCGTTGCTGTGCGCAGGTTTCTCATTGTGGTTGTTTCTCTTGTTGCAGAGCATGGGCTCTAGGCTCGCAGGCTCAGTAGTTGTGACTTGCAGGCTCTAGAGCGCAGGCTCAGTAGTTGTGGTGCACGGGCTTAGTAGCTCTGTGGCATGTGGGATCTTCCCGGACCAGGGCTCTGAACCCGTGTCCCCTGCATTGGCAGGTGGATTCTTAACCACTGTGCCACCAGGGAAGCCCCACACCTCCCAGTTTTGAGTCATGGGCTTAGGAAAGCAAAATAACTTTGTCATCTCCAAGCTGCAAGTCAAAGGTACAAATTCATTGCCATGTACATAGTCCTGAAAATCCAAATCCCAATACTGCTCACCCTGAGTGAGAGTAGACAAACTCCTCTCCTCTTTATTTCCTTCTGTTTTTCTTTATTCGCTTCTATTTGTGGGTTTTGTCACCACCTTTTCCTCAAATTCTAATTCCATTTATTTTCTACACATCAGTGAAATTGTCATCTACAGTAGTGCAGAAAGCGTGGTCCAGGAACCACCAGCATCAGTTTCACTTGGGATCTTTTAGAAATGCATATTCCTGGGCCTCACCCCTACTAAATCAGAATCTCTGGGGTGAGGCCCAGGAATATGCATGTTTATTCTCCAGGTGAGAAGCAGCAGTCTACAAGATACCATTTGGGATAGCTTCTGAAAATCTCTTTCTGAAGAGGTGTTGGGAGACGATTCTCCATAGGTCTCTTATTTTTGCATATCTCGTGAGCAGAGGCACTGACTGGCTTTTGTTCTGGACTCTTTTTCCTAGGATATTTGTATGGTAGATAGCTTTGGAAGATAGAGCTCACAACCTGCTGGAGAAGAAGGCAGATTTACTTACTGTCTGGTATGATAAAAAGAGTTTCTCCTAATGAGGCAAAGGGCAGGCATGCTGACTGCCCATTATAAAAGATTCAGGTTCCCTGAGCTTGGGGTTCCTTAGCTGTGACTCACACCCACTGCAGGAGAACATCCACTGGGGATCCTCTGTGTCACCCAATGGGACACTTGGAGTAAGGAGAATTGACACAAACATATTCATGCTGCTGGCTGTGCTGTGAGTAATAATGTCCTTTGTCTCTGATCCAGGAATTTCTTGTCCTCTTCCAGCATCTATGAAACTGTCACAGATTAATTTGTCAGCTTGCAAGTAGGGTAAAATCTCAGACCTTTTCCGATTCCTGATAAATGGTTCTTCACTAATGTAACTTGGTACAAGCCATTTTTTGTTTTCAAAATCCATTGCTTTAGGTTAAGATATTGAATCTCTAGACATTCCCTACTCAACTATAAGATTATCTGGGAAGCATGACATTAGCTCTCACTCTCAATTCATTTTATCAGATGAACTAGCAGGTCTTGAGAAAATAAAAGGTGGTTTTAAAGAGTCGAGAAGTGGACATGTCTTGAAAAGAGATACAGTGGAGTTGGCTGGCCTCAGAGGGATGCCCTATAGGGAGAAAGGCCCAGAAGATACACTTTTGTGCTCTGATATTTTGCCTGGAATCTGTTTTGCCAGCATCCATCTCAGCTGGACACAATGCACACTGATTTCCTATAATTCCCTTCGTCATTCACAGTGAATCAAGGGCATCTGCTGGCAATGCTGTGGATTCTGTTGTTTGCAAATAGCAAGTAAACATCATCCATTGTCTGGGCTTTTTGGAATGGAAGTTGTTATAACATGGGCAGTAAGAAGGTTTACCATGCAGTGAGAGAAGTAGAAGGGAAAAAGAGCTGATAAAACAGAGAAGAGGACAATAGGGAGATTTCTGTGATTACCCATTTGTGCTGCAGCAAATTTGGCCCACATTCACTCTTGGGAATTCTCTCACTTTGTTTGATAAGTCCACATGTGGAGTGACACACAGGTGATACAGAAATACTTCTCTTAAAGCGTAAATCAGATACTTATAATTGGAAGCACAGTCCCAAAGACCTGGAGTGGCGTTTCTGGTTCAGTACACATTCCAATTAACTGAGGACTTACAATTAAATATGGAGACCAGAATTTTTGCATCCCAAATTGGGATATATGGTCTGACAAATACATGTTTACTTATACAACAATAGAAAATGTGAAATTGAGAAAGTCCTGGAAAAGCCAGAATGCTCACCGTAGGGTTAAATCATACACGTTTTAACAATGCTAAAAGTATTAGATGATAAAATACATTTAGTCCTAACATACAGAACACAGTTTATCTGTTGATTTAGTAACCTTAAGGTCACTTAAAGACCAGTTAAACTTTTTGACTCTTAAGCTATTTTAGTTTATATCTGTTTTGGATAAATGGTGCTTCAGGGGATACAGTTTTGATTTTGTTTTGTTTTGTTTTTTGGTTCTTTAGTCTAACTGTGGTTGTATTTCTATCTGAATGTTTCTCTGAGAAACGATGAAGATTTTCATTGGAAAGCTTTGTACCATGTCTAACAGCTTAATTGTAAATTACTTTCTTTTTTAAAAAATTAATTTATTTTATTTTTATTTACTTTTGGCTGTGTTGGGTCTTTGTTGCTGCACATGGGCTTTCTCTAGTTGCGGCGAGCGGGGGCTACTCTTCATTGTGGTGCATGGGCTTCTCATTGCGGTGGCTTCTCTTGTTGCGGTGCACAGGCTGTAGGTGCGTGGGCTCAGTAGTTGTGGCGCATGGGTTTAGTTGCTCTGCAGCATGTGAGATCTTCCCAGACCAGGGCTCGAACCCGTGCCCCCTGCATTGGCAGGTGGATTCTTAACCACTGCGCCACCAGGGAAGCCTGCAAATTACTTTCTGATTTGGAATCTGTTTCGTATGGATTTCCAAAGTAACCTATATAATAATAGTAGTAATTGTGAAAATAATCCAGGACTGTCGGTGAAAAACAGAGAAGAAACTGTCCTGTCTGCATATTCTCTTTCCATTTTGTCCACCTGCTGTCCTGCCCTACGGTAGTTACTCTCACCAAACTTGGGCCTTTTGGGAAAAGGAGTTCTCAAGTAGCAAAGTCCCTTATTTAATTGCCCTGGTGGTAATAAGCATGGAAAACTTTAACAGAATCCTCCTGACTGAATTCATTGGGCCCACAAAGGACACTAATGAAACCATGATAGCACGGGCAAAAGCTCCAGAAATGTCTAAAGTTTTGTTTTATTTTTTTGGCCACACCGTGCAGCTTGCAGAATCTTAGTTCCCCAACCAGGGATCGAACCCGGGCCCTTGACAGTGAAAGCCCAGAGTCCTAACCACTGGGCCGCCAGAGAACTCCCAGTGTCTAAAGTTTGAAACCAACACCTTATGTTGTATTTAAAGTTCACAGATTTCTAAGATTGGTAATCTAAACTTTAGAGGACTATGGTATTTCAGAATAATGCTTGTAATATTTATGTCTCTATACCATGTCAGTATAGTTATTCATTCGTTTAGTCAACAAATACTTCTTGGATTCCTCCTATGTGCAACACTTTATCAACATTAGGAACAAAAAGATTGATGAGTTAAAAATTCCTGCTCTTGAGTGGCTCAAAAACTTGGCAGGAAAACAATGATCTAAACAGATTATTACTATACACTATGCTAAATGCTACAATACAAATAGGGACAAAGGTCTGTGAAACCAAAGGGAGGGCGAATAATTCAGCCTGGGAGTAGGACCCATGGAGGAGATGACATCTGACATCCAAAAAGGGAGCAGTGTTCAGGATCATCCTAGGAAGTATAAATTACTCCTTTCTGTAGCGGCAGGGGTAGAAGTAGATAAGATTATCAAGAGTAGCTATGAGTCACAAGGTATTTACTAAGTGCCAGGCAAAACACTAAACATTTGGCCTGAGCTACCTTCATATAATATACCCACCAACCAAAATGACAGATACTGTTATTACCATTTTACAGGGGAACACTGAAACTTCAAGAAGTGAAGTAACCTGACCAAGATCACACAGGTAGGAAAGAGTAAATTTTTGATGAATGAGTGAATGAAATCATATAACATTCGTAAATCTGGAATTGAAGTATCTCACCGTCAAATTATAATATCGTAAGAGAGATCATGTGAGTGGGATAACATTGTCTAAACAATTTTCGTGGCATAAGCAGTTTCACCTTTTCTTGGGAAGGAATCAGAAGCTCTTCATCCTCCCTTGGGAAAGGTAGCACTTAGCATTGCAAAACATTCACGTCCACCAATTATACCAACAACTCCTCACGAGGCCCTAACCTCCTGAGTGAGATGGAGACACCTTCACTCACCTACAATCAAATTGAAATGGATTTTTTTGTTCTCTTGTGCCAGAATACCATTTTTTTTCTTTTAAAAACAGGATCTTGAATATAAATAACCTCTCTTCTTTGCACTAGGTTTGTCATATGAACATTATAAGATGGCCAATTCATATTTCCTTATTTGTAAATTTCTTTCCTGGTAGCCTACATTTTTCCAACCAATATTTCACCAAATGTTTGGTTACATCCTTCAGTAAACATCTGTTGGACTCTTAGACTCACTCGCATCTATTATAATATTTCTTTTAATCCTCAAAATTAACTTTCTGAGGTATTATTATTATTATTATTTTGACCTCACTGTGCAGCTTGTGGGATCTTAGCTCCCCAGCCAGGGTTTGAACCCGGGCCCTCAGCAGTGAAAGCACAGAGTCCTAACCACTGGACCACCAGGGAATTCCCACTTTCTGAGGTATTGTTAAGCTTATTTACAGATGGAGAGACCTGGCCTTGGACAATTTGGTGTATGGCTCAAGGTCACACTTGTCCAAGGTCATAGAGTTAACAGAGCCAAGTTAAGAATTCAAATATTTTGACACCATGGCCCCTGTTTGTTCCACAAGACCAGAGGGTCTCCCTATAAATGGAATGAGACTATCCCTCCATGACTTGGCCGAGATAAAATATTAAACGATTCAAGATAGTCAATACCTGATTGTATCGGAAGGATTGGCCTAGCAAATAAGTGTTACAGGGGTGAAGTCAGTGTAGGCTCTGGTAATCAGAGACTGGGTTTGGCTGGGTGGGGGGAGCAAGAGCAAAAGGGTAGCCTGCTTGACTGGAAGGAAAGCATTAGCAAATATGTTGAGTTGCGGCTGAGCATGTGCTCTGTGGACAAATAAAAAGTCTTCCTGGTATAAATAATTTGAATTATTTCATGGATAAATTTTTCAGTGCTAGTACCATTGCCTTGAATACTTTATGGATTAAGATGTATGAAAATAAACAAAGCAAGTCTGGAAGAGAACCTGGAGATACATTTTAAACCATGTTAATGTGCAGAAAACCAGAATGGTGGCTACTTAATTTGATAGACAGTTGACCATGTACATATAAAAACACAGGGTTATAGACTTAAGGCAGGTTAAACAAGGTGTATTTGATGGCAGGTATACAGCCTAAAAATATGATCTTTGTTTTTAACTTTATCTTGGTGAATACAAGCATATTACATATTCCACTTGCAATCATTTTTCTCAGCAGTTCATCCATTGACATGCACACACACGCATGTGAGCAGATGTTTTCTAGTACCTTTGGCAGAAGAATTTAGTGCCTTGTACACATCACACCTGCCATGTCATGCTTATTGATTGAACGATTCAGCTTGCTGAAAGGTACTGGGTGAGATATTAATTTTAAAATGAAAGCCTTCACATCTACTAATGCCTGTCAGTCTCTGGAGTGAATGTGCCATTCGAGCCAACGGAAGTGGGCAGAAGCAGCCTTCATGGGTAGGGCTGACAAGTTATTTTGAGTCTGCTGAATTACCTTTATTGTTGCCTGGTACTTATAGGCAGACCTCTCCTTCCATTAAAGTCCAGTGCTCACAGTACTTCTGAAAATAGCTCTAGTGGTTTGGAACTCATATTCCTGGGTTTTTGCATAAATGAACTATTTGTGGTAGTTGAACGATAAATGGTGAGATAGTGGTGTTTTACAGGCAGTGAAATGACAAGGTCAGTTTTAATTAAGCTGAGATCGACCTCAGTCTGTATTGCACACTTCTGATTAGGTTATTTCAAATTAACATAAGTTTTTGGAGACTTCGCTGAAGTCAGTGGTGTTAAACACCAGCTGTGCTGGCAGAGAAGCGTGGGATATGAGAAGGAGATAGCATTCACATTGAAATTAGCACTTGGCACAATATAATTCTCTGATTGCAAACTATGTGGAGTTGCCTGTGCTAATTGGTTGATTTTATTTGAAGCAGATGTTGTTAGCTTTCCCACTAATGATCTGGAGAGAAATTCTTTTGAAAGACATGCCATGTTAGGATCTCTGCAGTATAATAAGCTAATTACAACTTTAAGTACTTGCAGTAATTAGCACAATGTGTATAAAGTGTTCCTGATCTTTTCACCCTGCCGCATTATTGTCAGGGCAGCTTGAAAAACAAAAAGGAACGCTAGCTGGATTGAGTCTCCCTGGTCTAGCCTCTTCGTTTCCCAGACTTCTGCACTAAAGAGATAATGAACTCGACTTAAATCCTTCTCTTTCAGACATGTCAAAAAGGTTTAGTGCCAACCCCCAACCCACCCAAAAAACAGAGAGTGGAATTTGTCAAACTAAAACGTTACGTTGCACACGTATGCCTTTATGGCTTGTGAGGTCTTCATCACATTAGCAAACCGAGGTGTTTGAGGGCACCATTAGTGTATTTATCTCATGTTCATTTATTTTATTGTTTATCAGTTTGGTCCGGGGATCAAACCTATATTTTACTTGAGAACATATCCCCATCACGCTTCCAAGCCACAACTCAGACTTCTCTGTATAGAACACTTCATGCGTTTGATATTTCTGTAAGCCTAAAATCTGGTCTTTCTGTATTTTGAACAACTAAGTTATTACATATATATTTTTTCCTTATAGTAATTATCAGAGGGAAGACGTAATAGGAGTAGATGTGGGGAGTGTGACAAAAATGGAAAAAAATGAATTGGGAGAAAAAGAATTGGTAGAGACAAATTCTTAATAACATATCAAGCAAAAGTCCAGAATTAACTGCTATTAATATGAGTGAACCTGACATTTGAGACTGGTGACTAAAATTCTTGTATCTCTAAGAAGATGCTAAGTTGATCAGTAGAAAATAATTTATAGTAAAACATCACTATTTAAGTAGTTCTTTGTGGCCTTTTTTTAAAAAGTTCCAGAGTTTGCATTTCTAAGATCTATTATTTGAGATAGATGCTTAAGACTAAAAATGCAGCCATTCGTAATGGAGCCTTCTGCCAGAACAGGTGAACCTATCCAAGTTTTTGTATTTTCTTATGGCTCCTTCTTTGGTTTAAGATACTTCTTGTGGGGAGGCAGAGACTGAAGAAATTCTCCTTTTAAAGTACCTTTGAAGAAGTTGGCTGGTTCCCTTGGCTCTAATTTCTGGAAAGTAGGCAACCTGATCTCATATTCTCAACTTGACTGCAGAAATCAGGTAGAAAATTCCCTTATTCTTACCTCTACTGCTGTTGTCTCTTTGGTTCTGGAATTGAGAGCTGGGGTTTCTGTGGTTGCTGGATTTATATCTACCTCCAGTAGTGTAATATTTCACAAGGTAAATAGCCAGGCTCCTGAAAAGAGAGGAGGAGTCAAACCAAATACCAGTTATTTGAGAAAAGCAAAGATAGAGAGGCTGATGGAGATTCACCCTCTCCAATTATTAAAAGAAAGGAAGGGTTGTAGGTTTAAGGGGATTCCAGTACTTTAGCCATTCTTCATAAATAGAAATAAACATTTATGGTTATGAAAATTTATTGATATAAGTAATGAAAAACAGTGAAGGGACTTCCCTGGTGGCGCAGTGGTTAAGAATCCGCCTGCCAGTGCAGGGGACATAGGTTCGAGCCCTGGTCTGGGAAGGTCCCGCATGCCTCGGAGCAACTAAGCCCATGCGCCACAACTACTGAGCCTGCATTCTAGAGCCCGCGCGCCTAGGGCCTGTGCTCTGCAACAAGAGAAGCCACTGCAATGAGAAGCCCGCGCACCACAACTAGAGAAAGCCCACATGCAGCAAGGAAGACCCAAAGCAGCCCAAAAAATAATTAAAAATAAATAAATAAATAATCCCAAAAAACCCCAAAACCGTGAAGACTTTGTGCTTTTCCTGAGCTTACAGAGCTTCAAGTCCTCAGTGGAACCCATAGGAAATAATTATGCTCAAGCAAAACATACGAGGACAGAGTTTAGTGCTGACATTTTACACCTGTCATCGTGTCTGGCATGTCTTAGGTGCATAATAAATGGTAAATGGATGACTGCTTTTTTAGTGAAAAGTTAACGACTCATTCTCTGTCACTGCCATGAGGTTTGGTGAGTTTCCACATTCCTGGAAGTATTGTCATGAATTAGAACTGCTTGAAATGACGTGTACATTTATTTGTCTCATTGGACTTGATATCCTTAACGAGTGCTTTAGTGCAAAAAGTTAAAGGCACATCCTTCGTGTTGGGAGTTTTGACATCTAGCATCCTTACTGATAAAATTTAAACGTCTTATTTGGCTGTGGAACGGATCACCCCACTTAGAAATGGAGCATCTGCCAGAGTAACAAAAAGTTGTTTGACAATAAACCAATGGATTTACATTTTTTGTCAGTAGGGATCTTTTATTCTTATCTTGTTTTTATTTACTTAAACCCAAAGCTGCTATTACTTACTCCTAATATAATACCATGGTCATAGGAATATAAACTGAGTTCCTAACAATATATATATTTGCTCTCACTATAAATAATCTTCATTTTCATAAGTTTGAGAAAACTAGAAGTCGTCAAACTGTTGCTAGATGCTTGAAATATAATAATATATATGAATGTTATATTTTTATTATATAGATATAGATGTGTGTATAATATTACATATTATACTATAAATTATCTATTATATAAGTATAAAACTCTATCTATCTAATCAATCTTTCATCTTTCAAAAGAGGCCACCATTGGAAAGACCATAACCAGGCCAAATGATTAACTTTATAATTTTACTATGTTCTAATAACACGTATTTGGAGAAAGTTAATGGCTAAGCCATGACATTTTTTCATACACTTTTTCATGAGAAGAAAATAGTCTGACCTACAGAAGGGCAAACTGACTTTCTTAAACCTTTCAGCTTTCTGAGACTGAGGAGTTTTCCTAAAAAGAAGGTCCCCAACTTTCAGGGAACCAGCAGTGAGGCATGACCTTTTCTAATTCATCTGCTCACTGCTAGCCCTCTGTGTTCCACCGTGGCTCCACTGTCCTGTCAGGGTCTAATGAAGCATGTGACGCCAAAAACAGTTATTCCTGAGATGCCAGCAGAAATGGTCATTTCTTTTACTTCCAAATGTGCCAAGTGGGGACAAGAAATCCTTACTTGATTGTTGGGGAAAAAAATTAAAAGCTAACTCCAGATTTTAACATTAAAGAATTGAGGTTGTTTGATCTTTAGAGGATACAGCAATTACATACGAAAATCTCTTTCATGTAAGGTTTTTTTAAAAAGTCGACTGCATGCCTTCATCTTTTGTGTCATAGATTACAGGGATAGAACTAAATAATATCATTTTTAGGACCAGAATTTTTTCCCCATTTCCCAATACATTTTTCTCTCCTTGCCATAAAAAGCTTGAAAAACAAACTCCCTGAGGCACCAGAAGCAGGAGTAAGTGGGGTGGTTTGGCTGCGGACCAGAGTAGCACAACGGGTTTCTGCTTCCTTTCTGTTCATGCTCCCCGCTTCCCTCCAAAACACACACAAAGCTCTTCATGACTTTCTGGTTTCAGGCTCCCGTTTTGCAATTTTTTCCATCATGTGTTGGGAAGAAATTGAAATGTAAAATTATATCCCCTGAAACAATCATATTGTTTTGGGGGCATAGGAAGGAGAGTTACAGAGATGAGTTTTTTTCTTCTTAAAAAAAAAAAAGGCTACTATGAGCCACAATACCCATCCCTTGCTGCTCTCTGAACCTCTCAGGTGTTTTTTTTTTTATAACTCTTATTTAATTTTGCAAAAAAGTAGCTTAACCACTGAGAAAATTGTGCAGAGGAAAGAAAATTTCCTGATGAGGGATTATGCTCAGCAGAGATGCAATAATATACTGTTGTCACTTGTTTCTATGTGCTATTTTCTTTCCTCTGGGCACACCCCATTTCACACACACATCCTTTAAGTCATTGGGCTGAGAGTTTGGCAGACCCAGAAGTGGAAAAGGATGATTTCAGCTCTAGTCATAGCAGGTAATGGAGTTCGCAAAGAAGGCTTCAATATTGCTTCAAGGAAGTTGAAAATGACTAATGCGATGACTAACAGTAACATCTAAAACAAAAGTATAATTCTGCACTACAGTAAGAATGAGTGACCTTCTTGGCTTGGAAGAGGGAGGCGAGAGGGTGGAGGAATCTTTGGGAGGAAGATTTCAGAACAAATGGACCTATAATGTTAGTATTTAAATGCAATTTACTCATTCGCTTCAGCAGATAGTCTTAATATGCATGTCACCTGTGGACAGAGCCTGAAGAATTATAAGCATTAATGTGTTTTAAATAATTTGAAAAAGAACAGTTTTATTAAATACTACAGTCATGTAAGTAAAAATTTAAAATAAATCTCTTTATGTTTCAGAAAATTTCTGCCTACAGGTCTTTTTTAATGGTTAGATTTTAAAATTATAAATAATGTGTGCTTAAAAAAATCACGCTGCAGTGGTTGCCTCAAAATCAACTACACTTCCTGAAATGCTGAAACCAAGAAAACTAGGGTCTTTAAGTCCGGGTGTGCTCCCTACTTGCCCAGACCCACCCGAGTGCCTGCACCATGACATGGCTTTGCAAATCAGGCATCAGATGAGCTAGGTGAGGATGTGAAATAAACCCCTGATGGGCTCACATCTTTCCGTGGTTCTCTCTAGTGTTTCAATGAGGTGAAATAGGCTTCTTATGTTTTGGATTTATCCCTGTTTTGCTTTGTTTCCCTGGAAACTTACTTCTTGAAAGGGTGTTGCCTCTAGTAATGATCAGACTTAATACTTAAGGACTACTAGTTTAGTGCAGGGATTCTCACTGGAGATTCAGGGGTGAGAATCCCTAATAATGGGTGAAAAATTGTGTATATTATGTGCATTTTATGGGAATAAGGCCCGTAACTTTTATCTCAGGATTTGTGAATTACGAAGCATAGTATTTGATCCTGATAATAACTCTGAGGCAAAGATAAATGATCAGTACTACTTTATACCTGACTTCACTGAGGCTCATGGAAGTTTCGTCACAAGTTTGAAATCCAGTAATCTTTCCCTGTAGCCTTTCAAGGCTATTACTTTCATTGGCTTTAAAACAAGATGGTCATAATATATGTACATACTCCCCTCTCCAGGAAGTGGAGATTAATCTCTCACTCCACCCAAGTTTGGTCTAGACTTAGTGACTTGATCTTAAAGAATAGATTAGAGAAAGGGACAAATAGTAACTTTACAGTGCAGAAACCTGGCTAATACTACATTAACCAAGTGAGGAAAGTTAATATCACCAGTGATGTCAAGGCCCTTCCTAAGATGACATGACTTGAGAAGGGCACTTCACTTCTGTGATATTCTTCCTCAAACCACTAACCCCAGTCTAATCATGAGAGAAACATCAGAAAAATCCAGATTAGAGGACTGTTTACAGGATACCAGGTCAGTACTCCCTAAGGCTGTCAAGGTCACGAAAAAGAAAGACTGAGAAATTGTCACAGGCCAGAAGAAACTGGGGAGACATGACAACTAAATGCAGTGTGGTATCCTGGATTGGATCCTGGAACAGAAAACATTAATGGAAAACTGGCGAAACTGAAGTCTAGAGTTGAGTTCATAGCAATGCACCAATGCAATGTTGGTTTCTGGGTTTTGATAAATATATCATGGAGATGTAAGATGTTAGCAGAGGGGTAAATTGGGTGAGGGATATAAGAGAACTCTCTTTATTATCTGTATTGTCTAAAATTATTCCAAAATAAAAAGTTAATTTAAAAAATTGCTTGAATCTAGAAAGATGACCACAAACTCAACTCATATATTTTTCCTGGATTAACCAGAATAAATGTCACCTTCCCTGGAAATCCTTCTGTATGACCTTACATACTAATCTAACAGAATTTATGGTACCCTCCTGGGAGTTAGGAGAGGCATTATTGTCTAGTGGTTATGAGTTTGGACTCCTGGGGTCAGGCTGCTGGGGTCTGAAGCCAGCTCTACCACTTATCAGCTATGTGACTGCCAGCACATGACTTGATCTTTCCCTGGATTAACCTACCTCATAGGGCTGTTGTGGGCATGTAATTTAAAGTTACACATTTGAAGTCCTTAGAATAGAGCCTGGTACATAATTAGTACTCAATAAGCGGTAGTGGTGATGATGATGATGGTGATGATAATGATGATAGTTCCAAAGCATTGTTTTTATAACACTGTCTCACAGTATCTAATTGTTTACCCTGCTTTTGCTTTTAGATGGTGAGGTCCTTGAGGACAGAAGCCATGTTTTATTTATCTTTGTATCCTTCTGCCTGATAAATAGTAAGTACTCAATAATTGTTGATTGCATTACACTTCATTTCTTGGATCCTCACTTGCCATATCTGGGATTTGGGTGTGACCCTTCTGTCACTACTGCCAAATTCCAGGCTTACTGGGAGATAACTACCAATTCATTAACACTCCTTAGGGCTTTTTTAGGTGCAGTGAGGGATGCAAAGACATATATATGAGGTCTCTACCCCTCAGAAACTTACCAGCATATATGCTCCAATAACTATATTTTAATTTATCGGAAAATGATAGAACTCTAGATTAAACAGTACTGAGGACAAGTGCTTAAACTCTAAGAAAGAATAGATTGTAGCAAAATGGGATAATGTAAGAGAATACAGGATAATCTCTTTTTAAAAAATTTATTTATTTATTTTTGGCTGCATTGAGTCTTCGTTGCTGTGTGCGGGCTTTCTCTAGTTGTGGAGAGCAGGGGCTACTCTTCCTTGCAGCGCGCGGCCTTCTCATTGCGGTGGCTTCTCTTGTTGCGGAGCATGGACTCTAGAGCACAGGCTCAGTAGTTGTGGCGCATGGGCTTAGCTGCTCCGCGGCATGTGGGATCTTCCTGGACCAGGGCTCGAACCCGTGTCCCCTGCATTGGCAGGCAGATTCTTAACCACTGTGCCACCAGGGAAGCCCAGAATAATCTACTTTTATGGAACATTCAACATGCCTCCCTCCCCTGTAGAGCATGAGAGAAAATGAGCTAAAAATTTAAAAGAGAAAACCAAAGTTTGTTAGACATTCTAGAGGTGCAGAGTTCTTGTTTGAGATTTATTGTGGTGTTATTCCATTATTGAGAGGGAACTTAAGTAATTTAAAACTTTTACTAACTTGTACAAGACTTATTTTTTTTAAGACAAAGTGTTGAGATATGAGTTGTAGTGGTACTGATGACAATGAATGGACTGAGCTTGGTTAAAAAATGAATTTGTTACTATAAAATGTACTTGAAAAGTAGCAACAAAAAAGTGGGCGGAGGATGAATTTCTTTGGGACTTCTGTTCTCTTTTACCAGTGCCACGTTGCATCCTTTGGTTTCCCCTTAACCGGTATCCATAGGGAAAACTTTTTAATCGGTATATGTTAATTAACTTTAACAAATCTTTTTCCAAATTCTTCTCTCAGTAGCCAGAGAGTGCATTGTGAGTAGGGAGGGTGTTCAAAATGACTGAAGCTACCTGGCCAGAGGACCCTGCCATATGTTTGAAAACTTAACCTTGCCCTGGTTTTCATTCCAGGGCAACCAAAAGCCAAGCTCACATCCTGGCCGTATATTTGGAAGTCCACATCCTACCCACATAATTTAGGACCTGAATTATAATGTTACATCTTACAGCCCTTAGATAAAAGGGATGTAAATGTAACTCTTACAAGCACTGTTCCTATTCCGTCCAAGGCCATGAATTACCATATGGTCTGGAAGAGATCATCTTAATTTTGGGGACCAAGCTACTGGGCTGTAGTTGATATGGCTAATTCTTGAACCCTGCTTTTCAGATTGAATTGCCCAGGGTTGGAACTGACTAGATTTGGCTCATGGAATTCCAGATGCTATGGTAATTATAGTGCAAGACTAAATTTTCTGTTCTCATTTGTCTTTTTAAACTACTTTGATTCCTCATTTGGTCTCTTTCACCCAGTATTTAGGGGTTATAACTTCTATGAGTAAAATTTAGTTTTAAATGGAAGAAAATTTAGCTCCTGCTACTATGGTACTAGTTAATCATAAGTTCATAAAAAAGCTAACATACTGGGTCAGAGAGGCAGCATTAAAATTTGATGCGTTTGGGGAAAATAAATTAAAAAGGTCTGGTAGAAAGCTTGCACTCTAGAGCTTTTCCTCTGCCGTCTGTCATCTGAGGCATAAACCTGTGCCCTCATGTGTATCCAATTGCAATGTATCTCTTCTATCTAAAGTCAGATAATTACAAGGTTCCATAGTCCCTTGGCAGACTGAATAAAGAGTTACTTTCATTTCTTTTCTTAGGCTCTAGACGTATACTGTGTTCTCTAGAGATACTGTACACAATTCTGTAGTAAGGCTGTTTATCAGCATTTACGAATTAATATCCGTTTAGCTAATGGTAAGCCAAGATTGACTCAAGAGCACATAGCATGTGGTTATCTTTAGGATGTGGGATGACTATGTTGATTTTGTTTATCACCATCTTCATTAAGAAGTGTCATGTACAAACTGAGTAGTAGAAAAGCATCAGATGCTCCTGGCCCAATATACGGGACATGTATTCATCTAAATAACTAGTCAGTGAGCAAAAGAGAAATATGTTGTAGAGCAGTGATAAATGTAATGGCAAGTAGAGAAAATTGCTTCTTTAGCTGAGGGACATTTTCTATCACTGTTCTAATTAATCAGGGAATACATTAGGAAAAGTTTTAGGTTTCACAAGGGAAGAAGAAGGCTTTATGAGCAAGGTTTTGTTCTCTTTTTAATTAGAGATAGGAAGGAAGATATTGTTTAGCAAGTTTCTGTGGTGGAGGTTTGGAAGTTGAGGGCCAGATTATTTCACAAAAACCGTGAGGTTCAACTTGGAGGTGAAAGAATACATTTTTAAGATATGACAAAGAACAATATCTCAGCTGCCTTTTGGCTTTTCTCTATGTAATTCGAGAACAGTTTTTAAAAATAAAGAAATTGTAATAATTTTTTTCATTTCAATAATTTATTAAATTATTCAAAATAATATTATGGCAAGCACTAAATATATTCATATGACATGAGAAAAAGAGGAGTTGCAAAGCATTCTATGAATGTTCAATGAATACTAATTTATGATGGTAAATATAAAAATAATTTAAGGGCCAGTAAATGCAAGGGATGACAAAAGATTAATTCCCATTGTTCTTTTCAGAAGAGAAGAATATGGAATGATGGGGTTGCTGACTTCAAGTCTGGAGATCAGTCAGGTGAGTATCGGTGAAGGGTACATTTTTAGTTCTGCTCAAGAAGGAGCAAGACGAAATACACTTGCTGTGTAGACTAGAAAAATTTCTAAGTTTTAAAGAAAGATTTGGCACCCAAATACACCTATTTTAAGTGTTCATTTTTGATGAGTTTTGACAAATATATACACCCATATATCCACCACCACAGTCAAGATTTAGAACATTTCCATGACCCAAAAATGTTTCCTTGAGCTTTTTCCTAGTCAATTCCTTATCTATGCCCACAAACAACTGCATATCTGCTTTCTATCAGCATAGATTAGATTTGCCTTTAAAACAAAAGCGTTTCAGGTAAATGAAACCATACAGTATGTACTCTTTTGTATTGGGATTCTTTTGCAGAGCATAAAGTTTTTTAGATTTATCTGTGTTGTTGCGTATATCAGTAATTTATTCCTTTTTATTGCTGAGTAGTACTCCTCTGCATAGGCATTCCACAATTTATCTATCCATTCACCTGTTGAAGAACATTTGGATTCTATATTAGTATGATTAAATCTCCATCATTTAGTAGGCCTATGTCTCTGGGCTGTGACTGTTGTTTTTCTCCAGTGGTATAGCTTTTATAAAAAATTTGTCTTAGGTGAGACAGCAATGCTATATAAGTGGCTGGAGTGGGAGAAATTCCCTTCCTCTAATTGTGATAAAGCTCTGGAAAAGTCTTTTCCTCTGGATAGCAGGCCTTCATTATGGAGAAGGCATGTTTCATAGTGATTACTCTTCCCTTTCCCTTGCCAGGGCCATGAGTGTATCTATCTTGAATCTTCACTATGAGAACCTGGTCAGTTTCCTGGAGGTAAAGCCTATGAGGGTGTGGGGTCCCCCAAAAAGTGGCCCTCAGAAATTTCTTACTCTCACACTAGTCCATGCTTAGTCTCCAGCAATTTGTCAACCCTACCATTAAGTGTTCCTACCAGTTTATGGCTCCCACGGCTTCTGCTCCAAGTAAGCAGATCTTGGCTATGCCTCTCTGAATGCATCTATCTCCAGATTTCAAGGTGGTGGTTTGCCCTGTGACCTCAATTCTCTGATGGCTCCAAGGAAAGTCTTGATTTTCAATTTGTCCAGCATATTCTTGTTGTAAGGACAGGTGTGACATCTTTTAAGTTCTTTTTTTTAAAATTAATTAATTAATTTTTATTTTTGGCTGTGTTGGGTCTTTGTTGCTGCGTGCGGGCTTTCTCTAGTTGCGGCGAGCAGGGGCTACTCTTCCTTGCGGCACGTGGGCTTCTCGTCGCGGTGGCTTCTCTTGTTGCAGAGCACGGGCTCTAGGCGCACGGGCTTCAGTAGTTGCAGCACGTGGGCTTGGTCGTTGTGGCTCACAGGCTCTAGAGCACAGGCTCAGTAGCTGTGGCACACAGGCTTAGTTGTTCCGCAGCATGTGGGATCTTCCTGGACCAGGGCTCAAACCCGTGTTCCCTGCACTGGCAGATGGATTCTTAACCACTGCGCCACCAGGGAAGCCCTAAGTTCTTTACATGTTGGAACTGAAACCAGAAGTGTCCCGCACTTTCATTTTTGAAAGACATTTTCACTGGGTATACAGTTCTAAGTTGACATTTTATTTCCATTGTCTTTAGGCGTTAATGGTTTCTAACAGGAACTCTACAGTGTTTCTTAGTCTTGTTCCTCTGTATGTAAAACACCTTTTCCCCATCTTCCTCTGGCTGCATTTAATATTTTCTCTTTTTAATAATTTGATTATAATATGCCTCTCTGTGGTTTTCTTTCTGTTTATCCTCCTTGGGATTTGTTGATATTCTTGGTACTGGGGGTTTATAGTTTGTGTAATTAGGAAATTTTTCAGCCATTATTTCTTCAAATAATTTTTCTATTCCTCCTCCTATCTCCTGTCTTTCTGTGACTCCAGTTAGCACATTAGACCGCTTAATATTGTTCCATAGGTCATTGAGTTTCTTTTCATTTTTCTCCAGATTTTTTTCTGCTTGTGCTTCAGTTTGGTTAGTTTTTATTGTTATGTCTTCAAGTTTGCTAATCTTTTTTTGTGCAGTATCTAATCCAATGTTAATCTAAGTCAATGAATTTCATATTTCACATATTTCATTTCTAAAAATTTCATTTGACTTTTATTTATATTTTCTGTTCTCTCCTCATTATGTTCATGTTTTTCTTAAAAAATTTGAGCGCGCAGGGGCTTCCCTGGTGGCACGGTGGTTAAGAATCCGCCTGTCAATGCAGGGGACACGGGTTCGAGCCCTGGTCCGGGAAGATCCCACGTGCCGCAGAGCAGCTAAGCCCGTGCGCCACTACACTGAGCCTGTGCTCTAGAGCCCGCGAGCCACAACTACTGAGCCCGTGCGCCTAGAGCCCGTGCTCCGCAACAGGAGAAGCCACCGCAATGAGAAGCCCACGCACTGCCACGAAGAATAGTCCCCGCGCGTCGCAACTAGAGAAAGCCCACGTGCAGCAATGAAGACCCAATGCAGCCAAAAAATAAATTAAATAAATAAATTTATAACAAAAAAATAAAAAAAAAAATTTGAGCGTGTTGATTACATTTTCCATTATGATTTTAATATAATTGTTAATTCTATCATCTCTGTCATATCTTGGTCTCTTTTTATTAACTGATTTATTTTCATGGTTATATGTCAAATTTTCCTGCTTCACAGGGCTAGTAGTTTTTTATTGGCTGCTGGACAGTGTGAAGTTTATGTTGTTAAGTGTTGGATTTAGTTGTATTCCTTTAGACAGTGTTGGGCTTTGTTCTACAGTTAGCTCACTTGTGGGTCAGTTTTATCATTCCAGAGCTTGTTTTTAGCTTTTAAAAGGGCAGATCTAGATGCTGATTTAGCCTCACTTTTAAGGAGTGACCTTTCTGATGTCTCTACTGAGTGATCCTTTTATTCTCTGAACTCTGTTTTCTTTGGCTGGTGGAAAGACCAGTGATTCCTAGCTCCATGTGAGTTCTGGGAATTTTTGTCTCACCAGTCTCTGATAATTCCTTGTGACCTGAAGGATGAATTCAGTGGAGAGGAAAGAGAGTGAGAGTGAGAGTGAGAGAGAGAGAGAGAGAGAGAGAGAGAGAGAGAGAGAGAGAGAGAGAGAGAGGGAGAGGGAGAGGGAGAGAGGTCGTCTACTAAATAGAATAGGAACTATGATATGAAAGTAGTTTGTAGTTACCTGAGTTGGGAACTGTTTTGTCTCCCTTTTGGCTCTAAGAAGGCTCTTGTAAATATAGGTATGAGTCTTACCTCCTCACTTTACACTTTTTCTTTTTTTAAAAAAAAATATTTATTTATTTAATTTTTGGCTGCATCGGGCCTTAGTTGCGGCACACAGGATCTTCGCTGCAGCATGTAGGATCTTTCGTCGTGGCGCAGGGGCTCTTCATTGTGGCATGCAGGCTCTTTGTTGCAGTGTGCGGGCTTTTCTCTAGTTGTGGCACGTGGGCTCCAGAGCACATGGGCTCTGTAGTTGTGGTACGTGGGCTCCAGAGCACGTGGGCTCTGTAGTTGCGGCACACAGGGTTTCTAGTTGTGGTTCTTGTGCTCAGTAGTTGTGGCGCATGGGCTTAGTTGCCGAACAGCATGTGGGATCTTAGTTCCCTGACCCTGGATCAAACCCACGTCCTCTGCATAGGAAGGCGGATTCTTAACCACTGGACCACCAGGG
Source organism: Orcinus orca (assembly GCF_937001465.1). Taxonomy (NCBI): domain Eukaryota; kingdom Metazoa; phylum Chordata; class Mammalia; order Artiodactyla; family Delphinidae; genus Orcinus; species Orcinus orca. The sequence continues at coordinate 22,142,767 of NC_064580.1, forward strand.
AAGTCCCTACACTTTTTCTTAATTGTGAGTATGAACCTGGAGCTACCTTTAGTCATGACAGCTGAATCTGTACCTAGCTTTTGTCTTCTGAAACTTACCCTGATATAGCCAGTAAACCAGGAAATTAAACATACAGTTGTTTCAATCTAAGGAGGCTCAAACAGAAGACTCTTAGATTCTTGGTCTCCTCCTCTACTGTAGAGAGAGGTGGCAGTGTTGCTGATTGGAAAAACCACTAAACTAGGTAGAGGCCTCCAGATGTCAGGCTTCTAGAACTGGCTTTCCTATTCTTTGTGGGACTGAAAACTCACTTGATCCCTCCCTCCAGTGCTCTTTAGGTTAGATGGTCTTCAGTCCCTTTCATCTCAGATAGCCTACAATTCTAATATAGGACAGAGGTCAGATGTCTGGTAGCTTCAGTGACCCCAAATTAGAAGGCAGTAAAAAAATATTCTGGGAATTATGAATCAGGAACAAGACCAAATTCCTCTTTTTCTTTAGCAGCCAATGAGCTCAAGTACAAATTGGTTTCTCTGTGCTATAAACTGTAGTGTAGTTTCCCATGAGTGTCATATATGCATCCTGAATTGCTCCTTGGAGTTTGTCCATCAATTCTAAGTTATATTTTACCTGGTCTCATTACTGTGTTTCTGTATTTCTCAATTTTATTTTTTGTCTTACTTTGTTGTACAGATTCTTGTAGGTTACATCAAAATCTTTGTAGAGTGTGGTGCTGGTGGTGAGAATTTTAAAATCCTTAAATGAGGAAACAAATAAATAATGAAAACAGATGTAAAAATATCACAATAAACATCTAGCACTTATTCAGATATTTATGTATTTAAATATGCAATTCTTCACAAGTTTCTGTCTCTAAAGACAGCAAAGAAAAGTCTAAACTGGAAGATGAATGGAAGGATGCTAGAGACAGGAAAACATGGCAGCAGCAAGAGGTGATCATTTATTTTTCATATCAGAGGGAGAAGAGAGATCCAAAAGGAGATAGAAGACTGCCTTGTGTTTTATAGCACCTCACCTAAGCTGATATTCAGAATGAAGACATCTCATCATGAAGACTAGATTAAATAGTTTTCACTAATGTTTTGCTTGAGAAGGCAGGGAAAAAGTACGTTTTTTGTTTGGGATTGAAATAGCCAGAAAGCTTTAATTACTTTTACTGTGCTATGAGTTCACTTCTCACCAAAATCATGGAAAATATGTTCTTTTGATTTGCTTCGCAGAAGCATTTCTAATGCAATTGGAAGGGTATGATAACAGAAATGCCTTCAGTGATCCACTGCTTTCAGGGTTCTACAAAGAATGTATTCTGACTTCACAGGCCCTGGAGGAAGGATTTTTCATACCAGCCTTCTTGATATTTGAGGTCTGATCTTCTCATCTGTTCTCTTGATGTGGCATGAGTGGGTTTTCTGCCCTTCAGCACAGCTCAGATATTTGATTGTGGCCCTTCTCTCTTCTTGGATTTGGTAGACGTTTATCAGGCTGGGACTGAGTTACCTTCCTGTGTGACGATTCTGCTCTCCCCAGTTTCCATAGCTCTGTGCTGTAATGTGCTAGGTTAGAGACCCTCATCGTTGAGCGCAGATTATCATCATCTGCATACCTAGAGACTCCATCAAGAGCTGAGTCTTTGGGTCACCTCTCAAAGTGACCCCTCTACTCTGAGGGCTTACTTGAGATGAGAGAGTCCTTTTGTTCCTAGAATGTCTTTGTTTTATTCTTGGTTCAAAGACACTGGCTTTAACACTTTATACAACTAAGGTGACCTATGCTGTATTTCAGCCATAAGATTCTCTCAGCCTTGCTTAAGAGAAGGAGGGATACTCTCAGGATGGGAACTTCATCCTGGCCAAATCTTTATAAACATTAAAGTCTTTTTAAAAAAATTTAACTCTTAAACTCAATTTGCATTATTCTAATCTGAGTGCCTTATCTCTGGGCCCTTGACTGAAACAAAACCCAATAACAGTGGATTCGAATTTTCTTTGGATTTAACTTAATGAGTGTTTGGATTCTGAAATCTGTTTTAGATTCATTCTTCTGTATCTCAAACCTGAGTCTTTGGGTGATATTTCCTCTTTGCGTTTATTAATCCTTAATGCCTGCCAGGAATAGTGAAATTATATTAATTTTGTTACAAGAAAAGAAATGATAAAACAACAAGCATTACCTTACATGTTCTGCCCAGGCAATGGTATCTTCTGGGTAACTAACTTCTGGTTTATGTATAATATTTAGCATATAGGTAATCTTTTGCTTGAAAAATCAGAATATACATTTCATAGCATAATTTAAATATTTCAAAATAAAGGTAAATCACGTTCATTTTTCTCGTATAATTTAGAAGGTACTTTAGGATATTTTTCATTAGCTAAGGATATTTTAAACATTATTTATCATGGTATTCTTGAAGTAGTTAAATGTTCTAGTTAAGAGATTGGGAGGAATATTATAATCTTTAAAAAATGAAATGTGTTCTGACAGTGTTTTGGTTGAAATACCTTTCTGGGTTAGATATAGGAGAAACAGGGAGAAAAGAATGCACTCAGCTAGTATTGGGGGAGAAATCGTTTTCCTTTTCCTTTCTCTGTGGGCAAAAAACATGAGATAAAAATAATCAGAATAAGGTCCTTAGGTATCGAGAATTTATTAGAATCAGAACACTTACTACTTCAGAGCAAATGAGATCTATAGATCGTTAATTGCAGCTTGGTGTCTTTTATAAGAATGCCTCATGTAGTGAGCACATTGTCCCTTCACTAAATGGGTAGTGATTATCAGGGAGATTACTGTGATTTATAAGCTCATTTTCTTCATTTTACTTTACATGTGCCAGACACTGACTCATACAATAGAAAAACAAAACAAGGCTGATTTTTAGAAATGAAATGCTTTATTGATTATTGTTCACACCAGAAAGTTATAATATATGAGATTGTTGAGTATATAGTATATAAATTTTTAAAAATGACTTTACTGCAGGCTTTAGATGATAAACTCTAGTTTTGGTATATTACATTCCTGCCAGAATCTAAAGAGGGTTACCCAAATGGAGTAAAACAGTATTCTTTATTGTTATGGAAGGAGAAATTATTTTCCTGGAAAAAGATTCTACTTTATCCTGAAACGTACCCTTTTCAGATAAGTGTGATTTCTACAGTAACATGAAGAATTTTATGTCTTCAACCTTTATGGAGAAAAAGAATCAGATACTAAAGTGTGATGAATAATCAGGGAGTATGAGCCACAAGCAACATGTTACTCCTTGTTTTTCAACGAATGGTTTTTGGTAGCTTCAGATATCAAAGGAATGATTAGATCCTTAAGTTACTTATACATGCAAAGTTAAGTGGAGAATTTACACAGTTATTCTGATTGTTGAGAGGCAGTAAAACATGATGATAAGAGCTTGGGCTCTGTAGCTAGACTGCCTGGATTCTCATCATAGCTCTGCCAGTATGATCCTGGGCAATTTACTTAACCTCTCTGTGCATGTTTTCTTCAACTATAAAATAATGATGTTAATATTACCTAGCTCATAGGACTAAATGAGTTAATACACATAAATTGAATGGTGGCAAACATAATACAAATGATGAATAAGTGCTAGCTGTTAGACAAAGAAATATGTATACAGATTCATGGGCTGATTTTTCTTGATCAAGAAGCAAATTACTCTGGCAACTTCAACATTTTAAAAAACATTTTGAAGTAGTCTGTTAATTTATATGTAATGGTGTAGTGATGGGAAATGTGGTAGAGTGAGAAAGGAATCCACCATTTTTGAAGAACCCTTGTAGACTTTGAAATAAAACAAATAAGTGTTCATATTCCAGCTCTGTTCCTTGCTGGTTTCTGAACTTGAGAAGATTATTTAACCTTATAGAGCCTCAATTTCCCCACCTGTTAAAGGGGGGCAGTGCTACCTTGCAGTGTTGTGAGCATTTGCAATAATGAATATAGAGTTTTTAGCGTAATGCTGGTAAATAATAGGAATCAGGCAATGATTTAGCGGCTCTTTCACCAGCTTGATAGTGGAATTCTGTCTCATCCAAATAGCTCTCTCAGGGTCAAAGTCAGGGAAGGGACCTGGGGGAAAGTCAAGCCACTACGTTTTACTTTTTCTTTTTTTTTTCTGCTTTGAAAGTGAAGAGCACTTGTGATATATGAGTTTCAGAAGGCATTCCATGGATAGACCCAGTGAATCGTCTCAGCAGGATTTTGGAGACACTTCTCAGTCAAATCGTCCAATGAGTTGGGGCAGGCACTGGGGTACAAATCCAAGTTCACATGATACAGAGCTGTTGAGACAGGATGGAGCATAGTGTTCTGGAAGAACATCAGGAGAGAAGAAAATATCAGTCATGTGTCTCTCAAAAAGCAAGAGTCCCAAAGAGGTCAATGTTGGGCAAAGTCAGAAATTTGAGTACACAGATGTTGCTGACTTATTTCAGAGGCTTAGCTCAGGGGCCGGCATATAGATTTGGAAGAGCAGCAAGACCAATTCCCAGTTTCAGAGGTTCTGATAAATTGCTCAGTTATCAAAGAAAAATCAGCACAAAACATGTGAGTGGTGGGGATTAACATTTACCCAGCATCTACTTTGTGACATACACTGTGCTACATTTTCTGTATGGTAAGTACTGTTATTCTGCAGTTCTAAACTGGGGTTTGGAGAAACTAAGAAACTTGCCCAAAGTAAGAGCGCTGGCAAGAGGTAGAGCTGAGATCCACACCAAGATCTGTCTTGTTTAGCCTCTATAGATTCTCAGGGATTCTGGAACTAGAGAACAAGTCGTGGACTTAGCTGCTAGATCAATGATACTGGGAGAAACCTTATCTTGTGAAAATGGAAGAAAACCCACAGATTATAATTAGGCACACTGTCAGACAGAGCCAGAGGTGTAGAGTGACTTGATCCTGAGTCACGGTGATAAACTATAGCACCTTAAATTTCTGAAGACTAAGGCCAGGATTTATCTCAAAGCCTGGGACTAGTTGAGCCTTTAGCGGAAAGGTGATCCCAGTGACAGGAGGAGGGCTACAGGCAAGTAACTTCACAATTCATTTGTCTCCCACCCCACCTTCCACAGTACTTTATTTTTTAAATTAATTTTTCTTGGAGTATAGTTGATTTACAATGTTGTGTTAGTTTCTGCCATACAGCAAAGTGAATCAGTTGTACATATATCCACTCTTTTCTAGATTCTTTTTCCATATAGGTCATTACAGAGAAGTAAGTAGAGTTCCTTGTGCTATACAGTAGGTTCTTTTTAGTTATCTATTTTATATACAGTAGTCCTGCAGTACTTAAATGGTCCCCTGGAGTCTGCAAAGTGCGAAGAGTTAATGTAAAACTCTAAGTGCTTTTGCTGTCTAATTTGTTATCATGGAGTGGCCAAGTCATATGGCGAGCAACAAGGATCCCTAAGTTAAGGATATAGAGGTATGTTGGCAGTGTTTTATGTGGAAATTCTGTTCTCTGAATTTCATTAAAATAAATCATGGCCTGAATATCCTACGTCTAAAGGAAACAGAAAAATATTATCACCAAGTTGGAAACAGGATGAAAACAGAGATGTCTCTATTACTAAGTTATGCCAAAAAGTTTCATATTTAACTACTTATTTTTAGGACCACAGGACAGAAATTATATCTTAGATACTTAAATTACTATATGAAGGTTGGATTTTTGAGGCTAGTTAAAGTCAGGCTTAGATTCCATAAAACTGATTACTCTTTAAGGCTACCTCACAGGTGAAACATTTTATGTCACACTCAATTAGTTGAGTTCTAAATTTTTTATGTGTCAGAGGATTTGTTTACCATTAGGAGAAATGGGAAACAGTTTGGGACCATTTGCATATTCTCTTTAATCATGTTGTAAGTTAAGTTGCTTGTTTGGTTAACAGAAAGAATCCCTCTTATCTACTATGGGAAGGCTTGCTTTGGACCCAGTAGTAGTCTTACATCATCAGGTAAGTGTCTGATTGGATTGTCAAAATTTGTGAGTGAGGATATAGTTAAATTGAAATTTTAAGTATTCCAGGGACATATTTATCTTTTTTCTAGGTTGTGAAACGGTGACACATTTTGGAATGGAAGGTTAGCTTGTTTGTCACTTTCTTCAAACTTTTGTTTCCAAAATCTTCTTGTGATGTTTGGTGTGTATGTATGTATGTACGTATGTATGTACGTATTTAAAATTCATTTATTTATTTATTTATTTTTGGCTGCATTGGCTCTTTGTTTCCGAGCAGGCTTTTCTCTGGTTGCGGCGAGCGGGGACTACTCTTGGTTGCAGCATGCGGGCTTCTCATTGCAGTGGCTTCTCTTGTTGCGGAGCACGGGCTGTAGCTGTGTGGGCTTCAGTAGCTGTAGCACATGGGCTCAGTAGTTGCGGCTCGCGGGCTCTAGAGCGTGGGCTCTAGAGCGCAGGCTCAATAGTTGTGGCACACGGGCTTAGTTGCTCTGTGGCTTGTGGGATCTTCCTGGACCAGGGCTCAAACCCGTGTCCCCTGCATTGGCAGGCGGATTCTTAACCACTGCGCCACCAGAGAAGCCCATCTGGTAATATTTAAACTGGGTTGGAGCAGTCATACAAACCCAGCTCCATATAAAAACATTAGAATATTTTTTTAAACGCTCAGGATCATACCACCTTAAATCAAACAAAAACAAGTGTACAATTGTTTCCATTTAAAAATTTTTCTTCCTTCTTTTCAGGATCTTTCCACACACATATGTGATCTTTACATTTTAATTGGTTAATTTTAATTATACAATTGCATGAATACATTCTCATTGGAAAAATTCAAATACAGAAATATAAAGAGTAAAAAATGAAAGTCACCCTTCACTTTCTCCTCTCCCCTTAAACCTCATGATCCTTATTAGGTCATCCTTAACCATTATTAAAGGCTTAATATGCATCCACTTAATTCTTTCAATGTAGCTTAATATACATATATACACATACAAACAGAAATACATTTTTAAACTATACCAGTTGGGCAACACATTTTCTTCACTTAATATGTTTTATTTTTGAAATCATCCTTATAACTCTGCTCTTAATTGATGCCCCCTTTCCTAGACTCCTGTTACATCTTATTATGTATATATGTGTATTTTGTTTTCATCTTTATTAGAGTATAATTGCTTTACAATGGTGTGTTAGTTTCTGCTTTGTAACAAAGTGAATCAGTTATACATATACATATGTCCCCATATCTCTTCCCTGTTGCGTCTCCCTCCCTCCCACCCTCCCTATCCCACCCCTCTAGGTGGTCACAAAGCACCAAGCTGATCTCCCTGTGCTATGCGGCTGCTTTCCACTAGCTATCTATTTTACGTTTGGTAGTGTATATATGTCCATGCCTCTCTCTCACTTTGTCCCAGCTTACCCTTCCCCCTCCCTGTATCCTCAAGTCCATTCTCTAGTAGGTCTGCGTCTTTATTCCTATCTTGCTCCTAGGTTCTTCATGACCAAGAGAAAAACCAATACCGTATGCTAACACATATATATGGAATCTAAAAAAAAAAAAAAAAAGGTCACTTAATATGTTTTTGACATATCTTTCCTTTAAAATCAGTCTCATTTTTAAAACTGCTACATAGTATTTCAAAATAGACATGGAGCATAAGATAGTTAGCCACTCCTCTACTGACGGACATTTAGATTGTTCCTCATTTTCTACTCCTAAATAATGTTGAAACGAGCATCCTTGAATATACATATTCTTTTCTAGAATAGATATTTAGAAGTGGAATTATCAGGGTGAAAGATATCTTCAGTTTAGTTGAATTTAGATTGAAGCTGTCAATTTCTCATTTAAAAAACTATAAAGTTTATGCTCCCAGTGGTATTGCAAGAGAGTACCATTTCTACATATTCCTGTCAACATTGACTATAGTAAATCTTTTAATATTTTGCTAATCTGATGGGTCAAAAGGATAAAAATTATTTCCATTTTAATTACTTGATCATAATAATATTATTTTAATCACAGATTTAATTTGCTAATCTTTACTTAGAAATATATATATATATATATATATATATATATATATATAGGCTGCATTGGGTGTTAGTTGCAGCATGTGGGATCCTCGTTGCAGCACATGGGATCCTCCGCTGTGGCGCGTGAGCTCCTCCTTGTGGCGCGCGTGCTTCTCTTTAGTTGTGGTGCACAGGCTCAGTAGTTGCGGCGTGTGGGCTCTCTAGATGTGGCGTGTGGGCTGCAGAGCTCGTGGGCTCTGTAGTTGTGGCACATGGGCTCCAGAGTGCGTGGGCTCTCTAGTTGTGGTGCGTGGGCTCTCTAGTTGTGGCCCACATGCTCAGTAGTTGCAGCACGTGGGCTTAGTTACCCCGCAGCATGTGAGGTCTTAGTTCCCCGACCAGGGATTGAACCCCCATCCCCTGCGTTGGAATGCATATTCTTAATCACTGGACCACCAGGGAAGTCCCTTACTTTTTGTTTTAAATAGTTATTTACTTAATTTATTTTTGGCTGTGTTGGGTCTTAGTTGTGGCACTCAGGATCTTTTGTTGTAGTGCGCGGGCTTTTCTCTAGTTGTGGTGTGTGGGCTTCTCTGTAGTTGTGGCACGTGGGCTCCAGAGCGTGTGGACTCTGTAGTTGTGGCATGTGGGCTGTCTAGTTGTGGCACACGGGCTCAGTAGTTGCAGTGCACGGGCTTAGTTGCCCTGCGGCATGTGGGATCTTAGTTCCCTGACCAGGGATCGAACCCACGTCCCCTGCATTGGAAGGCAGATTCTTAACCGCTGGCCCACCAGGAAGTCCCAAAGTCCCTTACTTAGAATCTACTTATTTATAGCAGAGTGTCATATGGTTTTAGTTTTTTTGTTTTGTTTTTTGGGTTTTTTTGGTCTGCTGTAGTAATGGTGTTAAATTAAGCTCATAGTATAATTTGAGAAGATTTTCTTACTTTCCTATGATCTGGAACTATTTATACACAATATAGGAACCTGTATTGAAACCTTCTCTTCCTGGTGACTTTTGTCCTGGTAGGTTTTTAAATTTCTTTCATGATCATCAGCCTCTTCGTGTTTTTCACATCTTAAGTCTATTTTGGTAACTAACTTATATAGTTTAGAAAATCATTAAGGTCATGTGGCTTTCAAATTTATTAAGTGTGAAGTGATACATGTTGTTTTCTTACAATTTTATTTAGTATTATCTCTATCTCTAGTTATTCTCATTTCAGAATCCAAGTGTGTGTTTGTGTTCTCTTTTTCTTAGCTGTGTTTTTGTTACTTAATTAGCTTTTTCAAAAAACTGGGTTTTGGGCTTCCCTGGTGGTGCAGTGGTTGAGAGTCCGCCTGCCAATGCAGGGGACATGGGTTCATGCCCCGGTTCGGGAAGATCCCACATGCCGCGGAGCAGCTGGGCCCGTGAGCCATGGCTGCTGAGCCTGCGCATCCGGAGCCTGTGCTCTGCAACGGGAGAGGCCACAACGGTGAGAGGCCCACGTACTGCAAAATAAATAAATAAATAAAAACAAAAAAAACAAACTGGGTTTGGTTTTTTCTTTTTGTGGTTATTTTCTACATTATTATTTTAGCTTTTATTTATTTTTAAAATTTGTTTTTTATTTCTGTCAAAGTCACATATGCACATAGTTTAAAGAATCAAGCAGTTTTACAAGGCACGTTATAAGAAACATGGAGTCCTCTTGCTCCTATTTCTTACTCTCAAGTGTTTTAGATGATTCATATGATATTATTTCCATATCTCTATATAGCGTGCTTATATGGCTACTTCTCGATGTCTCAGTTTCAAGCATTATCAACTGACTTCCCATCATATATGATGGAGAATTAACTTTCTGTCCAGCTACTCCCCATCCTTATCATCCCCCCATTTTCTAACCATGCTCCCCAGGCTCCCAATTTGTTGTAGTTTTGCTTACATCAATATTGAGGATTTACATTATTATGAATAAGTCAGTGGTTTTCATATTGGCTGTCCATTTAAATCACTTGGGGAGCTTAAAAAATACTGATGCTTGGGGCTTCCCTGGTGGCGCAGTGGATAAGAATCTGCCTGCCAATTCAGGGGACACAGGTTCAATCCCTGGTCCGGGAAGATCCCACATGCCGCAGAGCAACTAAGCCCGTGAGCCACAACTACTGAGTCTGCGCTCTAGAGCCTGCAAGCCACAACTACTGAAGCCCACATGCTTAGAGCCTGTGCTCCGCAACAAGAGAAGCCACTGCAGTGAGAAGCCTGCGCACCGCAACGAACAGTAGCCCCTGCTCACCACAACTAGAGAAAGCCCGTGTGCAGCAACGAAGACCCAGCACAGCCAAAAACTAAATAAATGAAATGAAGATTAAAAAAAATACTGATGCCTATTTCTGATTTAATTGATCCAGGTGTGGTTTGGACATCTGAAGTTTTAAAAGCTCCTTAGATGATTCTAATGTTTGGCCAAGGTTGAGAACCAAGAAAAGGTTATTCACAGTTGATTACTCGGTTTAATTTTCCTTTCTGCAAAACCTTTTAATTTTCCTCAGAGGTATTATCTTCTTTTTACATTTGCTTCATTTTCTATGTTCTTATCCTTAATTCAACCCCACATTCCTCTCAATATGTTCATGTTCATCAAGTGTTCATTCAGTGTTACCTTCTGGAAGAAATCAGTCTGGGAGCCTTCAGAACAGTTCTTGCCTTACTTAGTTGCTCTCTAAGCTGTTCCAAGTAGTCGTCTCAGTATCTTACTCCAGCATCCTCCTGAGAGTTCCTTTCTCTTCTCTTGTTTTGGCTTCTGGTGTTCTGGATCCTATGTCTTCTTCTCCTCTTGGTTTACTACCTCATTATGATAGAGCACCTCTCTTAACTTCCATACAGAGAAGAGTTCATAGAAGGTGACTTTTTAGAAATTATCTTTGCAGTAATACTTTAGCTGCCTATATAAATTTTGGTTGGAGATCATTTTTCTTCAGAATTTTAAAAGAAAGTGCCTCCTTTTAATTTCCAGTGATGCCACTGAGAAGTCTCTTGTCATTCTGCTTTTTATGAGACCTATTTTTTTTCTCTCTCTGAAAGCTTTGAGGATCTTCTCTTTGTTTAATGTTCTGAGATTTCCTGATGGTGTGACATGGAGAGGATCTATTTTTATCAATTGGTGGGTTCTTTCAATCTGGAAACTTAGGTCTTTCAGTTGTGGGACATATTTATGAATAATGTTTTTTGATGATTTCTTCCTCTCCATCTTCTCTCCTCTCTTTCTGGAACTTCTTTTATTGGGATGTTAGACCTCTTGGAAGTGTCCTGTGATTTCATTTTCTCTCTTCTTCTCCATCTCTTTGTCCTTTTACTGTGACTTCTGGGAGATCCTGAATAATATTTTCCCTCCTCTTACAATTTTAAAAACAGCTATCATTTGATTTTCTTGTTAATTCTTGGAATATTCCTTTGTTTTAAAGCATCCTTCTCTTCTTTCCTAGAAGCAACATCTTCTCATTTCCTTACAGGGAAAATAACGATAGTTTTTCTTTAAGTTTTCTTTCCCTTTCTTTCTATTTCTTCCAACTTTTGCTTTGCTTTTTTATCTGTGTGTGTGTGTGTGTGTGTGTGTGTGTGTGTGTGTGATATTAGAGGTCTTCTAATAGTAATTAATTAATTCTTGGCTGTGTTGGGTCTTCGTTGCTGCACAGGCTTTCTCTAGTTGTGGCGAGCAGGGGCTACTCTTCATTGTGGTGTGTGGGCTTCTCACTGCAGTGGCTTCTCTTGTTGTGGAGCATGGGCTCTAGGTGCGCGGGCTTCAGTAGTTGTGGCACACAGGCTTAGTTGCTCTGAGGCATGTGGGATCTTTCCCGGACCAGGGCTTGAACTCGTGTCCCCTGCATTGGCAGGCAGATTCTTAACCACTGTGCCACCAGGGAAGTCCCAGAGGCCTTCTAACGTCTAGGGAATTTTGAGTGTTCACTTGTGCATAACAGGTGACCACTAAATGCTCATCAGGGACTTCTTTGCAGATAGCTGAGACTTGTTGTCTGTAGCTTCTGGCTAGACTTTTCTGTAGACATACTCCATAATGTCATTTTTTAAGTATATTTCTTCTTGGCAGTCAGAGTTCCTAGAAAAGTACTCTTCCATTTCCCTGCTGGGTGGGGGTAGGGGGCGGTGGTGGTGTATAACACTGGCTGCCATATTTTGAGAGCCAAGTAGAGGAAGAAAGTTAGAAGTCTTAACATTCAGCATGCAAATCATACCACACTTCACATCATACCACACTTTTAGTGTGGTACCCTTCTGTCAACTGTGTATGATATTCCACAGTCTACAGAACCTGTGTTTTTTTGCCTCCAGAGAATAAACTACGGTCTTCTTCTGGGTAGTAGAGAGACCTTTCCTGACTGCATGGAGTGAGATGGGAGATCTTCTTTCCCTCACCAGATGTTGATTTTATCTTCTTGTCTTCGCCTCTTCATCACTGCACTTCAGAGGTAACTGGAACAACAAATTCTGATGCATTTTGGAGGATCTGTGGTATAAACCAAGTTCTTCCTTGGCTTTCTCCATTGCTGGCATAGGATTCAGCTTTCTCAGTTCTGGTACATAGGCAACCATTTGTTCATTTGCTTTGCAGGTACCAAAATTCTGTTTTTGTTTGTTCTTCTCCTGTTTGTGTCTTTGGAAATCTGTGACTATTTAAAAAAAAATAATTCCTTTACTGTCATTGAATTTTTCTTTTAAGAAATAAGTAGGAGACATATGTGCTCTATCATCTATAAAATGGTTTAATTCTATTATTTTCAGAGAATATATTTTGTATTATTTCAGTCCTTTGAAATTTGTTAAGATTTGTTTTATGGCCTGGAAGATAGCTTATCTTGGTAAACGGTCCATGTATATTTGAAAAAATTGTGTATTCTGCTATTGTTTGGTGGAGTGTTCTATAAATGTCAGTCAGATCAAGCTGGTTGACTGTGTTGTTCAGGTCAACTACATCCTTGTGATTTTCTTTTAATTTTCTTTCTTTTAAAAATATTTATTTATTTATTTGGCTGCATCGGGTCTTAGTTGTGGCACACGGGATCTTCATTGTGGCATGCCTGGTCTTTCGTTGTGGTGTGTGGGCTCTTTGTTGTGGCACATGGGCTTCTCTCTAGTTGTGGTGCATGGACTCAGCAGTTGCGGTACGCAGGCTCTCTAGTTGTGGTGCGCAGGCTCCAGAGCACACGGGCTCAGTAGTTGTGGCATGAGGAGGGCTCTCTAATTGTGGCGCATGAGCTCTAGTGTGCATGGGCTCAGTAGTTGTGGCATGCAGGCTTAGTTGCACCGCGGCATGTGGGAAATTAGTTCCCTGACCAGGGATCGAACCCATGTCCCCTGCATTGGAAGGCAGATTCTTAACCACTGGATCATGAGGGAACACCCTCTTTTGGTTTTCTATAAATGGAATTTTTACTTTTGTTGTTATAATGATCTCATCTACTTTTTTTGGTGTTATTTTTTAGCATCTTGGAGTAAGGTTATTTTCGAAGTTTTAGGTTTTCTAATAAATGCTTTTAGTGCAATAAATTTTCCTCTTGGTATCACTTGGCCTGCAGTGCAGTGTTTTGATATCTAGTCCTCTGATTATCAGTTATTTCTAGAGGATTTTAAAATATACTTTTTCTATGTACCTTAACACAAGAAGATTATTTTTTCTATTAAACCTCTAGTAAAGTAGCATGCAGTAAAATTGCCTTTTTTGTTGTAAAGAATCTATAAATGTGCTGGAATTCATAGAAGGATACTCTTAAATTGTTAAGAATTAAAAAGTTTTTCTTTCCACTGTTCTCAGAGAATTTGGTCCAAATGTTCTTTTTAAATTTTTTTGAAAATTTTCATATGGCTTACTTAACACAGTCATTTATAAATATTTTTATGGATATTTAAAAAGATGGTATGTAAGATGTCTAGTATATGCTACTAGTTCAGTTGTTAGTCATCTCACTCTTATGACTTAATTTATAAACTGAACTTCTGTAAAAAGTGGTTGGTGTGTTCCACTGCAATTCATGACTCATAATTTATCTTTTTTGTTTTTCGTTTGTTTGCTTTATAAGTAGTTATTTAAATATTGTTAAAATCTTTTTCTTTTTTTAAGAATTTATTTATATTATTTATTTATTTTTGTCTGCGTTGGGACTTCATTGCTGCGTGCGGGCTTTCTCTAGTTGTGGTAAGCGGGGGCTGCTCTTCGTTGTGGTGTGCAGGCTTCTCATTGTGGTGGCTTCTCTTGTTGCCGAGCACAGGCTCTAGGCGCACGGGCTTCAGTAGTTGTGGCATGCGGGCTCAGTAGTTGTGGTGCACAGGCTTAGTTGCTCCGCAGCATGTGGGATCTTCCCAGACCAAGGCTCGAATCCGTGTCCCCTGCAATGGCAGGCAAATTCTTAACCACTGCACCACCAGGGAAGCCCTATTTAAATATTTTGAAGCTATCTTGTTACATGCACAAAAAGTTTTGATTATTGTATCTTCTTGTATTATATTATTCATCAACATAAAAAGAAATATAATTCCTTTTGTCCATTTTAATGTTCACCTTGAATTCTACTCCACTTTTCTTTTAGCTAATTTTGGCTTGGGTATCATTTTAATCCCTGTATATTTTTTAAATTATTTATTTATTTATTTAATTGGTTGCACTGGGTCTTAGTTGCAGCAGGCGGGCTCCTTAGTTGTGGCTCGCTGGCTCCTTAGTTGCAGCTTGTTGGCTCTTTAGCTGTGACAGGTGGGCTCCTTAGTTGCAGCTTGCCAGCTCCTTAGTTTCGGCACGTGAGCTCTTTAGTTGCAGTAGGTGGACTCCTTAATTGTGGCTTGTGGGCTTCTTGGTTGCGGCTCTCCGGCTGCTTAGTTGCAGCATTGCAGGCTCCTTAGTTGTGGCATGTGAACTCTTAGTTGCAACATGCATGTGGGATCTAGTTCCCTGACCAGGGATCAAACCCAGGCCCCCTGCATTGGGAGCACAGAGTCTTAACCACTGCACTACCAGGGAAGTCCCAATCCCTATATTTAAAAGCATTATTTTTCATTTTAAGAATGTGTTTGAGGGGCTTCCCTGGTGGTGCAGTGGTTAAGAATCCGCCTGCCAATGCAGGGGACACAGCTTCGAGCCCTGGTCTGGGAAGATCCCACATGCTGCAAAGCAACTAAGCCCGTGCACCACAACTACTGAGCCTGTGCTTTAGAGCCTGTGAGCCACAACTGCTGAGCCCGTGTGCCACAATTACTGAAGCCCGCGGGCCTAGAGCCCATGCTCTGCAACAAGAGAAGCCACCACAATGAGAAGCCCGCACACCACAAGAAAGAGTAGCCCCTGCTCGCCGCAACTAGAGAAAGCCCATGCACAGCAACAAAGACCCAACATAGCCAAAAATAACTAAATAAAATAAATAAATTTATTTTAAAAAAAGTGTCTTTGAGACAGTCTCTTCAGCAAGTGGTGCTGGAAAAGCTGGACAGCTGCATGTAAATCAATGAAGTTAGAATAAACTCCCACACCATACATAAAAACAAACTCAAAATGGCTTCAAGACTTAAATATAAGACATGATACCATAAAACTCCTAGAAGATAACATAGGCAAAATATTCTCTGACATAAATTGTACCAATGTTTTCTTAGGTCAGTCTCCCAAGGCAATAGAAATAAAAGCAAAAATAAACAAATTGGACCTAATCAAACTTTCAAACTTACAAGCTTCTGTACAACAAAGGAAACCATAAATAAAATGAAAAGACCACCTACAGACTGAAAGAAAATATTTGCAAATGATGAAATTGACAAGGGCTTAATTTCCACAATATACAAACAGATCATACAATTCAATAGCAAAAAAACAACCCAATCAAAAAATGGGCAGAAGACCTAAATAGACATTTCTCCTAAGAAGACATACAGATGGCCAATAGGCACATGAAAAGATGCTCATCATCGCTAAATATTAGAGAAATGCAAATCAAAACTACAATGAGATACCACCTCACGCTAGTCAGAATGGCCATCATTTAAAAGTCTACAAATAATAAATGTTGGAGAGGATGTGGTGAAAAGGGAACCCTCTTGCACTGTTGGTGGGAATGTAAATTGGTGTGGCCATTATGGAAAACATTATGGAGGTTACTCAAAAAATTAAAAATAGAGTTGCCGTATGATCTAGCAATCCCACTCCTGGGTGTATACCCAGACAAAACTATAATTCTAAAAGGTACATGCACCCCTGTGTACATAGCAGCACTAGGTACAATAGCCAAGACATGGAAACAACCTAAATGTCCATTGAGAGATGAATAGATGAAGAAGATGTGGTACATATACAGAGTGGAATACTATTCAGCCATAAAATAGAATGAAATAATGCCATTTGCAGCAACATGGATGGACCTAGATATTATCATACTAAGCAAAGTAAGTCAGAAAGAGACAAATACCTTATGATATCACTTATATGTGGAATCGAAAATATGACACAAATGAACATATCTATGAAACAGAAACAGACTCACAGACATAATGAACAGACTTGTGGTTGCCAAGGGGGAGGGGGGTTGCGAGAGGGAAGGATTGGGTGCTTGGGGTTAGTAGATGCACACTATTGTATATAAGATGGATAAACAACAAGGTCCAGGGAACTATATTCAATATCCTGTGATAAACCAAAATGGAAAAGAATATGAAAAAGTATATATAGATGTATAACTGAGTCACTTTGCTGTACAGCAGAAATTAACACAACATTGTAAATCAATTGTACTTCAATGAAATAAAAAAAAAAGAATGTCCTTTATAAACATCATGTCTGGAATTTATTTTATTTGTGTGTTTGCCCTGAGACTCTCTGTCTTTAACATGGTTATTTAACCAATTTTACATTTATTGTTATTCCTGATATGTAGGATGCATTCTTGCCATCTGATTTATTTCATGTTTTCTCTTAACCACAATTTCTCTTTTCTTTTCCAGCCTTTTGTTTTACTTATTGAATTTCCTTTGTTTCAGTTTTTAGCTCAAGTAGTTTGATAACTGAGTATGCTACTTATGCTCTTCTGTTAGCTAGCTTTAAAATTTACCACACATTTAAACATATTTTTCTACCACTTCTAGAATCAATCAGTATTGCTCTTCTTACAATATTTTCTTAGCTATAATAAAATCGGAGAAACATTTTCATATCCATTTTTATTAATATTACATGTGCATGTTCATTGTTAAATCACCTTCTTAATTATTATTTTAATAGCTACTTAATATTATATTGAATTGTTATAATATGAAATATATATCATATCGGATTAAGGACACATCCTACTCTAGTATGACCTCATCTTAACTAATTACATCTGTAGTGACTATATGTATTTTTTAAACATATATATATATAACATTTAAATAAGCAAACAGATATCTGTTCCCCTACTGTGTGTGATTTTGGTTCTTTAAATGATTGATTATGATATCCATTGCTGTGGTTGAATATATTTGTGCCGGTAGAGTTTCTAATTCAGCACATTAATTCTCTGGATTGAGTTTATGTGATGGCACAGTCTTCTCTTTATGAATATCAAAAGTTTTATCTCCGTTGGATAACATTCTTTTTGGTATATAGTATAAAGGGATTGTAGAGACAACGCAGTGAGCTGGGTAAGGTGCTAAAGGAGAATGGTATAGATGAATGACTAGCCTACAGCAGAGAAGAGGGCCTCAGAGTGAGATCCAGGCAGCTAGATAGTGGAAAGTTCAGTTAGGATGTGCTTGGAAACATCAGGGGAATTAAATAGAAACAGAAGTGAATAGGAAAGGTTAAAAGGTAAAATGATGTCTTTTCTCCATTTATTTGCAGAGGGCAGGTAATAACAGTCACAAGGGAGTAAAAACTCATGAATTCAGAAAAGAGGTTGCAACGACTGTCATCCCAGGTAATAAATGAGTGTCTGGAGCCTGGATAAACTCAAAGATTGGGATGAATTCCTCACTATGTAAGTTACAAGAGGACATTGTAACTGATTCTATGCATAAGATTATGGACTGGAATAAGTTAATAATAGTTCAGAAGGCTACTGCATAGTGCCTACATGCTTGCTTACTTTAAACGCTTATTTCAATTTATATAATTTTTAAAAGTTCAGTTATTGAAAGATGAGTTGTATAAAAGTATACTTTTGTACATTTCAGATAAACTACAACTTTGAAGAATGAACGTGTTATATGTTGACATGTGTCCCCGCCCCCCCCCAAAAAAAGATATGTTGAATCCCTAACTCGCAGTACCTCAGAATGTGATCTTATTTGGAAATGGGGTCACTGCGGACGTAATTAGTTAAGATGAGGTCATACTAGATTAGGATGGGTCCTTAATCTGATATGACTGGTATCCTTGTAAGAAGAGAAGAGACACAGGCACAGACACATGGGTAGAGATGCTATGTGACAGTGGAGGCAGAGATTGAAGTGCTGCAGCTGAAAGTCAGGGATCGCCAAGGATTGACAGTGACTACCAGAAGCAAGGAAGAGGCAGGAAAGAGTTCTGTCCAGTCTCAGAGGAAGCCCGTCTCTGCTGACACCTTGATTTTGGACTTCTAGTCTCCAGAATGGTGGGGAAATAAGTTTCTGTTATACAGCAGCCAGTAGGTAATCAACACAGAACCTATTAATTTTACCAGAGGGCTGTGACTGAAGCATCCTAGCTACAACAGGCCAGCCTATCCTAAGTGAAACAGGAAATAGTCTTTTCAGTGTGGAGATGCTAATGTGACTACCAAGTCAAAGGTATGATGAGTCCTGAAGGAATATCAAGCTGGAAAGAAACTGCTACCTCTGCACTGGCAGATTCTTATCTACCCACTTCCTTGCCCAGCTTACAGATGAGGGTGGCAAAGAAAGTTGGATCGAATAGAATTGAATATCCATTATGTGTGGCATATTCTAGGAACTCTGGAGCATAAAGATATAATGCTTATTATATAATGCTTATTATATTGAACCATATGAAATTGCTATTTTTTTGGGTAAAAGATTAGTTAAATAGTGACAATTTCATATGGTTCAACCTAATAGGTTACACTGGAATTTAGAAGGTGATGTTATACAGATTTCTAACAATAAAAGGGACCACATAATAAACATCGAATGAGAATTATTGCATCTTAAAAGATGGGAAAGATTCAGGAAGACCCTGGAAAGTGATGGGTATTTGGGGGTGGGTAGTGAGGGGACCAGTTTCACCGGAGATGTAAGTCCACATGCAGGAGTCAGGAGGGAAAGTTCTAGAAAAGTATCTTGGGCGTATGTCAACGAAGATCTTCAATGCTAGACTAAGGAGTTCCCGTTTATTTTTATGAAATTAGCGAATAAATTGTCAAAGATTGTCTGGAAAAGAAGATTGGAAGTGACAGCTTAGGAAATTAATTCAGCATATATTTATTTAACAAATATTTGTTGAGACCAATTTGTTGTGCAGGCAGATTGGAGACTTATAGGACTGAAGACCTGGGAACCAAGTAAGAGATTATTAATTGCTGACTTTGTTGTTACTACAGTGTAACTATGGTGTTATATGTACTTGAACTGGAGTGGTAGGGGTGGAAAGGAAAAATTAAGGTGGCTTGGAGAACACCTGAGAGAGCTTGGTGATATATTGTGCAAGAAGGAGGTGGGGTCAAAGGAGATGACATCAGAGTTTTGCATTTGAGTGAATTTAAGAATGGCCTTGGGCTTCCCTGGTGGCGCAGTGGTTAAGAATCCGCCTGTCAATGCAGGGGACACGGGGTTCGGTCCCTGGTCGGGGAAGATCCCACATGCCGCGGAGCAACTAAGCCCGTGCACCACAACTACTGAGCCTGCGCTCTAGAGCCCATGTGCCACAACTACTGAAGCCCACGTGCCTAGAGCCCGTGCTCCGCAACAAGAGAAGCCACCGCAATGAGAATCCCGCGCACCGCAACAAAGGGTAGCCCCCGCTCGCCACAACTAGAGAAAGCCCACGCGCAGCAACGAAGACCCAACACAGGCAAAAATAAAATAAATAAATTTATAAAAAAAAAAAAAAGAATGGCCTTAATAACAAAAATGGAGAAAGCAAGAGAGGAGGCTGGTTCTGGGATTGAGGTGCTGGTTTTTTAAAAAACCTTAAATTTAAAGTAATAGTAAGATATCTTAGTAGAACTTTCCAGCATAGGACAGAGAATGAGGTTAACTCAGAGTTGCCAAGAGGGAGGTTATGGTTGAGGGTATGAACGTGGACCAGATCTCTGAGGGAGAAATCATATTAGAGAAAAGTAGAAGATTGGATCTTGCAGGATGACAGTGATTAAATTTAAATTATGCATATTATTCCCAATTTTATAGCTTTTAATTATAACCCCTCTCTGACATTGTCCTTCCAGACTGAAAAATCTTACTCATTTCTATCCTTGATCAAATAGTAGCTCTACTTCACAGCATTCTTGAAGTTCAGGGACCAATATAATCATTACATATTTTCCTCTTATCACCAGATGATTTTGTAAAAGGGCAGACTGCTATTTGTGGTTTGATTTTTCAGCACCTTTATGTTCTGGAAATTTAGTCCCCTGGAGGAGGGAGTATGCCTTATGTAACTCTATCTCCAGCATTCAGCATTTAGAATTCACTGCAGAGTAGGTAGTTAATACATGTTTCTCATACAAATGAATTTTGGAGATACTATTAAAAAACATGTAAAGTTACTTAGAATGTTTCATAGAACAGTACAGTAAGTAGTTCATTCAAACTTCTAAAATACTGGGTTTACATCTTGTTGAACTATGGCTTTTATCAAGTGAAATCCAGAGGGTTAAAAGCACAAGTTTGGTTTAAAAAATGTATCTCTATTTTTAGAAACTAGCCATTGTACAATATCAGCCTTCCTATCTATTAAACTATAATAGCTAAAATCATGCGTCAAAATTCCACCTCAGTCTCTAAAATCCAGAGTATTAGGTTTGCTATGAAGTTTCCTTCAGCTTACATATTTTTTCTTTCTTTAAACAGAGTTAAAGAGATCATTTTTTCCCCTGGCACTTAAACTATGAGAGAGACAAGGACAAATTGGGTCTTATTACAACCTTGCAGACTGCCCTGCTCCAGGCTGCAGCAGGAAGCATCAGGTAGCCTGATTGAATTCATTTCTTCCATGTACCAGCTGGCGTCACATTCCAGATCTTGAAATTCCCAAGGTTCATTTATCTTCACAGTTTCTTACTTGACAATGAAAAGAGGACTACCAAGCTGATTCCGCATTTAACGTCCCATAATGCCAATCTTGGTGCATTGTTTTAGGAATTATATAGCTAAAAGAGCTTATACAGTATTTGACAAAAGGACCATTCTCCACTTGTTTGTGAAGCTAGTTAACCACAAGAGTTAGAGCAGTGCTATTTCCTTTTCTAATTTAAATATATTTGGATCGAGTTACAGAGAATTGGAATGACAACTCAGGACAGAGGTATCAGCTGTTAATTAAAAATTAGTGGGAGAGTCCGTTCTCTATGTCTGTGTCTTTATTCCTGTCCTGCCCCTAGGTTCTTCAGAACCTTTTTTTTCTTTTTCTTTTAGATTCCATATATATGTGTTAGCACACAGTATTTGTTTTTCTCTTACTGACTTACTTCACTCTGTGTCCAACTAGAGAGGTGGGATAGGGAGGGTGGGAGGGAGACGCAAGAGGGAGGAGATATGGGGATATATGTATATGTATAGCTGATTCGCTTTGTTATACAGCAGAAACTAACACACCATTGTAAAGCAATTATACTCCAATAAAGACATTAAAAAAAAATTAGTGGGAGAAAGTGAAATTTGCCTTTTTTCATTATCACATGTAAGGAATAGTGGCAAAATGACATTATTAAATAAGCTTCCTTCAAGTATTTTCCTTATTGTAAATCCGTATTTTAGATTAAAGTTTATTTTTGGTGTTTGTAATTAAATTTGTGTCTATACTTGTAGCATTGTTAGTTTTCATCTCTGGATGAAATATATACTATTAAAAAAAGCACATCATGGCTGGTAGATCCGAACTGTTTTGATCGATCATCATCTTAATTATGTTTCATTTTGACTTAATGTCATTTGCCATTGTCTCTATTTCTGTGTGCTGACAACCCTTAGCTGAGAATGGAGAGACTGGCATTAGGGCTACAGTTGCATCAGCAACTAGCTAATGTAGGGAAGGACATAGGAGGGCTTTGGCCAACGTACTTTCTAAGGTGTCTTTCTGCACTCAGGTCTTATACCTTGTGGTGGAAGTATCTATATGGGCCCCTTATGGAGAATGAAGAGAGACAAGAAGAGAAGTGAAGCAAAGGGACAAAGGGAAGGAGGCAGAGCTCCCTTTCCAGGATTGCCCTGTCGTCCCACCCATTTTTATTCAAGCTGTGATGAATGAATGTTGGGTGAGTTCTGTAGACTTCAAGACTTCAAAGTCTTCAAGTTCTGTAGACTTCATTATTTTATATTTCTAACATATTATCTCCTGTTAGTTCAAGAAAGCAGTTGTGTCCATATATATGTAGGCAGCCCTTGAAGAATCTGTAGGAACAATCATTCAGATGTTTATCGTGACAGTCTTTGACTGTAGAAATTAAGTTTTCACATTCAAACTTTCCTTTGCTATTCATTGTGAAGTAGGACAATTGCTGTTAGGATGAAGAAGGAAGAACGTTTTTTTTCTCTGCCTTCTTCACATCACTGTACTTAAGGTATGTTCTCTTGGGGTGCCAAGCCCACCACAGATATTTAGGATGCAGCAGATGATAATGTTTAATTCATCAGTATGGATCCCAAAGTGGTCACCAATTTTGGCAGCTAAAGGAGAAATCATTCCTTGGGTGGTAGAAGAGAATGGTAAGGTTTCCCCGAACAATAGTCATGGTCGAGGTTAGCAGTGGATGGTTAGTATGCTGGGGTGGCAGTAAACTTGAAGCGAATAGAGGTCAGTGTCGCACAACATCATGGGTCCATCGCACTTTAATTCATGGCAGTCAGTAACTCTGGGAACTGAAATGTCTTATTGATTCACCTTGGACCCAAAGTATGGAACTTGAGAGGTGCAACGTATATGGTGAGCTCTCCATTTTAGCGGTTGAGTCCTGCAAGTGCTAAAATCTGGGAAATGCTCGGGCGTCTCTCTAATGGTAGCTCAGCAAGTTTCTCTTTATAGCCCCAATATAGGTGGCGAGCCCTCATTTCAGTGGGCTCCTTCCTTCTCCTCACCTATGATAACTTTGATATTCATTAATAACTACCCTATCACCTGGTTCTCCTCAACAGATTATGAACATCGCAACAAGTGAAAACTAACAAACCCAAGTTAGGGGAGAATACTGGGTGGTAAACTAGATTTCCTCACTCACTAAGTGACTCACTTCTACGTACCAGCCTCATGGTACATAAAGTCCAAATTTGTGCTTTGGGGCAATTGCGAATTATTACATGTCATAGGTATTTGGCATTACTTAGGAAGAGTTGAAACTGTTGATTTAAAATCTGAGAATGGGGCTTCCCTGGTGGCACAGTGGTTGAGAGTCCGCCTGCCGGTGCAGGGGACGCGGGTTCGTGCCCCGGTCCGGGAAGATCCCACATGCCGCGGAGCGACTGGGCCCGTGAGCCATGGCCGCTGAGCCTGCGCTTCCGGAGCCTGTGCTCTGCAACAGGAGAGGCCACAACAGTGAGAGGCCCGCATACCGCGAAACAAAAACAAAAACAAAAACAATAAATAAATAAATAAAATCTGAGAATGGGGCTTCCCTGGTGGCACAGTGGTTAAGAATCTGCCTGCCAATGCAGGAGACACAGGTCCGAGCCCTGGTGCGGGAAGATCCCACATGCTGCAGAGCAACTAAGCCCTTGCGCCACAATCTCTGCAACTAGAGGAAGCCCGCGCGCAGCAACGAAGACCCAATGCAGCCAAAAATAATAAATAAAATAAATAAGTTTATAAAAAAAAAAATCTGAGAATGCCAGAGGTTTACTAGGGTTTATACATCTTAGTGTGCCAAGAAGAGAAGAAAGGAGGTTTCTTTTTGTACTCATATCGGCACTGCAGATGCCAGGGTGTCATTTGGCTCATCCAGAAAACTAAAGATTTCTCACCTTCTGTTTGGGCAGTTTATTTAATTTTTTTACTTCACTGTATATGCCCTTGAGAGCTGTACATGTTTATGGCCTTTAATCTCCCGGTTTACCAGTGGGTCTGACTTCAGAACAAGATGAATCTGAGTTTGGTCTCCTGGGCCTGCCACTTCTTAGCTGTTTGACTTTGGGCAAGGTACTAGACCTTTCTAAGCCTCCTCAGTTTTCTCATCTCACAACGCCTTTCTGACAAGGGTTATATAAAGATTTAATGAAATAAAGCAACATGCACCGTAGAGCATGGTGCAAATGAGGCGCTCAACAAATAGTTTCCTTCTCCTTCCTCTTCATTTTATTAAGTAGGATTATCATTCGCCAATATCGTAGACGTCTTAGAAAGGATTCTAAAGATTGCTAAATATGTTGCTAAATATGGATGCCCTTCCCCAGAGTTCTGTTAAACAGGGCACAGCGTGTTTGTGTGTGTCCACAGTGAGGGTGTGAGTTTCTGGGCTTGTGATTGCATGTGTATGTGTGTAAACTCGAAATTCCTATGAAATGATAAATCAGTATAGGTCCTAGCCCACTTAGAGTGATCCATGAGTTGCCTCTAAATCCATCACCCCTGTTACCCCAATTCTAGAAGGGTACTGAAGTGAAGAATTGGGATCGATATCTGATATTTGGATAACCCAGGCAAGAAATAATTTTATTTTCCTTCTAAGCCAAACTGTCAGGTAGCATCCTATTTATAAAGCATTCCTTTGCACCAGATATAAAGTGTAAAGCAGGAGCAAAGAAGGTATATTCCCTTTAAATTTACTGTAAATAGAAAGCTGTTATTGCAGCTCCACTGTTCCATCTATTGTAAAAATGGAGCCCAGAGAAGAAAACACATTTATGTCAATCATCAGGAAGCACGTTTTGAGGCGGAATTATCCAGATAATTGCCCTAATTTTTCATCCTGGCCTGTGATTATTTCCTTTTCTACTGCCTTACACAGTTTTGCCTTTTTCTTTGTCCTCATCATTTTGCACTTCCTGACATCCTATGTGTCAGCTGGCCACATTATTGACTTTTATTTTTGTGGAGGTCACTTCTGTAGGAGCATCTTTTCAGTTGCTGATTGCCCTTAGCGGAGAGGAATTTGAATAAAAATGTCTGACCGACGCTGTTGAGATGGGGGAAGGGTTCGCTAGTGGAGAGGTGAATCATAATGTGAAAGCTGTATAACTCAGTTCCCCAAACACCCACTCCAATTTTGGCTCTTTGACAATGCTGTCTCTTTGAGAAAGAAGAACAGTTTGATCTGAATTCTTATTAGGTTCTGAGCCACCAAATTAGAATCTAATAAGCTCATTTGGAAGGATTTTGAATTAGCTTAAAACAGACCCACGCTGAGCTCATAGAGGAGACCCTCCTACTCTTTCCAGGCAAACCTGTAGTTTGTAGACTTAATTTTCAAAGTCTCTCCTTTGTCTCTTTTCTCATCTTGTACTTGTGCTCTTTTCTCCTTTAGCATGGACCACCTCTAGCTATATCTTACACTTCTAGGGAGAACCGTAACATCTTATTTGTAAGATTCTTTAAGAAAATCATAAATTTGGAGAGAAAAAAGACACCTTGGCTTCTGGAATCTTCCCGTTTGGCATTCTCCAGTAGCACTGGTTATCTTTAAATGAGGACTATTTGGACATACATAAAAATACTCCCCCAATACTAAAATATATCATTACCTTGCTTGTAGATGTACAGAAATGTAAAATCGTTTAGGAAAATACGAGCCTGGGTTGGGTAGGAGGGAAAGAAATAGTGTTGCAGTCAGCCCGTTGGACCTCTGAGGAAATCAAGGAAGTTAAAAAGGGAGAAGAATAGGCATGGTTATTAGGTGGAGAAGACAGCTTGCTGAGGTGGGTTGGGGTCTACTCTAGGTAGCCCAGTCAGTATGCTTCTACGGATGTCATTTGGTACCTGTGCAAATTTACCTGTGGGATAGATTCCTAGGAATGCAGCTGCATGGTCAAAGCGTATGTGCGTTCTTAATTTCTCCATAGTTATTGCTGAGTTGCTCCCTATAAAGGTTGGATCAATTTACATTTCCATGAGCAATGTATTCCTAGAACTTAGACACCTTTTCTTTTCCCCTTTTCTTTTAGCATCCCGTTATGGACAAGAAATACGATGCCAGTCCAATTCTCATTTCTTGGTAACTTACTTGGTTTACCTCTCAGAAAGCTGTTACTGTTGTTCAGAAATTCTACCAGTACTTGTCTGTGTTGGTGTCCTTCAGTTATTACTGCAGGGCACTTGGTGGATTTCACAACCTGAAGAGTCATCTTTGCTCAGGTCAGCGAACATTTTCTCTTATTTCTTGGATTATTCTCTCAACTCCATTCTCTCTGTTCTCTCTCCCTGGAACCCCTGTTAATAGTGTAATGGAACCACTGAATCTACCCGCTAAGCCTTTTAGTTTTTCTCATACTCTTCAGCTTTAGTTTTCTGCATGGTACTAAGAAAGAATCCCTTGATTTTGTTTGTTTGTTTTTTTGCGGTACGCGGGCCTCTCACTGTTGCGGCCTCTCCCGTTGCGGAGCACAGGCTCCGGACGCGCAGGCTCAGCGGCCATGGCTCACGGGCCCAGCGGCTCCGCGGCATGTGGGATCTTCCCGGACCGGGGCACGAACCCGTGTCCCCTGCATCGGCAGGCGGACTCCCAATCACTCGCCACCAGGGAAGCCCAAGAACCCCTTGATTTTATTTTCCTGCGTTTTTATTATGACCTCAGCCCATCCCATGAGCTTTTTAAAAGTGGCCATGATATTTAAAATTTTCAAGTTCTCGGGGCTTCCCTGGTGGCACAGTGGTTGAGAGTCTGCCTGCTGATGCAGGGGACACGGGTTCGTACCCCGGTCCGGGAGGATCCCACATGCCGCGGAGCGGCTGAGCCTTCGCGTCTGGAGCCTGTGCTCTGCAACGGGAGAGGCCGCAACAGTGAGAGGCCTGCGTACAGAAAGAAAGAAGAAAAAAAAAAAAAAAAATCAAGTTCTCGGTTGCTTCTTGTTGGAAGAGGGCGTGGGGAGGATGTGATCGCTGGTTGACTCAGGCTATCCGAAGCTCCTCCCCTCCTCCCCTCCTCCTCTCCTCCCCTCCTCCCCTCCTCCTCTCCTCCCCTCCTCCTCTCCTCCCCTGTCCTTGTAATATACGTTCCACCCTCTGCTCTTGTAGCCTGAGCCATTTCAGGGACACATCCTTGAGAGAGTCAGGTGTGTTGAGACCATCTGGGCTGAATATGTGACTGAACTCTGTTAAGGCCTCTGTATAAACTTTTAAGATTCTGACGGGCCGGAGTGGAGATTGAGTCATCTTGCGGCGCCCAGACAAGCCTCCTGGGTAATTCCCTTGCTGCTTAAACCTGCCACCTACCAATCTGGAGTGGCTGTTTCTTTCTTATGTCTCTCCTTGCCCTCCCTGTACCAGGGCTGGTTTCAGATTTCACCTAGGGGACTCCTTTTTTAGAGAAGCCTGTTATTTCTAAATGGATATAAATCTCACTGAAAAACTTACATTTTTTTCTTTTTTCTGTACTGACTGACACTGTTTCTTGTGAAGTTAATTTTTCTGGTTGTTGAGTTTGGTAGTTTTCCTTCATTTTGTTGATTTTCCTCTAATACATGAGGGTTCTTGGTGTTCTGTCCATATTTACACATGTTGCTCTAGATTGATCAGTATTGGTTAGTTCAAGCATAGTTCCTGCATCCTAGGAGAGAATCCCTGTTTCCTTGGCAATGAGTAAATGTTTTGATGATAGGGCTTCTGAATCCAGCACTTAGTGGGGGAGGCAGAGCCTATATGGCTGCGTGCCGTTTCATTTAGGGTGTGTGGGTAGCTCGTTTCTTGGGTGCAGGGGCTTCCCTTCCCTCATAATGGCCTTACATGACTCAAGGCACTGACCTCCTTCTCCCACCACGAGGGACCTTCTGAGGGTACTTGTCAGAACTGCAGTATTACGTGTAGAGTTGTGAATGCTTTTGAGTCTGTAGCAAATGCCACAGCCATGGTTCTGTGGTTAGGGGATCAGTCCAGCTCATTTCTATTCCTTTAATCACCTGTTTACTTACTGTCTTTCCTTTTCCTACCCCCCATGGCTCTGGTTTTGGGATTATTTCAGGCTTCTGAGAAAATTCACGTTTTCCTGCATTTTGTCTTGACAGGTTTACAAATTCTTCAGCATTGTTGAGATTTTCTGTCAATTTGACTTGCTTTATGTCTTTCAGGATTTCCTCACTGCTCTGGTCCTCTGATGATACCTTTCTCAGCTTTCTAGGACTAATAAAGATTTATTTGCATTGTTCTCTTTCTCCTGTACTTTTAATAGGATTCCAAAACAGGTGTGTGTGTGTGTGTGTGTGTGTGTGTGTGTGTGTATTCTCTGTTAGTAGTGAAATAATTTTGGTTTTCCAAATTTGTAGCTATTTTAAGAGAAATCTAATATTTTTCCTAGCTTTAATGAGATATAATTGACAAATAAAAATTATGTATATTTAAGGTTACAACATGATGTTTTGCTGTATGTATACACTGTGAAATGATCACCACAGTCAAGCTAATTAATATATCCATCAACTCATATAGTTACCGTTTTCTTGTGTGTGTTAAGAACACTTAAGATCTGTTCTCTTAGCAAATTTCAAGTATGCAATACAATATTATTAACTATAGTCACTATACTGTACATTAGACCTCTAGAGTTTATTCATCCCGCATAACTGAAAGTTTGTACCCTTTGACCAACATCTCCCCATTTCCCAGTCCCCCACCCACCAGCCCCTGGCAACCACCATTCTACTTTCTGCTTTTATGAGTTCAACATTTTAGATCCCACATATGAGTGAGGTCATGCAGTACTTGTCTTTCTGTCTGGCTTATTTCACTTAGCATAGTGTCTTCTAGGTTCGTCTGTGTTGTTGCAAATGGCATTATTTCCTTCTTTTTTAAGAATGAATAATATTGCATGTATACACCACATTTTCTTTATCCATTCATCTGTCCATGGACACGAGTTGTTTCCATATCTTGGCTATTGTGAATGATGCTGCAGTGAACATGGGAGTGTAGCTGTCTCTTTGAGATAGAGATAAATCTAGTGTTTTAAAGGCCAGCCTGCCTCTCTTTGTAATTTATGAGGTAATATTTAAAATTCTTTTTTAGGTTACCCCTCAACATAAATTGAAGTCACTAATTGTGAAATTGATAATTATACAGAGAAGTGGCAGTGTCAGAATTTTACCAAGATTTCTCATTTTCACTTTTCATAACATAATTTTCATCACTTAGATTCTCATTTCACACTTGAAATGCCAAAAGTGGGGGAATATTGTCTCCCGTAGTTTTTAAACATGATTTATGGAAAAAACACCTACTTATTTGCTCTTCATTACTTTAACTTTCTTTAAGAACGTGTTATTTATCACCTACTACAATTTAGACTGAGGAACAAAACAAGCTCGTGGACCCTCTGACTCATGTTGTTTTGTGTTAATATATTGGTCCCAGATTAGATTGCAGCTTTATTAAGAATCCCTATGCTCCTTTGAAGAATTGCCTCACTTTCTTTTTTTTAAAGCAGGCAAAGCCTTTTAAATCCATAAAAGATGCTAAAATTATGATTGATTCTTATGCTTTTAAAATCTCCAATCTTTTTTCTCATTTTGAACTGGAAAAACATATTGACTTTTGGGGGTTAGAGATGTAGGAACATTCATATTTATTTAGCTGGAGAGAGAAGATTATGAATGTGAAATTTCAGAGCCATATTTTAGTCAACGGGTAATGGAATTGTAGAGCCGAAAGGCATCTCCAGATAGCTTTGTGGTGATGTGTGAAGAGCAGAGAACCAAAGTCAGAAAAGCTGAGGTCGTGTTCCTGCTTTCCACTTCCTCACTGTGTGACCCAACTCAACTGACATAAATTCTTTAAACGTAAATTTCCTCATGTGTGAAAGCAAGATAATCCCTGCCCTGTTAATTGTATTGCTTTATTGTCAGGACCAAATGATACAGTCTACAAAAAGTCTATTGGGAACTGTAAGCTCCTGTTCAAATGTATGATGATTTTTTTATGAAGTAGAAAACAAACCCCTGTTCATGAAGGGATTTGCCTAAATTTACCAGCTGATTAGTGGTAGAGCCAGGTCTCCTAAATCAGTCTATAGTCTTTCCACTGGAGTATAACTTTTAAAACTTGCTCATCTGCTTATCTAGATACTCAGAGAACTTACCCAAACTCTAAAGTTATGCCACTCTCCATAAAGACATGAACTTCTGAATCTTACTAATGTCTTTTCCTGGATAAGAGGAAGCAGTTGGTTTATTTTGATGGACCTTGTTCTGTCTGTAGTGGCAGGATAATCACCTAAAGCTGGTTCTGTTTCTTTTTTTTTTTTTAAACTAGTTATGTTGTGATAAAAATCTCCAATTTATACGTAGAGCAGTATTTCCCTGCCTTAAGTCAGCTTCTTATCATGATTTTACAGCACGCTTCTTCTATGGATCTTTTAAAAAATATATTAACTTGGGGCAATTCCCCAGTGGTCCAGGGGTTAAGACTCCCCACTTTCATTGCTGAGGGCAGGGGTTCGGTCTCTGGTCGGGAAACTAATATCCCACGAGCTGTGCGGTGCAGCCAAAAAAAGAAAAAAATTAATCTGGAGCAAAGCGCTGCAGAAATGGCTTTTATTTTTTATTCTTATTTAGTAAACTATATAGAATTCCCCACTCACATTGTACTTTGCCAAACGACTGTGAAATTCTTGATTGTTTTGTTTCCTTTTATAGCTGCTTTTACAAAGTAGCAAAAACAGCTGGAGGGTGACTTTCCACCTCAGTCTAAGGTTAGCTGGAACAAAATGGTCCCAGTTCTCTTCCAGAGTTCTCCAGATAATTAAAGGGAAGCTGAGTGCCTCATGTTTAATAGAATCATTTAGGTTCATTAAATAAAAGGGTCCAGGATAAGGAACTGAATATGCAGATTCAAGATACAATTAATTGAAGCTTACAATATTGTTCACTTAAGCAGATGTGGGAAAACGAGCAGTAAGTCATTCCAATAGAAAAAAGTGAAGATTCATGTCCAGCTAAGGAGAAGAAATGGAGAAAAAAATATGAAAAATTGACAGTCTTTTCATATAATATTTTTAGGACAAGAATGATGCAAATTAGGAAGTTTGGAAGCTGTTAAAACAATAAGATCTGCTTTCAAATTTGTAGAAAGAGCAACTTTTTTTTTTTTTTTTTGGCTGAAATATGTATTTTCCCATGGATTTATTTTCATTATTAAGGTGAGGACTTGGCATGCAGATGGTTTCGATATCTCTCATTATCAGGAGGAAAGACTGAATTTTTAAAATAAACTTTAATTTTAGAATAGTTTTAGATATCAGAAAAATTGTTATGATAGTACAAAGGGTTCTCATATATTCCACATCAGTTTCCCGTTTTGTAACATCTTACGTTTGTGTGGTACATTGTTCACAATGGATGAGCCAGTATTCATATATTAGTATTAAGTGAAGTCCATTCTTTATTCAGATTTCCTTAGGTTTTTTTTTTCTTTTATCTAATATCCTTTTCTGTTCTTTTATCTAATATCCTTTTCTGTACCACATTATGTGTTGTTGTCGTGTCTCCTCTACCACATTACATTTTGTTGTCAAGGAAAAACAGACTTTCCTTGTTTTTGATGACCTTGACAGTTTTGAGGAATACTGGTCGGGTGTTTTGTAGCATGTCCCTTAATTGGGATATGTCTGATGTTTTTCTTACGGATAGACTAAGGTTATGGATTCTTGGGAAGAAGAACACAGAGGTAAAGTACCATTTTCGTTTCTTCATTGTAAAGTTGCTCCTTCTACCCCTTTCCATACTGTGTTCTTTGGAAGGAAGTCACTATGTGCAGTCCACACTTACGGAGTAGGGAGGAAAGACTTAATTTTAACTATAATAAAAAATCATTATCGTTGGCAAACATTCTAATCTTAAAGTTATCAATATCGTAAGTGCATTTGGCAGGCTCCTTTGACCGGTAAACTTAAGAGATGCGTATTTTGCAGCTAACATTTTTTTTTTTTTCTTTTTGCAGTACGCAGGCCTCTCACTGCTGTGGCCTCTTCTGTTGCGGAGCACAGGCTCTGGACGCGCAAGCTCAGTGGCCATGGCTCACGGGCCCAGCCGCTCCGCGGCATGTGGGATCCTCCCTGACCGGGGCACAAACCCGTGTCCCCTGCATCGGCAGGCCGGACTCTCAACCACTGCGCCACCAGGGAAGCCCTGCAGCTAACATCTTGGTAGGCAAAATGAGTGGCCGTATTTCTTAGAGGCAGAGCCTCCTTTAGGCAGTTTTCTTTGTCTTTGGGAGATGGCCAGAATTACAGGCTCTGCAAATTCAATTTACCACTGCTACCCCTTCTCTGAGATATTTCAGGGCCTACCCACTCTTGAGTCACACCTGAGCAAACATCGAAATCACCTCGAGGGCTTGTTAAAATACTGATTTCAGGGCTCCACCCTCAAAGTTTCTGACTCAGTTAAGTCTGGGGTGGGGCCATAGGATTTACATTTTTAACAAGTTCTCAAGTGATGCTTATGCTGGCAGGCAGCGCTTTGAGAACCACCACTATAGCACTCACCTGAGCCACATTACCTTAGCCCTGTGCTGAGCCGCTGCCTCAGAATTCCAGTTTATTGTTAGGCCTTTATCTCTCACTGAGGGCTGCTGCAAGAAACAACTTTTGATATCTGTCTGCTTAAGACTTTTCTGTAAAGCTGATTTTATGGTCCCTGCTATTGGACATAGTTTCGTCTACATAATGCCCCCTTTGAATTCGTCCACCCTGAAAACCCTGTCTTCACTAAGAAACTGACGTAGGATCTGTTCTGGGAGAAAGAGTGGTATGGTATGTTGCTTTGGGCTCTGGAAGGCTTATATCTCAATTAACACAACTGTATTGACTCCTCTTGTTCCTTTGTTTCTTTATTCCTTCCTATGATGGTGCCTGCTCCAGTTTGTTAAATAATTTTTGTATTTGTACTATTATATAAACAACATATAATTCTTTTTGGAAATTAATAATATAATACTGACTGGCATATACTAAATGCTTACTCATTTAACCTTTGCATCCACCCTAAGATTTAAAAACATTTTTTTAAATTGAAGTATAGTTGATTTACAATGTTGTGTTAGTTTCTGGTGTACAGCAAAGTGATTCATATATATATATATATATATATAGACACACACATACATATACGTGTGTGTGTGTATGTATGTATTCTTTTTCATTCCACCCTAAGGTTTAGATTCATTATTTTTCCCATTTTACAGATGAGAAAATGAAGAGTCAGGTGACTCATCTTCCTAAAGGTCCCCCAACTATGGAGTGGTAGACTGGGGGCTGAAACCCACATCTCTTACTCTCAGCTGGTGCTTCTCAGTTCTCCTGAACTTAGGAACAAGAGGCCGCCGTGGTTTAGAACAGAGAACGCAGGTGGCCATTTGCTGCTTATATCACTGGAACCTGGTGCTTCTTCCAGACTTGGCTTCTTCATTCCTACAATGGCGGATAATAATGCTCTCCTCACGGAGCAGGGTTGAAGAAAATCGTGGATATAAAGTACTTTTAGAATGCCATGTTCATGGTAAGTACTCAACAGATATGTTCTTTCAAACCAATTGCCCACATGAAATTATTATTTCATTTAATTGTGTAACTAGTAGCACCTGAGTTAGGCATTCTGTTTGTAAAGGAATAAATTAAGAATGAATGAAGAAACTATTGCTAACTTTACTCATATTGGCACTGAAGTTTTTATCTATACTTAAAATTCTCTTTTTTAAAGTTTTCTATTATATACAGATTTAAAAATAAAAAGTTTAAGAGGCCAATATGGCAACTTAGAAAAACCATGCAACTTAAATACAGGATTGTTATTCTGTCTTTGAATAAAGTAATTCCAATGCTTGAGGAACCTAAATTGAGCCTGTTCCTGAGAAGCACAGGTCAGAGAACTGAGTATAGTACATCAGGCTGTGAAATCTTTGATTTGCTACCAATTTTTTTTTTTTTTTTTACGGTACGTGGGCCTCTCACTGTTGTGCCCTCTCCCGTTGCGGAGCACAGGCTCCGGACGCGCAGGCTCAGCGGCCATGGCTCACGGGCCTAGCCGCTCCGCGGCATGTGGGATCTTCCCGGACCGGGACACGAACCCATGTCCCCTACATCAGCAGGCGGACTCTCAACCACTGCGCCACCAGGGAAGCCCTGCTACCAACTTTTGTAGTCATATAGTCAAACCCTCAATTATCTGCTTTGTGGTTTCGTGTAAAATTTTTCCCACGGAATTCTTTTTATTTTTTTTTAAAGTTATTTTATTTATTTATTTTTGGCTGCATTGGGTATTCGCTGCTGCGCGCGGGCTTTCTCTAGTTGCAGCAAGTGGGGGCTACTCTTTGTTGTGGTGCGCCGGCTTCTCATTGCTGTGGCTTCTCTTGTTGTGGAGCACAGGTTCTAGGTGTGTGGGCTTCAGTAGTTGTGGCATGCGGGCTCAGTAGTTGTGGCTCACGGGCTTAGTTGCTCTGTGGCAAGTGGGATCTTCCCGGACCAGGGCTCAAACTCGTGTCCCCTGCATTGGCAGGTGGATTCTTAACCACCGCGCCACCAGGGAAGTCCCCCCATGGAATTCCTTGTCTTTACCTTTAATGTTTTGGTGTTTTTTTTTTTAAAACACAAACCGAATAGCAAATATATTAAATTTCATTACCTAGTAAGTCCATTCTTATTCATTATCTTGTCTGAGCCACACAACAACCCTTCCATTTCCTTCTGTTGATTTGTATTTTGCCCCTTCTTTATCTGGTTGTTACTTTGCTTATGTTCCAGCTTGACTTTTTTTCTTTGGAGCAGTGTTCTGTTTCTAAAATCACATTAGTTTTGAGATGTGAGGATTTTTGCTCTCACTGGTTTTTGACATCAGCCTGAGCATATGAATTGATTTTAGGAGAAACCAAGCAGAGGCTGGAGTGGAAAATGCAGGGCCCAGTGCCTCTGAATCAGGTCTCTCCAGCATGGGATAAATTCCCCTTTACAAAATGTTTTGGAAGCTAATGTCTAGGAAATAAGATCTTATAATAATAAGGCAGTGATAATTTACTATTTATAATAATTCATAGGTGAAAAAATGCAGTCTGAAGTCAAATATAATTTATAAAAGGCCTCTATTCCCAGACTGTCTACACGTCCACGCTCTTCTGTTCGTACAAGCAATCCAGAATTGACTAATGATGTACAGTGTTCCTCTCTTTATAAATCGGACATTTGCATTCATCATTCCTTACCATTCATTCTTGATTGGGAGAGCTGGCTCATTTCATTGCTAAAAATTCCCAGAGATGAAAATGCTGTCTCTTTTTTGCTTAGGCTCTTATCTGAAAACATTTTCTTGAAGTTTTGACAGCTGCAGACAAAGTAGCGAGCGGTACAGTAGGAAGAGCATAAGCTTTGGAGGCAGATAACGAGCTTTGAAACCCTGAGCAAGTTACTCACGCTCTCTGTGTCCACTTCCATATATGTAAACACACACACACATAATAGTACATACTTGTCAAGGCTGTGGTAAGGGTTGAATGAAATAACACATACACAGAGCCTGGGATGGTGTCAGGGATATATGAGGTGCTCAAAAATGTTCATTTCCAAAAAAAAAAAATGTTCATTTCCATTCCTTGGTTTTAATGTGTATTAAATGCCATTGGTTCTATGTGAATATGCCTCAAAGAAGGATGCCTTGCAGCCTTTTCTACCTGAAGGAAATGGGAGAACACAAATAAGTGCTCTTATAAGAATCAAAACATCTCACCCCTTCCCATCATTCATAAATGACAAATGTTGTTAAATGATAAACTGATAGGTACGTTTCCTTTCACAGAAATTATACTATCTAGGGGATTTCTAACAGCCTGAAGTCTAGTCGACACTCTATGACTAATATTTAAGATAAATAATAGACAACAAAATTAATAGCTGGCATTTTAAGTGCTGCAACTTGTCACCAAATACCATAGCTCCTTAAACCACTAGCTGCCACCTCGTGTGATTGGTAGAACAGTACTGTACTATGCCCGGTATTGTTGAAACGTTCTATAACACTCAGACAATTCTCTGGCCTGTTTTTGGTGCTCCATTTAACGTTTTGCCAAATCTGAATTACTGGGGTTTGAACTATTCAAATGCTACCTCATGCTAGCTTTCAGATTGATCCTAATTGCATTAATGGATAGTAATTTCCCCATCTAAAAATTGGGGGGAGTAATTTAGTCTTGGTAAGACTTCTGAAGCCACCAAGGTGCCACCACCTGAAGACTTAGTGCACTACAGTGACATAAAAAATGCACACTAGAACTCTGAATTTTAAAAAGAGGTTTACTTATAAACCATATCTTTTGTGACAACAGTTTTCTGAAGCTGTTGGGAAGTAATACTCCCATGGATAGATGGAAGATGTGAGAAATCAGGAAGAAAGCTTATGTTGAGTATGGAATTTTCCTAGATAGCCTATAGAGCCCACTCTCCTCTGTCATTTCTCCAGTGTTACCGCCTACTAAATCAACATATTCTGGAAGGCTCCTAAGGGTTAAATGGTCTGTCAGGCATTGTGTGTGTTTAGGGGAAAAGGATAAGATAAGACAGGAAAGACAGTGTCCTTGCTCTTGTATGACTTTGCGTTTTAATTTGAGACATAGCTTGTACCTCCCAAATAATAATTCACTGAGAGTGTTAGCAAAGTGAAAGTGTAGTTATTCTCATAAGTGGTTGGAGAGTATGAGAGATGATACAAGCTGTTTATAGCTTGTATACAGATACAGAGAAAACATATTTTAAAAGTACATGACTTTTGACGGAGCGTTGCCGTTGCTAGGAATTTGTTGTGTGGATATATTTGCACACATATGCAGAAATTTACGTGAAAGGTTGTTCTTTGTAGTATTATTTGTAATACAAGCAGAAGCGACCGGAATGTTCATTAATGCGGGACCGGTTAAACGAATCATGGTCCAGCTTGGAAACAGAATACTAGATTGGAAAGAATAAGGTAGCACTGTAGGTACTGACATGAAAGATGTCAGACAGAAGTTTTTAAGTGAAAAGAAAAGGTTGAAGAAAAGATGTATATTATGGATATATATATATATATATATGCATGCCATATACACTAATACAGAGAGAGAATTTATGGAAGGATAAGCTATAAAATTTTACTGCTATATTTTAGCAATATTATCTCAGTAAAGTAGGATTATAGGGACAGAGAGGGGTGGGACCTTTTATCCTTATTTTAGACCCTTTACTGTTAAGTTGTTTACATAAGTGTATGATTTTTGTGATTCTAAAAATATCGAAACAAGTGAATATGTTCTAAGAGAAAGTAATGAAATAATCAGAAGCAGATGGCATCAACGAAGAAATATTGTTCTTATTAATGATGATTTAATGGAAATATGCAGAGTGTTTACTATGCCAAAAGCCGAACATTGAACATACATTATCTCCTTTAATTTCTCATACCTGCATACTGATTTAAAACTAGGGAACTAAGGCATTGCAAAGTTGAGTAACTTGCACCAGATGAAACAACTCACACACAGCTAAGTGGCAGAACCTGGGTCCGACTCCAGTGTCTATGCTGTTAGCTGCTAAGCTGTGCTTCTGTTC
The DNA here is from genome assembly GCF_937001465.1 of Orcinus orca. Classification (NCBI taxonomy): domain Eukaryota; kingdom Metazoa; phylum Chordata; class Mammalia; order Artiodactyla; family Delphinidae; genus Orcinus; species Orcinus orca. Next base: position 22,180,661 of record NC_064580.1, read on the forward strand.
TGTTCTACAGCTTTCTCCATTCCTGTGATACCTGTTCAGGCAACTAAGGCTCCTGGAACATGATAACCATAATCACATTATGGGGCTGGGAGAGCAGAAGGAAGGGCTATCTGACTTTCAGTGTTATTTTGGAGCAGAAAGGAAGGCTTAATTTCTGTAGGGTTTTCCCTCTGAAACCATCAGTTTTTAAATAAGGGGTGTGCAGGCCGGAACATTGATATTTTCAGCAATTTGTAGTAATTTCTCAGCTTTCCTAGGATTGGTCACTTTGCTACACATACATGCTTAGAACAGATCAAGAAGCAGCGTGGGTGGAGGCTGAGCATCAGACTAATCCTGAATAGGTGTGTATTCACCCCCGAGGCGCTTGTAGCTTCACACAGATAAGACGAGTTAAGGTGGGAAACTTGTTCTTTCGCTGCTGCTTCTTTTTTTTTTAAATTTTAATTTATTTTTGTTGGCGTTGGATCTTCGTTAATGCACGTGGGCTTTCTCTAGTTGTGGTGAGCGGAGTCTACTCTTTGTTGTGCTGCCCGGGCTTCTCATTGTGGTGGCTTCTCTTGTTGTGGAGCACAGGCTCTAGGCATGTGGGCTTCAGTAGTTGCAGCACACGGGCTCAGTAGTTGTGGCACACAGGCTTAGTTGCTCCGTGGCATGTGGGATCCTCCCGGACCAGGGCTCGAACCCGTGTCCCCTGCATTGGCAGGTGGATTCTTAACCACTGTGCCACCAGGGAAGGTTCTTTTGCTTCTAACTGACATTGTAACTGTAGTCTTGGATACTGCAGTGGGAAGATAGCGTCCCTCAGCTTCCAGCCACTTTTCATTGCAGAGTGCCCTCTGCTGAAGAAGCGGGGAGGCTGATGAATTTTGCACTTGAATAGCATAGTACGTTTTCCCTCGTTGTTTCTATTGTAGGGGAAGAAAAGTAATTTTCCCTCTACCCTTCTATGTTCTTGGCTGGGATAAAAAGACAGATTAACAGGTGAAAAACAAACAGAAGTTTAATAACATGTATACTTCCTCGATACATGGGAGATACCCAGGGAAACTGAGTAACTCCCCAAAATGGCCTGAACCCCACCTTAAATTAACATCTCCAGCCAAAGACAAAAGGAGATACTGGGGGAGAGGGGAGCCAATTATGGGAGGTTTTCAGGCAAAGTACAGTAAACAAGGGTAAGTTTGTAATGCAGATTTAAATCCTTCCCTTCTCCTTTGATAAGAGTTTCCATTTTTATATATATATATATATATACACACACACACGGAAATAACAGAACATGGTGAATGGAAGCAGACTTTGCTACCCCTATATATATATATATATATATATATGTATGTATGTGTGTGTGTGTGTGTGTGTGTGTGTATATATATATATATATATATGAGAGTAATTAGACTCACCTGTTATTAGCACAAACTTATATTTGACTTTAAAGTACACCATACAGGACACTCTGCAAACACAAAACCAAAACCAAACTAAACACAACAACTATGAATGAAATCACCTTGCTTCTTATATATTTTTATCTTAAAACAGCATTTACACTTTTACTTGTCACGAATCAAAAGCCCATCGAAATGTCCACTTGCTGCGATGTTCCATGAGGTTCACAGATGCTTCTAGTTTCTTTTTTACATGCTTTTCCAAATTCTTTGCAAACCCTTCGATCTGCCTTTTTTCTCACCCTGGCTCTGAGACCTATGTCACTTTACTGTAGAAGTTTTACAAGTAAACCTACTTTGCAGATTTATAAAATCCTTTATAGAGTGAATGATACGTTGCATGTCTGGTTTCTCACCCCAAACTACTACACATTTCCTTTAGTCTTTTGCATAATCTTTGTGAATTATGCATGTAGATGCTGAATCTAAGCTGGTCTTAAAGTCAAGCCATGTTTTTAGCAAAATTTACCCAAATGCTTACAAACGTTACCATTAGTAGCAATTAAATAGAAATGGGACATTCTCCGTAGCCCTTCAACCTGGCTTAATGTGATAAAAAGGAAACATCTGAGGTAGATATTTATTAACATGATTGCCTTTCTTTGGGCGAGCATCTTTTATAAAGCTGATTAATGCTATACGCCACACCAAAATTTTCTAAAATGGATTAGAATACAGAATTATAAGACCGTGAATTGCAAGTTTTTCATATTTTATTTTTTACTTTATATTTTCATTAGTGTAGAACCTCATATAGTTAAAACACCACCAAGCACTCTCTATTTAAATCTCATGGCATGTCAGACATTCCAAGTAAAAGTTAGAACCCATTATCTGTTACCTCATTTGATGATAGGGAATTTTAATTTTGGAATGTCCTGGAGCTCTGGGAAAGCGGGGTTGCATAACTATAGGTGCAGCTTTCTCAAGGTTTCTTTTCCTGGGGTGCTGGTTAATTGCATTAATTATCTTCAACTTCCATTATATTACCAGTGAATTAAAGGCTTGAAACATCATTTATGGCTGGTTTTCTTCTTTCTAAGGGCCTTTTTGAGTTTATTGAACATTCATAGCTATTATAATAAGGGCAAACCCCATTATGTTCATGTTGCTTTTTGTTTCATTTTTTTTGATAGTTTCTTTTTTTTCCTTTTTTTTTTAAATTTATTTTATTTTTGGCTGCATTGGGTCTTAGTTCCGTGGGACGTTCCTTGCGGAATGCGGGATCTTTCGTTGCATTGCACAGGCTTCTCTTTAGTTGTAGTGTGCAGGCTCTAGAGCCACTGGGCTCTGTAGTTGTGGCTCGAGTGCTCATTAGTTGCGATGCCACGGGCTTAGTTGCCTTGTGGCACGTGAGAATCTTAGTTCCCCGACCAGGGATCAAACCCACGTCCCCTGCATTGGAAGGCGGAATCTCAACCACTGGACCACCAGGGAAGTCCCCTCATTTTGTTTTGTTTTTACTTATATTTAAGTCTTAGTGCTAATATTGGAAATGTGCTGCTTGGCATGATTTTAAAACAATTTATTCACGAAAATATTTTTGTTGTTTTCTCTTCTCAACTCATAAATATATTTGCTTTAGTTTACAAATTTACTAAAAGTGTATTGTTTGGGGGAACGTGTCAAAATATCTTCAGATATCTTCCATTATATTCTTTGTTGCTTAGTTGTCTTTGTTTCTGCTTTATTATTAAGAGGTTTTCTTTTACTTTAAGAACTTGAGGGCTTCCCTGGTGGCGCAGTGGTTAAGAATCTGCCTGCCAATGCAAGGGACATAGGTTCAAGCCCTGGCCTGGGAAGATCCCACATGCCACGGAGCTACTAAGCCCATGTGCCACAACTACTGAACTTGAGCTCTAGAGCCCGCAAGCCACAACTACTGAGTCCATGTGCCACAACTACTGAAGCCTGCGTGCCTAGAGCCTGTGCTCTGCAACAAGAGAAGCCACGACAATGAGAAGCCTGCGCACCGCAATGAAGAGTAACCCCCACTCGCCACAACTAGAGAAAAGCCTGCTCACAGCAACGAAGACCCAACACAGCCAAAAATAAATAAATAAATTTATATTTAAAAAAAAGGAATTTGAAGTCTGTCCAAGCAGTGCATTAAATGATTCTGAATCATCATGATCCAGTGTTTTGTTTTCTTCTCCCAGAGATGGCCAGCCTGAAATGCATGATTGTTGTACATTTGCGACCTGCCTGTAACCCCCTCCTTACATCCCGACTAGGAGAGATCTCAAGCCTCTCTTGATCTAGGGTTAGGAAGTGAAGAAGTTGGTTGGTTAGTAAGGATGAGTAAGAGTTTTCTGGAAAGCTGGGTGCTTCTAATGTTTGTTTGGAAGTGTTGGCAAGGAAAAATTTCCCTTTACCCTTTGAGGTTCTGGCTGGTGTAAGAATTAATTTGACATGAGACAGATTAACAGGAGAAAATCAAACAAAAGTTTAATAACATGTATACATGTTATTAAAACAGGAGAACTGAGTAACTCCCCCAGATGGCTGAAGCCCTCACCTTAAATACCATCTTCAGCTAAAGGCAAAAGAGGATGATGTTGGGGTTAGTGGTTTGGAATTTCAAAGGGGAGGAAGAAGCATGGACATGGAAAAGCAAATGTTTGGTAAACAAATGCTTGCTAGGCCCAGCAGAGACAATGGGCCACAGAGTGGACTCTGACTTTTAGGTGCTGCCTAGTCCCCCCGCCACCTGTAGCCCATATTCTTTGCAGATAGCTCTGGTGATAGCTCTATTCCAGGAACAGGACCTCTATCTAAATTCTTTCACGCAGTTAAGGGTGAGGTAGGAAGAAAAACTTCCTGAGTCTACTGTTTCTTAAAGATAATCAGCTTGAACTAATCTTCATGCCAGAGAGACACATTGTGGAGTGGCAAATTTTGCTCCCTTACAGTAGCGTGACATTTGATATCCCTGTATCTTTTTAGCTATGTATATACAGAACGTTAAATTCTTTCCGTACTCGGTACGTTGAACATCCCGGTTTTGTTAGCTTAGAACTTTACTGACAGAAAAAGAGCAAATGAAAAGTCTATTTATACAACCTGTATTGATTTTTAATTCAAGTTGAAAGCATTTTAAACATATATAAAACATAGCAGGGTTACTTCACGTGAAGGTCTGTGCATCGCACCATTTTGGTTTTGGGAAAATATTTTGGGAGAAGTGTCATTTGGATTTTGGCAAATATAACTGGGTCAGCAACTGGGCCACCCAAGCTCTTTAGGTCTTCCCATTAGAAGAGTGTTAGCCTAAAATCAGCTTTTACTGCTAACATCCCATGGTGGCAAGCGCCTTTCCCTTGAATTGTACTTATGCAGCAGATGGTGTTGAATATATGCATATATTTTTGTGATCAATGTCAAGTTGAAGTCTGAATTAGTACAGTAGAAAAGTGTGTAATGGCAACATAGCTGTAAAGTGTTAGAGTTGGGTGTTAGATTAATTCATTGCCATGTGTCTTTATTTTGCTAATCTACTTCTGTCAGCACCACCCAAGCATTGTAAGTTCTTTTTCAAAATTCTGTGTGTGTGTGTGTGTGTGTGTGTGTGTGTGTGTGTGTGTGTGTGTGTGTATTCTAGCACAGAAAGTTCCAACAGTAGCTACAATATCTTTCCCTTTCCCTAGGAATGAAAACAAAATGGTTCTTCACATATTTCTATCGGCATATCTCATCTTTTCCTAGGTTTGATTTTATCCATAGTTTTCTGTAGCTAGTGAGAGGTTACATCACTGTGTTGGAAAGGTTATAAGGATTTTATGCTGGAACCATAAAAAACAAATCTGATAACTTTTGTATTGCTGTCCTTCTCATTTGAGCTCTCAATATTCAACAACAAAATGTTAAGTGCGAAGTTTTTGTAAATAATATTAGTTCTTTGAAAGGAAAAATTTCTGAAGAAATTTAATTAATACATGAAATAGTGGTCCTCAAAACACATTATGTGGGATCAGTTGATCAAATCTATATCATTAGCAAAAATGGTGGAATCTGCATATTCTGAAGGTAAGGTGTCATTTGCTTTGAAACGACTTAAGGGAATGATTTCTAAAAGAGTTTATATATTTACTCTAATTCATGATGAAATGAGGTTTTATTGCTTTTGGAAAAGGAGAATGATGAGTGGGCATTTACTTATTTAGATGTGAAGGGGAGCAGAATTTGCCACCCCAAAATATGTCCTTTGGCATAAAGATTATTTTGGGCTGATTATTTTTTAAGAAACTGCAGACACAGGAAAAGCTCTGAAAACCCAGTAGAAGTTACCCTTTTGTAAGAGACATTTACATTTATAAGGAAAATCTCCATTTATACTGGTTTCTCCCTCTCTATACCAGGAAAGAAGGATGACTCTAAACCTCTAGAAACTTATCACTGGACCTGGCAATGACTTAAATCTGCATAACAACCTCATCCTTGTTTACTGTGCTTTTCTGAGTGATAACTGGCTCCCCCTCCCTCAACAACTTCTTTTGTCTTTGGCTGGAGATGGTATTTAAGGGGTAGCTAGGGCCATTTCAGAGGATTACTCAGTTTTCCTGGGTATCTCCCATGTATACAGGAGGTGTCCATGTGATTAAACTTCTGTTTGTCTCCTATTAATCTGTCTTTTATTCTGGGGTCGGGAGTGTCTGCCAAAAAACCTAGAAGGGTAGAGGAGAAAGTATTTCCCACTCCCAGAGTTGTTAAAATATACATAAAGTTATAATAATAAGACCAGAATGGGAAATAGCATTATTAAATGCATTTTATGTTTTTTAATCAATTATCAAGAGTTTGTTATTTATCATAGAGCTTATCAAAGAATTCTAAATACTGCAGTAACTAAAGCTAGTATTTTTATAGTAGGCAATAAGGTTATTTCATTACTTTTGCTAGGACCCTTGCTTGTATATTTTACTTCCACATTTTTGTGTTGATGTTTAATTCCTTTCTAGACTTCATAATCTTGAATGTTTAAATATTTTATTCTATGGGAATTCCCTGGCAATCCAGTGGTTAGGACTTGGCGCTTTCATTGCCGGGGCCCGGGTTGAATCCCTGGTTGTGATCTTGGGTGGCCTCGGCCTGCAGCAGCTTGAAGCACGGTTTTGGTCCTCGGCCAGTTATCGAGGTTGGGTTGCAGGGGTGAGATCACCGAATCCTAACCACTAGACCGGTGGTCAGTGACAAGGCCCTGGCCCTGCGGCTTTGCAGAAAAGAATTCCCACGAAGATGGAAAGTAGCGAAACAAGTAAAGTATTTATTAAGAGAAAAAAAGAGTACGTGTGGATAGACACACAGGCAGGCTCAGAGAGAGAATCGCACCCTCGTGGCAGTTTAAATCACTTATATGGGGCATTTCTTCCGTGCTTCCTTTGCCCAATCATTTTGACTTGCCTGGTTCAAAGTCCGTATCTGGTGTATCTCAGGATTTTCCCTTGTGTGTGCATGCCTTTCTTAGCCAAGATGGATTCTACTGAAGAGGCCTATGGGTAAGTGAGCATTAGTGGGCTTCACTCCCCTTTTGACCTCCAAGGAGCCTTTCTGGGCATGTGTAGTCGGGGAGGTCTCCTGATTTCAAGAATGCACAAGGGACGAACTCAGACCATTTGCCCCGGGGGCCCATCTGTCTCCTGCCTCAGCCGGGGAACTAAAATCCTGCAAGCCGCATGGCGTGGCCAAAAAAAAAATGATTCTCAAGGCGATTGTGTGTGTGTGTGTGCTCGCGTGTGCGTGCGCGTGCTTTGGGGGATTTCCTATCAGAAATAGAACCAGAAATGAAGTCCTCTTTTACTTGGACTTCAAGTATCCAGAAATATCAAACCACCACCCCTGGGAAGATATTACGTTATATATGCTTTCTCTGAGTCCAAACCGTAGCTTTTGAGGTGTAAGCCCATTGCTGGTTGATGTGCTCTCAGTCCTTTTTGTTTGCCATACTGTGACATTCTAGGACCACCTGATTTTATCAGTTTAACATTATATATCTTGTTGTATAGATGGCTAGATCTAACTTTACAGATCCTGGTTGACAGTATTTCAGTGTGACCCGATAACCCAGCTTTCTCGTTTTCTCCTTTGCAACTCTGACCCATCAGCACTTGCTTCTTGGCACACGTGAATGTTGTTAGGAGTGGGTCCTTCATGCCTGGAAGTTTCTTTGCATTCTTAGAATAAAAGATGCCCTCTAAGTACCAAGTTTTACATTATCGATTGCTTGCTGGAGTGAGCTTCGTGTGTCTCCTGTCCAACCTAATTTTCTCACTGAAATACTTTGCCATCTTGCCTGCTGAGACTTCCTTTTCACTACTTTGTGTTGGCTTCTCTCCTCTCTCTGCCCATGCTGTGATAAAATCACTATGGTTAAAGCTAAAGCCAACCCTTTTAAAAACCTAATTAAGTATTGTTTTTTTCCCTATCTATGATAAAATATCACTGACCAGAAACCTAAAGAGCATCAGAGAAAAGAGAAACATGAATAACTCCCCCCAAATGTAAGGATGCACATCAGAAGGGGAAAAGCAACTCCTTGAATCATGCGGCCATGCTGGGGTACTTTCATGAGACTTATGTATAAAGTGATACTTTTGTAGCCACTGGTCAGAGCTGTAATTGGAATAGCTGTTGCTGCTAGTACTGCTGTTATTGTTGGCATCTAAATGAGAATCACTTTTTATCTCTTTGCCATAAACAGATACCATAACAAAAGTGGATTTATTCATAAATTCCACAGATTGAGAAAGACCTCAAGGCTGAAAGCAGGTCAGCCTTAGCTTCATAGGCTATAAGTGCTGAGCGTTTCAGAAAAAAAGCTTTTCCAGAAGTTTAGACAATTTTGGTGAATTATGAAATCCTTGAACTCTTATTGTCGGGTCTATAATTTTTCAGGAGGCTGGAAAATCGCCAAGAAAATGACTAAGCCGACTTCTAATGCATTGCCGTATAGTTGCTAAAGTTCAAGTGGTAAACAAATAAAGGATAGAAATGTCATTCTGGTTTCCAAATATACCATAATTTCTTTATGAGATTCCTCTTATCAGGGAACTTCCACCCCTAGGATTCTTTGACATCTAATTTGTTGAACTGTTTATAAAACATAGAAATGTGAAGATGCATTGAATGTTGTTTACAAAATATTCATGGACCAAACTAGGAAAAACTCCACCGTGAACTTCTAACTATTGAATATAGTCTGATTTTGGTACATTATCAGGGGGCTTGCTTTGATGTTTCTATACCTAGGAAGAATTGAACATGAGACTACTCTTTGTGTGGTAGATTAGATTATTCAGCAAATAATCATCCTTTTCCTTTCCATCTTCATGGGAAGATTGCATACCACTCTATCCCACTGATATTGGGCTTGGCCATGTGACTTGCTGTGGCCAATGGGATGCAGGTGAATGCAATGTGAGTAGACACTTGAAATGTACCAGTGCATTTGCGCTTGCCCTATTGTGTCTGTGCCTCTGCTGTGAAATATACATGCTCCAGCTAGCTCTCTGGTCCAAGGAAGATGCTACTCACGTGAAACGGACTTGAACCCAACATGCAGCTTAGAATTAAGCCTGAGTCCAGTTTATAACCCAATTTTTTAATTTTAATTTTTTTTATTTACTTCCTTATCTTTGGTTGTGTTGGGTCTTTGTTGCTGCGTGCACGCTTTCTTTAGTTGTGGTGCACGGGCTTCTCATTGCGGTGGCTTCTCTTGTTGCAGAGCACAGGCTGTAGGGTGCACAGGCTTCAGTAGTTGTGACACACGGGCTCAGTAGTTGTGGCTTGCGGGCTGTAGGGCACAGGCTCAGTAGTTGGGGCACACAGGTTTAGTTGCTCCGTGGCATGTGGGATCTTCTCAGATCAGTGATCGAACCCATGGACCCTGAATTGGCAGGCGGATTCTTAACCACTGTGCCACCAGGGAAGTCCCCTGAGTCCCGTCTAGATCATCAGAATTCACAGCTGATCACACAAGTGTATGAGCAAAAAATGAATGCCTATTGTTATATCTCATGAGTTAGGAGTGATTTGTTATACAAGAAAAGCTAACGGAGACACTTGGCATTAGCAATTTTAACATTTACAATTTCAACCCTCCTCACACGTCCATGAAATAGAGAAACTTGAATTTTGCTACAGGATGAAATTGAGTTTTGAGCACTCATCTAGCAGGTGGGGCCAGTACTTCCTTTTCAGGGCAATTTTGTTTCCTCTTCATTGCATGCATATTTTATGGGGGGAAATAGTGTTCTAAGGTAGTATTTGAGAATTAAGCATTTGGTCTTAACTTCTATGAATATCTAAGGTTTACCATACATTTAAGTTTAGGGCGGAGAATCTGCAATTTACATTACTTAGCTGTATACACTCCATTTGGCATAGCAGATTAGAAGGTCTCATGGCCTAATTTTTCTTCATTAATGTAAATGATGAAGTGCACATGTGTAAAACAGGGAGTCACAGTGGAGAGCTTCAAAGACCTGGTCATGCAGTAGAGGAACCTAAAGTTCCTGAAGTAGGTGGATCTGAAGTTTAGAAGAATGAGACCAGAGCATCTTTGAGCTTTTTATTTTAGTTAATTTCTCCTCAAAAGGTAAACACCTTTTCTTGTTTCCCTTTGAGAAGGCACAGAGGTAATATTGCAGACACTATCGATGCAGATACCCATAGCAGAAATCACTTATTAACACACCTTTTATTAGCTTTCCTCTTTTTGCTGTCTCTTTTCTACTCCCTCACAGTGATTTCTGGGATCACTTCCTAAACAAACTAATTGTACCCAAATCCTTGTCCTAGGGTCTGCTTTTGGGGGGACCCAAAATTCTAATTTGCCCCCTAATCTTTTTTTTTTCTGATTGATATAGGAATCCTATTGGATAGAGAAGAAAGTAGTCTTTGTTTTGTTACGGGAATTTATTGTTTAAAAAATAAGCTGGGGACTTCCCTGGTGGCACAGTGGTTAAGAATCCGCCTGCCAATGCAGGGGACACGGGTTTGAGCCCTGGTCCGGGAAGATCCCACATGCTGCAGAGCAACTAAGTCCGTGCTCCACAACTACTGAGCCTGCGTCAAGAGCCCGTGAGCCACAGCTACTGAGCCCGCGCACCTAGAGCCCATGCTCTGCAGCAAGAGAGGCCAATGCAGTGTGAAGACCACACACGGCAATGAAGAGTAGCCCCTGCTCGCCGCAACTGTAGAGAAAGACTGCACACAGCAATGAAGACCCAATGCAGCCAAAAAAAAAAACAATAGAAGAATCTCCTCCTAAATTTTAAGAAAGAATAGTCATATTATATTATAAGATACTACAGAAATATCAGAAATAAGCAATCATTCATCAATTATTCAAGCAATGTTTATTGTTTACCACTTTGTTGAGTTTATATTCCCAGTACTCATTACATAATTAGGAAAAAGTTTTAGAATCAGTGAATGAAATGTTGAGGAGTGAAATTTTTTCCTCTACCCTTATTGGTTCTTTGGTCTAATAATCAAAGTGACCTTAGATTAACAGGAGAAAAACAAGTTTAATTACATATGTATGGGGGCCCCATAAGAACATGAGACCCAAGGGCCAGCTGGGCAGTTGAGGTTTATATGCCATTCTGAGCTAAGGAATGAGATGGGGGCCTGTGGCTTCAAAGGAGAAGAGGGTAATTCACAGGATGATAAGAAGCGTAGATGCTTGGTAATTAGATGTTTGCCCTGCCACACAGATAGGTCATTCAGATAAGAGTTATCTCTGTAATAGCTCTCTCTCTGAGCCAGGCCCTTATCTTAATTCTTTGAGGCAGTTGAGGGGGAGATAAAAGCTTTTCCTGAGTCTTTTGGGTCTTGACTGTGTTCAGCTCAAAATAATCCATATGCCAAGGGGTACATTTTGGTGAAGCTTGTTCTAAACCCCTTCAGAAATAATGGATGGAACATAGTCCATTCATTTCAGGAGCTCGTAGTGTAGTTATAGAGATAGGCATGTAAACGTGCCACAACAATGTGATACATACGTGCAGTAACAGAGAAATTGATTAGGTGCTGTAGGAGCACAGGGAAGGTGTAACTAACTCAGTCTTCCCAAAGAAGATGATGGGTAAACCGGGTCTGAGAGGAGTTAGCTTAACAGGCTAGTGGATGCGGAAAGAAGTTCCAGATGGGGTGAATCGAACGGTCAAAGTCACAGAGTTGTAAGACCATGGCGCATTTGGAGATGGCAACATTTTTGGTATGTTTGAAGTATAGGGTTTATATGGCTTGGACCATTTGGGGGAGTTACTCCATTTTCCTGGATATCTCCCATTTATACAGGAGGTATGTATGTTATAAAACTTCTGTTTGTTTTTCTCCTATTACTCTGTCATTTATTCCAGGGGGTCTTAGCCAAGAACCTGAAAGGGTAGAGGGAAAATTATTCTTCCTCCCCCATAGTATATTTTATTTTCTTATTTTTTAACATCTTTATTGGAGTATAATTGCTTTACAATGGTGTGTTAGTTTCTGCTGTACAGTAAAGTGAATCAGCTATATGTATACATATATCCCCATATCCCCTCCCGTTTGCATCTCCCTCCCACCCTCCCTATCCCACCCCTCTAGGCGGTCACACAGCACCCAGCTCATCTCCCTGTGCTATGCGGCTGCTTCCCACTAGCTATTTTCCATTTGGTAGTGTATGTCGGGGAAGGGGAAGGGTAAGCTGGGACAAAGTGAGAGAGTAGCATCGACATATATACACTTCCATAGTATATTTTAAGTGGAAATTTTCCCAGAGAAGTGAAGGTCTGGGGCGTGGTCTTAGGAGATAGTAGCTGAAGGAGAATGAGGTTGGAAAAATTGTGGATCTTTGTGGCTGTAAGTTACATGAGACATCCTAAAGGGGGATGAAGTTGCCAACACGAGAGTGGGTCTTAGGTTTGAAAGGAGGACGGACTGTAAGTTCTCATTGAATATGAGGGAGCTGCTCGAGATGCAAATGTGACTCTAGGGAGGAGATGCAGAAGGAAGTAGAGCCAGGCGATACAATCTTGCAAACTGAAATGTTTCTACAGGAGGATGAGCAGAGCAGTGGTTTTCAACAGCAATAGGAAGCCGGAAGAATCTACTGGATGTACAAAGACTACTATAACATGGCTCCTGTCCTCAAATAGCTTTCAGCAAAGTGAGGAGGCAGATGCATAACAAAATTTAATGTGATGAGGCAGCTGATTACAGAAATATACACGGGATGCTAGAATGGTATAAAGAAAAAGTATTCCTTCAGTATAATGCTTTAAAGAGTTTCCCGAAGGAAATCTGTAACAGGAATATGGTAAAATGACCTACTTCAACTTGAGAGGGTTTCAAGATAAATGGTGATATCTTGGGAGAACCAGATTTTAGCTGACTGATTAAAAAAACAGTAATGAAAAGAAAAAACTAATTTTGCGAGAGAGTAGGAGAATTTTTTATTTTTTGAAAATATAGCAATGGTGTGCTGGTAAATGTTTAAAAATTGGCTCATCATTTTGAAAAAGCCGTGATTTGTAGTGTTTGCTGATTTTCATAGTATAAATACTGTGATTTTGGCTGATTTCAGGCTACCAACATAACATTACTGAATATAGAGTTGGGAGGAGATGTGCCCAACTTGCCTAGCAGGCCCATATGAGCCAGCTTCAGTACACCATTGAATTAAAGCTCCAGAAATAAAAGTTTTGGAAGATTTTCAGGTGGAGAAAGAGTTGGTTGGGGGTGAGGAGATGGCGAGAGGTGAAACTAAGTAACATTAGGTGACATAGAGGGTCTCCTTTTGTGGCAGCTATCAAGGATGTCAGGGACAAGAGGTTTGGTTGGATCAACTGTCCTCGAGGTACCAGGCACGTGCAGCCTAAAACCTGCCTTTTCTCAGGATTGCTAATATAATGGTGAAATTTCATTTTGGGGTCTCTCAAGATTTTGCCTATTGTAAGTAGGAGATGATGTTTCAAAAGCATCAACAGTGATATGGAAGCTCTCAAGGAAATAAGAGCTGGATTTATTGACCATCAGCAGGCAACCTAGTATTACTGTACATGAATGTTGCAGGCTGTGGGGTCTGTTGAGGGCTGAAATTGAACCCAGAGCCATAGCCTTGCTCTAGTACAGCAGCGTTCGCCCAACCAGGAACCTTTGTAATTCGAAAAAGGCATCATATATGGAAGCTGCAACCTGAGTACACTCCCCTTTCCAAGAATATTTGCTCTTTTAAGGAGACATCTGGAGACAAGGAGGACAAGAAATGATTTAATGCTGATAGAAATTCAGGCATTGAGGCAAGATGGCAAATAAGATGTTTTTAGTGGGAGTGTCTTTCCATAGCCTCTTAAATGATATGTGATATTTTTTCAGGTGATTGACTCTGCTGATTGTCTCCCTGTGGCCCAGTAAAGGTAACCAACTGCAAACCCAAAGTGAGTCATCTTTTTTGTTTACTCACACAAGTAATTGTTAAGTTTTTCCAAATATGAGGGAAAAATAATCATAAAGATTTTTCCCAAATTTTTATAAGGTAGAAATCAGTATATGCAAGATCCATCCATTGCAATGTGGAAACCCAGATCTCACAGATTTCTGTTTGTTGCCATTTTAGAATCGGATGGTTCTCTCTTGTGGTGACTCTGCCGGTATCTCTTCAATTGATCTTTGCTGAGGGAGTTTAATCAATGTTGCCTTGCTGGATGCTTGACCCTTAGGGTGTGCCAAATTAAATTTGGTGTTGTCTTGGATGGATTATTGAATGTTGTTTTCCTATTTGCTTTGAGCTTTTTGTTTCTATAGCAATAAAGTGAAACTCAGTTACCTTGCAGCATCTGGGCTCCAAGACTTTAAAAGTGTGTAATGATAATTAGGGACTTTTAAAGTGTAGTTCAGTCTTTGAATAAAAGATTTGTCTCATTCACTAAATATGGTTTTAGGTTGAGTTTCAAGTAAGCTCTGTTTCTCCATACTAAACACTCAGAAATGCTCGTTGCTCTAAATAGCAGCTGTTGACTAGTGGTCTGCTCAATGAGGCAGACCTGGAATGCATGGGGTCCAGGGGTCCAGGTGAATTAAAAAATAAGATAGTCTTTAAGGTGGCACAGTTAAGCTGTCAATTCACTTTATTTTGGTATTTGAAGAGAACAAATTGCTTAGTTATTTAATAAGATTAATAGCTTGGGTTCTAAGAGCCAGGAAACACATTTTCTGCTTATGCCAACAGAAGAAATCTTAATGTTAAATATTTAATATCTAAAATTGGACATTATGGAACAGTGCCAGTGTAAACCAGAGGCTTGAAGCCTTGAAGATGAATTTAGCAGGATTTATTTATAATTTTTTTTTTTAGTTATTTCTGAGACATACATTTTAAAGTAATAATTATTTATAATTTTGATTAGAAAAAGTCTGCATTTACAATGACAACTTACATTATTATGGAAATGTCCAAAGTAGGTGGCCACTTATATATTTACATAGTACTGCTTATGGTGGTTGTAGTTTTAAAAGCAGTGTGAATATAAAATTATAAAAATAATGCACTCAAAGTAGTTGCAGATATGAATCACTGTAATCCATTTAATTAACAGTGCCAAGAAAATGATGATAAATTTCCTGGTGATGGGTTTTGAAAGGTAAGATATTGGTGGATTGCAAGGAGGGTTGGAAGGCACAGTCAAAATGTCGGGCCTGAAACTTACTTATTTGTGTATCTTTGGCTGGAAAATGTGCGTCTCTTATCAGAATCAGTTATACGTTTTGGTCAGTTACAGAGCTTCAAGGGAAATACACATGGAAGAATGAAACGCTTGCAAAGCAACAGATTTACCAAATCAACCCTCTTGATCTATGGAATGGCTTCTAAGGCAGCCGAATTACTCCCAAATCCAGCTGGATGGTTTAGAGGCCCAGTCATGTTGGTTATGTGGACTAGAATTTATATGATTTTGTGCTATAAATGCTTTGTGGACGAATGAAAGACTTGTCCAACTACTCACACATTCTCCTCAACTGCTCCTTTTTCCAGGTTTTGCAGAATTTTAAATGTAATATGCATTCTCTTTCCTTAAAAGTCTGATTTTTAAACGAGCCTCTTTTTATGTATCTCTTACTTGATAGCACTAGTCTTGGTTATGAAACAGCAGTATCTAAACCCAGGGAAAACACCTTCCTCGATGATCACCCCAAATCCAATCCCCACCCTAACAAAAACCTGGCCAACTCTAAGATGCTCTGAGAAAAAAAAAATTGTTTAGTCTTAAAGGAATTGGAAAACCAAGCTATACTTGTACCTGGATTCCATAGGTAACTCTCATTTGGTATATAGCTTGTGAATTGAAAATAAGTGCAGGAAGCTTTTTATTATATGAATACTCTCACAGAACCTTCTTAATTCGAGAACTACACTACTATTAAGACAGGGTGATATGACCCCATGAAACATTGGCTGGGGGTAAAATATGGATTTTTATGTGTATAATAAAACTTGTGTAGGTTGATGGGTGCTTTTCATTTCTAAGAAAGGCAGTTTCCTATTGGATGGGGAAAAGGGAACTTAAAGGAGCAGTAAATAATTGAGTGGAATAAAACCCCCGTCAGAAAAAAGCAAAACAAAACCCCATCAGCTTATGATAGTTCATCTGACTGTTGATCACTTTTTAACCTGTTGACAGGGAGGACATCTTCAACTCAAACCTCCTTCCCTGCTTAACCGAAAGGGGATAAATATACTAACTCCTAGGAAAATATGGCAAAGTAGGCATTTTAATTGCTGTTTTAGTTTCCTAGATATATGCAGTGTAGCCTTTTTTTTTCTTTTCCTAACCACATCTGTCCTAACAGCATTACATTTTAAAGTATAATGTCCCCTTTCAATCACTGTGACTGCTAACTTTATCATCTGTGAAAGTTTCCCAGAGGTTGGTCTCTTCAGAAGCAGAGACTTTTCTTAACTGGTCTATCAAGATTCCCCCCCCCCCCCCATCAGGGGATTTGTCTAAAAACAGAGTTATTTTTACATTTTTTTTTCCTTAGACACTTTCTAAGCAGTGTGGATTTTGCCTTAGCACATTTCTTCCTTACCCTTGGGTGTTGTTAGAGTTTAGCCAGTAGAAATATGGAAGGCCCAGGAGGATTCCATGGCCTCAGGGTCATTGTAAACCACTTTTGCTATTTACATTATAAAATGAGGTGATTAAAAGCCAGTTGAGAGAAAAATGCTTCCCTGATTGTGTTGCAGGTCGCCATTACCTTGCAGAAAAAGAGCACAGCTGGGGTGAGCTTTGATGCCTTCAGGCCTGATTTTTTGATAGATTAGAAGGAATCTGTCTGAAAGTTTTATTGATAAATTTATTTTCTCCATGTGTAAGTAGCACAGTGGACAGCAGGTTTCTTCAGGTAGAGCAGCGGTGAAAAAAAAAGGACTCAAAGAGCATGTTGTAGAGAGAGTGGGGTAATTGTAAGTCAAAGGCAAGTATATTGATGTTACCATGGTACCCCTTTGGAAGTACTTAATGTCTGCAGTGTTCAATAGTGGACAGTTAGATGAGTAAGATTTAAGAGCTACTGTTTCCCTCCCTCTAGGCTTGGGAACACTCTCTATAGCTACTATAGAGCAATAAAATGAGATTTTAAAGTATCCCACATGCATTATGTATGTAACTTCTGTATTTTAACACGTAACCTTGAGGTTGGTTACTTCTTAGACCTACCTCATCCTCGTTCTTCCCCAAGTTGTCATTCAATGTCACGATTCTTTCACTTTCATGCCCTTCATCAATAAATTAGAAATTCTTTTGAGCACAGGAACCAGGTTCTTTTCTGTTCGTACCACCTGACACATGCTTTGTACCTGTTAGGCATTCAACAGAGATTTTAAAAATAGCATATAATGTGAGAATGCATTTTACAGTGTTGGGGAATTATACAGGGGATAACCTTTTATATTTAGCAATACCTGTATTATATGAATGACAAAGTGTCACACTTGGTCATTAAATGTAGATCTTTGTTGTCTTCACAGTCCTGGCCTTTTGCTCTTCTCTTTCTATTTTTTTCTCCTGCACAGCTCATCATCTCCCACAACTTGAAGCAGTCATCTCTGTATTGATGACTCTAACCTAGAGTTTAAAGCTTGCCCTCTGGTCTGATTGTGAAACCGAGTGGGACCCTGGGGGGCCCTCCTGGGCACAAAAGCCTTTCAGTGTCCCTCATTTCTGGTTTGTAGGAAATAGACTGCAGCCTCTTAGACCTTCCCTGAGTTCCAAAGGGCAGATTCAAATAGTTGCTAATCAGGGAAGGGAGGGAATGCAGAAACAATAGTGCAAAAAAAAAAAAAAAAAAAAAAAAAAAGGAAAGAAACAAACAAACAATAGTGTAGCCTTGGGGCAGGATCCTGGTTCCTTCTCAAGTAATATACATAACAAGATATCTTTGAGGGCTTCCCTGGTGGCGCAGTGGTTAAGAATCTGCCTGCCAATGCAAGTGACATGGGTTCGAGCCCTGGTCCGGGAAGATCCCACATGCTGCGGAGCAGCTAAGCCCATGTGCCACAACTACTGAGCCTGAGCTCTAGAGCCCGCAAACCACAACTACTGAGCCCACGTGCCACAACTACTGAAGCCTGTGCGCCTAGAGCCCGTGCTCCGCAACAAGAGAAGCCACGACAATGAGAAGCCCGCGTACCGCAACAGATAGTAGCCCCGGCTCGCCACAGCTAGAGAAAGCCTGCGCACAGCACCAAAGACCCAACACAGCCAAAAATAATATAAACAAACAAATAAATAAATTTATTAAAAAAATATATATCTTTGAGTTCTTCTGCAGGAACTAAGGCCCCCAACCAGGTGGAGGATGGTAACTTCAGGCTGAACAGGAGATTCCTGGAGCACTGCCCTGTTACCTCACCACCAACCAATCAGAAGAAAGTCACACACCCTGCAGCCCTCACTCCAAATTTTGCCTATGAAAACTTCTCCCCGCAAACCATCCTGGAGGGAAGAGCCACGTGTCCTTGCTTGGCCCTGCAAAAAACCTTTCTCTGCTCCAAACTCTAGCGTTTTGGTTTGTTTGGCCTCCCTGTGCATCGGGCACACGAACTTTTGTTCGGTCAGTTTCTACTTATTTCTTGCTACCACCTCAAACTCAGTTGTGTCCAGAGCTCTTGCCAGAATAAGCTTTCTCTTCCTAAATTCCCTGTTGGCCAGTACTTTTCCCATTCATCAGTTTGGAAATGGTTTTATTTTTGTTCCTCATTACTGCCTC
The DNA here is from genome assembly GCF_937001465.1 of Orcinus orca. NCBI lineage: Eukaryota > Metazoa > Chordata > Mammalia > Artiodactyla > Delphinidae > Orcinus > Orcinus orca. The sequence goes on from NC_064580.1 coordinate 22,199,368, forward strand.
TCTGGCTTAATTTTGCTACATTTTGTACACTTGTTATCTCTTGGATTAATTTCTTTTGTATTCTTGTTGTCAACCACTCATTCTAGACATGACCTCAAACCATGCTTACTTTGCAGCATCCTGATTAGTCTTTTTGGCTCAACTCACTTTCTTCTTTAGATTAGGAGTTGACAGACCTTTTCTGCAAAGGTATCACAGACAGATTAGAAAGTTGCAAGTATGTTCTACCCTTGCTTGAGGGAGGGAAACAGGAGTTGGGCCACTTCCTCCTGACTCTACTACGCTGGGGAGGAAGGGGCACAGAGGCAAGTAAAAACGTCACAAAATTTCAGCTATGTTGATTAGGTATTTGGTTGGTTGCTGTAGATCTTTGACTCGTTCCTAGAACTCTTATAAAGTCATTTTAGCCAGTCTATAGTTATTTAAAAAATGTTTCCATGGAAGAATGAAGGCCAGGAGCTTCCTAGTCTGCCAACTCACTGATGTTACTCTCAGAATGTGTTTTGAAACCGGGGAAAACAAATATGAATAAAGAAACAGTTTCATTTGGCAAGTTTGTACCATTTAGGTTCAAAGGCTCAATGAGCTTGTTTTGTGAGATGTGCTAGTAATGTTTGTGGGCCTCTTTGCCTGGAATAGAAGCAAGGCCCAGAGACCCATTTGAATATATCTGGCAGCTAGATGGAATGGGTCTGAAGGAGACCATTTACAAGAAGGAACGAGATGATCTTTGGGAGATAACTCATTCAGGGCTCCAGATTATAAAAGCCACAAGGTGTTGGAAGTGGTATATATCCAGTGAGAAGTGGTGTGACCATGGTGACAGAGGAGGAGGCCAGGTACCTTCACATAGGCTCTATCACACATGGAGGCCTCAGCAGTCACCACTGAAGGGGGCAGGTTCAAGAGGTTAAAGAAATAGTGTCAAGTGTAAACTGATAGAACTTGTTCATTAGTGCTCATGAAACACTCCTTGATGACCCCTAGAAGTAAATGGTTTTGTGGTATGTGTGGAGGATACCTATATGGGGCTAGAAATCTTAGAGCGGTGGTGAGATCCAAAGAAATTTGGTTCTCTCATGTTAATGGGATTCTCCAGACTGAGGTGAAGTCTGAGGATACTGTGTGATAATAAAATTAATTAAAAAATAAAGATCCTATGAAAATATTTTTTTCAAACCATTTTCTATGGCATGGTCATAGAAATATAGTCAATATATACATTCTGTGACACATTGGATCATTTAGAGTTTCCTCAATAGCGTGGAGTTTCTGTGCGGCCTGTGCCTTGTTCCCATCTGCCATTAGCCATTCTTGGGCAGTAGTAATGCTTAACAATAGGAAGCATTTGGGGCTAGCATTCCATTTCATTTGCAGAGTGGAGATTACTGGGTCCTCTGAGTAGATGTTTATGAAGATTATTGATCTTAGTTCAGTGCTGCCAGGGAATTCAAGTAGGGGCTCACTTGAAATGGCTAAAGCCTATATCACTTGTAGGGGATCAAAATGTAAACTAATTATATTCTGAAAGATGGTTCTGAAAAATGGAAGGTGGTAGAAAACTGCTTTGTAGAAAATGAATGTTTTGAGTCTTGAATGACAAATTTACAGTTTATAAAATCACCTATTTCTCGTAATATAGGCAAATATATTAAATTTAATTCCTACCAGGTGATAGAATCTTGACAAGTTTGCCAAGGAATACTCTGTAGATAAAATTTTAAAGGGGAAGGAAAAATATTTCTTCCTTTCACAACGCACACTTACTTTCTTGAATAGAGAAAAGATCAGGAAGATAGCTCTGAGTGCTAAAGAAATGCATTGTCTAATGTTTGTTCCCTTAAAAACAAACTTGTTTTTTGTCCATTAGAAGAAATTTATTTATGTATAGTGTTAAAAATAAAGTTGTATTCAAAATTCATCCTCTTTGTGCCTCTCACCATTCTACTTTCTTTTTCTAAGTTTTCTTTTTCCTATAATGGAAATTTATATTCTCCTTTTTTCATATAACTTAGACATGAACCTAGATGCCTGGGAGTGATTTTTTTTTTTTTTAACATCTTTATTGGGGTATAATTGCTTTACAGTGGTGTGCTAGTTTCTGCTTTATAACAAAGTGAATCAGTTATACATATACATATGTTCCCATATGTCTTCCCTCTTGCGTCTCCCTCCCTCCTGGGAGTGATTTTTATCTCCTCTCTTTCCCTCTTTTGTCCCTATGTCACAGTAGGGGCTAAGTCCTGCCATTTATGCCTCCTACAATTTTCGTGATTCTGTTCTCCCGTCTGCAGCTTTATAGAGGCTATCAGGATTTCAAACCCTTCTAGTTAATCATATGGACTCATTTCTTCTCAATTGAGCTTCCACATTCCACTTTCATCACCTCCACCATCCAATCCATCTCTACCATCGGAATCATCATTCTCAAAATGTAACTCTGTCCTATCCATTTCCTGTTTAAAAGTATCTGTTTGCTTTCCATTCACTGCTTTCAGTTCAAGCTGTTGCCCTGTGGCAGATTAAAGATGGCCACGTATTCTTTAATACTCTTCCCCTTGAGAAATGGAGTCTTTGCTAATTCCCACTGAATATGGATGGGCTCTGCGACTGTTTTGACTAAAAAAAAAATAACAGTCGAAGTAATGCTATTACAGTTTCCAGGCCCAGGAGTTAAGAGATTGGCTGTGGGTACTTCCTGTTTCTTGGACCACTCCTTCTTGGGACACTCCCTCTTGTAGCCCAGCACCATCCCACGAGAAGTACAAACCTTGTGGAGAGGCCGAGTGTGGTGCTGCAGTTGACAACTCCATCTGCACTCTCAGCATCCATCGCCAACCATGAGAGTGAGCTCTCATGAGCCTCCAGCCCAACTGATTGAGCTTTCAGATAGACTGCACCCCCCCCCCCCCCCCGGCAACATTGACTACAAAAGTATAGACCTCAAAAAAGAACTACAGGCTAAGCTCGGTCAACCTAAAGAAATGGGAGAGATATTAGTGGAGTGTTGTTTTAAATTGCTGACTTTTTTTTTTTTTTTTTTGGCCATGTTGGGCCTTCGTTGATGCGTGTGGGCTTTCTCTAGTTGCGGCGAGCAGGGGCTACTCTTTGTTGCGGTGCACGGGCTTCTCATTGCGGTGGCTTCTCTTGTTGCGGAGCATGGGCTCTAGGCATGCAGGCTTCAGTAGTTGCAGCACTTGGGCTCAGTAGTTGTGGCTCACAGGCTCTAGAGCACAGACTCAGTAGTTGTGGTGCGCGGGCTTCAGTAGTTGTGGCACACGGGCTCTAGAGCACAGGCTCAGTAGTTGTGGTGCACAGCCTTAGTTGCTCCACGGCATGTGGGATCTTCCTGGACCAGAGCTCGAACCCGTGTCCCCTGCATTGGCAGGTAGATTCTTAACCACTGCGCCACCAGGGAAGCCCTACATTGCTGACTTTTGAAGTGGCTTATCTTATGCAGCAATAGATAACTGTAGGAGTTTGACTTAAAATGTGCTTTATGATGCTGTTTTGCTGTGCTCTTCTAAACTCACATCCCACAATCATCCTACAAGCATACTATATTCCAGCAAGTCTATAAATACATGGTGAGCTCTTTTGCAACTCGATTGTTTGCATGTGCTGTGCCTTTCCCTGGAATACCTTTCTACTCCTTGCCCACCTAGAAAATTCTTATTCCCCTCACGCGTTACTTTGTGTCACCTTTTCTCTGGTGACACCTTCACCTCCCTCTGGGTTGAATTGGTTTCTCCTTCCACTGAACTCCCACCATAGCCTAGATAACAAATTTTATTACACTCTACCATAATTATTTGTGTCATTTTTTCCCCCTAACTTCCTCCTGGAGGGTAGAGATCGTGTCTTATTAGGTCTCTATTCCTGATGCTTAGCAGAGCTAGGGCATAGAGTGGACGGTGCATCAGTTCTGTGATTCTGTGTGTTTGTGTGTGTGTGAAGAGGTAAGGTATATTTGTGGGCCTGGGGCAGGAAAAATAGATTGTCTTTGGTTTTTCCTTTTTTTTTTTTTTTTTTCATTTTCATGGTTCAGTGATTCAGTGATTTTGATGTCTGATGCCAGAAATTCCTCAGGGTAATTGTAACCAGTAGGCACTCAAATTAAATTTCAGACAAGGTAAATATTAAACCAATTTGATTGTAAATTTAGAAGGTTTTTTGGGACTAGGAATATCAAAATTCAGTTATTTGTATGTTAATATTAGATGTGCTGTCAAATCAACTCAGTGATCTCTTGGTCTAATGATTAAATTTATGAAGCCACCTCTAATATATTAAATATCTTCACTTTCAGAATGTACCTATCCTAGTTATGATAGGGTAGGTAATGCTACAGTAATAACCACCACCCATGGCTTAATTCTTACTTACATAAAGTCTATTGCAGTTCTAGAGATTCTCCAGGGAAGCTTCCTTCCAAGCAGTAAGTGACTCAGAAATCCAGGTGGGTACCAACCGGTGATTTCACCTTCACGACACATGGCTCCACGTTTGCTGAAGACAGGCACAAGCGAAGAAGGGTGACGTGAGACTTTCTCATTGCCTCTGTGCGAAAGTGAGACATGTCTCTTCTACTCCCTTCCACTCAGTCCATTTGCCAGAATTAATCATGGTCTTGACTAATTGTGAGAGGGCCAGGTACACAGGGAGAAGAAAGGAGCCAGATTTGTTAAGAGCTAGTAATCTCGCCTCATCCTCAGAGTGTACTGAGAGGTTTACATTGTAATTGGTCTTTGATCTGTTAGTTTTGTAAGAACTTTGATCAGGTTGCAATTCTAGATAGACCAGAGTTCTTTTAAGATTTCCCAACCAAAATTCTGTGGTAGGTAGGAAATCAATTAAGAGCAATGGAAGAGAGAGATTAAATTTCTATACTGTGAAAGAGATGACTGACCAGTAAGAGTAGCTCAAAAATGGATGATATATGTATGTAGTTTCTTCTTTGCAGAGCCCTCAGCATGGATTATTTTCTATGACTGACTTTGTGATACACGAACTTGATATATAGCAGAGTATATCTTTTTCATCAAAATTTGATTTTGATATCAAACAGTTACACATGTTCAATGTGTCTTCAACTTTTTCTCTATTCCCACGTTTAAGTATGCAGTATGTTTTTTTTTTTCCCTTTTAGTATCTCTGTTATGGTATTATGTAACTTTTGAAATCTGAGCATAAGACAAAGTGTTATTCAAAGTTTAGACCCATACAGTCTCAGTAGTTTGGGCTTGTGTCAGGTTTCCTAAATGCCGTATTTGCGTTTTCTCTCTAGTAACTGCAGGAAAGAGGGTCAAGGAGAGGAAGCCGTAAGTATGGGAACATCTGGGTCCCGTTGTGTAGCCGCAATCAGTGCCATCATTAATCTTTGAGACCCTCATTGCCATTTAGCAATAAACAGCGAGTTCATCCAGAGTAACACAGCAGTCAAAGTTAAGTGGCAGAGTTAACTGGAATCCAGCAGCCTCCCATGTCCCCAGGCTGCAGCCATTCCTCTGTGTTGAGCACAGAAGTGCTCCATGAACCTGGTTGTCTTTTTGACTAAGAAGCAGGGAGATAGGAAGATGTGATGGAAAAGAAGATGATGAATTTCAATTTTGGAGTTTTTTGTGTTTTCCTTTCAAGCTTCAGACTTCAGACACTGTGGCTTAAGGGACGAGGGATCCCCTGATGCTGCTGTTCCCTCTTTCCGGTTTTGTGAAGTTGGAGGCACCATATTCAGCAGCCTCCTACCCGGGGGAGGAGAGGAGGGAGGAGAGGGAAGGGTAGGGGGAGAATGAAGGGGTGAAGTCTCCCCAGTTTTCCCTTCATCCAATGCATATGTGATTTAACTCTCGGACTTCACCAGCTTGACTCATTTCTTATGGTGGCTGGTGTGCTCCTCGCCTGGGGTTTCTGTGAGGGCATGCTCCACACAGGGAAAGTAAAACTTGAGGTCTTTGCCCATCAGCTTGCCTTTACTTCCCACCCCGGCTTGTCTATTAGGAAAAGGGGCCATGCACATCCCATCTAGACCCCTTCCATATCTTATGAAGCTCTTAGGCTTAGGGGCGTTCATGATGTCGCCCTGCCAGCCCCCGGGAGAGTAGATTCAGGGAAGTGACTTTGGGAATTCCAGGTATTCTGTATCCCAGGTCGGGGGAGGGAATGGGTTCCAAGTGGACCTGTCCCCTTGGACCTTCAGATTCCTCATACTGCACAGAGGATCATGGCCAGAGAAAGGCCAGAGCTGGTCCTTCTAAGGTGAGAACCCAGGGCAGGGATTCTGTTTGGCTGCTCTAAGGGCAGTACTGATGACAGTATTATGTTTTGAAACCCCTCAAATGGAAAGAGCAGGTGTTAATTAAACTCGGCAAAAACAAAGGTGGTAGGGGAAAATGGTTGAACTTGCTTCTGTTGATTTTATATAAACTGCATTCCAAAGATAACTTAGGAAATTGTCTACCCATTGGGCCACTCCTTTACCTCAAATAATGAAATTTGTTGATATTCTGAAACTTCAAACGGCAAGGATTGACCTGTATTTTCTCACAATTTGGCGAAACTCCAGAATAATAGCCTTTACTCTGTTTTGCTGAGGATGGGGATTACGAATCAATCACCTAGAACGACAGGCTTCGGTAGGTGGGAGTAGGTTATTGATTCTGTCCTCTGAGTAACTCTTCAAAAGGGTGACATGTTGCAGCCCTATAATTTTTTTCCCTCTTATTAAGACAAAAGCTGAATCAGGAGCGGAGGAATGTAAATGTCTGTCAGATCTTTAGCTTTCGCTGGGAGAGACCCTAAGTTGAAGGCATTTTAGAGACTTCTTCCTTAATGACTGTAATTAATGTTGCATGTGCTATGGCCCATGAGGGTTACACAGAATGACCCTGAGTTGAGGTTGTTGGCTTTTCTGAGATGCTCCTTAAATGTGAAAACATTACAGTACATCAGTGATATAATGCTTTTTACTCCCCTTACACTGCTAATGAAACAATCGCCATCCCCCTTCACTCATTTCTGTCATTTAGCCATTCATTTTAATATGATGAAATAACATCTTTTCTTCTTGTCTGTGGTACGTACTTTTTTTTCTCATACTGTATTTCAAAATGACTCCTTTAGCATTGTGCATAAAATCATAGAATATTAGAGTTGGGAAGAACTTTGGATCTTACCTCACTTGACCCCCTGACTAGTACAGTTCTTACCAATAGTAGTGCTAAGAGATGGGTACTTACCTTCTCTCCTTGCATACTGCCTTGGATGGACCTTCCTGACCCCAAAGGCAGTTGACTCAGGAAGCAAATCAGAATGTTTCTTTTTTCTGGGTTTTGTCTGAGAATTCAGGGCAGTGGGGGTGACGCATACCCACACATTCTGAAGAGAGGGGCACATCTATGCAGGACTTGCTAAGAGATGGTCAATCCAGTCTTCCCCGTTTCCCACCTCCAGTAGGCTGGAGGATGCAGAATAGAGTGAGGGAGAGGAGAGAGCGGCACAGATACAGAACTACAGGGAACGTGCAGAGGGTTTCCGTTCAGTCTTCAGTTGACTACTGATCCAGTATACTTGTGAGGGAATTACTGGAAGCCATGGAAGGAGTCACTGGAAAAGATTAAAGAGAACAACCTTCAGCGCTCACACAGGGACAGGAATAGTTACTATTCCCACCATCTAGAGTGGAAAACCTCATAATTCATAGGACATTGGGTAGAGTACTCAGAAGTGGAGAAAAATTAACCCTAGTGCTCTGATCCCCAGGCATAAAGCTTAAAAGCAAGTGTGATTAGAAAACAGAGAATCATAGAAAAAGAGGAATAAATGAATCCAAACATAAGCAGAAGAAACAAATAAGGATCAGAGTAGAAATCAGTGACAGAAAACAAAATGAAAGTAGAGAAAATCAATGAAACCAAAAGGTAATTTTTTGAGAAGATCAATGAAATTGATAAACCTCTAGCCAGACTCATGAGGAAAAAAGGAGAGAAGAGACTAATCACAAGGAACCACTACAGATTCTACAGATATCAAAGGATAAAGAATTTTGTGAAAAATTATAGCAACAAATTTGATGACTTAAGAATCTACACATATTCAAAGGCTCTACTCTCCCCACATACAATCACTAAGTCTTAAAGATTCTGGCCCCTAAATATTTCTAAAATATGTTGATGTCTCTCCGTCTTCCCGCATGATATTCTAGCTTAGGGCATCATCTTAGCTCGTTGTACGAAACTCTTAGCTGAACCCGCTGACTCTCCCTGCCCCTCTCTATTTGTTCCTCTGTATAATAGCCAAGATGATTTGTGAAATGTGGAAACCTGATGATATCACCCCTCCCACTCCTGTGTAAATGGTTTTCCATTACCCTCAGGAGAAGTCTGAGCTTCTTAGCCCGATTCAGCTCTTCCAGTTGTTTCTTCCTCGCTCTCCACTTTCTATGCTTAACAACCAGATGTGCTTTCTCTTGCCTCTGAGCACATGCCTTTCCCTTGTGCCTTTAACTCATTTTTTTCCCATATAAATTTGGCCAACTTTTACCCTCTTTCAGGTCTCAGCTTAATAAAAGTATATTCTTTCAGAAAGTTTTTTCGGATTTCTCATATTGGAAATGAATGTTCCTTATACACTGTCCAAGCTCGCTACATGCCTCCAGCCCAGCCCTCATCACACTGTGTAATCACTGCCCACTGCCTGTTTACTTTTCTGTTTACTTTTCTGTAACCTTCAGTGGCCTGAAAGCTCTTCAAGATGGGAAATAATGATTTCGTTCCTTGTATTGACTCCTCCGTATGCCAGAGGCGCATGGGAGTCTGTTTGTAAATAATTGTTAGAGTGATTAATTAAATGTTACTCTATTCAGATCTCAAATTCAGTGGCACTTCATTTTTGACACAGATTATTTTAAGCAGGGTACAAACAACAATTTCTTGATTCCAGCTTCTAATTGTCTGCTGATACTGTTCCATATTAAAAATATGATTTTCTCCCTTTAAAATTACCCTGATTTTATATGTATTAATATTATCAAGCTATTATCCAAAAGTGAATACTGACACAGTAATTCAATTGTAGACTTTTGTGACTATTCATAAACCATGAGATGGAAGTAGCGAGCTTTCAATTGGATTATAGCATTTTATTCAGTCTAAGAGTATATAATTGATTGAGCAGGATATTATACTTTATGAAATTGCTTTTGCTTTTAGCATTTTCCCAAGTTCTTTTCCTTTGGCTTTGTCCTTTTGACCAAAGCCCCTTCCAGAATCAGATACTAAGTAACACACGTTCCAGGAGAGAACCCTTTGCTATCACTTATACACTAATTCTTGGATCACCTGTCTTCTACTTTAAAAATCTGAGGTGACATTTTAACCAAAAACAACCTTTCTCTGCTAATCAGAACCTCCTTGGCAGTTTCTTTCTCTCATTTCTATCAATATTTTCCTTCTCCTTTCTTCTAATCACTTTTTTCCTAATTATTTTTTTATAAGTCGTTTTGTTTACTTCTGAATTTTTTTTTAATAAATTTATTTTATTTATTTAATTTTGGCTGCATTGGGTCTTTGTTGCTGTGCACGGGCTTTCTCTTGTTGCGGAGAGCAGGGGCTACTCTTTGTTGCCATGCGTGGGCTTCTCATTATGGTGGCTTCTCTTGTTGCAGAGCACGGACTCTAGGCACGCGGGCTTCAGGAGTTGTGGCTCGTGGGCTCTAGAGCACAGGCTCAGTAGTTGTGGCGCACGGGCCTGGTTGCTCTGCAGCATGTGGGATCTTCCCAGACCAGGGCTCGAGCCCATGTCCCCTGCATTGGCAGGTGGATTCTTAACCACTGCGCCACCAGGGAAGCCCTACTTCTGAAATTTTTAAATATACTTAAAGTTGGAGGAGGGAAAGGAAAACATGCAGAGGTGAAGCCCTGTTAACGTTTGGGTGTTTTCATACCACCATACTGCCTATTGTTTGAGTCCCCATAGAGTAAGACTAGTAATCCTTTGCCATAGTTGCTTCAAAGATTTTTCACTGATTTGCTTTTAATTTTTGCCTTTAAGCTTTGGTTCTAGTATTTTAAATATAGAGACTTTTCCTTTTTGTGCAATCAAATCTATTGTTGTATTTATTTCCCTGCTTTTTGGCTTAGAAATGACTTTTTTACACAGAGTATATATATTTACTCTATTCATCTATTTTTTATTTATTTTTATTATTATTTTATTTATTTATTTATTATTTTTGGCTGTGTTGGGTCTTCGTTTCGGTGAGAGGGCTTTCTCTAGTTGCGGCGAGCGGGGGCCACTCTTCATCGCGGTGCGCGGGCCTCTCCCTTTCGCGGCCTCTCTTGCTGTGGAGCACAGGCTCCAGACGTGCAGGCTCAGTAGTTGTGGCTCACGGGCCTAGTTGCTCCGTGGCATGTGGGATCTTCCCAGACCAGGGTTCAAACCCGTGTCCCCTGCATTGGCAGGCAGATTCTCAACCACTGTGCCACCAGGGAAGCCCCATCTATTTTTTAAGGTTTCAGTTTTTAGAGTTAACTATGTAGTTCATATGTAATTTAGTTGTATGAGTATATTCATTATTTCCTAGTAGTCAGTATTTTAAAATTATATTTAATTTTGTCCATCTTTTCCATTCACTTACAATGTTTCTATAAACAAATATTAAAGTCTTTTATAGACTAGTATCTGTTCATAAGCTATTCTATGTTTATATGATTTATCCTGGTGCCAATACAATACTGTATTATTGTAACTTGTATGTCTAATGTTTAATATAGGTATTTCTGCATAACCTTTTCTTTCTCCCAAATTTTGTTAGCTATTTAAATTTCTTCTATAGTTGTTAATTTTGGACTAATTGTTATCAAGATTCAAACAATCATATTGGGATTCTGATATTGTTTTATTACTGTAAGTTAATTTGGAAATAGTTGGCATATATGTGAAACATAATAATATTTGTATATATATTCACTGTTCGTATAAAAATATGCTATCTCGGAGTTTTTTCATTATTCATTTATTCTATAGATCCCATATATTTGGGTGAAGATATTTCTAGATAAATTAGGTATTTTTTGTTGTTACTGTAGCAAAAATTAACTTTATTTTTCTGTTTTGTGTTTTAATTAACTACTGCCACTGGATTGAAAATATATTTGAAGACATACTTGGTTTATTTCAATATGTATATATGTAGTGCAAAACAAGTAATATAAGCAGTAGGCTTGATTCAGAGGAAGAAGTTAGTGTAGGCTGTCAGAGGTGACTAAAGTTATAAGGAAGAAGAAGGATTTTTAAAATGGACAAAAAAGATGAGGATGTGCCTGGCACTTCAGGGCAGAGCTGTGGAGATGAGCAAGGTGTATTCAGGCATAGTGAGCAAGGCACCTAACTTTTGTTAGTGTTTGGAAATAAAGTTAGAAGTACTGAGATTATGGAAAGCCTTGTGTGCTGGCTAAGGGCTATAATTGGGACAGCATTGTATTTACACAGGGATAGACAATCACATCAACAAAATGTATGTTCTTGAGGAGAAAGTGACAGGCCTAAAGTGCCTTTTTTTTTTTGCGGTACGCGGGCCTCTCACTGCTGTGGCCTCTCCCGCCGCGGAGCACAGGCTCTGGATGCGCAGGCTCAGCAGCCATGGCTCATGGGCCCAGCCGCTCCGCGGCATGTGGGATCTTCCCGGACCAGGGCACGAACTCGTGTCCCCTGCGTCGGCAGGCGGACTCTCAACCACTGCGCCACCAGGGAAACCCAGTGCCACTTTTGAAAGGTGATCTCTAGGTGATGTTTAGGTTTGGTGTAGTTATTAGTCTGCTCAGGCTACCGTAACAAAACATCACAGACTATGTGGCTTAAACAACAGAGATTTCTTTTTCTCGCTCTTCTGGAAGCTGTACGTCCAAGATGCTGGCTGATTTGCTTCCTCGTGAGGGCTCTCTTGCTGGCCTGCAGATGGTGATCTGTGTGCTTTGTTCTCATATAACACTTTTGTGTGCACACTTGGCTGAGAGGGCATGCCTTGATCTCTCTTCCTCGTCTTATAAAGGACACCAATCCTATCAGATTAGGTCCCCACCCTTATGACCTCATAGAGCTTCAACATATGAATTTGGGGGGCACACAATCATTCAGTCCACGATATTTGGCTTGCAGAGGAGAGAGCCTGGAAGAATGCTGGCTAGATTGGCCACAGTGAGGAGATGGAGATGTGAGAGGAATTTTGAAGGGGGATATGGGAAGAAGGAACATGTCCTTCTTGGATGTTTTTTATTCATCCTATCATGGCACCTGTTTGCACTCATACCGTCCATGCCAGAGTATGAAGTTTTAGAGAATGGCCCTATGTCCTGTTTAAAGTGAATTTTATAGCTCACAGGAGAGTTCCTTCTACTTGTATGTACTTAATACTTGAAAATGACGAATGACTCTTGTGGCATCAGTAACTTAGAACAGTTTTGAAAAACCAAAGGAAGTTGTGAAAGAACAAGCAGCTATGAATCTGGTTTGACTGGGTTTTAATTTATTTGGGAAAAGATAATATTGCTGTTTTAGTCATTATTTTGAATGTTATGAGTCACAGGGACAGTTTTTGATAAGGGTAGGAAAATTTTTTTATGAAATTGGGACATCATTCTAAAGTCCTCTTATAATCCAGGGGTCAGAAAACTTTTTTTGTAAAGGGACACATAATAAATATTTTAGCTTTGTAAATCATAAGGTTTCTGCCAGCAGCTACTCTACTCTGCCGTTGTAGTGTAAAAATAGCCACAGACAATAAGTAAATGATGAGGATGGCTGTGTTCCAGTAAAACTTTATTTACAAAAATAGGCTGCAGGCTGGATTTGGCTCATGGGCTGTAATTGCTGACTGCTGGTCTAATCTATTATGCAGAATATTTTATAAATGTAATCATTTTGCATGGATCAGTATGTTGCAGTAGATGAATAACATATGTGGTTTCTATGCTCTGAAAGATTGAAGTCCTACAATTTTTAAAAGGCCCGAAAGAACTTAGCCAATGTATTTGCAGTAATTGAAGAACTTTCTTCTAATATACTGTTAGGCGTTTGGTACCTTGAAGGTGTAGATCGGGGTGATCTTTGAACTTGAAAAAATGTCCAACTATCATTTTAGTCACCCCTCTTTTTGACATTAGTTAAGGGTGACCAAGTGGACTGACTAAAATTCACTTTCTTTTTATTCATCTCAAATGATAGTGTCTCTCTGACACCTACTACAGTCTCTCAGTTGGAAAGAATGCCTCCATTCTTGGCATTATATCTTGTTTCATAGCTATTTATGATATTACAAGGAGCATTGTAGCGTCGAGGTTAAGAGCATGGATTGTAAAGCCAGACTCTATGAACTTGTATGAACTATGTAAGTTAGTTAAACCTCTAGGGTTTCACTTTCCTCAACTATCAAATGGAGATAATAATAGCTCCCATCTCATAGGGTTTTTTATGAGGATGACATGAATTAATACACACAAGAAAAGTGTTTGGAACAGTGATTGACATATAGAAACTGCTTAATAAATTATTATCATTAGAGTCTCCTCTAAGCTTTTTGAGAGTAAGGATAATGCTACATTTTGCTCTTCCTTAACTATAAAGCAATTTTCATGGAGCATACTAATATTCGATATGCGGTAGCTAATGTTGTTACTCCTATTATCATCACATGGTCTAAGCAGTCCTCAACTTTTTGTTAAATCGCATTGTTTCCATTCCTCTGTTCATCCTTCGGAAGAAGTGTCAGCATGCAGGAAAGTCCACAGGGTAAAGAGAAACAAGGTGAATAAAGAAATGTTGAAAGGAATCTTACAAATTGGCTAAATAACCCGTGAGCATTTGCCAAGAATAATTCATGAATCTGTGAGGAAGTGGCAGTGTCAGCCTGAGCCATCTCAATGTCTTTATGAGTCAATGTATTTTTTGGTATTTCTGCTTTTAATTCCTCTCCCTCTAGTGTAGTGGGCAGGGTAATAGCTATTTATGCTATTATTATTTATGCTAACTTGAATCAAACTTTATGAGAACAGAAATTAATTAAATAGTCTCAGTATCCACCAACCCCCTTTCCCATCCAATAGAGCTGGTATCCCTGCTCCTGGCCTGTCCTCATTACTGTCCCTGGTACTTGTTAACTTTAGTTCTGGCCTGGGCTTCCACTGAATGCACCATGGTAATTTCTTCCTGAAACTACTGAGGATCTTTAGTTGTCCTTTTTCTCCTTCTTCTGTTCAGACTAATTTACTTTATTCCCAATTTGTGCTCAGTTTTACTCTTTATCTTTGCTTTGGTTCCTCAAACTTCACCCAATATGGACATCTTTGTCAATCAAGGTTTAAAGATTATCCACAGTTTTTTATTTAGCCTCAAGTATCAGCAATTTTTTTTCTTTGTCCTTGGACCACTTCTGCATTAGAAAAACTTTCTCAGGTTATTCCTAAAAATTTTTAACAGCCCGACCAATTAGGAGAATCCAGAGTTTCTAAAAAGCTGGTTGGTCAAGAATCCTAGGAATTCTATAATAGACTTTACCTCAGTACTGATTTTTCTTAAAATATGTACATAATCCCTTGGGTTTATCATTCACTGGTTTTGTAAAAAATAGATCTTCCTACTTTGAGCGCGAAACTTAGCAATGAGCTTTGAATAAACAGCGAGGTTCTGGGGCTCAGTTTATTTTCTTGTCAAGGTCTTTAATAGCTCTTCTTTTTTTGTGTGAGTACAGTTGACTATTATGATAAAATCCATCTAATTAGCTATCAGTATTTGACAGTGTACTTTTCAGCAGTGCCATTCATTCAACTCAACAGAGCAGTCATTTCAGTCAAGGAAACCATACACACCAGCCATTCAATTGAGAGAATACTGCCAGAGCTGGATTTCGTCTTAATGGGCTCGATAAAGAAAATAAAACTTCAGGGTTTCTATTAGCCAATATATCTCATTAATATTGTGACTGAGACTGTCAGTATCCATTCTCAAAGCCATCCATGTTTAGAACTCATCCTGAATGGATAAGACAAAAGGGAAAACAGGCTTTTATATGTATTATTTTTATCTAGCAACATGTAGATTTATCTTTTGTTGGCCTCAAACACGTACCACACACAGCCTCATAAATGTTATTGACCTTTTTTCTTTCACTTTTCAGATGGGCGATTATAGCTCTGTTATTTAATTCCTGGAAAATTCTGAGCACATTACTTCTCTGAGTCTTATTTTTCATTCTTTGCAAAAGTAGGAATAATAGCCTCAGGTTTATCAGTCAGCTTTCGTTGTGTAACAGACAACCACAGTATTTCCAAGGTTTATGGCAGTACACATTTATTCTGGCTTACATGTCCACAGGTCAGCTGAGATGAAGCTGATCTAGGCTGGGCTCCAGGCTCCATGTTGGTCCAGGTCTGCTCCACACACATGTCCTTCATTCTTCTGAGACCAGCTTCCTAGGACATGTTCTTCTCACAGAGATGGGAAAAGCCTAATTTTGCAAGCGTGTTTCAAGCCTTTGGTTTTGTCATGTCTGTTAATATCCCACTGACCAAAGCAAGTCACCAGCTCAACATCAGCGGTGAGAGGAATTGCTCCTTCTGTGGTGTGGGAAGAGGTATGGAGTGAATTCTTTATGAACAGTAATCTAATCTACCACACTACCTCACATGATGATTGGGAAGAGGCTATGAAATTATGTATGTAACAGCTCTTTGTTAATTGTAAGGCACTGTGTAACAATGACTTTTATAAATTCTCTGTCATTATAGATTCAAGCAAGTTTTCTTTTGATATTGACCTACTACCCATTCCATAACCTTCTACCAAGAAAAGCCATCTACAACACTTGTTAACAACTGTTGACTTTGAATACTGAGGTATCATTGCACATTATTATAGGGGAGGCTAAAAATCAGGAATATCTATTACAGTCTAGGATGTTTAAACTACTTCTTGGCTTACCATAAGACTTTAAATTCAAGGAGGAAGCAAGCCAAGGAAAGAGGATTACGCTTGAACAGTCTTCATGATAAAATAGTAGTAATTAGTTTGAGCAAAATCCCATAATAGTTTTTTTTTCCCCCGCATTTTGCAGGAAACCAAATGGCAGATAAAACAAATTACTTCACTCAGGGTAATTAGCAAGCGATTATAAGTTCCTGCCTATGTTCTCCTAAGAGTACAAAGATCATGCCCTGTTTTTTCGAAGAACTTTATGTTCCTTAATATCTAATCCATCAACACTCAACTGCAGAATCTGACAGCAACCTCGTCACAAACACTAAACTACCCAGAGTACGTGGGAGACAATAGCAATGCTAATTTAACGATGAGAGGGAGAAGGGAAGAAGCACAGTCTTTTTCCTTTATTTTCTTCGAAGCTTGTTTGCCACCTTTGTTAGCCCCAGTCCACATTTCTCTTTATGTAGGTACCACACAATTCCCAAGAATTAAGTTCAACATGTTTATGTACCAGGGTCTAGGCTTGTAAATGAAAATATTATTGTGTCTTTAAGTCCAGAGTATTTCATTTGAGAACAGTAACATCACTGAGAGAGAGAATTATCCTCTTGATAGAGGTCATAGAAAATTCAAATTAATTCCTAATCAAAGATGACTCAGGAAAACAGATAGTTCACATAACGTTTTGATTGAAGGACACTGAGACCTTCAGGATAAGCGTGCTGCCAACTGACAAAACTAAGGCCATCTCTCTATACTGAACGTGGGGAAAGATAACAACAGTGCAGGGTTCTGTTTGGACACAGAGGCTATATGACTAAATAGGTCAAACATGGCAAACCTCTAAGACAATAATATTTATTGATTGATATATAGTATTCAAAAATCTTCTCTAATTCACATCTTCACTACAAAGGAAAATATACACGTAGAGTTCTATATTTTGATGGGATTAAATGTTCTCTCTTTTTAATGTATAAAATTCAGTTAAGAGAATAGATTGTGTCTTGACTGTATTTTACAATTCTTTGTTATGGAACTTCTTTTTTCAGTAGAGTGATATTTTTTTAATTCGGTCAAAACCTTCCTAAGTGTTCATCATGTTTTCATTTTTACAGACAGTTGTATTTTAGAAATATCTTGTAACTTATTTTTGGATATTTGCAGACACAAAGTTTGTTTCCATCCCATCCTGATTCTCAAATGCTCTTTATTATAGGCACACTGATTTGTTATTTTATTTATTTATTTTTAAAATAAATTTATTTTAAAAATAAATTTATTTTTGGCTGCGTTGGTTCTACGTTGCTGCGCCCGGGCTTTCTTTAGTTGCGTTGAACGGGGGCTACTCTTCATTGCGGTGCGTGGGCTTCTCATTACGGTGGCTTCTCCTGTTGTGGAGCATGGGCTCTAGGTGCACTGGCTTCAGTAGTTGCAGCACGCGGGCTCAGTAGTTGTGGCATGCAGGCTTAGTTGCTCTACGGCATGTGGGATCTTCCTGGACCAGGGCTCAAACCTGTGTCGCCTTCATTGGCAGGTGGATTCTTAACCACTGTGCCACCAGGGAAGCCCTGTTATTTTATTTAATAAGAATCAGAAGGGTTGGACTCCCAACATGTGGGAACCATTTGAGAAAGAAGAAATGCCTAATAGGATTGTCGAGCCCTGAATATGCTTGACCTGACATGACATTTCATGAAGTGAGTATATCCCTGCCAGGAAGACACAGTTTTTTGTTTTTTTTTCCATTTTTTATTATTTATTTATTTATTTATTTATTTAGGCTGTGTTGGGTCTTCATTGCTGCGTGTGGGCTTTCTCTAGTTGCAGCGAGCAGGGGCTGCTCTTCTTTGAGGTACGCAGGCTTCTCATTGTGGTGGCTTCTCTTGTTGCAGAGCATGGGCTCTAGGTGCGTGTGCTTAAGTAGTTGTGGCACACGGGCTCGGTAGTTGTGGCTCGCGGGCTCTAGAGCACAGGCTCAGTAGTTGTGGCACACGGGCTTAGTTGCTCTGCGGCATGTGGGATCTTCCCGGCCAGGACTCGAACCCGTGTCCCCTGCATTGGCAGGCGGAGTCTTAACCACTGCGCCACCAAGGAAGCCCTAGACACAGTTTTGTTTAGGGCTTAAGACCTGAGTTCATCATCACCACCTGGCCATTGGAGTTCCCGTGCCTCTCTTCCTTCTGCTTTTCATTCATTTGCCTTTATCTTCTGGACTTTGTTATTTTCTCATGTCTCTTTTCCACATAGTTGGCTCCTTCTTAGCGGAATGTGTTTTCCTCCTCATTGTTTTTATTTTGAGGTAGCTTTATTTATCATCTTCAATTCCTTTCCTCAGTTTTGTCAAATCACTTTTCACCTCCTGCTGCTTTATTTATTATTTGAGATATTTTTTTCCCATAGTCCATATTCCTTTACTTTCTTTGAGATTATAAAGATGCTTATTTGAACTTTTCTTCGATTTCTTGGGGACAATGCATCTGAAGTACATCTTTCCTTCCTTTTGCTTGCTATGCTAATTTCCCCCTGTTTTTATAGTATCTATGTTACGGGTCCTGTTGAACTCTTTCTGCTTCTTTCTTATCTGTGGGTGAGGTATGATTGCCAAATTTAGCAAACAAAAAATACAAGACATCCAATTAAAGTTGCATTTGAAATAGACAACGAATATATTTTTATTATTACAAGTATATGCCATGCACTCTTTGGGGCATACTTAAACTAGAATATTATTTTAGTATAATTCTAAAGGGAACTTTTTCACTATATCTGCTTGTCCTCTCCGAGAGCTCAGAAACCATGTAAGAGATCAACATGGACCAAAGTGGAGCCTCTGAGCTCACAAGTCTTTTAGTTTACTATTTAGTATTTATTCATCTTTGCTTATAAGAGTTTGCTGCAGAACCAATTGGTGTTCTTCCTTTTCTTCTCGTCTCGCTTCTGATTTGGACTTTGGGGCAGAAAATAATAGAGTGGAGTTGTGTGTTCCCTTCATCAACCCACCTCCCATGACATTTTGTGACTCGGAACTGAACCCCCAGTTCCCTCAGGTCCCCAGTACCCTCGTAGCCTACACATATCCACAGTCTTCATGGGTCCAAGTATAGGAGTCTCAGTTCAGCCTCTCAGGATCCTATACCTTCGAGGATTTTTGTACACTGCTCAAGAACGGGAGAAGGGAGTTCTGGCTTTCAGCATCCTTCTTCATTTAAGCCCACAATTCACTGAACTTTGGCAGATGTTGTTTACGAACTTTGGGTTGGGGTTTTTTGCTCTTTCCTGGGTTCATGTAGATGGATATATTTCCATTCTGTGTGGAGGTTTTCGGAAGGAGGTGTAGAGTAAACTTGCTCTTACTGTACCATCTTCTAGCCGAAGTTTTGGGGATGGCTTCTTAAGTGGATTTTGCTCTCTCCAGTGATTATCATCATCATCAAATCTTCATTGGGCATTTATCACATGACAGTCACTAAATTAAGTAGTTTATGTGGGTTTATACAAAACCACCCTATTATTATTCCCATCAGTATACAGATAAGGAAACAAAAGCTTGGTGAGTTTTGCTGACTTCTTCAAAACTGTACAGCTATTAAATGATAGACACGGGATTTGAATCTTGTTCCGGAATCCACTCGTACCTACTACATGACTCTACCTCCAGCATCAGATCAGGGCTTTTACTAAAGAGGAAAACTTTTTAGTTTCCAAAATAATCAGTGTTCTGGCAGTCAGTTGGTTAAAATATAACAAGAGTGGAGATAAGGGCACTATAATCAGATAATGTGGTTATAGACTTGGTCAAGTGGTTGATGGAAACATGGTCTGGACAAGGCACTGGGGAGCCAGGAGAAGCACTGCACTTGACTGCCTTATATGTGTGTCCTGTCCTTCACTCAAAGGCACAGGTCTTCGGAATCTCTCTGCATACATTTGCTGCGTTCTCTTTGATCAAAAGCATTTTTACAAGCAGTAGGGTGTCAGAAGCTCCAGCCTTGTGGGGATCCAGCTGAGGAATCCTGAAGGGACTTGGAAGTTCATTCTGCACATTCAATATTTATGTAGCAACCTTGTGGAATTGACTCAAATATTGTATGAACTATGTCTTATTACTCTGAAATCGTCATGAATATTGGCGAGCTCTGCATACCATGTAAGGACATGCTGGAATCAAGACAAGTTAGGAAAAAATCAGATTGTCTGTGACCTACTTAGTCTGTACTTCACTGGGGAAAGGTTGAAAACTCTGTCCTGTGCCAATTTTGCACCCATCCTTTCTGCAAACCCTTTCAAAAGAGATTAGGTTCTTATTATTTTATTACTGCAATAAAATGTACAGCCAGAATTCTGGAATGAAAGAGCTGCTGCTCCAAAAGCCATAATAGAAGAAGCCATAACTTAAGTGTAGGCTTGAAAAATTGCCATAGAGGCATTCTTTTATAGAGAAAATACCTTCTAATTTCCCGCAGTGGAATATGCACCGGCAGATATGAAACGCCATGGCTGCTGCCTTCTTTCAAGAGTGACCCACATGATATTTTTGTAGAAAAGCCATGCTGTGAATAATTTTTGTAACATAAAGCAGGACATCATTAATTGTGGTTAAAATGTTTCTTTGATCATTTAACTAAGTAGTTAACCAGTTCATACTAGGTAAATACAATGCTTCTGGAATAAGTGTTATTTTTGAGCTTTGCTTTTGGACATCAAAACCATGTAAAATCCTATCCCTATGCTTCTCTTTTGCTTCTCTTCTGTGTCCTTGACTCATTCATTTCAGGGTAGACTCTCCCATCCCTAAGATCTGTTGTGATAGGAGAGGCACATCCATTTTGGGGGTCATTTTTTCCCACAGGTTATAAACTGTATTTTTATAATTATAGTTATTCCAGTGCACAGATGCAGGCACTGGAGTTACTTCAGGGAAAGAAGGTCACAGTCAGGGTCACCCTTCTGAATTTTCATAGTAGATCGGGGGAATTTTCGTGATGTGATGCACTGACATCTTCCAACAGACATTGCTTTTGCAAGCGAGAGAAGCTTGACTCACACATTTTAATATGCCTGAGTTGCCTTCAAAAGCTTCTATGAAGTAAAGGATAGAAGATATTCTACAAAGTATAGGAGACATTCTTTTAGTTGATGTGAAAGGATCTGTGAAACAATGCTCAAAAGCCGATGTTATATTTCAACATAGTATTTCACATAGTAGTATTGGTACTGAAGCAAATTGGGGGAACCCATAGATTCGTGACATTTAAATCCTTTAGTATACTGTTAAATCATTTTATGGGATGAACACCAAAATTATGCGTTTATGTTGCTAAGAATTTGAGGGAGATATTTTTACCTTGCCTTTCCCACCATCTCCATCCTCCTGAGCAGTATGTCTCACTTGAATGACCTTTTATTCAGCTTATCTAGTGCTTTCATGGACATTGTGTACTTGTTCCTCACAGCAATTTTAGCAACATGGGAAGGGCAGGTGTGGCCATGGAATCTCAGAGAATTGGGGTAATATAGAAAGTAAGGGTCAGAAACCAGAAACTCAGAGCTTCTGGATTACACACCAGAACAGACTAAAAGCTGAGGGTAGGTTGGCTCTGAGAATCTCAGCACCGAATGAGATTGTTATGTTATGATGATCACCGTGGGCAAGTAGCACATGGGTCTTTAGCTCATGCCACTACTTCCCTCTCTGAAGTGTGGTGTAACTGGGGCTTCTGTATTATGTAAAAGACACAAACTGTCCATTCAAACTTCAGAGATGTCTGATGTGATGAGAATTCAGAAAAAACTTTGATCAGAGGCTTTTAAAAAAAAAACAACAATATAAGCCCCAGGACAAATTATTTTGCATCTCTTATTTGTTCTTTTGCGTAATATGGTAGCCGACAACTGAACCCACTTGTCAGTGTCAGTGTCAGTGTTAGGAGCTGCAGCTGGTCTCTTCATCCTCACTGGGGCGCCTTGATCCCTGTGGGTGGAATTCACCCGTACGTTGCCTGGTCCAGATTGGATAGTTTATGCCAGTATTTTAACCATAAATTTACCTCACCACTGGAGGTTTTGGAAACCATATGAACCAGTTAACTACCCAGTTAACTGTCCTCTCACATTCTATTATATAAGTATATATACGTATATACACACATATATGTGTAATACTTGTACTTTTGCCAAAGTCACTCTCCCACCAGAGATTCTTTATCCCTTCTTTTCTTTTTCTCCTCAGCTTTACTGAGATATAATTGACATATGATATCGTGTAAGTTGTAGGTTACAACATGATGATTTGATACATGTATATGTTGTGAAATCATTACCACAATAAAGTTAGTTAACACATTCTCTGCCTTACATAATTAGCAATTTTTTTGTGGTGAGGGTATTTAAGATCTACTCTCTTTCTTCTGTCCAAATATTCTCCTATCTCGCCACTCCATCTGAAGTTCCATCTTTTGTTGGAAACCTCCTCAGGTCCAGCTTTAGTCTTTCATTTCTCTTAATCCCAGTAACATTTTATGGAGACTCCATAGTTTAATATTTGATTTTGTCATTTTCTGAAGTCATTTGATTATCATTCTCTTAACAGATTATGCTTTTTCTTTCCTACCACATGGGAGACTCCTCAAAGACAGGCATTTGAACTTTGAAGGTCTCATGAGGAAGCCAGTGGAAGCTCAAGTTGGGTCATTTTAGAAGAGTTTAATAAAGGATGATTTACAGATGTGTGAAGAAGGTAGAAGGAAACCGTGAGGCAGTATCCTTAGTGTTAGTAACAGCATTCTCTCCTCTAGGCCCCAAATGGTGAGTGGAGTAGTCGCCAAAACCCAGAGGCAGAGGGAGCAGTGTGGAGAGGGCCACCCGCCAAGAGCTGTGCTGTGCACAGACAGCCTGCAGGAAATAAATACTCATCTCACTCTCCTCTCAGCGTTTCACCTCTTGCTGATACTTCTTATTGGCCAAACCGATCCAGAAGCCAGAGGACAAGTGAACCCATCGATGTGATTCATGCATACCACCTTTCCAGGGTACAGAGAAAGATGAAAAATGGTGGAGAGTGCATCTGGAGGGATGATAACCAGTGATCACGAGTGATGACCAGCACAAGCATCATACCATTTAGTACACTTGTTTGCATTCTCTCAGGTTCCTAACACATTGTCGAGCTGACTGGCAACTTGTAGAACCAAAATGGCGGGGCCATAAACACCAAATATTGCACAGTGTTGCTGTAGTCACTCACCAAA
This sequence comes from Orcinus orca, assembly GCF_937001465.1. Classification (NCBI taxonomy): domain Eukaryota; kingdom Metazoa; phylum Chordata; class Mammalia; order Artiodactyla; family Delphinidae; genus Orcinus; species Orcinus orca. The sequence goes on from NC_064580.1 coordinate 22,222,587, forward strand.
GAGAATCTTCATGGATTTTTCCACGCAGATCCTACTGAATAGTACTTTGATTATTCATCAAAATTTTTGGTTACAGCTAACCAAATATAGAACCATCATTAGAAACATCATCATTCAAGAATGCAAGGAGCAGAAACTTTTGAGGATGTAGCAGTGGGTTGATAAGTGGCTGGCACGTGGCGAGATCTGACTAGGATGATTCACTATTTCATCTAAAACCAGTTTTATAGCTTCTTGCATTTCAATTATTTCTTTGGAAAGGCATCCTATGGCTTGGAAATTTTGCTTGTCTCTAGAAAAATGTTGTCGTTTTATTTTCATATTCTCTGTCATTTAAATTTCAATTAGTGCTGCTAAACCCTCACAGAAAGATTCCTTCCAGCACTCTAGCTCTTTGCCTACTTGTGACAAAATGCATATCAGGGCAGATCTCAGGCATCTAAGGTAGCAAAACCAAGAAAACATTTTTAGTGAAGGTTCAGATGGAATTGATTTGAATTAGTCTGTTGGCGTGTATAATGGTAAAGAAAACAATTTTCTCTTGGTGAGAAACTTTGGGGTGGAAAGATATTACAACACTGGATCATTGTCAGAAAGGCATCTGAACAAATGCCGTCGAACATCTAAGTCACTGAAGTGTCAACTGCTTTGAGAGAATATAAAGAAAACCTGATGAGTTTCATCCTGGAGTTAAGTAAAAAAAAAAAAAGCTCTGCTAGAGATAAGGAAGGAAGAAAAGAAGTTGCATGGTCCTGAGATACGTATACCCTTTGAACTCAGGATTCTGATGCTTATTAAAAAATCCCAAGGTTACTGAAGCTAAAGATGGTATTATATTCAAGGTTGAGTAATGCACTGTAAATGTTACTTGCTTGCTCATAGACACATAAATGTTATTTATACTCTTGATCATTTTAATTTAATGTATGAACTTGATCTTTGTTGGCAGGGAGTTGTCAAACATGAGTGAATTATACCAATATCGTAGAACGAGAAATGAGAGAAATGATAATTGACAAGGTGGACTCATTTAAATATTTATTGATTTCATTTCAACAAATAATGATTATTTTGATATTACCTGCAGTCATTTGGTGCATGGCTGAGAAGACAGAGGAGGGGCCCAGTTTTTCTTACCAGCCTGTATTGCCGCCACTTCTTTTATCAAGCAAGTTCTATCCTCTGTCAACTCCATGTAACTGGTTTCAGGTCTCTTTCTTCTAAGAACTTAGGGGTCTCGTAGGAAGTAGACGTGTAAATGAGAACTGGTTTTAAGTTTCAAATGGTTACCCCATTTCTGAGTAAGAGAGTGCTCGCTTTTCAACTTTCAGTCTCTTCAAAATCCGTATCTGTAGCAAATATTTATCAAGTGTTTGCTGTGCACCACTTTATGAGTACTGGGAATGGAGGGGTGAACATTACAGAGAAGTTCCTTACCCCCAGAGAGCATGCACTCGAATGTCAGAAACTAGGTAATAAACAAATAGATGCATGAGATATTTTCACTGTAATGAAAGAAAATGTGTACTGATATTTAAGTGTAATGAAGAAAACAGAGTAAGGTAATGTGAGAGAGAGTGTGAGTTTGAGCTGTTTTAAATTGAGTGGTCTTGGAGTCCCTTCCTGAAGGGGAATATTTAAGCTGAGACCTGAATGAAAAGTAAGAGGCAGGTATGAATAGTTGAGAGGACAGAACGTTCTAGCTGAATTGAAAAGCAAGGGCAAAAGCCTTGGGTGGGAGCACAGTTTATTATGTTCAAGGTAAGCAGGGAATGGTCGAATGCCTTTAGAGAAAAGCCCAAAATGGTATTTAATTTGACATTTAAAAAGTTGTATTGGTCTAAACTCATGCTTTTAAATGGTCCCAGTGTGCTTGGAAATCCAGAGTTCACTAATAACAATTCTGATCTGATTAGGACTTTTGAAATGTTCCACATATTTCAAATGATTAGGGAGAAAACTTACTCTTCACAAAATAGATAAGAATTTTAGTAACAAATCAAGCGACTTCTGTATATTGAACACCTAGTAAGTGCTGTGTGTATTGTATACAGGCTCCATGAGAAAAATACAAAGTATTGATAACGTACGACAGAACTTTTTTCTTTATAATAAAAACATAAGTAATTTATTAAGATTTGAAGGCAAAAACATAATTTTAAAAGATTTAGACCTGTGTTAGGCGTGATAGAGTATGGATGCTTTCTTGAAATTCAGAATCAGATCCAAGGGTATCACTTTCAGAATGTTCTAGTAGATTGAGTTTACTTTTAGTTGTCTTTGATGAAACAGTCACTATTCTACTCTCTTTCTTAACGGAAATGTGTTTTTTCGAAGACTCACTTTTAATTGTTTTATTAATCGAAGAATTATTTGGCCCAGTTCCATTGCTTTTCTGCTTTACAGGTGAGTCAGAGCAGGAATGCTGGTCCTTCCCAGGTTGTTTCTTAGCAGAGTAGTTTTTGGTATATTCACCTGCTTTGCTCATTTTCTCTGGGGGCGCCGCCTCCCACGCCGGCCATTGGCGCCAGCCTCATCAAGATAGAACTTTTATCTTCAAGATGAGCAGAGTTGAGATACTGGGAAGAGGTACCATAAAAAGATAAGTAATGGCACAATGTCACACCAAGTCCAAATGAATCATGAAGTGATAATGAGGAAAGCAAGGTTACTTACAAAGCACAGTGCTCAGAGTGGCTTCTTGAAGGAAATGAGATTGGAATTGGTAGGAAGAATTAAGTGACCAGAGGCTGGTGGGGTTTATGGTAATGAGCAGGAGTGACAGGGAGCAGTGACATATCAAATACTTGTTATGGCCTTTCTTCCTTCTTCTTCATACCATGAAGCTGAGTAAAGTTTTCATAACTTGATTTTGGTTTTGGCACGATCCAAATACTTACCTACATCATTAAGAAATAGTGTGAGACTTTTTCCTTACAAGAACGATCTCTTTCTATGTTACTGACCAGAAGGCTTCCTATCCTACTAGATAGCACCTCTGTGAAGAAAACTCTAGTCCCCAAGGTATTACTTCTTAATTTTCATGATGCTTCACTTTTGCAAACAGATGAAACAAATATAGCTTCATTCAGTATTGAGAAATAAGAAGGATGTGATGTAATAATTCCCGTTGTTGATATCTACTCCATTTCTTCTACGACGAAGTAGATGACTTGGGATCGCTGGGCCCCATGTATCGTAGCTACACTTTACAGTGTCTCCTAAATGGTGTTCCTTGAAGGTGAATCAAGGTTGTTGGTGTATCCAAAGTTGCTAGACCCCACTCTATGGGGCCTGCCTGATCCTGAAAAAGGACTGAAAGCAAATAAAGTAATACAGCTCAGTGAGCTGTTAAATCAGTGGTGTAAATGGACTCTTGGCACCTCACTGACTTTCACTGGTCATTGAGTCAGGTCCACACTGTTTGTTGAGGGTCAGTTCACTAACTTCTTCCTTTTATCATCTGCTTGGTATTTCTCTCTACTGGGGCCAAGGTACTACAGACTGTCTGAGATGTTACTTTGTGCGAGTGTGCGTGCGCACCCATACACATGTCTATTTTCTTGAGGTCTTAGAATGGTTCTTAAACCTAGCTAATCATTACAATTACTTGGGGTCTTTTACAAAATACAGATGCTTGGGACTCACCCCAAATCATTCAGATAAAAATTTCTATGCCGGGGCCCTGATACTAGTTTTTTTTTTTTTTTTTTTTTTTTGCGGTACACGGGCCTCTCACCGCTGTGGCCTCTCCCGCTGCGGAGCACAGGCTCCGGACGTGCATGCTCAGCCGCCATGGCTCACGGGCCCAGCCTCCCCGTGGCATGTGGGATCCTCCCGGACCGCGGCACGAACCCGTGTCCCCTGCATCGGCAGGCGGACTCTCACCCACTGCGCCACCAGGGAAGCCCCCAGTATATATTTTTAAAGTTCCTTCAGGGCCTCTAAAGTTCAGTGAGTCTTGAGATCCACCAACCTCATTTGTATGCGTGCATTTTTGTCAGATGCTTTAAATGAAGTTATTAACCAAAATGCATTTCCAGCGTTCGGGTCATTGAGTTTAAAATCAAGTGAAATACATTTCTGGGTGATAGAACAGTAAGGACATGAAGAGAACTAGGGTGATGTACACAGATGTAGCTCCTGTCTCTGATGCAGCACAGATACTGACCAAAGAAAGCTAGTGCTCAGGTCACAGCTGCAGAGACACATTTAAGAACAATGACTTCACAATGCCATTACACAAGGTGTGAGGTAGTCACTGGCATTCAACTTCCTGTTCCTTGATCGAGAGGAAGACTTTAGCTGGCCAACAAATCACATCAGACTGTACTAGCCTGCTATACATGGGTACTGGGAGGTTCTGATGAGGCAGTATAGTCCTCACTTCTTTATGGAATAAAGTAAGAATAAGAAAGAAAGAAAGAATTCATAAGTGAAAGTCCTTTCTATCTGTAAAGGGCCATGTCAGTGGTAAAGATCCGTCTTCCTCCTCAGGGCAGTGCCATCACTCTATAGGGTGTGCAGTTTTTCAGGCCATTGTAAGTGGTAAAACAGTGGCAGAGATTATAGAATTTGGACTCATATCAGATTTAACTGTGGCTCCACCTCTTACTAGCTGAGTGACCTCGGGCAAGTTCTTTGACTTGTTTAAACCTCTTTTTCTCTTAAATGTAGGCAATTACAAGACTGGTGTGAGAATTACAGATAATTTGCTCATAGATCATTTAGTGAGCATTTGTTACTTAACTACCATGGATCTGGTACTGTTCTGGGAACTGGGGATAAAGCAAAGAATAAAGCAGACAAACTCTCCAGCTTTCATGGAACTTACAGGGGTATAGCACACCAAGAACAAGAAACAGGCAAAGACATACTATGCCAGGTGGTCGATAAGGGCTTTGGAGAAGAAGGAAGCAAGGCAGAGAGGGTAGGAATTCTAGGGGAATGCAGAGTTCATGGAGAATGTTGAGACTTTATATCAGGAGAGTCTCATTGATAATTGAGAAGAGTCCTGAAGGAGTTAGGACAGCTGAGCCAGGTAGATATGTATTGAAAGTTCACTACAGGCAGAAGACATAGCAAGTGCAAAGGCACTGAGGTGGCATTGTATGTGGAATTCTTTAGAAATACAAAGAGGCCAGTAGGGCTGGAGCAGAGTGAGAGAGAGGAAGATTGGTAGGAGATGAAGTCAGAGTTAGTAATGAGGCCCAGTCACAGAGACAACACTTCTCAAGCTTTGATATGCATAGGAATCCCCTGGGGATGTTGTTGAAGTATGGTTTCAGATTCAGTAGGTCTGGAGTGGGGTCTGGGGTTCTGCATTTTGAACCTCTTTTGGGTCTGCAGACCACACTCTGAGTAGAAGCGGTGCAGGGCCATGTAAACTTATAAATAAGGATGTTCGCTTTGGCCCTGAGTGAGATGGGGAGCCACGGGGAGGTTTGGAGCAGACTGATGCCTCTGGCTGCTGTGATAATGAGGCGTGGTTAAAAGCCCTGGCTGAGTTTGTGCATTGTCTGGGTTTCCGTCCTAGTGCCACCACTCACTCACTGCCTGTCTTTGACAAGTTGCTTAAACTCCCTTCTCTCTCAACTTTTTGTTTCAAAAAATGCTAAACCTAGAGAAAAGGTGAAAGAAAAGTACAATTAGCACCCTTATATCTTTCAGCTAGATTGGTCAACTGTAAATATTTTGCTACATTTGCTTTATCTCATACTCTAAGTACATATTATCTCTATTATTATTAACCATTTAAGAGTCAGTTTTTGACATAATGACCCTTCAACCCTAACTATTTCATTATGTACTTTCTAAGAGTAAGAAAAATCTCCTATATAAATGGAATCAGCTATCAAATTCAGAACATTTGATATTGGTATAATTATCTAATATAAGATCTCAATTTAAATATAACCAATTTCCTCCCCAAATATCCTTAATAATAATTTTCTTCTTGTGTATAATCCAATCTAGGGTATTATGTTGGATGTTACGTTGCTTTAGTTTTCATGTGTCATTAGTCTTTTGACTGAAAACTGAGTCGCTAGACCTCAGCCTTACTGAAAAAATTAAATATAATTTTTTTGGTTCTACTAATTAACCCGTTTAATCTGGTTCCCATGTTCTTTTCAGGTTTTGAGTGCTTCCTTTTTTTAAAAAAATTTTATTTATTTATACAGCAGGTTCTTATTAGTTATCGATTTTATACAATTAGTGTATATATGTCAATCCCAATCTCCCAATTTATCCCACCACCACCACCCCCGCTTCCCCCTTTTGTGTCCATACATTTGTTCTTACATCTGTGTCTCTATTTCTGCCTTGCACACCAGTTCATCTGTACCATTTTTCTAGATTCCACATATGTGCGTTAATATGCAATGTTTGTTTTTCTCTTTCTGACTTACTTCACTCTCTATGACAGTCTCTAGGTCCATCCAAGTCTCTACAAATGACCCATTTCGTTCCTTTTTATGGCTGAGTAATATTCCGTTGTATATATGTACCACATCTTCTTTATCCATTCATCTGTCGATGGGCATTTAGGTTGCTTCCATGACCTGGCTATTGTAAGTAGTGCTGCAGTGAACATTGGGGTGCATGTGTCTTTTTGAATTATGGTTTTCTCTGGGTATATGCCCAGTAGTGGGATTGCTGGGTCATATGGTAATTCTGTTTTTAGTTTTTTAAGGAACCTCCATACTGTTCTCCATAGTGGCTGTATGAATCTACATTCCCACCAACAGTGCAAGAGGGTTCCCTTTTCTCCACACCCTCTGCAGCATTTGGTGTTTGTAGATTTTCTGATGATGCCCATTCTGATGGATGTGAGGTGATGCCTCATTGTAGTTTTGATTTACATTTCTCTAATAATTAGTGATGTTGAGCATCTTTTCATGTGCCTCTTGGCCATCTGTATGTCTTCTTTGGAGAAATGTCTATCTAGGTCTTCTGCCATTTTTTGATTGGGTTGTTTGTTTTTTTAATATTGAGCTACATGGGCTGTTTATATATTTTGGAGATTAATCCTTTGTCTGTTGATTTGTTTGCAAATATTTTCTCCCATTCTGAGGGTTGTCTTTTTGTCTTGTTTATGGTTTCCTTTGCTATGCAAAAGCTTTTAAGTTTCATTAGGTCTCATTTGTTTAGTTTTGGTTTTATTTCCATTACTCTGGGAGGTAGGTTGAAAAAGATCTTGCTGTGATTTACGTCAAAGAGAGTTCTTCCTATGTTTTCCTCTAAGAGTTTTACAGTGTCCGGTCTTACATTTAGGACTTTAATCCATTTTGGGTTTATTTTTGTATATGGTGTTAGGGAGTGTTCTAATTTCATTCTTTTACATGTAGCTGTCCAGTTTTCCCAGCACCACTTATTGAAGAGACTGGTTTTTCTCCATTGTATATCCTTGCCTCCTTTGTCATAGATTAGTTGACCATTGGTGCGTGGGTTTACCTCTGGGCTTTCTGTCCTCTTCCATTGATCTATGTTTCTGTTTTTGTGCCAGTACCATATTGCCTTGATTACTGTAGCTTTGTAGTATAGTCTGAAGTCAGGGAGTCTGATTCCTCCAGCTCTGTTTTTTTCCCTCAAGATTGCTTTTGCAGGCTTCCCTGGTGGCGCAGTGGTTGGGAGTCTGCCTGCCGATGCAGGGGACATGGGTTCGTGCCCCGGACCGGGAAGATCCCACATGCTGCAGAGCGGCTGGGCCCGTGAGCCATGGCTGCTGAGCCTGTGCATCCGGAGTCTGTGCTCTGCAATGGGAGAGGCCACAACAGTGAGAGGCCCGTGTACCGCAAAAAAAAAAAAAAAAAAAGATTGCTTTTGCTATTTGGGGTATTTTGTGTCTCCATACAAATTTTAAGATTTCTTTGTTCTAGTTCTGTAAAAAAAAATTGCCACTGGTAATTTGATAGGGATTGCATTGAATCTGTAGATTGCTTTGGGTAGTATAGTCATTTTCACAAGCTTGATTCTTCCAATCCGAGAACATGGTATATCTCTCCATTTGTTTGTGTCATCTTTGATTTCTTTCATCAGTGTCATAGTTTTCTGAGTACAGGTCTTTTACCTCCTTAGGTAGGTTTATTCCTAGATATTTAATTCTTTTTGTTGCAGTGGTGAATGGGATTGTTTCCTTAGTTTCTCTTTCTGATCTTTCATTGTTAGTGTATAGGAATGCAAGAGATTTCTGTGCATTAATTTTGTATCCTGCAACGTTACCAAATTCATTGACTAGCTCTAGTAGTTTTCTGGTGGCATCTTTAGGATTTTCTATGTATAGTACCATATCAACTACAAACAGTGACAGTGTTACTTCTTCTTTTCCAATTTGTATTCCTTTTATTTCTTCTCTGATTGCCGTGGCTAGGACTTCCAAAACTATCTTGAATAATAGTGGTGAGAGTGGACATCCTTGTCTTGTTCCTGATCTTAGAGAAAATGCTTTCAGTTTTTGACCATTGAGAATGATGTTTGCTGTGCTTTTGTCGTATATGGCCTTTATTATGTTGAGGTAGGTTCCCTCTATGCCCACATCCTGGAGAGTATTTATCATAAATGGGTGTTGAATTTTGTCAAAAGCTTTTTCTGCATCTGTTGAGATAATCATATGGTTTTAATTCTTCAATTTGTTAGATATTTATATATTGAAGAATCCTTGCATCCCTGGGATGAATCCCACTTGATCATGGTGTATGATCCTTTTAATGTGCTGTTGGATTCTGTTTGCTAGTATTTTGTCTAGGATTTTTGCATCTATATTCATCAGTGATATTGGTCTGTAATTTTCTTTTTTTGTAGTATCTTTGTCTGGTTTTGGTATCAGGGTGATGGTGGCCTCATAGAATGTGTTTGGGAATGTTCCTTCCTCTGCAATTTTTTCGAAGAGTTTGAGAAGGATAGATGTTAGTTCTTCTCTAAATGTTTGATAGAATTCACCTGTGAAGCCATCTGGTCCTGGACTTTTGTTTGTTGGAAGATTTTTCATCAAAGTTTCAGTTTCATTCCTTGTGATTAGACTGTTCATATTTCCTATTTCTTCCTGGTTCAGTCTTGGAAGGTTATACCTTTCTAAGAATTTATCCATTTCTTCCAGGTTGTCCATTTTATTGACATAGAGTTGCTTGTATGTAGTCTCTTATGATGCTTTGTATTTCTGCAGTGTCTGTTGTCACTTCTTCTTTCTCATTTCTAATTTTATTGATTTGAGTCCTCTCCCTCTTTTTCTTGATGAGTCTGGCTAATGGTTTATCAATTTTGTTTATCTTCTCAAAGAACCAGCTTTTAGTTTTATTGATCTTTCCTATTGTTTTCTTTGTTTTTAGTTCATTTATTCCTGCTCTGATCTTTATGATTTCTTCTGCTAACTTTGGGTTTTGTTTGTTCTTTTTTCTCTAGTTCCTTTAGGTGTAAGTTTAGATTGTTTATTGAGATTTTTCTTATTTCTTGAGGTAGGATTATATTGCTATAAACTTCCTTCTTAGAACTGCTTTTGCTGCATCCCATAGGTTTTGGATCGTCATGTTTTCATTGTCATTTGTCTCTAGGAATTTTTTGATTTCCTCTTTGATTTCTTCAGTGATCTCTTGGTTATTTAGTAATGTATTGTTTAGCCTCCATTTGTTTGTGCTTTTTATGGTTTTTTCCCCTGTAATTTATTTCTAATCTCATAGCGTTGTGGTCAGAAAAGATGCTTGATATGGTTTCAGTTTTCTTAAATTTACGAAGGCTTGATTTGTGACCCAAGATGTGATCTGTCCTGGAGGATGTTCTGTGTGCACTTGCGAAAAAAATGTAATCTGCTGTTTTCGGTTGGAATGTCCTATACATATCAATTAAATCTCTGGTCTATTGTGTCATTTAAAACTTGTATTTCCTTATTAATTTTCTGTCTGGATGAGCTGTCCATTGGTGTAAGTGAGGTGATAAAGTCCCCCACTATTATTTTGTTACTGTTGATTTCCTCTTTTATAGCTGTTAGCATTTGCCTTATGTATTGAGGTGCTCCTGTGTTGGGTGCATATATATTTATAATTGTTATATCTTCTTCTTGGATTGATCCCTTGATCATTATGTAGTGTCCTTCTTTGTCTCTTCTAACACTCTTTATTTAAAGTCTATTTTATCTAACACAAGTATTGCTACTCCAGCTTTCTTTTGATTTCCATTTGCATGGAATATCTTTTTCCATCCCCTCACTTTCAGCCTGTACGTGTCCCTAGGTCTGCAGTGGGTCTCTTGTAGATAGCATATATATGTGTCTTGTTTTTCTATCCATTCAGCAAGCCTGTGTCTTTTGGTTGTAGCATTTAATCCATTCACATTTAAGGTGATTATAAATATGTATGTTCCTATTACCGTTTTATTAATTGTTATGGGTTTGTTTTTGTAGGTCCTTTTCTTCTTTTGTGTTTCCCACTTAGAGAAGTTCCTTTAGCATTTGTTGTAGAGCTGGTTTGGTGGTGCTGAATTCTCTTAGCTTTTGCTTGTCTGTAAAGCTTTTGATTTCTCCATTGAATCTGAATGAGATCCTTGCTGGGTAGAGTAATCTTGGTGGTAGGTTCTTCCCTTTCATTACTTTAAATATATCGTGCCACTCCCTTCTGGCTTGTAGAGTTTCTGCTGAGAAATCAGCTGTTAACCTTATGAGAGTTCCCTTGTATATTATTTGTCATTTTTCCCTTGTTGCTTTCAGTAATTTTTCTTTGTCTTTAATTTTTATCCATTTGATTACTACGTGTCTCGGCGTGTTTCTCCTTGGGTTTATCCTGCCTGGGACTTTCTGTGCTTCCTGGACTTGGGTGGGTATTTCGTTTACCGTGTTAGGGAAGTTTTCGACTACAGTCTCTTCAAATATTTTCTTGGGTCCTTTCTCCCTCTCTTCTCCTTCTGGGACCCCTATAATGCGAATGTTGTTGTGTTTAATGTTGTCCCAAAGGTCTCTTAGACTGTCTTCATTTCTTTTCATTCTCATTCTTTTTTCTTTATTCTGTTCCATGGCAGTGAATTCCACCATTCTGTCTTTCAGGTCACTTATCCGTTCTTCTGCAGCAGTTTTTCTGCTATTGATTCCTTGTAGTTTATTTTTCATTTCGGTTATTGTATTCTTCATCTCTGTTTGTTTGTTCTTTAATTCTTCTAGGTCTTTGTTAAACATTTCTTTTGTCTTCTCGATCTTTGCCTCCATTCTTTTTCCAAGGTCCGGAATCATCTTCATATCATTATTCTGAATTCTTTTTCTGGAAGGTTGCCTATCTCCACTTCATTTAGTTGTTTTTGTGGTGTTTTATCTTGTTCCTTGATGTAGTACACCGTCCCCTGCCTTTTCATTTTGTCTGTCTTTCTGTGAATGTGGTTTTCATTCCATAGGCTGCAGGATTGTAGTTCTTCTTGTTTCTGTTGTCTTGCTTCCTTACTTTCTTGCCCCACAAAATATTCTAGGTACACTTTATACTTTACCTTCCCCAAGTCCGGATCAACCATTTCTTCCAAGAACCCTGGTTCCTTTTAGTGGGGACCTAAACTGGTTTAACTACCAGTTTAAAATTTTTTTTTAATTTATGAGATGGCAGTATAACATAAATTGTAGAGTTATTTTGAGGATTAAATGAGAAAATCTGTGTAAAAGAGTGTACATAATTCTTGGCTCATAGTATGTGCTCAATAAATTAACTTTTTCCAGCTATTTCCAGTGAAGTGTAAATAATGGAATTATGGATGAGAATGACAGTTGATGAATTTACAAAATGTCGATTATAATGTTCTCTGAGAGAAAGCAATTGGTCAGTTGATTCAAAGATTAGATTACATTAACCTCCTTTCTGAGCTTTTCATTGTTTATTTCCATTCTCACTCAAGTTTCTCTCTTCAGAACTCATCCTTAGGATTTAGTTGAATTTAGTCTTGGGTTGTTGATGTTTCTTAATCTTCTCTTAAGTTAAATTTTAAGCAACTTAATATGGAAACCATATCTTATGTGTGTGTATGTTTTTTTGAGGTTTTATAATGTTATTTGACAGCTAGCGGTTAGTTCTCATCTACATTTTGTCTGTAGATTTTTGAGAGTAGTGACAGGTACATATCTAACCAACATATAGAGTTTATTTGGTGAATCTTCATCCTCATTAAGTCTCCTGGACAATTGCACATGGATACAGTGTGGGACATTGCTTATTCCTTTGGCCCAGATAGCGTTACTAAGCCTGGTGTCATTGTGTACATCTGAAGTTCCCACCTCCTTCATGGCAAATTTCTGGATCCTTTTGAGTGCCCAAGGGGCAAGCTTCTTGAAGCCCACTCCCAGGATGCACTTGTGAATGTTGATAGTGTATTCTGTGGTAGCTACCTCGTTGATGGCAGGATGGTCCTTCTGCTTCTCGGCCCTCTTCTTTGCAAGAGCTGTTCTGCTGGGCCCAGGTTGGAAGTGCTTAGGTGTTTTTCATATTTCCTGCATGTCCTACAACAGTGGTGAGCACATATGCATATATTAGATACCAGTAAAAACCTAAGTAATGTATTTGTAGAAGTCACATAAGAAACATTTCCTAGCGAAAAAGGAATGTTATAATTGCTAAGATCTTAATCTAAGATTCTAATGAAAGGTAGACTTTAAGCATACAACACCTTCTTAAAGAATTTGGCATCAACTACACGGCCTAGACCTTTTTCAAATAAATACAAGTTGGAAAGCAGAAGGAGTTGTATGTTTCTGAGCTGCCTAGTGTTGTAATATTAACAGTTTCTGGTGTCATGGCAGGCTGTCTCCTCTTTAATCAAAGGAAAATGTACAGACTGACAATTCTTCCAACTATTCAAATGTCTCTTAAAAATAATGGTGGTAAGTAACAGGCATTTTGCATGTGCTGGTTATTTTGACCTGATGGATCTGCAAATTTCTTACTAGCATAGAAAAGAAAAACTGCTTCTTATTTTTAAGTACAAATCTTGTGTGCAGCAAATGAAGTCACATTTTTTATTTATTCATTTATTTTTTTGTGCTGTTAGAAAACCACTTTGCAGTGAGTGTGAAAGAGAATACTTATTAGGCTAATAACAGCAGAATCATAGAAATGAGGCCTGTAGACAAATCTCCCTCTAGAGAATAAAGTGTGGTTACAGAAGGTTAAGAATGTGTAAAGATCAATGGAGGCCAAGAGCTTAAAATAGAGATAAGCTGCCTGGAGAAAAAAAGTGAAAAGAAAAAGAAAACTTCAAGAAAACACTGAGCGTTTAGGATAGCTATTTTGTCTTTGTTCCCTGTTGAAAATTTCTAAAATTTCGTTTAGAGACAGTTATACATTCCTCCAAATACATCATTTTTATTTTTCACAATGTCTAAACTCCTGTGGGTGTCTTTTTCACTTCAACAGGTGCAATCACACATACACACATACACATGGGCCTTTGACTTCTGTAGTGAAACACACTGTCAAGTCAAAAGTACAGCTAATTCAGTAAAATGTGTTAATATAAGTAGTACAAAACGACAGAGGTTGTAATGGGTAAAGCTGATTCTTAAGTATAATAAGATTCCTGTATCCAAATGCACAAGTTCTAACTGAACTTTGAAACATCCTCATATAATTTGGGAGATAATGCATTATGCTTTCTTTGACTGAAAGGCAGATATTTTGATGAGAGTTTTGTTACTTCCTCTCAGTTTTCAGTGGCTTATTAAGCACTACATTTGCTCTTTATTTAAAATTTTATTTAAATACCTTTATGTTTATTTATTTACTTATTTTTGGCCACACGACTTGTGGGATCTTAGTTCCCCAACCAGGGATTGAACTCAGGCCCTCAGCACTGAAAGCCTGGAGTCCTAACCACTGGACCGCCAGGGAATTCCCGCTACATTTGCTCTTTATGAAGGCATCTATTCAATATGAAACAGGAAGGCCATGGTATAAGACCAGGCAGTTTTATTTGCCTATGGACATCTCCATGTTTTGTCTATCCTTCCTGTCCCCCAAATCTCAAAGGAATCCCAGAATTCATGTTCTGTGTTGTAGAAAAATACATGAAAATTACAAAAAGGCTATCCTTTCTGTCTTTCTAGGTCTCTAATGTTCGTAATATTGTTGGCCCCAACCTGTAAGTCACAGCCCATTTTGAAAGTTGGTAAGGAATAGTAAAACATGGTATTTTTGCCTTAATTTACCCTTTTGCCCCATTTACCTATCATAATTTCAGAGTTCCCTTCATATCCTTACCATATCCATGGTTAAACAATTCCAGTCTCTGACTTTTGATCTTTGGGAACTTGGATGAAGATTCGGACTTGCATGGCACACTGTGCTAGTCGGTTCAGGCTGCCATATCAAAGTATCACAGTCTGGGTGGCTTAAACAACAGAAATGGGTTTTCCCACAGTTCTGGAGGCTAGAAGTTGCAGATCAAGATACTGGTAGGGTTCATTTCTGCTGAGGCCTCTCTCCTTGGTCTGTAGATGGCTGTCTTCTCACTGAGTCTTCACCTGGTGTTCCTCAGTGCTTGTCTGTGTCCTAATTTCTTCTTATAAGGACACCAATCATATTAGCCATATCATTTTACCTTAATCACCTCTTTCAAGGCTCTGCCTCCAAATCCTGTCACATTCTGAGGTCCTAACTGGGGGTTAAGACTTCAGCATATGAATTTCGGGAGGACACAGATCAGTCCATAACACACACCATTCACCAACCTGGTGCAAGAATCTTTAGTCCACTTTATCTGTAGGGAAAAATCTCTGTTTCAAGTCAATTTTTTTCTGAATCACATTGATGTAAATATTTGTGGTTCAACATATGGTTGGCAAGCCAGAAGTGCCTCAGGGATTTAAAGAAGTGTTTTAGATACTCCAACACATTTGGTAGGTAATCCAATCCTATTGGACAGACAGCCTGAATTTCAAAACTACACCCACGTTAAATAAAGGCCAGATATGTTTTTTTTTAATTTATTTTTTTTACATCTTTATTGGAGTATAATTGCTTTACAATGGTGTGTTAGTTTCTGCTTTATAACAAAGTGAATCAGTTATACATATGTTCCCATATCTCCTCCCTCTTGCGTCTCCTTCCCTCCCACCCTCCCTATCCCACCCATCCAGGTGGTCACAAAGCACCGAGCTGATCTCCCTGTGCTATGCAGCTGCTTCCCACTAGCTATCTACCTTACGTTCGGTAGTGTATATATGTCCATGCCACTCTCTCACTTTGTCACAGCTTACCCTTCCCCCTCCCCATATCCTCAAGCCCATTCTCTAGTAGGTCTGTGTCTTTATTTCCGTCTTACCCCTAGGTTCTTCATGACATTTTTCTTTCTTAGATTCCATATATATGTGTTAGCATACGGTATTTATCTTTCTCTTTCTGACTTACTTCACTCTGTATGACAGATTCTAGGTCCATCCACCTCACTATAAATAACTCAATTTCGTTTCTTTTTATGGCTGAGTAATATTCCATTGTATATATGTGCCACATCTTCTTTATCCATTCATCCTATGATGAACACTTAGGTTGTTTCCATCTCCTGGCTATTGTAAATAGAGCTGCAATGAATATTTTGGTACATGACTCTTTTTGAATTACGGTTTTCTCAGGGTATATGCCCAGTAGTGGGATTGCTGGGTCATATGGTAGTTCTATTTGTAGTTATTATTTTTTTAAATTAATTAATTATTTATTTATGGCTGTGTTGGGTCTTCGTTTCTGTGTGAGGGCTTTCTCCACTTGTGGCAAGCGGGGGCCACTCTTCATTGCGGTGCGCGGGCCTCTCACTATTGCGGCCTCTCCTGTTGCGGAGCACAGGCTCCAGATGCGCAGGCTCAGTAGTTTTGGCTCACGGGCCCAGTTGCTCCGCGGCATGTGGGATCCTCCCAGACCAGGGCCCGAACCCGTGTCCCCTGCATTGGCAGGCAGATTCTCAACCACTGCGCCACCAGGGAAGCCCTATTTGTAGTTTTTTAAGGAACCTCCATACTGTTCTCCATAGTGGCTGTACCAATTCACATTCCCACCAGCAGTGCAAGAGTGTATCCTTTTCTCCACATCTTCTCCAGCATTTATTGTTTCTAGATTTTTTGTTGATGGCCACTCTGACCGCTGTGAGATGATATCTCATTGTAGTTTTGATTTGCATTTCTCTAATGATTAATGATGTTGAGCATTCTTTCATGTGTTTGTTGGCAATCTGTATATCTTCTTTGGAGAAATGTCTATTTAGGTCTTCTGCACATTTTTGGATTGGGTTGTTTGATTTTTTGTTATTGAGCTGCATGAGCTGCTTGTAAATTTTGGAGATTAATCCTTTGTCAGTTGCTTCATTTGCAAATATGTTCCCCCATTCTGAGGGTTGTCTTTTGGTCTTGTTTATGGTTTCCTTTGCTGTGCAAAAGCTTTGAAGTCTCATTAGGTCCCATTTGTTTATTTTTCTTTTTATTTCCATTTCTCTAGGAGGTGGGTCAAAAAGGATCTTGCTGTGATCTGTGTCATAGAGTGTTCCACCTATGTTTTCCTCTAAGAGTTTGATAGTTTCTGGCCTTACACTTAGGTCTTTAATCCATTTTGAGCTTACTTTTGTGTGTGGTGTTAGGCAGTGATCTAATCTCATACTTCTACATGTACCTGTCCAGTTTTCCCAGCACCACTTATTGAAGAGGCTATCCTTTCTCCACTGTACATTCCTGCCTCCTTTATCAAAGCTAATGTGACCATATGTGCGTGGGTTTATCTCTGGGCTTTCGATCCTGTTCCATTGATCTATATTTCTGTTTTTGTGCCAGTACCATACTGTCTTGATTACTGTAGCTTTGTAGTATAGTCTGAAGTCAGGGAGCCTGTTTCCTCCAGCTCCAATTTTCGTTCCCAAGATTGCTTTGGCTATTCGGGGTCTTTTTGTTTCCATACAAATTGTGAAATTTTTTGTTCTAGTTCTGTGAAAAATGTCAGTGGTAGTTTGATAGGGATTGTATTGAATCTGTAGATTGCTTTAGGTAGTAGAGTCATTTTCACAATGTTGATTTTTCCAATCCAAGAACGTGGTATATCTCTCCATCTATTTGTATCATCTTTTATTTCTTTCATCAGTGTCTTATAATTTTCTGCATACAGGTCTTTTGTCTCCTTACATAGGTTTATTCCTAGATATTTTTTTCTTTTTGTTGCATTGGTAAATGGGAGTGTTTTCTTGATTTCCCTTTCATATTTTTCATCATTAGTGTATAGGAATGTCAGAGATTTCTGTGCATTAATTTTTTATCCTGCTACTTTACCAAATCTATTGATTAGCTCTAGTAGTTTTCTGGTAGCATCTTTAGGATTCTCTATGTATAGTATCATGTCATCTGGAAACAGTGACAGCTTTACTTCTTGTTTTCCGATTTGGATTCCTTTTATTTCCTTTTCTTCTCTGATTGCTGTGGCTAAAGCTTCCAAAACTATGTTGAATAAGAGTGGTGAGAGTGGGCAACTTTGTCTTGTTCCTGATCTTAGTGGAAATGCTTTCAGTTTTTCACCATTGAAGATGATGTTGGCTGTGGGTTTGTCATATATGGCCTTTATTATGTTGAGGAAAGTTCCCTCTGTGCCTACTTTCTGCAGGGTTTTTATCATATATGGGTGTTGAATTTTGTCAAATGCTTTCTCTGCATCTATTGAGATGACCATATGGTTTTTCTCCTTCTATTTGTTAATATGGTGTATCACGTTGATTGATTTGCACATACTGAAGAATCCTTGCATTCCTGGAATAAACCCCACTTGATCATGTTGTATGATCCTTTTAATGTGCTGTTGGATTCTGCTTGCTAGTATTGTGTTGAGAATTTTTGCATCTATGTTCATCAGTGATGTTGGCCTGTAGTTTTGATTCTTTGTGACATCCTTGTGTGGTTTTGTTATCAGGGTGATGGTGGCCTCATAGAATGAGTTTGGGAGTGTTCTTCCCTCTGCTATATTTTGGAAGAGTTTGAGAAGGATAGGTGTTAGCTCTTCTCTAAATGTTTGAAAGAATTCACCTGTGAAGCCATCTGGTCCTGGGCTTTTGTTTGTGGGAAAATTTTTAATCACAGTTTCAATTTCAGTGCTTGTGATTGGTCTGTTCATATTTCTTCCTGATTAATTCTTGGCACGTTGTGCATTTCTAAGAATTTGTCCATTTCTTCCAGGTTGTCCATTTTATTGGCATAGAGTTGCTTGTAGTAATCTCTCATGATCGTTTGTATTTCTGCAGTGTCAGTTGTTACTTCTCCTTTTTCATTTCTAATTCTATTGATTTGAGTCTTCTCCCTTTTTTTCTTGATGAGTCTGGCTAATGGTTTATCAATTTTGTTTATCTTCTCAAAGAACCAGTTTTTAGTTTTATTAATCTTTGCTATCATTTCCTTCATTTCTTTTTCATTTATTTCTGATCTGATCTTTATGATTTCTTTCCTTCTGCTAACTTTGGGTTTTTTTTGTTCTTCTTTCTCTAATTGCTTTAGGTGCAAGGTTAGGTTGTATATTCGAGATGTTTGCTGTTTCTTAAGGTAGGATCGTATTGCTATAAACTTTCTTCTTAGAACTGCTTTTGCTGCATCCCATAGGTTTTGGGTCGTCGTGTCTCCATTGCCATTTCTTTCTAGGTATTTTTTAATTTCCTCTTTGATTTCTTCAGCGATCACTCCGTTAGTAAGTAGTGTATTGTTTAGCCTCCATGTGTTTGTATTTTTTATAGATCTTTTCCTGAAATTGATATCTAGTCTCATAGCGTTGTGGTTGGAATAGATACTTGATACAATTTCAATTTTCTTAAATTTACCAAGGCTTGATTTGTGACCCAAGATATGATCTATCCTGGAGAATGTTCCATGAGCACTTGAGAAAAATGTGTATTCTGTTGTTTTTGGATGGAATGTCCTATAAATATCAATTAAGTCCATCTTGTTCAATGTATCATTTAAAGCTTGTGTTTCTTTATTTTCATTTTGGATGATCTGTCCTTTGGTGAAAGTGGGGTGTTAAAGTCCCCTACTATGAATGTATTAGTGTCGATTTCCCCTTTTATGGCTGTTAGTATTTGCCTTATGTATTGAGGTGCTCCTGTGTTGGGTGCATAAATATTTACAGTTGTTATATCTTCTTCTTGGATCGATCCCTTGATCATTATGTAGTGTCCTTCTTTGTCTGTTCTAATAGTCTTTATTTTAAAGTCTATTTTGTCTGATATGAGAATTGCTACTCCAGCTTTCTTTTGGTTTCCATTTGCATGGAATATCTTTTTCCATCCCCTTACTTTCAGTCTGTATGTGTCTCTAGGTCTGAAGTGGGTCTCTTGTAGACAGCATATATATGGGTCTTGTTTTTGTATCCATTCAGCCAGTCTGTGTCTTTTGGTGGGAGCATTTAATCCATTAACATTTTTTTGTTTTGTTTTTTTTGCAGTACGTGGGCCCCTCACTGCCACAGCCCCTCGCGCTGCGGAGCACAGGCCCTGGACGCACAGGCTCAGCGGCCATGGCTCATGGGCCCAGCCGCTCCGCGGCATGCGGGATCCTCCCAGACTGGGGCATGAACCTGCGTCCCGCGCATCGGCCGGCGGACCCTCAACCACTGCACCACCAGGGAAGCCCTAATCCATTTACATTTAAGGTAATTATCGATATGTATGTTCCTATTCCCATTTTCTTAATTGTTTTGGGTTTGTTATTGTAGGTCTTTTCCTTCTCTTGTGTTTCTTGCCTAGAGAAGTTCCTTTAGCATTTGTTGTAAAGCTGGTTTGGTGGTGCTGAACTCTCTCAGCTTTTGCTTGTCTGTAAAGGTTTTAATTTCTCCATCAAATCTGAATGAGATCCTTGCTGGGTAGCGTAATCTTGGTTGTAGGTTTTTCTCCTTCATATCTTTAAAAATATCCTGCCAGTCCCTTCTGGCTTGCAGAGTTTCTGCTGAAAGATCAGCTGTTAACTTTGTGGGGATTCCCTTGGTGTTATTTGTTGTTTTTCCCTTGCTGCTTTTAATATGTTTTCTTTGTATTTAATTTTTGACAGTTTGATTAGTATGTGTCTTGGCGTATTTCTCCTTGGATTTATCCTGTATGGGACTCTCTGTGCTTCCTGGACTTGATTAACTATTTCCTTTCCCATGTTAGGGGAGTTTTCAACTATAATCTCTTCAAATACTTTCTCAGTCCCTTTCTTTTTCTCTTCTTCTTCTGGAACCCCTGTAATTCGAATGTTGGTGCGTTTAATGTTGTCCCAGAGGTCTCTGAGACTGTCCTCAGTTCTTTTCATTCTTTTTCCTTTATTCTTCTCTGCAGTAGTTATTTCCACTGTTTTATCTTCCGGGTCACTTATCCGTTCTTCTGCCTCAGTTATTCTGCTATTGATCCCATCTAGAGTATTGTTAATTTCACTTATTGTGTTGTTCATCATTGCATGTTTCACCTTTAGTTCTTCTAGGTCCTTGTTAAATGTTTCTTGCATTTTCTCTATTTCCAAGATTTTGGATCATGTTTACTATCATTATTCTGAATTCTTTTTCAGGTCGATTGCCTATTTCCTCTTCATGTGTTAGGTCTGGTGGGTTTTTACCTTGCTCCTTCATCTGCTGTGTGTTTTTCTGTCTTTTCATTTTGCTTATCTTACTGTGTTTGGGGTCTCCTTTTTGCTGGCTGCAGGTTCGTAGTTCCCGTTGTTTTTGGTGTCTGCCCCCAGTGGCTAAAGTTGGTTCAGTGGGTTGTGTAGGCTTCCTGGTGGAGGGGACTAGTGCCTGTGTTCTGGTGGATGAGGCTGGATCTTGTCTTTCTGGTGGGCAGGTCCACGTCTGGTGGTGTGTTTTGGGGTGTTGTGGACTTATTATGATTTTAGGCAGCCTCTCTGCTAATGGGTGGGGTTGTGTTCCTGTCTTGCTAGTTGTTTGGCATGGGGTGTCCAGCACTGTTGCTTGCTGGTCGTTGAGTGAAGCTGGGTGTTGGTGTTGAGATAGACATCTCCGGGAGATTTTCGCCTTTTGATATTATGTGGAGCTGGGAGGTCTCTTGTGGACCAGTGTCCTGAAGTTGGCTCTCCCACCTCAGAGGCACAGCCCTGCCTCCTGGCTGCAGCAGCAAGAGCCTTTATCCACACAGCTGTGAATAAAAGGGAGAAAAAGTAGAAAGAATGAAAGAAAGAAGATAAAATAAAGTAAGATAAAATAAAATAAAGTTATTATAATAAAAAATAATTAAGAAAAAGAATTTTTTTAAGTAAAAAAACCAGAAAAAAACAACCAAAAAAAAACGGACGGATAGAACCCTAGGACAAATGGTGAAAGCAAAGCTATACAGACAAAATCTCACACAGAAGCAAACACATACACACTCACAAAAAGAGGAAAAGGGGAAAAAACAATAAATCTTGCTCTCAAAGTCCACCTCCTCAATTTGGGATGATTCGTTGTCTATTCGTGTATTCCACAGATGCAGGTACATCAAGTTGATTGTGGAGCTTTAATCCACTGTTTCTGAGGCTGCTGGGAGAGGTTTCCCTTTCTCTTTTTTGTTTGCACAGCTCCAGGGGCTCAGCTTTGTATTTGGCCCCGCCTCTGCGTGTAGGTCACCAGAGGGCGTCTCTTCTTTGCTCAGAGAGGACGGGGTTAAAGGAGCAGCTGACTCGGGGGCTCTGGCTCACAAAGGCTGGGGGGAGGGAGGGGTGCGGATGCGGGGCGGGCCTGCAGCGGCAGAGGCCGGCGGGCCGTTGCACCAGCCTGAGGCGTGCCGTGCGTTCTCCCGGGAAGTTGTCCCTGGATCCCAGGACCCTGGCAGTGGCGGGCTGCACAGGCTCCCGGCAGGGGAGGTGTGGAGAGTGACCTGTGCTCGCACACAGGCTTCTTGGTGGTGGCAGCAGTAGCCTTAGCGTCTCTTGCCCGGCTCGCGCCCGTCTCTGGAGCTCCTTTAAGCAGCGCTCTGAATCCCCTCTCCTCGCGCACCAGGAAACAAAGAGGGAAGAAAAAGTCTCTTGCCTCTTCGGCAGGTCCAGACTTTTCCCCGGACTCCCTCCCGGCTAGCCGTGGTGCAGTAACCCCCTGCAGGCTTGTTCACGCCGCCAACCCCAGTCCTCTCCCTGCGCTCTGACCTAAGCCCGAGCCTCAGCTCCCAGCCCCACCCCCGCCCCGGCGGGTGAGCAGACAAGCTTCTCAGGCTGGTGAGTGCCGGTCGGCACCGATCCTCTGTGTGGGAATCTCTCCGCTTTGCCTTCCGCACCCCTGTTGCTGTGCTCTCCGAAGCTTTCCCCCTCCGCCACCTGCAGTCTCCGCCCGCGAAGGGGCTCCTAGTGTGTGGAAAGCTTTCCTCCTCCACAGCTCCCTCCCACTGGTGCAGGTCCCGTCCCTATTCTTTTGTCTCTGTTTATTCTTTTTTCTTTTGCCCTACCGAGGTACGTGGGGAGTTTCTTGCCTTTTGGGAGGTCTGAGGTCTTCTGCCAGCGTTCAGTAGGTGTTCTGTAGCAGTTGTTCCACTTGTAGATGTATTTCTAGTGTATCTGTGGGGAGGAAGGTGATCTCCGCCTTTTATTCTTTTTCCATCTTCCCCCTCTCCCCAGATATTTTTTTTTTTCCCACTCTCCACCCTCCACCCTGTACCAACTGAAATGGAATTATTTGCGGAAAAAAATTATGAGTAGAAGAATCAAGGAGAAACTCCAGATTCTCTTCCTAAAACTCTTCCAGGCTTTCATCTAAAGCATTTTATATATATATGTGTGTCTATGTCTGTGTTTGTACATATGTGTGTGTATATATATTTATATACATATATTTTTTATTTTCCTAAGATCTATTATCACGGTGAGAATGGCATAACATAACACATTTATCATATAACATCTCTTCTAAGTGCATTGCTACAAATATCTGAGATGTCACATTCCCTCCCCCTCCCTCCCTCCCTTTTCTCTCCTTCTCGCTCTCCCTATCCCCCCAACCTCCATTACCTTGACTCTATAATTCCCTAATTCACACCTATAAGGGGGCAGGGTCAGCCTCCAGTAAACTGATTGCTAATGCAATTCATTTACCAGTCATCCCTCTGTTATCACTCTGAGTCATCTGATGAAGACAGTGAAGTTAATGAGGACTCAGAAATGAAGAGAAGCAGGGAAGGATGATGATAAGGAAAAAAAGCACAGGAGTGAGAAACGTGGGAGAAGAGGGCAGGCTGTGACCTCTGTCAGGGGCAACCTGGAACCCAGAAGCCAGGGGAGAAGTGAAAGCTTCTCCCTGTGACCCTCAGTGTATTAGGGTGCAGCCAATCACATCACCCAATTGGATTTTCTGACAAAAATCTCCGTTGAAGCAGAAATGTATTTTCAAGATAATATGTATATAGGAATGATTATATGGTTTTGGTATGTTATTTCCTTGCTATCAAGAATATTTATTTATAGAAATACCACAAGCCTCACACAGTTTCCACGGGTATGAGGGGTCATTTACAAACAAAATATTAGAATCTACCAATGTAGAAAACATCAAGGTTGTAATGAGGAGGATGCTTTTTATTTTTTGTTTGTTTATTTTTAAAGCAGAATGAATAGTGCCAGCATGCTGTCACTTGGGAGAACTGTGTAGTTGTTTGCAGGTCATGGTGCTTAGTAAATTGGTCCAGTGCTATTAAGAAGGAGTTATAGAAAGCATGTTTGTTTTTCTGCTTGATGGCCAGCAGTAATTTTAATAGATGCCTGAATTCTGTCTCCAGGCAAACCGGGAACATATGGAAATCATATTCAGTTGTTAATAATTTTGTTGCTGATGGGAGTGGCAAAGAGGATTTATTTTAATCATTTTAGGACTTATTAAAGGGACGTAGCTGGGAGCTGAGAGGATTAAGCACTTCAGGTGAGTTCACTGGCAGGCCCACATGAAAGTGGGATTTTTGTCTGTCAGGAAAAAACATACCCACTGCGAGTGTCCCAGTGGCATAGGTGTTCAAGGAGCCTGGGACCCCTGCAAGGTCAGAAATCAAAGCCTGGTGACTGATCAGTTCTCTAAAACACCTCTCATTGTTCTGAATGTTTTCTCAGCAACGTAAAGCACACTATAGCAGTGAAGGTCCTGGGTGTGGTTCTTGCCTCAGTTATTAATTCTGTGGTCTTGGACAAATTACCTCACTTTTCTCTGCCTCAATGTCTTTATCTGCAGGAATGGCAATAACAATAGCAATTACCTACCTGCAATAGCACTTTGAAGGTCAGATAAGATGATTATGTCTTCCAGCACCAAGCATGATGTGGAGTGAATGCTCAATAAATTATAACTATTCTTATTAATATTTTTATTGTTATGCTTAAAATCTGTATCTGCTTCATTATACATGTTAGAAAGAGGTACCCAAACTTAAGGAGTACTGAGAAGAGAATGGGCCTAGGCCTTCAATTTTGATGCTATATATTGCAAAGTAATAGGTCTGCAATTTGGA
Source organism: Orcinus orca (assembly GCF_937001465.1). NCBI lineage: Eukaryota > Metazoa > Chordata > Mammalia > Artiodactyla > Delphinidae > Orcinus > Orcinus orca. The sequence continues at coordinate 22,246,998 of NC_064580.1, forward strand.
AAATAGAAATTTACAACATTTTCTGCATAGAAAAATGTGTGACGTTCTAATGCTCTCCAGTTGCTTGAACTATTTAGATATCAACTCAAGATACATTGTCCTGCTTCGTCTGTTTTATTTTGCTTGTACCTTTGCTTGTACTCAAAAATATTGTCCCTATTCAAATAAAAGTTTGTGGTATTTTCCTTGGTTATTTTTAAAATGTAAGGTTTATATGATCAGATTGAGCCTTTTTTACTTTTATCCAGCCTGTTTCCTGAAATTAAATATCTGTAACCTTTCCATTGAATATGCAGGGTTCATGGGGTGTAATTATAAAGCAACTTTATTTTTGTCTCCTGGTATCTCTTTAACGTTTTTCTGTGGGGCTGGTTCTTTCGTTAGCCTTTGGTAAAATTTAAGGGAAGTCCCGTGATTTTTTTTTTTTATTATTTTATGTATTTATTTTTGGCTGTGTTGGGTCTTCATTGCTGCACGCGGGCTTCCTCTAGTTGTGGTGAGCGGAGGCTACTCTTTGTTGTGGTGTGCGGGCTTCTCGTTGCAGAGCACAGGCTCTCGGCGCGCGGGCTTCAGCAGTTGCGGCTCACGGGCTCTAGAGCGCAGGCTCAGTAGTTGTGGCACGTGGGCTCAGTAGTTGTGGCTCGTGGGCTCTAGACCGCAGGCTCAGTAGTGGTGGCGCACGGGCTTAGTTGCTCCGTGTCATGTGGGATCTTCCCGGACCAGGGCTCGAACCCGTGTCCCCTGCATTGGCAGGCGGATTCTTAACCACTGCGCCACCAGGGAAGCCCAAGTCCCGTGATTTTGGTGTCCACTTTTAGGTAATAAAACAACCTATCGTCGGTAATTGTCCTGTCAAAATATTACATTCCATTGGAAGGTAAAGCTTCTCTTTTCTTCTGCTTTGCTTGCTGCAGGCTGGTTGCCAGTGGGTGGGTGGGTGGGGACGCTGGTTGGTTTGTTCTTTCTTTTTCTCTTGCGTGTTAATCCCTCTTCCTCCAAAGAAATTTCAGACCCCCCCTCTAGGTTTAGAGCTAGAAGAGGCAGAGGGTAAAGAGGACAAGAATATTCTTGCTTGCCTGCCATTGTTTGGTGATCTAGCATCCACACTCTGTAGATCTGGCAGGTGTTTGAGGCTGAGTCTTTTAGGGGCACCTTTCGGGGTCCATCAGAGACCCTGGGGCCCTTTGCCTCTCTTCCTCTCATCGCTGGGGGTCTCTCACTCTCACTTTTAGTTCCTTTGAGAGGGCAGATGCGTCTCTGATTGCCCTTGGCTGGCTGGCTGGCTGGCTGGTTACTAACTCCTTCCTTAACATCTAGTCATCTGCTGGCACTTTCAGCTTCTATTTGTTCCTTCAGTGGACTCTCTTGGACAAGACAGGAGATGCAGCTATACTAACCTGCTCATGTGTAGACTACATGTTTCTCCCACGTTATTCTAGGAATGCACATGACCCCCAATGAAGTGACCTTTCTTTTATTGCTGTTTTAAAGCAGTGCACTAGCCAGGTGATGGACCCTAACATTACTTACGGAGGAGTCTGACTCTTTTCCGGTTGTTTCTGCACCTGTGAGACAAATAGGTGAAACTTTTCAGGTGGTGTCAATATACTTCTTTCCCTAGGTTTGGGAAAAGCCGTCACAGCAAATCCATTTATTTTTCCAAAATTCCTCTAACTACTTTTAATCTTCTCAGATCCTCAGTTTGGGTGTGGGGTTAAGAGTAGAATAACAGGTTATTTTTCTTTGGCTCTTAACTCAGGGGTAACATTCTGTTATTCTGGAAGAATGCCACTATTATGTGGGTGTATCACATGACAAGATGCTTTATTTTAAACTCTTTTATAACTGTGTACCAAGTCCCATTTTTTCCTTATTTTCTTTATATTATCTCATAGCGGTATATAAAAAATTGTGCTAAAAAGCACATGACAGAAATTTACTGTCTTAACCATTTTTAAATGTACAGTTCAGTAGTTAAGTAAATTCACATTATTATGCATCTTGGACCACATTTTAAACATCTCATTGTATGTTGAAAACAATCCAGCCTTTTCTGTGATTGTTTCTTTAAAAAAGCATTTTGATTATAATATTGGTTGTTAGACATTAACTCAAGCTTCTTCCTGTAAAGGGAACTGGTATCAGGACAGACATGGCCAATAAGGAGACAGAATCTCATGAAAATTCAGTTCAGTAGCTGTAACGGTGCCAAGCCCCATGGAGATTGTTGTTGGAAGGAGAGGTAGGAGCAGAAACAACTCTTGAAAGAGCTTCATGAGCCTCCTCCATTCCATAGCTACCCTATTAATAAAACTCGAGTATTCCTAGTCTGCCACCTTCTTTTGGAACTGATGCTATCTGCTTTCCTCTTCTTTGTGTATCATTTCTTCACCCATCATAATTTTGCTTTTCTCATAGTTTCCGGTTCATAATAATTTCTATTTACTGCCTTATGGCTCTGACAAACTGTTCATAACTCCAGCTCATCTTCACACAGTGAAATTCCTCATTCTCTTGGTATTGGTATTTGCTAATTTAAATTTTCAAGAGAGGAAACTGGATTGTCTTCGTTTATCTTTTCATACCATGTGGGCACTGCCAGCCAAAGGATTGGTTATACTTGGGTCAAAGTGTGGCTACAAATGGCTGCCCTTTGAGCAGAGGCTGGGGGGAGGTCGTTCCTGAGAAGGCACCTGGGTATAGGAGGCAACATGATTAATTTTATGTACTTAATAAAAATATTTTGTGTGCATGCTTAAACAAGAGTAAGTATTTCTTTATTCATTTTTTCAGCGTTTGGCAGAAAGCAGGAACTCTTATAGGAGAAAGATGGTAATAAAGGCTCTGAGAACAAAGAATTGAAAAAGGGCTTCTGCGTTTCTGATTGTAGTGGATTTTTTTGAGGGAAGGACTGTTTTCCTGGTTTGGGTTCCCCCAGAAGCGGATCCTGAGATAAGAATGCTATTGCAAATAGTTCATTTGGAAGACGATAACATGCAACACTGGTAAGGGAAGAGAAGAAATGACAGAGGGCAAGGAGGGCAGCCAAAAAAAGTGCAGTATGTTAAGTGGTTATCACCGTGGCTTATTCCACTGGTTAATTCTGGGAAATGTACAGTGCATCTCAAAGTTATCTCAGATGGGTGCCCAGGAAGCTGGATACTTATCCATCAGCTCCCTGTGGATCATTGGTTGAGGGCTGCTCCGGGGCCACTAATTCTGTGGCACATCTGGCCTGCCCTCTGTGTCGTTTATAGCTCCACGTCCAGTAAAAAGCCTGCAAGTCAGGAGGCACAGGGGTTTGCCGTCAGCAACCTTTAATGTGTGAGGGCGAGAGCAGAGAGGCTGTGGGCCGGGCACGGTTGGCATTTACCCCCAAACCCCCTCCCCATTTTCTCCTTTCTTGAATGAAACCTGATTTTATCCAGGTGTTCATCCCTTAGGGAAGGTTGCCTTACCTAAAGCTCAAGGGTAAATTTAGATTAATCTTTTTTTTTTGCCTTTTAAGTTAGTTTTATTTCGATAAATTCTTTAATACATTTGTGTTGTACCATTCAACATTAATCTTCCAAGATCGATCACATTTGTTTTTCAGGAGGAATCAGTCTTAATCAAATAGAAAAACACACTGAGGCGCCCCTGTGTTCGTTGCTCATGACTCCTCCTCCCAATTTGTGAGCGGCCTCAAGCGGTCTTAGGCATTCAGGAGAGAAGCATTCTTATTTAAGCTTTTGGTGGTTCATTTTGCATATATATTTTTTTGATTGAAGTATAGTTGACTTACAATGGTGTGCCAATCTCTGCTGTACGGCAAAGTGACTCAGTTATACATGTATAGACATTCTTTTTTTAAAGTTTGGATTAATCTTAGCTATTTATGGAGATCCCATTCCTTGTATCTGCTATTTGGCGTAGGTGTGGACACGTGGTGCAAGGTGGTATGAAATGAGAGATGAGGTCTGCTAGAGGGGCTCTGGGAAAGGTTTCTTCCTTCTTATAAAGAGACTCATAGGAAAAGGCAGCATCGTATTATACACTGGACCTCGGGACTTCCCTGGTGGTCCAGTGGTTAAGACTTCGCCTTCCAATGCAGGGGGTGCAGGTTCAGTTCCTGGTCGGGGAGCTAAGATCCCACATGCCTCCTGGCCAAAGAACCAAAACATAAACCAGAAACAGTATTATAACAAATTCAATAAAGACTTAAAAAAAAAATGGTCTGTACTGGACCTGTCACATATTCGTGAGTCACTTGGAAATGTTAGACACATCTTGGGACCATGAGCCCTGAATTAACCAACCCTAAAGATGCCCTGCCTTGAAATTTCTCAGTTTGAGAGATGACAACTTTTCCTGATTATCTAAATCATTTTGAGTAAGGTTTATTTTTACCTGCAGTCAAAGACATCCTAATTGGTACAAGGATAAAGTGTAAGTACCAGATGACAAAGCTCATTTTTGAAGTTTACAGAAAGGTTTATAAAGAGATTATAGGATCATGTCAATATGTTGTAACAATTCTAGCTCCCTTTGTTCAACCTTTACACCCCTTTTATAGTACTGATAACATTCAGGGGGTTTTGCTGATGATGGATCATGAGTTCTAGAACAGCAGTGTATTCAGTCTCAACCTTTGATTGCATACGTATTCAGTATGCTGTGATTAAATGGGAAAAGTGCATAAAACACTTTTTCTACATACCGAGGTACAACGGTTGGCTTGAAGAAAATCACGGGTGCAATTGGTTGAGCTGCCAGCTGAACCAACAACTTTTTTTCCCTGTAGACTGTTCTTTCTTGAAAGAAGGACTGACAGAAAAAGTGATGGCTACCCAGACTTGGGTATTTGACCATTTCTCAGAAATGAATGAACTGAACATGTTACTTCAAGGAAAATGACTGACAATATTTGTTGCCAATGATAAAATTTGAGGTTTCGAGTATGATTTTGATTTTCGGAAAACTTTTATCCACTAAGGTGATAGTTTCCCAACACTTAAAGACTCTTCAGATGAGTTTAGTGGTGATATTAACAAATGTAATTTTTAAATATCGTATAATAAAATGTGTCAACATTTGGAAAATCTGCATAACTCAGTGACACAGTGTTTTTCAAATGAGTGATACATGATATTATAGAATCCTGTGTGGGTAAAATATCCATTCAAAGTGCAAGATAGACTAATGGATTTTAATGGAACTAAAAACAAGTTTAGTAGTACGGTTTTTGGTTTCACATTGCAACTAACTGCTAAGAAACTACCATTTGTTGAGTTTTGATATAGTGTTAAAGAATAATACCCACGGTTATATGAAAAGATTCTCAAAATAATCCTCTTTTTTCTAACCACATATCTGGGTGAGGCCGTATTTTCTTCATATATTTCAACTAAAATAGCCTGTCACAACAGATTGAATGCAGGAGCAGATACAAGAATCCAGCTGTCTTCTGTTAAACCAGGCAGTAAAGAGATTTGCAAAAATGTAAAACAATGCTGCTCTTCTCACTAATTTTTTTCCTCATAAAAAATATATAATATTTGTTAACATGTAATGGACTTATTATTTTAAAGTGAATTAATATTTTAAAATTTTCCTTTAATTTTGAATACAGCCAATATTAGTAAATGTAACCCACATAAACCAAAGCTCTTTGGAGCTCCTCAATTACGTTTAAGAGTTTACAGGGTCCTGTAACAAAAAAAGTTTGAAACTATCCTTAGAGGGCTTGGTGGAAAGGGTTCAGAGCGTTGAGTATAAACCAAGAGATCTGGGTTGTTAACGGACAGAAACAGAAGTAGAGGGTATATGGGATTAGTTAATGATCTTGAAATAAAGAATGATAGAGGGGTTAGGAAGGAGGAGGAGGGGTGGGGGAAATTTCTAGAAGCATGGAAGTTCTGCCCTCCCTCTTGACCCCTGTAGATGGAGGGATGGAGTTCAGTGGAAGGGAAGAATAGATCTGGGGCGATGTATTAATGCATCCTACGTTGTCATGGTTCTTGATGTTTATTAAACCGACAATAAACAGAAGTAAAACGTTTAACTTTAAAAGGGATTTCTTCATAAATGAGCACATTTAATGTTTTTAAATTTGGGGGATGCAGACTTGATGGAATTTTTGCTCTTCAGGAGGTACATGACGTTTCCTAGGAAACCAGGGAACATATCATCATGTGTGAATGAATGAATCTCAGATTGTTGGAGAGAACCCTTCCCAGTGTGCTAAATATTAGTGAATGTTCCAGGTGTGTTTCAGCTATCCAGGCTGCACGTAAAAATTGAGTGATGGGGACTCTTAGAATGAATAACAGCATTTACTGAAACTGGAAATCTTGAGACTTCTGGATCCAGAATCCACAATGTCCAGCCTCAGCCTTGATGTTGCACCAGTCTTACTGTAGAATACATCATCCTTGCTCCTTAGCTGACAAGTCTTGCCTTTTTGACATTTAAGCTACAAAATGTAGGCTACTCCTTGGAAGAAATCTTGTAATTATTTGCCAGTAGAAAAAGAATGATGGGTTAAAGTAAATATATGCTGTCAAGCTGTCAATAATTATTTAATACCACTGTGTACAAGGAATGATCCATGTCAAAGTGCTCTAAATGAATTAGACAAACAAAGAAAGTACATTTGCAAAGTTTCTGGGGTAGTCACATAAATACATACTTACAATATATAATATAATATAAACTTGAGATAGGGAGGTGGGCAAAACCACTACCAAAACCAAAGCCAAAACAAAAACAAAAGATATGTTTGCATCAAATTTGAACAATAATTTTTATTTTAAAACCAGTTGGGAAATGGAAGAAAGGCTGTTACCTTACTGGGAAGGGAGGGAGGTTGCCAGAGACTCTCGCATTTATGGATGCCTCCTCTGTTCCAGACCCTCTGTATCTTTCAAGAACTTTGGAAGTACTTTTTGCCTCACGTTTCATAGATGAAGAAACCAAGACTCAAGAAAGTTGAGGAAAATTTTCCCTAAGATTTAGAAGGTTGCACAATGGAGGTTCAAGCCCCAGCTATTTTTGTCTTTGAAGGCCATTCTTTTTATGATTCCTTAGAAATTCCCAAGTCAGAGCCTATAGAGAACATACCCATTAACTGTAGGGAGAAGACCACGTTGCTGGAACTATTGTTTCTATTTTATATCATCTAGTTTATAAGAAAAAAAGTTCTACTCTCAGTTTTTACTGTTCTTTGAAAAAGCTGGGGAGTAAGCAAGGAAGTATTTGTTAAGAAAACAAAGAAACACAGCTTTGGAGGATGTTAGGGGAAGACCCTCTAAATCAGCAATATGGCGGCTATCTGTGCCCTTGTCCATTGAGACAACACTTGTATCAAGATATCCTATTGGGTAAGAAGACCTCATTTTTGCTGCCTCAAAATAGATGCAATGATATAAATTCTCTGTGCTTTGCATTTCTAACTGTTAAGCAAGCAGACACCACCAGTCTCAAAACAGACATCCACAGGATATATAGCACTATGGTGTGGGCTTCAGAGAAAAGATTGCTTTTCAAGGACTTTGAGCTCTATGGAAGGAGACACATTCACATAAACCTAACTTTTCATGGTTAGTTTAATAGTTGCCATGATTATTACTCTTTAAAGTATTCTGAGGGTAGGTACCAATTCTTAACTACTTACCCAATTTGCTGTTATTTCAGCAGCCTTGTCCAGTGTTCGCAAAATGACCCACTCCACTTTGAACTTATTTACTATTCTGTTCTTTTTTGTCCTTGTAAAGTTCTCACAGTGCCCTTAAGTAGGTTTTGCCCTGGGCGCTGCTTACCATAAGTTAGATAACTTCTTTATGTCTTAGTTCTCTTTTCTGAAAGCTAGAAATAAAAATATGATCTATCACTGTCAGAAGTAAATAAGGCAATAGTTGTAAAGCCTTTAGTCCAATGCCTGACTCATTAGATGCCAGCTATTATTCTTGTTATTATTAATAATCATGTTATAAAACAATCCCAGTTTTAAGCTATCTAAAGTTTTATTTTGCTCAAGTGTTTATTCTTTTTTAAAGAAAAATTTATACCATACTTCCAAAAAGAACTTGAAAAGGTTTACCATTAAAGGCATATTAAAAGTAAGGCTTAATGGAATAAAAATAAAATGTCTGGCAAAGTCAGCTGCCTCAGAAACATAATCAAGGCCACAGCTGACTCTCCCCATAGGTACTGGAATCACTTTTTCATCAGAAGAGTGCTGGGAACGACTGTTGGGGGATCTTGACAGTGCTCCCAAATACTCCCTTTTGCTCTGCTCCATCCTTTCCTCTGTTCTAATTTCCACACTGCTGTCTTCTCCCTTGGCTCTAATCACTCCCATTCAGTCTAAACCTTCCCACTTGGCCCTCCGAACACCATCTCATGGCGTCCTCAATCTCCTTCAGGAGGAAGAACGTTTCTTCTTGTTAGGAAAGGCATTCTCCCACGTGGGGTCTTTTGGCCCCAACTCGGCCGCATAAGAATGGGCCTTGTGCGGGGTGGCACTTTCCTTACCAGGAGATAAAGCATCCTCACAGTTTGTGATGGGCTTATCACCTTGTGGGGGCGTATCTTCCTCTCTTTCAGACTCAGGTGTGCTCCTTTGTTGGTTTTAAGCGTCTGCATCGTGTGGTCCCTGGCCATCCCCACTACTGTATCTTCCTTCTTGGGCACGAGAAGGGTGCTTGCAAATCAGGAGGGATGTGCTGGCCGTGGGAGACTGACACCCACTACTGAAGTTGACCTTGCTGTCTCTTCTCTATGTGAATAAGACATTGTTGCATCCAGTGCTGGACTGGACTGTTTGCCTTGACAACTCCAATATCAAGATGCAGTGGGCAGAAGTACTGGGGTCTCTACTCCCCATAATAGGCAACTGATGGTACTTGCTTGACACGTCTATCTTGCCCTCCAGAGCTACTGCTTTTCCTGCAACTCTCCCTGGTGGATGCATCTTCTCAAGCTACCTACTCACTCAGCGTTGGGTGTTGAGATTGGCTTCCTAAGTGGAGATTCTGATCCTCATTGCTGGGCTTTTGCATTCTTCTGTGCCTTTTCCTCTGTCTGGAGCTCATGTCTTCTAACTGCCTCACCTGATGCTTTTCTTGTTCCTGTCCTTGGACTCATTGTCCATGGCGTCATCCCTTGACAGTTTCACACCTGGCTCACACATTATTTTCTACCTTGTCATCATTGTATGAACAAGGAAGAGCTACACAAGTAGATCTCTTCCTATCTTGACCTCCTGTACTTCACTGAACTTCATTTCCATCCCATTCAGCTACCTGCTCTCATGAAAATAACCTGTCCCCATTTACAATTGTTTCTCCTCTGAAATCTTAAAAATTTGCATATCTCAGCTTTTCACTACACCCTATATAGTTCTTCCAGTTCTCTGCTTTCATTTTCCCGCCTCCCCTTTTCTTTGCTCTCATTGAGACCTTTGGTTCCACAACCCCTTCTAGTCCTCTTGTGATTGAGCTCCTTCTCCATAAACCATCAGTTCCTCCACTCTCTTGCTGGTGTTCTTGATCATCTTGCACCATTGCTCCATTGTATTCACCAAGGTAAAACAAACTAATTAAGCAAAAGCCCAACAATCTTCTCCGTATGTCATTGGAACTTTAAATCTGGGCCTCCGTGTACCCGAAGAGGTACTTTCATTCCCTTAGCTTGGTGCTGCTACAGATTCATGATTTCCATCCTTAGGCTGTCCACATTCACTCTTTCCCATTCATTTCAGCATCTGTGTACATCTCCACTCTGCTCAAACTTACTGCTCCACCATCTCTTCTCTCACTTTGCATACAATTCTGCCTACTGCTGTGCATCTCACAAGAGAAAATAGAAACCAACTTCTTCAGCTTCTGCAACCACACCTAGTTGGATGAAAACTTTTGGCCTGTCTGAGTGGAAGGTACACCTTCTTGTGGCTAAAACTATGCTTTTCACCCATACTCTAGATGCCAGTAACTCCTGACTTCTTAGGCGTTACATTTTCTAATATTTCTCTGCTCGCCTATGCTCAAACTCTTTCTTGACAATTCGTTCCCTTTCAGTCACTGTATTCTCTCCTTCCTTTCATAGCCAGACTTCATGATGGTGTTATTTACATTTAATCGCTTCACTTCCTTATATCCCATTAACTCTTCAACCCACTGAGACATTTAAAGTTATTCCGAGAGTTGGTTCTGAGCTTCCATGCAATGAAGACAAGACAGTAGAAACAGGGACACTGTTTTCAATGACTGTTAAAAGGAAATTTCTGTTCTACAAGAGAGAAAAAAGGTCCTGTACCTACATTTCAAAAGGAAGTGATTGAAACATTAAAATGAGACAGTGATCAATGTTATAGCTATTACTTTATGGAATATGAAGAAATATTCTGCATTTATATCCACTGTTTCAACTAGCAGCTGGACAACGTTGGGTATAAGATTCAGCGCTCCAGTGAGAGCCTTCAAAACAGCCAGTGTGTGCTTTTGAGAGCAAAGCTGTGCACAGCTACCGTTATCAGATCTGCAGGTGGGAAATTTTAATTTTGAAAACTGAAAAGTTTACTAAGTATGTAAAACCTCCCCGAACCTTGGTTGAAGAATCAGAGTACCAGTAGAAGGGAAACAAACTTCCTCAACAAAACAAGAAGTTTTGAATTTGTACAAGTTCACGAAAACATGGAAAGGATAACGGAGAAAAATCAAGGGCAGGGATTGTCAGTTGCCTGCAGCTTAAATCCTGGTAACAGTTACTCATTTGTGTGTGTGTGTGAATAAAAATAAGAGTTTAATAAGGATCTTCAATATTTATTTTTTCAAAAATAATGAATAGTACATGATTCATCATTTAAAAGCTTGCACGTTGAAATTTGTAGGTGGAAGTGGCCAAATGTTTAGGAGGGAAGGTTGACCAGGGCTAGCCATGACCTTGCTCAGGAATATTTTTTGGGTCAATGTACAGAAAAATGGAGACAGGCACCAGGATGCCAGTTGATTAAGATCCCATGAGAAATAACTGTCAGAGCCCTGAAATATGCAATGTCTGCATCCGCACCTGTGGTCAGTTCAGTGAATGATCCCAAGTTTCCTTTGCTGAGTAGGAAATAAAGCCAAAGATGATGTCATGGAAAGTCTCTCAACTAAGATAGAGGAACGAATCTTCCTACTTGAGGAGTCGCTTTACTACTGGGGTCAGGATATTGGCAAACACTCGCTTTGACAGAGCTGTGTACACATTGTTGATATTTCATATCTATCCATCACCTTTATTTATGCTTCATTGTGATGTCCTGTAAATAGCCACTTTCTCTTGTGTCTCTCCGCACTGGTACTATAGTCTGCATTGCAGTTTTGGCACGCTGACATATTCCTGGTTTGCCTGGGGCAGTGATTCTCAGTGCTGGCTGCACATTAGAATCACCTGGGGAGCTTTTCAATATATCAACTTAATCAATTAAATCAAAAGCCCTGGGATTGGGGCTCAGGCATTGGCAAGTTTCAAAAACTCCCCAGGTGATTCTAATGTGTAGCCAGGGTTGGAAACACTGGGCTAGTGCATTGGAGAAGGCTGCTTACTTAACCTTTTTAATCTGTTTTTTCCCCCCAGGGTTGACTAAACCTCTCTGTAGCACCTTTCTGTGTTTATCTTCAGAAGACAGTCTATTTCTGCATTTCCAAGTTCTTGGGATGTCTCTTTGTAGCCTCAAAGAACAGTCAATAATAGACAAATGCTATACTTTAAAATGATTTAATTTTGCCAATTTAGGGCTTTTTATTGCTCTTTCTCAGTATTTGAATGTACAATGTTTCTCAACCTTGACTTATTTGTCTGTATTTGACTGTACCTGGGGAACTTTAAAAAACGTTGATGCCCTGGTAGAGTCCCATCCCTGGAAATTCTAATGAAATCAGTCTGGGGTGCAACCTGGACATTGGGATTTTTAAAGAGACACGCCAACATTGTTAATTGGCTATACTCCAATATAAAATAAAAAGTTAAAAAAAATAGACTCACCAGGTGATAATATAATAGACTCTTAGCGGAAAACTCTTGTAAGTATTTTCAAGATCTGTAAACTGCCTGTTAGGTAAATGATACGCCTAATCCATGGTGAAACTGAGGCTGAAAACCCAGCCATTCCACTGGCAGCCAGTCAACCTTTGCTGCATGAGGGAATTGCTTGGGATCAGGGAGCTTTAAAAAAAATACTGATGAAAGGAATTCCCTGGTGGCGCAGTGGTTAAGAATCCGCCTGCCAGTGCAGGGGACATGGGTTCGAGTCCTGGTCTGGGAAGATCCCACATGCCACGGAGCAACTAAGCCTGTGCACCACAACTACTGAGCCTGTGCTCTAGAGCCTGCGAGCCACAACTACTGAGACTGCGTGCCACAACTACTGAAGCCCACGTGCCTAGAGCCTGTGCTCTGCCACAAGAGAAGCCACCGCAATGAGAAGCCCGCACACCGCAACAAAGAGTAGCCCCCGCTCGCCGCAACCAGAGAAAAGCCTGTGTGCAGCAACAAAGACCCAACCCAGCCAAAAATAAAATAAATAAATTAAAAAAACTGTAATTCTCAACTTAAAAAAAATACTGATGAAAAGGAAAAATACTGATGCCTGTGCCCTAGCCCTAGCAATTATGATATAATTAGTATGCCTTATAGCCTGGATTTCAGGACTCTCGAAGGCTTTCCCGGAGATTCTGATATGCAGCAAAGATTGAGAACCACAATTTGGCCTTGCTTACCAAACACATGCCTGTTTGGTCAGTTTCAGTAGTTTTACATCATATTAAAGTTTTTAAGCGTTCTGAGCCCATGTGCCACAACTACTGAGCCCATGTGCTGCAAGTACTGAAGCCTGTGCGCCTAGAGCTCATGCTCCACAACAAGAGAAGCCACTGCAATAAGAAGCCCGCAACTAGAGAAAGCCCGCATGCAGCAATGAAGACCGAACGCAACCAAAATTAAATAAGTTCATTAAAAAAAAAAAGAATTAAAGGACTAAACTGTGAAAATTGAATAGGGGATGGAACTCTACAGTTCATTATTTTGAGTTACTTATTTTTCATACCTCTGTTACTGCATTTTTGCTTCCTTTGGTCTGATTTCTTTTATTGTGTTGAACGCAGGTTTCTAGAGGGCAAGCCCAACCTTTTCGACTTGTTTTGTTGACCATTTAACACACACATGTATATATATGTATCTTTTCATGTTTCAATTCAACTATTAATTATCTTTCCAAATTTCAGTTAGACTTACATAAAGAGCTGCTGATTAAATTCTCACTAAGGCCGACTCTCCGAAGCCACTGGCCACTGCAGGGGTACAGGTCATAGGGGAGGAAAAATGTTTCCTCTACCCTTCTAGGTTCTTTGGCTGGTTTAATAATTTAGTTGCCATAAGACAGATTAATGGGAGAAAAACAAATTTAATTACGGACATCTTTGGGAGCCTCAAAGATATGAGACCCAAGAGTAAGCCAGGCAGTTGAGGCTTATATGCCATCCTGAGCTAAGGAATGGGATAGGGACCTGGGGCTTCAAAGAGGAAGAGGGTAATTCACAGGAAGATAAGAAGAGTGGATGTCGGTAATTAGATGTTTGCCCTGCCATAGAGATAGGTCATTCAGATAAAAAGTTCTCTCTGGTAATACCTCTCTCTGAGCCCTCTATCTGCATTTGTTAGGCAGCTGAGGGGAGGTAAAAAGCTCTTCCTGAATTCTTTTGGGCCTCGATTGTCTTCAGCTCAAAATAATTCACATGCCACCGTGGCACACTGGGGGAGACTCTTTCTGAACTCCTTCCAGGTGAACCCAGGTTTGATTCAGGCCTCCTTTTGACCTCTCTCTAAAGTGCCATTTTACCATTGCTGAGCAGGCTTTCCAGACACTGTGCTTCTTACTTTACAGAGTCTCTTTTGAAAGGAAAACTCATGTGTTTAACTAGTGACAGTAAAGTAGAGGAGAGGATATTGATTTTTTGGAACCAACATACAATTAGTTTTTATTACAGTTCCACAAAATTGCCAATATCCTTCTTTAAAAAAGTGTTTTAATAAAATTGACATCCTTGGCAGAGAAACGGTGCCAGTTTTTCACTTGCAAACAGTTGCCACTGGGGGTCACCATTACAATAGCTAAGCTTTGCCGGCAGGTCCGGAGCTGTGACTGACTTGCCTAAAATGAGGGGGAAGATGGGGGAAGGACTAATATTTTTCCAGCAGCTTCTTTTCCTCAGTATCTCAGGGAGGCGTTGTTCAGATACAAAGATAAATATCTGTGTTGTGTGGTAGGATACTCACCTGTGGTAAGAAGGGATTCAATAAATTGTCTTGTCTGTCTAATAGATAAGACAGTTCTTCGTGGTTACAGCTCATCTCTGAGGTCTGTGCCATTCCTCAGAAAGGGTGATCAATATGTACTTTTCTGCCCTTCTTATTTTTCCAAAATTTAACTAGGATTTTTCTGCAGCATGTTTTAAATCACTCAGCCTTGTTTTCTTTATTTTATGAGTACCAACCCTTACTGTCTTATGTTATTAGTGAATATGTTGTTTCTGCCTAGAAATCCCTTCAGCTCTTTGCTTCTTACATATTGAATCGCTGCCACTGTCGTTACATAAGGACAATCTAATAAATAACCAAACCAAAGCCAGAGTCCCCTAGAGTGGGACTTAACATAGGACCAACCAGACTTCTAGACCATAGGAGGATATGTACAGCATGAGCAGAGTGCAGTGTAGATGCTCTAGGTAGCAGCCCGGGCAGGACGGGGGCAGGTGACAGCCAGTGGCACTCCTGGTGTGTCTTAAACAGGCCATCTTAACTGTAAGGTGGACTCCATTCGTGTTAAACTTCTAAGTAAACCTCTCCTTTCCATATAACCCTCCTGACCTTCATTTATTTAAAAAAAAAAAAAAAGGCGGTGGGGACTTAAAAGCCCTTTTTTAAAAAAAAAGCACTTAAAAATATATTTATTTATTTATTTATTATTTATTTATTTATTTATTTATGCATGCATGCATGCTGAGCCGGGTCTTAGTTTCATCATGCGGGATCTTCTTTGCGGCATGCAGGATCTTTTAGTTGCGGCATGCAGACTTCTTAGTTGAGGCATGCGTGAGGGATCTAGTTCCCCAACCAGGGATCAAACCCAGGTCCCCTGCATTGGGAGCACGGAGTCGTACCCACTGGACCACCAGGGAAGTCCCCCTGACCTTCATTGTTTACTTGATATATTTAATCAACATTTATCAAAGATTCCCATTGTGGGAGTCATGGTTAAAACAATGCATAAGACAGAATTACTGCCACCAAGGCCAGTTTCCTGGGTTGTGAGCTGTGCACACAGGGCCCTCAACTCAGAAGTACCTCCTTACCTCCCTTCACTGTCTTGAAATTTCTAATACTTTGGAAACAAGGGGCCCTGCATTTTCATTTCGCTTTGGCCTGGCAAATTATATAGCTGGTCCTGACTGCCTTGAAGGGGTTTACACTGTGGGGGGGAGACAAAGGAATAAAGTCTAATCAGTAATAGAATGGTAAGATTTAAGAAGTGGTCTGTTAGCTATATGAACAAAATATTAAGGAAAGAGTATTATTCTGTCTGCAGGGAAGAGGAGCGAATTTAGGAAGCCTTAATTTGTGATTCCCATGTTAGCAAGCACTTACTATGTGCAAGGCACTGCTAAGTGGTTCAGAGGATTCAAAAATGAATTGTCCATGAGTCCTGCCATCCATCACAAGTTAACTCAGTGTATGAAAAACATACATAGGGCAGGATGAGTTTGATGTGATTAGGCGAGACATGGGACTGGGATGGAATATTTTTGTGAGTCATCCATCTTTCCTACCTTCATGTTTTCTTTTTCTAATCTATCCCATGCAGGTCTGCTAAACTAATCTTTCCAGCACACTATTTGGATAACTCCCTTATTCAAAAATACTCATAGAATCCTCACTGCCTCTTCAGAAAAAGTCTAGACCCCCTTTGCCTGGCATTCGGTACCCTGAAATACGGCTTCAGCCTTCGTTGTTAACCTAATGCTTTATTATTCTCTTAAGTGATTCCTTTCACCCTGACCAAATGGGGCCATCGGAAACCCTAATGCATCAGTTACATTTTGCTGTATAACACATTACCCCAAATTTAGCAGCTCACAACAAACAAATAAAAATTTGTTGGCTCACAGTTTTCTGTGGGTTAGGAACCTGGAGAGAGCTAAACTGGATGGTTCTGTACTTGATTTAGCAAAAGTAAAAAAAAGGAGAGAGAAGCTGACAGTGTAAACGGAAGCTGATGCAGAATCTCAGACACAAATGGGGTAGCATCTCCGGAGAAAGGAGCAAAGATGCTACCAAATTCTCAGACCTTTTGGTTGAGTTGAATCACCCTCCTTAGTAACCTCTCCCCACCCACCCGTGCCCACAATGCTGGGTGAAGGCATGAGGGTCAGTGAATGAGCTATGGAGAAATGAGGGCTTGGAGTTATTTTTCCCACTTACTGTTGGAATATTTGGATTTTAGTAGTTATTGCTAGCTTAATACTGTTCTGGCTTTTATTCACTCTTGTATATAGGGTTTAGTAGATCATTTGGTCAACTAATATAGAATAATAAGAACTACTACCTGAATAGGATAGCAACAGAACTCAAGGAGAAGTGGATATCCGCTGAGAATCATGGACTCTGAAACCAACAAACAGCTTTCACATTGGTTCCCAAAGCCCCTCTCTTGGATGAGTGACTATCGTCTTACAGAGGAAAGCAAAGAATATGTTTTTACTTGTTCAGAGGACAGTTTGAATCTATTCGTTAGGGCTCCTGTTTGCGCTTGCATGCCTAGGAAGAACACTGTTTTGTCCCTGGCAGCAAGCAAAGGTTGAAATGTATTAGGTATATACTTCTGCCATTGTGAAAGATCTGATCAGATCCAGGAACCATAGGCCCCGTCACTGGGGACTTCATGTGGCCAGGACCCATTAATCAGATACCCGTTAATTCAACTTTGAACGCATCTAATATATCACTAAGCCTGAATTCTTCCATCTGAGCCATGAGGATGTTATGATACTCGTCAAGAAAACCCAGAGGTAGAGTGAGAAGAAAAGTACAAAGGGGAGAGGCAGAGAAATGCTGTCTTCTCACACAAAGGGGCCTCTGGGATTGTGGGCTCTCTGTCCTTGATCTTGGGTCTCTGTCTCCCTTTGTTTATCTTGAATGGTTGTACTGGGAGAAGCTTGTTATCATGGGACTAGAAGCGAAGGTACATTTTCTAAGAAGGAGGTGGCTTTCAAATAATGACCTGAAACTATTGCACAGTGTTCTGTGACAAATCTCCTGTGGCCCTGCCCTCGTTAGAACTCTGGAAATGAACTTAGTTAGGTGTGGATTAGGACGATGCACTTGCAAGGTTGGAAGGAATCCGAAAGGACATCTTATATAACCTGTGTCTGAATTCCCTTTAAAAAGCAGCCTCTGTCACAGAGATAAGTCCACCCTTGTACCAGATGCTTAGTGACAGGGAAGTTTTACTGCACGGAAGTCCTGCCATATATTGAACTGAACTCTCGCTTCCTGTAGCTTCTTTTAACGGGTCCTTTGGGGTCGTAATGAAACAACTGAATCTCTCACAAAACAGTTCTTTAGAATTTTCATACAGCATGATTCCTAAACACAAGTCGCCCAATGTGTCTGTGCTCTCGTGATGAAACAGCGTAAAGATCTGAAGCTTTTAACTTTCAAACCTAACCCTGCTTAATAAGATGCGACTCTACTATTTATAACTTATATCCCCCTGCTTCTATTTATACCCCCTACAGACTGGTTTCAACCCGGCAGCTAGAGTTAACTTTATTTTTTAAATTAATTAATTACATTTATTTTGTTTTAGAGTTAACTCTAATTTTAAAAAAAATTTTCTTGAGGTGTAGTTGACATATATAAGGGGGTCAAAAGGCACAGATTTCCAGTTATTCGAGTTAACTTTAAAAAACTGAAGTCAGAGCGTGTCATTCCTCTGCTAAAAACCTGTCAGTGGCTCCGCATTTTACACAGAATGCAATACAAAGTCCTCATGATGGCCCATGAGTCCTACGTGATCTGTCCCCTATTACCGATCTGACCTTTTCTCCTCCTGTGTCCCCTTGCCAGCCCCCTGCTCCATCCATAATGACCACCTTGCTGTCTCTGGAACACGCCTCCACCTGAGGGTCATTACTTGAGCTGTCTCTCTGCCTGTAATGTTCTTCTCCCAGGTGTTTCCTTGGTTTAACTCTCTCACTTTCCCTTAATCTCATCCTTTCAATGACGCCCACCCTTTCTATCCTATTTCATATTGTAAACTGCACCACTGCCCTGTTTCCTGTGCTTCAGTCCCCCCTGCCCCCACCCGCCATAGACTCATCCCTTTTAACTCTTTACTGTTTAATTTCTTATTCGTTATGTCTATTGTTTATTCCCCGCACCCCCAAGAACGTGAGCTCAGTGAGAGGGCAGGAATCCTCACCTGTTTCGTTCACTGATGTAGCCCAAGTAAGTACCTAGATTTGTGCCTGGCAGGCACGTGATCAGTAAGCTTGGAATGAGCTGAACTTAGAATTTTGTGATTCTTCTCACCCTTTCTTAACGGATACTGAAATCTTCATTCTGTAGGATTTTAGGAATTGATCTTCGTTTCCTTCTTGAAAATCCTCAGTGCGTCTTCAGGGGCATTTTTCCTTTTCTTCATGTTTCCCAGGAGTAACTATAACTGGGGGTGGGAGTGTTATATGTTTATATCTACACATTATTTATGGTAGAAAGCATTATGTTGCAGAGTCCTGGTTGTAGCATGAACTTGGGAAATGCCAGACTCCACAAGGGTTTGAATCCTAGTCTCATTATTTACTGACTCTGACACTAAGCAAATTACTTATCTTATTTGAGCTTGAGTTTCTTCATCTATAATGAGACGAATTAAAATCTGCCTCAAAGGTTTTTATAAAATTTAAATGATGGTATATATAAATCTCCCAACATGGTTTCCAGACCAGTATTTTAAAATCTAATGTACATGCAAAATCACCTGAGAGTCATGTTAAAATGCAGATTCTGATACAGCAGGTCTGAGATGGGGCCCAAAATTCTGTTTCTAAAAAGCTTCCAGGTGGTATTGATGCTACCGGTCCACGGACCACATTTAGAGTGGCGAGATCCTAGAATGAAGGAGATGCCTAGTGAATGTTTGTCCTCATTCTCATCCTTCTTTGCCATTGCCCCTATACTGCATTCAGTTATTTATGGCCTAGAGACACATGTCCATTTACAGTGGTTCTCACGTCTTTACTCATTTGGCCTTCAAGTCCCTTTAAATGAGGTTTGTTCTACTCTTTCCAATTTGATGATCACTTTTACTGATGGAAAAGCTGGAAGTAGCATAGGAATTGAGAAATTTTCCTTTCTCATTCTCATGTGAAGTGTGTTCTAAGGACTTAGCTTTTCTTTTCCTTGTCATTTTTCTCCCGCCTTAGTCATTGCAGACTTGATTTTTCGGCCCTGATGTTCATGAGCCCCTTCTATTCCTGGCAATTCTCAATGGCTGCATGCTTCTCTCTCAGTTCTAAGTGTATGAACTTTTAAAATCTGAATTAATCAGGGAATACCCTTTGCACAGTTAAATAACATATCCCCTATAAACCCAGATATCAGAAAGGAACATTTTAAGACAAATCACTAATGGGCATAGAATTCTGACTGACTTTCAGGGTTTATCAATCACAAAGTTTATCCCTTTTCTCATACACAAACAGCTCATGCATTCATTCATTCATATTCTCTCTCTCTCTCTCTGAGAAACTTGTTCTAGTAGAAAGAAAAGTGAGAGGGGTTGTAGTCTCTGTGGAACATCCCAGGAAGTCCTCTTCCCTTGGGTAGTTTATATAGCACCAAAGATGCTGCCCAAATTCCCTTCACCTGTGGAGATGTTCGGCGCTGCACTAGCATATCTGTTAGGTTTGTAGTTGTGAAGATCTGGAATTTGTATCCACTATTATAATCAATTCAATTCAATTCTATTTCACAGACACTTATAGAGCTCCTACCTGTGCCAGTCACGGTGTAGGTAGCATTACAAAGGTGTACATGAACCCCCCACTCGGGGGCCTCACAGTCTACTGGAGGGATACACATGTAAAAGAAACCAGTACACTGGAGTATAAGATGTGCACAAGGCCCAGAGGTTGCAGGCAGGGAGCAGGTATGGTGTAGGCTTTAGTGGGGAGGGGAGATGCTCAGGGAAGTCTTCACAAAGGAGGCCTCATTGTTTATTCGTAGAGAGTAAGGGTGAGGCCTTGTTTCCATGAGATGGCATTGTAGCCAAGGAGACCGGGAAAACTAGAATTCTGCCTTCACTCATAATTGGATAAGTCCCTCCTCCTTGAGGTTCCTAAGGAAACTATGCTCAAGAGAACAAAAAAGAAGAATATCCAAAGATCATCTTTTTATTCCTTGGATGTATGCTTGCCACCCCAAAGCTGGCTTCCATAAGCAGTGCAAGAGCATGTGCCTCTCATTCACCCCTTAAATCTCAGCTCTCCAGGCCGTCTAAATGGGTGGGATCTCCTGATTGCACAGGTGCTCCCGTGGGAGGAGGAGAAAGCCTCAATTCTCCCAATGGCTGCATTGTGGGAGGGGTTTCCTACAGGAGAGTGGCGGAGGGGAACGCGAGAGAGGAAGGAACCTGGGATCAGAGCGTCTCAGCCGCTTTGACAGAAGTATAAAAGAAGACCGCATTTAGATAAGTGAGGGGCTTCCCTAGTGGCGCAGTGGTTGAGAGTCCGCTTGCCAAGGCAAGGGACACGCGTTTGTGCCGCAGTCCGGGAAGATCCCACATGCCGCGGAGCGGCTGGGCCCGTGAGCCATGGCCGCTGAGCCTGCGCGTCCGGAGCCTGTGCTCCGCAACTGGAGAGGCCACAACAGTGAGAGGCCCGCGTACCGCAAAAAAAAAAAAAAAAAAAAAAGGGTCCCTCCCTGTACAGCATGAGTTTGCCACTCACTGCCTCCAGAAGTGGAGTTTATTTCTCCAGCTCTTCCATCTGGGCTGACCCAACTCGCTTTGACCAATGCAGTGTGTCAGAAGGGCGTTGTGCGCGCTCTGGAGCCAAGGCCTCGGGAGACTTTGTGGTTTCTTCTCCTTCCCTCTTGGAACCCAGAAATGGTCATGTGAAGGAGTCAGGTGAACCTCCTTGTGGACGATAGGCCACGTCGAGGAGAGAGAGGCCCAGCTGACAGCCAGCAGGACCTGCCAGACAGGTGAGTGAAGCCATAATGGACCATCCTGTCCTTCCGAGCCAGAGAATCCTGAGTGGCATTTAGGCCACCATGTTTTGAGGTGGTTTGTTTTGCAGCAGTAGATAACAAACATCTGATAATAGTGGGGTAATTAGTGGGCTGCAGTCTGACCAATCAGATTTGAAACTCCTTTTCTTGGAAAGTCTGTAGGACAAGGATTGGACGAAGGGGATTAAGAAGGGGATAAATCCTCCTCTGTGTGGTTACTAGGAGGCTTGTCATCACACAACTTCGTAAAAGAGTACCTTTCAGCACGTAGGGCTTTTTTATATATATATATAAATTTATTTATTCATTTTTATTTTTTGGTCTCCATTGCTGTGCCCGGGCTTTCTCTAGTTGCGGCGAGCAGGGGCTACTCTTCATTGTGGTTCACGGGCTTCTCATTGCAGTAGCTTCTCTTGTTGCGGAGCACGGGTTCTAGGCGCCCAGGCTTCAGTAGTTGTGGCACACGGGCTTAGTAGTTGTGGTGCACAGGCTTAGTTGCTCCGAGGCATGTGGCATCTTCCCCGACCAGGGCTTGAACCTGTGTCCCCTGCAATGGCAGGCGGATTCTTCACCACTGCACCACCAGGGAAGTCCCAGTACGCAGGGCTTTTGAAATTCTTCTTTGGTAGGTTGGATTCTTTGATTGTTGGAAATAACTCAAAGCATGTAAGAGCCCTCTCCTCACGTCAGACTTGGCAGTATTAAAGGTCAAAGAACTCTGCAAAGTGTTGCTTAAGGGGATCTTTTCTTGTCTCTTCTCTGTTTAAGTCCTGGTTTTTTGTTGCTTTTGACCTCGTTCAGGAACTCGATATTCCAGGTGTTCCCTGATTTCCAACCTGCTCTTTTCAGCAATTTAAACACCCTTTCTCGTTAGCCTCTCATTCCCCACCTGGGGCTTAGACATGATTGCACTTAGTTGCACAGTGGGTCACTTCCCTTCTCAGCTCTGGGTTTCAGGACGAACCACAGCCTATGCTGTCACCTCCCCTCACCAGGTCAGGGAGGTCGGACACAGACTGTTCTCTACACCCACAACCATGACTCCTCAGGAGTCTCTTGGATTGTTATATACAATTATACAGTTATTTTAGATTGCTGGGATAGCATACAATCTTGGTTATATCCTATGTGATGTCGAAAGCTTAAAACGAGTAAATAAAGCTTTTAAAATTTGTTCATTTTGAGGCAGAATATGTTAAAATCTGGGGCAAGCCTCATTGCTATTTCACGGTCTTTGAAACCGTTCAGGTGTCACCTCCAGGAAGAACCCTTCCTTGATCACCTACCTTTCCTGCCAATAGGTCTCCAATCTCTTAAGCAGATTAATTTTTTCCTAGATGTTTTCTAACTTCGTGACCATATATATAAAATATTTATTTTTTATTGGTTTATAACATTATATAACTTTCACATGTACAGTAATATATTTCAACTTCTGTATACACTACAACATGCTCACCACCAAAAGTTTAGTTTCCATCCATCACTATGCAGTTGACCCCCTTTACGCATTTTGCCCTCCCCCCACCCACTCTGGTACCCACTGCTCTGTTCTCTGTATCTATGTGTTTGTTTTTGTTTGGTTTGACTTGTTCATTTATTTGGGATATTTTGTTTGTTTTTTGTATTCCACATATGAGTGAAATCATAGGGTATTTATCTTTCTCCATCTGACTTATTTCACTTAGCATAGTACCCTCAAGTCCCATCCGTGTTATCACAAATGGCAAGATTTCATCTTTTTTGTGGCTGAGTAGTATTCCATTATAAATATGTATATATGTATGTGTGTGTGTATGTGTATATATATGCCACATTGCCTTTATCCACGATCATAGGGGTGCACATATCTTTTCAAGTTAGTGTTTTTGTATTCTTTGGATCAATACCCAGAAGTGGAATAGCCGGATCATATGACAGTTCTATTCTTAGTTTTTTGAAGAATCTCCATACTGTCTCCCATAGTGGCTGTACTGACTTACCTTTCTACCAACAGTATATCAGGTTTCCCTTTTTTCCACGTTCTCACCAACACTTATCTCTTGCCTTTTGGATAATAGCCATTCTGACAGGTATGAGATGATATCTCATTGTGGTTTTGATTTGCATTTCCCTAATAATTAGTAATGCTGAGCATCTTTTCATGTGCCTCTTGGCCATCTGTATGTCTCCTTTGGAAAAATATTCAGCTCCTCTGCCCCTTTTTTTTTTTTCGGTACGCAGGCCTCTCACTGCTGTGGCCTCTCCCGTTGCAGAGTACAGGCTCCGGACGCGTAGGCTCAGCGGCCATGGCTCACAGGCCCAGCCACTCCGCGGCATGTGAGATCTTCCCAGGCCGAGGCACGAACCCGTGTCCCCTGCATCCTGGCAGGCAGACTCTCAACCACTGCGCCACCAGGGAAGCCCCCTCTGCCCATTTTTTAATTGGGTTTGCTTTTTTGTGGTTGAGTTGTATTCTTTATATATTTTGGATATTAACCCCTTATTGGATATATGATTTGCAGATATCTTCTCCCACTCGGTAGATGGTCTTTCATTTTGATGGTAGTTTCCTTTGCTGTGCAGAAGCTTTTTACTTTGATGTAGTCTCATTTGTTTATTTTTGCTTTTGTTTCCTTGCCTGAAGAGACATATCCAGAAAGATATTGCTAAGACCAGTGTCAAAGAGCATACTGCCTATGTTTTATTGTAGAAGTTTTATGGTTTTAGGTCTTATATTCAAGTCTGTAATCCATTTTCAGTTGATTTTTGTATATGGTGTGAGATAGTGGTCTAGTTTCATTCTTTTGCATGTGGCTGTCCAGTTTTCCCAACACCATTTAATGAAGAGACTGTCCTTTATCCATTGTATGTTCTTTAGCTCCTTTGTCATAAAACTGTCCGCATATGTGTGGATTTATTTCTGAGCTCTCAATTCTGTTCCATTGATCTGTGTGTCTGTTTTTCTGCCAGTACCATGCTGTTGTGATTACTATAGCTTTGTAATGTAGTTTGAAATCAGCAAGTGTGATACCTCCAGCTTTGTTTTTCTTTTCTCAGGATTGCTTTGATTATTCAGGTTCTTTGGTTCGTATTAAATTTTTTTTGTAAATCATATAAATGATTTTTTATTCTGTCTCTCTGAAAAATGTGATTGGAATTTTGATAGGGATTGCACTGAAATTGTAGATTGCTTTATGTAATATGGATATTTTAACAATGTCAGTTCTTCCAATCCATGAACACAGGATATCTTTCCATTTCTTTGTGTCTTCTTCGATTTCTTCCAGCAGTGTTTTATAGTTTTTAGTGTATAGGTCTTTCACCTCTTTGGTTAAATTTATTCCTAGGTATTTTATTCTTTTTGTTGCAATTGTAAATGGTATTGTTTTCTTAATTTCTCTTTCTGCTAGTTCATTCTTAGTATACAGAAACACAACAAATTTTTGTATATTTATTTTGTACCTGGAAATTTACTGTATTTGTTTATTATTTCTTCTAATAGTTTTTTGGTGGTGTCTTTAGGTTTTTCCATATATAAAATCATGCTACCTGCAAATAGTGACATTTTTACTTCTTCCTTTCCAATTTGGATGCTTTTTATTTCTTTTTCTTGCCTAATTGCTCTGGCTAGGACTTCCAGCACTATGTTGATACGAGTGGTGAGAGTAGACATCCTTGTCTTGTTCCTGGTCTTAGAGGGATAGTTTTCAGTTTTTCACCATTGAGTATAATATTCACTGTGGGTTTGTCATATGTGGCCTTATTGGGTTGAGTTATGTTCCTTTTATACTCATTTTGTTGAGAAGTTTTTTTTTCCGGTCATAATTGGGTGTTGAATCTCATCATAAGCTTTTTCTGCATATATTGAGATGATCATATGATTTTTATCTTTCATTTTGCTACTGTGGTATATCACACTGATTAATGTGCAGATGTTGAACCATCCTTGCATCTCTGGAATAAATGCCACTTGATCATGGTGTATGATCCTTTTAATGTGTTGTTGTATTCAGTTTGCTAATATTTTATTGAGGATGTTTGCATCTATATTCATCAGAGATGTTGACCTGTAATTTTCTTTTTTTGTCTTGTTCTGTAATTTTCTTTCTTTCTTTTTTTTTTTTTTGAGGTATGCGGGCCTCTCACTGCTGTGGCCTCTCCTGTTGCGGAGCACAGGCTCTGGATGCGCAGGCTCAGCGGCCATGGCTCATGGGCCCAGCTGCTCTGCGGCATGTGGGATCTTCCCGGACCGGGGCATGAACCTGTGTCCTCTGCACTGGCAGGCGGACTCCCAACCACTGCGCCACCAGGGCAGCCCCTGTAATTTTCTTTTTTTAACTGGTTCTGGTATCAGGGTAATGTTGGCCTTGTAGAATAAGTTAGGAATTGTTCCCTCCTTTTCAGTTTATTGGAAGAGTTTGAGAAAGATAGGCATTAATCTTTGAATGTTTGGTAGAATTCACCTGTGAAACCATCTGGTCCTTGACTTTTGTTTTTTGGGAGATTTTTGATTACTGTTTCAGTCTCATTGCTAATGATTGATCTATTCAGATTTTCTATTTCTTCATGTTTCAGTCTTGGAAAATTGTATGATTCTAAGAATTTACCCATTCCTTTTATCCAATTTGTTGTGTATAGCTGTTCATAATATTCTCTTATAACCTTTTGTATTTCTGTGGTATCCATTATTATTTCTCCTCTTTAGGTTCTGATTTTATTTATCAAACCCTTCTCTCTTTTTTTCTTAGTCTAGCTAAAGGTTTGTCAAGAACCAGCTCTTAGTTTCATTGATCTTTTCTATTGTCTTTTTAATCTCTATTTCATTTATTTCTGCTCTGATCTTTATTATTTCCTTCCTTCTCCTGAATTTGGGCTTTGTTTGTTCTTCTTCTTCTAGTTCCTTTAGGTGTAAGTTTAGATTATTTGAGATTTTTCTTGTTTCTTGAGGTAGGCCTGTATTGCTGTAAACCTCCCTCTTAATATGGCTTCTGCTGCATCCCATAGAATTTGGTATGTCATATTTTCATTTGTCTTCAGGTATTTTTTGATTTCTCCTTTAATTTCTGTGGTGACCCCATAGTTGTTCAGTAGTATGTTGTTTAGTCTCCACATATTTATCATTTTTCCAGATTTCTTTTTGTAGTTGACTTCTAGTTTTATACCATTGTGTTCAGAAAAGATGATTGTTATGATTTCAATCTTCTTGAATTTGTTGAGACTCGTTTTGTGCACCAACACATGGTCTATACTTGAGCATGTTCCATGTACACTTGAGAAGAATGTGTATTCTGCTGCAGTTGGATGGAATGTTCTGTATAAATCTAGCAAGTCAGTCTAGTCTAATGTTTCATTTAAGGCTGCTGTTTCTTTGTTGACTTTCTGGATGATCTATCCATTGATATAAGTAAGGTGTTAAAGTCCCCTATTATTATGTTGCTTTCATATTTTCCATTTAGATCTGTTAATAATTGCTTTGGAATCAATCATTCTATTGTTTGTCATTATCACCTGTCAATTAAAGACACAGACCATATGATTTTACATGTTTAAAAAAATTGCTTTATATATTTTGGTATTCCTTTGTTAGCTGCATATATATTAATAACTGTTATGTCTTCTTAATGAATTTTCCCCTTTATCATTATATAATGTCTGTCTTTATCTCTTGTTACCTTTTTTGGCTTGAGGTCTACTTTGTCTGGTATGAGTACGGCTACACCCACTTTCTTTTGGCTGCCATTTGCTTAGAGTATTATCCCTTCACTTTGAGCCTATGTTTGTCTTTAGAGCTGAGATGAGTCTCCTGGAGGCAGACTCCAGTTGGATCTTGTTTTTTAATTCATCCAGCCGTTCTGTGTCTCTTGATGGGTGAATTCAATCCATTTACATTTGGGCGATTGTTGATAAATGAGGACTTAGTACTGCCATTTTATCTTTTTTTTTTGTCTCAAATTTCCCCTTTTTATGTTGTGAGTTTCTTACCAAATTGAAGTAGCTATAGTTATTTTTTACTGTTTCTTTCCCTTTAACATTTATGCTGTAATTAAGTGTTTAACAATCTATTTTGATATAGACTTGCAATTTTCTGACTGTCTATTTGTCAGCTTACTCAAAGTTTTGTATACTTTTGCCTTTTTGTTTCAGGTAGAAGAGCTCCTTTCCACATTTCTTGTGAGAAAGGTCTAGTGTTGATAAACTCTCTTAGCTTATGCTTGTCTAGGAAAACCTTTATTTCTCCTTCATATCTTTTTTTTTTCCTCCTTCGTATCTTAATGATAACTTTGCTGCATAGAATAGTCTTGGCTGAACTTTTTTTAATCTTTCAATATTTTGAAAGTGTCATTACATTCTTTCCCGGCATGTAGAGTTTCTGCTGTGAAATCTGCTGATAGTCTAATGGGGCTTTCTTTGTAGGTTACCATCCTTTCTTTCCCCGGCTGCCTTTAAAATTCTTTTTTTGTTGTTGTTTTTTGACAGTTTTAATATAATGTGTCTTGGAGCAGGTCTTTTTGTGTTGAGGTAGTTAGGTGTCCTTTTAGCTTTATGAACTTGTATATCCAGTTCTTTTCCCAGGTTGGGGAAGTTCTCAGCTATTATTCCCTTAAATAAACTCTCTGCTTCCTTCTCCCTCTCTTCTCCTTCTGGGATACCCATTATCTTAATGCTTCCCTTCCTAATAGAGTCAGATAGGTCTCATAGGATTTCTTCTTCTTCTTCTCCTCCTTCACTTCTTCCCTCACCTTTGCTGCTGCCTCCTTCGCCTCCTCCTCCTTCTTTAGACCTTAATTCTCTCTCCTCTTCTCTCTGTATCATTTCTAGGTTTCTGTCTTCAAGCTCACTAATTCTGTCTTCCATAGGGTCTGCTTTATTTCCAGTGCTTTTAATGCATTCTTCATCTCATTTATTGAGTTCTTCAGCTCCAAAATTTTTGTTTGGTCCTTTTTTAGAGTTTCAATCTCTTTGGTAAAGTATTCCTCCTGTTCATTAATTTTATTCCTGAGCTCATTGAACTGCCTTTCTGAGTTTTGTTGTAGCTCCTTCATGACAACTATTTTTAATTCTCTATCAGTTAGAATGCAATATTCCCTGACTTTAAGTTTGGTTTCTGGAGAATTGTCTTTTTCTTTCTGTGATACTGTGTTACCATGGTTCTTCATGGTGCTTGATGAATTGTTTCTCTACTGGTACATTTGAAGTAGTGAACACCCTTCTTCTTTAGATAAAGCTTTTTTTTTTTTTTAAAAAAAAAACTTGACTATCATGATTCAACAGGTTAATAATTAGAGGCCTTTCTTTTGTTTTCAAGTATGCAGCATTCTAGCACAAGTTTCGAATTCTCTTACCTGAGCTGTCTCTGGTTATATTTGAGAGTCAGTACTTTCTGCCCTCCACCACCTCTGTCAGTGGTGTTACCCCGTGTCCTCATTGTCACTGCTTGTGCCTCTGGGGTCCATGGTACCTTGCTGCTGCTAGTGTTGCTGGTTTTGCCACCTGGGACACTGAGATTGTGGGCCCCACCATGTCTGGGGTCTTCTCGGTTGTAGGCTGTGCCACAGTGAAGGTTAGGAGGAGGTTAGGGAGAGAGCCGGCGTCATGGTGTCTCTGCTATGACTGTTGGGTTTTCAGGCACTGCTGCTGAGTGGGGGGAGGGAGGTGGAGTCTCCGGTGCCCTTGCAGATGGACAGAGAGGGTCACAGGCCTTGCTGCTGCTGTCTGGTTCCCTGTGGCTGTGAGTGCTTCTGTGCCTGGGAGGCCAGTGCCATGTGTGCTACCTACCCTGATGCTACCGGGTTCTCTGGGGCTACGAGCTTAGCTGCCATGGCTGAGGGACCAGGATCGCAGGTACTTTCTCCACTGTACCCCAGTTCTGCCTGCTCTATGTGCTCCATCTCACCTACCTTTAGATGTATAGATGTGTGGAGTTCTCTAGTGTCCTGGTGTGTTGGGCAGGGGCACCTTTACTGAGTTATAGATATTTTACTAGTTGTAGGTTGAAGAGGAGAGACAAAGGGAGTGTGTCAAATCACCATGATGCTGACTTCACTCTCCTATTACATTTTTATTTGTCTACCACAAGGGTAGGATCCTTGTCTGTTGTTCTCTGCTGTATCTAGGATCTAGAAAAGGATCTAGAAAAGCATAGAGCATAATAGATGCTCAGTAAACATTTATATAAATAAATGAATATTTACAGAATCACCCATGTTTACATCATCTATTTTTTCTTTTTAATTAATTTATTTTTGGCTGTGTTGGGTCTTTGTTGCTGTGCGCGGGCTTTCTCTAGTTGTGGTGAGTGGGGGCTACTCTTCGTTGTAGTGCGCGGGCTTCTCATCGCGGTGGCTTCTCTTCTTGTGGAGCATGGGCTCTAGGCATGTGGGCTCAGTAGTTGTGGCTTGTGGGCTCTAGAGCACAGGCTCAGTAGTTGTGGAGCACAGGCTTAGTTGCTCCGTGGCATGCATCATCTATTATTTTGATAAAAAATCGTTCTCTGACTTCATTCATGTCACAGATAATACTGTTCAGCAGCATGTAGTGAAGGAAAGAGCTCCATGGCATACCACTAGAGACAACCTTCCCCACTGAATGAGAGCAAATACTCAATATTTACAGGCTTTAATTATTTAAGTAACTATAAATTGCCCTAATAAGAGAATCCTCCGGGCCATGGTTGAGTACTTTATCCACAGGGGCATCATAGTAGGGTGACCAACTTGCCTTGGTTTGCCTGGGACTTTCCTGGTTTTAAAACAGAAAGCCCTGTGTCTGAGAACCCCCTCAGTCCTGAGCACACCAGGGCAGTTGATATCACCCCAACATGGGATACTTTTCTGAACGCTGGGGACATGATGTCCGTGTCGATCCACGGAGTTATTACTTTGGTTTCCTATCAAAGACTCTGAAATTTGCTTGCTATGCTTTGTTAATGAAGTCACGTTGATACTTCATGATCTAATTGTTTATAATTCATCTTTACTAATCACTTCTAGTACTTTTTCAGGGATTAATATCAAGCTAGCTGTCCCATCCTCCCAAAAGCCATGATACTCATTTTTGAATATTGGGCTATTTGAACTTCAAGTACTCTAGCATGTCTCTTTTTTTCCCAGAATTTTCAAGTACGAAAGACAGTGGTGCCAAGGCTTTGCACCCGCTTTGTCCTTAAGATGTCTGAAGGCAATGTAGGCCTGGAGGCATTTGTTGTCAAAGAATCCCAAGGTACTAAGGAAGGTCTGAGGGCTCATCTTTTGGTATTTGTGGGTCTGTTCCTTAGCAGGATGCCAGGTGATGGTAAGACCAGGGAAGTATACATTCTATTAGTTAGCCTCTCACTTTGAATCCTTAATGAGTTGGCTGCGAATTAGCCTTCATAAAGAACCTTCTGGAATTTTTTTGTTTTAAATCTCATAATACACTATATATTTTTTATTTACAGGCTGATTTATGCTGGCCTAAATTTATAGATTATTAAAATCTAAGAAAGTGGGTTGTGTGCTTTGCTTTACTCTGAGTAGAGTACTTAGAACTCAAAATGTTTCCTAAATGTTATTCTTTCTGGGTTCCATCATGTTCAAATGACCTCATACTTTCTACACTGTCCCTTAAATATTGATGTTCCCTTAGTCTCTGTCTCTTGTGCATTTATTATCTCATAGGATAGCTTCTTTTTCACCCATGGGTTCAACTACTTCCCATAAAGCAATGTCTCCCAAATCCAGTTCATACCTCTAGTCCTTATTTTTTTTCCTGAGCTTCTTACTTACATAGCCAACTGTCTTTACTAAAAATTGCACCCAATAACTCTCCACACCACCTGTGCCCTGCCTTGTTCCTCCTGTATTTCTTATCTAATATTATGTTAGGAATATAATCAAGATACCTGGCCCCAGTTCCAGGTCACAAGAATGTGGCTACCAGGGCAACACCCGAAAATAAGCCCTATGCTAGAACCTGGCGGGCCAGGTGGGGATCAAGGACAAACAAAGCAAAGCAAGAAAAACCGTTTGGATTTCAAATGCAAAGAGGTAAGAAAGGATTTGGGAGGAATGAAGAAGAAAATTGTTATAAGCCAGGAAGATGGAGGTCTAGGCAAGTCAAAGGACAGTTGGGGAAGGATTTGACCAAGACTTAATTCTAGCTCTAGCGTTCGCCTCTTGTGTAGTGTACTGGGTGTTGAGGTTCGTTTACTCAGTAGACAGACTATCACTGTCCTGGGAAGAATGGTGTATGGACCAACCTGGCTTCTGTATTCCATATCATTCCCCAGTTTACCAGTTGCAGATGAACTAATTCATGCTACAGAAACACATGTAATGGAAAGTTGGTTGTTTATCTATTTTCTCATTAATCTTTATCCAGCCCAATGAAGCTTGGTCCATTTGGGCAGCTATAATGGAACGCCATAGACTGGGTGGCTTATATACAACAGAAATTTATTTCTCACAGTTCTGGATGCTGGATGTCCAAGATAAAAGTGCTAGCAGATTTGGAGTCTGGTAAGGACCCACTTCATGGTTCATAGATGACCTTCTTTTTACCATGTCCTCACATGGCAGAAGAGGTAAGGGATTTCTCTGAGGTCTCTTTTTAAAAAACAATTTTTTTAAATTTATTTTATTTTTGGCTTTGTTGGGTCTTCGTTGCTGTACGTGGGCTTTCTCTAGTTGTGGCGAGCAGGGGCTACTCTTTGTTGTGGTGCGCGGGCTTCTCATTGCCGTGGCTTCTCTTGTTACAGAGCACGGGCTCTAGGTGTACGGGCTTCAGTAGTTGTGACATATGGGCTCAGTAGTTGTGGCTCGCGGGCTCTAGAGCACAGGCTCAGTAGTTGTGGTGCACGGGCTTAGTTGCTCCACAGCATATGGAATGTTTCCAGACCAGGGCTCGAACCCATGTCCCCTGCATTAGCCGGCAGATTCTTAACCACTGCGCCACAAGGGAAGCCCCCTGGGGTCTCTTTTATAAGGGCACTAATCCTTATAATCTCCTCCCAAAGGCCCCATCTACAAATACCCTCACAATGGGGATTAGATTTCAACATATGAATCTGAGGCAGATACATTCAGCCCATAGCAAGGTATCATTCCTATTTTTCCAATGAGAAAACTGAAGACTAACGAAGTTAAGTGTTCTGTTCAAAGCCACATAATTAATGGCTTTATTGATAGGATTATGTGGAAAGAATTAACCCTGAAACCTAAATGGTTTAACACAGCAAAGGTTTATTGTGCTTATTGTTACATATCTGATGTGGGTTAGTAGGGGCTCTACTTCATACAGTTACTGAGAGGACCAAGATGGGATTTCCCTGGTGGCGCAGTGGTTAAGAGTCCGCTTGTGAATGCAGGGGACACGGGTTCAATCCCTGGTCTGGGAAGATCCCACATGCCGTGGAGCAGCTAAGCCTGTGCGCCGCAACTACTGAGCCTATGCTCTAGAGCCTGTGAGCCACAACTACCGAGCTGGCATGCCACAAGCACTGAAGCCCGTGTGCCTAGAGCCCGTGCTCTGCAACAAGAGAAGCCACCGCAATGAGAACCCCGCGCACCACATCGAAGAGTAGCCCCTGCTCGCCGCAACTAGAGAAAGTCCATGCGCAGCAACAAAGACCCAGTGCAGCCGTAAATAAATAAATACGTTTATTAAAAAAAAAAAGAGAACCAAGATGATGGAGGCTCTGCCATCTTGTGTCTCCATCACCTGGAACAGGTTTCCATGAAAGCAAAGGTGGAAGTAATGGACAAGTGCACTGTTCTTAACTGCTTCCCGTTGGTCAGAACTAGTCAACACCAACCTAACTGGAAGGGAGGCTGGAAATATGAGGTTTCAAATAGACTATTTGGTGAGCACTGTCTTTATCAAACTAGTGAGTGTGGGGTCAGAGATGGAAACACAGTTCTATTTAATCTCAAATACTATATCACATTCACACCTAACCCTCTGCCACAAGTTTCCTGAAGGGCAGGGTCTCTGGAATCAAGGTCAGATGTCAGGGCGGGCCTTGGATACTGAATTTCACTCATCAGGACTGCTTGTTGAGGTAGACCACCAAGAAAGTCTAACAAGACCAAATAGAATAGATGAAATGGGAGCAGTCATGCCTAGAACAAGCCTAGTACCATGGAATAGGAGGCAAGACACGAGAGGAAAGAAGTGGGAAGGTTTAGAGGCAGAGAAAATGTAATTACGAGAGATGTCAAAGTATAAAGGCCAGAGTTAACAGGATTTGGAGACATCATGATAGCAACAATCAATATAGAGCAAGCAAAGATGGATGAGGTAGTGGGTAGATAAAAAGAAGTTGAAGAACCAACCAGGGACATATCCCACTTACGCTGACAGCAGGCCATAGAATCCTTTCATCCCTTGACAATGCCAATTGTCAAAACCCATGCTAGGCAGGAAATGTCCTTAAAGTATCAAGATATTCTGTAAAAATCCATCAGTGGCTCCAAATTCTTTCACCAGCTGAACCAGGCCCAAATCTTTGCTGCATGCCAACCTTGTTACTGCCATAAACTATTCACAGATCTCCAAGTATGCTATAGTTTTTCACACCTTCACACCCTTTACCAGTGAGATCCCTTTCCTAGAATGCTTTTTTTGCCGCTTCTCCTTCTGGCTAAAATTTTCCCATTATTGTTGAAGCAGAGAAAGTGGTCCGAACATACAGAAGATGCCTTTTGTTCCCATGGCAATCTGAGCCTATTTCTATCACTGCATTTATCACATGGTTTTTTAACTATTAGTTTTCTTGTGGGTTAGAGCTTGTATACTGTCACTTAGCATAGAGCTTGGCCCATAGAAGGTGCTCTGTAAATATTTGTTGAATGAACAGACCTGCCGATTAATGTGTTTAGGTGCCATTACATGGAGTTCCAGATCAGGTCTGTGCATCAATTTAAGAGTGAATGTGAGGGACTTCCCTGGTGGTCCATTGGTTAAGCATCTGTGCTTCTAATGCAGGGGACATGGGTTTAATCCCTGGTCAGGGAACTAAGATCCTGCATGCTGTACAGTGCAGCCAGAAAAAATAAAAAAAAAAAATAGAGTGAATGTGAATACTAAAATCAACCTATAGAAGATCAAAATGTATTATTTATTTATCTGATATTATTTATCTGTCATAAGGCAAGACCATGTAAGTATCAGGGTTTTAATTTGTTTTCTCTAGGAAATAAAAGCATTCTGGTTAAATATTTATTATTTCTTCCAATTATTTTTCATGCATCAGCCTACTGTTAGTGAGAGTTGACGTGTTTTCCTTTTTTTCTCTTTTTTCTTTGAAAGACAGTAGAATACAATAGTAAAGAAACGGTTACCCATTAAGGTCCAGTGAAAAGACCACCAGTTGTTGTGTGTGTGTGTGTGTGTGTGTGTGTGTGTGTGTGTGTGTGTGTGTGTGTGTGTGTGTGTGTGTGTGTGTGTGTGTGTGTGTGTGTGTGTGTGTGTGTGTTTTGTTTTTTTGCGGTACGCGGGCCTCTCACTGTTGTGGCCTCTCCCGTTGCGGAGTACAGGCTCCGGACGCGCAGGCTCAGCGGCCATGGCTCACGGGCCCAGCCGCTCCGCGGCACGTGGGATCTTCCCGGACCAGGGCACAAACCCGTGTCCCCTGCATCGGCAGGCGGACTCTCAACCACTGCGCCACCAGGGAAGTCCTATGATATTTCTTGTTTTTCTTTTTTTTTTTAATTAAGGGTACTTTAATTAATTAATTTATTTATTTTTGGCTGTGTTGGGTCTTCGTTTCTGTGCAAGGGCTTTCTCTAGTTGGGGCAAGTGGGGGCCACTCTTCATCACGGTGCGCGGGCCTCTCACTGTTGTGGCCTCTCCCGTTGCGGAGCACAGGCTCCAGACCTGCAGGCTCAGTAGTTGTGGCTCACGGGCCTAGTTGCTCCGCGGCATGTGGGATCTTCCCAGACCAGGGCTCGAACCCATGTCCCCTGCATTAGCAGGCAGATTCTCAACCACTGCGCCACCAGGGAAGTCCTATGATATTTCTTGATTGTAGATTTGGGAGGATGTCTGTGGTTTATGGTGGTCCATGGTTTGGGGGTCTCTGAGCTTATTTTACCCTGGAGGAACAGCCCATCTGACTCTGGTTGATGAGTGTTCAGTTAGCACAGGGTTGAGGTCAGGGGGGACAAGAAACGGATTAAAGTTTTGGATGGAGAGGTTAATCATAAACTTGGTAGGGGAACTCGGTTTGAGGGGGGACTCAGTTTCTTTAGCATAAGTGACTCTCTTTTGTCCCTGTTGTCTTGTTTTGTTTTTTGTTTTTTGTTTTTTTTTAACACAGGACACTAAATCCTAACTTGGACAATGAATGCTCACTGTGAGGCATGTTTTCTAGCCACACTTCACAGTTTTAGAGGATTTAAGTAACTTGCCTCAGATAATCCAATAATTCACTAGCAGAGTTGGAACTAGAATTAGGTCTTTTGACTCAGAGATGAGCACTCTTTTTTTTTTTTTAATCTTTATTGGAGTATAATTGCTTTACAATGGTATGTTAGTTTCTGCTGTACAGCAAAGTGAATCAGCTATAGGTATACATATATCCCCATATCCCCTCCTTCTTGAGCCTCCCTCCCACCCTCCCTATCCCACCCCTCTAGGTGGTCACAAAGCACCGAGCTGATCTCCCTGTGCTATGCGGCTGCTTCCCACTAGCTATCTATTTTACGTTTGGTAGTGTATATATGTCAGTGCTACTCTCTCACTTCATCCCAGCTTACCCTTCCCCCACCCCCATGTCCTCAAGTCCGTTCTCTACGTCTGCATCTTTATTCCTGCCCTGCCACTAGGTTCATCAGTACCGGTTTTTTAGATTCCACGTATGTGCGTTAGCATATGGTATTTGTTTTTCTTTCTGACTCACTTCACTCTGTATGACAGACTCTAGGTCCATCCACCTCACTACAAATAACTCAGTTTCGTTTCTTTTTATGGCTAATATTCCATTGTACATATGTGCCACATCTTCTTTATCCATTCATCTGTCAGTGGACGCTTAGGTTGCTTCCACGTCCTGGCTATTGTAAATAGAGCTGCAATGAACATTGTGGTACATGTCTCTTTTGGAATTATGGTTTTCTCAGGGTATATGCCCAGTAGTGGGATTGCTGGGTCATATGGTAGCTCTATTTTTAGTTTTGTAAGGAACCTCCATGCCGTTCTCTATAGTGGCTGTATCAATTTACATTCCCACCAACAGTGTAGGAGGGTTCCCTTTTCTCCACACCCTCTCCAGCATTTACTGTTTGTAGATTTTTTGATCATGGCCATTCTGACCGGTGTGAGGTGGTACCTCATTGTGTGTTTTTTTTTAATATAAATTTATTTATTTATTTTTGGTTGCATTGGGTCTTCATTGCTGCACATGGGCTTTCTCTAGTTGTGGTGAGCGGGGGCTACTCTTCATTGTGGTGCGCAGGCTTCTCATTGCGGTGGCTTCTCTTGTTGTGGAGCATGGGCTCTAGGTGCACAGGCTCAGTAGTTGTGGCTTGTGGGCTCTGGAGCGCAGGCTTAGTTGTTGTGGCGCATGGGCTTAGTTGCTCTGCGGCATGTGGGATCTTCCTGGACCAGGGATTGAACCCATGTCCACTGCATTGGCAGGTGGATTCTTAACCACTGTGCCACCAGGGAAGTCCCCTCATTGTGGTTTTGATTTGCATTTCTCTAATGATTAGTGATGTTGTGCATCTTTTCATGTGTTTGTTGGCAATCTGTATGTCTTCTTTGGAGAAATGTCTATTTAGGTCTTCCACCCATTTTTGGATTGGGTTGTTTGTTTTTTTGATGTTGAGCTGCATGAGCTGCTTGTATATTTTGGAGATTAATCCTTTGTCAGTTGCTTCGTTTGCAAATATTTTCTCCCATTCTGAGGGTTGTCTTTTCATCTTGTTTATGGCTTCCTTTGCTGTGCAAAAGCTTTTAAGTTTCATTAGGTCCCATTTGTTTATTCAACATAGTTTTGGAAGCTTTAGCCACGGCAATCAGAGAAGAAAAAGAAATAAAAGGAATCCAAATTGGAAAAGAAGAAGTAAAACTGTCACTGTTTGCAGATGACATGATACTATACATAGAAAATCCTAAAGATGCCACCAGCAAACTACTAGAGCTAATCAACGAATTTGGTAAAGTAGTAGGATACAAAATTAATGCACAGAAATCTCTTGCGTTCCTATACAGTAACAACAAAAAATCAGAAAGAGAAGTTAAGGAAACACTCCCATTTACCATTGCAACAAAAAGAATAAAATACCTAGGAATAAACTTACCTAAGGAGGCAAAAGACCTGTATGCAGAAGACTATGACACTGATGAAAGAAATCAAAGATGGTGAGAGAGTGGCGTGGACTTATATATACTACCAAATGGAAAATAGATAGCTAGTGGGAAGCAGCCGCATAACATAGGGAGATCAGCTCAGTGCTTTATGACCACCTAGAGGGGTGGGATAGGGAGGGTGGGAGGGAGATGCAAGAGGGAGGAGGTATGGGGATATATGTATATGTATAGCTGATTCACTTTGTTATAAAGCAGAAACTAACACACCATTGTAAAGCAATTATACTCCAATAAAGATGTTAAAAAAATTGTTTCAGCAAATTCAAAAAAAAAAAGATGATACAAACAGATGGAAAGATATACCATGTTCTTGGATTGGAAGAAACAACATTGTGAAAATGACTCTACTACCCAAAGCAATCTAGAGATTCAATGCGATCCCTATCAAACTACCAATGGCATTTTTTACAGAACTAGAACAAAAAATTTCACAAT
This sequence comes from Orcinus orca, assembly GCF_937001465.1. Classification (NCBI taxonomy): domain Eukaryota; kingdom Metazoa; phylum Chordata; class Mammalia; order Artiodactyla; family Delphinidae; genus Orcinus; species Orcinus orca. The sequence continues at coordinate 22,285,077 of NC_064580.1, forward strand.
TTGTATGGGAACACAAAAGACCCCAATAGCCAAAGCAGTCTTGAGAAAGAAAATCGGATCTGGAGGAATCAGGCTCTCTGACTTCAGACTATACTACGAAGCTACAGTCATTAAGACAGTATGGTACTGGCACCAAAACAAATACAGATCAGTGGAACAGGATAGAAAGCCCAGAGATAAACCCACACACATTTGGTCACCTTATCTTTGACAAAGGAGGCAAGAATATACAGTGGAGAAAAGACAGCCTCTTCAGTAAGTGGAACTGGGAAAACTGGACAGCTACATGTAAGAGAATGAAATTAGAACACTCCCTAACACCATACACAAAAATAAACTTAAAATGGATTAGAGATCTGATTGTAAGGCCAGACACTATAAAATTCTTAGAGGAAAACATAGGCAGAACACTCTTTGACATAAATCACAGCAAGATCCTTTTTGCCCCACCTCCTAGAGTAATGGAAATAAGAGCACTGTTTTTATTATAGAATTCTATACCTTCCTGTCCATCCCATTCTGTTTCTCACGGCATTAACTTGTCCTTCCAGGTTCATTCCTGCTGCAGTTGTATGAGCTTTTCCACCTTGGCTGCTTAGACCCTGTGTCAGCTCTTCTCCTTTTTCCCTTCTATCTGCCCAGCTCTCCCTCACTCTCTGGCAAACTAAGGGCTCCTGTTGTGCTTGGTGAAGATCTCCATCATTGCATATATCTTATTTTCTTCTTGTTTATCTGCGTGTATGTCTCTCCACCAGGATATAAGTACTGTTAAGGGCCGAACTGAGCTTGCCCTACTTGTATACACAGGCAAGTCCAATGTGAATGACACAATAAGATTGTAATGTATATCTGAATGGGTAGTTTGAGATTTTTTTTTTTCACCACGCCATGAGGCTTGCGGGATCTTAGCTCCCTGACCAGGGATTGAACCCGGGCCCTCGGCAGTGAAAGTACTGAGGTCTAACCACTGGATCACCAGGGAATTCCCGAGACTCTTCATTTAGTCATTTCCCAAATATCTATTGAAGAACTCTCCTGAAATATACTGTGAGAGGATAATTGAAAATAAGAGACTCTGGCCTCAAGAAATTCACTGTCCTAACGGAAGAGATAAGTCATAGGTCATAAATAACTGTAATACCAGGTAGAAATTCAGACCTAGAGTAAAAAATAACGCTTTCTAGAGTGAAAACCTTCCCTGTGCTCAGTGTCAGCAAAGGACTATAGCAAATGCGACTCAGGTCTGCCCCACTAAAATGGACTTCTGTTAAAGTGAATGAGACAGTATGGAAATGTCATTCAGTCTCCAGTACCACTACTTAAATGTGCCTCCAATCACCAGGTTATTGTTTTCCATTGCTAACGTTAGTGGATTTGCCTTTGTAAGTAGACATTTGTACTAACCTAACAAATTCACTTTAGGAAAATAATATGATGTATCTTGCTGGGTTAATAGTACCTTATTGGATTGTGGTAAGAATTAAATGAAATATGTCTTAACATATTTTAGATAATAAGTATCCAAAATGTTCTTCTTTGCACTAGGGGTATTAAAATAAGCTTGGAGAACTCCACATCCAAAAAAGAGTATCAGTAAAAACATAGATTTGACAACCTGAATTGTTATTCTGTGTTAAAGAACATCTGTGATAAATTTTAAGCATGTACAGAATGGCCCAGGCCCCACTGGATTTGACCTTTCCATCCCAGACATGTTTGAAACCAGACTTCCTTGTATCAGTGATGTGATATCTGAGAGTAACAACTCAAGCAGTCTATCACAGTACACCTTGTAAGACAACCAGAGGACTAAATCCAGAATATTGCCTTATTTGGAGTATGTTGTCCTGAAGAGGAGCAGAATTTGCCGCCCCAAATATGCCTCTTTGGCCTAAGAATTATTTTGAGCCGATTATTTTTAAGAAACAGCAGGGGACCTCCCTGGTGGTTCAGTGGTTAAGACTCCGCACTTCCAAAGCAGGGAGCACGGGTTTGACCCCTGGTTGGAGATCCAAGATCCCATATGCCATGTGGCATGGCCAAAAAAGAAAAAAGAAAAAGAAACAGCAGACACAGGAGAAGCTCTGACAACCAAGTAGAAGCTGACCTTTTGTAAGACACATTTAAGTTTAAAAAGGAAATCTCCACTTGTAAGGGTGTCTCCCTCGTGTACCAGGAAGAGAAGGATGACTAAGTTTCTAGAAACTCTTACCAATGGCAAAGATGTGGACTTAAACCTGCATAATAACCTTACCCTTGTTTACCGTGCTTTGCCTGGTAACCTCCCATAAGTGGCTCCCCCTCCTCCAACATCTTCTTTTGTCTTTATCTGGAGATGGTATTGAAGGCGGTGGCTTGGACCATTTCAGAGAGTTACAGTTTTTCTGGGTCTCTCCCATGTAAACAGGAGGTATCCGTGCTATTAAACTTCTGCTTGTTTTTCTCTTGCTAATCTGTCTTATTACGGCCAAGAACCTAGAAGGGTAGAGGAAAAATTACTTTTCCTCCCCTGCAGTCCCTTTTCCCTAAATATTTAACTCTTTCAATTCTCAGAGTCCTGCCGAATGCATCCCTGAGGGACCTGGCTCCCCCTTGCAAGGCAAGCGAATAAATTCAACTTTGTTTCTTACCATTTAACACCTGTGTTCTAGCTTCTTCTAACTGTGGAAGAGCTACAGGTCTGTGTTAGCTTCAAAGAAATTAACTTATTGGGGAAATCCATCATAGAATATAAAATACTGCCAGCCTAATAAAGTGCTCGAAAGGATGATGATATTAAATCTTTATAGACTATAAAATCACAGTATTTGCTCTTAAAAGGATAGAACAGCCTTCAAATATTTTAGAAATGAGAAGAAAGGTGCCATTTATAAATGTGAAAATCATAGCAACAATTTCTTTTCATTTTTAAAGTTATATTCTTCTTCTGTATGTTGTTTAGGTTTCATTGGCTTGCTTGTTTGTGCCTTTCTCTGCATTGTCAATTTATTTACATATGTTGGAGCGCCCTTAACGAAAGTTTGGGTAAACGCTACTATGGACTTCTGTTTCTTCTTTTCTTATATCTAACTTTTTCTGGGTGAAATCACGTTGAAAAGAACATCAAGGGGGTTTGAAACAGAAAATAAGTCATAAAATGTGCAACTTGAGGTGATTAGGGTAGCAATGCATATGGACAAAAGGAGACACATTCCCATTCATTTTGCTCTCTGTTATTCTGATTAGGTGGCAAGAGTTTTGTTGAAGAACTCATGGTAGGCATGTACAGCTTCCTTCAGAGCTGCATAATTGGCCATCTTCTTTCCAAGGGCCAAAATACATTAATGATATGATTGTAGGAAAGTAATGGAACTTTCATCCTATCTGCCTACCTGCCATCTATCAAATTAATCACTTTCATTTTCTTTCTCCTTTTCTTTACTTTTTCCTCCATCCCTTCCTTCTGCCCTCTCTCTCCTATACGTCATCCTGTGTCACCCTTTAGCCTATGTCTTCCTTCCCAGCCCTCTCTCTTTAAAATCGCATATGGTGATATTGACTCAGAAAGCCCAACAACTTTCCACATATGGCTAGTGCCCTGTAAGTCTAGAGAGAATTGGATTAGCTGTTTTTCAATTTGTCAAGAGGCGATGGGGCAAATTTGACCGAATGCTTAGAAGTTAGAATATGAAGAACGAAGAGGTGTCCCACGTTTGCTTTTAGTAGAGATGATGACTACACTATGCTGGGGGCTGATGACTGTCTTTCCCCTGTAGGTATAGGCAGATACTCTGTCGTGTGGGTGATACAGACAGATATAATATGCATGTAACTCTAAAGGAGATGGACTCTGTGGTGTACTGTTGTCTTTAAAAATTGCAGTGGTAATTCCCATTTCGTACTGGCTTTCTCTCAAGGAAGTTTTGTGAACCTCAGCACTTTCAATGCCAAAATGTTAAAGGCTTCCTGGAAGACTGAGAGAAAAGGTTCTCAAACCTCCACCTTGCTTTCTGTCCTTGAGGGTGTTATGTGACATGCTGACGAAGAAAAGAAAGAGCCAGCAAAATTCTGCATAGGAAAATAATGACAAATAGTGCCTGGCTTTTGTGGTTACAACCCCAACCATTCAGGCATATCACAAACTTTCAGAAAGCCAGTAGTTGAAAAAATATATTGATTGTTACCAAGACCCTTAGAGAATGGCCCAGAATTTTCCATTTGATCAAAGGTGATATTCTAAGAGCAATGAACTTTTCCAGACAGGAAATAGTCACCAGAGATGTTAAAATTATGTAAAAATTTTTGGTGCTTTTATTTGGAAAGGACTGGAAGCATAATTGAAGTTAGCATATGTGCTAATGACAGCCACAACATGATTCTCCCACTCCCCAAATTTCTTTAGTTACTACGAAACTTGATTTAATACAGGCAATCTAAGAGAAAGGCAAATTTGCAAATTCTAAAATGACATTTCATCTATTAATAAAGAGTTCTTGATTATGAGCATATTATAATGGAAAAAAAAACTTAAGAGTTTTGAGTTCAAAACTCCTTGGGCCAGCCATTATTAATATGTCCCTGGTAAATGCTGGTGGGAATGTAAATTGATACAGCCACTATGGAGAACAGTATGGAGGTTCCTTAAAAAACTACAAATAGAACTACCATACGACCCAGCAATCCCACTACTGGGCATATACCCTGAGAAAACCATAATTCAAAAAGAGGCATGTGCCACAATGTTCATTGCAGCTCTATTTACAATAGCCCAGAGATGGAAACAACCTAAGTGTCCATCATCGGATGAATGGATAAAGAAGATGTGGCACATATATACAATGGAATATTACTCAGCCATAAAAAGAAACAAAATTGAGCTATTTGTAATGAGGTGGATGGACCTAGAGTCTGTCATACAGAGTGAAGTAAGTCAGAAAGAGAAAGACAAATACCATATGCTAACATATATATATGGAATTTAAGGGAAAAAAATGTCATGAAGAACCTAGGGGTAAGACAGGAATAAAGACACAGACCTACTAGAGAATGGACTTGAGGCTATGGGGAGGGGGAAGGGTAAGGTGTGACAAAGTGAGAGAGTGGCATGGACATATATACACTACCAAATGTAAGGTAGATAGCTAGTGGGAAGCAGCCGCATAGCACAGGGAGATCAGCTCGGTGCTTTGAGACCGCCTGGCGGGGTGGGATATGGAGGGTGGGAGGGAGGGAGACGCAAGAGGGAAGAGATATGGGAACATGTGTATATGTGTAACTGATTCACTTTGTTATAAAGCAGAAACTAGCACACCATTGTAAAGCAATTATACTCCAATAAAGATGTAAAAAAAATGTAAACCTCTTTAAACCTCTCTTTTCTTCTCTGTGAAATGGAGATAATATCTGCCGATATCTAGTGGGTGCTGAATAAAAGTTGTATTGTATTCCTTTACTTTCACTGAGTATTTGATAATTATATGTTGGAAGAATTAGCGGCCTTATTTGTTTGTTTGTTGTGCACAGCAAGCCCTAAAGGCATCTCACTTTTGAGAAAACATCTGCTATTCTCAGTTTCTCTGGAATGTTCTGATGAGGTTCTGAATGGGAAGCAAAAGGACAGACTGGATAACTTCTCATGGCTTCGTGGGACTAGAGTGACTTAGTCACTGCAAGCGACTTGAACATCTTTTTCTTCATAATGCCTCTGCAGAGCAATGCCACGCCTCTCCTCTCCACATAGCATTTCTGTTTTGGCCACTGCCTCATGGTCTGTCTTTGCTGTAACTGACGTACCTCCTGGTTGATGTGTTCAGTGCATTTGCTGCTGTGCACTCCCGGGAGCTTATTGATGTGCCACTTTGGATTACAGTAAGCTTCAGTGATATATACAGTGCACATGTAGTAGGAACTTTCACTTTAATAACTGTTAGCAGTATTCCCGCACAGTCTGATCCCCAAGCAACTGAATTTCAGAAGCGCACAAGGGTTATTTACTCATGTTAAAGAGTGTCTGAGTTCTGGGTTTATGTATGACGTCACGGCAATTCTGATAGATGAATTCATTTAGCTCCCCTGGGTTGTAGGTTCTACACACATAAAATGGAAGTCTTTGCCCTCTCCCAGTTTTGAATTATAATGAGGACTGACCAAATATACTACAGATGAAAATCACCATTTATAAAATCAAGCTAGGGCTTTAAACTCTAATCTGAGGCTTTGTTAATCAGTTTCTATATCTTCACTTGGGCATCAAAACATCACAAAACTATGACCTACACTGCTGCATGTTTTGAAACTACAAAATTTGCACTGTATCTTCGTGACTTTTTACAACCCATTTGTTTTGACAAAAATTAAATTTGAATGACAGAAAAAGGTTTTGGCCATATGAAGATTGTTGAAGGTAAAATTTTTGGGACTGGAGACCCATCTTTAATGAAATCATTTCATTAAATAAGGAGGGAGCCTTTCATCAGGCATTTGCAAACTGTGGGTTTGATTTTAGATCTATTTATAATTCTGGCAATTCTCATTAGAATGTGATACTGAAAGTATGTCCATGTTCCTTTGTGAAAGTCTTCTTTCTAAGGGGCAAAGTGTACATTAAAGGTGTAATTCTAGGAAAGTCATTTGACCTGTCAGTTGTCCAAAGAGGACTCGCGTGGAGAAGGATGGAATCTGAAATGTTGAGTAGAAGCAAGAACTAGTTCCTGCTGTGGAGAGTGGGAAATACTGCCTTCATTTAGGAGAGGGCTTTGGAAAGGATATAAGGGGACTAAAACTTACTGAGTTCTGCTCTGTTCAAGGCTCTGAATGTCCTTATTTACATATTTCACATTATTTAATTATTTCAACGACCAGCAAATTCTGTCCCTGTAAGCAAGCTACACATGAAGCCCAATCCCAGGGTTCTTTGGTGAACATGGAATCAGAAAAAAAAAGTTGATTGCATAATATGAATGTTTAATGTTTGTGGCAACTTCTTGTTAACTATATGCCTGCACACACAGATCAGAGAGGTTCTGTCCTTGCGTGTGGTTCACCAGACTTCTGGGTGGATATTGGCTAGGTCCATTTGCCTTGCAAGCTTTCTCTTTTCTGTGTTTCTGTGGCTGACCACCCCCATTCTGATAGACGTTGGTCTGGGAGAGATCGTTTCTTTAAGATGACTGTATTAGATTTTTTGTTTTTTTGTTTGCGGTACACGGGCCGCTCACTGCTGTGGCCTCTCCCGTTGCGGAGCACAGGCTCCGGACGCGCAGGTCCAGCGGCCATGGCTCACGGGCCCAGCCGCTCCGCAGCATGTGGGATCCTCCCAGACTGGGGCACGAACCCGCGTCCCCTGCATCGGCAGGCGGACTCTCAACCACTGCGCCACCAGGGAAACCCCAGACTGTATTAGTTTTTACTGCAAAAAAAACCAGCTGGGAAATCTCAGTGGTTACAGCATCAAACATTTATTTTCAAGCTCCTAGGTCTGTAGGTCAGCCATGATTTGTCTGATTAGGCTGAACTTGGCTGGGCCAGGATGGACACCAGACTTCTGTTCAGGTTCAGGTCTTCTGGGACCAAGGCTGGAGGGGCCATGGCTGCCTGGAGTATGCTCTTCTAATGGCAGGTCATAGGAGCGCAAGAAGGCAAGCAGAAACGTGTGATGTTTCTTAAGGCCTCAGCTTGGAACTGTCACTTCCCCTACACTCTAGCAGCTAAAGTCACGAGGCTGAGCCCAGCATCGATGGGGTGGGGAAGATACACTTCTCAAAGGGGGAGGTGAAATGAAAAAAGCATGGATGTAGAGTCTCGAAGAAAAGAGAGGGAGGAGTATAGAATTGGGAACAATGATCCCAGCCACCATAATAACTATGAAGATATGTACTCTAATCCGTTATGTGTTGATTTCATAGTTTAGTTCTCAGAGGACAAATTCCTTTAGATTCTTGGGGGTAGCAAAGGAGCATGGCATCTTATTTTTGCCTTCTGTTCTCACCTGCAAGGACAGGGCAAGATGGAATCTTCTGGCTTTGCCTTTAAGCATTTGCTCTGTAAGCCAAACTGACTCTTATGCCTGCCACCAGGTGTATTAATGATGTAAAGAATTGTGCGAGAGGTCAAAAACCCGGGGGGATGTCTCCCCTGGCCTGATGTCAAGGTAGATGACAAATTCTATTAAATCAGAACCTTTTCCCTTCCTGATAAATCAGCCTCATCTATCTTTGCTAAAGTTAATTTATGAGCTATCCCAAGGCATTGGTGGTATTTGGGCATCTGTGTGTCTGCTATATTGGTTGCTCCTGGAAATTAAATTGCTCACCTATTTCACCAAATATAAAGATGACTATTCTCGTTCTGAAAAAATTATGAAATATTTCATACATACAGGAGAGTATATACAATATATGTACAGATCCAGACTTTCTGAAGCTGTAGCGTATTCTAAGTTATGAATATAGCACAACTGATCTCTTCTTTTGTTGATGAACATCTGAGTTTTTCCAGTTTGGGACTATTATCAACAATGCTTCTATGAACATTTTTGTATACATCTCCTGGGGACATTTGTGTTTCTTTGGTGAGTTTCTCTAGGCTACAAAACTAGGAGTGGACTTTCTGAGTCAAAGGATATGAGCAGTGACTCAGTAATCTGTTTGTGTGTAACAAGCCGCCATAAATATAGTGACTTAGAACAACCACCATTTTATTTGCTCATAAATCCAGCAATTTAGGTTGTATTCAGCTAGGCAGTTCTCTTACTGGTCTGTCCTGGGCTCATTCTTGTGGCTGCAGTCACCTGGCAGTCAACTAGAGTGAGATGGTTCAAGATGGCCTCATTCATAAGTCTGGCAATCAGTGCTGGCTGTCGACCAGACCGCTTTCTCCACGTAGTCTCTACTCTTCAAGGGCTACCCTGGTTTCTTCACTTAGCAGTCTCATGGCAGCAAAGTGGCCAGAGTGGAAGCTGCCAGGCTTCTTGAGGGCTAGATTCAATATTGCCACCCCACCACATCTACCTCATTCTACTAGTTAAAGAATGCCATAAAGCCATCTTGGAATAAAGAGTGCGGAGAAATAGATTCTACCTATTGATGGCAGGAGCAGCAAAGTCACATTACCAAAGGGGCATGCCTACAGGAATAGAAAGAATTTGTGGTCATGTTTTGTACAAGACACATTTCTAAGTTTTTTAGGTAATGATGGACCACTTTTCAGTGTGGTCATACTTTAAAATTAATGTACTCATTGGTAGTGAAAGAGAGTTTCCACTGCTCCATTTCCTTCGCAACTCTTGGCAATGTTAGATTTCTAAATTTTGTTGGTCTGCTGAGTATTTAATAGCATCTCATGTGGTTTTGATTTACATTTCCTAAATAGTAGTGAAGTTGAGCAACTTTTCTTATATTTATTTGCCATTTAGATTTCCTATTTTATAAGGTGCCTGTGTCTTAATATCATTTTACATTTTTTGTTTATTTTGTTTTAGTGACTCATAGACGTTTTCTTTCCCTATATATTCTGGATATCAGTCCTTCGTTGGTCATGAAACTTGTGGATTCTCTTTCTGCTCCTTTTATGGTGTCTTTTGATAAACAGAAGTTCTTAATTTTATTTATTTTTATTGAAGTATAGCTGCTGTACAATATTATGTAAGTTACAGGTGTGCAACATAATGATTCACAATTTTTAAAGGTTATACTCCATTTATAAGAATTATAAAATATTGTCTATATTCCCTGTGTTGTACAATATATCCTCTTATTTTATATCTGATAGTTTGTACCTCTTATTCCTTGCCACTCCTATATTGCCCCCCCCTTCCCTCTCCCCACTGGTAACCACTGGTTTGTTCTCTATATCTGCGAGTCTGCTTCTTTTTTGTTACATTCACTAGTTAGTTGTATTTTTTTTAAACATCTCCAAATTTTTAAAAAATAATTTATTTATTTATATTTGGCTTTTTTGGGTCTTCGTTGCTGGGCACTGGCTTTCTCTAGTTGCGGCGAGCAGGAGCTACTCTTCATTGCAGTGTGCGGGCTTCTTACTGTGGTGGCTTCTCTTGTTGTGGAGCACAGGCTCTAGGCACGCGGGCTTCAGTAGTTGTGGCTTGTGGGCTCTAGAGCACAGGCTTAGTAGTTGTGGATTACGGGCTACAGAGCGCAGGCTCAGTAGTTGTGGCGCATGGGCTTAGTTGCTCCGTGGCATGTAGGATCTTCCTGGACCAAGGGTCGAACCCGTGTCCCCTGCATTGGCAGGCGGATTCTTAACCACTGCACCACCAGGGAAGCCCCAAGTTGGTTGTATTTTTAAGATTCCATATATAAGTGATATCACACAGTATTTGTCTTTCTCTGTCTGGCTTATTTCACTTAGTGTAATGCCCTCCAAATCCATCCATGTTGCTGAAAATGGCAATATTTCATTCTGTTTTATGGCTAATATTCCTTTGTGTATATATACCACATCTTCCTTTTTTTCCATTCATTTGTGAATGGACACTTAAGTTGTTTCTGTATCTTGGCTATTGTAAATAATGGTGCTATCAACGCTGGGGTGCATGTATCTTTTTGAATTAGTGTTTTGAATTTTTCAGATCTATACCCAGGAGTGGAATTATTGGGTCATATGGTAGTTCAGTTTTTAGACTTTTTGAGAAATCTCCATACTGTTTTCCACAGTGGCTGCACCAGTTTACATTCCCACCAACAGTGTACAAGGGTTTCCTTTTATCCACATCCTCACCAACATTTATTATTTGTGTTCTTTTTGATGATAGCCATTGTGACAGGTATGAAGTGATATCTCATTGTGGTTATGATTTGTGTTTCCCTGATAATTAGCAATGTTGAATATCTTTTCATGTGCCTGTTGGCCATCTGCATTTCCTCTTTGGAAAAGTGCATATTTAGGCCTTCTGTCCATTTTTTCATTGTTGTTTTTTTGTTTTTGATGTTGAGTTGTATGACCTGTTTATATATTGTGGATATTAACCCCTTATTGATCATGTCGTTTGCAAATCTTTTCTCCCATTCAGTAGGTTGTCTTTTCATTTTGTCAGTGGTTTCCTTTACTGTGCAAAAGCTTTTAAGTTCAATTAGGTCCCATTTGTTTATTTTTGCTTTTTTTCCTTTACTTTAGGAGATGGATCCAAAAAAATATTGCTGCAATTTATGTCAAAGAGTCTTCTCCCTGTGTTTTCCTCTAGGAGTTTTACAGTATTCAGTATTACATTTAGAAAAAGAATATATTACATTTAGGTCTTTAATCCATTTTGAGTTTATTTTTGTATATGGTGTTAGAGAATATTCTAATTTCATTCTTTTACATGTAGCTGTCCAGTTTTCCCAGCACTATTTATTGGAGAGACTGTCTTTTTCCATTGTATATTCTTGCCTCCTTTGTCATAGACTAATCGACCATAAGTGTGTGGGTTTATTTGTGGACTCTCAATCCTCTTCCACTGGTCTGTGGGTCTTTCTGGGGCCAGTACCATACTGTTTTGATTACTATAGCTTTGTAGTATAGTCTGAAGTCAGGGAGTGTGATTTGTCCAGCTCAGTTTTTGTTTCTCAAGATTGTTTTGGCTATTTGGGGTCTTTTGTGTTTCCATATGAATTAAAATTATTTGTTCTAGTTCTGTGAAAAAAGCCATTGGTATTTTGATAAGGATTGCACTGAACCTGTAGATTGCCTTGGGTAGTATGATACCAAAACAAGGCAAAGATATCACAAAACAAAATTACAGGCCAATATTACTGATGAACATAGATTCAAAAATCCTCAACAAAATACTAGCAAACCAAATCCAACAATACATTAAAAGGATCATACACCATGATCACGTGGGTTTTATCCCAGGATGCAGGGGTTTTTCAGTATCTGCAAATTGATCAGTGTGATACACCACATTAACAAACTGAAGAATAAAAACCATATGATCCTCTCATTAGATGCAGGAAAAGCTTTTGATAAAATTCAACATCTGTGTATGATTAAAACTCTCCAGAAAGTGGGCATAGAGGGAACATACCTCAAAATGATAAAGGCCATATACGACAAACCCACAGCTAACATCACACTCAATGGTGAAGAGCTGAAAACATTTCCTCTAAGATCAGGAACTAAGAAAGGATGCCCACTCTCATCACTTTTATTCAACATAGCTTTCAAAGTCCTAGCCATAGCAATCAGAGAAGGAAAAGAAATAAAGGGAATCCAAATTGGAAAGGAAGAAGTAAAACTTTCACTGTTTGCAGATGACATGATACTATGATACTATACATGGTAAATCCTAAAGATGCCACCAGAAAACTACTAGAGTTTATCAGTGAATTCGATAAAGTTGCAGGATACAAAATTAATATACAGAAATCTGTTGCATTTCTCTACACTAACAGCAAACTGTCAGAAGGAGAAACTAAAGATCCCATTTACCATCACATCAAAAAGAATAGAATACCTAGGAATAAACCTACCTAAGGACACAAAAGACCTGTACTTGGAATACGGTAAGACAGTGATGAAAGAGGAAGAAGCTGAGTGGATTCCTTCTTTTCTCTTTCTCATCGTGGAGTAGAGTGAAAATTGTTTTCCCTCTGGAGAAATCTGGAGACTAGGGAATAATTTTCCCCCACTTCCCCCCACCTAAATTTCTCTTCATCTCTAAAGGGATGAGTCAAACTGAGAAACTTTACCTAAGCCCATTTTACTCATATGAATGAGTTCCTTTTAAAACTCCTGGACCAGGCAAGACAGTAATGAATTACACTGATATTCTAGAGTACGTTGTAAAGTGAACTGATCTAGGTAAGAGTCAAGAGCCTTGCATTCTGGGTTCTGCTGCCATTGATGATATCCAGGAAGAAGTCACCTTCATTTTCAGGGCTCCAGATTCATCACCTGCAAAATAAGGGAGTTTAACTAAATGATCTTTAAGGTCCCTTCCATCTCTAACAATCATTCCTTCCTTATAGTGTTCAGTTGGGTCTGTTAAGAGGCAACATATTCAGAAGTCTTGTCTACAGTGGCCAATATGTAAAGCCTTACCTAGCATGGGTGGTCCATGTAGCATGACTGACACACTGCTATGATCTTAAATTGATTTTTAATAGCAGCAACTTATACGGAATGCAATCATATTTTTTCTTACATGTACAAACAAAAACTTACAGAACAGTCCTCACAAAATGAAAAAAATGGGCCTTTTTGTATTATCATAATATCTTTTTTAGATTCTAATAAAGTATCAACTTGATCTTATTGCTGTAAAATAAACAATGATTTTTTTTTAAGTATGGAAATGTACATGTATTGCTGATTCATTTTGCTGTATAGTAGAAACTAACACAACAACTATAAAGCAACTATACTCCAGTAAAAATTAATTTAAAAAAAAGTATGAAAATGACTATAAGACACTGCCTGCCTTATCTGTTTTCATGTGTTGGGAAGATGATTGACGAGATCTGGTTTGTGAGTAAGGCTTTTCTGGTGGATTTTCTGAGACCTTTGAGACTGTCAAGTCTTTCCTCTAAGAGAGTGGCAAGACAATAGAACTTGATTAGTGGATACAGATTGCTTCCCTTCATCTAATAATTAGGGCAAGTGAGATTGTTGTGCCCATTAAAAACTCACTCGGCCTTTACCATTTACTCTGTGGAGTATTTGACTGAAATGGAAACAAAGTCCTCATTTAGTATTTATTATTTTTAAGCGCTGGCATTATATCATCTTGATGCCAATTTGTGTATAGTAGCTATAAGACACAAGGTTTAGAATAGACTCAATTCCAATTTTCTTAGTCATTAGGTACTTCTGGCCTCCTTGAAATTCAAATTTACGTCAACAGAAGCAACATGAACTTCTTGTATTGTACTAATTTCTATAGCAACAGTCGTTTGGGGGAAGAGTTATGTTCTTTTTAAACCACCTTTTTTCATGAAAATTTTACTCTAGAGTCTTAAAATGGAAAATCAGTAGGATCCCTTCAGGCTTATCACTTTAGATGTTATCCAGAAGGACCTATTAACTAGACAAGGAAACGCTATGATGTACTATTAAGAGAATGGCTTTTGGTCTCAGACTGACTAATTCTGTCACTAGCTAGTTCTCTAACTTTGGCTAATTAATTCAATCTCTAATTCAGTGATATAAAAGTTCATTAAGCATCAGAACCCCTTGGGGGACTTGTTAAAATACAGGCTGCTGGGCCCCACCCCCAGAGTTTCTCATTCAGTAGGTCTAGGGTGGGGCCCCCAAATCTGAATTTCCTACAAGCTCCGGGTTGATGCTGATGCTGCTGGTCCGAGGACCATTCTCTGAGAGTCACTACCCTAAGTTAGTTTCAACGGAGTATAATAATACCTCCTGGAATGGTTGTGTGTATTAATAAGTTGCTCTCTACGAAGCAAATCCCAAGGTGTCTGACAAATAGGAGAATTTTAATTAATATTTGTTTCCTTTCTTCTCTGTCTCCCCTCTTCTTCCAATAAATATTAACAAAATGCTCCATGAGATATGGTGAATGAATAGGACAAGAACCCTATCTTCATGTATCTTTTAATTAAGTAAGAAAAAACGTGAACACATGTGACAATTAAGGAAAACAAAGAGATCCTTAAACAAATACTAAATTACTTGCTATGGCCTGAATGTATGCCCCCAAATGCATGTGTTGAGACCTTACCCCTAAGGTGATGATATTAGGAGGTGGGGCCTCTGGAGGGCTCTGCCTCATGAATGGGATTAATGCCCTTATAGAAGAGGCCCCAGAGAGCTCCCTTGCCTCCTTCCACCATGTAGAGACACAACCAGAAGTCTGAGACCAGGAAGACGGCCCTCACTTGACCATGCTGGTCCCTGATATCAGATTTCCAGTCTCCAGAACTTTGAGAAATAAGTTTCTATTGCTTATAAGCTATCCAGTCTGTGGGATTTTGTTACTGGCAGGATGGTAACAGCTTATAAAGAAGCCCGAAAACGAGGTGGAGGGATTTAGACTGGAAGTGGTTAACATTAGGATGGGAAAATATTTTAGGCTTTTGAGGAGAAAAGCCAAAAAGAAGTGTGCAGGCAGTCAGGTGTGAAAGATGTGATCTCATTGCCTCCTGTGAAGAGGTTATCCCAGTAGTGGACATACCAGCCTGGCTTGCACTGGGAGCAGTCGGAGTGAAGACCAAACCAGCCTTATAGAAAGGGTATTTCATGTCTCTTTCTTGTGTTACATGGCTATTTGCATCTGCCACCCAACTGGAGGGTGGGCCTGTTCCTTTGGATTCCACAGTACCTCCTATTGTGCCTTTCACAGACAGGTGGGTGTGCAGTAAATGTGGGATGAATTAAAGGAGATTTGAAAAGTCTTGGTGATGACTGGTTATGGGGGAGAAAGGAGAAATTGTATTCAAAGGTATCTCTATGGCAAGGAGAATGATGGCTCTGAGAAGCAGGGTTTCAAGTTTAATGTTAAGTATAAACAGGGAAGTGTGGAAAGGCAGGCATTTGGGGGTGTAATGACTTTACTTCCAGATGTGGCATTGATAGAATGTCTGGGCATCCAAATGGAAATATTCAGAGATTGCAACCCATGCAAAGTATCAGGATGGAGGATGTGAATGTCTTTGGAATTTAGAATCATAGCTTGGGAAGGACTTGCAGTTTTATTCCAACCTCTTACCTAATACAGGAACTGCCTGTATACCTTTACTAGTCAAAGTGTGGTTTCCAGACCAGCAGCACTGACGTCACGTGGGAGCCTGTTAGAAATGAAGAATCTCAGGTCCCATCTCAGACCCACTTAATTAGAATCTGCACTTGAACAAGAGCCCCAGGGGATCTGTGTGGACATCAAAGATTAAGAAGTACTGCCTATACACCATTCCTGATTTGCACACACTGTTTTCTTACTCCTAGTGAAGGAGAGCTTATTAGCTCAGAAGGTAAACCTTTCTTTTTGGACACTTGTAATTGGAATTGTTTAGACCTAGACATGCTCTGGTTCTCAGCCGTGGCCATACACTGGAAATACCTGGGAAGCTTGAAAAACTACTCATGCCTGCATACACACCCACTAGAGCAACTAAAATCTAAAAGACTAACAACATCAAACGTTGGCAAAGATGTGGAGCAACAGGAACTCTCATAGATTGCTGGTGAGACACTAAAAATGCTACCACCCACTTTGACAGTTTCTTATAAAGCTAAACAAATATACGTTTACCATATGCCCCAGCAATTCAACTCTCAGGTACTTACTCAAGAGAAATGAAAGTACATAGATGTCCATGAAGAAAGACTTGTCTAAGAGTGTTCATAGCCCCCTCATTCATAACTCCAAAGTGGAAACAACTCAGATGTCCATCAGCAAAATAAGGACTTACAGAGATCAAGATATATTCATAGAAGGGATTACCACTCAGCAGTTAAAGGGAACAAACTGCTGATATATGCTACATCATAGGTGGGCCTCCTTGAAAACCTTATGTTAAGTGAGGGAAGCCAGACACAAAAGTTGTGTACTCTATGAGTCTGTTCATAGGACTTCTGGGATAGGGAAAACTAATCCGTGGTGGTAAAAATCAAAACAGTGGTTACTGTCGGGAGGCAGTGGGGTGAGGACTGATTGTACAGGAACTTGAGGGAACTTTCTGGGGCAGCAGAAATGTTCTATATTGTGTAACAACAGTAAAACAGTTGTTACTGTTGGGAGGCGGTGGGGTACACAGGTGTATTCACCTGCCAAGTGATATCAAAGATCTGTACATTTCATGGTGTGTAATTTATAATGTAATGGAAAAAAAATGAAAAAGAAAAATTTCCAATGCCTGTGTCCCACCACAGAGAGTGATTTAACTGGTCTGGGGTGCAGCAGGGGCCTCAGAATTTTAAAATCTCACCACATGATTCTAATGGGCAGCCAGGTTCAAAGCACTGGTCTGAGGACTGTGGCGTGGAACGTGCCTGGTCCTAGGGATCGGGCCAGAAAGCCAAGGGGGTAAGGGAGATGGAAGAGGAGTAGAAGGATGACGGGGAGCAGAAAAACCCCAAAAGGACAACCTCTAGAAAACCAAGGAAGGAGGATTCAAGGGAAGATTCAACAGAGGAAGAAGTACTCTAGAAGTCAATCAGAATGGAAATGAAGCAAAAAGTGCATTCTCAGAAGGTGATTTCAAAAAAAAAAAAAAAAAATGTGGGAGAGAGAAAGCAGATTGCAGCGTAAATGAGGAAATTTGTAGTAAGAAAAAGAAAATATCAGGCACACCATAAACTGGAGTGCCCTTAAATATTGACTTACTTTTATCCTCACGCTAGTGATGAAAGATTCCTATGGAATTCTGATGACGTGGCAACGTTCACTTGTCTGGCCCTGCTCCTAGAGGGGCAGTGTTTTGCCTAGGGTGAGCCTCAGCATAGAGCCTCCCTCTTTGGGTGGTTGCAGGGGAAGTTTTGAATGTCTCACTCATTTTGCTGCCATCATCCAAGCACTAAATGTCTTTGTTGTAAGGCAGTTTCTGACTGTAAGCTGATTCCACAGCAAGGACCCTTGGATATAAGGTTTTGGAAGGTTTTATAACTAACTGTCCTATCATTTCTAAATAACATTGTAAATATTGGCTTCTGTCAGCCTTTAACTGCACACTCCTACATCATGTGTCAGAGTTAAGTATTAGTTTCCCCATAGTCTTTTGGGAAACGACACAAAAATCTTGTCCTGGTTCTGTTCTTTGGTGAAAAACTCTCACATCAAAACAGGAGCTGGTGAATTGCATGGAGAAAGAGTATGTGTGGCAGGGAGAGAGCATGGACCCTAATGCTTTTTGCTGTACTTGCCTCTTAACTAATGCAGCGTCCCTTGAATTAGATGCAGGTGAAAGAACCTGGAAACATCAAGAGGGATTTTCTACGGGGTCCTTTGACCCAGTCTCAAGGGAAATCTCTCTGGATGCTTCTGGAGAGAAATCCTCTGGGCTCATACTTCAGTTCTCTCTGTGCACTGAGAGATTGATTTGGGTCCTCTAACAGGAAGAAGGATGAAGCATTTCTCATATAATGAATTAGTGTTTCAAACTCAGTGTTCAGTGTCAGAGAAATAGATATCTGCTCATCAGTGTCCTCTCCTGAAGGCATCACGGCCAAGACCACGGACACATTTGGACAGCTTGTGCCTATCAAATATCCTTACCTGAGTCACATCACTCTTGCTGGGACAGTTAACATGGCGGGCGGTTCAGAGTAATGGGCTCTGTCTGATGTCCCTGAAGTTGATCTCCAGCATGCTTGTTGTATTAGCAGGCTGGTGTGTCCAGAGACGGCAGAATGGAGCAACAGTAAGCAGACCTTAAAGAAATTTGCCCGCTTGACAGTGACAAATTAAGGTATTGCCACCTCTGGCAGAATGATGGGCCTTGAAGCAATATTAGCTTGAAAGCTTCAGCTTTCAGAAGTTTGTAAAGTGCAGCTCTGCTCTCTGTCAGGAGTGGGATTGTCACACAGGGAGGAGACATTCTGGTTAATAAGACCCCAGATTTCCTTCTATCTTTCTGTCCCTCTGCACCATGCTGTCCAGCCCACACCACCTGCCTTTCCCTGCCCCTATAGCCGTGAGAGGATGTTGGGAAATGTGCTTTAAAGCCTACTGCTTATTTACATCACAACCATAGCCTTTCTGTAATTAATAATAATATGCTCAAAAGGCAGAAATGTTCCGGGGAGGGGTCCTTCATATCGAAGATTAGATGTTTCGTATATGATAAGTAAGTAAGAAAGGAAAAGCTACTGGCTCACAGCTGTAACTATAAAAGTTTAGATTTTGCTTTATTCATTTTTTAAAGGTGGAAAGGGAACTCCAGGTTATTTGGTGCCCCGTGAAGTCTAATATTGGTATGAGGGTCAATTAATGGTTCCTGCTAGTTGGTATTCTCAGTTCATTTCTATGATTCTATTCCTTAAAGGCAAGAAATGTGTGCAGTCCTGATTTTCTGGAACCAGAGGTATGGCAGAGATAGATACTAGGAGAACAGGAAAAGAAAGAACAGAAATTAGTTGACCTTGGGAGAGTGTTGAATGCAAGTTTGCCTGCTGGACACACAGTGAGGCCAAACAAACGGAAGTTTGGGGTTTGGACCAGAGAAAGGTTTATTGCAGGGCCGAGCCAGGAGAATGGGTGGCTTGTACTCAAAAGACCTGAACTCCCCAATGGTTTTCAGGGGGAAGTTTTTTATAGGCAAAATTTGGGCTGCAGGGTGTGAGTTTCTTCTGATTGGTTGGTGGTGAGGTAACAGGGCGGTGCTCCAGGGATCTGTGCTCAGCCTGAAGTTACCATCCTCCACCTGGGTGGGGGTCTTAGTTCCTCTAGAAGAACTCAAAGATACATTGTTACCTATATTCCTTGAGGAGGAACCAGGACCCTGCCCCAAGGCTGCACTATTGTGTTTTGACTGCTCCTCCTTTGTTTCTGCATCCCCTCCCTTCCCTCATTAACAAGTTTGAATCTGTCCTTTGGAACTCGGGGAAGGTCTGGGAGGCTGAATGAAACCCATTTCCTACCAACAAGTAAGGGGGGAGGGGACACCAAGATTTGTACCCATGAGGGCCCCACAGGGTCCTGCTGGGTTTTAGTAGTCATGTATCTCTTGTTTTGTTACTTTCTTTATTCCTTAAAATATTCTTAATCTTCACTTCTGATTCACAGGGCAATAAGTGTTTCATAATAGGAAGAAGTCCTTGGGATTCTAAAATAAGAGACTATAAGTCATGCAAAGGGCATTTATTTTCAGATGCATGATTGGATTGAAATTAATATTTGTTCATGGTCTAAAAGGTATCATTCTAACAGTATAAGAATTTTCATTAGTCTTCATTTAATAACATTTATTTCTGTCATGTTTTCTTGTTTTTGTTGTTGGTTTTTGAATCATTGTCTTCCTCTGGCTGGCCAGATAGCCCATCTATCTGAAGCCCAATATATGGACCGTTTCCCCGTGGAGCTTTTCTTAATCACTCTAGAAATTACCTTTTCTTCTTTCCAATTGCTATCTGATCGGGAATACCCCCAGCTTCCCCCCTGCCCCACCCCATCCATTCTACTCCTTGAGTACTCAATCTCCCTGAATGGTACAACTGGATTATATGCTTTTTGGTGAAAGCAATCAACTCTCTCTCTCTTTTGTAGTTTCCATTTCTAATACAGAGCTCACACAGGTGCATCTGACCTGTTCTGATCTGATTCTAGATATCTACCTGGATTCTTCCAATCCCATGGTGTAAATAGAAGTAGTAAGATAAAGGTTTTGTCCAGAAAGAATAGTTTCATTAATAAACGAAGGAAGAACCTCCGAATGTACTAGGCCTAAAAAATTGTTGAATTAATTTCTGAGACTGATGGTGTCCAGAATAATAAACCAATTTTGCCTCAAAGTGGAGTTCTTTTATTAGATTTTGCTTCTTCCACCTTATGAAAATGTTCACCAACTAATATATATTAAGTGCCACCAGCTTGATGGAATTGTGTTATGAATTTGGCGGTAACTGTGGAGATATGGAAATATGGGCATAGTTGGTCTTCTTCCACTCCCTTTAGCTTATAAATCATCTTAATACTATTATCATGATCACACATCTTTATGGAAGGTAAAGATATATTATTTTACAGTATAAAGTGAAGAACCTTGTTAACTTAAAAAGATTTAATAAGGACAAAATGAAGACTGCTCTGTGGGGCATATTAATAACATAAAGGTACATGTGACTATGGATAGGCTCTTGAGCTTTGTCTAAGGACACTTGTTTTACTTCCCCTAATTAGCAATACTTATGTATTTCTGGCATTTCAGATGCTGAAATTGCTTTTGTGATACTTTTCTTTATATGCACTGATGTTATTGCTGAAGAGTTTTCCCTGTAGCCCTTCAGTGTCATCTCTTCTACCTTTTTTAGTGTGCTCAAAGTGAAGACACTTCCTCAAGGTAGTTTTGAACATTGTACCACTGAGTTATTGCTGTCACCCCAGAACTTGGCGCTTAAAATAAAAATCAGTTATTATTTCGAATCTGTGGTTCAGATTGGAAGTTGGCTGATCTGAGCTGGGGTCAGCTGAGTGGTTCTGCTGGTGTCTGGAGAATCTAGACTGAGCTTGGCTGTGGGGGGCTCTGATCCACGTGTGTCCAGTCCTCTTCCTGGGACCAGTGGTATAGCTGGCCATGTTCTTGAAGGGGTTCAGGGCAGGCTGCGCCAGAATGTGCCACATTGGCATGTGGATTATTTCAAGCTGAAGATAATTGGTGCCCAGCAGACTCAGGAAGAGCTTTTTACTTCCACCTTAGCTGCTGGAAAGTATTTAGATAGGGGACTTGTACCAGGAAGAGAGCTATTACCAGAGATAACTTTTTACATCTGGAAGACTTATCTGCATGGCGTGGCAAACATTTGTTTACCAAACATTCGCTTTTCTCATCTTCCTGTGAACTGTCTTCCTCCCCTCTGAAACCCCACACCCCTACCCGCTTCTCCTTAGCTCAGGATGGTATAGAAGCCTCAATTGCCTGACTGCCAGGGAGTCTCATGTCTTTCTGGGGCTCCCATACATACAAAATTTGTTTTTCTCCTGTTAATCTGTTATATTTCAATTTAATTATTAGACCAGCCAAAGACCCTAGACGGAAAGAAGGGAAGGTTTTTCCTCCCCAACATCCTTCTCTTGGCAATGCGGAAATTTGAGAGCAGACCTACTTCCCGGGCAATTTTACAAGTGTCTGCTTGTGTCACATCTGCAAACATCCTAACGTCAAAACAGTCAAATGGCTGAACCTAGCAATAACTGGCAGGGAAATATTCTCCACTTCTTAAAGGGAGGAACTGCCAAGTCACACGGCAGGCAAAGAGTGTGGACACGGGGAGGGCTGAAGAATTAGCATTGTTGATTAAACCTGCTAGAGTCGCTTTCTGTTTTGACTTTACCCAAATATATTGTTCATTTGTTTTTCTTAAGATAAATTCAAACTCTTGTTCCTTGAGTGGTTTTTACCGAAATAATCTTCCTTAAGGTAGGGGTTAATTTATCCAACCTTTATGCCCTGCGAGTTGGCCTTCCACAAAAAGGGATGGTCTGCAAACATCTGTGGAAAATAGTTATGACCCAGGTCAATTGCGAAGCTGGCTTAGATTCCTGCCATCCCTTATCCCCACCCGTATAAGAAGAGTGACAGTTGCTTCCACAGCTGTGGTGGTTGATATAGTGAATCCTGTTGCTGTTTGCTGTCATTTAACTGCAATCAGAGACTTAGATCCCAACACCCTGACCCAGCTAGTAAAGATCCTGGGGCTTCTTCCAATCATTAATGTTGAGCTGACAGGATAGAGTTAGAGGCAAGATTTTGGTAAGTCATATTGCTATTAAATCCTGGCCTCTGATTACTCTTAGCCAGGGGCTGGTGCTTCTGTAACCAGGCTCAGAATCTGACATCCAGCCCTGTTAGTTTTCTGTGGGCTGCCCTAGGTTGAATGGGCAACGGGCCATCTGTACATCTGCTAATGATCCTTTCTCTAGGTTGTTCCCGAAGGACACTGCTTCAACTTCTCTGGTGTAGGTGGTGCTTGGCCCTTGTTTGCCCATCACTCTTAGTCTCCATTTTACTTTGTGATAAGGCGAAACTTGTGTCACTTTCTCTCTGTACTCTGTTCTTGATGAATCCATTGGTCCCTGTGATATTGTGATTTATAAGAAGGAATATATATTTGATCTTCATCTCTGGTCCTGGCTCATGGCTCCTAAATCCCTTGTGATTTCCTAAGCCGTAAGAGCATCTAAGAGCATCGGGAGAGTCTTTTGTTATAACATTTGGTCTTTTGTCCTCAAATAGCTCCAATTCCTGAAGTAGTCTCAGAATGATAAAGGGGAAAAGGGTATCTTGTTATTTGTAACGAGCCCCTTTCAACCACACCTGAATTTATGTTAATGAGCTAACTTTGGGAAAGGATGGGAGGCTGGTTGCGTGTGTTTGAAACCACGTGGTAGAGGGTTGGAAGTTTCACCCCCACCCTCTGATTTCCTGGGAGGGGAGAGAGGCTGGAAGTTGAATCAATTATCAATGACTAGTGATTTAATCAATCATGCCTATGTAATGAAGCCTCAGTAAAACCAAAAGGGTGGGGTTCAGAGAGCTTCTAGGTTGGTGAACAAGAATGCACCCATATGCTGGGTGGGTGGTGCACCCCAAAGTCCATGGGGACAAAAAGAAGCTCCTGTTCTCCGGACCTTTCCAGACCTCACCCTGTATATCTCTTCATCTGGCTGTTCGAATCCTTTGTAATAAACCAGTAAGCTAATACAGAGACTATTTTTCTGAATTCTGACAGCCGCTGTAGCAGATTAACCTAACCCAAAGAGGGGGTCATGGCTACCTCTGATTTATAGCCAGTTGGTCGGAAGTACAGGTGTAACAGGAAAGAGCCAATTCTGACTCCATGTTGGATCTGTTTCTTTGACTTTAGCCTTTGCTTTTCATTGCTTTTGTTATTATAATCATACATAATGGCCTGCCTCAGGGAACCCTACCACCTGTGAATGGCTGCAAGAAAGAAGAAATGAACACATCCCCTTCCCGAGGCTGACCATTCCAGGAGATGTTTTGCAAGACTGATGGCCCTTTTCACTTTACTTCCTCCCCGCCTCTCCCTCTCTATTCTGCCTTTTTACTTTACCTCCCTCTCTGATTCTATAAAAGAAACTGGCATCCGGACCCCAATAAGATGTTTTTATGGGGACCCTAGTCCGCCATCTTCTTGGTCTGCCGGCTTTCCAAATAAAGTCGTCTTCCTTGCCTCAGCACCTCGTCTCCAGTTTATTGGCCTGTCGTGCGGTGAGCAGAGCGAGCTTGGACTCGGTAACACAGATAACAATCAGGGCTTGAAATTGGCATCTGAAGTGGTGGTAGGTGGTCTTCTAGGACTGAACACTTAACCTGTGGTGTTTGATGCTCTCTCCAGGTAGAATGTCAGAATTGAGTTAAATTGTTGGACAGCCAGCTGGTGTGGAAGAATTGCTTGATATGTGGAAAAACCCACGTGCGTCAGAAGTGAAGTAGTGTTATACTAGAAGATTGAGAGTAGCGGAGACACGCAGGAGTGTGTTCTCCCCTCATAGTCTCTGATCCGAACCCTAAAGTTTTCGGTTTTACCACCTAGAGTGCCACCTTCCTTCCATGATAAATGGAGTCTGGAGTCACTTCCATCAAACCTTTCCCCCCACTTCTCTCATTCTCAAAGACCTTTGAAATTTCAGGTTTAATACACAGCCTAATAGTAGTGAGTTTCTAGGTGAGTCACACAACCAAAGAAATGACCTTTTGTATTCTGCAATAAGTGACACTTAACCTGTATCTAATGTCAACAGTTCTTACCTTGTATCCCCTCTATTGTGACGGTTAAATATTCATGCATAATGTATTAAGTACATGTCAATATTAATGTTCCTCATTTTAAGAATGTAACCCTCTAGAGGAGATGGATGGTGGATATGGTTATTGTACCTCTTGGTGTGTGTCTGAATTATCATGAGAGGAAGTTGAGCACAGTTGGGGGTAGAGTTTCTGATATTCAGTTCTATCTTTGCCTAGTTAGATTGTCTGTCTGACTTATTTTTATTTTAATAGAAATGACTTGGAGTAGAAGTAGAAAGTGAACACTGAGAAATTGCCCTTGAGAAACAAAGATTTTTTTTTTTCCAGAAACCATAACATCTTATTAATTCTGACAAGGCTGCCCTGGAATTGAAGCAGCCTTTTCCTGGCCACTTCACACTGGCACGCTCTACCTTTGCTGAATTCGTGCTCTCTGTGTTTTAGTGCTTGAGCACAAACTACTTCACTCTGCTCTATTGCTTTTGCATTTAAGTGTCTGGTTTTCTCAAGCAGGTTCCAAAATTGCTGAAGATGGGAACTCTTACATTGACATTCTCTTTGTCCCCTTCTTGTCATTGTTTAAGTGCTACCACACAGCAGGTCTTTTAAGACTTCATTATGAGTGAAATGAATTAATGAGGAGAGGAGGTATAATAAAAAGAAGTACATGATATGAAGGAGTCCTCCCACCCTCATTCTGTTTCTTTCTTTAGATTTGAGAGCTTTCTTTTATCCCATCATCCCCTTTGAAATTTCACATGATCCATCTCTGTCTTTTCAAACACCCCTCTTAGAAATCTTTTATCACCTGCTCTAACTTTTCCACCCCATGCAGGCCATCACCCTGAAGGAAGCTGTGGCAAAGTTGATTTTGTATATATAGTCCTTTCTTGATAGCCAGTTTCCTTAAAAGAAGAGAAATCAGTTTCACTAATCAGGACTGGCTTTAGTCTTGCTAAGAGGGGCCCCTAAACTGGGCCTGTAATCTAGAGGGCGCTACTCTGGTCCTCTTCCAGCTGTGCCCTGTCTATGGGGAGAGGAGTCTGTGGGCCCAGGGGAGCACGCCTACTCAGGACCTACACTCCCTGTTGCGTGCCTGTTTAAAGAGCCCCGTGCTTACACTTGCACTGAGGGCCTGCATGGTCATTTTCCCCAAGTCTGTCCTCTTGAGGGCAGATGATGAAACCAGCATGAACACATAGACCCAGAGAGCAGCCAAAGGGTGGCTATGGGGACTTGGGGAAGACCTGGGATGCAGACTAGGGTGTCCACACACGTGTGTGCAAATTTGCCACAGGGAGTGGGGAGAGGTCGGGGGGAAGAAGAGAAGGGGGCAGACCACAGGCTTTCCATGGGGCCATGTTCTTGCTGAAGGACTCCTACAATTCTACATCAGACCTGGGTTTCCAGGTTGTTACAAAGACATGTGATAAGTGAACCTCCATAGATACTCTTGCCCCTGTCCTGCTAATGTTAGGGAGGAATCTGTGAGCAAGAATCCAAAAATTCTGGTGGTTTCTTTTCTTTCTTTTATCTGCCTATGATTTTCTTCTTAAATGGTGGTCACAAACACTGCTCCTCGAAAGTAATGAGATGACATTGTCAGCCAGGCTTTTCTTCAATGAGCTGTCGGTGCCCCAGGAGTCTGTAAAGTCCATGTTTAGACAAATCATCTTTTGACTTCGCTCCAGGATCAGTTATGAGAATAATGAACACTTGCATGGCTTCCAGTGGTAATCTGATCATTTATGAACCATGACTGGGAAAAACAAATAATTTCTTCAGTGAAGCTCTTTTAGAATTTTAGGTGGTTGGAGTTAACCGGCATTTTGTATACATGTTAAAGAGTGAGTTTTTAGCGATGTGTGAAAGGAAATTTACCCATGATTCTTAAAAGGATGTAAGGAATGATAGCTCAGACAAACATAAGGAGAAAGCAAAATACAAAGCAGGAGGCGCCATTTAGTAAAAATGACTTAGAGATAAGTCATTGCACTCACCTTGAATGGAAAGCGCTATGAAAAATCTCCCAGTTCTAACATTAGGTCCAGCTATACATAAGCAATTATGTTGCTGACCTTCCTGTTTGGTAGTTGTTACAAAGTTAGTCTCACTCAGTTGAATTTTTATTATTATTTTGTCCCTGTCCTCGACTTTTAGAGAGAGGAATTTTTTCCCCTTCCTTCCATCTCATCAATTTTTCCCCTAGCACATTTTGTTCTAGGGAAATGTTTTATGGCATTATCACTGGGTCCTTTCACTCTCAGGTAGAAAGCATTCTAGTCGATTCATCTTCTTTGTCTTGTCAAGCACTTCACTCATCTTGATATTTGCAGAAGGCTTCAAAGGTGTGTCTTCTATTAGTAATATTAAATTGCAATTGCTCTCGTAATTTTCAATAGAGTTTGAATAGGTTGCAGAAAATTACTAGACTATCTGATTTTGGCATTTGTTAGCTAAATGATGCATTGTCAACAACCTTGGCTTTTTGTTCTGTTACGTTCAGTGAAGAAAGGAAAGCACTCTGAAAATAATATCATTTTATTTCTTTAGAGCAAACATGAATAGACAGTATGGGTGGTGTTGGCTTAGATTTCTATACAGCTCTGAGCTTTCCATGATAAGCCTGTATACCAAGTGGTTCAGGCTTTTCTTGACCCCTCCCTACAACTCAGCATGGCCGCCTCATAAAATAGCATTTAAATGAGAACAGCAACCTAGAGAAATCTGTGTTACACATATAAAATATTCATAGCAGTATTGTTTGTTTGAACAGAAAATTGGAAATAACCTAAATGGAATAACCATCAGTAGAAAAAATAGATTATGATACAGTCATTGTTGTACAATACTGGACAACGAGAATGGACTAACTTTAACCTACGTGTACTAACGTGGACAAATCTCAAAAGCATGTGGAGAAAAAAAGCAATTGGCAAAGGGGGGCTCACAGTACACGTGGCTGGCATTGCTTCTGTTCCCCAACATCTCATTCCCCTCTCCTGTGGGAAACATGGCAGGATCTCATCTCTCGTAACCTTGAAGTTAGGTGTGGCCACATGACATGCTTTGACTAATAAAACGTGAGCAGCAGGGATGTCCGTCACTTTGTGGGAGCGTTAAAGTGTTGCTTGTTGGCGCAGAACTCAACTATACCTGGGAAGGTGTAGTTGGTGACTGTGGAGGCACGTGTTATGTGGAGGTGTGATGGAGGTCACCTCGTGGGGGACAGCTGCCCTGAGGAGTTGCCTGGACGTGCAGCTGACTTGGAGTAAGTGAGAAAAAAGAGATGGCTCTACTAGGTGTTGGGGAAGCTAGAAGGTTTATCCACCCGATTCCTCACTGGTTGAGGATGTTAAATCCCTGGTGCTGCCAGGCTGCCCAAGCTCCATCACTGGATAAGCCCTCAGGCATAGAAATGGAGGAAGTTGGGTGGGTCAAGTGAGAAGCTGTCACTTAATATGAATCCTTTGCTATGGATCAGGCAGTCAGATATGCACGTGTGCTAGTTATTGGCGCTACACATGCATTTTGTTTTATTTTGTTAACACTTTCAGGGGGAGTAATTATTGTATTTTGGAAACGTCAAGGAAAGAATGGCAGGTGACATAGAGGAACAAAACTGTGTAGGTGAAAGAGAAAGAAAACCGCAGAAAGAAACAGAGGACTATAGACCATGGTGATGGAAAGAGAGAGCAGAGAGCGGGAGGGTGTTGGTTCCTATTTCCAAGGTGTAGTTTTTTCAGCTACCAATTAGGAGATGAGTTGTTTCTTCTTGGACACTTTGCCTGCATTTGTGTGTTGATGTCTCCAGGAGAATTATAACAAGTTACATATAGCCTCTAGCATCAGAAGAGTTTTCATAAACTCCATAGTAAAGCCAAACAGATGAGCATTCCTTTCTATTAAGTTAAACTTTATCCCAAACCATTGGAGCCAGATACCTTTTAGACTTCATAATTTTTTTAGAG
This sequence comes from Orcinus orca, assembly GCF_937001465.1. Lineage (NCBI taxonomy): Eukaryota > Metazoa > Chordata > Mammalia > Artiodactyla > Delphinidae > Orcinus > Orcinus orca. The sequence continues at coordinate 22,313,410 of NC_064580.1, forward strand.
TTTAGAAAAATAATACGGTTCAGATATTTTATATTACTAACACTCCAGGAGAGTTTGGGATCACACCACCTAAATCAAATGCATTTATACAATAAAATGTAGAAATGTTTGCACCAAGTGGGATAAGTAGAGACTGTAATTAGCCTCTTATCCGTTTACATGTGGTTTTGCTGGCAGATGAATGCAGGTGGGGTAAAGTTTGTCCGGCAATAGAGTTATGAGGAAAAAATTTGTTTTCAGGGCCTGATGGATTTTGCAATTGGGGATAAAGAAATATAGACCTATATTAAACTATTCTTGAAAGTTGCTATAAGGCATAAATGAACTGAGAACTACAGTATGGTGGCCAGCCTCTGAGGTGGCCCTTAAGGGGTTCTTATCTCCACACTGAATAAGGTTGATCTGTGTGTATCCAAGAGAATATTGTGGAAATGGCCAGGTATGACTTCTAAAGCGAGGTCATAGACAACACGTTCACTTCTGCCTTTTGCCCTTTCTCCTGGGTCGCTAGCTCTGGGGAAGCCAGCCCTCACATCATGAGGGTACTTAAGCCATCAGGGGCGTGAATGAGGAACTTTGGAAGCACGCGTTCCAGCCCTAGTCAAGTCTCCTGATGACAGCAGCCTTGGCCAACATCCTAAAGAAAGACCTTGAGCTAGAACCACCTAGCTAAGCTGCACCCAGATTTCTGACCCACAGAAACTGGTTAAGATAATAAAGTTTATTGTTTTAAACTCCTAAGTTTTTTTACATAACAATAGATAAATAGTATAGATTTTGATATCTGGAAGTAGGGTGCTCCCATAACAAAAACTTAAACATGGGAATGGCTTTGGAACTAGGCAATGGGTGGAAACTGGCAGGACGTTGAGGGAGCGTTAGTGAAATCCAGGCACGTGAGTACAGTATAGGCACACCTCAAAGATACTGCAGGTTCGGTTCCCGACCACCTGCAATAAAGCGAATATGGCAATAAAGTGAGTCACGCGAATATTTTGGTTTCCCAGTGCATATAAAAGTTATGTTTACACTAAACTGTAGTCTTTAAAGTGTGCAATAGCATTATGTCTAAAAAAGTACACATAATTTAAAAATACTTTATTGCTAAAAAATGCTAAGCATCATCTGAGCCTTCGTAATCTTTTTGCTGGTGGAGGGTGCTGCCTCGATGTTGATGGCTGATGACTGACCAAGGAAGTGGTTGCGGAAGGCTGGAGTGGCTGTGGCAATTTCTTTCTTTCTTTCTTTCTTTCTTTTTTTTAATAATTTTATTTATTTATTTTTGGCTGTGTTGGGTCTTCGTTTCTGCGCATGGGCTTTTCTCTAGTTGCGGCGAGCGGGGGCTACTCTTGGTTGCGGTGCGCGGGCTTCTCATTGCGGTGGCTTCTCTTGCTGCGCAGCACGGGCTCTAGGCGCGCAGGCTTCAGTAGTTGTGGCTCGCGGGCTCTACAGCGCAGGCTCAGGAGTTGTGCACGGGCTTAGTTGCTCCGCGGCATGTGAGATCTTCCCGGATCAGGGCTCAAACCCGTGTCCCCTGCATTGGCAGGCAGATTCTTAACCACTGCGCCACCAGGGAAGCCCTGAAACATTTTTTAAAGTGCAGAATTGCTGTATTTCAACTTTTGTTTAAAATGGCAGAGTGAACATGTCTTTATTTTTTTGTCCCCCTGACATCCCTAAAAATGAGAGTAAAGAGCTAAAAGTAAGATGAAACCACAAGGACAAAGAGAATAGCCTAGAAGATGAATACAACAAAATGTTGGCAGCTGGATAGCAGGATGCTTCGTAACTGACTTAGTTGGTCTGAGAGCTGAGTGGAACCCTTACTTGACAGAGGGGGAGGTTGAGAAACAGATTTACACCTGGGGACTCCAAAAGGTCTCATGGAATGGCGCCATCTCTGAAAGTGAAGGGTGAAGGAGAGGTTGAAAATGGGAGGTTTGGATGCAGTTGTGTTTGAGAAGCAATTAGATTCCCAAATTCCCTCTTCTACCCTGATATAATTTTGAGGATTTATTTTCAGGGGAGGTAAAACAGAGGGCCTGGGGGTGGGGGGTGCTGCTAAATTGTCTAGTGCACCATTACCAGAAGGGAAACTTAGAGTTTATCCTCAACAGAGCAACCAGACTGATCCTGAGAAAATGAGTTCTCATATACCCGGGAGTAACAGTCGAAGTTCTTAGATCTACAGGGCTCTCCCCAACTCGCCTGCTCCAGAATTTCCTCTCTAACCTTATCTGCCCCTCACTCATTCCACTCCATTCACACTGGACTCCTTGCTCTTCCTCAGACATGGGGACCATTTCTTCCTTGTGGCATTGACTCTCTCTTTTCTCCCCTTGGAATGCCCCTCCGCCAGAGACGTGTAAGCCTTGTTCCCTCACTTTCTGAAGATACTTAACCAAATTTTACCTTTTCAGGGAGACCATTCCTGACCAACAGACCTAAAATTTCAACCTTTCCCAATCCTTATTTTCCTTTCTTCTTGCTTTATTATTTTTTATTTTATTTTAGTTATTAAACTATAGTTGATTTACATTACTGTGTTAGTTTCAGGTGTATAACTTCAGATTCTTATCCATTATAGGTTGTTACAAGATATGGAATATACTTCCCTGTGCTATACAGTAGGTCCTTTTTGTTTATTTTATATATAGTAGTGTGTATATGTTAATCCCAAACTCCTAATTTATCCCTCCCCCTCCCCTTTCCCCTTTGGTAACCATAAATTTGTTTTCTATGTCTGTGAGTTTGTTTCTGTTTTGTAAATAAGTTGATTTGTATTATTTTTTTAGATTCCACATATAAGTGATACACAATATCTGTCTTTCTCTGCCTGACTTCCTTCACTTAGTGTGATAATTTCTAGGCCCATCCATGTTGCTGCAAATGGCAATATTTCATTTTTTATGGCTGAGTAATATTCCATTTTATTTACACACACACACACACACACACACACACACATTCATACCACATCTTCTTTACCCATTCATCTATTGATGGACTATGTTGAATAATAGTGGTGAGAGTGGACAACCTTGTCTTGTTCCTGATCTTAGTGGAAATGGTTTCAATTTTTCACCATTGAGAACGATGTTGCCTGTGGGTTTGTCATATATGGCCTTTATTATGTTGAGGTAGGTTCCCTGCAAGCCTACTTTCTGGAGAGTTTTTATCATAAATGAGTGTTGAATTTTGTTGAAATCTTTTTCTGCATCTATTGAGATTTTCAGATGTTTTTTATCCTTCAGTTTGTTAATATGGTGTATCACATTGATTGATTTGCGTAAATTGAAGAATCCGTGCATTCCTGGGATAAACCCCACTTGATCATGGTGTATGATCCTTTTAATGTGCTGTTGGATTCTGCTTGCTGGTATTTTGTTGGGGACTTTTGCACCTATGTTCATCAGTGATATTGGCCTGTAGTTTTTTTTGTGATATTTGTGTCTGGTTTTGATATCAGGGTGATGGTGGCCTCGTAGAACAAGTTTGGGAGTGTTCCTCCCTCTGCTGTATTTTGGAAGAGTTTGAGAACGAGAGGTGTTAGCTCTTCTCTAAATGTTTGATAGAATTCACCTGTGAAGCCATCTGGTCCTGGACTTCTGTTTGTTGGAAGATTTTTAATCACAGTTTCAATTTCAGTGCTTCTGATTGGTCTGTTCATATTTTCTATTTCTTCCTGGTTCAGTCTTGCAAGGTTGTGCATTTCTAAGAATTTGTCTGTTTCTTCCAGGTTGTCCATTTTATTGGCATAGAGTTGCTTGTAGTAATCTCTCATGATCCTTTGTATTTCTGCAGTGTCAGTTGTTCTCCTTTTTCATTTCTAATTCTATTGATTTGAGTCTTCTCCCTTTTTTCCTTGATGAGTCTGGCTAATGGTTTATAAATTTTGTTTATGTTCTCAAAGAACCAGCTTTTAGTTTTATTGATCTTTGCTATCGTTTCCTTCATTTCTTTTTCATTTATTTCTGATCTGATCTTTATGATTTCTTTCCTTCTGCTAACTTGGGTTTTTTTTTGTTGTTGTTCTTCTTCTTTCTCTAATTGCTTTAGGTGTAAGATTAGGTTGTTTATTTGAGATTTTTCTTGTTTCTTGAGGTTGGATTGTATTGCTATAAACTTCCCTCTTAGAACTGCTTTTGCTGCATCCCACAGGTTTTGGGTCATCGTGTTTTCATTGTCATTTGTTTCTAGGTATTTTTTGATTTCCTCTTTGATTTCTCCAGTGTTCTATTGGTTATTTAGTAGCATATTATTTATCCTCCATGTGTTTGTATTTTTTACACCTTTTTTTCTTGTAATTGGTATCTAGTCTCATAGCGTTGTGGTTAGAAAAGATACTTGATACGATTTCAATTTTCTTAAGTTTACCAAGGCTTGATTTGTGACCCAAGATATGATCTATCCTGGAGAATGTTCCATGAGCACTTGCCCTACCCCGGTCTCTGGGGATTTTCTTGCCTTTGGGGAAGTCTGAGGTCTTCTGCCAGTGTTCAGTAGGTTTTCTATAGGAGTTGTTCCACATGTAGATGGATTTTTAATGTATTTGTGGGGAGGAAGGTGATCTCCACGTCTTACTGCTCCGCCATCTTGAAGCAGGTTCCTGTGTCATGTCTTACATTTAGGTATTTAAGCCATTTTGAGTTTAGTTTTGTATATGTGTGGGAGTGTTCTAACTTCATTGATTTACATGTATCTGTCCAGCTTTCCCAACACCACTTGCTGAAGAGACTGTCTTTTCTCCATTGTATATTCTTGCCTCCTTGGTTGAAGATTAATTGACTGTAGGTGTGTGGATTTACTTCCAGGCTCTCTATTCTGTTTCACTGATCTATATGTCTGGTTTTGTGCCATTTTCTTGCTTTATTCGTCAATTTAGCATCCTTTTTAATCTCCCTGTGCCTTAATTTCCTCACATGTAAAAGAGGGAAGAAAACAAAAGCTACTTTACTTATCTTGTTTATTGTTTGTCTAATATCCTGTACATCTTATTTATTCTGTTTGTCTAAGATCATAGAATATAAAAACAACAGATTGTCAGCTCCACAGGCAGGAATTTTTGCATCTGCTTTCTTCAACTGCTGTATCTCTAGCAATTAGAATAGTGTCTGACACGTTGTAATTAAACAATAATTGTTGACATATAAATAGAAGGATTCCAAGATTAAAGTTGAGGAAATCTTTGAGAAAGGAGGCCAAAAAGATTAAGTGAAGGAATTTGGGAGATGAAGAGATAAGAAAATTTCATGTCCAGTCTAGGATGTCCATTATCCAAGTAATAAAAGTTCAGAAAGAGAAAATGGAGAATAGCAGAGAAAATATTCGTTAGATAAGTAACTCAAAAATATGTCTCAGGGCATAAGTTCCTAATTTGAAAGAGCTCACGTAGTACCTAGGTCAATGGTTGAAATTAGATTCACATGGAAGAACATTTCAGAACACGAGAGACAAAGAATTCTAAAAGTACAGAAAGAGATAAAAGCAAATTACTTACGAAGAATCAGTAACCATAATTTCCTCAGTTTTCAACAGCAATACTGGAAGGTAGAAGTCATGCCTTCAAACTTTAGGGGTGTAAAAAAAATTAATAAACAGAAACATCAATTAAATAGAGATTGGAGACCAGAAGCGGGAGCTCTCAGGCCCTGCAACTGTAGTAGAGCCCAGTGGAAAGAAGAAAGACTCCTTTCCTGGCAAGGACTCAGCCAATGAAAAGTCCTGGACTCTTCGTTTACTAGCGCCCTCCCAACTTCGTTTTCCTCTCCATAGAAGCATCCTCCTGCCTTTGCTATGTAGGGACTTGGGTGTGGCTCGCCGTAGTTGCAGACTCCAAATTGCTATTCTCTGCTGATGCCGAATAAACCCATCTTTGATGGAGAGATATCTGGCAATACCTGTTCCTTTTAGGTGTACAGAGGGAAAGGGAGTGTAAGCCTAAAATACACCAAGCAGTCAATTAAATGTGAGTTCATTATAAAAGTATGTTCAGACAGCCTGGGCCTCGTATTTCCTTCTCATGCAGACTTTCTCAGAAAGTTGGGAGACAGGACTTCACAGTATAAGGGAATAGACATAGAATGTGGACTATGTGTGAGATCCAACATGAGAGAGCTGAAGAGAACCCCAGGGGCACAGACATGCAGTATGCCTAGAGAGAATCCAGTCCAGATTGGGGCACTTAGAAGCTTCGAGAGCTATGTCTCCAAATAAAAGAAGCTGATAGGTAGCTAAAGTGATGGACCGTATTGAGAGGAATTTTACACAGCTAAGGGAGAGTTTTGGGGGTAAATTGATAATTAGTATGTAGAAAACTAAGAAAAGGAGCAATCCATTTAACTCCATGGAGAAACAAAGTTGTGCAAGAAAGGAAAAGTAACCGTAATGCAGTCTATAATTCAGCTATGAAAATCATTTACAAGTCATGCAAATACTGATTATTGTTACAACCAAAATTATGCTGTAGAAGTGTTAAGTGTGATTTACATCTTGGAGGAGGTAGGGTGCAAATCCTCAGTTTGCGTAGGGGGATATCAGTAAATAACATGTAAAATGAAGAAAGTATCTAGAAATAGCAAAATAAGCATGTTATTTAGGCTTATGGAGTTAATTTTTTTTTTTTTTTACAAAACCCAGCTACAGTTGTCGAAAGTGCTTGTTTCTATGGCCTGTGAAATGTAGTGGGAGGAGAGGACTGTTGCTTCTTTGTAATGTGACTTAGAGAACTATATGAGCCTTTGAACTATAAGAAGAGCAACTTCAGTAAATATAAAGACAATGTAAACAACTTCAATATACATTAAGAAAAATAGATCTACTGTTAAATGTCTCATTTAGTTTGGAAATAAAGGATATTTCTTTAATAGTTTGACATGTCACAAGACCCCTTTGGACTCCAGACAAGCCTGTGCATTCCCATGACATCGTCACCTCAAGGAGAGGTGCACTTGAAAGGCTTGGCAGAGACCCCACTTCCCCCACTTTTCTTTTATTTTTAAAATTAATTATTATTTTTGGCTACGTTGGGTTTTCGTTGCTGCGTGCGGGCTTTCTCTAGTTGCGGCGAGCGGGGGCTACTCTTCGTTGCAGTGTGCGGGCTTCCCATTGCAGTGGCTTCTCTTGTTGTGGAGCACAGGCTCTAGGCGCGCAGGCTTCGGTAGTTTTGGCACTTGGGCTCAGTAGTTGTGGCTCACGGGCTCTAGAGCACAGGCTCAGTAGTTGTGGCACATGGGCTTAGTTGCTCCGTGGCATGTGGGATCTTCCTGGACCAGGGCTCGAACCCGTGTCCCCTGCATTGGCAGGAGGATTCTTAACTACTGCACCACCAGGGAAGCCCCTCCCCCACTTTTCTGAAGTGTTCTCTAGGGGTAACTCAGATAAAGCCAGCTATTCTAAAACTCTTGCATCTTGGTTCTGTTCCTATTTCACATGATTTAAGGGCAAGCTTAGACAGCTTGCTGTCCTTCTCTAGTCTTCTTTTTCTCCTTTAAAAAGATCACCTACTTTAAAACACTGATATGTCTAAAAGTAAACACTAAAGAAGAAATCGGGTCGCGTAGTGGGTGGTAAATATTTTGAAAGGTTGGGAAAGAATGCAGGAATTTAAGTGGCTGGGTTTGCTGAAACCATCTTCCCATCGTGAATTATATTTTACATGAAGCAGTGTATGAGTTCTGTCTTTCAAGTAGCTACAAGTGTACTCACTATAGAAATATAGCTAGCTTCTAATGATCATGACAATTTTTAGGCTTTGGATTGAAAGCATAATACAAATATCACCAGTGCTATTGACTGCAGAAAAGTGTCATGGTTAGTACTAAATTGTGCCTTGATTATTTTTTCTTTAAATTTATATGAATTTTCCATTTCTTTGTCTAGCTGAATTTAAAATGAAGCTAACACAAACTGTTTTAAAATTTGCTATTGAACTCATGAGTTATTTTTCAAGAGCCTCAGGAGTTTACGGAAGGCACTCTGAGACATAAATGAAATTTTATGGAAACATTTTAAATACATTTCTGACTACATTTATTCTGAATTATTCACCGTTAATTTTCCCCAAGGCACTTTCACTGTGGCATGACACACACATTCTCTGTGGCCTATACATTCTTTTGTAATAGGCAGTTTGGGGTTGATGTTACTTTCACATATTTAACTTTACCTCGGTCTCTTAATCTAGCTGCAATGATGAGTCTGTAATTAAAATAACCTTTCAGTTTGTTAACCTTTCAGGTTAACATGATATCCTGAATTTAATATTTACACTCCATCTACTTGATGGAGTTTACAGATTTGAGCACCGTGAAAGGTAGGACACAGAAGGTTAAAACAGAATCTTACTGAAGAAATCAAGAGAAGTAAATAATGTCAGGCACAAGAAATGAGCAGATTATAATGCATGGGAGAAAGTCTATTTCTAACGTTTCTCAAAGCGAAGGCTCCAGAGGAAACAATGTATTTGATAATGTTATCTTTTTTTGACAGCCCAATGCCCACACATAATTCATGCAGATGAAATATTTCCCTAAGCAGAATTGGCTCTCCTGGCAGTTGGAACAAAAAGGAGCATGCAGAAACTTATTGTGTATAAATGACATTAATTCAACCTAGAACCAATATTTTGAATTATGTTTCTAGGACTAAGGCAGAAATTCTGTTTCACAGGATGATTTTCAATTTTCCTCCCAATAAAAGGTAGAAGGGGAGACATCCAATAAAAGCACTTTGAGGTGGGGGAATGGAAGGAAGGGGATTTAATTGAATGTGATGCGAGTATGATCACCAGGAGAGAGGTGATGAAGCTGTGGTTAGTAACAAGTGACTAACCATGAAGGCAGGTCTGGGTATTGGTTTTTGTACCGAGCTATAGAGTGATATAAGCCTGAGTCTCGGGCCGAATATGAGGTCTGAAAATTCTGTGTGTGTGTGTGTGTGTGTGTGTGTGTGTGTGTGTGTGTGTGTGTGTGTGCGTGTGCACGCATACACATCTAATAACAGAGGATAGAGAAGGCAGAGGAGAACGGACCCATGAATATCATTGTTTAATTAGTCAAAGTTTCCAGGTCAAGGGCTCCTGGGATTTTGATATTCAGGGCCGGGACTTTCAGGCACCGAGATGGGTTATTAAACTTGCTTTTCACACCTTAATCCTGGCTTTCTTCTATTAAGCAGAGAATTCTTTTGAGCATTTTAATGTCTGAAATCCAGATGAGATAAAGAAGAGCTAGGAAAGCTGAGAGAGCAGACAGGAACAGATTTTTCTAGGAAGTGGGAACAAGGGTAGGAGTGCGGCCAACAGTGAGAACATCTTGATTTTGAATCAGTGGGGTCCTCAACTAGGCGCTCTTAGGTGCCCCCTGTCCTCCACATAGTGGGATTGGTTCCAGAGTCAGGCATGGGGGAGCTGACACAGGTGGCCTTTGAGAGACTCAGTAATGAAGGTTAGATGTGGGGGTCAAGGTGAGGAAACATAATGTTCACTGTCATAGTCATCAACAGATATTACCCCCTGGGCCTTGTCTTTACGGCACTAACAGTTGGAATTTTTCCATATGCTTCTTTTTTCCATATGCATATATAAACACTGTGTGTTTATATATCTGTGTGCATTTTGGCCGTATTACCCAAAAATTTGCTTTTTAGGGGAGAGGATCTACAGTACCTCTCATACCTCAGACAGTTATTCTTTCTCTTTCCTATGCTTTCCTGACAGTTGTGGAGATCTCTGATGGTTAATTTTATATGTCAGCTTGATTCGGCTAACGGATGCCCAGATAGCCAGTAAAACATTATCTCTGGGTGTGTCCATGAGGGTGTTTCCAGAATTTCCTAGGATTTCGTTTGGTAGAATGAGCAAAGAAGATTCCCTCACCAGTGCAAGTGGGCGTCATCCCATCCATTGAGGACCTAAATAGAACAAAAAGGTGGAGGAAGGGCGAATTTGACCTCTCTGCTCAAGCTGGGACATCATCTTCTCCTGCCCTTGGGTATCAGCGCTCCTGGTTGTCAGGCCTTCAAGTTTGGACTGGAAATATGCCTCCAGCTTTCTTGGGCCTCCAGCTTCCAGCCAGCAGATAGCTGTCTCAGCTCGGTGCTCTATAATCACTTGAGACAATTCCTCATAGTAAATCTCCTTCGGATATATCTCTATGTATCCTCTTGGTCCCGTTTCTCTGAAGAACCCTAATACAAGGTCTTTTAAAAATATTTCGGTTTTCTTTTTTGGTGGGAAAGAATTGTGTGTGCATATGTGAGAAATATCACACCATAAAATGTAAAGTTAACTAAATGAGCATTTCTGGGAACACAGTATTAATTTATTCCCCAAATAATATCCTGTCTTTATTATATGCTGGAGATAAATTAGTGACCAAGACAGGCAAGGTTTCTGTCCTCATGGAGGTTACATTCTTAGGAAATCTTTGGGTGTAATAAGAGTCAAGGCTAGAGATGGAGATGAGAGGATGTTTATGTATACAGCAACATTATACACACTAAGGGCCAGCTTATAGAGCTTGAATAATTACAACAAGGAGGAAAAGATGATTTATTTCAGGTAGGAGAGCTGTGTGAACAAAAGCACAAACACAGGATGTAATGAGGAATGGGCTTATTTGTCTGGGTCTTGTATATAGGAATAGTGGGAGACAACATTTAAGAAGTAGATAGAACATGGAAGTGACATGATAAAATTGGTGTTAGCACAGTTGATAGGAAAGTCAAATCAGGAAGTAGGAAGCTGAAAAAGACCAGGGCAGACTGAAGGCGATGCCAGTGGGAATGAAAAGTTAGTGAAACATATAAGACGTTTGAAAGGGAGACTCAATAGGCTTCAGACTAGTGAACGTGAGGCCAGAAGGAAAGAGAGGAATCAAAGAGTACTCCAGCGTGTCAGACCTCAGTTGTAAGATAATGAGGTGACATTGGTACAAATGGAGAAATCCAGATGGGAGATAGAATTTAGATAATGCAGTCATGGCATTTGGAAATAGAAGAGTTTAACTTTATTTCAGCTTCATTCCCCCGCCCGCCCCCGCCCAAGTTTTCCTTATCAGCATTTTCATATATACAGAGAAGTTGAAAGACTAGTACAATTAGCACCTATATATCCCATACGTCTAGATTCTAGATCCAACAATCTCCATTTTGCCTTATTAGTGTTATATCTATCTATCTACCTACCTACCTACCTACCTACCTATCTACCTATGTTTTTGACTGAACCATTTGATAATAACTTGAAGGTGCAATAAAACTTCATGCCTAAATACTTTTGCATGCATCCCCTAAGAACATAAATTTCAGTTTTGAAGGAGATTAAAACCTAGGGTGTTTCACTTAGTGGTAGAAGCTGTATCAGAGCATCAGGTTATCTGATGGTCAAATCCACTATTTTTTCCTACCACATAGCTTCTGTGTTTAAATAAGGTGTTCATTGCTTGGAGTGTTTAGGCATATAAACTAGATTTGGGCAAGTAAGAAACAATATAAGAGTATAAACGAGATCTAGTAAGATTTTATGGATAGAAGACTTTGAGAGCTCAAAAAGGAGAGGATGAATGCAAAGAACAATGGAGCAGAGATTTTATTTTCAGGGGAGAAATCTAATGGTTATATCCAGTGGTCCTTGGTGATATCTGACCATATGGGTCATATGGCCTAGGGAATTGGGAAGGTAGGCCAAGACCACATCCTGAGGTAGGCGTTTTTCTTTTTCTTTCTTTTTTTTTTAAATTTAATTATTTGGCTGCGCCAGGTCTTATTTGCGGCACGCGGGATCTTCGTTGCCGCTTGCGGGATCTTCGTTGCAGCTTGCGGGATCTTCTTTGTGGCATGCGAGCTATTTTAGTTGCGGCATGCGGGATCTAGTTCCCTGACCAGGGATCGAACCCGGGCCCCCTGCATTGGGAGCATGGAGTCTTAACCACTGGACTACCAGGGAAGTCCCTGAGGTAGGCTTTATGGACCATCTCCTTTGTTTTTTGTAATAATCATAACTCCCACTGAAGAAAGCAGTATTTTAGATTGATATGGAGGTGTACCTAGTGGTGACATTATTTTACTACTGTATGTATATGTGTGTGTGTGTGTGTGTGTGTGTGTGTGTGTGTGTGTGTATACATACACACACACATATACATATATATATATAATTCTTTTTCAGATTATTTTCCATTGTAGGTTATTACGAGATATTGAATATAGTTTCCTGTGCTATACAGTAGGTCTTTCTCGTTTATCTGTTTTATATATAGTAGTGTGTATATGTTAATCCCAAATTCTAATTTATTCCTCCTCCCTTTCTTCATTGGTAATCATAAGTTTGTTTTCTATGTCTGTGAGTCTTCTGTAAATAAGTTCATTTGTATCATTTTTTTTAGATTCCACATATAAATGATGCCATATGATATTTGTCTTTCTCTGACTTATTTCATTTAGTATGATAATCTCTACATCCATCCATGTTGTTGCACATGGCAATATTTCACTCTTTTTTATGGCTGAGTAATATTCCATTGTGTGTGTGTGTGTATGTGTGTGTGTATATATATATATATATATATATATATATATATATATATAAAACACATCTTCTTTATCCATTCATCTATCGATGGACAGTTGTGTTGCTTCCATGTTTTGGCTATTATAAACAGTGCTGCAGTGAACATTGGGGTGCATGTGTCTTTTCAAGTTAGAGTTTTTGTCTTTTCCGGATATATACCCAGGAGTGGGATTGCAAGATCATATGATAACTCTATTTTTAGTTTTGTAAGAAACCTCCATAATGTTCTCCATAGTGGCTGCACAAGTTCACATTCCCACCAACAGTGTAGAGAGGGTTCCCTTTTCTCCACACCCTCTCCAGAATTTATTATTTGTGACTTTTTGATGATGTCCATTCTCATTAGTGTGAGGTGATACCTCATTGTAGTTTTGATTTGCATTTTTCTACTAATTAGTGATGTTGAGCATGTTTTCATGTGCTTGTTGGCCATCTGTATGTCGTCTTTGGAGAAATATCTATTTAGGTCTTCTGCCAATTTTTTGATTGGGTTGTTTTTTTGATATTGAGCTATATAAGCTTTTTGTATATTTTGGAAATTAATCCCTTGCTAGGATTAATCATTTGCAAATATTTTCTCCCCATCCATAGGTTGTCTTTTCCTTTTGTTTATGGTTTCCTCTGCTCTGTAAAAGCTTGTAAGTGTGATTAGGTCCCATCTGTTTATTTTTGGTTTTATTTCCATTACTCTAGGAGACGAATCCAAAAAAATATTGCTGCGATTTATGTCAAAGAGTGTTCTGCCTATGTTTTCGCCTAGGAACTTTATAGTATCTGGTTTTACGTTTAAGTCTTTAATCCATTTTGAGTTTATTTTTGTATATGGTATTAAAGAATGTTCTAATTTCATTCTTTTACATGCAGTTGTCCAGTTTTCTCAGCACCACTTATTGAAGAGACTGTCTTTTCTCCATTGTATATTCTTGCCTCCTTTGTCATAGATTAATTGACTGTACATGCATGGGTTTATTACTGGGCTCTCTATTCTGTTCCATTGATCTATGTGTCTGTTTTTGTGCCAGTATCATACTCTTTCGATTACTGTAGCTTTTCAGTGTAGTCTGAAGTCAGGGAGCATGATTCCTCCAGCTCTGTTGTTCTTTCTTAAGATCGTTTTAGTTATTTGGGGTCTTTTGTGTTTCCATACAAATTTAAAAATTTTTTGTTCTAGTTCTGTGGAAAATGACATTGGTAATTTGATAGGGATTGCATTGAATCTGTAGATTGCCTTGAGTAGTATAATAGTGACCCTGTGACCTCTCAGTGGGTTGCAGTTGTGTTGTTAAAGTCCTGGTGAACTTGAGAGAGCTATTGGGAGAATAAATCTTGTTATGAGGAATAATTGAAGCTCTTGGTTATTCTCTTAATGTTGTGACCCAGGAGATCTTGACTTTTGGGGAATGGGCTTCCAGAGACTGATGTATGATTTATATGCTTAAAATAGTGAAAAAGATCCATAAAGTATTTACGATTGCAGGAAAAGCTGCTTTAGTTCCGACATTTTTAGTGCATTTACCTTTGTAATTGGTTTCACATCTTTTACTTGGTGTTCATTCAATACAGGTTAAGTGTTGGAAGACTAAAATTTGAATCATATAGAGAGTGCCCTCCAAAAGCTTACGGTCTAAGATTTGAGTGCTCCCCAAATTCATGTCCACTCAGAGCCTCAGAATATGACCCCATTTGGAAAGAGGGTCTTTTTTTTTTTTCCTGGCTGTGTCGTGTGGCTTGTGGGATCTCAGTTCCCTGACCAGGGATTGAACCTGGGCCGCCACAGTGAAAGCCTGGAATCCTAACCATTAGGCCACCAGGGAGCTCCTGAAAATAGGGTCTTTATAGATGTAATTAGTTAGATTAAGTCTTACTGGATTAGGATGGGACCTCATCCAATGGGACTGATGTCCTTATAAGAAGAGAAGAAGACACACAGATTCACAGAGATATAGAGAGGATAATCCCATGTGAAGACAGAAGCAGAGATTGAAGTCATGTGTCTACAAGCCAAGGAACACCAAGGATTGCTGGTAACTACCAGAAGCTAGGAAGATGCATGGCACACCTTCTCAGAGTCTCCAGAAGGAACCAACCCTGCCCACACCTTTATTTCAGACTTCTAGCCTCCAGAGCTGTGAGAATAAATTTCTCTTGCTTTAAAAGACTCAGTTTGTGGTTACTTTTAATGGCAACCTTAGGAAACCAATACAGATTCTAAATCAAAAGATTCTTAACATTCAGGCCTTTTTTTGCTGTTATTGTTAATTTTTGATTAAAGTAGTCTGCAATGGAATCTAAGATACCACACTAAAAAAGTATCTGTGGTCTAAAGCCAAATGAAATACTATTCCGGAGTAGGTATTGACTCTGAAAATTATGCATATAGAGATCAATTTCCCATTTGATTTGGTTATCAGGAAGAGTTATTGAACAAAAATGTAACATACGTTTCTTTTAAATGAAAAAGTGCTGCTAATTGAAAAAAGAAGCAAAGTATTTTTAAACAGGGACAAAATTTTTTTCCCAAGAATCATTTTTATTTATTATTTAAACTTTTTTTGTATAGTATATTGGATGTTTTTTGGTGGGAATTTTCTACCATCTTATTGTCTTTTTCTTTTAAGACAAAAGTCTGGGGTTATACATTCTTATGAAGACAATATAAATACCATATTTGGAGTACTGTAAAATGGAGTTTTATAAAAATAGACTTGTGAGTCATGTACCACAATGTTCATTGCAGCTCTGTGTACATGGAAGCAACTTAAGTGTCCATTGACAGATGAATGGATAAAGAAGATGTGGCACATATATACAATGGAATATTACTCAACCATAAAAAGAAATGAAATTGAGTTATTTGTAGTGGGGTGGATGGACCTAGAGTCTGTCATACAGAGTGAAGTAAGTCACAAAGAGAAAGGCAAATACCGTATGCTAACATGTATATATGGAATCTAAAAAAAAAAAAAAACAATGGTTCTGAAGAACCTAGGGGCAGGACAGGAATAAAGACGCAGATGTAGAGAATGGACTTGAGGACACGGGGAGGGGGAAGGGTAAGGTGGCACAAAGTGAGAGAGTGGCATGTACTTATATACACTACCAAATGTAAAATAGATAGCTAGTGGGAAGCAGCCGCATAGCACAGGGAGATCAGCTTGGTGCTTTGTGACCACCTAGAGGGGTGGGATAGGGAGGGTGAGAGGGAGATGCAAGAGGGAGGAGATATGGGGATATATGTATATGTATAACTGATTCACTTTGTTATAAAGCAGAAACTAACACACCATTGTAAAGCAATTATACTCCAGTAAAGATGTTAAAAAAATAGCAGCTAAAAAAAAATAGACTTGTGGAAATGATCACTTGAGAATTAGGGGAAAAACCCTAATGTTTACAAATAAATAGTAGTCTCTTGGTCTATTTATTAAGCTCACTTTTACTCATCTATATAATGAGGGCCACGTCATTGTGACGTGAGCTTCTTGGTCACTATAAAATCAAAGCAGCATTGATGTATTTGATTGAGTTGTTAATGATATATTACAGGTACTTAAGTTTTCACTTCACCTCATATCTGCCTTTAATTTTACATTTTTTCACCTCTTGTTCAGAGGGTTTTTAGGGCTTACAATTCCCTGTGTGATTCTGACTCTGGAATGATATTCCCAGCACCATCACAACTCACCTTTGATAAGCCTCTCCTCTCTGGTACCTCGTGTCTGCTCAACATTGCAGCCATCTCAGGAAGGCTTTTGGCTCAAGTCTCTAGACTCTAGGTTGATGATTTAATCAAAGATGCAGCTGAGTGCTGGCCTTAGTTCAGAAATCCTGACTGAGCCTTCAAATCTATGCTGCCCGTACATTTTGTGCCTTTGTTCAAGAGGACTGACATTGTTTGGTCTTGTGCCAACCCTGATGTAGAACTGGGTCCGTTCACTGGCTTCCACAATAAAGCCAGTCACACCAAGCATATCATGAAGATTTGCGGCTCATGAAGTAAGGTCACGTACAGCATACGCATTTACTTTGAAAAGCAACCATCACTACCCTTGCGTCTTAACTCAGAATTTTCCAGCCCCTACTGACAGCCGAGGCTTCTTTCTTTCTACGCTTCTTGTGTACGGTCTTTCTGGGTCCTTTACTTTTCTCCTGAGATTTACCCCTTGCCCTTATCCTCCTCCTCTTTCCCCTTGAATCTTCATATGCCTTTTTTGTCTTTATTACAGAGAGCAGTTCAATCCAAGCTTTTATTTCTAAACGTGGCCATGGCCAAGCAGAAAGCAAAGAACCTTCCAGATAAAAGACCTACTGCTTTTTAAAATTATTTATGAAAAATATTTTTTGCCTTTTAAGTTATAATCCATAGGCTCTGATCACTTTCAAAAGCAACTCCAACTGCAACAAACTCATTGAAAGAAATCACAGTGTATTAAGTTCTGTGTAAAGTGTCTGTTCTACTTTGGCAGTATGCAATGTGGGTTTTAAAATCTAGGGTGTCGGGCTTCCCTGGTGACACAGTGGTTAAGAATCTGCCTGCCAGTGCAGGGAACACAGGTTTGATCCCTGGTCCGGGAAGATCCCACGTGCCGCAGAGCAACTAAGCCCCTGGGCCACAACTACTGAGCCTGCATGCCTAGAACCCATGCCACCACAACGAGAAGCCCGCGCACTGCAACGAAGAGGAGCCCCTGCTCACTGCAACTAGTCCTGTCACATGAATTTGAACTATGATTTGAACCATCATCTATACTGCCAATCCACTAAAGGAGAATAAATTTAGTAGGATGTGACCCAAGTATATTCAAAATTAATTCATCTTTCTGACTTATCCTGCTAATTACTCTGAAATTGGTCTTTGATAATATAGATTAAAAAATCTAGATCGCTGACTTCTCTTTCAACAGTATAACACATTCTGGCTTTTGTAAGAATTTGGCTTCTGAATAACAAATAGTACTATGGTCCTTCATGCAACAAGGCAGTATTTCTCATTAAGATGGTCATTGACGGTCACCATCTGCAGATACTGCAGATATATGTGCTTTAAAAGCGTAGATTAATGTTAGTTAATTTTTTGCCTTTTCCCTGGGGTACCATTCTACTTAAATGTTTGCTTTGTGAATTGAGATGATGCTTGTTGGTTTTATAGGCTGACCGGACCACGCTTTACCAGTATAAAGTATCTGCTATTTCTGTACACTCGGCTAATTTCTCTAGTTGCTGTAACCATGTGGCTTCACTCCAGAGTTTCCTACATTATGCTCTAGAAATGTCTCTTTTGCCTGCTATGGATGATATGAACTCAGCCAGATAACTGTAAAGGGGTTATTAGGGAGTTGTAAGGGATTACGATAATAATCACTTTCTTATGGGCTTGCTGAGCTGAATGGACTTCACATTGCTAGAGTTTTCATAACAAGGTCGGATTATGATCGAAGATTTAAAGCAGGGAATCTTCTTGTGCCATTTTGTGCTGCTAGACTGCAGTATTATCTCTGTAATTGAGTGATTTTGCCAACAGTGGCCATTCCAGATACTCAGTCCTTGAAGACAATTGGGCAAAAGTGCAGTTTGGCCAATTTTGATGTTTTGTGGTCATGCCAGTTTGCTCTGATGTCCTGCCAGGCATCCCAAAGGCTCTAAACTACCCATTTTCCCAATCTGAGGTTTAACCTCCTATCCAAATGCTAGTTGATGGAGAATATTCGTCCGAGTGACCATGTAACCATTGTAAGTTGCCTGTAAAGTTTATTTTGCGTGAATTAAAACATCATTTTTTGCTTTATTCAGTTCAAGTGAGCATATACCTCTTGTACTGATGAAAAAAATTAATTAACAATTTTTTTAGCGCCCAGGGCCCCTGACCCTGTTCTATACACTGGAGGATTATGGGGTGCTATTGTGTTACTTTCACTTAATAATTAGAAACGGTATTCGGGAAAACAACATTCTAACTGTGGGGGTGAAAAATGAATACAAGGGAAATAACCTGAGATGAACAGGCAGATGATCCAATCAGCCTATAAAACCAATGAGGTGGAACTGCCCCAACTGTGACTGCCGGGGACCAGCCCCAGCTGAACAGGTTTCACCGAAAGGGGAGACGGAGTCGGCGTGGACAGAACACAAGACACCTCAGAGGATGCAAGGATCTGCCAAATTTATTTTCATAATTCCGAAGCTTTTATACTGTGAGGCAATCTCATTTTCAATCTTAACAATTTAGTTCCCTAGCCAAAAACCCCTTACAAGCCATAAAACAAAGATCAAAAACAAAGGTACAAAGCCATAAAACAAAGGTCATTTTCGTCAGCAGATTACATCAACAGGTTAAACAGGTTTTTATGGTCAAGTAGTCTTCTGATCTCTATAGTCTCTTTCATCCCCTGTGGTTAGGTACATCTTGGTCACATCTAGGTCAGGAACTTTATCTGCGGTTCCATTATTCTTCCCAGAAGTAAATGTTCTTATACCTGTATGTTCTGTTTAGTTAGCTGGTTACACAAAACACAAACTCAAACACATTACTCTTTTACAATCTGTAAATGCCTTCAGGCCGTAACATTTTACCTTTAACATCAAAACAAGGTGCTATAAACGTACTAACCCTAGGGGGTCTTTGTGGAGGGCATTGTACCTTAAATCTGTCACCAAGGTCCTTTGTAAAATATTTACAAAATATAATTTGTCCCTTATATCTATTCTTATAAAAAGAGCAGTAAAGCTTATATATATTTGCCTTAAAGCTTACCCTATCTAATTTCGCATATACCCATTGTAATAAAAACCTTCCCCGCCACCAAACCCAAGAATTTCCTAGTATATCTTTAACTCCCCAGGGAGGCCATAACTCATCCAATTTACTTTGTAAAGTAGGTTCTTGCCACAAAAACATTCCTGTCGTACTTCCCCGAGCCCAATGCCCTGGCCTGGGAGTGGGGATCTCAGGTGTAGTCATCAAGGGAGCCGGAGTGATTACAATCCTTCTTGGCTTTTCCCTCAGTTGGGATCTTTCCTCAAACCCTCCATCGGAACTGGGAATGTTTCCCAACCCCAATAGCAATCCTACAAAATCACTTTAGGCAAAGGCAGGGGAAGACAAGGGGAACCACACAGAGCAAAGCCTTGCTACCACACAGAGGAAAGCTGTGGTCCACGGAGGAAATGGGAAACAAAGCCCTGCTGCGGCGGGAGAGCAGTTGCCATTGGCCAGGTCTCTTGTCTGCTACCTGGGTTCCCATCTGAGCTGGGCGTGGGAAGCGAAGCAGCCATGGGGACAGGGTTCAGGCTCCTGCAAAGTTGGGGGGTGAGGGTCTATGCCCCACCTCTGTTGGCCCCCAAGTTCTCTCCTGATGGCCCCTCTGCGACTGTGCCTGTCTTAGGTTGTTCCTTCCCTGAGGAATCTTACCCGTCTCTGGCTAACCAGCCATCCTCCGGGGCCAAGCAGGGAGATGTGAGGTGTGCGAGGTGCAGTGCCCCCAGAGAAGGTCAGTTCTCTGTCACCTTGGTAGCCTATGCCCCCGTGGCCTCCACGCCCAGCACCTGCCCTGGGATTCCCTCGCCAACTGGCGGGGCCCCGGCTCTGGTCACATGTCTTCGGGAACCCAGGTTTCTCCTCCAGGGAGGGCCCAGCTTACAACACTGGGCAAGAGAGACCGATTGCAAGGCACCAGCCACCAGGAGGCCTCAACAGGGTAGGGGGAGTGTAAAAAACCCTATGTTCAGGAAGCTTTGCTTTTCCATATTTATGTCTGACAGCATCAGCTTTGCAGAGGAGAACTTTGCCTCTCCATATTTGTACCCGATAGCATCAACTTTGCTTGACACTACGGGTCTCGTCTGTGCTGTAACTCAAAGGCACTTCCTATGTGGCTCCCGACATGTGACAATGAATCAGATGGACAACACACAGTCTCCTGAGGTACACACTCCCCCTCTGACATATTAACAAGCATAGACACACCTGCTCCAGTCTCCTCGGTACTATCTAAGCCACGATTCCCAGATGCCTCCAAAGACAGGCATACCATTCAGATATTCTTTGTTTGCCTCACTGTAAAGGAAAGGGCACAGGCTTCAGAAGAGGAAAATTGGGGTTTGTATCTCAGTTCTACGGCTAGCTAGCTGCGGTACTTTTGTTACGAGACCTCTCTGGACCTCAGTTTCCTTACCTCTAAAATATGGAGAATAATGCCAATGTCCATGAAATAAAGAACACTGTGCCTAGCACACAATGGCCATACACAATTTTTTAATTCCTTCCTCGTTCTTTCCTCTTTTTCCTTTTCCATAAAATCTAAATTTTCACCGTAAGACGTTGAGGTAAGAGCTCGTTGCATTTCATCTGGCTTGGCCCACTCTTTGGCTTCAGTTGCCAAGGTGTGTACACCCATGCCTCATGCCCTCAGGAGGTCTTTGGTGGACTGGCACTCTCCTTCGTTAACCTGCTCCCTATGTGCCATGCCCTCCACATCGCAGTTGCTCCTTTAGATGTGCTCCTTGTCGTAGCCCCTTTGTCCTACTTGTACATTCTCATGAACCCAGAACATGCTTCAGGCACACTTAACAAGAATGGTAGCAAATCTCATATGTTAGGGCCACTTTTCATTTCTCAGATGACTGGGTAAAAGGAAAAGAGTATAAAGTCTACTTCTAAGGTATGCGGTATGCGTGTGGCAGCAGTGGCTGGATTGCAGAGCCAGGCGAGGCCTGTTTACAGAATGAAAGACTTGGAACCAATGGAGGAGAAACTTAAGTGGGATCAGTATTTGCATATTTCACTAATCAAAGGTGAGAGGGAGCATCTGGCATTGAAAACACCGTGGGAGCTATGATTGGTATGTGGGGGGACAGGTATGTGGGGCAATACAGCATAATAAAGCGAAGTTCAAATCATGGCCTTCCTCATCCCTTGCTGTGTAAATTGGGGGAATTGATACCCTTCAATCTCCACATTTAAAGAAATGTGTTGAAAAGAGCGCATAATAATGATTTTAGTTTGGGGGATGTTAAATGAATTAATGGTCATAGAATGACTAGCACAGTGCCTGGAACTTAGTAAGTGTTCAGTAAAAGTGAGGTGTTGCTGTTATCCAAGGCATTCAAGGGCAATAAGCAGAATCATGGAGAAATGCTGGGCAAACCAGAGTTCTGTACTCCTCATTGGATTCAGCTGACTTGGCCATCTTTCTTTGTTTTCAATATGGGCTGAAATCTGTTAGCTTCATTTGTTGATTGTAAGTGCTAGTTTAAGACAATTAAATAATTTCCAAGCAAATAATTTTCAACGGTTTGATGGTGTTACATCACACAGGAGGAGTATGCCACATTCAGCTAATGTTCTCAACATTGAAACAGTTTATAACTATTAAAAATGTTAGGGCTTCCCTGGTGGCGCAGTGGTTAAGAATCCGCCTGCCAATGCAGGGGACACGGGTTTGAGCCCTGGTCCGGGAAGATCCCACATGCCGCGGAACAACTAAGCCTGTGCGTCACAACTACTGAGCCTGCGCTCTAGAGCCCGTGAGCCACAACTACTGAGCCCATGTGCCACAACTACTGAAGCCCGTGCGCCTAGAGCCCGTGCTCCTCAACAAGAGAAGCCACCGCAGTGATGAGCTCGCGCACTGCAACGAAGAGTAACCCCCCCTCGCCGCAACTAGAGAAAGCCCGTGCACAGCAACGACGACCCAACACACCCAAGAATAAAAACAAACAAATTAATTAATTTAAGAAAATGTTATATTTAAAGCATTAAAATTAGAGGAATAACCTGCAAGCATATTCCTTCCATTTGCTAAGGAGATGAGTTTTGAAGAAAGTAATTAGCTAACCTGTGCCTAACTATATCTTCTTGGTTTTATGACTCAGGACCTTGTAAAATGAAGTAGGTGACACCTTCTAGCTGATTGCTTCAAAGATTTACGGGGCAATAACATTCTGTTTAGGTGTATGAATTTCGTGTTGCTTGTTTTTAGATTTCTAAGTTTCCTTGTGTCTATGCCACAGTTAGCTGGCTTCCTTGCAGCCCAGACTAACCAGTGCTTTGTAAAAAAAGAGAAAAGGGCTATTTATAAGCTTGCTAATAACTGCTTATGACATGAGGGCTGGTTTGAATACAACTGTGCAAAACTGTCTTAACTCTGCTCAGAAAATTCACTGTAGTTAACATCTCAAAGCTTGTCATTTTCTTGATATTGTGAGGTATTTCTGTGGATTTTAGGGGAACACAGGTCAGCAAGAGGGGCTGTCCAAGTCCCTGGAGACCATGGGCACGTCCTCAGAGTGGTGGGAATTAAGGTATTACAAAGATGAATCCTTACCGTGAGAGGCTGGAACCCCTTAGTCTTGCGTTTGTGGATATTAAAGCAAACTTAGCACCAAACTTGTCCAATCCTAAAGAAAATCCTCATGTTTTTTCAGGCAGCCTGAGAACTTGGCCCAAATTTTAATTTTCTTTCTCTCCCCTCCCTCCCTCCCTCCCTCCCTCCCTCCCTCCCTCCCTCCCTCCCTCCCTCTCTGTCTCTCTCTCTGTCTCTCTCTCCCCCCCTCTCTCCCTTCCTTCCTTTCCTTTTAAAGTAGAGGTTTTCTGTAAAAACTTAGGCAAGAATCATCCTGTTCTGGCTTTTATTTTATGAAGTATAAAAACTTTTCATTAAGATCATTTAAAAAGCAGTCATTAAATCAGCTGTGACCCTCTTGTGCTTTTAATTAATTTATTTTATTTTATTATTTTTGCCTGCGTTTGGGTCTTTGTTGCTGTGTGTGGGCTTTCTCTAGTTGCATTGAGCAGGGGCTGCTCTTTGTTGCGGTGCGCGGGCTTCTCATTGCGGTGGCCTCTCCTTTTGCAGAGCATGGGCTCTAGGCGTGTGGGCTTCAGTAGTTGTGGCACGTGGGCTCAGTAGTTGTGGCTCACGGGCTTTAGAGCACAGGCTCAGCAGTTGTGGTGCACAGGCTTAGTTGCTCCATGGCATGTGGGATCTTCCTGGACCAGGGCTCAAACCCGTGTCCCCTATGTTGGCAGGCGGATTCTTAGCCACTGCACCACCAGGGAAGTCCCCCCTCTTGTACTTTTACTTGTAAGTGTCTGTGGTTTGGTTTCCTAGTATCCATAGAATCCTGATGGAAACTTTTGATGGCTGAATGTCCTTTTAAGCTGTGGTCTGGCTGCTACCCAAATTCTTTCTCATTCTCTTATCTCAAGAATCCTTTTTTTTTTTTGGTGGGGAAAAAAGGGAGCCTTCAAAGGATATTCAGAGTGAGAATTTAAGAGTCATGTCTCGATATATATAATATAGGGGAGATGGGGAAGATGGCGGAAGAGTAAGACACGGAGATCACCTTTCTCCCCACAGATACATCAGAAATACATCTACATGTGGAACAACTCCTACAGAACACCTACTGAACGCTGGCAGAAGACCTCTGACCTCTCAAAAGGCAAGAAACCCCCCACGTACCGGGGTAGGGCAAAAGAAAAAAGAATAAACAGAGACAAAAGGATAGGGACGGGACCTGCACCAGTGGGAGGGAGCCGTGAAGGAGGAAAAGTTTCCACACACTAGGAAGCCCCTTCGCGGGCGGAGACTGCGGGTGGCGGAGGGGGAAAGCTTCGGAGCCACGGAGGAGAGCACAGCAACAGGGGTGCGGAGGGCAAAGCGGAGAGATTCCCGCACAGAGGATCGGTGCTAACCGGCACTCACCAGCCCGAGAGGCTTGTCTGCTCACCCGCCGGGGCGGGCGGGGCTGGGAGCTGAGGCTCGGGCTTCGGTCGGAGCGCAGGGAGAGGACTGGGGTTGGCGGCGTGAACACAGGCTGAAGGGGTTAGTGCGCCACAGCTAGCCGGGAGGGAGTCCGGGAAAAGTCTGGACCTGCAGAAGAGGCAAGAGACTTCTTCTTCCCTCTTTGTTTCCTGGTGCGCGAGGAGAGGGGATTAAGAGCTCTGCTTAAAGGAGCTCCAGAGACGGGCATGAGACGCTAAGGCTGCTGCTGCCGCCACCAAGAAGCCTGTGTGCGAGCACAGGTCACTCTCCACACCTTCCCTCCTGGGAGCCTGTGCAGCCCGCCACTGCCAGGGTCCCAGGATCCAGGGACATCTTCCCCCGGAGAACACATAGGCAGTACACTGTATGACATAAATCACAGCAAGATCCTTTTTGACCCACCTCCTAGAGAAATGGAAATAAAAACAAAAATAAACAAATGGGACCTAATGAAACTTCAAAGCTTTTGCACAGCAAAGGAAACCATAGACAAGACCAAAAGACAACCCTCAGAATGGGAGAAAATATTTGCAAATGAAGCAACTGACAAAGGATTAATCTCCAGAATTTACAAACAGCTCATGCAGCTCAATATCAAAAAAACAAACAACCCAATCCAAAAATGGGCAGAAGACCTAAATAGACATTTCTTCAAAGAAGATATACAGACTGCCAACAAACACATGAAAGAATGCTCAACATCGTTAATCATTAGAGAAATGCAAATCAAAAGTAAAATCAGGTATCACCTCACACCAGTCAGAATGGCCATCATCAAAAAGTCTAGAAACAATAAATGCTGGAGAGGGTGTGGAGAAAGGGGAACCCTCTTGCACTGCTGGTGGGAATGTAAATTGATACAGCCACTATGGAGAACAGTATGGAGGTTCCTTTAAAAAGTACAAATAGAACTACCATATGACCCAGCAATCCCACTCCTGGGCATATACCCTGAGAAAACCATAATTCAAAAAGAGTCATGTACCAAAATGTTCATTGCAGGTCTATTTACAATAGCCCGGAGATGGAAACAACCTAAGTGCCCATCTTCGGATGAATGGATAAAGAAGATGTGGCACATATATACAATGGAATATTACTCAGCCATAAAAAGAAATGCAATTGAGTTATTTGTAGTGAGGTGGATGGACCTACAGTCTGTCATACAGAGTGAAGTAAGTCAGAAAGAGAAAGGCAAATACCATACGCTAACACATATATATGGAATCGAAGAAAAAAAATGTCATGAAGAACCTAGGGGTTAGACAGGAACAAAGACACAGACCTACTAGGGAATGGACTTGAGCATATAGGGAGGGGGAAGGGTAAGCTGTGACAAAGTGAGAAAGTGCCGTGGACATATATACACTACCAAACGTAAAATAGATAGCTAGTGGGAAGCAGCCGCATAGCACAGGGAGATCAGCTCGGTGCTTTGTGACCACCTAGAGGGGTTAGATAGGGAGGGTGGGAGGGAGGGAGACGCAAGAGGGAAGAGATATGGGAACATATGTATATGTATAACTGATTCCCTTTGTTATAAAGCAGAAACTAACACACCATTGTAAAGCAATTATACTCCAATGAGGATGTAAAAAAATATATATATAACAAAAAAAAGAGTCATGTCTCATAGGAGATACAGTGAAACTACTTTTGCTGTATTGAAACCCTCTGTTCCCTCATAGGCAGGAAGATGGGGAGCTTTTTCAAAAATAAGATGATCTCCCCAAATGGCTTTACCAACATCTATTGGTAAACTTCTGTAATAGAAAAGTAAGCCTTGACCACAGGAAGCAGGAAGATTTTTAGTGGTGCCAGAGAAGATGAGCAAAGTTTATGGCAAGCTTTTGGGCACTGGGCCTAATAAGGAGAGAGGCTGCATCTGGGTTAAATAGCTACTGATTCTGTCGCCAGCGGAGTTGTCTTCTGTAGTTAAATGTGTGAACACTTGCTCTAAATCTCGGTGTCCCAAGGTGGTTCGAGGAGCAAAGTCTTCTATAATTAATTGCATGTGTATTGCCATTCACTTGGGAGTCAGGTGATTACTCCCTGAGCCTTACTCTAAGACATTACAATATCAATAGAACTACTGGTTTTAATTAAAACTTCAAAGTGTATGCCTGTTGAAATATTCATTATTGCACCGTTGATTGTGAGAATTCAAAGTCCTCTGTTTCTCCTATAATAATACTAAGGCCAAATAACAGGAGACAGACTTTGCAGAATATTCTTCTTTCTTCCTAGGACAGTGAAAGTTTCCTCGTCTGCGTGCATGTGTGTGTGTGCACGCGCACTTAGTATTTCTGGTAAGTGATTCTGATTGGACTTTTCCTTTGAACTTTTAAAAATGTTTGTCCACTGTCAAAGCTGGTAGACAAAATAAAATGAGACAAATGGGAGAAAAGACGTAAAAAGGCAGAAGAATAATCCTTTCATTGCCAGTTAATTGTATTCTAATCTTGGTTTAGTCCAACTGTTCTGTACTCTGTGTAAAACATATTGATCTTTAGTATAAAGCTCCACCTGAATTTGCTTAATTAAGATATTTAGAGGAAATAGAAGGGGAACTAACACTGCAGAAGAACAGGGGTAAAGCTGTGTGGAACGGGGAAGCTGTTGATGGGACTGTTTTGGATGTGGAGACATTTGAAGGCTGTCGGTGGTTTATCGGCCAAACGTGTCAAATACGAACTACAAGGGACAGTAGGGATGATCCAGGCTAGCCCCTTCATTTTACAGATTACATTCTTCATCATCCTCTCTGCTAAGTATTGTTTGATACACTGGAAGTGAAGAAATCTTCTATAAGGTAGACTATCTCATTCAGTTTGGCACTATTTTTTGAATCCAAGTTTTTCAGGTTTTCCGCACAAAATATAGAGAAGGGTGTGTGTGTGTGTGTGTGTGTGTGTGGTGTGTCTACAGTCTTTGTGGCCCTACTTTGCTCTCTGACATGGAAAATAAGGTTCTGAAACTTGGTGAGAAGCTAGTCATTAAATTATTGCTACTGTTTTTGAAGAATGCTGATTGTGCTGTGGTGTTCTTCCCCCAAAGCTTTTAATGTAGGGTTTTATTTTCATGGTTTTGAAGTTTTTGGTGGCTCCATTAGGAACATTTCTAGTGAGGCTGAATCATACTCAGACTATCACTTCCTCGCTGGGGAAAGGACAATGAAATTGTTGGAATAAAAACAAGATGCTTCCGAAAAACAGAAATATGCGGTTTAATTTGGATGGATGTTCACGGCTTAAGCAGCAGCAGATGGAACAGGTAGGCTGCAGTGTCGCTACAGATTTCTTTACGGGAGAGAAAATCTGGTCTTGATTACTTCAAATCTAGGCAGTCTCTGGAGAGTGGTTTCAATTAAAACTTTCCCCGTAGCTTCAGAGACAAATCTTTTTCTTCTTTATTAAAGTTGGTTTGGGGAGGAAACTTTTGAAACCAGAAGGAGCCATATCATTAAGAGTTTAGATTCAGTATGTGGAAAGCAAGATTAAAAAAAAAGAAAATCCAGATTTTCTTTGTAGGTTTCAAGTGAAAGCAATACTTTAATTATAGCAGTATTTTCAGATAAGATAAGCAAATACCCAGACCAATGGGACCTAGTTAGAACATCAGAACAGGAGCTCTGACCCCATTTGTAATTTGTTTAATGACTCAGGGTGAATATCATTCATCTTTTGACTTCAATCTCTTAACTAAATTAGTGACCTTCTTCCCTCTCTTCTCTTTTCTTCTGTGTCCTGTGCCAAAATTTCTTTTCACAAAATGACTTGTTATTGGTGTGGCACTAGACCTTGAGAAATCCCTTGATCCTCTGCTTTGCCCTTAACTTGAACCAAATTTAATTCCCAGTGTTGAAAAATTGCTATTCATCCAACAGTTTCGCAGTAGATATTCTTGACACTGTCTTTAAACAGATTAGAATTTTCACTTCTTTTTGGAAGACTTCAAAGGAGGTGGTGATTTGCTCTTTTAAACTTATCCCAACATTCAACAAACCTTCAATTTTTGAGTTTAATTTTTATTTACATTTTAAGGTAAGATTTGTATACAAAGAGATGTGCAGATATTAAGTGTATAATTCGGTGAGTTTTGACAAATGCATGCAACTGTGTAATTCATACTCCTAATCAAGTTGTAGAAATTTCCATCCCCTCAGAAATGTTGTTCATGGATCTTTTCAGTTAATCTTCCTTCCACAAAGCAACAACTTTTCCAGTCTTTTTTCACCATCAATTAATTATTTCTATTTAGAATTTCATATAAAAGGATTTATACAGTATGATCTTTTGAGTCCATCTTCTTTTGCTCAGTATAATATCTGTGACACTCATCCATGTTGCTGCCTAAATCAAACGTTTGTTTCTTCTATTTCTGAGTAGTATGCTACTGTATAGATAGATCATAATTCGTTTATCCATTCTCCTATTGATATTTGAGTCGTTTTCCAGTTTGGGCCTATTACATATAAAGCTGCTATGAACATTCTTATACAAGCTTTAATTTTAGTTTGTTTCTTTTCTTTTTTCTTTCTTTCTGTTTTTTGTTTTTTTGCTTTTAGTGCATTTTGGAAGGCAGTCCCTCAGGTAGCCGCCAAAGATTCCCACTTTCTGGGATTCATACCCTTGAGTGTCACCTGCACTCATTGACTCACTTCTTTTTTTTTTTTTATAGATTTATTTAATTTATTTATTTTTGGCTGCGTTGGGTCTTTGTTGCTGCATGTGGGCTTTCTCTAGTTGCGGCGAGCAGGGGCTACTCGTTGTTGTGGTGCGCGGGCTTCTCATTGTGATGGCTTCTCTTGTTGTGGAGCACGGGCTCTAGGTGTGCGGGCTTCAGTAGTTGTGGTTCGTGGGCTCTAGAGAGCAGGCTCAGTAGTTGTGGCGCATGGGCTTAACTGCTCCAGCTCAGTAGTTGTGGCGCATGGGCTTAGTTGCTCTGCAGCATGTGGGATCTTCCCGGACCAGGGCTCAAACCCGTGTCTCCTGCAGTGGCAGGCGGATTCTTAACCACTGCGCCACCAGGGAAGCCCTACTCCTAGTGAATAGAATACAGCAGAAGTGATGAGATGCTATCTCTCACTCTCCCTTGACCTGCCAACTGTGGGGGGAGCCAGCTTTCATGTCATGAGATGACCCTAGGGAGAGGCCCACATGAGTAAACTTGGGAGATGAACTGCTCAGGCCTTGGCAACAGCCACATGAATGAGCTCAGAAGCTAATTATTGCTGAGTTGCACCTTGAAATGACTGCAGCCCTGGCTGACACCTTGATTGCAACATCGAAAGACACTCTAGCTTGAACCACCCAGCTAAGCTGCTCCTAAATTCCTGACACCAAGAAAATATGAGATAATAAATGTTTTTTGTTTCCAGCCATTGTTTTTGGGTGGTTTCTTACACAGCAGTAGATAGCTAGTACAGTCCACTCAGTGCCCCTGGTGTGGTTTTATTTTTTATTTTTTTCAGTTTTATTGAGGTATAATTGACATACAGCTCCGTATAAGTTTAAGGAGTACCACATGACGACTTGCCATACATATACTGTGCAATGATTACCACAGTAAGTTTAGTTAACTTTCATCTCGTATAGTTATCAAAAAAAAATTTTTCCTCGTGATGAGAACTTTTAGGATTTACTATCTTAGCCACTTTCAAATATATCATATAGCAGTGTTATCTGTCATCATGTCGTACGTTACCCAGTACTTATTCATCTTCTAACTGGAAATTTGTGCCTTTTGACCATCTTCCTCCAGTTCTCCCTCCCCTCCTCCTTCTGCCTCCGGTAACCACAAATCTAATCTCTTTCTATCGTATGAGTTTGGGTCGGTTTTTAGATTCCACGGTGTGGTTTTAAATCAGTGCTTCTATATTGATTCCTCGGTGGAGGATGGTTTCCTAGGAGCTCTGTGTTTCTCAGCTGATAACAGAAGTTAGGGTCATCTTTTACAGAGAAAACTTTATGTAGTTTCTTCATGCATTTTTGGAAAGTGGCTAAAGAACTTGTTTGTCGTTTTTCTCAAAAGGGAGTTTTATTTCATCTTTATTGTGATGTAGCACAAACTCATTATTAAAATATTCAATTAATAAGGAAGAAATAGGGCTTCCCTGGTGGCGCAGTGGTTGAGAGTCCGCCTGCCGATGCAGGGGACACGGGTTCGTGCCCCGATCCGGGAGGATCCCACATGCCGCGGAGCGGCTGGGCCCGTGAGCCATGGCCGCTGAGCCTGCGCGTCCAGAGCCTGTGCTCCGCAACGGGAGAAGCCACAACAGTGAGAGGCCCGCGTACCGCAAAAAACAAACAAACAAACAAAACAAAAAAAAAAATAAGGAAGAAATAAAGAAAAAAGTGAAAATCATCCATAAAATCACCACGTGAACACAGTAACTGCTAAAATTACACTGTTCGTTTCCCTAGATTTTTTTTCCCATAAAAAAATATATATATGCACGTTCACACACACATTTTCACAAGTGTGATCAGACTAGCCATGCTCTTTTAAAATCTCCTTTTTTCCCCTTCACAGTAAAATCTGATGTTATTTCGATGCCAATAAAGACAGACCTACATGATCATTTTAATGGTTTCATGGTGTATCAGCATTTATCCTATTCTCTGCCTTTGATCACTTACATTCTTTCCCCCACCGCCCCACCATTTTCTTTCCTTTTTCTTTTTTAACAATTATAAAAAACTGTTGAGAATCATCCTTGGTCATTCTTCTTTCTGTACTTATCCCATATTTCCTTAGCATAAAATTTATCAAGCATATATTTCCAGAAGGGTCTTGGATAAATATTAAAAATTTCCATTCAGAAGGATGGCACTCAATATTCGAATAGAGCATCCCTCCCGCTTCCCGTCCCCCGTAAGCTTGAAGACACTGACCATTATCAGACTTGTTAATATTTGGCAATGTGATGAACAAACATACTCTTGTCTTAACCTGCATTTACTTCATTGAAAGTGATATTGAACATACACTTTTTATATTTTTCTTGGCCATGTATTTTGTGAATTGTTTGTATCATTCATTAATTTTTGTGCTATGGGAGTATAGTTTTCTTCGCTGATTTGTAACTTACCCCTTTCTCCCTCTCTCTCTCCATAGATAGATAGATATACACACATACATACACACACACATATTTCTTTCATATTGTAGTTTGACCTTTAATTTTAATAATAATGGGTTTGGTTGTAAAGAAATTTTACATATTAAATTAGTAAATTTATCATTTCTTAAACAGTTTATACTTTGGCATGATACTTAGTCTTTTCCACTGCAATATTATAAAAACACTCACTTCATTATTTCTGTTTTAAAGAACTATTTGTGATTTCATTTTTTATATTATCATTTTGCATCTATATTTTACTTTTTACATTTTAAAAACTTATCATGGTTATATTTTTATATTTAAAATGTTTAATTGATCTGGAATTTATTTATTTATTTATTTTAATTTATTTAGACTGCGCCGGGTCTTAGTTGCAGCATCCATGCAAGATCTAGTTCCCCGACCAGGGATTGAACCCAGGCCCCCTGCATTGGTTGTGCAGAGTCTTACCCACTGGACCACCAGGGAAGTCCCTGGAATTTATTTTTATATAAGGTGGGATATAGGGATCCAATGTAATTTTTCCCCAAACTATTGACCAATTATCCCCACATAATTAATTGAATAATCCTTTTTTGGTTACCAATAATTTTAAGCATGCCATTATGACTTCCCAATTAATATGCATTGTAAATATGCATCTCCTCTCACATATCTCCCTCAGTACTAATTAGACTTTTACATGTCAATTAATAAATTTGTATTTTGAATTGTAAAAGTGTGTTTTCCCTGCATTTGTATCTTTTCCATGTCCTCCAAATGGGAGAGAACATCCAAAACCTACCTGCGCTTTTTGTACGTGACTGAAGTTGTATCTCAAGCCATATTTATACATTGACTATTACTTCCTTATATGTAATAAAAGGACGTGGTATAGAAAAGAAGAGGATTTTCAAAAGTGCATGCTAATTAATTTCACATTAAAGTTGGAATTGAAAATGTTTAAATTACTTTTTTCTTTACATTCCCCTTTGAAGACATTTCAGTGAATTGAAATTTTATGTGTAGGATACAAGTAAACTTCAGCTTTCAAATATTTGGCTTTTTAACCACCTACATTTTATATGTTAGCTATTGGCCGCCTCAGCATATTTCAGTAATTAAATTCATACTTTTATACGTGAATTGAACACATTTCAAGTTATTGAAGAATGAGTTGGCTTACTGGCAGCGGTTTGCATCACACCATCTTTGTTATTTTAATCAATTATTTCAATATTATTCTTCATTGCATGTTTGCTACTAGTATTTTAAAATGAGAAGAAAATTTGAAAAAACAAAAATGTCATTAATGTTGGCAAGATGCTTTGGTCTCATAACTTAGTCATTTGAGAGAACAGCAGTATTGTGCTGGAAATGGTGATTCTTTCACCTCAACAGCATGGATTTATGCCAGTAGACTCTCTGAAGAAAAAGAATACAACTAAAGAAGATAGACAATATGTGAGAAGACTGTGTCCAAGACACAAAGTGTAATTAGCACTTTTATAATTGTTTTTTTCGTTTTCTGAGAACAGAACCTTTTAAAAACAGGTTGTTAAATCCAATTGACATGTTTCAGTTCTCATTTTACTTGACCTCGTAACATTAACCATTTCTTGAAACCATCTCTTCTCTCGACTTCTGTTCTTCACATCTCCTCAGTCACTTCTCTTTCTCTTTGCATTTCATCCTCTTCTTTCCCGCTTTTACATGTTGGAGTTATTGAATGCTTGAATTTCAGTCATTTACATCTCTCACTCTATGCTGTCCCTTGATGATCTATTCTAAGCTTGTGGCTTCAAGTTTATTCTCAATACGCATGACTTACAAATCTAAACTGTAGCCCTGAAGCCCCTTGTGAAACAGAAACCTTTATGTCTGCCTGACTACTTAACATTTGCTAGTTGATGACCCAAAGACACTGTAGGTACCTGATGTCCAACCAAACTCGAATTCCAGTCTTTCTTCCAAATCTGTTTTTCTTTTCTGGCACCTTACTTCAGTTTTGCAAGCCAGAAATCCACAGTTATACTTCATATCTCACTCTCTCTCAACTCCATAGCCAATCCTTCAGCAAGTCTTACTGGTTTTACTTTCCCAGTGTCTTCTGAGTCTATCCACTTTTCTTCCTCCCAGACAGCAAACGTGATCTGTCATCTCTCAATCTCTCTGCCCAAAACTCTTCAATAATTTCTTTAACTCTTTTAGGATAAAGGCAAGGATTTTGTTGTTTGTCTGTTTGTTTTTAACTTTGCCTACAGCCCTACGTGGCATGGTTTCTACATACCTCCCTAGTCTCCTTTTTCTTTTTTTAAAAAAATTGTATTGAGTTATAATTTACATACTGTACAATTCACCTGCTTTATTTGTACAATTCGTTGATTTTTGGTATTTTTACAGAGTTGTGTAACTATCACCACAGGCATCACAGGCATAGAGGTTTTTTTCTTTTTTCTTTCTTTTTTTTTTTTGGCTGCACTGTGCGGCATGTGGGATCTTAGTTCCCCACCCAGGGATCAAACCCGTACCCGCTGCACTGGTAGCGCGGAGTCTTTTTTTTTTTTTCAAATTTATTTATTTATTTATTTTTGGCTGTGTTGGGTCTTCGTTGCTGCACACAGGCTTTTTCTAGTTGTGGTGAGCGGGGGCTACTCTTTGTTGTGGTGTGTGGGCTTCTCATTGCGGTGGCTTCTTTTGTGGAACACAGGCTCTAGGCGCGCGGGCTTCAGTAGTTGTGGCTCGTGGGCTCTAGAGCACAGGCTCAGTAGTTGTGGCACACGGGCTTGGCTGCTCTGTGGCATGTGGGATCTTCCCGGACTAGGGCTCGAACCCGTGTCCCCTGCGTTGGTAGGCAGATTCTTAACCACTGCGCCACCAGGGAAGTCCGGTAGCGTGGAGTCTTAACTACTGGATCACCAGGGAATTCCCACGTAGTCTCCTTTTTCACCTGTTTCTCCCATGATCTCAGCGATCTAGTCTCACAGCACTTTCTTCTGTCAAAGGATTTTGCATAAGATGTTCTATCTGGCTGGGACATTCTTCTCATTCTTCTTTCCAGAGTTAACTCCTTCCCATCTCATCTTTGTCATTCTCTCTCAGGGAAGTGCTCCCTGGGGAAGTCTTTTGTCTCTTTTCAAAGATCTCTCTCCTTGGCCTTGCACCCATTGTTTCTCAGAATTCCTAGGTCTTGCTTCTTGTCAGATATCACCACCTTCTTTTCTTTTCATATATGGAGAATTTGAGGTCAGCTACCTAATATCTCCAAGCTTGCACACCTCCAGCCATTTTTAATACAGTTGTCAGGCATGCCAAAGGCTGAAATGCTGGGGACGAAATGTCATTAGTTCTTAGCAAATTAAAGATCCTAGAGCTACACAATACACCCTTCTTAAAAAATAAGGTGTCATCAGAGAGATGTGTTGATCATGAATAGTTATACGTGTGTGAAACACTTCTTTGTAAAAGGTGGGTGAGAGAGGTGCATGTTTAAATCCTTATGGTAAAGATCTTGTTAGGAGGAAGAGATGAGCATAGAGAGGATAGTCTCTGGGGGTGAGTTTCCTGAAAATGAGGGAGGAGTGATGTATCAGATGTAGGTGGCATGGCTGGCCGTCTCTTTTGAAGCAGGAGGAAAGGAGGTAGAGGAGTACAGTTGTGGTAGATTGCTCCGTTCAGCTTGGTTGATAACCTCAGCATTTTATGTGAACGATCAGACATCGCCATCTTTTAAAACTGGACGAGAGGTAGGGATCAGAGGTTTGAAAAGCCTTTGCTGCAGGTGGGAGTTGAGCAGAGAAACGTGAGAGGATGTTTGGTAATCGTGGAGGTTCCAACTCAGGTTACCATTGTGAATTTATTATGGTACAGTGTGCCGCATCTGGTGACCTCGTCCAGCAGCACCCAGCTGACCTGGTGCAGGCTTAGAGAAAGCAAATGTTTGGTTTCATCCAGATTGGGGGTTTACTTAGCTGGATATGATGAAAGACAGATGGGCAATTGACTTTCACCTGTGTTTTATTATTTTTTTTAAAATGCTAATTGTGGATTCTATTGTCCACTCAAGGAAGAAGATGAAAAAAAGCAGAAAGGCTAACAACTGGAGAAAGGTGAAAGGTCGATGGCTTTGTGTTAAATGAGGAAGAAGTATAATGAATAAAAAAGTATTTCATTTCCCATCAACGTTTGGAACTGTTTCCCACTGTTTATCTGCAACTTTAAAAATTGTTTGTTGTGAATCTCTTATCAGCATACTGTAATTTAGTTCCCATGTCTGGAAAATGTTACAGGAAGTGATAAGCTAATTCCATAATGTTTCATCCAATTCTAGATGTGAAATTTGACCAACCTCTAAAAAGAGTCTTCTTGAAAACCTTTCCTCGTTGATTGGGTTCCTCTTACCTTTTCTTGTATTAACAAAAATAAAGGAAAATAAATCAGTCAAGGGTTCAACAGCAAACAAATGGCACACTCAAAGGAAAATAATTTGCATTGAGGGTTTATTTAGAAAGGAGTTATTTTTAAAAGTGTGTCTGGATGTGGTGGAACCTCAAAGGAAATTGCAATGACCTGAAGCTAGTTAACAGCTGAGCTTTTATCATCCCTAAGTATAAAAGGATGAGGGGAGGTTGGGTTCTATCTACAAGGATAGACAGTCCTGTAGAGCTGGCAACCTTTGGAACTGAAATGACCTTTAGTCAGTGGATATGACTAGGCCACACAGACCTTGGGGGTATAGAATATAAATACCCTGACCTCACTGTTCTCTTTCCCTCCAATCTTCTCAGGGTTTCCAATTGGCTGAACTCAACTGGAAAGGAATCCTGTTGATGAGGTACATACAAATTAGCTCTTTGAGGCTCAGAGCAAGGTGGAGAAGGGTAGAACATGGCTCTCAAGGGCCAAATAAAAGACATCTGGCACATGGATGGGGGGAATAATATTTTTGTTCCTTTTCTAAAGTCAGATCATATTTTAATCTTTTGTTACTCTTAAAGTGAGGGCCTAACTATGCGATCTTCCATACTCTAGTCTGTTCAATCATGTATTCAAAGCTTGCCGTCTATGTGGTGGATACTGTGTTAAGGATTGGATATAGAAAGATGCATAAGACATGGTTCCCACCTTTGAGATGCACTGTGTAGTGGTAAAGATAGATATAGGGACTGTATGGATATTACGATTTTATTATGCTTATTATTACTTATTATGTTTACTATTGTTTGATATCTAAAGTCTGAAGAACGGAGAATGTAAATTTTTGCCTGTGCCTGTGTGTATATGTTTAATGTGTATGTGTGTGTGAAAGTTGCTTGAGGGGAAGGAATGGGATTTCAGTCAATCACGCTTATTACCATCTGACTAATTTAATTGAAACATCACTTTGATTACATCATTCTCTTTTCTTGAGAACCTGTAATGACTTCCTTTTAGAGGAATTCCCAGAAGCTTCTTTCTGCTTTTCAGAGGCCTCCATCCTTTGGTCCCACCCGACCTCTCCAGTTGCATTGTCCAGCCGCCCCCATTTGAGATCAGCAGGTTTTTCTGTCCCTCTTAGTGTTTTGCAGTAATTTCTGTGATTTGTGTCCTGCCAACCCCTCTCTCCCCCAACTTAAGTACCTTTTAGTCTACTGCTGCTTATCATTCAAAATTGTGCACAAATCCTACCTTCTCCTATTAAGTCTCTCCCAGTATTTTAATTCATAATCAGCTCTTCCATTGCTCAATTTTGCTGGCTCTTATAGTCAGTTGTCCAGTGAATTTAATCTTTAGATGTCTTGCATGTGCTGATTTTGCCTCCACAGGTTATACTCTGGGCATGTCTATCACTCCCTCTGTGTTCCCTGCAGCACCCAGGAAAGTGCTGAGCTTAATAAACACTTAGTTGAGAGTGTCCTGTGAAGGTACCAGGGAAAGTATGCCATTGCTCTTGGAAAAATAACTCAAAGGAGATGCTTTACCAATTGAGGACACTCACTGTGTATGAAAGAGCAGCCATCATATTTGTTTGAATCACTTGTTCATGCTGTTTTATTGATGTCGATCTGCTGTGGAGGTTAGATCAGAATAGATAATAAATTATGACCTTTTGCCATAGCCTGTGTAAATGGAGCTGGCCTCCAACTTCAGATGTAATGTATTACCAGTGTGGAGTACCTCAACCCAAATTATGATCAGCCCACACTTCCTTTGGCTAGTGTTGTTGGGCTCTATATGAAGTCCTTTCAAGTTTCCTCTCTGTTAATTTCCTATTTTGAATCTATATGTGTGGAGTCTACCACGTAAGGCTCCATTAAAAGAATTCATGTAACTACTTCCTCTTCCCAGGCCTGGTTTGCTCCCTCCTGACCTCCTTTTGGAGACTTCAGCCTAATGTTTAAGTCCCTCCTCTCCTACATGTATTTTCTTTTAGGTCTTCCAATTCACTATTTCTCTAGTATTCTTTTCAACCAAATTAGAAAGAGCTAAAATTCCAAAGGAGAGGACTATTTAAATAAAATATGCAATATCTGTAGGATTTAATAATGTATATTAGAATATTTAATCAGTGTTTATGATATGCTAAGAGAGAATCAGATGATAAACTGTGTACAATATTGTCTCAATTTTATAAAAATATTACAAACACATGTGTTTTCATAAAAACGTAAGAATATTTACCAAATAGAATTAGTGGGTTTTAAGTGTTTTTTAGCAGACATTAATGCCTTTTTGCAAATATTTCTGGCTCTCTGGGTAGATGGTAGGATTGCACTCAGACATTTCCTTTGACTGTAAGTGTGACCATATGACTTGCTTTGGCCTATGAAATGGGAGTGGGATATATGTGTCACTTTCAGGTGGTACTTTATGAGACATCTCGAGATTTATGTTTCCCTCCATCTGCTACTATAGCCATAGAAGCACTCGTCCAAATGATGCTGCCATTCGCCAAGTTTCTGAGTGACCGATAAGTGAGGTGTAACCTTCGTTATGCTAACCTACAGAGACTTGGGAGGTTTTTTGTTACTGCAGCATAATCCACTACATCCTGAGTGGTTTCCAGATGGCACAAATAAGGAAGAAAGAGGACAGGAAAAACCCCCTGTGACACCACACTGTAGATGTGTGGTGCCTTTTCAGGGCAGTTGTGTTTTTGCATAAACTATGCCGATTTGCCTGCTTTTTTTTAATACTGAAAGTAATCCTGATAACTGTAAGTGATCATAAAAATGAACTGAGTCTTGTGAAGAACCATATTCCTTTTTTTCTGCCACAGTAGTCCCTTATCAACGTTGGTACATTGTCAGGAATACTGCTACTCAGGGTTGACTCTAAGCAGATGAAGGAGTAAGTGGTCTGGGGCGCCCTGAGCCTCTCCTTTCTGTTACCTTCATCTACCCCTTCCTTCTACTAAAAAAGCTATCGTGTCCTCGTTAGCAGTGGATAAGTGCATTTAATGCTCTGCCAGCTTAAGAGCACTTCATACGTGTCTTCATTATGTTCTTAATTATTTCTATTTTCCTTAGGACAATATTCAATTCCTAAAGTATTTCATGATAAAATGAAAGGTTAAAAAAGATACTTGTGTAGTTCTCTTCTTGTGTGCACATACAGTGCGTTAATAGAGGAAATGATAAAATTTGTGAGGCTTTGAATCAGTCATCTGTGCATATTAACTTAGCTCCACTGAACAGTGAACTCTAGAAGATCAGTAGGAATTTCTTTTGAGACATATAGGAGGCAAAGAATTTACAGAAACTATTCTATGTTATAAACGATTATTGTGAAAGAACAGTGAGAGGATTTTAGTGTTTATTGCATCAACATTTTCTTTTGTTTTGCTTTCCTCTAACTCTCACCAACCTATTTCTATTCACACATTATGATGCATAAGCTTATCTACTCAATGTCAGTTGTAAAAGTGTGGCATGGCATTTTACAAAAATTGCAAAACACATATTATGCAAATTCTCCTTAGCATCTTGAACATTAAAAGAATGAAGAATAGTGTCTTCATAAATTCATTTTCAACTGTCAGAGCCAAGACTCATGTGACCTTGCATCTCACAATTAGGATTGCAAAAGAACTAGCTTCGACAGTCAGCCAACTCCATAAGAGAAAGGAAAGAGCAATTTTAAAAGTCAAAAACCATGCCGTGAGACTGAGGCAGGCGATGAGGAGGTGGCTCTTCTTTTGCAAGCGAAACTCATCATTACAGAATGACACCTTTCAGGACTGAAATTTTCAATCCTAGAAAAAATAATAAAGTGAAGTTGCCAAACAAAGATGGGGCTTTCATGCGAATGTCTTTGGTAATTAAGGGGAGGGTGCTAAATGTGCAATATTCCTTCTAAGCAGAATTGTTTCTAAATTCAGGGGTATGTTCACGCTGCAGTCTATGAGGCAACAGCTGTTCTTAAGAGGACGCTGTCAGTGTTGATAAGTCACTTTTAAAACTAAATCTGTTTGCTGAGCTCATGTTGTTTGGGAAACTATAAAGAACGAAATCTTTAATGCATTTTTTTTTCCCTTTGAAAAAAGGGAAAAATCCTATCAATTGCAAGCAAAAGCAGTTTTAAGAAAAGCCCACAACCTAGAGACATCCTAGGGTAAGCTCATTTTTATGAGGGAGGGAGGAAATCACAAAGCAGATTGGAATTCTGAGTCCTTAATCTGTGGGTAACAACATAAACTCTGAAAATGCACTGATTGCGTTCTTTTAGCTCTTTGTTGTCGTGACTTAGTGCAGGACTGAGAATTATTTTGAATAGCTGCCCTTTTGTTTGTTTTTCAGGACACACTATTTATTGTGAGTCTGTTTGTCGAGAGTGATATTCTGGCCAAAACACTCTTGGACATCATCCTTTTCTTTATTTCATATGGTACTTTGGGCATTATTTAACTACCAGAGTAGAACAAAGTATGTAGTGTCTGGTGTCTGATGGGACTATACAATTCTGGCTTTAGGGAAAACATGTGAGAAATTATTTTCTCTTTTTAGTGTGGTAACGCTTCTTCATCCTACTCAATTCCATAATTGTTTAATCTTATTCAAGGGCCCAAACCACCCCACAAGAGAGACCCAGTCAATCACATTCTGTATTCTTGTAATTTTTGTCTTTTTTACAAACTAACCAGTTCCTTGTCTCATCAGCATGGGGGCCTTTGACAGGTATAGAATCAGAGTGCTGGAGAGTATATTTTGTAAGGTTTCCTAGTCTAACTTCTATTAAATACAAATTTCTGGCTCGTATATTTGACTGATGATCTAGTCTCTGCTCAAACCTTACATTTGGGGGCAGTTTTAATTGTTAGACGATTTTCTCTTCTATTAAACAAAAATAGTTTTACCTGTAAACTTTTACCTACTAGTTATAGTTTTGCCCTCTGCACTAACAGAATAATCCCGCTTGGTTGCATAATTAAGGACTGTGAACCCAAACCTTAACACAGTGAGCGTATCAAGAGCTCAACTCGAGGTGGAAGCAGCTGCCAAGATGGTGAATCAGAAACAGAAAAAGAGGGACTTCGCTGGCGATCCACTGGTTAAGCCTCTGCGCTTCCACTGCAGTGGGCGCAGGTTCGATCCCTGGTCGGGGAACTAAGATCCCACATGCCGTGGCCAAAAACAACAAAAAAATAAAAAACCCTGATGACCGAGGAACCTTCATAGCAGCTCTGAATGCAGACCTTCAGTCCTCTTCCATATTCTAAGAGAGAAATACAGTTTATATTTGGAAGAAAAAAAACCCCTCGAATTTGGCATTGGAGAGTTAGAGCTTTTTTCCAGAAGAAATGATTGAGGATGTTCAGCTTGGAGATAGTAAGGATCGAGGGAGACACGATCAGCTTTGTGTAAGGTATGTCCCATGTTGGAATGACTGTTGGGTGGAAGAGTAATTAAGCTTTTTGAATATGGCTCCAAACGGCAAAATTGGAATCAGTGGCTGGAAACCAGTGGTAGGCAGAGTCTAGATGAACCAAATGATGAATATGGCCTGTTCCTCATTAGGAGAGCGTTTAAGATTGAATAGTTGGATGTGATGACCTCTAAGGAGCTATGGAACTGTTATAAATCTAAGAGGAATGTAAAAGAAATAATAATATATTTAGAAGATATATAATATTGTGTAGTTATGAAATACAAGGAGTATCAAGGTGGGAGTGTAATGCAGAACTGTTAGATGAGGCTGAAAGGAGGGAGGAATTAAAGTAATTTGGTGAATTTAGGATAGATGATCTGGCTCATGAAAGGTAATGGAACAGTAATTTTTTAAAAAATCAATTTTGTCATGATATAATTTACATAAAATAAAATAGACCGATTTTATTTACATGTTGATGAGTTTTGACAGGCTTAGGCACTTAGGTAACCATCACCACAAAGTATAGGAGATTTCTACAGCTGTCCCCAAAAGTTCCTTTGTGCTCCTTCCCCTTCAAATCCCACTTCAGGCCCTGTCTGGCTTCTTGTAGCCAGCATAATGTTTTTGAGATTTGCACATATTGCTGTGTATGTCAGTAGTTCATTCCTTTTTTGTTGTTGTTGTCTGTGCAGCTTGTGGAATCTTCCCCGACCAGGGATTGAACCCAGGCTCCTGCAGTGAAAGCACCAAATCCTAACCACTGGATGGCCAGGGAATTCCCTCAATAGTTTATTCCTTTTTATTGCTGAGTAGTATTCCGTTGTCTGGATATACTGCAATTTGTTTATCCATTCATCATTTGATGGACATTTACGTTGTTTCCAGTTTTTGGCTATTGTGAGTAAAGCTGCTATGAGCATTCGTGTCCAAGTCGTATTGTGGACATATGTTTTCATTTCTCTTGGGTAAATACCTAGAAGTTGAATTTCTGAGTCATAGAGAAAGTTATATTCAACTTTATAAGAAAACACCAAACTAAGTTCCAAAGTAAGAAGTGTATGAGAGTTCCAGTCCTCTCACGTCCTTGCCATCACTTGGTATGGTCAGTCTTCTTAATTTCAAC
The DNA here is from genome assembly GCF_937001465.1 of Orcinus orca. Classification (NCBI taxonomy): domain Eukaryota; kingdom Metazoa; phylum Chordata; class Mammalia; order Artiodactyla; family Delphinidae; genus Orcinus; species Orcinus orca. The sequence continues at coordinate 22,355,823 of NC_064580.1, forward strand.
CATTCTGATGGGTGTGAAGTAGTATATTACTGTGGTTTCAGTTTGCATTTCTCCACTGAATAATGATGTGCATCTTTTCTTATTGCCATTTGTATATCTTCTTTCATGAAGTTGGGCCCGCCTTTTCTAAGGTAGCTGTCAGAAGGCAGATATAACAATGACAGGGTACTTTTGGTATCCAGAGCAGGGTTAGCAAACTTTTTCTGTAAAGGGCTAGATAGTAAATATTTCCAGCTTCGAGGTCCATATATTCTCTTGCAGCTACTCAGCTCTGCCATTGTAGCATGAAAGCAGCCACAGACCATACACCCCTGTGTGCTGATAAAACTTTATTACAGAAAAAACAGGTGATGGGTCAGATTTGGCTGAAGCCTGATCTAGAGAAATGGTATAAGTCCACTTTTTGTGGGAAATAGTTCCTCTGCTTATAACATCATTTTCAGAAGTTAGACACAGCCTTGAGGGGAAATGCTACTCTGCACTTAATTCTGCTAAACAAATGAGAATTGGTAATGGTGAGAGCTAAGGAAAAGAGGGCTGGCCATCCTCAGGATGGCCTTCATATATCTTGAGTAGCTTTAAAACGTGTTAGATATCTAGAAATGCAACGTTTATGAGAAACAGGAAGAATTAGCATCATCACCAGTAAGTGATGTTCATCACCAGTAAGTCCTTCTGAGTCTGTCTGCAAACCAGTCCAGAGGGGTATGGGTAGCTTTGCCTTTCATCACTCTGGTGCCAATTCGTACTGCAAGGAGTACTGAAAGGAGGTTTTTGCTCCGGTGTTCAGGTCATATACATTAGAACTTTGTCTCAGAAGTCGTAAGTTGTTTTCACCCTCTTGGTAATTCATTTACAGCACCTCTTATAAACTGTGAACCTTGCTAATGGTGAGTTTGGGTCTGAAATGTCCATATGAAGAAGAATCTATTCAAGTCTAAATCAGGGTTGGGTAGAAGAGGAGACATTTTTCTCTAGATAGAAGATCTATTTGATTTCTCTCATCCTTCAAGAGAGAGACCATGTTTTTCCTAGTTGACTCCTAATAGCTTTTCTCTTATCCATTCACTAGGTTCAACTGTTTTTTAGCAAATACAAAGTTAAGGTAGAAAAGCCAATAATGTAAAGGAGATGGATGGTCATATAAACAGATTTTATTATAAGCTTAAATGACCCCCTAGAAAATGGAAGCCAACCAATTTTATCTACTCAGACATTTTTAGTGTCTGAAAATCCTGAAATTTTTCCATTGGCCACATACCTGCCTATTTGGCCATCCTTTCCTCCTGCCTGCTGTGCTCATCATTTTCCTTCTGTAAGGTTTAGAGAATGCAGTTATTTGCTGGCAGAAAATGCTTTCAGATATTCCTCTTTCCCTCTGCTTGAAACTACAATTCCATGATAATTCTTCTCAATTTAGAATTTTTTGTCAAATACTGTATGACCAGCTCTGTAGCAAATTCTGTGGGGTGTACAAAGATAATAAAACACTTGATTGCTATTTTCCCAGTGTTTAAAATCTAACCAGAAGTGAAACAGAGGAAAGTTTTATCTATTAATTTTATTGTACATATTGATTAATTTCCTTTAGGCTTGTAATTTTCTTGGCCTAAGAAGATGTTGAAAGTTCGAACGTTTTGTTAGGATTTTGTGTCCAACTCATTTATCTATTATGATTAATTTTCTTTTTTCAATCATCAGAGAAGGCTAGAGATCATGGTCGTCTTCAAGGTGGGGACATATCTTTCATAGCTTTATTCATGAAAAGCATGGTGCATGGTATATCTCAAGATAAGGTTCTTGAATTAATTTGAATTGGCAGAGGTGTCATTGAAAAACATAGACTTGTTTTGGGTGAAATATTGGGTTTAGAATCACCCAATAAGTGAATCAACCAGTGTAACTGATTCACAACATAAAAGAGGGAAAACATATTTAGAATACGTTTTTTTTTTCATGTGTAATAAATCTAGTGGTAAAGCACTTTAGGAATTGTTACTTACCAAAATATTTTGAATGATTCAGGGAGTTAGGAGTAGCCAAAGTACTAAATATAAAGATAATGAATACAGATACCGATAAAATATGTGGAGACTTATAATCTAGTCAGAAAATGATTTATTCAGGTGGAGGAAGAGGGTGAGACAAAATGAAATCGTTCCTCACCTGTACCAGCCTGTGAGGAATAGAGCCATTTGCTGGTTTTAGGTGCCAGACCCAGAAGTAGCCTCTGCTTGGCATGAACACTGTGGACAGATTAGAACATCTCAGTGAACGTTCTGAGTAAGACTTCTTGAAATTTATTGCATCTGACCTTCAGAACTCTGACATTTTTCTTTTCTTCTTACCACAATGACTCTGAACATTTCAGTTTGTAAAGTAGATTTTGTGCACATTGTCTGTGGCGTCTAGGTTAAAAAATAAATCAGAGATCACTTCAGGCTTTATAGGTGTGTATATTTACTCCTTGAGAGCATTAATAACTCAGAGAATGGACGCATCCCTTGTCCACTCCCATCTCATCTGACTCTGTCAGCCCCTCACTGCCTGCCTTAACTGATGCTGTGAGGATGGGGGAGAAGCTATGTCCTCCCCCCTCCTTACTCATCCCCACCCTACTTATACTATACATCTTTGTAATCCTGAGTTAGAGAAGAAGGTATAAATTTTGCTCTACAAATTTATTTATTCGTTTTCTCTTTCAAGTTGTTGGTTTGAAATTGGCATTTCAGTATAGTCTATTTTGCCTTTGGATATAGAACTTAGAGAATGTTTTTCATTATGTTTTTCTCTTCCAACTCTGCGTGGGAGGTCAGTGTGATTATAATGCAGATACATACACGTGGGTAGAGAAATGCACAGGATAACCTTAACAATTCCATAGGCCTGAGATTTCCAGGCCTTTACAGCAGAAAGTCCTTGAAATTGTCATTGAGCTTTGGGTAACCTTTCAGGATAAGATTCTGCTGCCAGTGAAACATAATGGGTTTTGTCTTTATTTATTCTACTTTATTAAAATGAATATAAGTAATCTCTTATAATGTGTTATCTTTTTTTACCAAAGAATATACTTGACAGGGGTGGAAAGGGTAGCAAAAAATAGCCTTATTGGTCCTCTGATGAATATACGCAAAAGTAAATCTTTCTTATGTAGCTCCCTTGAATAAGCATGGCTTAGATATTACACCATTATATCCAACCTTCCAATTCAACTCCATTATTATATACATATGCGCTGAAAAATAATTTTGAGATGTATAGTCAAAAAACATTTCAAAAGTAGAAATGCATTTAGACTTAATAGATATTTAAGTGACTTGGATTGTGGAAGACTGTTCTGGGGAGTTACAACACAAAGTATTTATTCGTCTATTAATAATGCAGGTATTAATAAAATATGACTCAGTAGATTGTAATATCTGAAAGTACATTAAAGATATTTTTCAGGGTAAAATACGAGATTATTAGTTTCAGGGCTTTGCGTGTGTTTAAATGAAGCAGTGGGGCATCCCTGGTGGCGCAGTGGTTGAGAGTCCGCCTGCCAATGCAGGAGACACGGGTTCGTGCCCCGGTCCGGGAGGATCCCACATGCCGTGGAGCGGCTGGGCCCGTGAGCCATGGCCGCTGAGCCTGCGCGTCCGGAGCCTGTGCTCCGCAACGGGAGAGGCCACAACAGTGAGAGGCCCGCATACCGCAAAAAAAAAAAAAAAAAAAAAAAAAAAAGAAGCAGTGGAATTGTTCTCAGACTTTACTTAAAACACTGAAATGCTCAGAGTGAGTGGAGAGCATAATTTGATTTATGTATTAGAAATCTTATCCCATTGTTTGGGTATAATAGGCAGGATGAATGGAAGCCGAAACAATCTGGAAAGCAGAAGTGGGTGGCAGGTAGGGGCCAAGAGGCCAGGCAGCATGGAACTCTGACATCTAAGGAAGCTGGGGTGGATGGATTTATGTGTAGAGTTAGAGAAGGTTGAAACCCAACAGGAGGTTGTAGCTCTGGAAGGACCTGAAAATAGCTCCGGACTAGCAGTCCTTGTTCCCACCTTATTGTGCATGAGTCCCCTGGGGATCCAGTTAAAATGCAGATTTGACTCACCAGGTGTGGGGGGGGGGAGGGTGGGGGGGGACGGGGATGCACTTCTAACTGGCTCCCAGGTGATGCTGATGTTGCTGATCCTAGGACCAACTTTGAGCAACAAAGGACCAGGGGGCATTTTCCAGCCACTTAGGGAAGAGATCTATAGACACTGAAAGGACCAGCTGCAATTTGCATTCTTAAGCCATACAGTATGGCTGAGGAGAAACCATTCTCCCATCTCAGGCACCCCTATGACTGCTGAAAGAACACAGAAGCAATGACAGAAGTGCCAACAACTCCTACAACTCCTACAGCACTGGGCTCTCTCACAGGCTCATGAATAATAGTAATAGTAAAAATAATAATAATAATGAGAGCAGCTGATGTTTATATGGGGTTTGCTGAATCCAAGCATGATGCTAAGTGCTTTCCATGCAGGTTTCATCTTCATCCTCACTCCCACCCTGTGAAAGAGGTACCATTATTATCTATAGTTTACAGATGAGGAAATTGACATTTAGGGGATAAGTGATGTGTCAAGATCACATACAACTACTCAGGATTCAAACCAGGATTATGACTACAGAATTCATGCTTTCAGACATTTTCTAAGTGCTTGCTATGTGCCAGAAACATTTAATTAAATCCAGCATTTGAGAGGGGGAAAAGGGTGTCATGGGAGATAACAGAAAATAAGGTTCAGAGAGGGGAAATGATTTACCCAGGTTAGAATTATTTGTGTTAGAGTAGGGATTCAAAGTTGGGCTGTGTGACTCCAAAGCAGAACAAGGTTGGAGTAATAACAGAGAGGAAGCTCCGACAGCCACAAAGGAGTGTTTAGGAGTAATTTGAGAACCATCAAGAAGGAGAGGATCTTGGGAACTTGTAGTCCAAGTAGCATTATCTTGGGAGGCTCAGGAACCAAAGACATTTTGGTTGTCATCTAAGCCCTTGCGTTTCCCTTTCAGCGCTGGCATCTCCTTGGAAAACAAGGTTTGCAGTATCATCTAGAAAAGAATTACATATTTGAACAACTATATACAATTTAATAATTCCACGTGTCCCTTACTTTACCTCTTGCAAATTAATGTTAACCAGTATTCTAGGCAATAGAGCCGGTCCGCCAAGGAAGGTTGGATGAATGTAGATGTATGTCTACATAGGTATACAACTGGAGCTTATTCAAAGTTCATTTGCTATTTCAAAGTTGCAGCCAAAATTGTTTGCATTTAAATCAATGTAAGCAGTGGGCAAACTACTGCATGAGTAAATTTGTTTCTAAAAAAGCTTTATTCATCTATCTGTCTATGTATCTATCTATCTATCTATCTAATCTCCTCACAAAGAATGATGCTGAGGATAAAGGATTATACTCTACCAAAATATATGCATCTAAATTAGCTTGTCCCTCTAAATCTTGGAGTAGCACAGTATGAATAACTACCGAATTTCTAGATTTGGATTCACATGACTTTTCATTTTGAAAGAATTTTAGGTTTACGAAAAAGTTGCAAATGTAGTACAGAGTTCCCATATACCCTTCACTCAGTTTCCCATAAGGTTCATATCTTAGCACTGTACTACGATTAGCAAAACCAGAAGGTTAATATTTCTACACTGCTATTAACTAATCCACAGATCTAATTTAAATTTTTCTCATGGTCCCACTAATAACTTTTCATTGTTCAAAAAAACCTTTTGAACTTATTCTCAAAGATCGTTCTTAATGATGACTTAAGGAATAAGGAGAGGAGCAGAGACACAGGGAAGAAGGTGTGGGTGCAAATGGAGAATGTGTACACACGTGCTTTGCTGGCGTGGGTTGACTTGTATTCCCTGAAAGATGTTGAAGTGCCAATCCCCAGTACCTGTGAATGTGGCTTTATTTGGAAGTAGGGTCTTCGCAGATGATCAAATTAAGATGAGGTCATTAGGGCGGGCCCTTATCCCATATGACTATATTCTTATGAAAAGGAAATTTGGACTCAGAAGCAGACACACACACAGTGGAGAATGCCATGTGAAAATGAGAGTTATGCTGCCATAAGCCAAGGTACTACCAGGAGCTAGGAGAGGAGCCTGGAACAGACCTGTCCCTATTGCCTTCAGGGAGAGCATGGCTTTGCTGTCACCTTGATCTCAGACTTCTAGCCTCCAAAACTGGGAGACAATGAAAATCTGTGGTTCAAGTCACTCAGTTTGTGGTACTTCGTTATTGACAGCCTTAGCAAACTAATACATTTGCTATGCTTGAGAAACCAGCTGAGGCTTGCGTACTTCTTTCATGCGCGTACTGTTTTTCCTGTGGCAGTTAAGACACCTGGAGAAGTAACCAGCCAGGCAGAAGCAAGGGACTGAGGGAATGTGTGAGCAGACACCGTTAGGGACTGCTATCACACGCAGAAAAGCACAAGGGAGAGTCCCAAGGGAGAATCACAGAGCTGAGGATGGTAAGTGGTGAATCAGGTAGGGATCATGTGCAGGTTGGGTAGAAACCACTGTCAGCTTGGTGGTGGCAGTATGGGTTCTGGACCATCCTTCCTCATGAGACTTACAGTTTTTATGATATACCTTCCTTGTATTCCTTCTGCTATCCTAGAATCCAGAGTAATCATACGCGTCTCAGCACCCTTAAGGACATTTCAAAGGATCTATTACAGATTCAAGGTCATATTAATAAAAAAAAATTATAAGATGTTTGGCACAAATGAAGCGTAACTTCAATAGTGGTATAGATTCTCAACATGACTCTGTAGAATCAGACAGCAGAGTTCTGTTTTTATTAATTTTGGGGGGGGTGACTGTTGAAGACTTAGAAAGTTCTTTCCAAATTTGAGTTTTTATGACTTTTATCATATGTCTGTTTTAAAAATCACTTGTATTTCTGTAGAGTCACACATGGTGTTACTCTATTACCAGGTATTTTATACTGCTTTATCAGGTGGGTTATGTATTGGTAAGTATAAATAGGAATGGACCAGAGCATTCAACAAAGCACAAAAAACCCCATGTATAGAAAACTCAGTGGGTGAGAGGAAGCTATAATTGTTACTGTGAACTCATCAATTAATCCAAGGATCAGGAATTCCTCTTTTATGAGCATTATTTATTTTCACAAAATTAGGCTGATAAAAATAAGAAATCTTTTTTTGGGGGGGAGGGAAACTGTGTGCGTGTGTGTGTGTGTGTGTGTGTGTGTGTGTGTGTGTGTGTGTGCGTGCACGTGTGCAGACACGTGCATCCACAGAACTTAAGAGCCCAGTACTTTTCTGTAGAAATAATCTGTGATTTTACTAGAGCTGGCCCTGGCCTTAAATACTCGTGTCATCTTTGTGCCACGCTTGATACTGGAAGACTTCCCAAGGCCAGAGTACTTCTCTAGAAAGTGAGACTGGCGTATACATGTGCTTCTGCCTCTTCTGGGGCAGGGGAGTCATCTGGGAATAGCCCTCAGCCAATGTTAGTCACTGAGTCTTTTGGCATCATCATGGGTGTGTTGAAGAGTGATTCTGCAACTTGTTGGAAACTTTTAAGCAGGCTTATGCTCAGGGGGAGATGGCTGTAGAAATGCAGGCACCTTGGGGGTTCGGTTGGCTCCAGTAGGTCTTATGATAATGGGACTGGTTGTCCGGGACAGCCTGGTTCTTTCTGGAGCCTAACAAGTTCAAATGGAACTGAACCAGTTCGGGGAATGAAGCAAGTAACAGCTGTTTGACTTCCTGCTTTCAGCTAGCTGTGAAGCTTCCAATTTACCTGGCAGTGTGTGTTGAATAAATAGGAAAATTTTATCCAAAATTTTTACCTCGGAGTTAAAATTCCGGGAGGAATAGTTAGCTTTCCAGGAGTCCTCTTCAAATTGTAATAAACCACCTGCCTTCAGCAGGCAGAATCCACAGAAGGAGAATATTGGCCAACACAACTGCTCACATTTAATTTAATTTAATTGCTCACTTTCGCCTCCTCTAAGAACTCTATATTACAGACTAAGTGGTCATCTTCTTACTTAATTGTTAAGGTGTTAGTCTTGGGTCTCTTGAGTTATATTTATTTTTCTTGAAGAAATGTGGATATAATAAACTTATTTGTGGATGACCAGAAAGAACGATATGAAAGCTCTACTTAGAATCTATTTGATACAAGAAATAATTTTGGGAACCTTATGACTGAGTGTCCAGATTGATAACTGGTTTTAAGAAAACACAAATTTTATATAGGATTACAGGGGTTTAATATGCAAAGAGAGATAGAAGGAAATTAGGCAAACTAGAAGGAAATTTCTAGGTATCTGACATCTTCAAGCAGAATATCATAATTGCCTGGCATCTGCATAATATATATCTTTTATACTATTTCTTCTGTTTTTCCTGCTATTGATTTTATTTATTTACTTATTTTAAATTTTAAAAAAATTATTTTATTTATTTATTTTTGGCTGCGTCAGGTCTCCGTTGCTGCGTGCGGGCTTTCTCTAGTTGCAGTGAATGGGGGCTACTCTTCGTGGCGGTGCGCGGGCTTCTCATTGTGGTGTCTTCTCTTGTTGCACAGCACAGGCTCCAGGCGCGTGGGCTTCAGTAGTTGTGGTGTGCAGGCTCAGTAGTTGTGGCTCACGGGCTCTAGAGCACAGGCTCAGTAGTTGTGGCGCATGGGCCCAGCTGCTCTGCGGCATGTGGGATCTTCCCGGACCAGGGCTTGAACCCGCATCCCCCGCACTGGCAGGCGGATTCTTAACCACTGCGCCACCAGGGAAGTCCCACCCTGCTATTGATTTTAGAATGCTATTGCTCTCTTCTCACTTCTGCTTTGTCTATAAATGTAGGTAACCCGGGTGTGATACTGTGATTTGTAGTCAGAAATATATATTGGTCTCTACCCCTGGCTCCTGCCACAGGGCTCCTGAAACCCTTGTAAATTCCTGGGTGATAGGAATATCTTTTGTTCTAATAAGCAACTCCGGCTGGGCTCCTTGTTGGGGACTGGTCACTGGAAAGACCAAGACGTGATTAGAAGCTTGGAATTTTCAGCCTGTTTCCCCATTCTCTTGAAAAGGAAATAAGGCTGAGAATGGAGTTAATGATGGATCATGCCTGCCTCCATAAAATCCCCAAAGTATGGGGGTTCAGAGAGCTTCCGGGTTGGTGACCATATGGGGGTGCCAGGAGAGGACATGGGAGCTCTGCGCCCCTCCCCACTTACCTTGCCCTGTGTATCTCTTCCATCTGGATATTCATCTGTATCCTTTATCATGTCCTTTGACATAAGTAGTAAACGTAAGTGAACTGTTTTCCTGCATTCTGAGAGCTGCTCTAGCAAATCAGGCAAACCTGAGGAGTGGGTCTTGTAGGACTGAATCCTTTACCTGTGGGACGTGATGCTACGTCCGGGTCGTGTCAGAATTGTTGAATTGTAGTACACCCAGCTGGCGTCACAGAGAATTGGTTATTGTGGGTAAAAACCCAAATATATTTGGTGACCAAAAAATGTTAGAAGTGTATTTTGTGTGAGTAGTAAAGGAAACTCACAGTAAAGAGAAAGTAGGGAAGACCTGGGTTTTTCCTTTATACCAGTGGAAACCGGAGTGTTTCCTTATACTGGGGTGAGCAAATGTGAAATGCCAAGGTGCAAAACTGCACTCGATCATACCACACAATGGTAGATCACACAGATGGTCACTCCCTCCCCCACTTTCCTCTCAGCCCTAGAAGACAGGCAATACAATAATTTCTCCTGCTGTTCTTTGTAGTAGATACATCTGTGGTTTTTCCTAAACCGGGGCAAACTACATTCCTTTGAGGCAACTGAGACAGCACATGGTTGTCCCTTATGTCGAATGAGATTTGTCCTTGTAGTTTATGGTGCGGTGGACATGATATTTCCAAGTGATGTTTTTATGTGTCCAAAATTGTGACTATTTTTTCTCTAATTCAATTCATCCTATTTCTATTTGAAGCCCCTGATCTTTCCAGTGGCACAAAACTGAAATGCAGTGAGCTCTGGGCAAGTGGTTTTTTAAGGTTCGAATGCACTTCATTAAGAAATTTCCTTCTTTCTTCTCAAGATGGCAGCCAAGTTCCAGGTTGACGTAGCACCACTGCCTGGTGGCACCGGGCTTCCAAGCTGTGGTCACGTGACCTGCGCTGGTATCTACTGAGGTCGACCGGGCTGCATGTCTTCAGCTGTGGTCACTCTTCCTCGTTGGCATCAGGCGAGGTGTCTGTGTGCCCACTGGTGCTCTGGGTCTCATCCGTACCACAGGAGAAGATATTTGGCTTTTCCCCAGGACGTGCAGTGGTGGCAGGGAGCAATTGCAAGTCTGCAAGACTGATTCAGGCCTACTGCGCTTTGTGCGGTGGTGACTCAGGCCTGATGGACCAGATTCCTTCTCTGCTCTCAAGACCTTGTCTCTCGGTTTTATGATACTCACTACACCTCACGGGGATTGGTTCTATCATGATAATCACTCTTGCAGGGTAATGGTAGCCTCATGTCTTACAGCCTCAAATCATGGTGGTATGGGCGTCGTGTAGGTTAAAAAGAAGTACAGGATGGGGTGAGTTTGTGTGGTGGAGTTTATAGGCATATCAATTAATGCTGAAAAAGTTCATCCTGCCGTAGGAGGTTTACCAAGTGAACTCGAGGAGGTCTCAGCTGCTGTAGGGGAAGGATCCTGTTACCAGGAACCAAAATAAATAGAATGGAATAAATGTGTGGATATAGGAGATGTCATGTAGAGGTACTTGAATTGGGACACTGGATAGGGAAGGTTCGGGTTTATATGGGCAGGAGAGGAGGGACTGAGCATTACTGCACAGGGATTGAAAACAGAGTAAATAGAAGATTGCAAAGCAAAACTGAGAGTGTGTGTTATTTCTAGGCATCACACACACACACATTTATTTTTTTGCTAGAGTAAATGGAATTTTTGCCCATTATATTTTCCAGCTGGTTACTGCTGGTATGCAGAGAAACTAAGTTTTTAATATGTACATAATATAAATGATAGCTTACTCAAGTCTCTTGTGTTTTAATCGTTTTTTTTCTCAAGCATGCTAAGTTTCTTCTCTACCTGAGCCTTTGCATGGCCTGATCCCTCTACCTGAAACATCTTTCTCGCAAGTCTTCAGATATCTAATTCCTTCTTGTAAATGACGGTGCCGTATAATGATCGAGACTGTACACTCTGAAATCAGACTCTGGATTCAAAGACCGCCTCCACCACTAAATAGCAGGGTTGTGTAGCCTCTCTATGCTTCAGTTTTGCCGTCTATGAAATGGAGACAATACACTTATCTCCTACAGCTGTGAGAATTAAATGAGTCAATCCGTAGTATGCGACACATAATAACTAGTAGTCATTACGGTCATTCATGAGTTAGTTATTTGTTCACTCTTTGTCTTATTTACTGTGTAATTTAAGTAGTCAAAGAGTATTTATATCTCTATGAGTTATTCTTTCTTTTTTTTTTTTTTTGCAGTGTGGAAGTTAACTAAAAACTCACTATTGCCAATGCCCACCACATTGATTATATAGATGTTGGTGTCCACAGTACTCACACAGTTTCATTATTTTGAGAGTGAAAAGACATACTAAAGCAAGTTAATGATATTATCACAAAGCGCTACAGCAGCATGGCTCTGATTATACCTGAACACGGGTTCTACAGTTTTCTTTGGGATCGAATGTCAACATTAATATGCTGTTACCTTAAGCTTTATTTTTATTCTCAGAGGCAACGTTCCTTAACAAAAGACACATTGTATAGGTTATTGTAAGCTTCATTACACTGGACCCTGACTGCTCTTTATAATTTGGATCAACATTTATTGACCATCATGATCCAATTGACTCATTTGGATTCAGTCAATACGATCAAACTGCTATTAATCTCAATGGAATAAATTTATACTCAGACCTTAATGACTTATTAGATTGAAAGCTTTATGAAGCAATTCAAGGCGATATCTCATTAGCTCCATTAGTTCTATCATTCATTTGACTTGGAGGTTCTGGCCTTGGGTGAGTAGAAGCTAGAAGCAGAGTTTAAGCAAAGTTTTATAATTAAATTGAATTTGAAGGTGTTCTAGCGGGACTTTCCTGGTGGTGCAGTGGTTAAGAATCCGCCTGCCATTGCAGGGGACACGGGTTCGAGCCCTGGTCCTGGAAGATCCCACATGCCGTGGAGCAACTAAACTAAGCCCGTGCGCCACAACTACTGAGTCTGTGCTCTAGAGCCCGTGAGCCACAACTACTGAGCCCACGTGCCACAACTACTGAAGTGCACGCGCCTAGAGCCTGTGCTCCGCCACAAGAGAAGCCACCGCAATGAGAAACCCAAGCACCACAACGAAGAGTAACCCCCGCTCGCCACAACTAGAGAAAGCTCCACGTGCAGCAATGAAGACCCAACGCAGCCAAACCTAAAAAAAAAAAAAAAAAAAAAAAGTTCTAGCAGAGCTTTTGACATCAAGCATTGCAAGCCACAGAACGGATAAGGATTTAGAGGCCAGCATTTCAAAATGGTAAGTCTTCTGAAGTGGTTCAGAATGAGCCTCCCCAAGATGTGCCACCTTGGCCTGTGGATTATTTTGAACTAAAGGCAGTGGAGACCCTGGGGGCTCAAGAGAAACCGCTGCTCCTCCCTTAGCTAACTGGAAGAATTTAAACTGGGGGTCTTGCCCAGAATGAGAATTACTACCAGAGATCAGTTTTACCTGAGTTATCCATCTATATGGATAATTACCAAACATCTACTCTTGTTCTTCTTGTCCTGTGAACTGCCCTCCTCCCCTTTGAAGCCCCAGACACCTTTCTCATTCCTTAGCTCAGGATGGCATATATACCTCACTTTACCTTTCTGTACTGGAACCTCTCGTGTATGTGGGGTTCCTATACGTACAACATTTATCACTTTGTTTTTCTCCTGTTAATCTGTCTCATGTCGATTTGATTATTAGACCAGCAGAAGGACCTTTGAAGGGTAGAGGAAAATTCTTTCTCCCCAATACTTTCAACACATACATTTTCGAGACCTGACAGACTAAAGGCATTTGTGTACAATTACATTATTGTGCCTTTTTGTGTACTCCCAATACTTTTTTTTTTTTTTTTTTTGGTAATATGCGGGCATCTCCCGTTGCGGAGCACAGGCTCCGGACGCGCAGGCTCAGCGGCCATGGCTCACGGGCCCAGCCGCTCTGCGGCATGTGGAATCTTCCCGGACCGGGGCACGAACCCGTGTCCCTTGCATTGGCAGGCAGACTCTCAACCACTGTGCCACCAGGGAAGCCCTACTCCCAATACTTTTTAATCATAATATTTAATTTAATTCGTCCTGAATCCACGTCCTTTATGCATTGTTTATGATTGTGAATATACATTGTGCTTAGCAGGGCTTTGTGATTTGAATAGTTGCATGCATTCAGTATTAATAAAGAGCTGGTCTTTATTAGGATTCTCCACCTTTGCATCGTAGAACACTGCTTTGTGTACAGTATTTGTCAATATACTAAAAGAAAAAATATTGCAGGAAAATTGAGAGGCTTCACTGTAATTTTTTTTATTGTTTTACATGATATGAAATAAAATGCAGACTTATTTCACTATTTTTGATTGGGGGTAGGTGCTTGGGGGAAGGATGTGACATTTAACAGGTAGTGTTACTTTCAAAGTGTTTTTGGATTTAGGAAAGAAAGCTCATTATAGCAGGATCAAATTAGAAATGTAGGGACTTCCCCGGGCGGTCCAGTGGTTAAGACTGCGTGCTTCCAATGCAGGGGGTGCGGATTCGATCCCTGGTTGGGAAACTAAGATCCTACATGCCACGCGGCACAGCCAAAAATTTTAAAAAGTATAAAATAAAATTAGAAATGTAAATAAAGCCACCATGTGAGCGTTAGAATAATTTCATAATGTTCTGCCTTCCACTACCAGTGGTTCTCGACCAGGGGTGATTTTCCTTACCCAAGGGACACTTGACAATGTCTGGAGACATTTTTGGTTGGCACAACTGCTTGGGGGTAGAGGGGTGGGGTGTTACTAGAATCTGACGGGTAATGGCCAGAGATACTGCTAAAAGCATCCTCCAATGCACAGGACAGCACCCACAACACAGTTACCTGCTCCAAATTTCAACAGTGCCAGGTGAGAAACCCTACTTTGGAGGAAGCACCACCTTTTTCTTCAGCTCTGGTCATTCACAAGGTGCATACAAGATTCATTTTCCCAGCTACCTCACATTATGCACCCCTGTTTTTAAATTCCAATTTGTCTGTGTCAGATGCACAGCAGTCAGTCTGCTTCTCTGTATGAGGGAAATTGTTTTCTGCTAACTGATAACCTCATCTTAGCAGTTTCTTTTCCAGCACATCAAAGCTCACAGTCAGACTTGCAGCAGCTAGTGCACTTTTGAGTGGCTTTATGACACATAAAGACCCTCTTTGGCATTCATACTGTGCTGCTCTATTGTTTACAAGCTAGTGGTAAATTATTTATGGATATTGCTGGAGATAGGACTGACTCGGTCTCTCCTTTTTAACCCCAAAGCTGTTTTTTATCTGGTGGCGAGATTTATGTGAAAGCTATCTTGGGGGGTTATGTTCTCTTTGCATTTATGTGACAGATTTTATAGTACCAATCCCATTGACTTTTTATTACTTTAAACTTGTTCTGGAAATTATTATTAACTACGTCATGAACTCAACAGATAGTATTTTTTTCCCTTAGAATTCCCACTTTAATGTCATTTCAGGAAGGCTCTTCCTGAGTCAGTATAGAGAAAAACTGAGAAAAATCTCCTTTTGGATCCAGTGCAAAGCAAAAGATCTTTAGGTTGCTCTGGAGCATGGATCTCTTAAAGGATTTAGTTCGTCTGAGAGTAGGTGTTTGTTTTATATTCAGTTGATCACCAAAGTAATAATTGTAGGGTGGGCAGTTACTTCTGCCAGAATCAATGTTCTTCAGTTTTGGGTTTTTTTTTAAACACACAGAATATTATTTTTTAATGAGTTTCCACTGACATTTTCAACCACTGCCTCTGATTTTGTTCTTCATCACCCTTCCCCTCAAGTGGTAACATCTTGTTCTTAAATTTGCCAGGCATTTAGGAGATAGACTAATTTCTAAAATATAATAATACAGAAAGTATATGTAGAAGTCAATGGTAATCAAAATATGCAACTTAACCCAGAAACTCGTAGCTCTCCCTAGTAGGTCTTTGCTTTTTATTGTGGCTGATAAATTATCAATTGAAAATTCAAAGAATGACTTACTCATGAATTAACAAGGGATAAACTATTGGATGTCGACAAGAATGTCCTTCTTATTGGATTTCATTGATAGACTGAAAGTTCATGCCAGTAGTTTAGGCTCTAAGGAAACTCAGAAACCAGGTTAGAAATAAAGGACAAAAGTTGAAGTCTACTTGGAATCAAGTCATTAGTCCTTGGGTATTTCCTCTGCCTTTCTAGGTTCTTCTGGCTGGTTTAAGAATTAAATTGACATGACATGGATTAATAGAAGAGAATCAAACAAAAGTTTAGTAACATGTACACATGCAAGAGACCCAGGAAAACTGAGTAACTCCCGGAAATGGTTGAAGCCCTCACCTTAAATACCATCCTCAGCTAAAGACAAAAGAGGATGTTGAGGGTGGGGAATGTCAGTTATGGGAGGTTCGCAGGAAAAGCATGGTAAACAAGGGTATGGTTGTAATGCAGATTTAAGTCTTGGCCTTCTCCAAAGGTAACAGTTTCTAGAGATTTGGCCATCCTCCACTTCCTGGTACAGAGAGGAAGACACCCTTACAAACGGAGATTTTCCTTAACAAATGTAAATTTCTCTTACAAAAGTGTAACTCTTACTTGGTTTTCAGAATTTTCCCTTGTCTTCTGTTCCTTGGAAAGTAAGCAGCTTAAAATACAGTAATTAATATGCCAAAGAGACATATTTTAGGGTGGCAAATCTGCTCTACTACAGTATGCTAAAGATATTGGCAACAAGGAATAAAAGAATTAAAGAAAAGGTAAACATAGTAATATTATATTTAAATGATTTCTTTGTTTTGTACAGGCATCATATTAGAGCCTGGAGATTTCCTAGTTTAGAGGTTTAGTTAAAAATACAATATGATTCTCTGGATTTCTGCTATAGAGAGGTTTAGGGGGTCATCTGGCCTATTGGATCCCCCAAGAATCTTGGTCCTTGCATGCAACTAGATTTTATAGGATGAACTCTTTCCTTGATGAGGAAGTAAAATTTGTAGGTAAGGACTTAAAAAAAATTACAGTCTCATGAAAATAGCATTTCTAAAGTATAAATCAGCCAATATATAGGGCTGGTTTATATGTGATTATAGGACTGTAGATCTGGGTCCTTCAATAAAAAAGAAAACAAAGCAAAGCAGATAAAATGGGGGGGAAAAGCCTACCAATACAACAATAACAATAACAAAAACTCAAGTTTAATATTTTTAATATATTGAACAACATTGGGATGACCATACATCCTGGTTTATGACTGTTGATTATTTTTAGTGCTCCTTTTCACTATCAAAAATGTTCCTGTTTCCCGGCTGGCACAGTGGTTAAGAATCCGCCTGCCAATGCAGGGGACATGGGTTCGAGCCCTGGTCTGGGAAGATCCCACATGCCACGGAGCAACTAAGCCCATGTGCCACAACTACCGAGCCTGTGCTCTAAAGCCCATGAGCCACAACTACTGAGCCCACGAGCCACAACTACTGAGCCCACGTGCCACAACTACTGAAGCCCACATGCTTAGAGCCTGTGCTCCTCGACAAGAGAAGCCACCGCAATGAGAAGCCTGTGCACCGCAAGGAAGAGCAGCCCCTGCTCGCTGCAACTAGAGAGAGCCCGCGTGCAGCAACGAAGACACAATGCAGCCAAAAATAAATAAATAAATGAAAATTTATTAAAAAAAAAAAATGTTCCTGTTTGGATGAGAAAGTATGTGGTTACCCAAAGAAACATGGATGAGCTCTATGTTTGAGATTACTAAGTTGATTTCCTGCTCTTAAGGTAATTCAGTTCACCACAACAGTCCTTTTATCTGTCTGTCACAAAGATAAACCATCCTTGATTTTTTTTTTTTTATCCTTGATGTTTTAAATGACATTTAAGACCATTTTTTACAATCTTGTTGTATATAAATGATTTTAATTATTTGAATGGGTTCTATTAAATATAAGGTTGTAATTTAGTTTTTGATAGATCATTACTTCTTTTGTCTTTGCAAGGATTTTTACAGTTTTACTATGCTGTAAAAATAGTAACTAACAAATTGTTGCTCAGTTGATTTTGAGAAATTGGTCTTTTAAAGAGCTTGTGTAGGAAAATTATATTTAAGATTCCTGACAGTACCTGTTACTGAGTCCACAGTTGTATTTGAATCAGTGGTTTTTCATTTATTTTGAGTCTTGAAGGGGAGCAGAATTTTCCACCCCAAAATATGTTTCCATGGCATAAGGATTATTTTAAGCTAGTTATTTTTAAGAAACAGCAGACATAAGAAAGGCTCTGAAAACTGCGAAGTTACCCTTTTGTAAGAGACATTTACATGTATAAGGGAAATCTCCTTGTGTAAGGACATCTCCCTCACTGTACCAGGAAGACAAGGATGACTCTAAATCTCTAGGAACTCTTATTAATGGAGAAGGCAGAGACTTAAATCTGCATCACAACCTTACCCTTGTTTACTGTGCTTTGCCTGAAAACCTCCCATAACTGGCCTTCCCCACCCCCAGCATCTTTTGTCTTTAGCTGGAGATGGTATTTAAGGTGGTGGCTTGGGCCACTGTGAGGAGTTACTCAGTTTTCCTGGATAACTCCCATGTATACAGGAGGTATACATGTCATTAAACTTGTGTATGTTTTTCTCCAGTTAATCTGTCTTTTACTACAGGGGGCATTTCAGCCAAGAACCTAGAGGGGTAGAAGGAAGATGATTTTCCTCCTCCCCTGCAATCTCATTTATCAAACCCCTTGAGAATCTGATAAAAGCTAAGAATATTTTCCCAGAAAATGAAATAATATACACATAATATTTTCCAAAAGTTTTGTTGGGTTCAAGGACCCCCTGATGCCCTTCAAAGCATTTTAGTTTAGGAAACCCAATCCTAGACTATGAGAAATTGGAGGATAGGAATTGTGTTTTTTCCTTCCCTTTCTTTTTTTTTCATTCTTCTCTGAATCTCCAGTACTAGCAAATAGTTATACTCTATAAGTGTTCATTGAATGATGGTGTGAAAGAATTTTAATCTAAAATGGAACCAGGGGATATGAAATGGAGAATCTCACACATTTGCCCTCAAAAGAAAGAAACTTAAGAACTGAGAGATTGACTTTGTTACTGAATGGAAGTTTGTGTGCCCGATGCACAGTGAGGCCAAAGAAACCGAAGTGTCAGTGTTTGGAGCAGAGAAAGGTTTATTGCAGTGTCAAGCAAGGAGAACAAGTGGCTAGTGCTCAAAAAACCCAAACTTCCTGATGGTTTGGGGGGAGAAGTTTTCATAGGCAAAAGGGCATAGGGGTGAGGGCTGCCAAGGCCATGTGACTTTCTTCTGATTGGTTGGTGGTGTGGTAACAGGGCAGTGCTCCAGGAATCCTGTGCTCAGCCTGAAGTTACCATCGTCCACCTGGGTAGGGGCCTTTGTTCCTGCAGAAGGATTCAATGATTCTGTTACGTATATTTCTTCAGGAGGAACCAGGACCCTGCCCCAAGGCTACACTATTGTTTCTTGACTGCTCTTCTGTTTCTGCATTCCCTCCATTCCCTAATTAGAAACTGTTTGAATCTGCCCTTTGGAACTCAGGGAAGGTCTGGGAGGCTGAGTGAAGTCCATTTCCTACAAACAAGAAATGGGAGACGTGGAAAGTATTTGTACCCGGGAGGGCCCCACAGGGTCCTGTTCAGTTTCAGCTTCCATCAAATGCCTGATTTCTAGAAGACTGAGACTTATCTCCTATACAGTGAACATCTGCCGAGAATCTCTCCCCATCCTCAAGCCAGTGAACTCACTGCTTACACACTGGCTTGACTGCCCCCTCTTTGTGCTCCTTGCCTGTAAACACAATTCACCACAAACCCTCAATGGATTCGGCTGTAGCTTGCTACAGCATGCATTTCCTGAAATGCAATTTCTCTGCTATTCCCGAATAAATTCCAATTCTGGTCATTTGAGTTTGACTCACGTTTACCTCTTTATTAAGGTTGACAGTAGAATGAAAGGATGCTTTTTGGGATCTGAGTTAGATACTTCATAGGTTTCCACTTTTCTTTCATCTTTCTTCCTGCGTTTTCTCCTTTTTTCCCCATTTTCGTTTGTTGGGAAATATTTCCCATTCTGTAAACTTTGCAGCAGATCATATAGCAGAAGTGCTAGCTCCACCATTTACAAGCTCTGTGTCCTGGGGTCATTTACTTAAGTCTCTTTGAGCCTCACTTTCCTCATGTGTAATACAATATGTACTTCATGGAGTGATTGGAGTCCCTTTAGCTCTATAGAATGATTACCTGTAAACCTTCTCAACTACCCGCCCACAGAAAGTGAATTTTCTCAACAAACCATTTTTGTGCTGATGAAAGTGAGTTATTCTTATTTGTTATTATTATGTAGAGATACATAGACTTGGCAAAGAGCTGCTCATTTATCTCAAATCCACTCGTGTGTCCTGATAGGCAGGCCTGGTGCACTTTAAGAAAAGTTATACTATCTCTGATCCTATTCGAAACCAATGTATTTTTCCAATTGACCATGTTATATTGTCCAAAATTCCCATAGTTCCCAATAATTCCCACTTCCTTTTTTGGGGTAGAAGTTAACTTTTTGAGCCAGTTACTAAACAGAGGCCCAGGGAATAGACAAAAGACAGTTTTTAACAATGATGAGGGGGTCAGATGGGGTCCAGAGCATGTGTGGTACACCTTGGGGCAAATAACACAGTGAGCATAGGGAAAACACTGGGCAGAGGATAGCAGGAAGCTATAGAATTTGAGAGGCATACAATTGTTGGATTATCTATAGAAAGAGATCAAAGACAAATCTTCCCCAAATCAGCATGGTACTTCCTGGCCTATTAGCCTCTTTTCCCATTTTTAAAGGTTATGAGTCTCATATTGGGTATATTAGTTGAATAAGACCCTTGCAGGTAGCAGACAGAGAAATAAACTACGTTACTAATGTGACTTCGCTTTAACTGAGACATCCTAATAGTAATTTCTGAGTTGAGCGCAAAAGTCTGTACAGTGCACTCGGAACAATGAGGATAGTGGATCAAAGAGAGCCGACATCATTTTTCACCTTTGAGCCTTAGTTTTCTCATTTCTCAAATGCAAATAAGCTACTTTGAAGTGATTTCTGCATTACATGACACAGTTTCAGAAAGTGGCTTGTTCAGGGACTGGCACATAATAAGCACTAAATAATTACCTGAAATGTGCGATATATTGCCTTTAAAAAAATTAAAGTTTTACTATAATTCAAAAAGATACATGCACCCCTATGTTCATAGCAGCACTATTTACAATAGCCAAGACATGGAAACCACCTAAATGTCCATCGACAGATGACTGGATAAAGAAGATGTGGTACATATATACAATGGAGTACTACTCAGCCATAAAAAAGCACGAAATAATGCCATTTGCAGCAACATGGATGGACCTAGAGATTATGATACTAAGTGAAATAAGTCAGAAGGAGAAGACAAATATCACATGAGATCACCTATATGTGGAATCTAAAATATGACACAAATGAACGTACCTATGAAACGGAAACAGACTCAGAGACCTAGAGAACAGACTTGTGGTTGCCGAGGAGGGTTGGGGGACGGATGGATTGGGAGTTTGGGATTAGCAGATGCAAATTGTTACACATAGTATGGAAAACAACAGGGTCCTACTGTATAGCACAGGGAAGTATATTCAATATCCTGTGATAAACCATAATGGAAAAGAATATGAAAAAGGATGTATATATGTGTATAACTGAGTCACTTTGCTTTATAGCAGAAATTAACATACATCAACTATACTTCAATAAAATTAATTTTTTTAAATTATAAAGTTTTAAATTTTGACTAGGAGGCTTGGTTTTCTATGAATTCAGTTATTTCTATTTCTTTTTAACTTGTCTGTTTTATAGTAGTTCTCAACCTTGGCACATATCGTTGACGTTTTGGGCTCTTCAAAATGGTAGCTATCCATGGCCATTCTTCATCTGTACTGTTAAAAGTTTCCCTGATGATTCTAATTATGTTCTTGTAAATTAATCTAGGTTTCTTGCATATTTTAATCTGTACTTCCTCTCTTTGGTTTCCTAATCTCCAAATAGCCAAATGGAAATGAGAGTGGAACTAACAATTCAAGGTAACTTCACTACTACCTCTATCTGCTATTACAGTGTGACATGCATTCTCATCTCCTGTTTCATTTGTTGGTGCTCTTCCAACTTCAGACTCCACAGGTAGTGATGAAATCACTTCATCATGCTTTTCTGCTTTTACTGATGACGTTGAGCTATGAGAGGCGTTCATATTCGGATGTGACTAAGTTTCTGCAGAATATGTAGATATCTTGAATTTAATAGAAAGATTTCATATATGCTTGCTCATGCAAATTCTTTCTCTGATAAACTAAACGTCAAGAGGATACTCTTCAAAGGAGATTCAAGGGATGATCTTTTTTGTTTTTAGAAGGCTGTGGTTGAGCTTAGGTTATTTGAAGATGAGGTTCCTGTGCTCAGGATGTTGCTTTTTCCTTTATTTTTTTAATTTTAATTTTTTCTTTTTACCTTTTGACCTCTTTATTTTTTTTTTTGACCTCTTTATTTTTAAGGTGGCTAAAATATCATAAACAGGTAGACTCAGTTAAAAAAACCCACCATTAGTCTTCAATATAAAAACTAGAAAAATATTGTTTTATGTATGGAATGACTCTGACTTAGTGAAACCAGTTGAAAAAAGCATTAAGCGTAAGTCAAAAGATTTTAAATGAATCTTTTGGAAACTTAAGATGTTTTTATTATTTTCCTTTGCCCTACTTGGGCAAGATTATACTTAATTTATTGTTTTTTTGTCTTGTTTATTATTATTAATGTGGTAAATATACAAGTAAATAAGTTTATTATAATCATTTTAAAAGTGTAATTTTTAAACCTTTTTATTGTAGAATTTTTCAAACTTACACAAAAGTAGAGAGAATAATATGATAAAATCCAATGTGAATCCAGGGTATTTTAAATTTCAGATATTGTGTCATTTCACCCTTGAATTCCTCAGCATTTATAGTTACTGCCATTTCTCCCTCGAATACCCTCAGTATTACATTTCTGTTATAGTTATTGGTTGCTGTATAACAAACTACCCCAATACTGGATGATTCCATCTGGGTTCAGCACTGTGGCTTGTCTCTGCTCTATGTCACGTCATTTGGGCTTACTCCTTCCTTTTCAGTTGGGTATCAGCTAAATTTGGGCTTTGGAATCCAAATGGCCTCACTTATATGTCTGGTATTTGGTAATGGCTGTACGCTAGAGCACCTTGACTTTTGTTCACATGGCCTGTCACCTTCCAGTAAGCTAAACCTGGCTTTTTCATTGCAAAGTTGTCTCAGGATTCCAAGAGAGAGAAAACAGATGTCATAAGTTCTAGCCTTGGAATTCGCACACTACCATTTCCTGTTGGATTCTACTGGTCACAGAAATTCCCAGGGCCAGCCTAGAGTCAAGGGGAGGGAAATAGATTCTACCTCTAGATGGGAGGAGGGGCAAAGTCATGATGCACAGAGGCATGTGAGGAATGAGAAGAATAGTTGTTGCCATTTTAAAAATAGAGTTTATTCTTTAGAGCAGTTTTAAGTTCACAGCAGTGTTGAGCAAAAAGTACAGAGTTCCCATATACTCCCTGCCCCTACACATGCACAACCTCCCCCATTATCAACATGTCCCACCAAAGTGGTACATTGTTGACATTGATGAACCTACGTTCACACATCATTATTATCTGGAGTCCATAGTTTCCATTAGGGTTCACCTGGGTGCTCTACATTCTATGGGTTTGGACAAATGTATAATGACATGTATCTGCCATTATAGTATCATACAGAGAAGTTTCACTGCCCTAAAAATCCTCTGCACTCTCCCTATTCATTCCCTCCCTCCAACCTCTGGCAACCCCTGAGTTTTTACCATCTCCATCGTTTTGCCTTTCCTGGAATGTCATATACTTGAAATCCTATAGTATATAGCCTTTGCAGATTGGCTTCTTCACAGAGTAATATGCATTTGGGGTTTCTCCATATCTTTTCATGGCTTGATAGCTCATTTCTTTTTTAGTGCTGAATAATATCCATTGTCTGGATGTATCACAGTTGATCCATTCACCAACTGAAGGACATCTTGGTTGCTTCTGAGTTTTAGCAGTTATGAACAAAGCTGCTCTGAATATCTTTGTACAAGTTTTGTGTGGACATAAGTTTTCAACTCCTTTCAGTAAATACCAAGGAGCACAATTGATGGCTTATAGGATAAGACTATGCTTAGTTTTGTAAAAATCTGCCAAGCTGGTTCTAATGTGGCTATACCATTTGGTATTCCCACTAGAAAAGGTGAGTTTCTCTTGCTGTACATCTAACTGATCTTTTTGTTTTAAATATCACCATTCTAGTAAAAGAGTTAACGGAGTTAACAATATTTTCTTTTTAAAATTAATTTATTTTAATTTTTTTTATAGTACGTCCTTGTTGGTTATCTATTTTAAATATAGCAGTGTGTACATGTCAATCCCAAACTCCCAATCTATCCCTCTCCACCCCCCACCCTTCCCCCCTGGTAACTGTAAGTTCAGTCTCTACCTCTGTGAGTCTGTTTCTCTTTTGTAAATAAGTTCATTTGTATCATTTTTTTTTTAGATTCTGCATACAAGTCATGTCATATAATATTTCTCTTTCTCTGTCTGACTTACTTCACTTAATATGATAATCTCCAGGTCCATCCATGTTGCTACAAATGGCACTATTTCATTCTTTTTAATGGCTGAGTAATATTCCATTATATATATGTACCACATCTTCTTTATCCATTCGTCTGTTGATGGACATTTAGGTTGCTTCCATGTCTTGACTGTTGTAAACAACACTGCAATGAACATTGGGGTACATGTATCCTTTTGAACCATGTTTTTCTCCAGATATATGCCCAGGAGGATTACCTCTATTTTTAGTTTTTTAAGGAACCTCCATACTGTTCTCCATAGTGGCTGTATCAATGTACATTCCCACCAGCAGTGCAAGAGGGTTCCCTTTTCTCCACACCCTCTCCAGCATTTATTGTTTGTAGATTTTTTTGATGATGATGGCCATTCTGACAGGTGTGAGGTGATATCTCCTCGTAGTTTTGGTTTGCATAAAATTTATTTTTAAATGTTCTTATTTTTAATTTACATAGAGTAATTTTGTGTTTTTGTGCATATACACTTCTGTGAGTTTCGGCAAATGCACAGGGTTCTCTAACACCCACCACCATTAGAATAGAGAACAGTTTCCTCACCACCAAAAATTCTCTTGTGCTGCCCACTTGTAATCAAACCCTCCTTGTACTCCTAACCAATAGAAACTACTGATTTGTTATCAGTCTTGGTAATTTTGCCTTTTCTGGAATGTCATTTA
The DNA here is from genome assembly GCF_937001465.1 of Orcinus orca. Lineage (NCBI taxonomy): Eukaryota > Metazoa > Chordata > Mammalia > Artiodactyla > Delphinidae > Orcinus > Orcinus orca. Next base: position 22,380,584 of record NC_064580.1, read on the forward strand.
AGTGGGATTATACTGAATGTAATCTTTTGAATCTGTTCTGTTTTTCACTTAGCATAGCACATTTGAGATTCATCCATGTTGTGTGTATCGATAGCTTGTTGTTTTTTGTTTTTTCTGAGTAGGATTCCATTGTAAGGATGTATGGATGTAACCAGAGTTTTTTTTTTTTCCCATTCATAAGTTGAATGACATTCGGGTTTTTCTAGTGTCAGGGGATTATAAATAATGATGCAAAAATACTTATATACAGGTTTTTGTGTGAATATACATTTTAATTTCTCTAGGGTAGATATCTAGGGGTTTAGTCATATGGTAGGTATATGTTTAAAGTTTAAAAATTGGCAGACTGTTTTCCAGTGTGGCTGTACCATTGTTCACTTACACAGTGTATGAGAGATCTAGGTGTTCCTCATTCTCACCAGCACTTTGTATTGTCAGGCTTTGTTTTTTTATTTTAGCCATTGTAATAGGTGTATAGTGGTTTGTTATTGTGATTTAAGTTTGTGTTTTCCTAATGACTTAATGGTCTTGAGCAACTTTTCTCATGCTTATTTGCATTCCATATACCTTCTTTGATGAAAATATGTGGAAAACATATAACTGGCAGACTTTTAGACCATTTTTTTGTATTGCGTTGCTTTCTTATTGTTAAGTTTTGAGAATCCTTTATATATTCTACCTACAGATCCTTTGCTGAATAAGTGATATGCTAATATATTCTCCCAGTCTATAGCCTATCTTTTTATTCTTTTAATAATGTCTTTTTAAGAGCAAAAGTTTTTAATTTTGATAAAGTCATCTTTATCTTTTTTACCTTTTATGGATCAGAACTCTTTGCTTAACCCAGGATCATGAAGATTCTCTCCTAAAAGTTTTATACTTTAAAATTTTACATTTCTGCCTATGATCCATTTTGAGTTAATTTTGTGCAAAGTTTGGGATACAGGTTGAAGTTCTCTTCCTTTCTCTTTCGTGTGTGTGTGTGTGTGTGTGTGTGTGTGTGTGTGTGTGTGTGTGTATGTGTATGTGTATCCAGCTGTCCAGCAACATTTCTTTAAAAGATTATGATTTTTCCTTTGACTTTGAAACTTATCAATTGACTATATATGTGTGGGTCTATTTCTGTGTTCTCTAATTTGTTCAATTGATCTATATGTTTCTCTTGATTATGATAAGTTTACGGTAAGTCTTAAAATCAGGTAGTGTGCATCTTCCAACTTTGTTCTTTTTTTTAAATTTTATTTATTTATTTATGTATTTTTGGCTGTGTTGGGTCTTCATTGCTGTGTGAGGGTTTTCTCTAATTGCAGCGAGCAGGGGCTACTCTTCGTTACGGTGCGCGAGCTTCTCAATGCGGTGGCTTCTCTTGTTGTGGAGCACGGGCTCTACGCGTACGGGCTTCAGTAGTTGTGGCACTGAAGTGAGTGCTTAGTTGCTCCTCGGCATGTGGGATCTTCCTGGACCAGGGCTCAAACCCATGTCCCCTGCATTGGCAGGTGGATTCTTAACCCCTGTGCCACCAGGGAAGCCCCCAACTTTGTTCTTTTAATAGTAATTTCTTAATATTATTTAATATCCATTCCATTTTCAGTTTTTTTCTAATTGCCTCAAAATTATCTTTGTCCAGTTGTTTTGTTTGAATCAGGATCCACTGTCACAGAATGAAATCGGTTGCGTCTCTTAAGTCCCTTAAGAAACGTTTTCATGCTACAAAATTATTACACGTTTCATGTGATAAGAAAACATGGCAGGGACTTCCCTGGTGGTGCAGTGGTTAGGAATCTGCCTGACAACACAGGGGACACTGGTTCGATCCCTGGTCTGGGAAGATCCCACATGCTGTGGAGCAGCTAAGCCCATGCGCCACAACTACTGAGCCTGTGCTCTAGAGCTTGCGAGATACCACTACTGAGCCCATGCGCCGCAACTACTGAAGCCCGTGTGCCTAGAGCCTGTGCTCCGCAACAAGAGAAGCCACTGCAGTGAGAAGCCCGTGCACGACCAACAAAGAGTAGCTCCCTTTTGCTGCACGCAGCAACAAAGACCCAAAGCAGCCAAAATATAAATAAATTAATTTAAAAAAAGAATGAAAGAAACCGTGACATTTATCCAGTAGCATGTCCCACATACTGGTTTTGGCTCATTTGTTTTTCCTTATTATGTCATTCAAATTGTTCTATTATTCCTCATACATCTTTTGAACAGGTAATGAGATTTTCATTTCATTTGAGTTTAAACTTTGGGTAGGTGACTTCACAGGGTACTTTCTAAGCTGTACATCAAGGACCTAATGTCTGGTGTCCTATTTTAAGTGCTGCTCTGCTTGATCAGTAGGTTCAGGTGTTATCAGCTTTAGCCAACCATTATAAAGTTCCCTATCAGCCTCTTAGCTAATGGATATAGTGGCCATTCATGCTATTTCACTAGATGTATTGTTTTATTAATGGTTGCACAATGGTGATATTCTGATTTTAGAATTTATTTTGCATTTATTAGATGGAAGGTTTATATACAGAAGGACTTTACTCATCAATTCTTGGGTTATCCTAAAATATACTTAGCACTGGAGAGGCAGGACAAATGTTTCTTTTCTTGATTTATCAAGTTTCAGAGAGATGAGTTAGTGCCCTGGAAACTTCTAATTGTGACAAATGATTTTTTTAAAATATATTTTTAAATACATTTATTTATTTTTGGCAGGGTTGGGTCTTTGTTGCAGTGAGGGGGGGCTTTTTTTTTTTGGGTACGTGGGCTTCTCAATGCGGTGGCTTCTCTTGTTTCGGAGCTCAGGCTCTAGGTACGCGGGCTTCAGTAGTTGTGGCATGTGGGCTCAGTAGCTGTGGCTCGTGGGCTCTAGAGCCCAGGGTCAGTAGTTGTGGTACACGGGCTTCGTTGCTCTGCGGCATGTGGGATCTTCCTGGGCCAGGGCTCAAACCCGTGTCCCCTGCATTGGCAGGTGGATTCTTAACCACTGCACCAGCAGGGAAGTCTGACAAATGATTATCTTTAGTATCATTATGAACTTATGGATTTGTATACACTTGACATATTTAAATCCGTTGAAGTCATTATTCTTTTTGATGTTCAGATTATCTCATGTTAGTCTACTGGAAGCTTCTTCATCTTGACATTAACCCATTAGTTTTTTTTGTTTTAATTTTTTTTTTTTTTTGGCCACGTTGTGACCTGTGGGATCTTAGTTCCCCCACTAGGGATCGAACCCGTGCCTTCTGCAGTGGAAGCACAGAGTTTTAACCATTGGCCCTTCAGGGAACTCCCTTAACCCATTAGTTTTTAACAGCTTTCTTGCTTTCTGGCACAGTAGTGTCCTAAGCTAATCTTGTACATTTCCTGTTCCACTCTTTAATTCAGCCATTTCTCCAAGAAATCCTTGGAACCTTTAATTGAAGATACAATTTAGAGACTATATTTTGGGAACTATGGTAAAATAGATAAATTTTGAGTGTTGGCTGTCTGGTGGTTTTTAGGCTTTTTATTGTAAAATACCATAAAAATCCTTAAAGAAAGTTTGTAGTCATAATGTCCTCATTATCTGTTGTTAAGACTCAATTGAAAGGACTGTCCCTGGGGTAGGAATTTACCAGCCCCAAGTCCTAAAATGGCTGCCCTGAATTCCTGTAACCATTTATTAGTCTATCTGTGGCTGGAAAGGGTTGGAGCATTCTGAGGGGACAAATTCAGTAAGAGATTTCTTTGAGGCCATAATTCACTGCAATGTAAATACAAATGTCCCTGCCAATAGGGCTGCACGTGTCCTTACCTTATAAGGAATGGCCACTTCTAACTGTATATCAAGGTTTAGTTTATATCGGGTCACAAACTTTCCCTTCAACAGTGCCATACTTACTGTCATATTTGCTCAGTGGAAATTTGGAGAAAAAGACATGCTCCCGGATTAAATCTGCTGTGAGTATACAAATTTTTATTAAGCTAGACAACAGTATGAATGCAAAGACTTTAAAGTGACAATTTTTGTATGGAACTAGCTATACATTTCGATTTCATTACCTTGAATGCAGTTATGCAGTACTTTGAAAAATGTGTTTATTCTCCTATTTGCATTTGGAAATGACCTTTCACTCAGTACTGATGCCAGCTGCAGTGCAGAAAGCACTGTATAACTTAGCGGTCCTGTGACAGTATTCAGGCAGGTGCTGTATGTTGCTCATTTCCAAGAAATGAGAAAGGTTAAAGATTGCTGCATTCTGTGATTTAAAATTCAAATGGGGAGCTTACTCTTGTTCTATGAACCACATCATTATCTATAATTGGTATGTCCTTTGCCTACCTGATTTTTTCTTGGTTTTTTTTAATCACTTGTGCAGAATACTAGAATAAAGAAAAAGTATATATGAGAAGTTTCCCCAGTATTAGACTCCCTTCATCTATATCTACATCTGTACCTATGTCTACATCTGTACCTATATCTACATCTGTATCTATATCTAGCTAGCTAGATGACTAAGAATTTGGTGAGGTTTTCGTTACATTTCTTTTTTCATTATTTGCTAGCGCTTATCACTTATCAACCAGCATCCCAGAATACTAATAATTTCTTCTAAACTATTTATGGAAGCCATTCATAGAAAGTAACTATACGGGCATCTGAATGCTGACATATATAGGTACTTGATGTCAAACCAAACCTGTAATGTAAAAAATATTTGCCGGAATAAAGATATATATAGTACACCCTCCATCCAGTCCTCCATTGTGAACCTTGATCACTGGCCTGTGCCCCCTGTGACTTAACCAGGTTTTTATAATGATGGTGACATTAACCCAGTAGTTTTGTAGGAAGAACAGAGCATATCTGTTTATTATCCAGCATGGTGTCAGAGGCCTTTATAAATATTTTGGCTCTGTGTATATTTTAACTGAAATAAAATAAAGTGCAGTTAAGGCTTTAAAAACAGCTCCATTGACTCAGCCCTCATACCACATGACAATGCATTGTGTAGCACTGGGGTGCACCATTCCCCTTGTCTTTGCATTTTATTTATGAATTTTACATGAAATCATTACCAGTTCTGTATTCAGTATTTCTGCAGTGGCGGAAGCAGGGATCTAAACAGGCTGTTACATCTCAAAGACACATTCATTAGGCCTGAATTATGAGTTCAGCACATCCTGAAAATAGGAACTGCTCAGAACCTCCTCACAGCTGTCGTTTTGCTTCTCTCCTACAACTGCCATCACCCTGTACAAAATGACGACTCTATTCCACACCCACCAGATGTTTTTGCCCCCATTTTATGGTGTCAGCCTTGAATACAGAAATCTTGGGTTTTATCAAAACCAGAATAGGCTGCTTTTAAGGAAGATGAGGAAGGAAAACACAGGGTTGTTGACATTAATATAAAGGTTCTAGAAAAGTCTGTCTACTGGCTCAGTCACTCTTCAGAAGGTAGAAAAAGATAAGTATTTTATATTGTGAAAAGATTAAGAGGTCTGACTAACATTTTTGAAAAATGGTGGCTTATACCCATAAAATATTACGTGTTTTGGTCCTAAGTGGAAGGTAATAAATATCACCACCAATGTTCTTTGGAACCAGTCATTAAAATAATCTTTATTAATTTTTATTAATAGTAATATATTCATTGTAGCATCATGATACAGTTTTATGAGATTCTTATTCAAATACAAATACCTCTTGAAAGATATCAATTATCTACTTTATATTGTACAAACTTAATGTCTTTTGCATGGGAAATATTTATGCTGAAGGCAAAAAAAAGGGAATAAAGGAGTTCAGCGTTTCATAAAAATAAGTAAAGAATGGGCTTCCCTGGTGGCGCAGTTGAGAGTCCGCCTGCTGATGCAGGGGACACGGGTTCGTGCCCCGGTCCAGGAAGATCCCACATGCTGCGGAGTGGCTGGGCCCGTGAGCCATGGCCGCTGAGCCTGCGCATCCGGAGCCTGTGCTCCACAACGGGAGAGGCCACAACAGTGAGAGGCCCGCGTATCGCACCCCCCCCCAAAAAAAAGTAAAGAAGTAAAAGTAAAAAGGAACTTAGAATTAATATCTAGCCCTTATGTCTCCTTGTCCATCCATGTTCATTCATGTTAATATAATTAACAGTTAGTGTTTATTATTTGTGAGACACTCTGGTAGTCGGAGATAATTACATCACAATGTGATGAGAGCTGGAATATAGGAATGAAAATGAGCATTTATCATGTCTGATGTGTTCCAAGCACTTTTTAAAAAAAATTTTTTATTGGAGTATAGTTGATTTACAATGTTGTGTTAGTTTCAGGTGTACAGCAAAGTGAATCAGTTATACATATATCCAGTTTTTTGGTTTTTTTAGATTTTTTCCCATATAAGCCATTACAGAATATCAAGTAGAGTTCCCTGTGCTATACAACTGGTTCTTATTAGTTATCTATTTTATATATAGTAGTGCCAAGCACTTTTTATGTATCCTATTGTATTTAATTTGTGGAAAAATTTATCTGAAGGAGAAATTTATATACTTTTGTTATAAAGGAAGATATTAGATTAATTGCCCTTTTCAATGTTGTGGAGCAAAAATGGGGCAGACCACATTCTCTTCCGATCTGTCTACTCTATGAGATGATGCTCCTTCTGTAACAGGGAAGAACAAAATCTGACTCCATGTTGGATCTGTTCCTTTTGCTTTACCTTTGCTCTCTGTTGCTTTTTGTTACTATAATCACTAAAAGGATGCTGTCTATAACTTTAAGCAAACATAATGACCTCCCTCAGGGAACCCTGCCCCTCTGCCTAAATGTTAAGCTAAAGTGCCTTTGTTCAGCTCACCGGGAGACACCCTGACCCTGCCCACCTGTGAACGGCTGCAAGAAAGAAGAAATTAACACATCCCCTTCTCAAGGCTGGCCAAACCAGGAGATGTTTTGCAAGACTTATGGCCATTTTACTTTATTTCCTCACCTCCTCCCCCTCTCTGTTCTAAAAAAGAAACTAGCATCCAGACCCCATATGATGGTATTCTAGGACATTAGTCCGCCATCTTCTCAGAGGCCCGGCTTTCCGAATAAAGTCACTATTCCTTGCCTCAACACTTCGTCTCCCGATTTATTGGTGTGTCGTGCGATGAGCAGAGCAAGCCTGGACTCGGTAACACTTCAGTTGAGCAATGTCATGAAGAATAAATAAGAGTTTGCCAATAAGTACACATAGAAGGAAGGACGTTCCAGGTCAAGACTCATGTAAAAGAAAAGCCATTGTTCTTCCTGGTAATTGCCAGGAGTTCGGGGAGGTTGAAGTGTAGGCTGCGTGAAGAGTAATAGGGAGATGGAGCCTGATGCACTAGCTCACAACTTAGAAAGTGTTTCAATAAATATCAGTTTTATTGATGGATAAATCACAGGAATATAATTTTCAAGGTACAGTTGCATGAGTTTTGACAAATGTATACTCCTGTGTAACTATCAATGATCCAACCAATGATCAAAAATATAGAACATTTCTATTACCTGAGAAAGTTCGTTTGTACCTCTTTGTAGTCAGTACCTCTACCCTCTCCCCAGACCCAGGCAACCAGTGCTTTGCTTTCTATTACTATATATTAGTTTTGCCTTTTCTAGAATTTCATACAAACATATCATGTGGTATGTATGCTTTTATATCTGGCTTACGTTGCTCAGCATAATGACCTTCAATCATGTTGTTGTATCAGTAGTTCATTGCTTTTTATTAGTGAGTAGGGTTCTACTGTATGGATGTACAACTGTTTATGTATTCAGTTGTTGAGAGATACCAGGGTTCTTTCCAGTTTTTGACCCTGATAAATAAAGCGTCTATTCATATTTGCATACCAATATTTGGATGGGCATACATTTACATTTCTCTTGGGTAAATCCCTGATTATGTTTGTGTGGTATCTTGTTTTCCATCCTTTTACTTTTAGTCAATCTATATATTTTAAGTGGGCTTCTTAAGGAAAGCACATAGTTGGTTCTTGCATTTTTTATCCGGTCTGACAATCTGTGCCTTTTAATTGGAAATTCAGGTCATTTTTATTTAATTTAATTACATATTCATCTAAGTTTAAATCTGCCATCTTGCTATTCATTTCTATTTCTCCCATCTGCAATTTGCCCTTTTCTACCAACTTTCCCCATTTTCTTGTAGATAAATTGAGCATGTTTTGGTTTTCCATGTTATTTCCACTATCTGTTTCTTAGCTATAACTCCTTGGTTTATTTTCTCAGAGGTTGCTCTAGGGCATATGGTATACATTTTAATTTATCAATTTATCAGTTTACCTTCATATAATATACCATTTCACAAATAATGTAAAACCATTACAATAGTATACTTTGATTCACCCTACTGTCCTTTGTGCTATCGCTGTCATACTTTTTATTCTATATATGTTTAAAACTTCACAATAAATACATTATTTCATTGTTTCTCAAATCTTTTTTCATTTTAAAAGTAGAGGGAAAAAACCCTTTTATACTTACCCATATATTTACCATTTCTAATAGTCTTCACTCCTTTGTGTAGCTCCAAGTTTGTATTAGTCAGAGCTCTCCAGAGACACAGAACCACAAGGATATATAAATATGAGAGGAGATTTATTATAGGAATTGGCTCATGCACTTATGGAGGCTGACAAGTCCCATGATCTGTCATCTGCTAGCTAGAGGCCCAGGAAAGCCTATGGTGTAATTCAGTCCGAGTCCAAAAGACTGAGAACCAGGACTGCCAGTGTCCCATGGCGGAAGATGGATGTCTCAGCTCTAGCAAAGAGAGGGAATTGACTCTTCCTCTGCCTTTTTATTCCTTCTAGGCCCTCAACAGATGGTATGCTGCCCATGTGCACGGGTGAAGGTGATTGTCTTTACTTAGTACTGATTCAATGCTAATCTCTTCTTCTTCTGGAATCACCCTCACAGACATACCCAGAAATATTTTACCAGCTATCTGAGCATCTGGTAAGCCTAGTCAAGTTGACACACAAAAATTAACCATCACAAAATTAATCTGTTATTTCGCTTCTGCCTTTAAAACTTAGATAACATTTTCCTATAGTACAGATCTGTTGGTGATCATTTCTCTCAGGTTTTGTGTGTCTGATGACAAATATTTATTTCACCTTAATTTTTGAACGGTATTTTCATAATACCTAGAATTCAACACTGACAATTTTTCTTTCCACATTTAAAAAATGTTTAACTTTCTTCTGCCTTGCATAATTTCAGATGAGAAGTCTATGATATTTTGTATCTTTGTTCCTTTGTTCCTCTAGCTGCTTTTTTGACTTTTTCAATGTTTTTCTGTCAACTTATAAAATGGTGTGATTTTCTTTGTGTTTTTCTTTGGGCTTGTTAAGTTTCTTGGACTGGTGGGTTTATAGTTTTCATCAACTGAAAAATTGTTGGCCATCATTAATTCAGATATTATTTTTGACTCACCAGTCCCCCATTCTTCCTGTGGCTATAATTACATATATGCTAGACACTGCTTGAAATTGTCCTACAGAGCAATGAGACTATGTTTATTTTTAGTCTTTTTCATTTTATGCTTCATTTTGAATAGTTTCTTTTTTTTTTTTTTTTTTTTGTGGTACGCGGGCCTCTCACTGTTGTGGCTTCTCCCGTTGCGGAGCACAGGCTCCGGACGCGCAGGCCCAGCGGCCATGGCTCACGGGCCCAGCCGCTCCGCGGCATGTGGGATCTTCCCGGACCAGGGCACGAACCCGTGTCCCCTGCATCGGCAGGCGGACTCTCAACCACTGCGCCACCAGGGAAGCCCAGTTTCTTTTTTTTTTAAAGATCTTTTTTAAATTAAATTTATTTTTAGTTTTGTCTGCGTTGGGTCTTCGTTGCTGCGTGCGGGCTTCCTGTAGTTGTGGCGAGTGGGGGCTACTCTTTGTTGCGGTGTGCAGGCATCTCATTGCGGTGGCTTCTCTTGTTGCAGAGCACGGGCTCTAGGCGTGCAGGCTTCAGTAGTTGTGGCATGCAGGCTTCAGTAGTTGTGGCATGCAGGCTTCAGTAGTTGTGGCACATTGGCTTAGTTGCTCCACAGCATGAGGGATCCTCCCGGACCAGGGCTTGAACTGTGTCCCCTACATTGGCAGGCAGATTCTTAATCACTGCGCCACCAGGGAAGCACCCATTTTGATAGTTTCTGATGCCAGTTATTCAAGTTTATTGATCTTTTATTCTTTATTATATCTTTTATTCTGCAGCATCTAATTTGCTGCTAATCTTCTCCAGTTAAATTTTCATTTCAGATACTGCATTATTTATCTTCTGAATTTCCATCTTGCTCATTATTTTATGTTCTATTTCTCTCTTCATTATGTTCGTATTTTCTTTAAAATTCTTGAGCATGTTTATAATACCTGGTTTTTTTGTTTGTTTTGTTTTTTACTTAGGTAGATGTTGGTACCATTAATGAGTAGGACAGGCTCCTACTCTTTTTTTTTTATGCTGGGGGTAGGAGTTTATTAATTAATTAATTTATTGTTGCTGTGTTGGGTCTTTGTTGCTGTGAGAGGGCTTCCTCTAGTTGTGGCAAGTGGGGGTCACTCTTCATCGCGGTGCGCGGGCCTCTCACTAGCGTGGCCTCTCTTGTTGCGGAGCATAGGCTCGAGATGTGCAGGCTCAGTAGTTGTGGCTCACGGGCCTAGTTGCTCCGTGGCATGTGGGATCCTCCCAGACCAGGGCTCAAACCCGTGTCCCCTGCATTAGCAGGCAGATTCTCAACCACTGTGCCACCAGGGAAGCCCTATAATACCTGTTTTAAAGTCACTGTCTATTAATTGTATCATCTCTGTTATTTCTAGGTCTGCTTATTTTGACTTATTTTTCTCATTGTTATATGTAACATTTTTCTGCTTCTTTATATATGTATTAATTGTTTTCTAAATTCCAGACATTTAAAATTGTATGTTAAGTGTTAGATTTGTTCTGGCAGACAGTTTAGGTATTTGCCTATCAGCTTGAGCCTTTAAAGGCTTGTTTTTAAGCTTTTCTTTGGACAGGTCTTTAAAGTGGCCTCTCTTCTAGAATTTGTTTAGCCCTACTACTAACTCACAATCCTTTGGGATTTATACCAAACACTTCCATGTATTTAACAAGGTCTTTCCTCCTGGCCTGGTGGGTAATTGAACAATTCTCAGCCCCTAGTGTGTCAGCTGCCATAATTGTTCTTTGGTAGCAATTATTCTTTGCCTGACCTCACGGAGTTTTCATGTTGCATGTATTCAGATCGATACTCACGTAAAAAGTCAAGAGGACAAACACAAAGATTTCTGGAGGATGTTATCTGTGTAGCACTTTCTGGTTTGTTGCTTTGTTCCCCAAATTCTAGCTACCTCAGCCTCTCCAAATTTCATTTTTGACTCCTCAGTGAGATTACCAAACATTGTTTGGTTCCCCCTCCCTTTGTCAGTTCAGAAATTTCCTCTGGGCAGAGAGCTGAGTCAGTCATAGAGCTCATCTTATTTATTTCCCTTCTCACACAGATCGCATTCTTGTGCTGTCTGTTGTTTAATATCATAAAGCAGTGATTTCTTATATTTTTTTCCCAGTTTTATCATTGTTGATGGTGAGAGAGTAATTGTTTCAGCAGCTATTTCTTTGTAGGCAGAAGCAGAAATCCATGTAGTGAGTTTTTACATGGAATGATCATTGTACACATTGATCCCAGACAACAAAGTCCTATATGATAAGAAATCAGTGTAATTAAATCATAAAAATTGCCTACATTTCTGATTTTTTGAACCATGGGATAGTAAATTAGACCAACCTGCTAACTGAGGGCAAATAAAAATAATAAAAATAAATGACAAAGAAAACCTCTTAAATACATTGGAGAGCAAACAAGCTAGTGAAGAACCACCAGGCCCAAATGAGTAAAAGTTGAGAACGCAGAAAGTTAAACGGTGACCTTCAAATATGCTTTTGTTTTTGAGAACATTGAGACTGTTTGCCCGTCTGGAAGAAACAGCTGTGAAATTGAGAGCAGGTTTGGTGGTCTTGCAGAATGATCAAAATATTTGTCAACGGTCAATAGAAAATGAGCAAATACTTAACAGGTACTTCAGAAAAAGGAAATTTAAATAGCCATTACACATATGAAAACCTGCTAAACTTCACTGCTGATTAGAGATAGACAAATTAAAACCACAAAGAGATACTAGTATATACTCACTAAAATGGCAAAAATTAAAATTTATAATGATATTAAGTGTTGGCAAGGATCATGAGCAATGGGGACATGCATAGTTTACTGGTGGGAGTATAATTTTCATATAACCACTTTGGAAAATTTTACATTTGAAGATATGCATAGTATATGATCTCGTCAATTCACTCATATGTATATACTTATGCACCTGTGCTTCACGATTCATGTACAGAAATGTTCATAGTCATGCTATTTGTAATAGTAAAATACAATATCTATCCTCGAAAGCAACACCTTTCTGTCAACAGGAAAATGAATATCAAATATATGGTATAGTCATACAGAAGAATGTTATGTAACCATAGAAATGTATAGCTACATGCAATATCTTGCATGAATCTTAAAAACATGTTAAAAAGAAACCAAAAGGATCATATGCAGTTCGATTCCGTTTATTATATATAAAGGTACAAAATAGACAAAACTAAACCTTATTGCTTAGGGTTACTTATATAGGTAGTAAAACTTTAAATAAAGGCAAGACTATGACCACAGCTAAAGAACAGTGACTATGTTTAGGGGAAGAGGCAGCAGTGTTTTGAAGGAAAAGGGGCACATGGTATTTTCCAGAATCCTGAAAATGTTTTATTTCTTGATCTGGGTGGAGGTTACACAGATGTTTAGTTTTTAATTATTCATAAAATTATACATTATATATTATGCAGTTTTCTGTACACATGTTTTCATCCTAAGAAAAGTTTTTAAAAAATGGTATTGGTGTCAGTTTAGGCCAGTTCTATCCAATGGAAAAATATTGTGAGCCATGAATGTGAGCCACCTAGGTAATTTAATTTTCTAGTAGTCATTTAAGAAGGTAATAAGAGGTGAATTTAATTTTAATAATATACTGCATTTAACCCAGCATATCTAAAATATCATCATTTCAACATACAATCAACATTAAAAAATACTAAATTTTATTACATTCTTTTTATCATTAAATTGAAAGCCGCCTCCTAGAGTAATGAAAATAAAAACAAAAATAAACAAATGGGCCCTAATCAAACTCAAAAGCTTTTGCACAGCAAAGGAAACCATAAACAAGATGAAAAGACAACCCTCAGAATGGGAGAAAATATTTGCAAATGAAACAATGGACAAAGGATTAATCTCCAAAATATACCAACAGCTCATGGAGCTCAATATCAAAAAACAAAGAACCAATTAAAAGGGCAGAAAGGGCTTCCCTGGTGGCGCAGTGGTTGAGAGTCTGCGTGCCGATGTAGGGGACACGGGTTCGTGCCCCGGTCCAGGAAGATCCCACATGCCACGGAGCGGCTGGGCCTGTGACCCATGGCCGCTGAGCCTGCGCTCCGCAACGGGAGAGGCCACAACAGTGAGAGGCCTGCGTATCGCGCAACAAAAAAAAAAAAAAAAAAAAAAAAAAAAGGGCAGAAGACCTAAAGAGGCATTTCACCAAAGAAGACTTACAGATGGCCAAGAGGCACATGAAAAGATGCTCAACATCACCAATCATTAGAGAAATGCAAATCAAAACTACAAGGGCTTCCCTGGTGGCGCAGTGGTTGAGAGTCCACCTGCTGATGCAGGGGACGCGGGTTCGTGCCCCAGTCTGGGAGGATCCCGCATGCCGCGGAGCGGCTGGGCCCGTGAGCCATGGCCGCTGAGCCTGCGCATCCAGAGCCTGTGCTCCGCAATGGGAGAGGCCACGGCGGTGAGAGGCCCGCGTACCGCAAAAAAAAAAAAACTACAATGAGGTGTCACCTCACACCAGTCAGAATGACCATCATCAAAAAATCTACAAACAATAAATGCTGGAGAGGGTGTGGAGAAAAGGGAACCCTCTTGCACTGTTGGTGGGAATGTAAATTGATACAGCCACTATGGAAAACAGTACGGAGGTTCCTTAAAAACCTAAAAATAGAAATACCATATGACCCAGCAATCCCACTACTGGGCATATACCCTGAGAAAACCATAATTCAAAAAGATACATATACCACATTGTTCATTGCAGCTCTATTACAACAGCCAGGACATGAAAGCAATCTAAATGTCCATCAACAGATGAATGGGTAAAGATGTGGCACCTATATACAATGGAATATTACTCAGGCATATAAAGGAATGAAACTGAGTTATTTGTAATGAGGTGCATGGACCTAGAGTCTGTCATACAGAGTGAAGTAAATCAGAAAGAGAAAAATAAATACCGTATGCTAACACATATATATGGAACCTAAAAAAAAATAAAGGTCCTGATGAACATAGTTGCAGGGCAGGAATAAAGAGGTAGACACAGAGAATGGACTTGACGACATGGGGTGGGAGGGCGAAGCTGGAGCGAAGTGAGAGTAGCATCGACATATATACACTACCAAATGTAAAATAGTTGGCTGGTGGGAAGCAGCTGCATAGCACAGGGAGATGGGCTCGGTGCTTCGCCATGACCTAGAGGGGTGGGATAGGGAGGGTGGGATAGGGAGGGTGGGAGGGAGGCTCAAGAGGGAGGGGATATGGGGACATGTGCATGCATATGGCTGATTTGCTTTGTTGTGCAACAGAAACTCACACGGTATTGTGAAGCAATTATACTCCAATAAAGATCTGTTAAAAAAAAAAAAAAGAGTAGTTAGGTGAAGCTGTATTTTTCTGGTTTAGATTTTCTTTAAAATTGTTTTTCAAATCTGCTCTGTCATTTTTTCATATCAACTATGTTTTCAGATGTCTGTTAAAATTTATCAGTCTGTTTGATCTTTGCTAATCTGGATGGACAAAAGTTTCTTATTATTTCCCTGTTTATTTGCAGATTTGTTTGAAACTTTTTTCATATGTTCTATGCCTATTTGTAATTATTTTATGAATTGCTTGTTTACTTTTATGATCCATTCTTCTATTGAAGTGTTTATTTTTGCAATTAATTCACGGGAGTTATCTATATAAAAACTTTGCATTTTAGAAAGATGGCAGAGATAAGGGTTCCTGAGACACCAGATAGGAAATTTACATCTTAATGATACAGGCAAGTTTCTCCTAGGATGTCTTTGTTTCCCCTTTTAATACTTACAAGCCTCTTAAGATAAATAGGGAAGGTTTGGGGAGTGGTAAAAGGATTGGTGGGCTTTGGATTATTTTTGGAGCCACACTTCTGGTCCTGTAAAGACTACATCTGTGAAACAAGGTCAGTTTTGTTGTGTTTTTTTTTCAAAGACTTGGGTGGCTACCTCAATGATATTGAAGGACTAACATACCCATTTACCTGTGTTGGAAAGTTTTATTTTTCCTCATTTAGCTTAGGGGAGAAGGCCTCTTCCAAAATTCCTATCAGGCTCTGAATATCAGCTATGGGTAGTTTAGTCAGACCAGTGGCCTCCTATTTTGGTAATCTATTTACAAACACTTTTGAGGATCTTCCCTAGGTTTAAGAAATCTGTGAGGGCGGTTCCCTTGCCCCTCAAGGAACATAGTGGCCCCTAACTTAGTTAATAAATCTCTTCCCATTAAAGGGATGGGACAGTCAGGCACAGACAGAAAGGAATGTAGAAACACTGGCCATTGATGTTGCACAAAAGGGGTTCCAGGAATGTGTGCCCCTGCCCCTTCCCTGACACCCCCATTACATACTCTTTATGGTTACTAAGGTTTTCAGTCCTTTGGGTCGAGACCAAAAAGGTTGCACCAGTATCTATAAGCTAAATTCTATCCAGAGGCCTGCCACATCAATGACCACCCAAGGCTTGACATTAGTTATGTAGATGGTACCCCTAGGCAGAGCCACTTTCAGCCTTGGGCTCCCTCAGTCTTCTGATTGAGAAACCATCAATGGCTGAGGGGCTCCCGTCGCTCTCTGGCATCTGGGGCATTCCCTCTTCCAATGCCCTGGCTGTTTGCAAAGAGCACATCGATTGCAATCTTCCCTCCAGTACCCCTTTTGTCCACACTGGGTACACTGGTCCTGTCTGGGTACCCATGGGCCTAGTGGTCTGCCAGGGCCAGATTGGCCTGGAAAAGCTGGCCTCCTAGTTAGTGGTCTTTGAGCAGACAAAGCCACTGCAATCATTTGGGCCTTTTGTGTATTTCTCTGAGTGCGTTCAGCCTTTTCGACCATATCCCTATCATTGAAAACCGAATAAGCCAATTGGAGCAAAGCGTTCATTGGGGTCTGAGGACCAGCAGTTGCTTTCTGAAGTTTGCACCTGATGTCTGGGGCAGACTGGGCCATGAAATGCATAGCCAGAAGGGCCTGTACCTTGGGGGAGGAGGGGTCCATGTTCGCTCGGGATCCATGGCCCTGTAGGGTGAGGTCCCCTAGTTGGCATTCTAGAGATTGTAAGAACAAACGGCTTTGTACTTCTCCAGCAACTTCCATGACTGGGATAGACTGAGATGTTTTCTGTGCCACCGTGGTGTTTGCCACAGAATATGGCAATATCTAATATCTATTATATATTAGATAATATTGTCTATCTAATATATCATCTATTTATCTAATAGCTATTAGAAAGTCAGTCAACTTGTTCCCCACCGTCATTGTTACCTGGGGCTCTTGTGGGGAAATTAGAACTGGATGCCTCAAGTCCAAGGGAGTCCCCTGGACTCTTACAGGATATTGGCGCAAGGGAAATTGCCCTGCTGTGGAAGTGGCTCCTGGTCCAAATTGTGTGCTCTGTTGGTTCTTAGATGGTGATGCTAAACCAGGTTCCTGGGTTCCAGGGGTTAACATAGAAACTACTATTTGATCCCCATGGGTAGGGGAAACAGGAGGCGGTGAATATGTTGGCGGCATGGGGGGGCAGTTGGAACAACTGCAGGTGCAGCCTGTTCAGCTGTTGGGGGAGCTGGATAGGCTGGAGGAGGGGGGTTTAAGTTTTGAAATAATACGTCCCCACTCTGATTTTCTCCCTCTTCTCCTTGTAGAATAGCTTACCCATAGGTTTTCTTTCTGACTGCTGCACCATAAGGTGGCAGCTCTCTGACCCTTTTCCTCCTGATGCAATAGCATAAATGCTTCTACATATGGAATCTCATGTCTTTTCCCCACTCTTTTGCAAAACACTTCTAACTGCGAGATCATAAAATAATTGAGTGACCCATTCAGGGGCCATCGTTTTTCTGATCCTAACATATATTGGATCCACACCCTATTACAATAGTATATCATGTCTTTCTTAGTCATAGGCTCATAGCTATGTTTTGCCCGTTTATCTAATATATGCCACAAAGCTCTCCTTCAGGATAGATGGAGTATTTCCCATTTCTATACGCTTGAGAACGTCAAAACACAAAAGACGCGAACAAATTCCAACACAAAAAGCACAAACAAATTCCAACGTCGATGCACGCAAAACCAAAAGCAAAACCAACAAACCGGTTCCCAGGGTCAGGGTAGAGTCCAACAACGATTCCCCTCTCCAACAGGGTACCCCAACCAAACAAACTGGCTTGTCCTGTGAAGGAAAAGCCCAAATTGAGGGGGGAATATGTTCCCGGCGTGCACGCCAGAGCAAGTTACCTTTCAAAATCAAGTCGGTCGACTCATAGACTGACTTGATTCGTAGTTGAAGCAGTTCCTTGCTTCAACTGCCAAGCGCTGGGGTAGCTGGTGCCCCTTCGGGGCATTTTGAAGGGAAAATCCTTAGGACATATGGTTCCGGCAGCTGCTAGGGCTTTGCCCCAATGTTCCCTGACGGGGACCGGCTAGCCACAAGCTGCAGGGCTCCTGGCTGGCTAAGCCAGATTTGTTACTGAGTCCAAGCTCGCTCTGCTCGCTGCACAACAGATCAATAAGTAGGAGACGAGGTCCTGAGGCAAGGAAGACGACTTTATTTGCAAAGCCAGCAGACCGAGAAGATGGCGGACTAGGGTCCCCATAAAACTATGTCATCAGGGTCTGGATGCCAGTTTCTTTTATAGAATCAGAGAGGGAAGTAAAGTAAAAAGGCAGAATGGAGAGGGAGAGGCCGGGAGGAAGCAAAGTAAAAAGGGCCAACAGTCTTGCAAAACGTCTCCTGGAATGACCAGCCTGGGGAGGGGATGTGTTAACTACTTTCTTGCAGCCATTCACAGGTGGGTAGGGTTCCCAGAGGCAGGCCGTTATGTATGATTATAATAACAAAAGCAATGAAAAGCAAAGGCTAAAGTCAAAGAAACAGATCTAACATGGAGTCAAAATTGGCTCTTCCCTGTTACACTATGTGTCTCTAATCTCGCAGCAGACTAGCCCAGGCTTGTTCACATGGCAGTCGTTTCCAACGAAAGGAAGAGTCTCGATTCACAAACATTTTTCAAATCTCCCAAGGACCAAAGCAAGTCATATGAAGCAGCTCAGAGACTGTGCGAGAGGGGAAGGCTGAAAGGGACAGATAGAGGGAGAGGTCAACACACTGTCGACAGTTATTGCAATAATCTACCACTAAAATTGTGCTTTTGTTTGGAGAATATTTTCTTTCTGGAATTTTTCTGCAGGTCCTCAAATGAACATCTCATCTATCTCATCTTCTCTCTCAATCACTCTTGTTCTTGCTGGTGTACACACACACACACACACACACACACACACACACACACACACACACACACACACACACACACACACACACACACACACACACACACACACACACACACACACACACACACACACACACACTTTCTGTCATCTAACAGAAATGCAGTATCCTTGATGGAGAACATGTAGACCAGTAGCGTGCTTCAGAATGAAGACAGTAAAATGTTCATTTCTCGCCCCATCTGAGCTCTCTGATATGCCAGTAGGTATTGGAGACTATACAACCAGATTGCTCTCAAAAATAAAATCCTTAAATTAGCCTTTTAAAGGGAACAAAAACTGCCTGTGGACTAGCCGTCAACAGAGAATTGCTGACCACAGCAGCTGGAGCAGCAAGGCACTGCCGGGCAGGAGCCGCAGCCCAAAGGCCCTCCACCCTCGCTTCCGTAGCTGTTCAACAGGGGGCCCAGGCAGCTTTCAAGTTTGAGTTTCTATTTGTGCTTTGCTTCCGTGTTAACTTCCAATTTAGGCTTTTTAAATGGAAACTCAATCTCAAAATCAGTTTGGATGCCAGAAAAGCAGTTTTTGAAGAGGCAAGGAAACGAAGACATTATATGTATATAAAAAATGGATGAGGAACTGTAATAAGAATTTCAAGAGGAACTCTTATTCTAGGGTGCTTTTTTTTGTTTGTTTGTTTCCCTACGACGGTCTCTTCTTTATCACTAAATAACTCAGAAACTTTGATTAAAAAGTTTTAGAGGTTACTCCAGAAATGTATATTTAGAAAAACATAAAAACTATATGGTCAGCTCATTTGTCTGAATATGAAGTATCGACTGGATCTCTGGCTTAACATGTTTAAAATACATGTTTAGATTCAGTCCTTCGTTTGGTGCCCTCTCGGGCCACTTTCTTGTTCAGGCTAGTGTTCACCAAGACATTAATCCAATAATTAAAAGGAGAGGTACTTGGCCAGTCTAAACAGGATTTTCCTTCTGAAGACACTCAAAATAATAATGAAAAAAAATCTCTGTCAAACAAATCGTACCTACAGATATTAATTCCTAGCTTAAGCACTTTTTATCCTTACAACAATTAAGTGAATTTGATAAGTTCCCCCTATTTTATAGAAGAACTAAATCTCAAAGAAAGTAAGCATTCATTCTTAGCTGGTGGAGTGGTGAGGCTAACTCTAAAACTCGTACTCTTTCTATTGCTCACTCCTAGTTTCCCTTAAAAATCAACAGAAATATCCTATCTCTTATATGTAGAAAATGGTAAGCAGTTGTTTGTTAAATTGAACTAAATTAAATGTTTGCCTTTTCCGTATCGATCACCTTGGCCGAGGTAATATACTACTTACATTACTTTCTACTAAAATTACTTCTTCAAGAATTTGTCATTTTAAACTTTTTCTTTTCTTTGAACACATAGTTCATCTTAAACAGCAGCAGAAGAGGTGTCTTTTTAACTTGAAACTCATCATGGACAGATATTTTTGTAAAATACAATAAAAATTAATCACTAGAAAAATAACAAAGACATAAAATACAATCCAGGTTTTAAAAAAGATTGTTCGATTCAATAGACGTCAAGTTACATTGCCAAATTACTAAGGAAAGTTTGCAAGTGCACTTACTTTCGGTTTGTATCCCTGTCTCCTTGAGGACTGGTAATACATAGTTGCTGAACCCACATCAATCCACTAGTCCCTGAAGCCACTTTAACTAGTACTTTCCTATACAATTATTGCCCTCACAGAAAACACCTTGTTTAGTGCTCACCTTGGCGACACATATTGTAAAATTGGAACGATATGGGAAAAATAAAGCATTTCATATATTTATGAAATGGTAAAAAGTAGTCTCCAGTATCTATTGTGAAGTAAAAACAAAGTGCACAAGAAGTGTGGATAGTATGCTACACTTCGCGTAACAAAAAAGGGAAGTAATAAAATACATAAGTATCTGCTCATTTTTCTAAAAATTTACCCAGGAAAGATAAACTGGATATCAATGATTAATTACCTAAAGCTGGTTGGTAGAAGTAGAGTTATTAGGACATATGTCAAAAATTGGAGACAGATTCTATACTATATATTAATGCTATAGAGATGTTAAATTTCCTGAGGTTTTTTTTTAACTTTCCTTTTTCTAATTAAAAAAAGTTTTTTAACATCTTTATTGGAGTATAATTGCTTTACAGTGGTGTGTTAGTTTCTGCTGTATAACAAAGTGAATCAGTTATACATATACATATATCCCCATATCTCCTCCCTCTTGCATCTCCCTCCCACTCTCCCTATCCCACCCCTAATTTCCTGAGTTTTATAATTGTACTGTGGTTGTGTATTAGTATGTTCTTGCCCTTAGGAAACACACACTGAAACATTCATGTGTACAGGGCCCTGATGTCTACAACTTATACTCAAATGCTTCAGGGAAATAATGTTAGCAATTAATGTATCTGGCTGAGGGCTGTGAAGATGTTTTTGGTTTCATTCTTGTATCTCTTCTGTAAGTTTGAAATTCTTTCCAAGTAGACAAGGGATACTTTGTTAACTTAAAAGATAGATATTCAAAACTGAAAAAAGGAAGAGAAAAATCAGCAGCCAGCTTTTTCATCAAATTCACCAACTTCCCACACTTACTACTGCATTATACTTTTTATTTTAAAATACAGTTGATTTACAGTGTTTCAGGTATACAGCAAAGTGATTCAATTTTATATATATTCTTTTTCAGATTCTTTCTTTTCCATTATAGTTTAGTACAAGATACTGAATATAGTTCCCTGGGCTATACAGTAGGTCCTTGTTTGCATTGATATACTTTTAACCTTGAGACCTTGGGAGGAATAATACAATAAATTTTTAGCCTGCATTTACCCTGACAGAATTGTGTGCAGTATTTAAAAATCATGCACTAGGGCTTCCCTGGTGGCGCAGTGGTTGAGAGTCCGCCTGCCGATGCAGGGGACACGGGTTCGTGCCCCGGTCCGGGAAGATCCCACATGCCGCGGAGCGGCTGGGCCCGTGAGCCATGGCCGCTGAGCCTGCGCGTCTGGAGCCTGTGCTACGCAACGGGAGAGGCCACCGCAGCGAGAGGCCCACGTACAGCAAAAAAAAAAACTAGACGTTGCATCTAATTAATCTCCTGCCAGAGGCTTAATCTGTGAAACTCAGCTGCCACGGAAATAATTTGACAAAGTGGCTTCAACTGTTAATAGTAAGGCTATTTGAATATGTGGCAGACAGGGCTTCCTAAATATTACCCCTCACGCCTACAGTTTCTAAGAGTGGGTTTCAGATACTTGAATTCTTTAATATCCTCTGTTTGAATAAAATAAAACCATGGAAGGTATTAGATACTTTCAGCCAACACATTTGTCAACAATCAGCTAAAAATGAGACATTTTGAGAATGGAAAATTGAAGATGTTTCTAACAGTGGGGAGTGGCCCTGAGGACTACCTCATATCTTAATGAGGTTCTGTATGGTCAGGCCACTCAAGATGGCTGTTCTCTTGCTCTCTGTACACGCCCTGCCCGACCAGTGCCTGCTTCATCTACACCCTAGGCAAGTGACTGGCCTTCCTAGTACTTGCCCCGGGCCCCAGCTGGTGACTGTTCTCATCAAAGGGGCGGTGAGGGGCGTGCTCCTCTACTCGTTTCCCTGGTAACTAATGAGCCCACCTGACATCAATTCCCCTATAAGTAGTAATCTCCCCTTTCCCCTTCCAGGAGTGAAGACTGCCGCCTCGTCTTGCCTGCCGTCCGTCCCATATGGTGGGGTGTCGCTCCAGGACTTTGCTTCAGACAGGTCAGCTCCCCCATCCGTTAAGCCATTGATGTCTCTGTTGCTGACTCTGGGCTCTTTCTTCGGTCTTGAGGCTGGGCAGGTGCAGGCCTTGTAGGCCTGCGGGGTGCAGTCCAACAGGTTCTTAGGGCCTACATGAGGCTCAAGAGCAGGGTGACAGTCAGCAGCAGGAACGTGTGCCGGGAGAGGTGCCTGTTGCGTGCTTGACATGATTAGAAAGATGAGCTTAAAATTAAAAGCAAACAAAAATGCACAAGCAAAACCTAGCTCTGTGAAAACAGCCAGGTCAAAATATTTGTTGTGCCGAGTAGGGGAAAGGAATCAGGCCCAGAAGGGAAGAAAGGGTGTGTGTTTAAGGTGTTGGGAGAAAGAGAGTGTGTGAAAAGCTACTTGTATTCTAAAGGCTCTGAGACCAGAAGAGGCGGCTGCAGGGGGCCCACCTGTGCAGTCAGAAAGGGTCGGTTAGATGGTTCTTTGCCTCGCATCAGCAGTCAGGTGACAGCTCTCAGTCACCTTGTTGTCTGGGATTAGGGGTCTTCACATGATGTACAGGGTGACTCCACCTGGGTCACCTGGTTCCAATGACTGTTGCTGTTTTGTATCTGGTTTTATCCATTTACCAGGGCTTGTTTCTTGTCTCCGAAGAAGTTTCCTGCCCAGGTTCCAATCACAGAAGGTTTCTCCCTATAACGAATTGGTTAATGCCGTCAACATTTTAAACAGTCTGAGATGAAAATACATTAATTTAATGTCTATCATTATTATCTCCATGACAGCTTAGGGCCTCCTAAGGGATCGCTAATGGTACCAGGTCTCAGAAAGCGCCAACAGAGGAGAGGGAACCAGCGACAGACATTTCCAAAGAGAAATTAGATGATTTTTTACAGATCAGGGCTACAGAGAAGAAGAAATTGTAGTTTCATGCCGCGGGGCTCTGTGTTCTATCGGCCCCACCTGTAAACTGAAGCTTAAGCCCAGGTCTTTCTCTGTCTCAACAGGAAATTGAGATTCATTCTCCTTAAAGTCAGTTGACTGGTAAAAGAAAAGAAATGATCATGTCCTTAGCACAAAGAAACCAAGATCACTGAAGTGAATAATCCAAAATTGAGCAGTCTAATATAGTAGCCACTAATACATGTGGTTATTTAAATTTAAACTTTAATAAATTAAAATTAAGTAAATGTCAAAATTCAGTTTATCAATTGCACTAGCACGTTTCGTATCTTCAGACCACATGTGGCTACTGGCTACCATATTGGGCAGCACAGATAAAAAACATTCTATGATAGTGGAGAATTCCGTTGGATAGCACTAATAAAGACTTTATTCATGCATGGTGAGATTAATGCCTACATTTATTGGAGCTCTGATTATGTGTGTTCAGTTTGAGCCCTGAACCCTCTTCACTGATGATCAGATTTCCCAACAAAGAATTTGCAGCAACCATGTGGCAATTCCTCACTCCCATGGGTACCAAAATTCTTAGGGGATTCACAATACTTGAAGAGCCATCTCTGCCCGTAAAGAAGTCTGGGCATCAAATAATGTCCTTCTATCTACAGTGCAAAGTAGTCTTTCAGGCATAAAATCTTGTGGCCGCAATATTGTTTCTGAAGAAGAGAAAACTTATTAATTTGGTTAAGGCCCCATGTGTGTCTACTTGACACTGGGGGGAGGGCTAATAGCACACATTATTCCTCTTCACTTAAATAGTTTCATACTCAGAGTTTCTTCATAGCTACCAGGTGACTGAGTTTGATTGCCAGTCATCCTCTAGCTTTCGAGTCTTGTACTAGAAGTTCTTTCAGCTCAGCCATCTCATCATCAATTCCATCCAGAGAAGGCTCATCGTTGCCAATTCGGGATCCTCCAGGAAAAACAAACTAAGTGGAACTCAATGCTCTAGGGCCTTAGAAAGTCATAAAAGTCAGTGCTTGTATATTTCTTGTTTATAGAAACTACATAGTCCTATCATAAACTTCAGGCTTTCTTGATTAGCTCAGCCAGCCCACCTCTCTGCCTGCCTTCTCTCCTCCTAGAAATATTTGTTACAACTTACTGCGGAGATGACACATTATTAATTCATTAGGTCTTTGTGTGAATGTCATCAGCCATGATCTTTTCCAAGTATGTTAGTAGTTTAATCGTTCTCTCTCATTGATGAATAAAAGGGCTGTAGCTCATGCATAAGGACTTTCAAGCCAAAGAAAATATGGTGGTGCATTTTTCTCCTGTGTTTTCTTCTAGAAGTTTTATAGTATTAGTTGTTCCATTTAGATCCTTGATTTCTTCTTAACAGTAAAGGGATTCCTTTTGTAATATGATCTCTTTGGTGCATCCAAAAAAGACATCCTTTATAATATGAAGGAATTTCCCTCATGTTCCCTGTTTGCCTAATGGACACCTTTGAATCCTCATCTTCCTTGATGTCTCAGCTGCTTGAATAATTTCCTTTCAACCCCTGGGTTCTTATGCTCTTTCATCTATTCCTCCTCTTTTTCTGACTTCTACCTATTTTCTGCGATCTGCTTCTTGTCTTTCTCAGTGCTCTGATTTATTCTCTTCTCGTGGTCTTGAGATAAACGTGGCTGCTTTAGGGGAATAAATAATCATGAATAACATGGTTAGTTATGTACTAAAATCAGGCTCCTGCTCTTTGAATACTGAGGTGTGTGGCAGAGAATCAATTTGCAGGCCAGTAAAACACCTCGCCAGCCCACGGCGAGCCCTGCTGACAAATGCAGCAGGAGAAGAGCCACAAGACTGCCTTCTTGTAGTCGACTTGGGCCTGACTGAGTGGCGTAGCTCTTCACGGAATCCTGTCCCCATAAGGGGAGCCTGGCAAGGCTTCAAGCTATGCATGCCCATTTTTGTATTCTAATTTTGTTAAGCAAAAAACTCATCTTACGTCCTTTGGAAAGAAATGAGGGAGGGAAATTGGGGATGAGTCCAAGTTATTTTCCCAGCGTTGTTCTCTCCGGGGGAATGGAGCAGAAGTGAAAATGTGGAAATACGAGGAGAGGGCACTAGGCCTCCTGTTAGAACCATTTCTCTGTTTATTACTTACAAGTATATATCTGCAGCACAGACCTGTCCTCGAATTTTCCAATTTTAACTGTTGCTGTGACTTTTCCACTGAGATGTATGGCTGGCAGCTCAGGGTTAGCGTGTCCATCTTGTTAGCATGTGTCCTTCTACTTGTTAAACTCTTCATAGTATGAGTCATCTCCACCTACCTGATTGCTCTGGCAGGAAATCTGGGAGTCTTTTATTTCTCTCTTTCCGTCCTATGGGCTCCATGTCCAAAATAAGTATTTGTCTCATCCGTTCATCTCTGTCCCTTCTGCCACCAGCCTTTTTAAATAAATTTATTTATTTATTTTTGGCTGCGTTGGGTCTTTGTTGCTGTGCACAGGCTTTCTCTAGTTGCGGTGAGTGGGGGCTACTCTTCGTTGCGGTGCATGGGCTTCTCATTGCGGTGGCTTCTCTTGTTGCGGAGCACAGGCTCTAGGCACGCAGGCTTCAGTAGTTGTGGTGTGTGGGCTCAGTAGTTGTGGCTCGCGGGCTGTAGAGCGCAGGCTCAGTAGTTGTGGCACACGGGCTTAGTTGCTCCGTGGCATGTGGAATCTTCCCGAACCCATGTCCCTGAATTGGCAGGCGGATTCTTAACCACTGTGCCACCAGGGAAGTCCCTGCCACCAGCCTTTGCAAAGCAATTATCACATGTCATCTGGACTATTACAGTATTTTTGTGTTTCCTTCCCTGCCTCTATCCTTACTTTCCGCCAATCGGTGACCCATGCAATAGCCACAGAGAACTTTTAATCATGTAAATCAGATTTGAATGAGCCTCTGCTTTAAAAGCTTCCATAGCTTCTGATTTTCCTTAGATAAAACACACTTCCCCTGATTACTCCATATCTCAGGAGCTTCTTTGTTTCCTTTTTTACCTTCCACGCAGTCATCATTTTCTTTCAAGCAGTGTCTTAAGTAGATGTCCTCCACTCCTCTACTATAATGTCAGCTCTGTGAAGGCAGAAGCTGTCTTTCACCTGGTTCATCACTGTGTCCCCAAAACTGGGGACCTTATGTGAGTGAATGCTGGGCTGTGGGGAATGCTTTGGATACATGATTTCATTTGATGCTCACAGCATCCTGAGGAGGTTGCCAATATCTCCAGCTTAGATGTGAGGAAAAAAATACCCTGAGACTTAGCATGGCTCAATAACTTGCCCAAGATCACACAGCTCTTAAGTTATAAATATACACATGTGGTATATGAACCCATCCACTTTTGTTGGCCCCAAATTCTGCGTACCCCACCACTTGCTATTCTGTTATGTGCACGTGTAAACTGGGAAAAAAAGTAAAACATCTGCCCAACCCTTTTCTTTCCAAATGAAGTTACCCAGCAAACAGCTAGGCTCAAGAAACAAGACAAAGCAAAGCCAAAAACAGAAAAGAATAACTTTCCTTTCTATAGGGAATATTTTAACAGGTCGAATAATTAAATTTTAGGGGACTGTCCTTGCCTCTGAGAGTAGAACATTTGCTGTTGAAGAGAAACAGCAGAAGCACAGTTGAATACAATGCAATATTACCACAATCTGCAGAAATGAGCTCACCCTCAGATACTTAGAATCGAATCCATTCCTTGATTTATAATTTTAAAATTAGGAAACGATTTGAGGGGCACTTACTGTGTGTCAAGCAGTATGACTTTGTGTTATAAGGGTTACAAAGACACCGGCTCTGCTCTCAAGGAGTTTAAAATCCAATGAGAAATGTGATGTTGTCAAAAAAGCTACAGTGAACGTTGGACACAGGAGCCAAGTGAAAGAGCTCCCAATGGCCAAAACTAGAACAATTTGAACAACAAAAAGTAACGTAGTATTGGATTATAACTAAAAGCATTAAATACCTGTGAGTCCATATTGATATTAAGTTAATTATCAAATAAATATATGTGAATGAGAGCTGACAAATATGCAGGAAAATTCCAAATAATTGATGTTTGAAAATTGATAATTGAAATCAGTTATCAATTGATATTTGAAAATTCCAAATAATTGATGAAGGCCCACTCAAGGAGTCAGGGCCTTACTTTTTGCCCCCCCAAATGTGGGCTACACTGAGTAATTTCCTCCAAAGAGTGTAGTGTGGAATGGAGGGGAAGAAAAAGGAGTAACTTTAGAGTGGAGAAACGTGACGAACACTACCTCAGCCACGTGGCCAAGGTTAACATTAACAGTGATGTCATTTTGACAGCATGTATCCTTTGTAAGATGTGATGAAGTGGAGCTTTACCTCTGTGGCCATCCTCTTCAAAATCTATAACTCCAGACTAATCATGAGAATTACATTAGACAAATCCCAATTGAAAAATACCCTTAAAGCTAACCAGTATTCCTCAAAATGCTCGACCAATACTCCTCAAAACTGTCAGGATCATCAAAAATAAGGGAACTCTGAGAAAATGTCACAGCTAAGAGAAGCCTAAGGAAACATGATGACTAAGTGTAGTGTGACATCCTGGATAGGATCCTGGAACAGAAAAAGGCATTAGTTAAAAACGACTGAATAAACTATGAACTCTAGTTAATTATTGTGTACTAATACTTGTTTATTCATTTTAACAAATGTACTGTAAAAATATATGGTGTTGCTCCTAGTGGAAACTGGGTGTAGGGTATATTGGAACTCTCTGTACTGTCTTTGTGATCTTTCTGTAAATCTAAAACTGTTCTAAAAAATAAAGTTTTTTCTTTAATTAAAAAAAAAAAAATCTGGGGACTTCCCTGGTAGCACAGTGGTTAAGAATCCACCTGCCAGTTCAGGGGACACAGGTTCGAGCCCTGGTCCAGGAAGATGCCACATGCCATGGAGCAACTAAGCCCGTGTGCCACAACTACTGAGCCTGCGCTCTAGAACCTGTGAGCCACAACTACTGAGCCCACACACTACAACTACTGAAGCCTGTGCACTGCCACGAAGAGTAGCCCCCGCTCGCCACAACTAGAGAAGGCCCGCGTGCAGCAACGAAGACCCAACACTGCCAAAAATAAATAAATAATAAAATAAATAAATTAAAAAAAAAACCCAATGAGAAAGACAACTGGGCAAAGAACTAAATGAGATACAAGTCAGAATAAAATAAGAACTAAAGCAGAGGAATAAGCCAAGCATCTTTCTGACGCACGGTTTGTATTCTGAGTACTGAATGCACTCATGCATAAGATACCTGATAAGCTTGACGATTTCGTTCAGTCGTTTTGTTTTACTAAGTCAAATGCTTCACACCTTACATTTTTATTTGCCACGTGTCTCTCTGTATATGAGACTGAGAACGTGTAGCGTGCCGTTGAAGACAGAGAGTTGTGACGGCACCGACCAGCGTCCCAGTGTCTGCGGTGTCTGCAAGCTCTGTCTCCTGGGGCAGGTTCATTAACTCTGTAAGCCTTTCCTTCCTTATTGGTGAAAGAAGATAATAATAGCATCTAACTCGCAGGGTTTGGGGGAAGATTAAAGGAGACAGTGTCTATAGAATTCTCAGGGTTTTTGGCACCTAGTAAGTTCCGAATGGCAATGGCTGTTATTATCATGATGGTACTGCACATTGAAGGTGGTATCGAATTCCTTTCTTTTTAAATTTATTTGGCTGCGTCAGGTCTTAGTTGCGGCTCGCAGTCGTTGCGTTATGCAGGATCTTTTGTTGCGGCATGGGGGCTCTTCGTTGCAACACGTGGGCTTCTCTCTAGCTGTGGTGTGCAGGCTCCAGAGCGCGCAGGCTTAGTTGCCCCGCAGCATGTGGGATCTTAGTTCCCCAACCAGGGATTGAACCCCTGTTCCCTGCATTGGAAGGCAGATTCTTAACCCCTGGACAACCAGGGAGGTCCGCTGTTGGATTCTTTATAAAATACAGAAACATGCGTGGTGTGTTGTTTTTTTTTTTAAAGCACCTGACCCCTCCCCCCAAAAATCACATACCGTTAAGCTCTAGTTCTTGCTCTACTCAAATGCCTTTAGTGATGTTCATCCTTGATCTGTTCCAAACAGAGGTACTGTGGTGACAGTAAGGCAGTGGAGGTAGAGACCGTTCCACACACACGGATTTGTTTGAGAAGCTACTTTCTCCACAGATAAACTAAAAGGTAATTAAGTGTGTATACTTAAATTTGTTGTTTATCAAAGGTTACAGATCCTGAGAAGTAAAAAAAAAAAAAAAAAAAGTCTGCATTTCTAGTGTATATGATTGCTTTATTCTCATAAAACTTCCAATGGCCTTCATAAATTTCATAAGTGAGATATGTCAAAGGACTAACCATGCCCTTCCAAGGGGATCTGAATTTCTTGTTCAATGACTATGTGCTAATGTCTCCCAAGTGGAAATCTACAGCCAAGATCCCCTTAGGTCCCCCTCATTTGTACAAACAGCTCCTCTATCATAAACTCTTCCAACTCCCTTTGTCCAAAGCAGGTGTTCATTGTTTGGTTACACAAGCCAGTTAGCCTTATGCTTCCATATTAGACAGTGGCTTTTTTTTTTTAATTTTATTTTATATAGCATGTTCTTATTAGTTATCCATTCTATACATACTAGTGTATATATGTCAATCCCAATCTCCCCATTCATCACAGGAGTGATTAATCAGGAGTGATTTTGCCTGCCAGGGGACATTTGACAATGTCTGGAGATATTTTTGGTTGTCACAACTCGTGTGTGGAGGGAGTGCGGGGGGGGGGGGGGGGGGCGGGGTGTGCTACTGGCATCTAGTGGAGAGAGGCCAGGGGTGCTGCTTTCGTAAACCTCCCACAACGCACAGGACAGCGCCCCTCCTCCACCAAACGACCTGCTCCAGAAAGTCAAGAGTGCTGAGATTGAGCAACTCTGATATTTAGGTGATTTCCACCTGGAGGCCCAACGAGAAACCTGGGAGGCATCTTTGATTCTTCGTCCAAACACACGATATATAGTTTTTATATATAGGACAATCCAGCAACAGAAAATTTTCTATCTACTCGTCCTTTCAACCTTCCATTACCATTTCAAGCCAAAGTAACTATAGCCTCCAGCTTCTACAGTATCCTCTCAACGGGTCTTCATAACTCACTCCTAATCCACTTTGTTTTGTTTTCAGAATTACTTTCCTAGTGAAAGGTTGTGAATGTATCTATTCTACTCGTAATATTTCAAGATTAAACTAAAACTGCTAAGGACAGACTCTAGAAGGCCCTTCATCATTAAAAACCACTAGTCCATCTCTCCAAGACTACCTCTTGCCCAAACTCTATCTGCACCCTAGGCCTCTAGGCTCCAGGCGTGTTGGAGGGCCTGCCATGCTTGAGAGCTCTCCCTCTATTCCCATCCTTTGCTTTCTCAAGCCTTTGTGCCTTTGGCACCCTGGGCCCTCTTATGGAAATGTCCTCCCAGCAACTCCCAGTCTTCCTTCTAAGGTCTTGCTCAGACATTGTCTGCTTGGGAAGCTTTCTCTAACCCTTATGTGTAGATTCAGTACCCCTTCTTTGTAAATTCCTCTGTAATAATATTTATCATATGTATTGTTGTCCTAGATTGCGAGCTGCTTGAAAGCAGGTCTGTATTTTAGATCTTAGTGTCCCTAGAACCTAGCAGTGTCTGGAAAATAGTAATTGTACTTAACTTTGTTGAAAGAATAGAATCAAACTAATGTTTATAGAATGTTAATAAATTGAAAAAAGCATGGCTATATCAGAGTGTCAGCAGGAAACAGATGGAATACTCAGATTAGATAATTTGAAGATAGCGTAATAAGGGAACTCTATACATGGGGGTAGGAACCAGGAGAGAAGGTGCAGTGAATTGGGGCTAGGTATATCAGGGAGGTTGATGGTAC
Source organism: Orcinus orca (assembly GCF_937001465.1). NCBI lineage: Eukaryota > Metazoa > Chordata > Mammalia > Artiodactyla > Delphinidae > Orcinus > Orcinus orca. Next base: position 22,411,963 of record NC_064580.1, read on the forward strand.
CATGGCCTGTATGAGCAATGAGCAAGGGGTGGGAGCCGTTACTGGAACCTAGGGGCTGGTAGGGGTGGGCGGAGAGAGAGAAGGAAGGAAGGAGGGAGGGAGGGAGGATGAATGAGAGAATGAATGAATGAATGGAAGAATGAGAGAGAGAGGCAGCTTCTGGATAGTAGCTGTCAGATCTCCTGCAGGGACTCCCTTTGGCTGAACCCAAACAAAAGCTGGAAGGAAATGGAGCATGTTGACGTAGTCCCCACAGATCAGGCTGTAGAAGGGTGGAAAGTAGACCTGAACAGGGTAACTGGGAAATATCCAGCACCATGACATAGTGAAGACAATCACGGTTTCGAAGTCTGACAAACCTTAGTTTCAGATCCAAGCGTTTGTCTTCTCTAGTTGTGTGGTCATGGGTAAGACGTTTACGTATCTAAACTTCAGTTAGTAGTCATTGTGACAATGCCTCTTCGAGGTTATGATTAAATGATGTGTGTATATATGTGCCTTATAGTTTGTCTAACATAGGGTAGGCCTAATAAAATCAAGATGTCATGTTTTTATATTTTAAAAAAGTTAGATTTTTTTTCTAAACTGAGTTAAAAAAAAAAAAGATCGTGTGCCTTATCTTTGCCAGTCCTCTCAAGTCCATCCACAGATGGTGGAACTATAGCAGAACTGGTGCCATGAATGGAAAAATGTTCCAAATCATCCCGAGTCGGTATTATCCTCACGAGCTTTTGTGTATATGTACATACAAAATGAAGCTGGAAAGCTCAAAACTGCCTGCATCTGTACCTCTACTAGCTGTTTGTTATTTTACAGTGATGCACAATTTGCTGGAGAAGTATTTACATTTTCCTCATATAGGCTATATCTGCTTTCAGAAGTTGTCCAGTTTAAATAGCAAGAATTCATCCATTGAAGATACACAATTTGGTCAAAACATCTGTTTAATATTCTGTGCAACGAACTTCATCTATTCTTCATACAGAAAGAACACATTCTTATAATAAACGTTTTTTTTTTGGTCACGGCAATCACGCAGCTGCAGGAAACATGGTTTATCATTAGATAATCACATCCTTGAGGATTGGATGCACCCGACTGTGTCTTATGGTTTCTGTGTTGGAAATTTAATTTTCTCATAAATGTCAGAACTGTTGCCTTGCCGCATATTGCTTAATTAATAATTAAACCATAATTCCATCCTCATAAACTATATTTAAATCTATATGCTATATGTCTGTATACATAATACGAGCGGGACTAAACATAGCTAACAGAATCTTTTGTATTTCAGATAACTGCATTTACATTTCATACCCTAGTATTAACTTGTACTCGTTGGTACATTATTCCGTCAGTGAAAACATCGGCTCATAAAAATAATTTTATTGAAGAAACATAGCCCAATTCTTAATATCCTCCCCCTGCTTTCTAATATGTATCATCAGCCCAGATTTTTAAGAGATCAAGCTAAGGGTAAGAATGACTGTGAGTAATAAGTAAAAGTTAACTGATCACTTTTGAGATGGGCCCTGAATCTGAGTCATGGTTATGAACAGACTAGAAATATTTCGGTCATTCAGAAATGATTGGCCACGTGTGTTGTTAAAGCAGCAAGTGACCCATCGTTTTCCTGTATTTAGAGTGGAAGATATCTGTCACTGCTGTGGTCAGACTGCTGAGAGCCTGAAGATCTGTGAGGACCTTCCTGTTATATCGGGTGCAATTTAACTCAGTTTTTGAGCAAGATGGCCCCTGAGCGTGTGCCTCCAGGGTGAATCCTTGTCACTAGGGGGCAGCAGAGTGTGGGGAGTTCTGAGCTGATGAGCAGGGTTTAGAGGTGGACAGCTAAGGCCGCTTCACACTGGAATTCGTTTTAGTTGGTAAGAAACCAAATGGTAAATTACAACGAAGTTACTTTTTTTTAACTATTCAGTATTTCTCTCATTAGCATCTCTTCTCGCTATGGGACAGATATACTAGTCCCAGGAGGAGGATGAGAGCCACACAGAGCAGAGCCATTCCCTGCTGACGCCAGCCTAAGTCAGTTGAATTTCCAGCTGGCAGCAGACACAGGGGTGAGCCCAACCTAGATCAGTCGACAGTCAGCTAAATAAATGTTTCTTGTGCTATGCCATTGAGATTCGCTGGTTGTTTGGTTTGTAGCATGATTATGACCATAGTTAACTGCCCCTTGCCTTCTTGATCTTAGTCTCCCCTACCAACATTCGTGTAGATTTGTTGGATAGTAATGGTGGTTACCATTCACTCTATCTATTACCCTCTATGTGCCAAGTTCGTTACGTGTGCTAGCTCTGATTCTCACATAATTATTACCCAATGTTAGAGATAAGCAGAACAAAGTTCAGAGACATGAAGTTCATCTAATTGCTTGCTTGACATGTCCACCTTGTGTTCTTACAGGCATCACAAACATTTGTTCAAAACTGAGCGCCTTATCTCCCCGTACCTCCGCCCTCCACAACCCCCAGTCTTCCCCACCTCGGTTAATGGCAGTTCCGTCTTTCCGCTACAAAACCTTGGGGCTGTATTTGATTTTTCTCTCAGACCTCAAATCCAGTTTATTGATAAATCCTATTGACTGTACCTTCATAATTATTTCTAGAATCAGATCACTTCTCACCACATCCACTGCCACCACCCTTGTCGAGATCATCACCTCTTGCCTGGATTATTGCGTTAGTCTCTCTTTTTTTTTTTCCCGGTACGCGGGCCTCTCACTGCTGTGGCCTCTCCCGTTGCGGAGCACAGGCTCCGGACGCGCAGGCTCAGGGGTCATGGCTCACGGGCCCAGCTGCTTCACGGCATGTGGGATCCTCCAGGACCGGGGCACGAACCCGTGTCCCCTGCATCGGCAGGCGGACTCCCAACCACTGCGCCACCAGGGAAGCCCTGCGTTAGTCTCTTATCTAACCTGGCCACTTTCACTCATGCCCTTCTGCAGTTGATTCTGCACATAGAACCTAGAGTAATCTTCTAAAAATATTTGTTAAATCATGTCACTCTTCTGTGAAAAACATTCTCAGAATAAAATCCAAAGTTCCTGCAGTGATATGTAAGACTCTACACAAGCTTTCTGTAATGGAATATAAGCTTTGTGAGGACAGGCGTTATTATATCTTGCTCGCTGGTATTTCCACGGGGGCTGAACGATGCGCAGTACGATTGTAGGTGATCGATAAATATTTGTTGATTGAATGAAGGCAGGTAACCTTGAGTACAGGTTATTCATTTATATGGAATGTAAATTCGGTTTGATCTAACTTCAGTAACATTCCAGTTTTTCATCACTCAGCCTATGTTCAACTTTTGTGTATTATAGACAAATATTTTAGTCCTTTCCCTAATGACTTGTTTGTCTTCTTCTTTCTTCTGTTCTTTAATAAATTTTACCAGGTGAAAAATGGATTGGTAGCTGCGGTGAGGATGGGGGTAGCTTGCTAAGATGTTTTGTTTGCATGATATTAGGATTGGAGAGTGAAGGGTATGACGGTTATCTCCTCTCTTAGTGGCAAAAAATGAATCTACAAGGTAAGGCGGGGCCGAAAGGGCTCCCATGGGGGAGCTTGCCTCTCATCTTTGATAGTGACTTTTAGTTTTATGTAACTACAAAAATTGCCATTATACAATCTGAAAGCAGTGTTTTCTAAGCTTGTGACAGAATGTCTCACAGCCTTCTACCAGAAAAATAGGTGGTCTACTTATCTTTCAATATTTCCTTTTATTCTGTCGATACCAGAGATGGAGCTCACTTCTTTTGTAATAAGCCTTCATGTTTTAGAGATCATTATTAAAACACCTCCTGTTTTTCTTTTCTTTCGGTTTAAATTATGTCAAATCATTTAACCTTTATTCCTCAATTCTATTTCTAAATCTTTTAATCATTTTCATTACTTTGCTGTAAGTCCTCATCAATTCTTCACATATTAAAAGTTGAAGGTCCTCTATTGGTATTCTTCAATAGGGTATTTTTCTATTTTAGTGTTGAATATATAAGCACAGACATGATTAATTACACAGACTCTTCTGAACTGAATACTTAACCGGAATACAGGTATATTCATAGTGTAAATACTATATAATGCTGCTTTAGTCATAGTGATATTTTTGACTTTTAGTTTTTATATTATTATTCAGTCAACTTTAGAACACTTAAAAAAAACCTCTCTTTATGTACATACCATACTCTAAAACTTTAAAAAATAGTTTTAAGTAGCTTTCCAGGGCCTTATGATCTGTGCACCATTATACTTTTTAGATTTGGAGCACTAAGGTTTTTTGTTTGTTTGTTTGTTTGTTTTTTTTTTGTGGTATGCGGCCCTCTCACTGTGGTGACCTCTCCCCTTGTGGAGCACAGGCTCCGGACGCACAGGCTCAGCGGCCATGGCTCATGGGCCCAGCCGCTCTGCGGCATGTGGGATCTTCCCGGACCGGGGCACAAACCTGTGTCCCCTGCATCGGCAGGCAGACTCTCAACCACTGCGCCACCAGGGAAGCCCTAAGCTTTTAATTTATGAGTGAAATGACTATTGCAGTGATACTACAAAAAAAGAAAAACGCTTTGAGGAGTCCCACCAAAAAGAAAAAGGTAATTCTATGATATTTGCATTGTTTCCACATACATTACCAAACCACTTCCTTTCCACTAGGCTAAGAAACACTATGATCTGGAAACAGAATTCTCAGAGATTCCTTAAAAATATAACTCCCTCCTCCACCCCCTGTAGCATAAAAACAATGAGTCAACAATTTGTTCATGCTTACTTTCTGATCTTATGTTTTTAAGAATTAAAGAGATAATGCGCGTCCCTGGTATTAAAGGCCAATTATGGCATAATCTCTTTTACATAGATTTAACCAATAAAAGAATTCTTGGATTATCCTTAAAATACAGGAAAAAGACATAATTGGTGCACCTCGATTAGCTTTTAAGACTTTCAGATTTATTTGATGAGGAGAATATAACTTGCTTGAATTGTCCATTTTGACATCCATCCTCTCTTGACTAAAAATGAACTAAGAACTATGTTTTTTGGGAAAGGGAAGAGACAGTTTTCCTAAATCCCTCTTTGGCTTTGAAGAAAGATGATTTCTGAGAAAGAGGCTTTGCATTTGTTTCTAGAAGAATTATTTTACAACCTGATTTTCTGTAAATGAAATTGTTGTTAAGTCAGTTTACTTAGAGGCGCTTGATCCTATGTTGAAATCTCTTCTTCCTTAAGCATCATTGAATTGCCATCAGGAACATCCCTGAAAACTTTTATTAGCCAGTGTCTGGCTGATCATATCCACTTTTTGGAATCAGTATATATCATGGAACTTGGTTTTATAGAACAAGGCAGAGATGGTACATTTTGTTGGTTTTGGAAGACAAAATTTTTTATTGTTTCAAACGAGAAAATTCCAAGACATGGACTGCATCCAATGCAATCTTCAACCTACGCTAATCTTGAAAGTTTATTTTTAAATTAAAAATCGTCAAACGAGCCAGTGTCCTTTATCACCAGAGAGTAGATGGAAAGTATACCTAAGTAAAAAAAGAGAATTTTTATGCTTAATATTAGATATTCGGAGCAGTGCTGCTCAATAGAAACTTCTGTGAAGACAGAAATGTCCTGCAAGAGGGAAGAGATATGGGGATATATGTATAGCTGATTCACTTTGTTATAAAGCAGAAACCGACACACCATTGTAAAGCAATTATACTCCAATAAAGATGTTAAAAAAAAACAAAAAAAAACAAAAAAAAGAAATGTCCTATATCTATGCTGTGTAATATGGCGGCCTCTAGCCACAGGTGGCTGTCAAGAACTTGAAATGAGGCTCATGCAACCGAGGAATTGAATTCATAATTTTATTTCATTTATAATCTTATTTCATTTATAATTTTATTTCAGTTTAATTTAAAGATAAATCATCCCATGTGGCTACCATAATGGACAGTGGAGAATTAGAACAGTGACTGATTAGGACCAGTTCCCTAAACATGCCAGTGAACAATCTTGACCAGACTTTCTTATTCAGAACTCACATGTGCTTTCTTGGCAAAAGATTTGATCATTATTAGAGTTTCTTTGTTGACTTGAGCAACCTTATGGGGCCTGTGATCAGTGAGGAAGAGAGTCTCAGAGCATCCAGGGAAATAAAGAGGCGGAGAAAGGTCAGCTGGACTCTAGACCCACCTTCTAATTGCAGAAGACATAAATGTAGCTATAAGCAATATTTTAATCTTAGAAGCCACCATGCTGTGTAGGACTCTACAAAGACGCATTTTACCGTCCAGGGTTCTTAAGATAGTGAGTTTTTAAGCCGAGGGATGGCGAGATACCAAGGGCTGCTGTTAGCATTTCATTTTCATGAGTTTCTCAGGGCCCAGTGGGAAAAGAAAGCAAATGAAGCCTGCTTTGGTCAAGGTCCCTTTTGTTCCAAATTTGTAGCTTGCTAGAAGAGCCTGTTGCAGTCTCCGTGGCAACACTGAGAGGGCACTTTTAGGCAGGTGTCCTTACTTGGGGCTCATGGACCAGATCTATTCTGGTTATCTATTGCTGCATAACAAACCACCCCAAACTTCGTGGCTTAAACCAACAATAAGCATTTATTTGCCTCACACACCTGCAGTTTGGGCAGGGCTCAGTGGTGACAGCTCATCTCAGCTCCATGTGATAAGGGCTGGGGCAGCCAAAAGTCTGGGGATGACTTAAAGTTTGGGGGCCTGAAATCATACAAAGGGTCATTTTTCTTGTTCAGTTGTTGAGGCTGGCGATTGGCTGGAACACCTCCATGTGGCTGCCTGGCTTTCTCACAGCATGGCAGTGAGTTTCCAAAGCAAGCCAGGGGGTCCAGGCAGATGCTGCGCTGCCTTTTGTGACCTAGCCTTGCAAGTTATACATCACCACTTTCGTGACAGTCATGACCCCATCCAGATTCAAAGGCCAGGGCTATCTATCCGACCTCTTTATGAGATATGGATGGTTGCTTTTGAGACATCTTGAATTTGTAGGCAGATTTTGTTTTCATTTCCTTTTTCCTGTGGGTAGCATCCGTAACTTAATATGATTCTCAAAGTAGTTTAGAGAGATAAACAATTTTCATAACCCAAGGGGGAAATGCAGACTTCTTCACCACCTAACTAGGGGCACAGTCTTGGAAGTTAAGGAATAGTATAATAGATGACACTGCTTGATGTTATGTAGATTAGTGTTTCTGAAGCTTTAGTGTACGTACAAATCAGGATCTTGTTAAAAATGCAGACTCTGAATCAGTAGTTCTGGGTGGAGAGCAGGCCTGGAGTTGGTCTTGAAATTCTGTATTTCTAGTAAGTTTCTGGGTGATGCCGCTGTTGCCGGTCTGAGGTAGGCTACACTTGGAGCAGCACGAATATAAGCATTTTTCCCCTCCCGCAACTTTGGAGCTTTGTATTGCTAGAGATATTATCATATATTATAACCCAATTATTAATAAATAATAGTTTTAATTACTAATAATTATGCAATCAAGTGGTATAACGTGAGCGAAGTGCTAGCACATAGAAGCTACGAAGGATTCATTTCTAAATCCTTCATCAACCCAGATGTTCTCCTGGAGTGACACACCAGCAAGGTCAATGCTGTATTCACGGCAGCCACACACAGTCTGGGCCGTACACTGCACACCTGTAGTGGCTGCCATTTGCATAGACGAGGATGTGAGCATTGATTTCTGGAGTTGTGAAATATAGTGGCCTTGAATGTTCTCAAAAAACAAAGAAAAGAGAAGCAGTGTTATTTAGAAAAGTCATCCCAATTTTCTCTACTGTTGTTCCTTCCATTTGTTTTGTTTTGAATTATCCATCCCGATTTGGGTCCTAGTCTTGTTAATTCACTGACTTCTAACATCTAGAATTGGGTAATACTATCTGAAACCCAGTTTCCCCCCTTCATTCCCAGTTCTTACCCTTTTATCAAAGTTCTTGGTCAAGGACAGTAGGTACTTAGATATTGTTTGTATAAGCAATAGTACATATATACAGGGCTTTTTTTTCAACTCCTGCTCTAGATCACACAGTGGTTGAGGATGAGGGTGTCTGGAGCCTTGTTGATGGGGTTGGAGGCTGCACGACCTTTGCTGTAGTCTTGTTAATGTCACATTTTCCTCGCAGAAGCTATCCACTATATACAGAAAGAGTACTCTCAATTTTTAAAATTAAATAATGTGCTATGGAAACAACAGTAACAGATTTCTTGAAATAATTACATTTTGATTTGGGAACTTTGAGGTATATCAGGTGCTCTGGTCCCGGAAGGGCATGGCTGAGTAATGACAACATTGGAGCAGCTGCCTCATTAGTATAACTGAAATGATTTTAGCAGAAGTGTAACTGGTTTATAATTTACAGTCGCATCTCACACGTGTGTGTGTGACTTTCTTTCTTTTGTACAGAACCTTAGTTCACAAACCCCCATTTCTACCAATGTTTCCAACCGAAAGTAACTTAATTACTTCCAGATTTAAATGTGGTTAACTCAGAATTTAAACTCAGTTAATTTAATATTTTCCATTTTCCTATTCTCACCTCTACCCAGGGATATTCTAAGGCCTTGGAGAATTTACATTCATAAATTGTACATTCACACATTTCTCTGGTTGTATCAGTTAGCTATTGCTGTGAAATAAGCCACCCCAGAACTCGGTGGCTGATACAATAAACATGTATTACTGCTCATGAGCCATCAGCTAGATGTTGTTCATGGTCTCGGGGGATTCACTTAGGTATCTGCAGCCCTGCTGGGCTAGGACTCACTCACACATCTGGGGTTCATCTTGTCAGTCGTCAGGTCTAGGATGACTTTCGCTGGGTTAACTGGGCTCTCCTGCACGTGATCTCGCATCCTCCAGCTGGGTAGCCTGGACTTATTCAGGCGGTAGTGGCAGGGTTTCTAAAGAATACGTAGAAGAGCGAATAGGCCCTTGAGGTTCAGGCTCAGAATCACACACTCGTGGCTGCCCTTCGTTCTATTAGCCAAAGTCAATCACAAAGCCAGACCAGTTTCGAGAGTTGGGGAGATAAATTCCACTTCTGGATGGGAGTTGCTACAAAATCACGTTGCAAAGACTGTAGATACAGGGAGAGGTGAAGTATTGTAACCATTCTTGCAATCAATTGACTGCACTGGCACTGGGGGAGAAGCCGCAGGTTTTTTCTGAAAACGCCCATCCTTGCCCACCTCTCTCTATTTGTACTTTGGCCCCCCAGGTTGTTGAACCTCAAGCCCCTTGCTTAGATCTACAACTGGTGGTCTAAATTTCCTATGATGCCCTTTGATCATGATGGCGGCATACTCTGTGTTCTCCTTATCCTGGTGCGAGATTCCTTTTGGGTGTCCACTCTATTTCTTGACCAGTTTTAAGCTACCCGTGCACTACGTTTAACTTCATTCACAGTTATTGCCACACAACTTACTAAACATTTTACTGAGTTATCTCATTTTGGGGGGTCTGTCTCTACCACTTAGAGTGTAATCTCATTCAGAGAGGGCTTTTTGCCCTTTTTAATTATTGCTATATCTCCAGCACCCAAGACCAGTTCCTGGAACATGATAAGCGCCCAGAGAAGTTAGCTGAATGGGTAAACGATCACATGGGAGGACTCAGAGAGTTCTCCCCTTCATGTCCATCTGCCTACACATCTTCCTCAGCCGTCTAAACAATTGCTTGATAAGTCTTTATAATAAAAAAACAAAATTTGTCTCTCAAGTTTGTGGCTCTTGAAATTGAGAACTAAGACTTTTGGAAATACTGTCTCTGCTATTTTTCTGTTTCATTTTTACTTCCGGTAAAAATGTAATTGATCATGAAAGAAGATCAATTAACTTCTCGACTGTATTCGTACTCCCCTTGTGGTTGCCGCATGGTGGAGAGAAAAGTAATGGACTCGAGGAAACTTACCCAGGAAAAAACCCGTTCATTAACATCTCAAAATATTATCCTGCTCTACAAGTTAAAACTTTGCCATTTCTAGCCGATTCCAATTGTGATGCTTACTTAGAAGACTGAAAGTTTAGCTGAGCCAAGCAATTTCACTGAATTAATTGCATTTTTCAGAATTTAAGGCAAAAATATCATGTCTAAACTAATTTGTAATGGATGAAATGGCACTAAGTTGAGTATCAAAAATCACACACGTGTGTTTTTGCTGTTCTTATACTACGTTTGTAAAATTTCATTAACACTAATTGAAGGAAACCCCAGTCTGAAATACTGGGTAAATATCAATAACTATATTACGACAACCTACAAGTGCACATGAAGAATAGATTAAATTTCCTATATACCATGTTTCCCAAAATCTAATCCCACAGTTACTGTCATCGTGTCGGGTGCTCTGCCTTCTTTGGTTTGCCTTTCTGATCTGTTTTGAACGATGTCAGGATAACTTTCCTCAACTTCACATTATATCAGGCCACTGGCTAAAAACTAGAAGTATATCAGTTATTACCCATTAGATATAATCTAGATTTCTTCAGTCTGTGTTCAAGATTTGCTACAGAATGGTCCAAATACCTTTTCTTACTTTATGTTCTGTTTTTGACCACCTCCATGTGACGAGTTTACTACACGCTGTCGTGAAACTCAGTCTATGATGTGGATGTGAAGTGGCCCAGAGATAGATAATATTGTATTGAACCTAGTAGAAGATGTCACAGCAGCACACAGTGGACTCTAGAATGCACTCTATATTAAAGGCTGTCCTAACTGATCCAAAAGAAGAGGTATGCATATTACGGCGGTCATAAAATAATCCATACAAATGCATTTGGATGGGTTTTCTTCAGTGCCTCGGGCTCACAACTACTCACCTCTTCCCAGGATGCCACCAGTCATGTGATTCATGCTAGTTTGTTCACAGGAGCCCGGTCAGCCAACCGATTCTTCTTATTGTTGTCAGAAGCATTCCTACTTATTCAAACAAGAAAGGAAACTGACATTTATTGAGAACTTTGTGTATGACAGTTTCAGTCCCACAGATTTGACAGAATCTATGGCCATTGTACTTCATGTTAGTGGTAGGTGTTTGGTCCTTCTTACTTATTTTTCCTCTTTTGCATGCCATCAGCACAGGTAAGCTATTGACTGTAGATAAATGTTACTTCAGATTTAGATTGTGAAATGCCAATTTACATTCTGAATTATGACAACTTCCAAATCTTAGAAGATTTATGTAAATTATTGCTCTTGGGAGTGTTTAGGTCTGTATGCATAGATCTGCTCAAGTAAACTTTGGCTTTTCATTTTCTGAGAGTGAGGAAGAAGGTTTTAGTTAGCTATGTCACTCTACAATTTTTTCTTTTTGCCAATCTTTATGCATGTTTTATATTTATGGATGGACAGCAAACAGTTAATTTCTAGATTTTTCCAGGAGATGAGCATCTTGGTTGCTGTTTTTGTTTTTGGCAAGATGCAGTGGAAATGACAGAAAAATGTAAGAATGATAGGGGAAAATAATTCTAGTTGTTAGGCACATACAAACAATAGGAAGGACAATACTTATAAAATTGAAGTTGCTACACTCAAAGATGATGTAGAGCAGTAAAAGCTAAGAGAAGCCAGTATTTGAGGGAATTATGGACAAAGACATCTCTCCTTGTATATTATTTGAAGCAAGGGGGACTTGCACAGAGAATATAATGTTGTTAGAGCTATAACATGTACTCTCTTTCAGAAAAAGACAACTGATTTGTATCATAGCTTCTGAAACTAAAATTTTACTTTAAAAGAATTTCACATTTTGGGAACTGGGTATCTATAAGACTGTTTGCCACTTAGGGACAGAAATTGCCTCTTTCTACTAATTAATCATCAGCCATCTACCGAGTACTTCCTACACATAAGGGCCTTTGGTGGACGCTGGCCCCATCCAAGGACAGTGGAAAGCACGCCTCTTCGTAAGGGGGTGTATAGTCATCTGGAGAGGATCACTTGAACAAATTTTCCCTTCTTTTCCAGAATACTCTTATTTTTTACTATTCTTTCTAGATCTCGAGATACTTTTTGCCATTCTCCTCTTTTGGGGCCCTCTTCCTGCACCTTTCTCTTGTTGTTGGTATTTCTCAGGTTCGATGAAAATCTCCATTTGTGTGATCTCACCCTTTACCTCTGCTTTACCTACTGCCCATGTGCTGATGACACCAAAAGTCTTATCTCTAAATTGAACACAAGTGGCCTAAAATCCTGTGCCATGTAACTAGGGTGACCATATAATTTATTGACAAAACTGGAACATTTGGGGGGATTGAAAATGGTGCTATTAATTTTTTTTTTTTTTCTGGGGCAATGACCATAAACAGAAACCACCCTGGGCAAATCTGTAGCTATGGTCACCCCACATGTACCCAGGAGCCCATTGGATAGCTCTACTTGGGTGCCTTTCAGGCACTAAAATATGATGGGCTGAGAGAACTCCATTTCCTGCCCTTCTGTTTCTGCTCCTCCTGCATTTTCCACCTCAACACAATCATCCCTCCAGTTGCCCGAGCCAGAAATAGGGTCAGTAGCCATGACTTTTCCTGATCCCTCACCTTCTCTTTTATGGGTCACCAAATTCTATCATGTGTTTTTCTTAATAATGACTTCTAAATCTGTCCCCTGGGTCCATGTCTCCATGCCTGTTGCTGTTGATTTAGTTGAAGCTCTCAGTTTCTCACCCGGATTAGGAAATAACCGATTAAAAGTTTTACTGCAGACCTTCTGACATGAATTCCTTGAATCCTTTCTTCAGATTGCCTGTAGATTGTGTGTGTATCTATATACATCGCTCCTCAGTTTTAAATCTTCCAGACTTCCTCCAAATTTCTTTCAGGATGACATCTAAATTCCTTAGTAGGACATTAAAACCCCTTATGACTTGGCTCTTGTGGGCCTCTCAGCCTCCTTTCTCATCGTTCCTCACCTAAACCACACCATTGTGTTTGCTCCTCCCTCAGCACCCGGACTGGCCTTCTCTCCTCCATTCTCTCATTCAGGATCATTCTTCACATCTCTTACTGGCTGCTACTTCTCCAGGAAACTGTTCCTGAACCTTTGTTGAACATCTGCATTTATTCTTCCTTAAAGAGTAATTCTGATTACAGTTTTCCCTCAAATATTCAATTATCTATTTATTATGTTTTTTACAATTGTATAATGTAGATACAGTGAAATACACAGGTCTTCATTGAACTATTGGATGAGTTTTGACAAATGTATGCACCCATTTATCCAACACTCCATCAAGATATAAAACATTTATTATCACCCCTGAAAGTTCCCTTATGCCCCCTTCTAGTCCACCCCCATCAACCACTATTCTGATTTTTATTGCCACTCATTAATTTTGCCTGTCTCTGACTTCATAGAAATTACTTATTTTCACTAAGCAATAAGCCAATATTCATGTTTATAAATGGTATTGCTTTATTAGATTTTTGGTGGACACAGTTGATTTAAATGTCTAATGTTGATGAAGAAAACTTTCTAAGTATTGCTATTTCATAATGTGCTTGCTATAACCAACAGAAATTATGGTCATTATATAGGCTGGTTTTACATTTTCATAGACTGCTTAAGGCCTATGTTTTGGGAATTCAATAGTATCTTCTTTTTCTGTTATAAAAATGAGGAAGAGAGTGGGTGTCTGCCTCATTCAGCAAGATGCTGCTTAATAAGGCATACTCGTAATGTTAGAAAATATGCTAGCTATGAACCAGAATGCATGTAACTTGAGCAAGACTCCTAATGAGCTCTGTAGGGGCAATTGCGCATTAGAATTCCAAATAAGGAGAAGCTAATTGTCAGCCAAATTTACAGTCAAAGGAGAAGGATTAATGATTATATTAACGTCAAGATGGGAACTGTATTGCATATTAGGATGAAAACCTAGTGTGTTCTCACACATCACTTCTCAATTGAGGCCACTTTTATAACAGAGACTTCTACCCGGAAGTGGAGCGGGGGAAGACTTTGTCAAATTGCAAAGCAAATGGATTCAAATGAAGGCAAGAACTTTATCCAGTTCATCACCATTAGTTGTTCCACAGCACTAAGAACAGAGTCTGACATAGACACTTAATAAATAGTTAATAAATAAATAAATCATTTTGGTTATTCCTAATGTATGGGAGTAGCTATTGAATTTTTGAGTATCCTGCCACATTTAATAATCTTCTGAGGAAAAGAAGTACTTTTATTTCTTAAAATAATATCTGTTCAGCTCTCCAGTGAAATATCGTGTGTAGAAAATGGAATAGTTGAGATGTTTGCAGGGGCTAATGAGCCTTGCTGGTGTTACTGAAGAAGTCTTGATAGTTTTAAATGATCTGCATTTGGAGCCAGACTCCTTCCACCTGACACTAAGGTTAAAACAGCCAGCAGGTTTTTCAACTCTTGGCCAAAGCACTGAATTTCCACCCAACTATAGTTCAGTCCCCATTCAGTAGCCATCTCCACACACACAGTGCCTTTCAATTGATAGCCTCTGAAGGGCTATACTTTTGGAAAAAAATAATAATTTTCATTTTCCTCAATGTAACCCATAAACCATACGAATACCCCATATTTTTATGAAATTGCTATAGAACTGAGAAAATAGGTATCGACTGAGGCAAAGGACCAATTCTAACACTTCCTTTTAAGAACGGGGTAGCAGTTTGTCAGACTACCTGGAGTTGTAGCTTAGCTGGTGAATGTTGCAGATTTCAAAGTCACTCTGCCTCTAAGGACTTTTCTGAAAGTAAATTCTACATTAATGGGTGTCATTGCACAGTTGTTTATCCCAAAGAGAATGTGTTGTCTATTCAGGTGAGCAGGTATTTTGTGTATGCTTCCTTGGGAAGTTTAAAGCCCATTAAACTAATAATTATACATGTTTATTAAATATGTTAAATGTGTCATTTGGGAGTCTGATATGGGATAGTGGATAGTGGAATTAAGAAAATAAGATTAATCAGTTGAGTGGACCACAGAAGAAAAGTAAGAGGTGTGGCTCGCTGATAAAGTCATTTGACTTCCTCAGATTTCAAGTCCCTTGTTTGTAAAACGAGAGGGTTATGTTATTCAGTCTTTGAAATCCCCATATCTCTAACTAGCTGAGATGTTGTAAGCATCCTTGCAATGAGAATAAGAAAGATGGAAGTTGGCTTTTTAGAAAGAATTATGAATCCACTTAAAAAACCAAAGAGACTAAACACCGGTGAATAGGACCAAAAAAAAAAAAAATCTTGGAGGAAATTTGAAAGTCTATAAAATAGTCAAGGAGGTTAATTCCTTGGTTCCTGTTACGCTGTACTGTAAGATATTCTGTTTGGGTCTGAGCAATGATGAAATTACCTTAACATTTCTTTGAAATGAGTATTGGGTCATTAAATATGGGACTGTTCTATTTCTTTAGCAGGAAAGTCATCAGAAGGGGAGAGACCATGGGGTGAAGGCGGGAGAGTGAATAGAATCTGGGTGATTAAAACCAAACAAGTTCACATCAAGACTGAAAGGGCCTGTTTTTAGGGCATCACAAGTTCCTAAAGCACTTGAAATACAACACAAGTCAGCTTAGTTACTTTATAATTATCAATTTGTTTTGGCCAGGGAAATGAAGTGTTCTTATGGAGATCTTTTCTGCTCAGCAAGTAGAGTTGAAATGTAGGAAAACAGAGCGATGAAAGAAGTTCATGCTGTGTGTAGGGCTGAAGCATTGCCATTACCGAGCACCATGGGCCCCATGGGCTGGGGTAGGTGATTCTTAAGCATTAGTTCATATTTTTCCAATTAAGCATAAGTTGTGTTTCTTTATGTGTTACAAAAGAGTTAGTTATTTAGTCCCCATAAGGAGTATTTTATCAAAAGCAACGATTATAGCCAGAAACAAAGGAGTCTGTAACTGGGTTATAGGCCCTCCCCCCATTCTAACTGGATTCAATTCCATATATAGCTAATTGTGATGTAATGGTGATAGCTTTTGGAATGAAAATAGTTGTCAATAGAAGAGGAAGCTGGCAAGATATTATGAATGAAAAGATGAAATGAGCAGATTTATAATATAAGCATTTAATATTTAGCTTGACTTTTTTCTTAGCCTGTTATTTGTTCAGTCTGTATGAGTTCATCTTTCTGGGTCTTAGTTTATACTTACAGCCCTGAGACTTACTTGGAAGAGATACATCAAATAGGTTAGATATCTTCAAATTTCAACTTTAGATGTAAGTTAAAGATTATTTGTTATGTCACAGTGTTGTTTTAATCTGAAATCTATGTTTTATGCCTACTAACATCTACATTATCTATTGCCCTCAAAAGGAGAAGGAGTCTCCCACGTACATCATTCCAAGATAGATCGGGATCTCCAGGTTATACAAGTGGTAGATCAGGTGATGATCACTCTGTAAACATATAAGATATGCTTCTCTGGTTGATTCATTCAGGCTTTGCTCTTACACGGGCACCAAATCAGATCCAATAGCCCATTAAATGGGAGTACAGTCTGGTTGTGGTGTCCATCATTCCCTTATTTGCAATAGAACATGACGGTTGTGAATTTAATTTTGTGTTTCGGTTCAAGACCCACCGCTTCTACCAACTAGTTACGTTTCTCCTCTGAAAAAGCAGAGGTAAGAATAATGCAATCAGAGGACTATTGTGGATAAAACAAGGAGATAGTAGATAAAGGACTCAATAGACCAGCTGACATATACTAAAGTCTCAATGGATCTTAGCTATGATTGTTGCCAAGGGTAATCTGACCAGCCAGACAGGGAATTAACCCTTCCCTTCATGTTCCCTACACTGTTTCATGTGCATGTGCTTCTCACATTTGGGTCAAATTAGAAGTTCTTCCTTGTGAGAATCCTACTTGGGGGCATCAAGGGAGAGAAGTTTTGTCTATTTATTTTTCAGAAGGCAAAATTAAATCCTGAGTGGCATGGTGTAGTTAGTTTGGAGTTGTGGATGCTGTATTCTCATTCGATCTGATCATGCAATTTCTCTGTCCCATGTCATGTCACTGCTGCTTCTTTCACTGTGGCCAGTTATGGGATGGGGAGGATGTCCAGTGCCACAATATTTCAAAAATAATTGTGTAGCAGAGTAATATTTTTGAAATATCAGCCTATGCTTCTTTCTCTTGAATTTCCTCCTATCCTTATACTCCCCAGTGTTTGGATGGTTGGGTTAACTCTGTGTTCACAGCAGACGGCAGAAGTCAGTTTTTGGTGTTTGGATTTCAAAAGCTTAAATTTTAGAGGGGACGAAAAAACCCAGGGCATAAACAAACATTTTGGAAAAACTGTAAGTCCTGGAGTAGGTCTTTCCTCCTCTCAAGCTTAGCTAGATGCCCAAAATGAGGCAGGAGGAATCAGAAGCGTGGCAAAGAAGCTTGGTTTGGGGGTTCCCAGATAAGGGGCCCTGCGACCTATTAATCCCCACTTTCCCTCGAATCTTGCCTAGGTTTGTGGAATTCAAGGACAGAGGACGCTTGTAGTTCACGCCTGTCTCCTTCCCTTCCTGGAGGGAGCACAGGAAAGTGGGAGACATGTTTGTGTGTTAAAGATAGTAGATTTGAGACCCTGTCACAGAATTTCCTGGTGCCCCATGCAGGGCACGAGCAGCAGAATATGTTCTATGCCCCTGACAGTGGCATGAACCTGGCACAGGTAGCTGGTGCCTCTGAAGAGGCCTTGCAGTTGAGACAAGGGATTCAAACAGTGACCTGTGTGGAAAAACCAAACACATACACCCAAATGATGGCATTTTGGACTTCACGGTAGAAACCAGCATGAGAGAGTATTGCATGTCACCCAACACCTTGTAACTATGCAGGCCACCTACCTTTGGGAAATTTCCTGGCATTTCAATTTCTATCTGATGGTAGACTGGGAACTCAAACTGTGGTGTACGTTCAGATATAGAAAGACCTAAGTTTGTGGAATGAGATTATTATCTGCTCAGGTACAAACATAGTTTGGGGACCTGAACACTGAAGGGCATGCCAGTAAAAAAGCTGAACATGCAGTCGGATTTAGATTGTATTCCGAGGTAGAACAGAAGCAATGACAAAGGAAATGGGAGAGAACTGTCATTAGCATGAGCACATCCATTCCCAGTGTGTGTGCAAGAAAAGACACACAGTTGGCTTAGGTCTGTCATGTGGCTTCAGTTCATTTAAAAGGCAGATGAAGCTAGTTTCATTCTGGCCTGTGTTACCAAGGAGAACAGGAGAGGTAAGGAAGCTCTGTGGCAGAAGCCAAATGAGAGCCGGGCTCTGCACTGTGTGGGCCGGCTTCTTAGAACGTGTGTGTGCTGATGGACTTGACATTAATGAGACGACCGACGTGCTCTCAGCTTGCAGCCACAGCTAGTTCTGAAGAGGGAGCCCTAATTTGAAACACTATTTCTCCAACCTGAATGATCACAGAAACCCCCTGGGCACTTCCTAGAAATAGGAATTCCTAGGCCTGAGTCCAGATGTCCGGGCTAGAGGCTTTAGAGTGATATTTTCAATATGCGTGTCAGGTGACCCTGAAGAGAATGCAAACGTAGGCCGAGCATAATTTGGACTTAGATACAAAATGGTGCCTAAGTATATCAGAATGAGTGACAGTTTGGGGTAGGGCCACAGACAGTGGCTCTGGAGAAGATTGCCTGGGTTTGAATCTGTGCCTTCGTTCTCTCTCCTGTACGATGGGGACAGGAGGTGCTAACTCTTGGGCTTGTCGTGTAACACGATAGAAGAGCACCTGGCACACGGTGAGCCCTTAATCACTGTTAGAGATCATTGGGATGCTTTTTGAACACTCCACCAGGAATGAAACCATAAGGGCGTGTTCATTGAAGAGTAGCAAGAGCTAACATGTCTATAGGTCCTTCTTGGTTTTAAAAAGTATGATCTTATTTAATATTCATAAGTTTGAGACCTGGGCTGCGGGAAGCCCATTTAGTCCGGGAATTTCAGCTTCAGGAGAGCTGGGTAACATATGTGACGTGTCCAGCTGGAAATCTTTGAGTGCATCTCGGCGCTTGGGGTGATGACACAATGGCAATAAGTACTGAGCTGAGCTTTTCAAACTTTAATGTTCATAGGAATCCTCTGGGGGCTTGATAAAATATAGATTCTGATTCAGTAGGTCTGAGGTGGGCCTGAGATCTAGCATTTCTAATGACCTCAACGTGATGCTGACACTGTTGCCCTGCAGACCACAACTTGAGGAGCAAAGCATTCCTTTAAGCATCTTAGCGTCCCTGATGTATATCTGGCATATGAACTGCACTTAGGCTTATGAGGATTCCCCAAAGGGCAGTAGACCTTTGCTTCCTAGGAGCAAACATAAATGATTTCTTGGGACAAACAATGTAGCCTCAGTAAACTCTGTGATCCATGCGGTACAAGAGAGACCAGCTTGTTCTAATTAAGCAAATTGAATGGTGTTGTATGCACCATGCATGATCTTCAGTGTTTGGAGCACTGAAGTTCAGTACTATATGTGTAGCACAAAAGCTGCACTGGATATAATTTACTATTATATCCAGCTGCACTGGATATAATTTACTATTACTGGTGAGGAGGTATTTTAGGGTCTTGTAGATATGTTGGGATCATTACCCTGGCAAAGAGTAGAAGAGCTGGTTAATAGAGATGTCCAATTGATAGAATGCTGCATAAACCGGCTTTCAGGATACTTTTGGTGATGATATCCAGATGAACTCGGAGAGATGACACACCAGAAATACATGGACCGGTATCCCATTATCAGTCTTTGAACGATCCCGTTAGATTCACAGTTTATCTATCCTGTGGCCTAAAAGCCAGATGAACAAGGACAAGCTATTACTTCAATCTGCAGTTGAAAGGCTGTGTGGCGTAGAGATTCACTGGGTATCTGCTTCAGTCTCAATCATGTTAAAAGTAAATGTTCAACTACACACACTCTTAAAAAGTGTACTGGAGAAGAAATTTAACTGTGGGGATGTTTGTGTATGTTAAAGCCTTCAGATATGTAGGAAAATATATCTGAGTGTGAGAGAATTGAACTACAGTTCATTGGCCTTTAATAAAGTTATTTAGCTCTAATCCTTAGGTGGATAGAAGAAAATCAGAAGTGCTTGATTCAGCTAGATGCCAAGTAAAATGAAAAGGACAAAAAAAGCCTAGAATTCAAGGAAAATAATGCTATACAAGCTTTATCAAATCCTCCCTACCAACACTGTAATTCTCAATAAACCTCAGCATGACAGTTCAAAATAAAACAGGGATGTGACAAGACAGTAATTCTCAGAGCATTAGAGTAAGGTTCAGTAAGTTTCCCTTCTCAGTGTTTTTTTTTTTTTTTTTTTGTTTTGTTTTTTTGCGGTACGCGGGCCTCTCACTGTTGTGGCCTCTCCTGTTGCGGAGCACAGGCTCCGGATGCGCAGGCTCAGCGGCATGTGGGATCCTCCCGGACCGGGGCACGAACCCGTGTGCCCTGCATCGGCAGGCGGACTCCCAACCACTGGGCCACCAGGGAAGCCCCCCTTCTCAGTGTTTTCCCTGGGATTCTCCGAGGCACCTGAGAGAGCCAGGGAAGGGTAATATAATTTATTTTTACCTGTCCAGGGACTGATTTCTTTTCTTCCTTTTGTGGCCTCTTAAGGCAGCCAGCATTGTGATTATTGAACTTCTCTTTTAACACCTTAACCACGAAGTGGGAAGGGAAGTATGAGTTACTGTGATAACAGCAGTGCCGTATAACAAGCAACCGAGAAATATCCCCACCAGTATGCATTGATTTTGCTCATGAGTCTGGTGATTGGCTGCGAGTCAACTGGTCTAGCCTGGGCTCAGAGAGGGTAGCTGCATCCTCCTTCTGGGAGTCTTCTGCGAGTCATATAGTGATGCTGAGGTGCAAGTGGACAGGAGAAACACCCCCAAGGTTTCTCAGTGCTCAAGCTGGGAAATGGCACACTGTCATGTCTGCCCTGTTCTCTCGGTCAAAGCAAGTAACATGGCTGAAGTCAAAGTCAAGGGGTGGGGAAATAGACTCTTTTAAGAGGATGATCTGCAAAGTTAGAGTGCCCAGGTACGTGGATGGTGAAGACTTGGGTTGTTACTGTAATATACCTTGGAAGAGAGAAGGACCTGAAACTTACATCTGTTTTAAGTAAAAAATGACCTGTGTGGGGAGGAAGAGAAGACCAAGATGATAGAGTTGCCCAACAAATTACAGGCTGCTCAGTTCAGTGTGAGTTTCCGCTAAACAATAATTGTTCCTGTCTAAATGTGTCTCATGTGCTATTTGGTGATTGGCTGGAGGTAAACTGGTTTCTATGGGGTCCATGCCATATTTTGGACATACCTATACTACATAATTCTCCGTTGTTTATCTGAAATTCGAGGTGAACTCAATGCCACGTTATTCTGCTGATCTGTATCTGGCGATCCTAAGACTGAAGTTGCCGAGAGTGAGAACTGTGCCTCCAAGAAGCCAAGGAGGGGTGACTCTTAGAAAAGCTTTGAAAAACTCTCTTCTTTCCTGCCTCCCAAGATACGCTACCACATTCCTACCTTTCTTCTTATCTGTTTCCCTCCAGGGACACAGTTTTTGGCAGAGAGATATTTGACCGGTGCCAGGACGGTAACCGGCTTGCAGCCTTT
Source organism: Orcinus orca (assembly GCF_937001465.1). Classification (NCBI taxonomy): domain Eukaryota; kingdom Metazoa; phylum Chordata; class Mammalia; order Artiodactyla; family Delphinidae; genus Orcinus; species Orcinus orca. Next base: position 22,433,612 of record NC_064580.1, read on the forward strand.
CTGATAGATTGGGCAGCCGAGTGGTTGGTCCCACACCCATGCAGTATCCGCTGTTCAATGTTTTGATTTTCACTCCTGGTTATTGGCAGACGTGAAGGCACCTGAGTGTGAGTTCATGATGTAGGCACACTGAGAACGCTGATAATTTGGGGCTTGACAAAGCATTCATCTTTTTTTTTTTTTTGGCCTTGCCCCCTGGCATGCAGGATCTTAGTTCCCCGACCAGGGATCGAACCCGTGCCACCTACAGTGGAAGAGTGGAGTCTTAACCACTGGACCGCCAGGGAAGTCCCAAGGCATTCATCTTTTAATATGCCCTAAAGTATTTATTTAAAGGTGAGACTAAGCATTGTAGGAGGAAAGAGCAAATTGAATGACCCCCTCAGCAAATGGAAAAGCTGGATGGTTACAGGAACTACGCTTCTAGAAAGCAATTTAAAATGTATCTGTGCTTACCTGACTATTACTTTTCTATTGCTAAATAATAAATTGGCACAGACTTAGTGGTTTGAAACAGCCCTCATTTATTGCCTTACAATGGTCTGGGTCCAGCATGGCATGGCTGAGTTCTCAGCTTAGGGTATCACGGGCTGAAATCTGGGTATCCACCAGGCTGTGTTATTTGGAGACTCTGAGGGAAAATCCACTTCCGAGTGCATTCTTGTTACTGGCAGAGGATTCAATTCCACTCAATTGTAGAACTGAGGTCCCCATCCTCGTGCCGGCTGTCAACAGAGGCCACTCTGCTCTCGAGGCCACCTTCATTCCTTGACACGTGGCCCCCTTCATCCTCAAGCCAGCAACAGCACCTCAGATCTCTGATTTCCTCCTCTGCACCCAGCCAAAGAAAACTCTCTGCTTTTAAAGGGCTCGTGTGATTAAGTCAGATCCACTTCGATGCTCTCTGTAGCTTCTTTTTTGGCCGCACCACGCGCAGCTTGCAGGATCTTAGTTCCCCAACCAGGGACTGAACCTGGGCCCTCAGCAGTGAAAGCGTGGAATCTTAACCACTGGATCACCAGGGAATACCTTGCTTGCTGTATCGTTTTTTTTTTTTTTTGCGCGGTATGCAGGCCTCTCACTGTTGTGGCCTCTCCCGTTGCGGAGCGCAGGCTCAGCGGCCATGGCTCACGGGCCTAGCCGCTCCGCGGCATGTGGGATCCTCCCGGACCGGGGCACGAACCCATGTCCCCTGCATCGGCAGGCGGACTCTCAACCACTGTGCCACCAGGGAAGCCCACTTGCTGTATCTTAAGATCAACTCATTACAAAATTCCTTTCCAGCAGTGCCTAGATTAGTGTTTGCTGGAGTAACTGGGTGAAGGTGTGCGTACATCAGCGGCCGGGAATCTTGGACTAGCATCTCAGAATTCTCGCCTACCCCCAGTGACCATGTCCTATAAGGGGGCTTCACAACATTTGTCCCACCCCGGAGATTGCTCTCCCATCTCCAAATCCAAGTATTCCATTTAGCCATGTGTAACACTGTCTCAGAAATGATTGCTTCTTTCTTCATAACATTAACTTCCCAGGGATGGCTTCAGCGCCCCTGACTAACATATCCCAGATGGAACTCTGCCCTACCGTTTAGTGACTCTCTGTTTGGTCTGCTGCAGTAATATTCTTTTGTCAGCTACTTCATTCCATTTTATATTATATGTACCTGGTAGTCAGGAAGAATATTTCAAAGAATTTTGTCCATCTCTCCCACTTTGCCATAGTGAAGTGGTTTGAAACTACTGGGATCTTATGATTCACTTTCCTTCAGTAAGTTCGTGGCACATATTTTTTCCTCTAGTTCTGTCTCATTTTTGTATGTATCTTATACATTAAAAAATTCCACAATGGCATGAGCTACCCACGTAATCTTGCTGCTGGAAGAGAGGTTTGCTGCCCTTATGCAGTTGTTCATTGATGTCAGCAATTGGCTCCATGTTAATTTCTTCTTTGACGATTAACAGCTAAGATTTATTTGCAGACTTTTCATTTTGCTGCTTGCACGTGGATGGTCCATTTTTCCTCAGGACTCTGGCTTTTACAAACACCATAATTATGTCCTATTGCATTTATTCCAGAAGATGGCGCTGCTGCTGCTTCTTCAGCAAAAGAGCGTAGTAAAATAGGATGCAGAAAGCCTCGGTGGATATTTTAGCGTTTCGAAATAATACAGCAAGCATCCATATTGACAAAAATATATTTAAAAGATGGCATTTGAGAATACCTACTACATTACTTTTCCTCCTTATGTTGAGTTTAGTTTTATAGAAGAAATCACAGCTCACTCATTAAAAGAATTGGGTTTAGGCAAAAGGGGTAGAGACCCTCTGTGGTGCTCTGTTGTCACAGTCAGGACTCACTTGGTGACTGACTTGAACAGTTATTCTTTTTAAGAGGACAGCAGTGGTGTCTGATACTAGACACACAGATGCCCCACAGAGGCTGTCTTAAGTGATTCTACTTTTTTTTTTTTAATTGTAGTTAATTTACAGTGTTGTGTTAGTTTCAGGTATACAACAAAGTGATCCAGTTACATACATACATATATATATATATATTATTTTTCAGATTCTTTTCCCTTGTAGGTGATTCTGCTGTGAATGATGATGTCACCGATGGTTTCACTTAACAAACTGTACACACTGTCGTTCATAGAAAGTTGAGCTCTTGCCTTAAATTATTTACCTTTTAAAGAGTTCTTTTTAAAAACTACATTAATACTATGAAGTAGTCAATAAATGTCAGAGATTGAACATTCTTTTATTCCTGGAAACCTCATGTTGAAATGTAGAATTTGGTATTCAGCTGTTTAGGTGCTAGATGTTTTTCCAATGGATCAAATCCTATTAACGAGTACTGTAATATTCTTCCCCTGTTCTCCTTTCATTTGCGGCCATAAAGAAGTAGAATGGAGGGAAATAGGGACTAAATGTTTACTAGTGACATGTAATCAAGACAAAAAGTGATTTCTACCTAAAATAAGAGACTTGGAAACAAACACTGAATGCTTCAGGAAGGTAGGCTTTTAAAATATCTTAATTCCGTGATTACTCAATATACTGGATATTTTTGTGGATATTGATGTTCATATCATGGCATATCTTTTTTTTTCTAAAAATTTGATACATTTTAATCTACATCCAATGAATTTGATGGTATCTCATTAGACACCCTGGTCTCATAGTGTCTAGTCATTCACTTGTTCTTTAAACAAATACTTATTTAGTGTCTATTTCATGGCCAGCGCTGCTCTAGGTTCTACATAGTCAAGAATCCCTGCTTTGATGGAACCTACAAGATGGTGGAGGGAGGCATGTTTTAGTCCTAACCTCCAGTATCTGTGAATGTGACCTTATTTGGAAATAGGTTCTTAGTAGATGTAATCAAGTTAAAATGAGGTAGTACTGGATTAAGGTGGTCCCCAGGCCAATGACTAATGTCCTTATAAGAAGAGGGAAATTTGGACACAGATACCAACACGGAGGGGAAAGTAAATTTCTATTGTTATAAGCCGCCCAGGTTGTGGTAATTTGTTATGGCAGCCCTGGGAAGCTAATACAACAGGTAATAAAAATTCAAGTAGCAAATTATATAATATATTAAGAGGTAGTTTTGAAAAAATAATGCTAGGAAGGGGGATAGAGAGTATCAGGCAAGTTGCAATTTTAAATAGAGTAATCAGAGAAGACCTTGCTGAGAAGGTGATATTTGAGCAAAGAGTTAAAGGAATTGTTGGAGACAGGCAAATATCTGAAGAGATTGATTGATCAAGGCAGAGGAAAGAGCAAGTGCAAAGGCCCTGAGACAGGAGAGTTTCTGGGTTGTATTGGTTTCCTAGGGCTGCTGTAACAAATTACCACAAACAGGGTGGGATAAAACAAGAGAAACTTATTCTGTCACAGTTCTGGAGGCCAGAAGTCTGAAATCAAGATGTCAGCAAGGCCACATGCTATCTGAAGGCTCCATAAGAGAATCCTTCCCGGCCTCTTACGGCTTCTGGTGGTTCAAGGTATTTGTTGCTTGTGGTTGCATCAATCTAATCTTTGCCTTTGTCTTCACATGACCTTCTCCTCTGTGTCTCTGACTTGGCCTTCCCGTCTGTATATCTGTGTCTCCTCTTCTGTTATTTATAAGGACATATCATTGGATTTAGGGTCCACCTGTATTGTCCAGAATGATCTCACCTCAAGGTCATTACCTTCATTATATCCGCAAAGGACTCCCCCCCCCACTAAGGTTGTATTTACAGGTCACAGGGGACACATCTTTTTTTTTTTTAATTAAGTAATTAATTTATTTTTGGCTGTGTGGGGTCTTCGTTGCTGCACGCGCGCTTTCTCTAGTCGCGGTGAGTGGGGGCTACTCGTTGCGGTGTGCGGACTTCTCATTGCGGTGGCTTCTCTTGTTGTGGAGCATGGGCTCTAGGCGCGTGGGCTTCAGTAGTTGTAGCACACGGGCTCAGTAGTTGTGGCTCACGGGCTCTAGAGCGCAGGCTCAGTAGTTGTGGCGCACGGGCTTAGTTGCTCTGTGGCATGTGGGATCTTCCCGGACCAGGGATCGAACCTGCGTCCCCTGCATTGGCCGGCGGATTCTTAACCACTGCGCCAGCAGGGAAGTCTGGGACGCATCTTTTTGAGGCCGACCATTCAACCTACTTACACGTGTGTTTGGGCAGCAGGAAGGAGGCCAACAGGGCTGGAGCCGAGGGACGGAGAGGAAGAGAAGTGGGAGATGCTGTTGGAATAAAACCCGGGTAGAAAGTGGAAGGATCACGTAGGGCCTCAGAGAACGCTGTACAGACTCTGGCTGTCACTCTGAGTTAGAAGGAATACATAGGTTATTCATTAGTAGTTGATTGCCTGACAAGTTTGAGTTTTAAAAAATTGGGGAAATACAGCTAGAGTGTTTAGTTGTGTGCCTTTGTAATTTATTCATCAAGACTGAAAATCTGTAATGCTTTTCATTTGTAGCTCAAGAGAAACTGAGAAGGTAAACAATTTTCCTAAGGCACATACTAGACTAGATTACCACCGTTCACCGGTGCGTCTTTGAACCTGTCGTATCTCAGTTGGAAGAGGGAAAATAAGCCCCCCAGAGGTGCAGATCAGCTCCCACTGCCTGTTTTCTGCCTTTGAAGGTAGAAGTCTCTTAGCTCAGAATTCCAGATCAGAAAGCCAGGTCAGTGCTTTCATGCAGCCTGTGTTTATTGTGTATAATTTCCATTTCTACCTGGAGGAGAAGCACTCAGATTCCACCCCCAGTGCAAAGAACGTCCTTATAGCACTGGCCAGTTTTTCCGTCCACGTTGACTCTGCATTTACTACCTGTGATCTTCTGTGCAGGGTGGAACTTTCAACATGGTGTTATTGGGCATTTCAGGCCTGTTGTACAGTAATGCTAAGACATAATAATAATAGGGCAAAATACAGTATTGAGGACAGCTACTGTTATTTTCTTTTTTTAAAATGAAGTCCCTGCCACTACCAATGGCTCCTGAGACCTATTCTCAACCCAGCAGCCAGAATGATTTTTTTTTTAAACATATGTCAGTTTATGTTACTCCTCTGCTCAAAAACCTTCTATAGCTCTGCGTCTCACTCAGCATCAGCGTCATAGTCCTTACAACGAACTTCGAGATCCTAAGGGATCTGTCCCTGTTACTCCTTAAACTTCCTCTCCTGCCACTCTTTCCCTCACTCACTGCTGCTGTCACATGGCCCCCCCTCCTGTTCCTGGATCTTGCCAACGCTGCTTCAGCCTCAGGCCCTTTGCACAGCTGCAAGGAATATGTATGCTTCATTCCCTCTCTTTATTCGGGACTCTGCAGAGAGGCCTGCCTGCCTCGGTCAACCTGCTTAAAGCAGCCACACTCTGCTGCCACCAGCTGTTCGTTCCTTGTATCCTTACCTTGCATTTCGTTTCCCCAAAGCATTTATCAATGTCAGCTTTACTAATATATTCTTTATTCCTTTCTTAAGCTATGTGACATAATGGAAGTCACATAATGGAAGCCTGTGACATAATGGAAGCTGCTTCATGCCCAGCACTGGAACAGTGCCTGGCACATACTGGGTGTTCAATAAATATTTGTTTAATTAATGAATATAATATGCCTGACACACTGTGGCATGCTACTAATACATTATCTCACTTTATCCTCACAAAGCAAATATCACGTCATTACCCACATTTTACACATTAGAAAACGGAAGCTTAGAGAAGCTAAGTAAATTTCACAAAATTACAAAAAGTAAGTGGCAGAGATGGAACTGAAATCTGGGCAATCTGTCTTGCGAGTCTGGCTGTTATATGCCTCCATTTTGTAGATAGTATCATAGCACAGAAAGTTTGGGTCATGTTTTCAAGGTCACAATACTAGACTGCAGTAGAGCCCCGGTTCAGATCCAGTTTTGATGAATCATAAAGTCCTTATTTTTAATCACGATAGTAACTGTGGTGAACCTAATCCATGGCTGATCTTTTCTAAAAAAATACAGTAAAACACCCCACATAACATACATTATACCATCTTAACCATTTTGAAGGGTACAGTTCAGTAGTGTTAAGTATATTCACATTGTGCACCAGATCTCTGGAAGTTTCTCATCTTGCAAAACCGAAGCTCTATCCCCATGAAGCACCAACTCCTCATTTCCCCCTCCCCCAGCCCCTGGTAACCACCCTTCTACTTTTTGTTTCTATGAGTTTGATTACTTTAGGTACCTCACAAGAGTGGAATTACACAGTTTTTGTCTTTTTGAGACTGACTTATTTCTTTATTTCACTTGGCATGATGCCTTCAAAGTTCATCCATGTTGTAGCATGGGATGGGATTTCCTTCTTTCTTAAGATTGAATAACATTCCCTTGATGTACGTACCACATTTTCTTTATTCATCCTGTGATGGACATCGGGTTGCTTCCATCTCTTGGCTATTGTGAACAATGCTGCATTGGACACAGGCGTGTAAAGATCTCTTTGAGATCCTGCTTTGAATTCTTTGGAACATAAACCCAGACGTTGCTGATCATTTCGAAAGTCCTGTAACTGTTCCAAAAAATATTAGTGGGATTTCATAACTCCTTTTTTGGCCCTAGTTTGTTTGTTTGTTTATTTATTCATTCATTTATTTATTTCCGGTACGCGGGCCTCTCACTGTTGTGGCCTCTCCCGTTGCGGAGCACAGGCTCTGGACGCGCAGGCTCAGCGGCCATGGCTCACGGGCCCAGCCGCTCCGCGGCATGTGGGATCTTCCCGGACTGGGGCACGAACCCGTGTCCCCTGCATCGGCAGGTGGACTCTCAACCACTGCGCCACCAGGGAAGCCCTATAATTTATTTTATGTAAATGTTTTTCATCTCTTTGATGCTACGACTATATTCTTTCAGTATTAGCAGCCAAGTAATCTAACATCCAGCTATTCTAAAACGTCAGACAAGTCTAATTGTTCATCATTTATGTTTAAGGAAAAAGGACTCACCCACGATTTATTTTACATTTTATTGATTTGTCTGCTCAGCTCCTTAGTGATAAATCCAATGGGAAATTCTGGTGATAACTGCCATTTGTTCTTAACCCAAACTCTAGATTTGCTCTTCCTATTCTGTTAGAATAGCCTTAGAAGTCTGAACTTTCATGGAATTTCCTAGTATTTTCCCCTCTCTTTCCTGCCTTTGGAAATTTATTTAAAATTAAAAATTTTTTTGATTTGATACATTTATATGTTGTAATATGATTGCCTTTGTAATGATAGTTAAAACCTCTATCATGTCACATAATTATCATTTCTTTTTTGTGGTGGGAATAATTAGGATCTAGTCTCTTAGCAAGTTTGATGATTATAATACAGTATTGTTGTCTGAATTCACCATACTGTGCATCAGATCTCCAGGACTTGTCTACTAGTTGTAAGTTTGTACCCTTAAACAACATCCATCCTATCCCCCCTACCCCAACCCCTGGTAACCACCATTCTACTCTCTCTGTTTGAATTCAGCTTGTTTAGACCCACATATAAGTGAGATCATATAGTGTTTGTCTCTCTCTGTGTGACTTACCTCACTGTCCTCAAGGTCCGTCCATGTTGTTGAAAATGGCAGGATTTTCTTCCTTTTTATGGCTGAATAATATTCCATCGTAGATATTAACCACATCTTCTTAATTCACTTATCTGTTGATAGGCATTCAGGTTGATTCCGTATCTTGGCTATTGTGAATAATGTTGCATTAAACAAGGGAGCGCATATATCTTTTTGATATCCTGTTTTCATTTCCTTTGGATATATACCCAGAAGTGGGATTGCTGGATCATATTGTAGTTCTATTTTTAATTGTTTGAGGAATCTGCATACTGTTTTCCATAACATCTGTACCAGTTTACATTCCCAGTGACAGTGCACAAGGGTTCTCTTTTTCCGTTCACTTGCCATCCCTAACTCTACTTGTTACCGTTTGTCTTTTCGATAACAGCCATCCTATCAAGTTTGTAGTGACAACTCATTGTGGTTTTGATTTGCATTTCCCTGATGGTTAGTGATGTTGAACATCTTTTCATCTACCTGTGGGCCATTGGAGAAATGTCTATTCAAGTCCTTTGTCCATTTTTTTTATTGAGTTACTTGTGTTTTCACTATTGAGTTTATGAGTTCCTTATATAGTTTGGATATTAACCCCTTATCAGATACATAGTTTGCAAATATTTTCTCCCATTCTGTAGGTTGCCTTTATACTCTGTTATTTGTTTCCTTTGCTGTGTAGAAGTTTCTAACAAATAAAGTGTAAGTTTGTCAAATAAAGTGTAAATAGTAGAGGGAATGTGGGCATCTTTGCCTTATTCCTTATAGCATTCATACTCATAGTATTTCTTTATTAAATAAAATCCTGGCTTTGGTCCCTTCATATATGTAATCAGATTTAGAAAAATAATCACTGAGCTTTTCTTTTCATCGTAAATGGATGCTGAATATTGTATTGTTGAGTACCTTTTTAGCATCTGTGAAGTTCATCACATGCTCTTTCTCCTGAGCCCTGTTAATACAGTGGGCTGTTTTAATAAGTTGCACGTTTTGAAAAAACCTTCCTTGTCTATGATATACTATTTTTTACTGTCTTAATTCTGTTTGCTAATATTTTATTTTGAAATTTTGCTTTGATAGTCATAAGTGACAGTGGGCTATATGTTTCATTATTGTCCACTTTCTCTTAAGTTTTGGTATCAATGTTATATTCCCTTCATAAAAACACTTCGTAAGTGTCCCTTCTTTTTCTATGCTTTGAAACCGTTAAGTGGCATTGTGTCTCTTTGTTCTTTGCTGAGTTGGCTGTGTTCCCTTGTATCTGGGCTTGGTCTTTTTGGTGGGGGGAGTTATTTGATAACTTTCTCTATTTCTTCTACATTTGTTGGTCTACTTAAACTTTCTCTATTAGGGTTAATTTTAGTAAATTATATTTTTAAAAAATTATAAATTTAACCTACATTTTTCTGATATATTTGCAAAGAATATGGGATTTTTCGATCAGTTAGAAACCTGGCAAGAAACAGATGGTATAGTTAACCTGGGCATTTTGAGGAAAGTTAAATTAAAGGGCCGTGTACAAATATGTGGGCAAAGTTTAAGGAAATCAAAGAGGAATATTACAGAACTCTGGGCTTGTAACAATGGGGAGCTCTCACCAATCCAGGGATGGGGTAAAGAGAAGGCATGATTACTGGAACCCACAGGGGGTGGTTTTATAGTGAGGGCCACCTGGCAGGAGCTATAGCTTTTGGAGAGGAGTGCAGCCAGTCCAAAGTAGCCTAGTTGGAGGGTTCTTAGAGGGAATAAATATCCCAATTGCATTTCCTTACCATTCTCTGATTTTCCATTTAGCCAAAACCAGATGGGAACCAGGGGACAAGAAAGCTTGCAATGTTTATGAGTCAGCCCTCCCTCTGCACAGGGCAGGGAAAAGAAAGTAGGGAGGGATAAATGGGAGAAATCCAGCACAGTTTTTAAAATTTAATCTTTTAGTGGTTATTTTACCCATGCCATTTCTTATTTTGTGTATTTTGTGCTTTATTTTCTTGATTAGGTTAACTAGTGGTTAATCTGTAGCTTTTTTTTAAAAAGCTTATTTCTTCCACTATCTTTCTGTTTTCAACCTAATTGAATTTTGCTTTTATCTTTATTATTTTCTTTCTACTTTCTTTCCATTTCTTTTTTTTTTCTTTTTTCTCACCTTTCCAGTCGGGTGATTGATTAATTTATATTAATCCTTTCACTTGTATTTTTAAAAAATTTATTTTATTTATTTATTTTTGGCTGCATTGGGTCTTTGTTGCTGCACGCGGGCTTTCTCTAGTTGCGGTGAGTGGGGGCTACTCGTTGTTGCAGTGTGTGGGCTTCTCATTGCAGTGGCTTCTCTTGTGGCAGAACACAGGCTCTAGGTGCACGGGCTTCAGTAGTTGTGGCACACGGGCTCAGAAGTTGTGGCTCATGGGCTCTAGAGTGCGGGCTCAGTAGTTGTGGTGCATGGGCTCAGTTGCTCCGTGGCATGTGGGATCTTCCCGGACCAGGGCTCGAACCCATGTCCCCTGCATTGGCAGGTGGATTCTTAACCATTGCACCACCAGGGAAGCCCTCACTTGTATTTTTATCAGTATATAACAAGGCTAAGAAGTTTTCTGTGTGCTGAGTGTATCCCAAGACTACTACTTCTGTTGTTGTGTCTATTTCACGCCTCTTCCTTTGGACTTCCTGTGTTCAAAATTTGGTAACTGCAGATATTCAAAATTGTAAATAAGACTTTTAAGGAACGCTGAAAATCAGCGATCCTTTGCTGCATATCACCAAATACCCATTTACAGGATGAATACAAAGAAAACAGCAGCCCTACAGTTATGAGAATTGGTGCTTCTGGGTTGCAATACAATTATCAGTGACAGCATTACAGATGGAGTGAGAAGTGGTTAATGCGCAAATAATCTTGGTGAAAGTAACAACAGAGTGTTCTGGAAGCTGTATTTGATGCCTGAAACCTGGCTCCAGGGAAGAGAAGATACTAATACCACAGTGTCACAGTAGAAATTGCTTCCCAAAATGTGATAATAAAAAGAAATGCTATATTTCTTAATTAGTATGTTGTTTTACGTTAGGGGATTTTACATATACTTATGCATTATCATATTAATAAATATTCAAATGGGGCATTTGAATATATCAATTCCATTCCCCAGACATTTTTAATATATTCAAGTTGGAAGAATTACTTTTTTTTTTTTTTTTGGGTATGTGTATGGGGTGGGGAGGTAGGTATCTTCAAGATGGGAAAAGAAGATAATCACCTTAATTTGAGATTTCCTTAAGAGCATGCATTTAAATATGAGTTCTGTCTCTTAAACTCTTTTCTTGGGAAAAGTTATTTAGCTTCCAAAACCATGGTTACCTCACTAATAAGTTGGGAATATTGAGTCTGACCTAGTCGGATGTTGTTAGAATTAGCAGTTTTACATGTAAGTACTTATCACAGTGTTTGACACATAGATATTAATTCATATATTAATTAGAGGTTAGTTAGGATATGATTATTACTGTGTGTTTGTTTCTCCTTTTACCCTTTTCCCTACTGGGGTTCCATGAATCATGTCTTACTCTATCCTAATGTCCCAATGCAGTGTTGAGGACAGAGTAGTTACTCTAGGAATATGTTTTGGAAGGATCTTTTTTTAGCCCATGAAGGCATAGTGTAAGCCAGGAGTTTAGGGAGGGGGAAGGGAGGAAGCAAGTACAATAGTGATAGTGCAAAAATTAAATTGGAAATAGAAACCAAGCAATTTGAAGGCAACCCATTAGACTCCAGCTAGTTAGGGAGCTTATGGAGGCAGCGTGATATAATAGAAAGAACAAATGCTTTGCAATTAGAGCTGCATTTGTATTCGATTTTCTTCACTTCCGAGCTGTGTATCTTTGGGGAAGTTATTTGACAACTCTGAGCTTCAGTTGTCACATCTAAGATGTAAAAATAAAATTAAAGGGTAAGAAAATGGCTGGAGATTACAATTGAATAATATTTTTCTGAGGATGAATTGAGATATTATGTGCATGTCTGTGTCTGTGTAGTACTAACAGTACTTTGCAGGATAGAGGAAGCATCCAATAAGTCTTTCTTTAAAGAACTTCCTTCTGAACGTGAAAAAAATTTAGATCCCAGTTTTAGTGAAACTAAGTTGACAAAGAAGTAAGTGCTTCTTTGACAGTGAGCTATAAGATAAGGCCTATAGTCATTTTTCATGAAGTTCATTGTGTGATTTTTCATCTATTTTCTGTCCTTTTCCTGTGATCTACACGGTGACATACAATTTTGATAAGGAAGAGTTTAATTTTTCATAATTCGAGTGCTCTAAAGAAGAGACAATATAAAATATAATGGACTTTTTCTGACTTGCTTTGGAAAGAGAAGAAAGCTAATATTTTTGCTGTTAAATCTAATAAAGGGAAAATTGTGATCCTTAAGACCGAAACATGATGCTGCTATGCCACAGTCAGTGATACACGCACTTAGAGTAGCTTGGAACTAGCTGTGTGCATTTGCTCAGCTCTCCTTGTGACCAAACATATTTTTCTGATTAATTTCATTTAAAACATTTGGTTTATCATTTTGACCTATATTTGGTATATAAGTAGTGTCAATATAGGCTTGCTAAGTAAATGTTTTCCCCCAACTCTGATACTATTCTTTGGGAAAAAATAGCTTTATTACTTTTTTAATGTGGTAGAACTCCCCCATCAAAGGATGATAATAAACCATGATGTTAATAGTGTGAGCAATTCTTTGTCATCTGTGCAGCCATTATGCTGAGAAATAGCTGACAGAATGAACCACATTTCTTGTAATGGTGTCAGTGTTTTGTTATAAAGCAAATAAACCCTCCACAACTAAGCCCAACTAAGGGGTATGTGTCGGGGGAAAAAAAAAAAAAGATGTTTCAGGAGCAGAATCTCAGGTGCTTTAGATGTTCTTTTTTCCTCCTCTAGATGTTTTTTTTACATTGATGAACGAGCCATTGTGCTGATTATTCTCTGGAAGTTACTTACTGACAGTTAAATACACTTCCTAATATTGATTATCTTGAAGGGGTACAGTGAGTTCATAAAACTGTTTTCTACTTTACTAAGCTTTAGAAGTTTAAGAGATGGTGAAGCAAATTTCAGACTTAGTCAAGAAAAGAACATAGAGAAGGCTAAGATGTCTGATGTATAAAGGTTCCCAGAAACTTATATAAGTATTAAGGAATCAATATATGCATCTTCAGAGTTTGAAGTACCGATGGAGGAAAAGAATAAAAGAGTGAACAAGGGCAAAGTGAAAAGTTAAGTGATAACTCATGCTGAATTTCAATGTGTAATATCAAGAAAACAAATACAATATATTTGTGAAGTTCATGGGAATATAACTTAGGGTTGTAATATTAAAAGTTAATAAGAAAAACTTAGTAATGTTACCCATTTGTGAACAACTCAGGGAAATGAGGGCTAGAAAATACGTTTCTAGTCATAGCTCTATATAGTGTTATTAAAAATTTTTGTTTCTCAACTCAGGTCCAATGGGAAATATGTATTGGAAAACCTAGTTAAAATAAGGCATTTATATATAACATATATATATATGTACGTGTGTATATATAGGAGTGAGATCAAACTATGACCTTTAAACTTAAGTATGGAAATTTCATATAATTAGATATCGGGTGGCCTCTAAGATCATGGTAGTCAAATCTCTAGCACCACTCCAGGATTGTAGTAGTTTGTTCTATTTTTTTCAGTTACACTTAAATCTTCTCTCCATGGTTTTGGTACCGCTAGTTTTCATCAGTAAACGCTGTCACTAAAAATTATTGTCAAGCTGACGTTTTGCACTAATGGTATAATTTTAGATCTAGTCATTTCCTTCTTTCTAACCTTACAAATGGGCTTTTTAATATCACCTATCTACCCATAGCTATCTATTCGAAGCTAACTCGAAGGAGTAGATATAGGATTCATTTTGGTTTACCTCCTTTTTAACAAGTAATTGGGAACACCAGAGTGGAACTCCTGAGATGGCACAGACTTCATAGCCTCAGACAGAGTGATGTATGGATAAAAGGGGTTGGCACGTACAACTTGGTGACTTACGAGAGAGAGCTCGCCCAAACCCCAAGACAATCGAATTTTAAGTCAGGTCTGACTCATCTAAGGCACTTGGAAAAAGATACTCAATTATTAGCTCTTCTGAAGATTGGTTCAGAATCTTATAGTGGATGCACCCCAAGGGGGACTGAGAGCGTGAGGTGGCGATTCCTGGAAACGCTTGGCCCATAACTTCAGTGGGAATATCTGAGTTCTCTTCATACCTTGTCTAGGCACTACCCTCTTCAGAAGGCTTTGGTGCAGTGATCACGGTAAGAACTAATTTGGCGTGATCACAAGAGGAGTGCATGAAAGTGGCTGAGCCCTCCCTTTCATGATAGATTTTCTACACAGTGGAGCCCAGGACAACTTAAATCACAGATAAAAGCTACCATTGAAGATTAGTATCTGAAGAACGTCGGTATAAATCAGCCCAATGCATTCTTGTCAGAGATGACGAAAGCCAGGCTCGGGGTAATTAAATTAAAGGGTCACACACCCACATAGTGGAAAATTCCAACTCTAATCCTTATCCCCTGACCCCTCTTCTTGGATCCTTCTTGTATACATCATTCTCTCGATTCTCTGGGAAGAATGTTAATCAGTTCTAAGCCCCAGTTCATCCACAGCTTCTTCAATGCTGCTATTACTACTACTAACTCTACTACTAATTGTAGCTAACACTGATAAAGCGCTCACTGTATGTCAGGCCCTGTTCTCAATTACTTACATATGTTAGCTAATTTCAGCCTCACAAAAATTCCAAGATAGATGTCATAATAATCCCCATTTTATAGGTGAAGACATTGAAATTTAAAGAGATCAAGCATTGTGTCAAGGTCATAGTGCTAGTAATTATTTTAATAAAATAAATCCCTTAAGCATTCAGATATTACACTCCGATTAAATTCTTGAGAAATGGAATTGTATGATAGAATTTGTGAGCTGCATCTGTCTTGACGTCTCCCCTGCCCCATTCCCCTCCCTCCCTCCCTCCCTCCCTCCCTCCCTCCCTCCCTCTCTCCCTCTCTCCCCCTCTCCCCCTCTCCCCCTCTCTCCCTCTCTCCCTCTCTCCCTCTCTCCCTCTCTCCCTCTCTCCCTCTCTCCCTCTCTCCCTCTCTCCCTCCCTCCCTGCCTCCCTCCCTCCCTCCGTCCCCCCTCCCTCTCTCACTCACACTCACACACACACACACACACACACACACACACACACACACACAGTCAATGATGTATGTTTAGAATGTGACTGAGTATGTTTAATTAAGACTCTCCTCATAGGACCTGTGCCGGAAATTTGTCTGGCGAGCAAGACTGTGTGATTTGCTCAGCGGTTCCAAGAATACGCTTTTCAACCCTGCATTATTGTTTCTCTTTTCACCTCTCTCTCTTCCTCCTTTTCATTCTCCTCTTCCCTCCCTCTGTTACACTCTGCCTTTTCCATTTTTCTCCTTCTCTTTTTCCACTTCTTCTCCTTTCTTCCAAGTGTTTTTGTCAGAGTTCCTGTGACCCTCCTTCCTAAATATTCCCTTTATAATCATCTGAGTCATTTGTTCCTTTTCCACAAGAGTTAATTACTTAGTTTCCTTTCTTTTTTTTTCCCCCCTTACTGGAGACATAACAACTAAAATGCTGAATCAGTCTCTCAAATAACTTGCTGCTTTTTTCTTTTGGATGTTGACATTAATTACAGTAGTCAGGGCCCCGTCTTTACTTGTAACAAATGCAACCCAAACCCTTTAATCCTTATCTGCTCAATACCATGCCTTCTGAAGATCAGTGAATTTGTTCAGGATGCTGAGAAGCAGATCTGTTTTTCTGCCTTTCCTCTGCTGTTTTTTGGCTTACTCTGTTTTCAGCATTTTAGAGTGCTGTAGCTTTCAGACATAACTGTGCTTAAGGAAACCAAAACATGCACCATGAAAAGGACAGAAATGAAAAACTCCTAATGTTTCCAAAGGAATGATGCTAAGAAAAAATCATGCAGAGGAAGATAACTCTTATTATATTAATAATGACTTCTAAATATTTTGATAGATTTGAAGTTTGGCTGGGGGAAATAGTAACTCAAGACTGTTCTAGTAAGGATATGAAACAGAGAAAATGAGAGTGGTTTTGAATTAATTATCATGTGATAGAATTTCTCTAAGAAAAATAATGCATAAATGTTTGTAAAGAGGTAATAGAAGTGGGAAGTTAATCAGCTCATGTCATCTTTTACATTTGCTTTCCTAAAACTGACGTATTGAGAAATATAAAAAAAGGAGATGAGACTCCTCTTCAAATGAATACTATCAATCACGTTAAAAGATTCAAAAACTGGATGAAAATTACTCAAAGGATTATGATAAAGAGAGCAGGGGAAGGGATCATTTGTCTTGAAATGATGCCGACAGGGAGAGAGAATGTGGCAATGAGTGGAAGCGGAAATGGGCTGACCTTTTGGAAGAGGGGTGACTAAGGTTGGACACCCAGAGCTATTTTGGGGGAAGTCAGTCAACAGATGTTTCTAGCATCATTTGGCAAATGTAAAGTTCAAATTGTTACTTAGAGCTGAGGTGGGCAGCATGATAACAGAGAACAGAAGCATTAGAAGTAGCTATTGGCCGCCCTCATCTGGAATAAATTTGCATAGGCTTCTGCAAGTATTTGAGAATTAACAGCCGTTATACTAGTGTTTACAAACAGAGATACTCAAGAGAACTAGCAACTGCTGGGGCCGCTGGTGGTGAGAGGAGAAGGAAGGGAAGGTTCAATGTTTCCTGTTGGTCCGGAAGAGTTTTAGGACAGTGAATCCGTTAACAGCATAATATTTAAAACTCTGCTTTGAAGGTTTATCCATAGCTCAGGGACATCTTGTTAGTTAAATTAGAATTTTAAAAGCTTCTTTTGAGAGACGTAGACTTTTATAAAAGAAAACATCGAGTAACATAATGTACAAAAATTAATTCATGTGTGTTTTTACTGGGTTTTGTTTTAGGGGGAAGGAAGAGTCATAAAACATCTTCGCTAATTGTTCAGAATGTCTATAGTCATAAGTTGAAAATCATGAGATTTTATACCAGTAAATGTCTCATGCTATTTTACCATAAGTATCAGTCATTGAATCTGAAAGTTTTTCTAGATATGGAGGTGGCAGTTATAGTATTAATTTTACCCAGGAAGAAAGTCGTTGGCTGAAAATCACCCCTTAAATCAGTGCAACAGTTGGGGTTATTGTCGCCCAGAGCTCTGTGTCAGCTCTCATATTCCCTTCCCGTGCTGTTTCTCAGGAATGTGTTGTATCTGTCCAGTTTTAGAGGCCTTTGCCAAATTCAAAGGTTCACAGAGGCATGACACAACTGCGTTGAATCATTTATTATTGTTTAAAATCAGGTGTTTTCACCGTTTCCAAAGAGGGGTCATAATAAGGAAAATGTGAAATTATGCAAAATTGAGATAAGTTGATTGAACTAAATAATAAACCTAGTAGATGATGCTTTCTAAGGCTTGGGAGTCATGCTTCAGAGAAGACGAGTATGTTGATATGCGAAATTAATATGTGATTACAGTGAGACTGGAAATCAGTGGAGCAAGTATGGATTGATGGATTGGCTGGTGGATGGCATTAAAACTAGCTTATTTTAAACTTACTTTATGTAAAACATTATAAATATATACAGTCAAGGTGGATTAATCACTAAATATGAGAGGTAAAACTATACAGTTAATAGAAGAAAAAGTAGAAGAGTATTTTGGGAACTTAGGGGTGGAAAGAGCTTCTTAAATAAAATTCCTAAAGTTTGTGCCATTCTGAAGAAAAATCTGATAATATTTAGTGAAATTAAGTGTTTATATACCATATGTCCTTGCATCTCTATCCAGGATATATAGCTCAGAGAATTCTCATGCAAGTCCAAAAAGAAAATATTTAAATAGAAATTTGTCACAGGATTGTTTTTGGTAACAGGAAGTTGGAGATAACTGCTTATCATGATAATCATTTTGCAATAGATACGTGTATCCGATCACTGCATTGTACACCTTAAACTTACATAATGTTATATGTCAACTATATTTCTATCAAGCTGTGAAAAAAAAAGTTGGAGGCAACTTAGATGCAGACCTCAGAGGGAAGTGATACGTACAATGTGGTTGATGCATTCTATGCAGTGGTACATGTAGCAGTTAGACTCAACTAGACCCATGGCTACAAAATGATCAATAGCTCTTAAAAACGATAGTGCTAAGTTAAAACAAAAAGAGAAAACAAAAAAAGAGAAAAAAAATGAACATGCATGCATATAATACAATACACAAAAAAGAATGAATATCTAACATATTAGGAAATGAGTCAGTGGTAGGAGATGGAAATAATATACTGGGGATGAAAGAGGATCAATACACAGAACAAGAGATTGGTCTTCTAGGGATGAATGATGATCATGTTCAATGAATTACAGAGTATGATTAATTCAAACTCTTGCACACAAAAAGCAAACAACCTAATAATTAATGACTTATAAATGCAGATGAAGTAGGTATCATTTGGACAGGAAGAGGTTTGTTTATTCTAATGACCTCAAGTAAAGCAGGTGGCACGATGGCGAGGGGCATCCTGGTAGGATGGAGAAAATTTGAAAGATGCAGCATAAAAAAACGGGTTCATTCTTCAGTTCTGGCAGCACAATGTCAGCTGTGCACATTATTTAAACTGAGTCTCATGGTCCTGATTTGTATGTAACAATGATGCTAATGTACCACCCACAGATGACAGTGGTGCTTTATGCATTTTTGAGGGTCAGAAAAATAATATTATAAATATTTACAGTTCTTAAATGGGTTTTTTAAATGATGGCTTCAATTATTTTGTGTATGCTGCTAGTTCCCACATCTGTCCAGCAGTGACTTTCATTTCTATTCAGAATCATATATTTAACTTCTGGCTTGATATCTCTACTTGGATATTCAACACACATCTAAAACTCAGAATGCCCCAAAGTGAATCATTATTTTCAGTTCTTTGTGCCGGTTCTTCTTAATTTTCTCCTCAGCGAATTATATTGCTAGCCACATATTTCCTACGACAGACTCCTCAGAATTGAACCCTGTCTTTCCTCTCTCATTTATCCCCTCTTCCAAACAATAACGATGTATGTTAATTACAACTTCTTTTCTTTTCTTTTCTTTTTTTTTTTTTTGCGGTACGCGGGCCTCTCACTGTTGTGGCCTCTCCCGTTGCGGAGCACAGGCTCTGGACGCGCAGGCTCAGTGGCCATGGCTCACAGGCCTAGCCGCTCCGCGGCACGTGGGATCCTCCCGGACCGGGGCACGAACCCGTGTCTCCTGCATTGGCAGGCGGACTCTCAACCACTGCGCCACCAGGGAAGCCCACAACTTCTTAATCGTTCTTCTTCATCCTCAAAACAACTATCTTGATTTTGTTACTATTAGCAATTGCTTCTAACATTTAAAAAAAATTTTTTATTGCAGTATAGTTGATTTACAATATCGTGTAAGTTTCAGGTGTATGGCACAGCGATTCAGTTATATATATTGAATATATATATATATATATATATGTAGTCAGTTATATACATATGTTTGTGTGTGTGTATATGTGTGTGTGTATATATATATATATATATATATATATATATATATATATATTCTTTTTCAGATTCTTTTCCCTTATAGGTTATTACAAAATAGTGAGAGTAGTTCCCTGTGCTATATGGTAGGTCCTTGTTGGTTATCTGTTTTATACATAGTAGTGTAAGAAACTCCTAACATTGACCTTCTTTCCCATAACCTTTCCAATCCTTTTTGGAACAGTTTAGAATGATCTTTCTAAATCCAAATAATACTTCATTTCCCTGCTCAGAAGCCTTCCATGACTCCCCATTCCCCAATCCATAATGTCTAATCTAAACAGCTTATTATGCTCTGACCTTTGCTTATCACCCTTCAACCTTTACATGAGTGTCTTTCAAACAGTAAATCATGACACCGTGGTGTCTCGTGACCTTTATGTTTTGGGTGAAACATAAGCAATAGGAATAGAAAACAGAGTGCATTGCTTATAGTCTGGCTAAGTGTTATGTCGTGACCTTTTGATTCACACATCCATACATAGACACACCCATACATACACATACATACTCTAGATGGAAATTTTATTTTTTATCCTGATGCCCAGACTCCTCCATCTTACCGTTATTTCTGTGTGCTGACAATCCAAGCAGACTGCTTGTATCTCCCAAAACATATGTGGTTTTTCTTTCCTTTGGGGATTTCTATCCCCGCTTCCAGAAATGCTCTGCTCCACGTGACCTGCACAACTCTTTCTGATTTAGCTTCAGAGTCACCTCTTCAGGGAAGTTATTTTTGATCCTCACATAGTCCCCAAAGCAAGACATAATGTCATTTCTATGTAATCCTCCAATATTCCATGCTTATACCTATTTGCCCTCCATTACACTATATTATAATGTCCTGTTTAGGGATCCTTTTCTCATGAAACTGATAGCTCCCTGAGAACAGGGAATGTGTGTTACTATCATCATTTTGATTTCATCTTCCACAAAACTGATGGATCAGGTTTAATCCCCCAAATCCCTCCCAGCTCTTAATTTCTAGATAAATCTAATTCTTGGACTTGACATTTTAGGTGATATTTATGATAAATTGCATACGTATTGAGTGATCTAATTTGGTCCTCATTGTGGCTGAGCTATTACTTATGATTTGGCAGTTTAGACATGTTTGTGTCAGTTACTGATTTAATCTCATACAGTTGTGACATGGGACATTTCCCCCAATCATCCCCAATTGTTACCAAAATATAAGATGGAAGAAAAAATGTTAAGCTTCTAGGATTGGATGGGAGCACCTACGCTCTTTCTGTAGGTTGGCAAACATGCTGATAAAATATGAAAAACTGACTCAGACATGTGTCCCCAAATATCTGGTTGTCTTGTATAATGAAGATAGTAAATCTCATTGCCATTTCTGTTTTAATCCAGATGCTCTGTTTTATATGCACACACTTAACAGTGCCCTTGCGCCAGAGATACTTTAAATGATAAATGATATGTTTCTCAACATCCAATCATCCGAATACCTAATAAACTATCCTTCCCTTAGTATTTTCAATAAACTGAAGTTACTGTGTTTCCCTAAGGGAATTTTGCAACTACAGAATTAATGACAGTGCCAGAACTACCAATTTTGTTGAGGCCAAGAGCAAAAGGGGAGAAAAAAGCTTTAGAAAACGAACTACTTACCTAATGAAAACAAATCAATGGTTAGAGAAAGGACATTGTTATAAATGCCCTAGCTCTGCTGACTAAACATCCATTTTTCTTTTTAGAAGGAAAAAAAAATTCCAAGAGAATCCTTCAGGGCAGACAGTTTCTTCTCTGGATTTTGCTAATACATACATACATACATACATATATATATATATATATATATATATAAAATAAACTTATACTGCCAGACACTGTTTGAAATCCATTGACTTTTAGCACTAGTTTTAAAATGCCTTTGTAGTTCAGTTATCACTTTAAGTCCTAGGTTTATTCAAAGAACTGTTGGAGCTTTGAATGAAAGCGCATCCCGTCTTGTCGCCTCGCCCTCTGCAGCTGCCATGCTCTTAGATAGAGTAGTCCTCTATCTAAGGGCCGTTTCCTCTTTCCTATCTAAGAGTAGTTCTCTCTGATGACCATACCCTTTCCTCCTGCCTTCTGCAAGAGCAGTTTCTTATCTCCTTAAGTCAAGACCATTCTCTCCTTCTCTTGAGGAAGCCAGGAGAGAACCTAAAAATATTTGTTTCATTTTGCCTCAACCTCCATCCATTCATTCATTTAGTGAATATTTATTTAGCACCGACTATGTGAAAGTCTGTGTTCTAGGCACTAGAGATCAGGGAACAGGCAAAAATGCCTGCCCTTGTCAATCTTACATGCAGTGGACTCCTGGGTCTGGCTTTGCATAATCTAAATGATCTGTTAGTAGACTTTCTTAAATGTAAGTGCCTTGTACTTGTGAGATAAATCCAGAAGATATTTCACTCAGGAAGACCGGATTTAATGAAGTCTCGAAAAGCTATATCAGTTAAGGTTGAGTTATGTCATATTAAGATACAGGGAGGTATAGTACTAATTCCTCTTTGTATTCCTATGACTATGATGTTAAATGTTTTAATATATTGCTAACACACACACAATTTGGTTCAGTTACACACACACACACACACACACACACACACACACACACACACACACAAGTGGCACATATTTGCAGTTATATGATCTGGATTCCAGTTTCACAATCCCTGTTCATAATTGGACACTTTCCTGAAAGCTGACTCTTTATTATGCTTTTGAAAACTGGAGTTCTCTTTCTCTCTTAAAAGAGTGGTAAAATTCCTAGATTTACAAAATAATTAGGGGGCCATGCCTGTTCACTTGAGGCATCCTTCATGCTACATTTCTGAGAGCTTAGCAGGTCATTCAGCTCCCTTTCAAAGCATCCCAGTGATGGGAATTTCATTTCTTTATATGCAACTTCATTCTCATATTAGTCTTAATAGTTTTTTCTCTACTAATTTGACGTCTGCTTTCTAAAATATTCACATATTGGTTCTAATTCTTCCTATAAAGTACCCCATGTGCCAGCTTCCCATGGTTTTCCCTTGGCTCTTCTTACTTGGGGGGTCATTCCATATCCCTCATCTTTCCTTTCCTGGCATGGTTTCTAGATCTCCCTCGTTTTGGTCACCTTCCAGAATGATGTGAATAGACTTTCTATAGTTCAATATTCCTGGTAAACTGTAGAATGCAGAGCTGGACATATCATCCTGGATGTGGTCTGTCTCATATAACTCTTACCACCAAATTCTCGACAGTCTACATGCATGTATGTCCTCTATGTGTGCTGTATGTTCATAACTTTTTTCCCCAACAAGCCCCAGCACAGTGAGCTTGTGGTGAACTACACATACAACATATAGAAACCTTAGGGTCACCATGAAAAGCCAACAATAAGGTTAAATCCACAAGGTCTATAGTGACTTTGTTAGTTATTACCGCAGGGATTCGCTGAGCCAGTTACCTTGTTGTTCAGCGTTCACCAACCATCACAAGTGCCGACAAGGAAATTTGCACCTCTGGGTCCAGTAAAATGTGAATTATGAAAAAAAAGGGTTTCAGTTGTACTTAAGGGGTAATATATTTTTAAAAAATGTATTCTCTAAGGACACTCTTTAAACGAAGAGACCAGCTCTACTCTTGAATATATTAAATGTTTCTGACCATGTTACTCTTATGTTCCAAAGATAAAGCCAGGTTTTGAAGACTAAAACAGGAGAATCCAGAGAGAACAATAAACAGTTGAGGAGTTAATCATAAAAAGAAATGGTTCTCCTTGAAGGTGTGTGGTGTGTCTTAGTCACTTCAGGCTGATACAGTGAAGTACCATAGACTGGGTGGCTTATAAACAACAGAAGTTATTTCTCACAGTTCTGGAGGCCGGGAAGTGCAAGATCAAGGCACCAGCAGATGTGGTGTCTGGTAAAGGCTCCCTTCCTGGTTCATAGATGACCTTCTTCTTGCTGCATCCTCAAATGGTGGAGAGAGTGAGAGAACACTCTGGGTCTCTTTTATAAGGGCACTAATCCCATTCATGAAGACTCCACCTCATGACCTAAGCATCTCCCAAATACTCCACCTCTTAATACCGTTACATTGGGGGTTAGGTTTTTTTGGTTTTTTTTTTTTTTCGGTACGCAGGCCTCTCACTGTTGTGGCCTCTCCCGTTGCGGAGCACAGGCTCCGGACGCGCAGGCTCAGCGGCCATGGCTCACGGGCCCAGCCGCTCCGCGGCATGTGGGATCTTCCCGGACCGGGGCACGAACCCGTGCCCCCTGCATCGGCAGGCGGACTCTCAACCACTGCGCCACCAGGGAGGCCCGGGGGTTAGGTTTTAACATACAAATTTGGGGGGAGGGCACAGACATTCAGTCCTTAACACATAGTGTAGTAAACACCACTAAAGTGTGTTTCTAATGATCCTCAAAATGACAAGGCCAAGAAGAAAAGTGAAGCTTAAAAAGTATAAACCGTCATCATTAAAAAGCATCCATGATATTGGTTGCAGACAACAGAGTAAAAGCTATGTAACTTTGGGGAATAGTTAGCTGGTCATTTTTGCATACACTATATTAACCTGCAATCAAACAAGCCAACACACTGAATTATATCAGAACTGATACAACCAGGTGTGGGTAAATGGCAAATGTCAGCTTTTAAGCGTTTTATCCTTGCATTATAAAATTCAAAATATCAAACATGTTCTATGAAGACAGATCTAAACAGACCTGTCTTGTGGGAGGAAAATTTTTGTAACGTCATGGCTAGTCCTGAACTAGATCTCTTTGGGTATCTATTAGATGGCGTTTATATGGAGGAGAGATTTTTTTTTCTAAAGGAGAAGAGAGGCTTTTCTTTTTGACACCCCAGAGTAGCAGTTGGCATGGAAGTGGAGGGTGAAGACAATGGAAAATACAGGATGGTGGCATTTCTCTCATTTGCTCTGAGAGATTTGATTTTTTTTTTTTGAGATCTGACTTTGTTATCAAATGAAATATGTACATTAACAATTCAAGCAATATAGGAAATAATAATCTATAAATTTGAATCAACTCAAATTGTCACCAGAATTCATCAGTGTTAATATTTTGGGAATCATTACAGACATCTCTTATATTAGGTTAGCCCTCTATGTCCATGGCTTCCACATCTGCAGATTCAACCAACTGCAGATGGAAATTGTTTTTTAATTCCAGAAAGTTCCAAAGAAACAATACTGGAATTTGCCACACATCGGCAACTATTTACGTAGCATTTACATTGTATTGGGTATTATAAGTAATCTAGAGAGATTTACATTATATGGGAGGATGTGTGTATATTTGCATACATATGCAAATGCTGCAACATTTTATATGAAGGACTTGAGCATCCACAGGTTTTGGTGTCTGTGGAGGAGTCCTGGAACTCATCCCCTGTGGATACTGAGGGACAAATTGTATACATACAGATAGAAAAATGGATAGAGAAATAATTTTATAAAAACTGGATCATATTATATATGCTAATTTAAATAAAACTATTAAGTTTGATTTGATTAATTTAATTAAAGACAAGGAAAATGAAGTGAAACTGAAGTTACTATTTGTATATTTCAAGACAAGATGCACCAGTTCCTAAAATATCCATTTAAGACCTAGACAAAAGGTTGTATAAAGCAAATAATTAGCTTCCATTATGCCCTTTTTACAAGCTAAGTTTCATTTTTAGGTGGTATTAGTTTTACTCTCTTTTATTAAAGATAATGTAGTTAACATTCTTAAAATTTATTCCACCTTTTGAGATATATATATATTTAAATTTATTTATTTATTTATTTATGGCTGTGTTGGGTCTTCATTGCTGTGCGTGGGCTTTCTCTAGTTGCATTGAGCAGGGGCTACTCTTTGTTGCGGTGCACAGGCTTCTCATTGCGGTGGCTTCTCTTGTTGTGGAGCATGGGCTCTAGGTGTGTGGGCTTCGGTAGTTGTGGCACATGGGCTCAGTAGTTGTGGGTCGTGGGCTCTAGAGCGCAGGCTCAGTAGTTGTGGCGCACGGGCTTAGTTGCTTCACGGCATGTGGGATCTTCCCGGACCAGGGCTCAAACCTGTGTCCCTTTCTTTGGCAGGTGGATTCTTAACCATTGCGCCACCAAGGAAGTCCCCCACCTTTTGATTTTTGTAGTGCATTTATGTTTTACTTTGCAAAGATTCACAGTAGAATCTTTAAGTTACACACTGATTTTACAAGCTAACCTTTAATCTTTACAATCACAAGCAAATTTATTAATATTTATTATGTTTACAGATGCTAGATATTTAAACAAATTGAAGTAAATTCTGTAGGCAAGAAGAAACTCTTTAGAATTCTCAATCCCTTTTCCATTCACCCCTGGATTTTATTGTTTTGAATTCCCAGAGAGCTGCATGGTGAATCAATGCACACTATTAAGACAGTGGAATCAACACTGCAGGAGAACAGAAATAGTTTTGAATTCTCTCCCCAATCGCTCATTCACAGTAGTATTTGATAACTCGCTTAAAGGCAGAATTGTTTGAATACCCAGTTATCTGCATATAGATTTCCTTTTGTTCCTCCATGTGTCTAGGGAGTAGTTTTCAAGTAAGTGTTAGTATTTAGAATATTTAACATATTAGGTTGTAGGCACAAAACCATGTATGTTGAACTGTATTAGGGTTTTTAAGGGTAACTTTAACCTTAATATGACTTATCTTTCACATGTATTAACCTCCAAGTTGAGAAGTCACAGTGCTTTATAATATTTAATGTGTATATACACATATGTGTATGTATATATATATATATGTGTGTGTTTACATATATGTATATATACTTGTATTTGTGTGTGTGTGTCAAAGAGAGAGAGAAGGTGACAGAGAGAGTGTGTTTAGTAATTGCTCTGATCATTTAAGCTTCTATATTTAGTTTCAATGTTCCCCATCAGTCCTTTTTATCTCTTGGTTTCCTGAACTTTTTTGTAGAGTAGTTTTTCAAAAAATGTCTTTAGGAATTGACTTTTTAATGTTTAAAAATGTCTTTCTGTTGCTGATCTTCTTAAATAACAATGCGTCTAGATATCGTAGGCTTGATCCTCAGAACTAGTAGATGGTGTTCCATTGCCCTCCGACATTGACTACTTCTGTGGAGAATCTGAGGAAAGTCTGTATTTCCCCCTTGATAGGTGACTTGATTTTTCTGCTGGATGCCTGAGAAATTCTTTATTTACATTTGAAAGCTTATTGAACCTTTGCGTTAGAACCGCTTCAAATTTTTGGTGGTGTGACCTTTTGATTTTAAGATTCCATTCTTCATTCTTTTATATAAAATCTTCAGTAGCTATCACTGAATTCAGTTTCATGTTTCAATTATTGTATTCTTTATTTGTGGAATGTCAGTTATACATATGATTTTCTTTTCAGACAAGGAATCTGTGGCAGTTACCCTCGGTAACTTTGAATATCAAATACTGAAATTGTCTTTTTCCTGTATTAACATGGGAATGGCAGCTTGGTTAAGATGAAAAATTTTACATCTCTTCTCCTCTTTCTATATTGTTTTTTTTGCTACATGGAAATAATCACAGATATACCATAGTAGAGATAATAGTATAATGGACCTGATGTATCTATTTCTCAATTTTAAAAGTTATCATACATAATTGATACTGTGGGCCGTGGTAGAGTCAGAAGGACTGGAATTACCCTTCTGCATAAATAATTACAAAACTGGAAAAATATATGTGGCAATAGTCTTTGGACATTGGACGACAGTAAATTCAGGACTGTGATCTCTGTGGAAAGCGAAAAAATTGACATAAGCCTAAACCTTGTGACTGCCCTGGCCTGTTGCCCTTTGCTGTCCCACCTTCTAGTGACAAGGATCCCAGAGCAGGGAAGTTTCCATGATTTGAAGAGACAGAAAGGCCGAGGTGGCTGGAGCTTGTAGGGCAGAGTATGAGTGAGGAGAAGAAGCTTCATGAAGAAAATGCTTCAGAAACCTGCACAGGAGTCCCCTGGAGTCTCTTCCGGAGAACTAAACTGTGTGGGGGGAGAAATTCCATGAAGCCGAGTAAAAATCAACCAGAAAGCTGTAAAGCTGAATAGCTCCCAGAGGTCACACAGGGCTGACAGGAGCAGACCGCTGTCCCAGTCCCAGCTGTCTGTGTACTCCTGGCATCAGCCGCTAGATGTGGTAGTGAGCAAGCCTTCAGATGCTTCCAGCTCCCAGCCTTGGAGCTACTCCGGCTTGATCTGGGGTGGCAGCAGTGCACGGCAGCTTTGCGCGGCAGCTTGAAGCAGGATCTCAGTTCCCTGACCAGGAATCAAAGCCAGACCGTGGCAGTAAGAGCACCGAATCCTAACCACTAGACCACCAGGGACTAGTGCCTAGAAGCAGGGCCCTGGCTCTTGTCTTCCTTGGAAAAAGAATTTCAGCAAAGAGACAGCAATTTGTAAAGCAGATAGAGCGTTAGGAGCAGAGTACGTGCGGAAAGACACACAGGCGGGCTCAGAGGGAGTTGTGTGCCTTTGGGGACAGTTTTCTGGGTTCCTTCTGGCCAGTCATCTTGCTTGTCTGGCTCCATGTCCATATCTTGTCTGACTCAGGGCCCTCCCAGATGCGCGTGTGCATCTGTTAGCCAGGATGGATTCCAGCGCGAGGGTCTCTGGGAGGTTGGCAGGCTATATTATGGGCTAGCGCCCTCTCCTTTCTCTGACCCCTGAGGAACTTTCTGTGCATGTGTAGTTCGGGAGGTCGCCTTGACCTCAAGAATGAGAAATATGTAGCCTCCTTATCTTTTTACCCAAGCAGGGCTCAGCTCCTCTCTGCTCCTGCCATTATCTTTATCTTGACATGTCTATCCTCAGGAGACAAATTCCAGCGGTTCAGCCTGGATCCCGTTTATCTCCTGCTGCAGGCTGATCTGTGTGGAGCAGAGACAGGCTCTCTCAAGTGAGCCCTGCCCAGGTTGAAAATTCATGAGCAGGATAAATGTTTTCAACCAAAAAAATGTGCTGCCATTTCTTACTCAGCACTAGATTTCCAGAACACAGAGCCAAAGATAAACTGGGAAGTTATTACCTGCAGATGTGATAGAATTAGGGCAGGCCCTAACCTCAGTACTATCAGCGTTTTCAGTGGGATAAACTGTGGTTGTAGGGCCTATTCTGTGCATTGTAGCATGCTTTAGTGGCATCCCTGGTTTCTCCCAACCAGATGCCAGGAGTAGAACCCCCAGTTGTCACAAATAAAGATGTCAATGCCAGTAGCCCATGCGGTGTGCAAAATCCACCCCCCAGTTTGGAACCAATGATTCAGGACTCGTCTCCTTTATTAGCTAGGCTGTGCTCTGATATATTTCTTAGGTTACGTAAGGTCTCAATGTAAAATGTTTATTTTTACTCACATCACAGTCCTTTGCAGGTCAGTTGCCTTTTCTCTGTAGCTTTTTCCCTAAGAAGGCTGTCTGGGACGGCTTCCATATTGATTATTTAGGCCTCTGCATGGCAACTTCAGGTTTGCTTATTGCAGTCTTGCCACCTTGAGTTCTTCCCTTCTTGCTATATGGATGAGAGAGACAGAGAGAGAGAAGAATTCACAACACTTTTAATGGCCTCAGATGACAAATGATGCATGACTTCTACTCATGTTACAGTTGGTGACCTAGCAGTCATAACACCCCAATCTAAGTGAAATGAAGAAAATAAAACTTCCTGTGTGCAGAGGAAAGTAGTGGTGTGGTAAACCAATCTCACTGTTATTGCAAAGCATATCTTATCTGAAAATGGTCCCTTGAAAATAATTTTAAAATCTTCAGTTTTCAGTGTCCAATGTGAAAAATTACAAAACCTATAGAGCAGTAATTCACCAAAGAAATACAAATGAATAATAAATATATTAAATTGTTCAACCTGCTAATAATCAAAGGAAAATTTAAAAAATTTTTTCTCCTATAATATTGACAAATGTTAAAGTATAGTAATAGTGCTGACATACTGATGGGGATAAAATAAGATAGCACTCATATATTGCTAGTGAGATGGTGAATTAGTAAAAGCTTTGTGGAAAAACACTGTCACTATGTATCAAAGACCTTATAATGCTCATACTTTTTAAAAATTGAGATGTAATTAACACGTAACATTATATTTGTTTCAGGTATACAACACAGTGATTTGATATTTGTATATATAGTGAAATGATCACATTAAGCCCTGACACCTGCTTTTTAATGTTTCTGCTCCTCCCTCACTACTGATTTGACAACTGTAACACTGTTTCCAGCAGGATATTAACTTTGCTTCAAATTGAAGCTTTCATTCTGTGGCTTTGGGAAATCAGATAACTCAACCTGTTCAAAATCTATGCTGAGGGTTTCCGCGGTCCAGGAGGATCCCACATGCCATGGAGCGGCTGGGCCCGTGAGCCATGGCCGCTGAGCCTGCGCGTCCGGAGCCTGTGCTCCGCAACGAGAGAGGCCACAACAGTGAGAGGCCCGTGTACCGCAAAAAAAAAAAAAAAAAAAAAAATCTATGCTGAGCTAGCTAATGCATTTCGGAGGGTTCCTACTTGAGTATCTGTACTTTGTGAGAGCTATTTTTGTGTCTTAGTGACTTTTAGTTTTGAACATGGTAAGGTTTAGATATGGCCTAGAGCAGTGGTTCTCAAAGGGTGCTCCCAAACTGGGCTCATCAGCACTGCCTGGGAATGCACATTCCTAGGCCCCGTCCCAGATCTGATGAACCAGGAACTCTAGGATGTGGGACACAGCCCTCTGTTTTAACAAGCCCTCTAGGGACCTCTGACACACGTTCAAGTCTGGGAGCCGCTGGACTAGAGCCTTGTGTCTCAAAGCATGGGTGGTGAAACACTAGAAATTACAGTTATGTCTATTGGTCATCTGGAATCTCGGGCTATGCTTCAGAATTACTCGATCAGACGCTACACTTCAAGATCCCCAGGGGTTTCATGTGCACATCACAGTTTGACAAGCACTGAGACTCCCCACCCCTGTGATCCAGTTACTAGGTTTCTTAGGTTTCAGTTGATTGGGGATGTAACCCATGCCTTGGTTATGTTTTCTTAATGGTTTATTGAAGCATGATATACACGCATCTTATAGTCATGGTATTTTTGAAAAGTCCGTCAGGTGCTTGCAATGTGTAGCCAGGGTTGAGTACCCAGAGTGAGCGGGGAAAGCATAAACATCTTGTATTCTTAGTAGCCTTCTTCCTTTATCCACCGAATTCACATTTTAATTTCTCTGTTCTTTTTAAGAGTCTGACTGCCATTGATGGTAAAGTAATTATGCTTGTCTTTTCTCGACAATGTGGACAGTAAGCACATACACAATTAGGATGCTCTAACTGTGTTAACTTTTCATAATATTCTTTGAGGAGTCCTTTCTCGAGGCTGCCAAGGATTTGAAAAATTTTGCCCACTCAACTTCATGAATATTTAGTGAAGAGCGTGGATTAAATTGGGCTGATCACCAAACAGGTGCAAAGGGACCTGCTTAATAAACGGTGTATTTCCATGGCATCAACATAGTTATATTCTTTGCAGACAAATGAATGTGATTTCGTTTGTATGCATGAAGCACACTTTCTCTGTTGGCCCAGATGTTGATTAGCAACACTAGAAGTGAGGGGGTCGATCTGAAAATCTGGATGGAAAGCTAAAGTATTCGTTCACAATCAAAAATATTTGTGGCTCAACTGGCTCAAAGGGTAGAAAAATATTATGCTGTTTAGCCTCTTTTCCGCAAATACTAAGCACCAGAAAAACAGTCCAGATTATGCAGCCTAGGCAGAGTGAACAAAGAACGGCACTAATCCAATTTATGTGGTTAAAACTGTGCCACTGATACCTTCGCTCATCACGGCTTTTGGGCTAAAAGTGAACAGGAATGTCAAACTATAAAATGAATATCCGCCTTTGAGCGTGCCCACCTTCAGTATTAAAAGGGAAACAAAGGAAACCGAACAAGCAGCAGTTACGGCTTTGAGTAGCATTCTTTTTACAATAGTAAGAAACAAGCTGCTTTTAAGCAGTGGGAACAATTGTTACTGAGATCTAGGTTCTGAGACCTCATGTTAAATGTGAACATAAGCATCCATAAACCAGACATATTGACAGAATATAATTTAAACTATGGTTCCCTGTTTGTAGTCCCAGTGATCTGAAATTCATCACTAACTGAAACATTCAGTGTTGAAAGCTTGCCGGGGCTGAGGACAGATTGTGAAAGTGAGAAGCACCGAGAAGCCTGGATGCGCGTGTTAAGCTGTATGCATTCAAATCTGGGGTTTATTTTCATGCTATAAAAACGTGAAAAGGGCACGGAAGAAATAAAAGCACCAAAGTAAAAACTAAGCAATATTTTGATTTTAATGAAATCAACATTGATGAATGAGACAATAATTCGTTTTAATATGGTAATTAAAGATGAACCAAGTATTGGAACATTGCTGGTGGAAATGTAAAATGGTGCAGCCCCTTTGGAAAATGTGACAGTTCCTGAAAATGTGAAATATAGTCACCATATGGCTCAGCAATTCCCCTACTAGGTATATACTCAAGAGAAATGAAAATATATGACCACACAAAAATATGTTCATGCATGCTCATAGCAGCATTATTCATAATAGCCAAAAAAGAAAACAGCCAAAATGTTCATCAGCTGATGAATGGATAAACAAAATGTGTTATATCCGTAATATAGAATATTATTAGGCCCTAAAAAGGAACGAAGTACCGATAAATGCTACCTGGACAAACCTTGAAAACATTTTGCTAGGTGAAAGAAGCCAGTCACAAAAGACCACATGTTATGAATTCTTTTATATTAAATATCCAGAGTAGGCAAATCTACAGAGACAGAAAGTAGATTGGTGGTTCCTTAGGGCTGAGGAGGGGGTCGACTGCTAGTGTGGACAGGGCTTCATTTTGGGGGTGATGAAAATGTTCTTAAATTCGATAGTGGACATGTTTGTATAACTCTGTGAATATAGGAAAAGCCACTGAATTGTATACTTTAAAAGGGTGAAGTTTATAGTTGAATTATAATGTCAATAAAGCTATTAAACAGAAAAAGGTGAATTAAGTAGTGTTACCAAATACTGATTACTTCAAAGAAGCTGTGACATGGGGAACAGCAGAAGTGGTATAGAATTTATCGTCTAAAACAAAGGCAATAATGAAGATGAATGGGCACTATGTAATTCTGTCAGCTGGCAGAAATATAAACTTTTGCAGCCAAAGTTTAAACAACGTAGAAAAAAAAAATTCAGATCATGTCTATAAATTTCAGGTTTAGACTGAAGTGAGAAAAAAACCTCAACCAACCAAATTTAACGACTCAATGAAATCAACAAAATAACTGTTCTTTGAGGCTATTAATTAGTAATATCTCTGTACATTGTCTAATTTTCTGAGACAATTCTTGTTTTATTATTGGTATACCTAAGAAATGTTTCAGGTAAGGCAGAATGTGTGAGGTATTAGTCCACAGGAAACTGTGGAGTACATGGGTTACTTCATGCATTACCACAGTCAAGATTAATTAATGAATTAGTTAATCATTAAAAAAACCCATTATCTTACCCAGGGAATCCTGATTTTATATATATATACATTTTTTATAACAATGTGTATGTAGAATGGGAGGATTTTTTTTTTTTTTTTAGATGTTGGGGGTAGGAGTTTATTAATTAATTTATTTTGGCTGTGTTGGGTCTTCGTTTCTGTGCGAGGACTTTCTCTGGTTGTGGAAGTGAGGGCCACTCTTCATCGCGGTGTGCGGGCCTCTCACTATCGCGGTCTCTCTTGTGGAGCACGGGCTCCAGACGCGCAGGCCCAGTAATTGTGGCTTACGGGCCTAGTTGCTCCGCGGCATGTGGGATCCTCCCAGACCAGGGCTCGAACCCGTGTCCCCTGCATCAGCAGGCTGACTCTCAACCACTGCGCCACCAGGGAGGCCCCTGATTATATTTTTTCCAAGAATTTTGGACCTAAGGATTTTTTTTAAAATTAATTAATTAATTAATTTTTGGCTGCGTTGGGTCTTCGTTGCTGCATGCGGGCTTTCTCTGGTTGCGGCGAACGGGGGCTACTCTTTGTTGCGGTGCGCAGGCTTCTCATTGCGGTGTCTTCTCTTGTTGCGGAGCATGGGCTCTAGGTGCGTGGGCTTCTGTAGTTGTGGCTCGCGGGTTCTAGAGCGCAGGCTCAGTAGTTGTGGCGCACGGGCTTAGTTGCTCCCCGGCACGTGGGATCTTCCAGGGCTCGAACCCGTGTCCCCTGCATTGGCAGGCGGATTCTTAACCACTGCGCCACCAGGGAAGCCCCGGACCTAAGGGGTTTTGAATTTTAGATTTGGGATTTCTTATAATGTCCTTACTGTCACAATACTTATGGAGCTGAAACTTGGGTCCATGAAAAAAGAAGTATTGCCTTTCTCTCCTCCCTTCCTCTGTATAGCCTAGCTCTCAAATAGACTAGTTCATATAACAATGATTAGTCAAGGGTGGGATCACATCAGATGGGGATAGAATTATAATATAAACAATCATATACAAATGAAGTAAAGGTTAACAAGAGGCAGGAACACACGTGTTTAGCTAATTTCACTCGGGTGGGTAAGTCTCCAGAGACATTTGGAAGGGGTTAATATGACAAAAAAAATTGATGAGGGATATAATTTGGATCATAGATTAAAGGATTTACGGGAACTGGTGTACATAGGACAGATACTACAGATCTGCTAATTCTCCAACTTCCTTTGGTCAATTGTTGTAAGTAATAAATAATGTAGATTTTCTACATTTGCTCACAGGTTCTAATACTCATTATCATCTCCGACTGAAGGAAACCTAGGAACTCAGAGCTGGGCAATCAATTAGCTTTCCTTTAGATGTAGTTTTCTCAATGCTCAGCATTTGTTTTATGGAGACTAAAACAATCTGGAAATGCGACAATGGAATTGGGAGCTATTGGGGAACTGAAATGTGTTATAATTATTTGTGCTTTTGTATTTTATGAGCTAAATCTTGTGGGACACAGCATACTCATTATAAAAGTATTTTGGATGGCTAATATGTCAACTTTCTAATCAGGAAAATAGGCATTTACAAATTGTAGTAGTTAGCATATTTGATAATTCTCAGTATTAATGTGGATTTTTTTCAGATATCTTTTGTCTGGGTTGGGAGGACTTGGAGTGTTAAATATGTAACTAAGGTTTTCTGTAAAAATCAGAGTTCACTAGAATTCTTGTGCCCCGAATGAACATTGATAAAGGGAAAGGAAATTAGAAAGTAGAGTAAAATAGTAGATCTCAAATATGGGGTTTCAAGCATGTATTTTGGTTCTTGGGAGTGAAAACTGGAAGATTTTACGCAAAAACCTTGAAACTCAATTATTTATTGTTATTTTCCACTTGAGTGCATGGGTTTAATTTGTTGGTCTAAGTGCTGTATGCGTTTAATATTTTCGTGTTCCTCTGGGACTAGTTTGGATTTCTTTGTCTTTTTAGAGAGGCTGGGCTCAGGTGAACCTGGCACAGTAGCTTATCTAGACCTGTACAGTTTCGAGCCAGCTTCAGAATAGTTTGGTCACTGATCCAAATGAGCAAAAAGAAATACTCATGAAAGGAGGAAATACTCATGAAAGGAGATTTAAAGTCTTACATGGGATGGGGGGAAATCACGATAATTTTAATCATATACACAATATATAGCATGGCATCTTTAAGAGTGGATAACTCTAAAAGACATCACTCAACAGAGAAAAAAATAGTGACATAATCTCTCCGAGTAGAGTCTAAAGATAAGCAAAGGTAGAACTAAGTTGGAAAAATCAATATGAACTCCTGACCTTCTGACAAGGGAGCTCTTCGTTTTTCAGTAAAGTGACCTAAGTAATCTCTGGCGCCATCCTGGCTACTGAGGTCATTAAATGCAACATTCTCCTGTGCACTCTAGTTTCCCCTATTTTTGAACCCAGCATTATATTCCACTAAAGGGAAGAATTTCTCATTTGGGGCAGAAAAAATAAATATAAGCTTAGAATATCTTAATATCATGAGAAAGCTAGGATTCATCTAGAGAAGACAAAGTGGTCAGCGTAGAAAGAGGGCTGCAATTTGCCAAGAAGTGAAAATTTGACATTAAAAAGGGATAGAATGATTAAAGTCAATTAGAACAAGTTTAGAAGAAGTTCTGGTTTCATGTTGATACTGTAAAGAATAAGAGAATTCACAACCTGTTAAATGTAATTGTAATGCATAAACTATAGCTTATGATCTAATAGTGTCTATAAAATATGTTATACATCAATTATCATAAATTAGATAATTCCTACACTGGACTGCTGATAGATCATTAAGCTGTAAAATACAGACTTCTAAAAATAGAGGAATAAAAACGTTAATATGAGAATGCTGAGTGGGAAGTAGAATGGGAAGTAATAAGGGAGATTTAAAAGGGCAAGCTATTGTATAAGAAGGGAATAACATAAATGATATCTTATAAAAATAAAAGGAATGACTTTATACATTTAAAATAAATTTTAGAGATTAGGCTGACCTTTGGGAGGAGGGAGAGAAGGAAAAAACAAGCAAAACTGTGGAATAGTTTGCATTCTTTTGGCCACAGGAATGAAGGCAGTGAAAAACACAGTAAAGGTCAAACTAAATGGAGTTATTAACCAGATAGTGGGTGAACTGTGTATGTTCCCGTTTTGTTACAGTGGCAGTGGGTCCAACTCCTCATGCTAATGGAAACATGATTAAAGGAAAAACATCACATTTAAATTGTGTTTGTTGAGAAGTGAGGATAGATGTTGTCTCTCTCTCTTTTTTTTTTTTTTTTTTTTTTTTTAATCTAGATGTAAGGTCTAGGACCAAGTTTGGCAAGGATTTGTATGGGAGACAGAGAAGTGATGTCAGTTGGGAAATCTGAGTTATGTACAAAAAGATGAATATAAGCCAGCACACTTAATGAGGTTTCTCGGTACTGCAGACCTGCCTCTCCTTTTCTCTCTGCTCAAATCAGTGGGGTTTTCAAATAATGTAGTTGATCTATATTGTCTTAGACACTGCACTTGTTGTTCATTGCTTGGGAGAATCCCTTAGGAACTCAGCCTGGAGAAAGACTGGGTCACTTGGCTTGAGTTGAGAGTAGTACAAGCAAGCAGGAGGGTTTGGTCCTGTCACTCAAGATAGGGTCGAGTGGAACAGGGGAAGAATAATTACAATGTCTTTTAGTAAATCCTTGCTATCAAATATCAAAAGGCTAAACCAGAATGTAGGTTCCTTGAACACTGGCAGGTAACACATGGGATCACGAAGCCTGATGTGGTGAAGTGATTCACCCAAGATCACCCAGATGCTTCGTGGCAGAGCACACCCTTTGGCTTTTCAGTTCAGTGTTCTGTCTTCTGTAACATTAACAAAGAACAAGTAACTTCATGTGTGATCTGAATATGACATTTTAAATGTTAACAGTTTCCCACATATAAATGATATACACACAAAGATAACCAAAGATTTAGAAAAGAAAGAGAGTAAATCAGGAGAAAAATATTAATATGACTTAATGTCAGAAATGCATAGACAGACTAATTTGTCTGAATTTTACCAAAGTTGGTTCCATTCGCCATGTTAATGATGTGTAGAAATACCCAAATGCATCAAAATGTAAGCCTGGCAAATGAGAGAGGCCAGCTTGTGATTTAATGGCAAATCTGATTCCTAAAATATAATTAAAATTAATGAAGCTTTATTACTTTCAGAAAAACATAGTAACTAGTCATCATAGGAAGTGTTTTTATCTTTTGTTGTGCTAAATTACTCACATCAGAGTAGTTACTAATTAGTATTTTATTCCATATGGGGGCTACAAACAGTTTTAAAGATACTTTGTTCTTTTTGGTTTGTTAAACACCTCTCTTGCTTTTTTAACGAATTGCTGTGAAAATTGCGTTTACTAATAATTGCAAAGGTAGACACCTCAGAACCGTATATTTTAACTTTTATGAATTACATTTTAAAAAGATTTTATTGAACTATAATGTGCAAAAAGAAAGTAGGTGTCCAGGGACCTCCCTGGCGGTCCAGTGGTTAAGACTCCGCGCTCCCACTGCAGTGGGCGTGGGTTCCATTCCTGGTCGGGGAAACTAAGGTCTTGTATGCCGCATGGCGCAGCTGGGGTGAGGGGGCGGGAAAGAAAAGAGAGCAGGTGACCAGCTCAGTGCATTATCACAAGTTGGGTACACACGTGTAAACACTACCCAAGTCAAGAAATAATAATTTACTAGCACCTCTGAAACCCACCTTTGGCACCTTCTCATTTATTAGTTGCTCCATACCCACCAATAATTTAGCACTGTCCTTACACCATAGATTAGTTTTGCCTATTTGTGAACTTTATCTTATAAAGCGGATGATATGGTAGATATATATATATTTTTCTGTTTGGCCTTGTTTGCTCAACTTTGTTTGTGACAGTCATCCATGATGTTGCATGTGTAAGTAGTTCATTCACTTTCTTTGCTATACAGTTTTCCATTAAATGATTACACCATGATTGACGGTCAGTTTTACTGTTGAAGGACATTTGGATTGTCTCCTGTCTTTGGCTATTATGAATACTGCTGTTTCACATGCTCTTGAGCATGTCTTTTGGGGCACTTATGTACCTGTTTCTGTTGGATATATCAATAAGAGTGTGATTGCTAGATCAAAGTGTGTGAGTATGGTCAACTTTAGTAGGTATCGAAAATTGTTGTACCAATTTATACTCCCACCTGTAGCATATTAGAGTCCAGTGAGCACATACATGTGTCTTAGTTGTCAAATTTTGTAATATTGGCGCTTCTAGTGGGTGTGTAATAGTATGCCACCGTAGTCTGAATTTGCACCTCAGTGATTACGAATGAAGTTGAGAAACATTTTTATGTTTATTTACTACTCCGGGATCATTTTGAAAGGGCCTCTTCATGTCTCTTTCCCATTTTAACATCAGCTTCTAGATCGTATCTTTTTTATATGTAGGAATTCTTTTTATATGATAAAGATTCCATATATATTACATATTATGGTATGAGTTCTTTGTCAGTGATGTGTATTGCACATATTTTCCCCTAGTCTCTCTTAACATTTTGCTTTCCTAATGTCTTTTCATTTAGAGAATGTCTTAATATTAATCTAGTCCAATTTATTAATCTGTTACTGTATTGTTAGTGCTTTATGTATCCACTTCAGACATCTTTGCCAGATACTGAAGATGCATTCTAAAATTTATTTGATCTCTTACATTTAGATTTACAATCTGTTTAATTAATTGACACAGTGTCATTTATTATTATAAGATGATCCCTTCCCCACTGCTCTTCAGTTTTACCTTTTTGATTATGCAGGTGTCCATACATGTGTGTGTTACGTACTTTCTATTAAGTTCTATTGTTTTATAGGCTATCCTTGGGA
Source organism: Orcinus orca (assembly GCF_937001465.1). NCBI lineage: Eukaryota > Metazoa > Chordata > Mammalia > Artiodactyla > Delphinidae > Orcinus > Orcinus orca. The sequence continues at coordinate 22,472,866 of NC_064580.1, forward strand.
GAATAACATACTCTCTTAATTACTGAAACTTCATAACAAGTCTTGATAGCAAGTGAAGTAATTCCTTCAACTTGTTTGACTCCTCGAGGATTTTCTTGCTTTTTCTTGACCCTTTACATTTCGATGTGAAGTATAGAATAAGTTTATTAATTTCCACAAATAAATTTCCATAGATGCTAGGTTTCTAATAGAAATTCTGTTGAATACAGATCATTTTGAAGGAGAATTGATATCTTTCAACATTAGTGTTCCAATTGATGAGCATGGTGTATTCCTTCAATTATTTAGATCTTTATCTTCTCTTAGTAATATAGTATTTTTTGTGTAGAGGTCTTACATACATTTTGATTTATTTCTATTTTATTGTGCTATTAAAAGCAGTATTGGTTCAAAACAGTTTTTTTTTTTTTTTTTTTGTGGTATGTGGGCCTCACACTGTTGTGGCCTCTCCCGTTGCGGAGCGCAGGCTCCGGACACGCAGGCTCTGCGGCCATGGCTCAGCGGCCATGGCTCACGAGCCCAGCCGCTCCGCGGCATGTGGGATCCTCCCAGACCGGGGCACGAACCCGTGTCCCCTGCATCGGCAGGCGAACTCTCAACCACTGCGCCACCAGGGAAGCCCTCAAAACAGTTTTTAAAACTGTTCATTCAAGTAAAACATACATACATAAAACTGAACATATCTTATATGTGCAGCTTGGGGAACTTTCACAAACTGGACATGCCTGTGTAGCCAGCCCCCATGCCAAGAAAGAGAACTTTACCACAAGACCTCACTGTTCTCCCTTTCAGCACCTACAGCCCTAAGTGTATCCCCTATCCTGATTTTTACCAGCAGAAATTAGTGTTGCTGTAAAACTAGAATCATATAATATGTCCTCTTCTTGGTAGTTACTCTTTTGCTCAATATAGTATTAATAACTCATGCATATAAGTACATGTAATTGTAGATCATTTGTGCTGATAGTTGTATAGTGCTCCATTATGAAATATACTGCAATTTAATTATCCATTTTACTGTTGATGGGCATTTGGTAGTTTTCAGGTTGGGGATTTGTGCTGGTATTATCCTTTTTATTTTAGCCAACCTAGCTGATCCGGAGTAGTATTTCATTGTAGGTTTAATTTCCATTTCTTCAGTAATGATATTCAGGATTTTCATGTGCTTATTTGCTATATACCTTTGTAAATATCTTTGTAAATTGTTTGTCTTTTCTCAATTTTTTTCATTGATTTTTAGGACAGTAGAATGCTTTGTATATTCTCCATACAAATTCTATTTGATATGTGCTTTGTGAATATTTTCTCCCAGGGTGCGCCTTCTGTATTTTCTTGTGATGTTTTCTGATGAAGAGAAGTCTTTTAAAAATGATGTCAAGTTTATAAATTTCTTCTATTATAGTTAATGGTTTTGTTGTCCTATCTGAGAAAACACTGACTCCCTCAAGTTTATGAAAATATCTTTTAATAGTTTCTTCTAGAAGTTATGTATTAACCTATATATCTAGGTCTGTGGTCAATAGTGAATTAGTTGTTGTGTATTGTATTAGGTAGAGCAAAGCTTCGTGATATTTTTTCAGTATATATATTCAGTTATTCTAGGGTTGTTCGTCAAAATGATACCTTTTTCCTATTGAACAGTTTTGATGCCTTTTCAAAATCATTACACTATCCAGAACATCGTCAAAATCTACAAAATAGCAAACAGAGCTAATAAATCGGCAGTGTTTCAGAATAATAAGTCAATATGTAAAGATAATTTTATTTCTCTAGACTGAACCATTGAAAAATGCAATTTATAGAAATATATAAAATAGCACCAAGAAATATAAAATACTTAGGATCAATTTTAACCCAAGATGTGAAATGCTTCTACGTAAATATTAATACCTCTATAAAATAGGATATTTTTGTATAGTGATAATAATACATTACTTTCAAAATTAGAGAATAACTAAATTAATGTAAATATGTCCTATGTTCATGGATTAGAAAACTCACTGTTAACATATAAAATGTCTTCAGATTGATCTACAGATTCAATACAATCCCAATCAAAATCCCAAGAAATTGAGGAAATGCAAATAGTATTGGCTTTAAAATTGACAAGGTTTACAGAAATTGACAAGTTTATTCTAAATCTTATGTGGCAATGCAAACAGTATTGGCTTTAAAATTTTATTTTATACTTACTTGTGGTGGTTTATAGAAATTCAAATGACTTTTGAATATTAATCTTATATTCGGGACCTTACTAAATTATAGTTATACTAGTGTATACTTGATACTGATTATATATCTATCTACACACATATATACATATATACGTATGTATATATATATATATATATATATATATATATATACACACACACACTCTTTTGGAGTTTCTAAATAATCATTATTTTGAATAGCAAGTATTTTATTCATTTCTTTCCAATTCTTGTGATTTTTTTTCTTTTTCTTTCCTTTTTAGCACTGACTAAAATCTCCGGTATAATATGGACTAGATGAGGTGCTAACAGGCATTCTTATTTTATCCCTGTATCAGAGGAAGATCTTCCATCATTGTGTCACTAAATATAATGACTGTTCCCAAAGTAACTTTTATCTAATTAGGTATGTGTCCCTCTATTTCTGGGTCGTAAGTTTTTTTTTCTTCCCTGCATGTGTTGAGAAGCTGTGTAATTATTCTTTTAATATAGTAGCTTATATTGATTGACTTCCAAAGTTAAACCAACTTGGCATTCTTCTAATAAATTCATTGTGTTCTTAATAGCTTATCCTTTTGCTGGATTTGATTGATTATTTATTTTTTATAAAATTATTTATTTATTTATTTTTGGCTGCGTTGGGTCTTCGTTGCTGCGTGTGGGCTTTCTCTAGTTGGGGCAAGCGGGGACTACTCTTCGTTGTGGTGCGCGGGCTTCTCATTGCAGTGGCTTCTCTTGTTGCAGAGCATGGGCTCTAGGCGTGTGGGCTCAGTAGTTGTGGCATGTGGGCTCAGTAGTTGTGGCTTGTGGGCTCTAGAGCACAGGCTGACTAGTTGTGGTACACGGGCTTAGTGGCTCTGTGGCATGTGGGATCTTCCTGGACCAGGGCTCGAACCTGCGTCCCCTGCATTGGCAGGCAGATTCTTAACCACTGCACCACCAGGGAGGTCCCTGGATTTGATTTGTTAATGCATTGTTTAGAATTTTTATGTCTGTATTTATGAGAAGAATCGGCCTTTAATTTTCCTTTCTTGTAAAACCTCTGTTATGTTTAGGTATCTGGATTATGATGGTCATAAAATTAGTTAAAAAATTTTCCCTTTTCTCCCCGTTCTTTGAAATACTTTGAAATGCATGTTATTTATCCTTAAATGTATGCTACAATTACTGGTTGAAGTTATCTGAGCCAGAAATTTTCCTAATGGTGGGAAATATTCAGGTTTTCTATTTTTTGTGGCAGTTTCAGTAAGTTTTGTTTTACAAGGAAATTGTGTCCATGCCATATAGTTTTAAAATGTACTGACATAAAATTTTTGATAATAACCTCTCATTTTTTGAATGTCTTCTTTCCTTCTTGCACCTTTGAGCCTTCCATTGGCATCATTTTTATTGTGCTGATAAACACACCCTTGGTCTTCTTTCTTTAGGAGAGAGGACCTGGTTATGATGAACTGTGTTTTCTTTGTCTGAAAATGTCTTTATCTTTTATTTTTGAGGAATATTTTACTGGAAATAGAAATACAAATTGGCGGTCATTTCTTTCAGTCCGTTGATCACATCATCCCATTGTTCTCTGGTTTCCCTCATTTTGTTGGGAAGTCAGCTTTCAGTTTTATTTTTACTCCTTTGAAAATAATACATTCCCTTTGGACACTTTTTAGATTTTCTTTTTTGTCTTGGTTTCCATCAGTTTTATTATAATATTTCTAGGTATGGTTTTATTTGAATTTGTCTTGCTAGAAATTCATATTACTTCTTTAATCTGTGGCTTGATGACTTTCATCAAATTAGGAAAATTATTAGGAATTATCTCTTCAGATATTGCTTCAGTCCCCTTTACCTCTCTGTGAGGCCCCAAATTCTAGGCTGACCTCCTTTCTGGATCTTAGTTCTATAAATGCTCACTGCCTTGGTAGCTTTCTAATGCCTTTAAATAGATATGGATTTTTTGTTAAGTATTTTATTCATATTTTCTGGTTGTCCTTAGTGGAAGAGTTGGTCTGAATCAACCTATTCTGTCATTGTTAGAACTCAAGATCTATGGAATACAAATTAAATAGAATCCAAATTAATGGGGTTGGTCAAGTAAAATCCTAAAAAGAACACAATAATTTGTTAGTTTTTTCATCTGTTAAAAATTCTAAATAAAACTTTTGTTCTTGTAATGTTTTTATATGATATACTAATTTCTGTATATTATACTATATATCATATATTTTACTTAAAATGTGTTGTTTTATAGAAATTTTAATGTATTTATTTATTTATGGCTGTGTTGGGTCTTTGTTGCTGCTCACGGACTTTCTCTAGTTGCAGAGAGCGGGGGCTACTCTTCATTGCAGTGTGCGGGCTTCTCACTGCAGTGGCTTCTCTTGTTGCAGAGCACAGGCTCTAGGCAGGCTTTAGTAGTTGTGGCATGCGGGATCAGTAGTTGTGGCTCGCGGGCTTAGTTGCTCCGTGGCATGTGGGATCTTCCCAGACCAGGGATTGAACCAGTGTCCCCTGCATTGGCAGGTGGACTCCTAACCACTGCACCACCAGGGAAGTCCCAGATGTGTTGTTTTAATATAACCTTTATTGTTTCTATTAGAGGAGTATACTTGTGCTCCTTTAATTTCTCCCTAGGGTTTTCTCAGATAAATGTTGCAGTCCAACTATGGGAACTTACAGGGAAAAATCCTTCCTTATTTCTCTCCCTAATAAAGTTATTTGGCTTTGTTTCTAAGCTAACCAAAGAGTATCATCAAAGTACGTAGACTATGAAACCGCAGTTTATCACTGTGTGTCAAAATGTGATATCATATGGAAGTGATTTTTTTCCAAAAATCTCTTGACTACTACTGAAGTGATAACTAAAATCGACATGAATTCTTATCATGTTTTTATTTCAAATGTGTTTTCAGGGACTTCCCTGGTGGCACAGTGGTTAAGAATCCGCCTGCCAATGCAGGGGACATGGGTTCGAGCCCTGGTCCGGGAAGATCCCACATGCCACGGAGCAACTAAGCCCGTGCGCCACAACTACTGAGCCTGCTCTCTAGAGCCCATGAGACACGACTACTGAAGCCCATGTGCCTAGAGCCCGTGCTCCACAACAAGAGAAGCCACAGCAGTGAGAAGCCCACGTACCACAATGAAGACTAGCCCCCGCTCACCGCAACTAGAGAAAGCCTGTATGCGGCAACAAAGACCCAACACAGCCAAAAATAAATAAACTTATTTTTTGAAAAATGTGTTTTGGGCTTCCCTGGTGGCGCAGTGCTTGGGAGTCTGCCTGCCGATGCAGGGGACGCGGGTTCGTGCCCCGGTCTGGGAGGATCCCACGTGCCGCGGAGCGGCTGGGCCAGTGAGCCATGGCCACTGAGCCTGCGCGTCCGGAGCCTGTGCTCCGCAACGAGAGAGGCCGCAGTGGTGAGAGGCCCGCGTACTGCAAAAAGCAGAACAAACAAACAAACAAACAAAATGTGTTTTGCAGTCCTCCTCCTTAGACTCATATGCACCTGCCACTTATATGCTCAAGCATATATGGACTTATATGACAAATAAATTAAACCATTAAGGATTGGTTTGCTTAAAGTTTAGACAGCTGGCCTCAGAATTTGTACAGGGAGGGTAGGGAGTTGAGAGCCAGAATTTAATAGCTGCTCATTTCTTTCTCAGGTCCAGACTCTGAACTTACGATTGAGTCACAGGAAGAGAGTGCTGAACTCAAATTAGAAGTGGTGGGCATCAGAGGCTATGGTCTTCCCTGCAGTGTTGCAGAAAACAAAGGGCATTTCAACATATCTCCTTAATAAGGGATTGGAACAGGAGAGGAAGATCATGGCAGGTTCCACTCTGATAGGTAAGTTTATTCTACGTGCACATATGGGTGATTCCTTAGTGAATTGTGTCTTCAAAATGTAGTATATTTGCTTCTTTATTGAAAACATACGGATGGTAGACAGTAATAAGAGTATCAGATGAGAAATCAGGACTCAAACTGTCATTCTCTCTTTATTGTTGACGCTTTAGTTAAGCTTTCTGTGGCACTTCACCCCCCACCCCCGGCCCCAAATTGATGATGCTGTCAGTAGGGTAATTTACCAGCTGCTTCTATTCCTGGTAAGTTGAGAACGCTTGTGGAGATTCCCAATTCACACAAAGAATAATTGTTAACACTGCTCTCCTAACCTGGGTAGTAATAATAGTTATGAAGCTGAGTTCCTTCCTTCATTTATTATTCATTCACCAACTCATTTGATACTCATGTCCTGAGCACTTTTGGTGGTCCAGAGACTCTGTAGCTCCCTGGAACTTCCTCTTACCTAGATCTCTACTCTTGTGCGGGAAAAAAAAAGTCCTCATTCCCTTGATGGTTCTCTAATGCCTTCAAGCAGATAATTTTTAAATGTATCCATTTAAACTTTTAGTCCAAAATTTCTAGTTCTTAGCAGGAGATTGATTTTTGACCCCTAAAAAACTACAGGAAATACTCTGTACTCACTTTGTATCTCTGCAGAGTAGTACAGGACCATAAAAATGATTGTGTGGTTTGAAATCATGCAAAATGATCTTAATAATCAGTGGGGAAAATTATAATTATTCTCTGACCTTTGAAAATTCTTACCAAAATATTAAAACTCTTATTTTCAGTTATAAATGTATAGAGAAGTAAAATAACAATAAAACTAGTGTGTGTAGTACTCCATTATTTAAAACCCAGACAGTGAGAATTAAAGCGTTTCTTTTTTCAACAACTTAGCAAGAATAGTTTGAATAGTGCTTGCTTTCTTCTTGTCATGTAACTTATGACACAGAATAAGAACCTTTTCTATGCTTTGATGAATTATCATACCCTTTTTCTAAGATTGGATCAGCTTCCAGTGTTTTATCCATTGTTCATTCAGTGTCATGAAACATCTCCAAGAGTTCCTTGGAACTCTTGTGAAGATTTTGTTGCTGGCATCACTCCTTATGGAACAATATCATACTTCTTATCACAACCACTGCCTTTAATTATGTCACTAAGTTCACCTTCCCCAGGTTCCTCTTACTGCATAACGAGAGTCTCTTCAGTGGTTGTGATATCATTCCCACAGTCAACTATTTCTTCTATAAACCTATTTATGTTCTATTTGAATTTCACTTCTAGGGTTATCATTTTTTGTTTCTTTGTTGCACTTACATTTTGTTGCCCAATTCTCTATTTGGATCATCCATTAAAAAAAATGTCATGTGGGTTTATCATGGGGAAACAAGGAGGCAACAGAACTATACACTTCGCTGTCTGTGTGTGAACTGAATAATACATGCTCAGTGACTAATCACTGACAGATTTTGAAAGAAGGGACTTGATTTGTCATTAATCACGATACAAAACTGGTACTTACAGAATGATCTATGGAACTGAAGAGATAGCGTCTTGGTTTGTACTTTAGGCAATTTCTCACAGTTAATATACTGTGGTAATTGAAATTTGGATCGTGTGATTTCCAGGACTGGTATTTTTTAGCTAAATTGGGGTAACTGAAATTTCTGTGTATCAGGACCATGCGAAGGGAAAGTTGTATGTATAATAGAAGCATTTTCTGCTCAGTGAAAACCTCTTACCGTGAGTGAAACTTAGGCTGGCAAAGTCACCATGAAGTGGAGCTTTTCTCAGGATTTTGATCAGGCGTTTCAACAGATGACAAATTCAGTTGCTTAACTTTTGTGGCCTGCTGGCATCTCCGTATTCTAGTTCCTCTTTGCAGAACGAGGGATTCCTTTATTCAAATAACATTTAATGAGGCACTAAGTTTAGAATGCAATATTGGCCAAATAGACTACGAAACAATTCAGACACTTGACAGTTCACAAATGCAGAATGACTTGTGAGTATTAGTGGAATCAAGAGATTTCACTTGACTGACTGTGGACCAAGTCTAAAAGGGAAGCGAGCCAGTTGGAAGATTGTGAATAAAATGAGACGGCGCTGTTGCAGGTGGCTGTAACGCTGCAGTGAAGCAGAGCATGGTGTTGCTGGACGCCAGCTGTGGTGCCACTATGAAGATGAGCCAAACTCAATTGCCAGTGTTTTATTGTTTTCATCTGGTTCATTCATTACTTATAATCACCAAATTATTTTTAATATTTTCACTTAGGTAGAATAGTGTTGGAGGGATATCAATTATTATATGAAAGCCAAACAAAATATGTCCCCTGATGTGACATTGTGAAGTGGATGGTATGGCGCAGAATAAATAATGTCCTGTAATTCAGGCTGTTACTGTCACTGCTGACTCATTGAATGGCAGGAAGAAACCACTCAAATTTTTTTTATGTTTTGGCTTCTAAGCTGTTTAAGAATAATTATAAGAGCTTACCCACATCACACAGAGATCTGGGATTTACGAAGTATTGGTTTTAAAATATTTTGGATAAAATGTGTTAAGGTTATTTTAAACATTGTTATACTAAGTTACTACTTGAATCAAACTATTGTAGTAATAGATACTTTCCAAATTTTAGATAGTTTTTAATATTCTGTGCATGCCCAAATGAATCATTTATATATCAATCCAGATTAGGAATTTCACAAGGAGTGGTAATATGGGTAATATGACTTCTAATATTGAGGCAATATAATTGTGCTTTTAAGTGCTTTGTAGAAGGACGTGTTAGACTGAATCGTATGAGTACCATTTTTGTAGGTCAAAATGTTAAAGTACTGGGAAATTCACATAGTTTAGCCTAAATTGAGGCCAAAGATTAATTCTATTTCCATTCTTTACCCTAGCTAATGATTTTAATCTCTAAGTCCTACCTAATTTTAAGTTGGGCGTGCTGTAGTCTGCCATTTAAAAGATGTAAGAATGAGCAGGAATATTTTTCTCTATCATCTTCTCCCCTATGTGCATCTCCTACTTGCCTATCTATATATTAATGCTGATAAGTCCTTTATTTACTGGCTATGTGAAGTTGATCAAGTTATTCAATACCTTTAAACCTTAATTTTCAACTATAAAATAATAATAGTAAATACTGAATCAGACTGCTATTCAGATTAAAAGAGGCGATATGTGTTAAGTATATAAAATAGTACCTGGCACTTAGTACGTGTTTAACAAATGTAAGTATTAATTTTATAACTTCAGAGCAGAAATAAAGCATTATTCCTCATGTTTAGTCCTATCTTTACATTTCTGTCTAGTCAGAAAACTTTCTGTTGTCTGGTATGATGTTGGTGTGATTAATAAAATATTCTGATGAAGAAAAGTACCATATCTATCATTCAATTGTACATAATAAGTAGGCAGTTAAAATGTTTAATTGACTTAATTTCTCATTTAAGAAAATAGATTGCAGTTGACTTCCAAATTATTCAAAATATAATTTGTTCCTTCCTTACTAAGAAAGTACTTCAGAATGCTGTAAAGCCTGAGGGTCTTTCTTGTAACCATATGTTATGATTGCATTATGGATGTGTAGGTGGGTCAGTATTAGTCAATAGAGTCTTGGATAAAGTAGATTGTATTGTGTGGTCTAACTGACTCATCTTTAAGTCTTTAAAAATATTTCTCTCTTTCATTATTGGAAGGCACAGTTTTCTTTTTCTGTTAGTAACCTTTTCTCCATAAGTTGATGATCTAAATGGAGTTTCTCGTATTGGAAGTTACTGCTGTAATGCCTTTTCTGCAAGTATCAGTGGTACCTATTGGAAGAGCACTGGTATCCAGGTTGATCTTGCCCTCTTTGGAAGGCAGTTGTGCCAGAGCTGTCTTGTTTGCCTCCATCTGGCCACACTCAAATTCAATATCCATCTGGCTTCTGACTCTTGCCTCCTTCTCTGCCTTTAGTGACCCTGCTTCTCTCTCTGGACTTGATGCTTCTTTCTGGTCTACCTGGCTTTGACTCTTGGCTTTCCCTCAAAGACTTTGGCCTGACTTTGGGCAGGGAGCTCTTCAGAGCACCCTGAATATTCCGATTTCTTCAGAATCTGTTTCCTTGGCTCTAATAAGCTGGACCAATAACAGCTAGCTTGACTGGCCAGTGCATTCACTTATGCCAAAGAGCGTTGAGAACTGGGGGTGTTCACAAAGGCTCTATCAGAAGCTTTGAGCTCATGCAGAATCATTTCCCTTAACAGCCTTGAATTACCTTTGGGGGAAAACAGACTTTGTGAGTCAAAATAAATGTTTGACATTTTAGGAAAAACATCATTTGAAGTATAGAGTTTTATTTAAAACTCTAGGGTTACATGGCTGTCATCTGTCCGTTTCTCTATTATGCGTTGCTACCGAATACCACTTTCTTATAGGCATATAAAAAATGCATCTACATACTTCTCCGTCTGCTGTAAAAAAAACCTGGCCCTAATGACATCTTCTATCAATGTTGATAATTGTTAGAGAAGACTTGCTATTTCTGCCACACAGAAGAAAATGCAAGAACACAAACCTCAAAGAGTCAGATTAGAGAGCTCTCATGATATTTGAGGTCATTTTCCAACAAGCATTCTTGCAGGCATGATGAAATTCTGTGTGATTTTCAAGTATCACCCTAGAAATGAAAAGTTCCTCATTGTTTTATTTATATGTCTGACATAAACACTAACAGTTCCAAATAATAAAATACAATGGAAAGTGTTGACATTTTCAGTTTTCACATAGCAATATTGTTTTCTAAAAAATAAATAAATAAATTACTGTCTGCACTGGGTCTTTGTTGCTGTGCGCGGGCTTTCTCTAGTTGCAGCGAGCGGGGGCTACTCTTCGTTGTGGTGCGTGGGCTTCTCATTGCGGTGGCTTCTCTTGTGGAGCACAGGCTCTAGGCGCACGGCCTTCAGTAGTTGCAGTGCGTGGGCTCAGTAGTTGTGGCTCATGGGCTTAGTTGCTCCGTGGCACGTGGAATCTTCCCGGAACAGGGCTCGAACCCGTGTCCCCTGCATTGGCAGGCAGATTCTTAACCACTGTGCCACTAGGGAAGTCCCAGCAATATTGTTTGAGGCACTTACTTTGAAGTAAAAATTTGCACAATTTTGACATTTATAAATGAAAGCATTCGGCTGATTGATTTTAATGGTTGAATCATGAGAGATGCGTATTTCAGGAAACTGAAAACTGCTCTTTTTTCCTCCATTATCTGGTTAGCGTTCCTGTGTGGCCATTTGTTTTAAACATGTCAGCTTTCTTTAATTATTCATTTTAAGCAGTCACTGATTGCTGATGTTATTTAAGTGATCCGGGAACATCTGTAGACTAAAGCCAAGGTCAGTGTTTTGAATACGGGAACAAGATTGGAACGTTTTTCCTAAGGTCAAAGACTGACCTGAAACTGGGGGAGGTCATGTTATAGAAGAATCCAAACGAATTATAAGATCAAAGCCAATTGGTACTGGTGCTTGGCAGAGGCTAAAGCGCTTCCGAGATGGCAGAAGCTCAAGCAGTGCATTCAATGGGGAGCTCTGGTGGTGCGTTCTGGGGACCCCGACTCTAGGAAACTAGGCTGTAGGCGAAGTCAATGAAGTTCGAAGAGTGGCTGCAGGAACAGTGGTAGAAGGTAGTCAAATATGATTAGGGAACGGTGAAGGGAATCCCCCTACTGAGGACTCAGAAAAAAACAAATGGTCAAGCCAAGTTTGATGCTTTTTTACTGGGCTGAGTACTAACGTTGTCCCTGGACAAAAAGTAGTCCCAGAGAATGGGGCTAAACCTTATGTGCGGAGTAAGAATGATAACGTTTCTGTGTTAGAGTGTTATAATTAAAGAAGCCAGACTGTGGTAACATGAGCCTTGTCTAGGATCCTGGCAGTGAAAGAGAAAATACAAAGGTAGACTTGAAATGCATCATGAGGGAAGAACTGATTGAATATGTGGATTTGTTGGAGGTTGAGAAGGTGCCTGTGAGCTTTTTAAACTTAGTGTGCCTGTGACCAGTTGATAGAAAAAGGATAGGCCAATAGGAGTGGCTCTTTGGCGTGAGGAGGAAGATTAGCTCTGCGTTAAGCCTACTGAGTTTAATGTGATTGTGGAAACAGTGATAGAGACAAGTGCGCCGTGTGAGGAAAAATATTGCATGTCCCTCTACTGTGAATGTTCTTTCCTTATCTACATAACCATTTTGTTGGCATCAGTACCATTTCTATAGCTTGCAATCCTGAGTGAACTACTGAGATGATAACGAAGAAGACAGAACATTTAAACTTTCAAAGAATATTTGCCTTTCTTCTTAAAAGTACTAATTAATTTAAAATCAAAAATAAAGGATGTTAAAGTATACAATTTTTTAGCTAGAAAGCCAAATTCAATTAAGTATATTAAAATATTGAGGCTGCAGACAACTCCAGGGTGTATCATTTATATTGCAGTGTATATGAAAACAGCACACTGGAATTTTACATTACAATCTGAGCGGCTATCCTCAATGATGTGAGAAAAAGTATTCATAAATAAATTTTAAAATAACATTTACAGTTTGAAAGTTAAATATGACCCACCATTGTAAAGTAATTATACCCCAATAAAGATGTTAAAAAAAAAAAAAAAGACCAATTAGAAGTAAAATGAAACAAAATATTCTATCCCCATCAAACAAATTTAAAGCGAAAGAACAAACTTAACCACAAATGTGCAAGACTTATATGAAGAAAATTACAAAACTGTAAACAGTCTCAGAAGGATTGGTTAAATGGAGACACATACTGTTTTCCTGGATGGATGCCTTAGAATTATAAAGATAATAATTATATCTCACGTCGGTTTATACATTTAACACAATTCTCATAAAAATCCCAGTGGCATATTATTATTTCCTGATCTTAACAATAGGGATTCTGGGCTTCCCTGGTGGCGCAGTGGTTGAGAGTCCGCCTGCCGATGCAGGGGACGCGGGTTCGTGCCCCGGTCCGGGAAGATCCCACATGCCGCAGAGCGGCTGGGCCCGTGAGCCATGGCCGCTGAGCCTGCGCGTCCGGAGCCTGTGCCCCGCAACGGGAGAGGCCGCAACAGTGAGAGGCCCGCGTACCACAAAAAAAAAAAAAAAAAAAAAAAAAGTAAAAAAACAATAGGGATTCTATAGTTTATCTGAACAAATAAACACATGAGAATAGCATGGGCAAAATTTTAAAGGAAATGTATTGAGAATTATGTAACATTGCCATACTATTTAATCTTAAACATATTATAATGTATTAGAAAAGTACACTAATTAAAGTGGGTATTGGTTTACATAGTGATAGACAACTGAGTTGAGAAGAATTGAAAGTACAGAACAAATCATAATTTGGATACAAATTTATCATACTTTGAAGTTAACATTTCAAATCAGGGTTAAAATGTTGGACTGTCCACTAAGTGATATAGAAGCAACAAGTTAAGTATATAAGGTAATAAATTTAGATGGTTATGTTATCTGAGAGAAATTGCAGATATGTTAAAGATACAGATACAAAAATTAAGCAATAAAATGCATAGTGAAAACAGTGTTGAAAATGTTATAATTTTGACATGAAGGGGGGGTTTCATTAGGAGGGGACATGACAGTAAACAAAAGCCACGAAGAGAATTATAACTTGAATACCTATGTATTAATAATATCTAATTACCTAAAAACATATAAAATCTACTGGAAAAAATATAGCATAATGCAGTAGGCAGAAAGACTTATAATAAAAATTCTTCCTAGTTAATAAGAAAAATATGTATCCTCAAAGCAAAAGATGTGAAAGACATGAAGAGGTAATCCACAAGATACGAAGACAAAATACAAACATGTAAAAATCCCAAATCATTGTGGTAATCAGAGAAATTGAAATTTGCAAATATAAGTCAGCATAACCTTAATATTAAAACAAGACAAAGACAAGAAGGGCATATTACAGTCAAATCTCTCTCATGAAAATTGACGTACAAATTCTAAACAAAATATGTTTATCTATCTGTTATGGGTTAATTTATGTCCATTCTCCCTCCCCACCTCCCCCACCCCCACCCACATTCCTATGTTGACCTCTTAACCCCCAGTACCTCAGAATGTGACCTTATTTGAAGATATAGTCTTTACAGAGGTAATCAAGTTAAAAGCAAGACATTGGAGGGGGCCCTAATCTAATATGACTGATAATGTTATAAAAGGGGGAAATTTGGAGACAAACAAGTATACAGGGAGAGTGCCATGTGAACATACAGACGGATGTCTGCAAGCCAAGGAGAGGGGCCTAGAACATATCCTTCAATCATAGCCCTCAGAAAGAAGCAACCCTGCCAACATCTTGATTTCAGACTTCTAGCCTCCAGAACTGGGAAATAGTAAATCTCTGTTAAGCCACCCAGTTTGTGATACTTTGTTATGGCAGCTTTAGCAAATGAATACAATTGCTAATCTAGCGATGAAGAAAAAGGGTAATAGATTAAAACAAATAGGACTTATTCTTGGGATGAAAAAGCAATTTACATCTAAAAATCAAGCAATGTAATACAGTACATTAACAGAAAAAGGGAGAGAAATCATACGATTATAAAATACCTTAGGAAAAAAAAGAAAAAATATCTTAGTAGATCAGGAATAGTAGGGAATTCCATAATTAGATAAAGAATATCTGCAAAAGTTCTATAGCAATCCATATAGTTGATGGCAAAATATTGAAACCTTTCCCCCAGAGACTGGGAATGAGACAGTATGCCTGCTCTCACCGCTTCTATTCAACATAATGAAAGAAGTTTTAACCAGTGTAATAAGTAAAGAAAAAGAAATAGTAGGCATATGGATTAGCACAGGAGAAATAAAAAGGAATATGGGCTGTAATTGAAGAAATAAAACTGGAATAAAAATGAGAAAAACTCAGAAGCATCTACAAACATAATTACTTAGCAACATACAACCATATACAAAAATCAATTATATATAGCAGAAGCAAACACATAGAAAATGAAATGTTAAAATATACTACTTACGGGCTTCCCTGGTGGCGCAGTGGTTGAGAGTCCGCCTGCCGATGCAGGGGACACGGGTTCGTGCCCCGGTCCGGGAAGATCCCAGATGCCGCGGAGCGGCTGGGCCCGTGAGCCACGGCCGCTGAGCCTGCGCGTCCGGAGCCTGTGCTCCACAACGGGAGAAGCCACAACAGTGAGAGGCCCGCGTACCGCAAAATAAATAAATAAATTAATTAATTAAATAAAATATACTACTTACAATAGCATAAAATACCCAGGAGTAAACTTAACAAAATATGCCAAAATGTGTGCAACTATGTACAATATAAACTAGAAAACATTCTCAAAATAAAGACCCAAATAAATGGAGGGATTATACTACATTTATGGGTTGGAAAATGCAGTGTCCAGAGATGGCAGTTTTCCCAGGTTTTCCCTGTGGACTCAATGTAATCATAGTCAGAACCATAGCAGATTATTTCTTTACTTTTGGAGAAACTAAAAAACTGATTCTAAAATGTATATGGACATCAGTGGGCCAAAAAATAGGCCAAGGCAATCTTTAGGGAGAACTAAGATGGAAGATGTTCACCCGAGATATCAAGTCCTATTATAAAGCTGTGATGATTAAAAGTCTGGTGTTGGTACGTGGCAGACAGACTGATCAATGAACTACAATAGCTCAGAAACAATCCCACACACATATGATTGTGTGATTTATGACATTATGGTGCGTTGGGAAAGGAACAGTTTACTAGCTGGTGTTGGGTATATTTGTTATATACATACTGAAAAAGGCCTATCTGTACTCTACCTCACAGTATATAAAATTAATTCCAGATTGATTTCAGTACTAATTACAGAATTAAAGCCACCATAATGTTAGAGGGAAACAGAAAATATCTTCATGATTCTGGAGTAGGCAGAGATTTTCAGAACAGAATATGAAAAACATTACTCATAAAGGAAAGAAAAATGACAAATTAGAGTATACTAGAATTAGGAACTTTTGTTCATTGAAGGACACCAGTAAGAAAGTGAAAAAGCAACCCAGAGACTATAATAAAATACGTTCAAGATCTATATCCAAGAGAGACTTGTTTCCACATTCCAGACAGATTCCTGCAAATCAGTTAAAAGCTGTACCATAATAGAAAAAAATGGGGAAAAAGTTGAATGGGCACATGACAAAAGAGGACATCCAAAAGGCTAAGAAGTATATGAAAAGGCACTAAAATATCACCAGGCATTAGAAAAAAAAAAAAAGGACAGGGAACAAACAACAGATTTTGCTTTCCCAGAAGCCTTTGCGCAAAACTACTATTTATATCTCATTGGCTAGAACTGTATCACTTGGTCAACCCTAGTTGCAAGAGAGGATGATGAAGGAGTACGTGGCTTCTCTAATTTCTCTTGTGTTACTGGCCAAAGAGGAGGAGTTAGGATATTAGTGGTGAACTGCGTGTGTCACAGTGTGTGATCGAGTCAAGTGAAACGTCTAAGAGCTGTACTGAATACACAGGTCTGGAGTGCAGCAGAGAGGTCAGGCTGCAAATAGAAAGTGAGGTTCATAATTATGCAGAGGGCATTTCAGAGCTAGCCTATGGATATAATTACTGAAGAACGTAGAGTGAGTAGAGACGTTAAGATAGAATCCTGGTGTAGACAGAAATTTACCAATCTGTCAGAACAAGAGAGGGAATCACAAAGGAGTGTGAAGGACTGCAGGAGAAAAGTCAAGTGAGAGTAGTGTTTGGGGAGCAAAGGGAAGTGAGTTGCAGGGAGAAATTAGGCAAAACTTCAAATAGTAATGCTGGATCTGAATAGGCAAACTCTGAAAGAGTTCTCTTTAAAGCCAAGAACAGGCGGAAGTGTTAATTTAGGCTAATCAGAGAATACTTAGTAAGTTGAGGGCATTTTCACTTCAGTTCTCTACGTATTTTATGTCAAGTGTATGGGATTTTTGGGCTCAGCAGGATTCGAAGGTATTTATTCAGACGATAATAGTTGGTACAAATTTCATAGTTTAACACCATCCACGACAGTTACACTGTCTGGTCATGGACCCTAGGGTTGAGTGACACATTTTAAGCTCATAATGGTCACCTGTGCAATTCAAGACAAGGTGGAGACTTTCTAAATGTGTGGTCTCAGTGCTGCCATATTAGCCTAATGGGAACTGGGATTGATATTGGCATGGTTCTCCTTGTCTTCACTGAAGGTGATGATAGTTTCTTTCTCCCAAGTTTCCTCATAGCCATAAAGAGACTCTGGGTATGGACTAATGGCCTTGCTACTGCAGTGCTGAGTATAGATGGGAAAAAAATCAGTCATTTGTCTTGTAGCACACTCATCAATCCATTCCCATATCCTTGCTAACAGTACTGATTTTCAAGTGTACTGTAAACTACCTAAGTAGAAATGGAAAAAAAAAAATGTTGGTTGAACAAAATTGTTACTTTTAATGAGATTTTGTGCTATTGATGTCATTAAAAAAAAACTTCCTGTGGCTTTGGATTAAATTAACAAGTTTACAAATACTATAAAGCTAATTCCTAGCAGAGAGGGAAATCAACAAGGTGGACATTGAATATTCTTTTCCAAATATATTGAGGACAAAGGGGTCTGTAAGCTAATATGTCTCAATGAGAATTTTCCACTTCATTGTGTTGTGTTTTAAGTGGTGTTTCATTTTAGGTTGACTTCTTTTTGTTATCAAAGTTGTAACCTTCCTCTTCCAAGTTATCAGATGGTATATGCTTGGAGAATATAAAATGATAATTAAGAAACTGAGGAATTGAACTGGAGAATGGCATTTCTAAGAGCATATAAGAGTTTGTAGACTGTCGTCTCTCGGTCTCCTGTCGGCCCGATGGAGGAGGAGGAGGAGGAGGAGGAAGCGAGGGCGCCGCTGCCTGGCGGCGCCAACGAGGCCGGCAGAGGCGCCCCCGTTACACCCCCTGCCCCCGGGGCGCTGCCGGCCCTCTGCGACACCAGTCGCCTGGCGCACCGGCTTTTGGCACAGTTGCTGATATGCTTCCTTGGTTTCGGCGGCTATTTTTGCTATGATAATCCTGCTGCCCTTCAGACTCAGGTTAAACGGGATATGCAGGTGAATACCATGAAATTCATGGTGCTGTATGCCTGGTATTCTTGGCCCAATGTAGTTTTGTGTTTCTTTGGTGGCTTTTTGGTAGACCGCGTATTTGGAATACGATGGGGCACCATTATTTTTAGTTGCTTTGTTTGCGTTGGACAGGTTGTTTTTGCTCTGGGTGGAATATTTCGTGCTTTTCGGCTGATGGAATTTGGAAAGTTTGTGTTTGGGATTGGTGGGGAGTCCTTAGCAGTTGCCCAGAATACATATGCTGTGAGTTGGTTTAAAGGCAAAGAATTAAACTTGGTGTTTGGACTCCAGCTAAGCATGGCTAGAACTGGAAGTACAGTAAACATGAACCTCATGGGGTGGCTGTATTATAAGGTTGAAGCTTCGTTGGGTTCTGCTGGTCACACAACCCTTGGGGTCACACTTACGATCGGGGGTATAACATGTCTTCTTTCACTAGTCTGTGCCTTGGCCCTTGCTTACTTGGATCAGAGAGCAGAACGAATCCTTCGTAAAGAGCAAGGAAAAACGGGTGAAGTTATCAAGTTAACTGATGTGAAGGACCTCTCCTTCCCCCTGTGGCTCATATTCATCATCTGTGTCGGCTGTTATGTTGCTGTGTTCCCGTTCATTGGACTTGGGAAAGTTTTCTTTACAGAGAAATTTGGCTTTTCCTCCCAGGCAGCGAGTGCTGTTAACAGTATTGTATATGTAATATCAGCTCCCATGTCCCCAGTATTTGGGCTTCTGGTGGATAAAACAGGAAAGAACATCATCTGGGTTCTGTGTGCAGTGGTGGGTTGCTGTGTATCTCCTGGGACTCTCCTACTCATTGCTTGCCTGTGCATTGTGGCCAATGGTGGCGTTTGTAGTTCCCGAACATCAACTGGGAGCTGCATATGGCTTCATGCAGTCCATTCAGAATCTTGGGTTGACAGTCATTTCCATCATTGCTGGCATGATATTGGATACTTGGGGATATCTGTTTTTAGAAGTTTTCTTCATTGCCTGTGTTTCCTTCTCACTTTTATCTGTGGTCTTACTCCACTTGGTGAATCGTGGCCAAGGTGGGAACCTAAATTATTCTGCAGGACAAAGGGAAGAAATAAAACTTTCTCGTACAGAGTGAGAAGTTTAAATGACTGTGTCATGAGAATGGGCTGCACACATCATTGGTTTGAAAACCTCCAATTTTTTTTTTCTTTTAATTTAGAGTTTAGTCGTTAGGAAAAATAATGGTCTGGAGAATTATTATATTTATATTTTGAATATATCTATTTTAAAGTATAACTGTGAGGACTATTTTAGCCTGTGTCTTTTGTATTGCTGAAGAATTCCGCTTTGGAATAGGCTCATCAATGATGAAGTTTAGAAAATTGCATCTGCTACATGCAGGTGATTTTGAGTAAGGACAGTAAATAATGGAAATCTTTAGATCTTGTATTGAGATAATTTTCACAAAGTGTATCTTAGGGATATGGCCTTTAATCTTAAAGCAAAAAAAAAAAAAGCTTTTGAGGGATTAGAAAGGATATTTTATATAGAATAAACAATAGCATTTTAATAGACATTCCCTTTTGTAATAGGGAATATTTGAAAGATATTTTTATGAAGCCTCATTTCCACAAATAGCAGATTGTGTTCTGCTCTCTTTAGTTACCAGAGGTTGCTGAGCAGTGACCCTTTCGAGCTTCTTTATTTCTCTGTTAATGAGGACCCTAATCCCTGAGGGACATAATTTTGTGGTACAAACTTTCTGTACGGTTTTTCTTATAGTCCAATTAATTACTAAAAGACGTCCTGTAAATTATGATAATTGCGTATCTACAGGGTTAAATAAAAACACTGCAAGAGGAGAAAAAAAAAAAAGTTTGCAGAAATCTAGTCTGCCATCTCCATGCACAAAAATTTAGTTCCTCTTTCCTGTTTCTTTTAGTAAAACACTGTAGTTTTATTTCCTTGTATATTCTGCCTGCCCCTAGGAATTAAGTTTTTAAAATATTCTATTTAAATTAATATTTGTGATTTTTGACAAATAAAAATTTCTCACAATTAAGACGTCTCCTTCTACATACAGATTCCCTAGACATTGCTACAGCCTGGAACCAGAAAGACAAGATTGCGTCGCCACGGTTGTTTACAGATTGCATTACGGCATTGGCTTTTGGATGACTGGATGAATATATTTTTATTTTGGACTTGATTTATTTTTCAATATGGAGACCTAGTCAAACATATGTTTCAGGGTCTTCATTGCCAGTATTGAGGCTTCCTATTGGGATGACACAACTTGGAGAAGTAGCATGCCCCAGAAATTGTACACTTACGATTCCTCTGGTGGCAGTATCAGCTTCCCACTTTATAGAGCCATTTAATTGATGTGTTTCATCCTCCTTTCCTCGCATTTCATCAGTTTGTATTTAGATGTATGTAAATGACACGTCATTTCTGAGCAGTTCTCAGGGAATTGAACATGGCTTTGCTCTTCAGATTCCTTAAGAGATTCCTTCTTTCCCTTCCATTCTTCTTTTCTTCCTTCCTCCGTCTCTCCCTCTCTACTTTCCATCTTTACTTCCTTATTTTGTCCTTCCTTTGACAAAGATTTACTAAATGTCTACTATGGGCACTGAACTCAAAAGCAAAAAAAGATATGCAAGCACAGGCTTGGGCTGAAGGCACTTTGAGTCTGACTGCTTTCTTCCATAGGTGCCTGAGGCTAACACAATAAAAGTCTCAGGAAATCCAACTGGATTTGTTTAGCAGATTCTGTACTTGTGGTTGAGATTTTGAAAATCTGGAGGACCATGTTCAAAGTCCTTCATAGCTTTCCGAAGCATTTTTGGAAGGATACATTTATGTGCAGTTGGTATGCTTCTCATAAATCACTCCTACCCCGAACACCAGCTAGACAGCAGAACGAGTGAACTCTATTAGCTTGACTTGCATTTTTTTATTACACTCATTTTAAAAATGAGCAAAGTTTTGAGAATATTCTTCAGTTCATATTTTCACAGCCAGAATCATCTTTGCCCTAGTCCTAATTAGTGTGTTTTCCTGCATTTTTGTCTCACAATTACGCTGTGCCTCTTTTTCTCATCATTGTGTCTTGGCAAGGGACGAGTGGGAAAATTGTGAAGATTTAAACATTCTCTCTAGAAGAGTTTTATTTGTCTATTCATAGTCTAAGATTTTGTTTATTAATGATTTAGAAGTACATGAGTAAATCTGATGATGTTAATTCTGTGCTTATATGAAGATCTCCTAACATCAAAATAGATTTTTGTAGCTATGTCTCAGCTTTCGTGAGATGGAGTTCCGTGATGTTGCCAAAGAGCTGATTGATTAATTTGATAAAGTCTAATGGTTTTTGTCTTTGCACAATTTAGGTTTGCCTGTCAGTTGTGCTTATTTTTCCCTCAGAAATTTGAAATGGCAGCTGAATGTTTTATCAGGTTTCTTAGGGGCTTTTTATTTCTGGGATAGCTGCTGGGCCATCTAACTAGAAGGAGAACTACCATTTGGCAAGATGGTCACTGCATGAGGTTAGGGAGTTTGAAAGTTCTATTCTCACTTTGCTCCAGGCAATTTTGCAATCGTAATAGATTTTTACCCTTTTAACATGCTGTTCATCTTCAAAAACCATACTGCTAATGTCTTAATAGCTTCGTTTGACCCAGGAAGGGATATTTTGTTGTCTGAGAATATAGTCATAGGGCAAGTGGTCTTTGCTGGGCCACAGGAGTGGATGAGCAGTAGGCTTGCCCACTGTCCCATTCATCTGTAGTTTAGAAACCAGCCATCTTCTCCTGCCATGCTGTTTAGATTTGGATTCACTGGTTAGCCTGAAGCTCACAGAGCTACTCAGAAGTCAGTAGAAGGGGAATTTTCTTCTACTTTTCTTTTTAAAAAATCTGTACACTCTCTGGTCTTTCTCACATAACAGTATGGATGACAGTGAAAAGAATATCTATTTTACTTTATTTCTCTCGCACTGATCACTTTCAGATGTCAAAGTCTGTTTCATCTTGTTTTAACTTCAGGATTTTCCATTTTCTTCTGATTTTATCTTATTCTTATTTTTAAATAATGTATATCCTGTCAGTGTTCTAAGGAATATTAAGATATTTCCTTCACAAATCATAAGTATCCCAGTGAATTAAAATAGTCATTGTGACCAATAACCTAGATTACTTTTGCAAAGAAATTAGTAGCTATTGGAAAATTATAGTATTATATGATAAAATGGAAGTTATATTTAGAAATGTTTAGGCACCATTAGATTCCTCATCAATTTCAAGAATGAAAATATTTTCTGTACTACACATAATATTATACATCTCCCTTTTTAACAATAATCACTTTCTTTTTAAATTAATGGTGTACAATTAAAAGTAAATGTAGAAAAGTAACAACAAAGTAAAACTCCCTTAAAACATGCAGAAGAGCAAAAACAAATTAAAACCTCATTGAAATAAATGTTCAAGCATGAAAATAATTGTTTAAAATAAAATGTCTGTGCCTTTTATGTTAATGATGTTAATTTTTTAATAAATTATATATGGTCAAAATTAGAGAAGTACAAAAAAGAAATGAAGTCATCCAAAATACAAAGAAGAAATAAAAATTTTCTTAATAAATGGAATGAAACTATAGTATAATTAATTTTTTCATTCCAAATATCTTATTAATAGATATGTAGAGAAGGGTATCTGGAAGAATAGAGAAAATTCTTATAAAAATAGGATTATACTGTGCGTGCAAATTTCAAATAAAATCATTAAATTTTATTTGAATTCAACAGGAGGAATAAGAGAGGTGCAGGTGTTTGCTAAACTTCATTCCTCAGAGGTAATGACTTCCCCTCACCAACTTTATTTAGATATAATTGACATATAACATTGTGTAAGTTTAGGGTGTACAACATGTTGATTTGATGCACTTGTGTATTGCAAAATGATTACCATGATAGGTTATCTAACACCTGCATGATGTCACATAATTACCGTTTATTTTTTAAGGTTAGAACATTTAAGATTTATGAGATTAGCAACTTTCAAGTACATACTACAGTATTATTAACTATAATCACCCTGTTGTAATATTAGATCCCGAGAACTTATTCATCTTATAACTGGAAGTTTGTACCCCTTTGACCAACATCTCTTCATTTCCCCCACCCCACCCCTGGTAATCACCAATCTACTCTGTTTCTATGAGTTCGGCTTTCTTAGATTCCACATATAAGTGCTATCATACGGTGTTTGTCTTTCTCTGTCTGACTTATTTCACTTAGCATAATGCCCTAAAGGTCCATCCATGTTGTTCCAAACCAGAGGTAATGACTCTTGACTGTTTTTAATACTTCAGGATACTGCCTACTAACTCTAAAGGATGCATTTGCTTATCTCTTTGCTTTGGGGTTTATCATCATTAGGCAATATGCATTGGCTCAAAGTTATGAAAGAGGATTAGCTTCCTTATGCCATATATCACTCTGCTGTGTTTGGGTTTGTTAAAAATCAATTTTTTGATTACTGATATTATACTTTTACTAATCTCCATAAGCATATGTCTCCTTCTTCATCAACTTGAGAAAGTATCTCTTGACTTCCCACCACGTAAAACAAGGAACTTAGACCCTCTGTTTCCCTCCAGCTCTACTTCCCTCTTTCACCTCTCACTTTGTCAGTCATAATATTACTTTTATATTGTCAAGGTATATAATATGTACCTTCTGGTTAAGTGCTTCATGCTATGGGTTGATTCTGATTTAAAAAAATTTCAAAACTCATAAGATACATTAACAGAATCAAGGAGTATGGCTTCCGAGGTAGCTCTGGTCATGGCCATTCCAGTGAGGAGGGAGGATGAACGAATAGAGCAAACTTATATCTTCTTTGGTACAAGTTCCTATGACTTCTGTCCATATTTCACTGGGAAGAATTTAGTGGCATGGTCATACCTAACTGCAACAAGGGTTGGGATGAGTGATGATCTGAAATATCTGGTTTGTATCTCATTTTGCCTGAGCACACGTATATGTGTAGGATCAATGCCCAGAGGTGGAAATGTTCAGTAAAGTAGCCTATGTATTTCTCAATTAGATAGGTATTGCCGAATTGCCCTGCATAGGGGTTCTCCCAGTTGAAATTCTTACTCACAGTGTGTGAGAATGCCCATTTTACTATATCTTCAAAACAGAGAGGCTTAACAAAATTTTGGATTTTTGCCATTTGAAAGATGAAAAATGGTATTTCAGTGTCATTTAAATTTGTATTTCTTCTATTTTGAGTGACGTTCAGCATACTTTATATATTGAATATCCATTTGCATTTCTTTTTCTCTGAACTGCTTGTTCACATCTTCTGCCTACCTTTTTTTTTTTTAATATAAATTTATTTATTTTTGGCTGTGTTGGGTCTTTATTGCTGTGCACGGGCTTTCTCTAGTTGCGGCGAGTGGGGGGCTACTCTTTGTTGTGGTGCACGGGCTTCTCATTGGGGTGGCTTCTCGTTGCATGCAGAGCATGGGCTCTAGGCACGTGGGCTTCAGTAGTTGTGGCACACGGGCTCAGTAGTTGTGGCTCGTGGGCTCTAGAGCACAGGCTCGGTAGTTGTGGCTCGTGGGCTTATTTGCTCCACGGCATGTGGGATCTTCCAGGACCAGGGCTCAAACCCATGTCCCCTGCATTGGCAGGCAGGTTCTTAACCACTGCATCACCAGGGAAGCCCTCGCCTACCTTTCTTAATAGGCTACTGGTATTTCTGCTTAGTTGTAGGACCAATGAGTATTATGGAGCATTTGTCAGCAGTGAACAAGCAATTGACATACTTGTTGACTTAAATGAAGGCCAACCCATTTGAAGCAAGCCATTTTATTTTTAAAGATAGAATTTTCCCTGGCATATTTGGACTTTTAAATTTTATTTTCAAAGAGGCACAAATCTGGGGAGCAGGGGGTCCACATTTCTACACAGAACTTGCCCAAGGTAGGAGCTAGCTTTGCCTTTAATTCTGTTTCACCTTAAATTTTGTTTCACAAATGAAACACCTTTGATGCTCCGCCTCTATGTTTGGAATGAAGACAAGAAAAACTAAAATACATTGAAAAAAGTTTCCCATTTTCTATTAAGGAGAATCTAGAGCTGGTATGGGAACAAAAGGAAATGACTTTAAATACCAGCAAACTGATACTTTCCCCAAATTTAGAAAATAATATCCATTAGGGTCCAACAGAAGTCAGAACTAATGTGTAATCATTAGTGGAAAAGAATTGGTAAATTGCAGTCTGTTGAAAGCTCCAAAATTTGTAACTTTAGACAGGACAATTTTTAAGTCATTTATTATACAATTATAAATCAATGTTATCTGGAAAACCCCTAAAATTTATAAAGGTTATTTTAATGACATAAAATGAATTGAGGGGAAAGAAGTGATATTAAAGAGCAAAGTTATTTAAAAATTGACACGTCTACAAAACTCATTCCTGTATCTTCAATCTGTTTCATTATCTTAACTCAGTGTAGTATAGTATTCAGTTTTATTAGGTAAATTATTTCTTTATGCTGTATATTTTACAAATGAATAGGCAATTTCCTTTCATTGGCAACTATTATATCCTACATCAGTGATGTACGATTTTTGAGGACTATATGCACTAATAATAGTGTGAAGAAAACTGGTGAGTGGACTTCTAAACACTATCTAGATTTCTAGATAGATTGCTACTATCTATTGACAGAATGGAGACACTGGTACCAGTAAGTGCTTCCAGTTAATATAAAATAGTAATAAGATCACAGAAATAAAGAAATATTATTGATATAAATAGTAAGTACAATTAATATTGTACAAATGAAATTGTTTTGTGATCAAATGACAGCACTAAATGGTTAAGTCAGAAATTAGCAGATGTGGAAGAATGCAGACATTGAACTTAATTTAAAAGTAATGGTTATGGGAGTTACAAGCATTATTAAAATTTTGGGAGGAGAAGGTCAAGATGGCAGACTAGGAGGAGGCGGAATTCGTGTCTCCACACAACTAGGGCACCTATCAGGCACCGGTGGGGGACCACAGACACCTAAGGGGATAGGAGGAACCCCCAGTGACCAGGTAGGATGTGGGGCATGGGGAGGAGTGAGGGGGGAGGAGAAGCGGAAGCAGGATGGGACTGGCGCCCCTGAGGGGAGGCTGGGGGAGGGGAAGGGATCCCATGACTGAAGGGGGAAACTGGGGGGCCACTGGGAGGGCAGAGGATCAAAAGGGAGAGTGGCCAGGTTTCCCCTGCCCTCTTGGGCCAACTGCCTGCAAACTCCAGTGCTGGACGCCTCAGGCCAAACAACCAGTAAGACAGGAATACACCACCACCCATCAAAAAAGAAATGACCAAAAAAATTACTTACAGACGAAGGAGCAAGGTAAAAACCTACAAGACCAAATAAATGAAGACAAAATAGGCAACCTACCTGAAAAAGAATTCAGAGTAATGATAGTAAACATGATCCAAAATCTCAGAAACAGAATGGAAAAAAATACAAGAAACAATTAACAAGGATCTAGAAGAACTAAAGAGCAAACAAACAGTGATGACCAACACAATAACTGAAATTAAAAATACTCTAGAAGGAATCAATAGCAGAATAACTGAGGCAGAAGAACGGATCAGTGACCTGGAAGATAAAATAGTGGAAATATCTGCCACAGAGCAGAATAAAGAAAAAAGAATGAAAAGAACTGAGGACAGTCTCAGAGACCTCTGGGACAACATTAAATGCACCAACATTCGAATTATAGGGGTCCCAGAAGAAGAAGAGAAAAACAAACGGTCTGAGAAAAATTTGAACAGATTAGAGTCAAAAACTTCCCTAACATGGAAAAGGAAATAGCCAGTCAAGTCCAAGAAGTGCAGACAGTCCCATACAGCATAAACCCAAGGAGAAACATGCCGAGACACATAGTAATCAAACTATCAAAAATTAAATACAAAAAAAAATATTCAAAGCAGCTAGGGAAAAGCAACAAATAACATACAAGGGAATCCCCATAAGGTTAACAGCTGATCTTTCAGCAGAAACTCTGCAAGCCAGAAGGGAGTGGGAGGACATATTTAAAATGATGAAAGGGGGCTTCTGTGGTGGCGCAGTGGTTAAGAATCCGCCTGCCAATGCAGGGGACATGGGTTCGAGCCCTGGTCCGGGGAGGTCCCACATTCCGTGGAGCAACTAAGCCCGTGTGCCACAACTACTGAGCCTGTGCTCTAGAGCCCATGAGCCACAACTACCGAGCCCTTGTGCCACAGCTGTTGAAGCTTGCACGCTGCAACTACTGAAGCCCATGCGCCTAGAGCCTGTGCTCTGCAACAGGAGAAGCCACCACAATGAGAAGCCCGTGCACCGCAATGAAGAGTAGCCCCTGCTCACCACAACTAGAGTAAGCCAGTGCCCAGCAATGAAGACTCAACACAGCCAAAAATAAAAAATAAATTTTAAAAAAATGATGAAAGGGAAAAAGCTACAGCCAAGATTACTCTACCCAGCAGGGATCTCATTCAGATTCAATGGAGAAATTAAAAACTTTACAGACAAGCAAAAGTTAAGAGAATTCAGCACCACCAAACCAGCTTTCCAACAAATGCTAAAGGAACTTCTCTAAGCAGGAAACACAAGAGAAGAAAACGACCCACAAAACCAAACCCAAATCAATTAAGAAAATAGTAACAGGAACATATATATCAATAATCACCTTGAATGTAAATGGATTAAATGCTCCAACCAAAACACAAAGACTGGCTGAATGGATACAAAAACAAGACCCCTGTATATGCTGTCTACAGGAAACCCACTTCAGACCTAGGGACACATACAGACTGAAAGTGAGGGGATGGAAAAAGATATTCCATGCAAGTGGAAATCACAAGGAAGCTGGAGTAGTAATACTTGTATCAGATAAAATAGACTTTAAAATAAAGACAGTTACAAGAGATAAGGAAGGACACTACATAATGATCAGGGATCAATCCAAGAAGAAAACATAACAATTATAAATATTTATGTACCCACCATAGGAGCACCTCAATACATAAAGCAAATGCTAACAGCCATAAAAGGAGAAATCGACAGTAAACAATAATAGTGGGGGACTTTAACACCCCACTTACACCAATAGATCATCCAGACAAAAAATAACTAAGGAAACACAAGCCTTAAATGACACAATAGACCAGATAGACTTAATTGATAATTTTAGGACATTCCACGTGAAAGCGGAAGAATACACTTTCTTCTCAAGTGCACATGGAATGTTCTCCAGAATAGATCACATCTTGGGTCACAAATCAAGCCTTGGAAAATTTAAGAACATTGAAATCATATCAAGCATCTTTTCCGACCACAACACTATGAGATGAGAAACCAGTTACAGGAAAAAAAAAAACAGTACATGGAGACTAAACAGTGCATGGAGACTAAACAGTGCGCTGCTGAATAATCAAGAGATCACTGAAGAAATCAAAGAGGAAATAAAAAAATACCTAGAAATAAATGACAATGAAAACACGACGACCCAAAACCTCTATGGGATGCAGCAAGCAGTTCTAAGAGGGAAGTTTATAGCAATACAACCCTATCTCAAGAAAGAAGAAACATCTCAAATAAACAAACTAACCTTACACCTAAAGCAATTAGAGAAAGAAGAAAAAAAAAAAACCCCAAAGTTAGCAGAAGGAAAGAAATCATAAAGATCAGATCAGAAATAAATGAAAAAGAAATGAAGGAAACAGTAGCAAAGGTCAATAAAACTAAAAGCTGGTTCTTTGAGAAGTTGAACAAAATTGATAAACCATTAGCCAGACTCATCAAGAAAAAAAGGGAGAAGACTCAAATCAACAGAATATGAAAAATGAGAAGTAACAACTGACACTGCAGAAATACAAAGGATCATGAGAAATTACTACAAGCAACTATATGCCAATGAAATGGACAGCCTGGAAGAAATGGACAAATTCTCAGAAAGGCACAACCTTCCAAGACTGAACCTGGAAGAAATAGAAAATATAAACAAACCAATCACAAGCACTGAAATTGAGACTGGGATTAAAACTCTTCCAACAAACAAAAGCTCAGGACCAGATGGCTTCACAGGTGAATTCTATCAAACATTTAGAGAAGAGCTAACACCTATCCTTCTCAAACTCTTCCAAAATATAGCAGAGGGAGGAACACTCCCAAACTCATTCTACGAGGCCACCATCACCCTGATACCAAAACCAGACAAAGATGTCACAAAAAAGGAAAACTGTAGGGCAGTATCACTGATGAACATAGATGCAAAAATCCTCAACAAAATACTAGCAAACAGAATCCAACAGCACACTGGAAGGATCATACACCATGATCAAGTGGGGTTTTTCCCAGGAATGCAAGGATTCTTCAATAGACGCAAATCAATCAATGTGATACACCATATTAACAAATTAGAGGAGAAAAACCATATATTCATCTCAATAGATGCCGAAAAAACTTTTGACAAAATTCAACACCAATTTATGATAAAATCCCTCCAGAAAGTAGGCATAGAGGGAATTATCTCAACATAATAAAGGCCATATATGACAAGCCCACAGCCAACATTGTTCTCAATGGTGAAAAACTGAAACCATTTCCACTAAGATCAGGAACAAGACAAGGTTGTCTACTCTCACTACTGTTATTCAACATAGTATTGGAAGTTTTAGCCACAGCAGTCAGAGAAGAAAAAGAAATAAAAGGAATCCAAATTAGAAAAGAAGAAGTAAAGCTGTCACTGTTTGCAGATGACATGATACTATACATAGAGAATCTTAAAGATGCTACCAGAAAACTACTAGAGCTAATCAATGAATTTGGTAAAGTAGCAGGATACAAAATTAATGCACAGAAATCTCTGGCATTCCTATACACTAATGATGAAAAATCTGAGAGTGAAGTTAAGAAAACACTCCCATTCACCATTGCAACAAAAAGAATAAAATATCTAGGAATAAACCTACCTAAGGAGACAAAAGACCTGTATGCAGAAAATTATAAGACACTGATGAAAGAAATTAAAGATGATACAAATAGATGGAAAGATATGCCATGTTCTTGGATTGGAAGAATCAACATTGTGGAAATGACTCTACTTCCCAAAGCAATCTACAGATTCAGTGCAATCCCTATCAAAGTACCAATGGCATTTTTCACAGAAGTAGAACAAAAAACTTCACAATTTGTATGGAAACACAAAAGACCCCGAATAGCCAACGCAATCTTGATAAAGAAAAAGGGAGCTGGAGGAATCAGTCTACAGTAATCAAGGCAGTATGGTACTGGCACAAAAACAGAAATATAGATCAGTGGAAGAGGACAGAAAGCCCAGGGTTAAACCCACGCACATATGGACATCTTATTTTTGATAAAGGAGGCAAGAATATACAATGGAGAAAAGACAGCCTCTTCAATAAGTGGTGCTAGGAAAGCTGGACAGCTACATGTAAAAGAATGAAATTAGAACACTCCCTAACACCATACACAAAAATAAACTCAAAATGGCTTAAAAACCTAAATGTAAGGCCAGATACTATTAAACTCTTAAAGGAAAACATAGGCCGAACACTCTATGACATACATCACAGCAAGTTCCTTTTTGACCCACCTCCTAGAGAAATGGAAATAAAAACAAAAATAAACAAATGGGACCTAATGAAACTTAAAAGCTTTTGCACAGCAAAGGAAACCCTATACAAGATGAAAAGACAACCCTCCGAATGGGAGAAAGTATTTGCAAAGGAAGCAACTGACAAAGGATTAAGCTCCAAAATTTACAAGCAGCTCATGCAGCTCAATATCAAAAAAACAAACAATCCAGTCCTAAAATGGGCAGAAGACCTAAATAGACATTTCTCCAAAGAAGATATACAAATTGCCAAGAAACATTTGAAAGGATGCTCAACATCACTAATCATTAGAGAAATGCAAATCAAAACTACAGTGAGGTATCACCTCACAGCAGTCAGCATGGCCATCATCAAAACTCTAGAAACAATAAATGCTGGAGAGGGTGTGGAGAAAAGGGAACCCTCTTGCACTGTTGGTGGGAATGTGAATTGGTACAGCCACTATGGAGAACAGTATGGAGGTTCCTTAAAAAAACTAAAAATAGAACTACCATACGACCCAGCAGTCCCACTATTGGGCATATACCTGGAGACAACCATAATTCAAAAAGAGTCATGGGGCTTCCCTGGTGGTGCAGTGGTTGAGAGTCCGCCTGCCGATGCAGGGGACATGGGTTTGTGCCCTAGTCCGGGAAGATCCAACATGCCATGGAGCGGCTGGGCCCGTGAGCCATGGCTGCTGGGCTTGC
The DNA here is from genome assembly GCF_937001465.1 of Orcinus orca. NCBI lineage: Eukaryota > Metazoa > Chordata > Mammalia > Artiodactyla > Delphinidae > Orcinus > Orcinus orca. The sequence goes on from NC_064580.1 coordinate 22,504,460, forward strand.
ACGTCCGGAGTCTGTGCTCCACGATGGGATAGGCTGTGACAGTGAGACGCCCGCATACCGCAAAAAGAAAAAACAAACAAAAAAACCCAACAGAGTCATGTTCCACTATGTTCATTGCAGCTCTATTTACAATAGCCAGGACATGGAGGCAACCTAAGTGTCCATCAACAGATGAATGGATAAAGAAGATGTGGCACATATATACAATGGAATGTTACTCAGCCATAAAAAGAAGTGAAATTGAGTTATTTGTAGTGAGGTGGATGGACCTAGAGTCTGTTCTACAGAGTGAAGTAAGTCCTAAAGAGAAAAGCAAATACCGTATGCTAACACATATATATGGAATGTAAAAAAATAAAAGGTTCTGAAGAACCTAGGGGCTGGACAGGAATTAAGATGCAGACATAGAGAACAGACTTGAGGACATGGGGAGGTGGAAGGGTAAGCTGGGATGAAGTGAGAGAGTAGCACTGACATATATACACTACCAAATGTAAAATGGATGGCTAGTGGGAAGCAGCCACATAGCACAGGGAGATCAGCTCGGTGCTGTGTGACCACCTAGAGGGATGGGATAGGGAGGGTGGAAGGCAGACTCAAGAGGGAGGTGATATGGGGATATATGTATACATATAGCTGATTCACTTTGTTGTACAGTAGAAACTAACACAACATTGTAAAGCATTTATACTCCAATAAAGATGTGGAAAAATAATTTTGGGCCTGAGAATTGCTAGGTTTTTAAAGAAGTAAGATTTAATATTTTACTGTAGAATTTCTTTCTTAGGTTTTACAATTTTTTTCTGGTGTATTAATTCAACATGATAAAATTCAAGGGAGATATTTAATATTGTGAAATTAGTCCGAAAGATGACTATATTATTGGAATCTTATTTCATCATTCAATGTATTCACATCCTATTTACTTTGACAAAACTATTTCCCATTGCTTACGAACCAGGACAATTGGTGTGGATTTTATTTGCTCTTACATCCTTAAGGAAAATGAATTGGCCATTGATTTCAGGTTCTGTTTCTTTAAGTGATAAGGTCAGCAGTAAAAAGAGTACAGAGTATACAAATCTCAAATGTAATATCTCAGGCTACAGACATTATGGGTCTTTTATGTGTATTTGAGAGTCAAAACTGACATGGAAGAAAAACAAGCAGAGCTCTGTACCATATGCAGTAACTTAGCACCACATAGGTAGAATATGAAATTCTTTACAAATGTGTTCTTAAGTCCCTGTTACATTTTATCAAAACCACTTTCATATAGACGCTGTAAAAAGTCACAAAAATTTGATGAAGAGATGGATTTCAAATACGTCCTAACTGCCATGCACCTACTGTATGGTTTCTGATCCTGTGATTGCATTCCATTCTGTAGTTTATATTTCCAAGAAGAATATCAAATTCCCAACACCTGCATTACTCCCCTGCTCTCTGGTTTGTTCCCTCCTCTATTCTTGAATTAAAAATGAAGCCACTGCCATTTAAGAAAGCACACTGCTGACTTGGGAAAGGAATTTTATGGCTTCTGACGGTGTTGTGTTTGAACATCTCTCATGGCTTGTTTCACATTCTGCCATATGGTTTAGTTATTCGTAATTTTCTCATCCTCATTACTAAATTGCAAATTCATTTAAGGAAGATACTGTGCTTTAAATCATTTTTTTATCACCTGCCAAAAATGGCACACTGGTTTGCCTATAATAGATGCTTGAGTAGGATTTTCTTGACTTGTTTTGCTGTAGATACATTCAGCTGGCTGATGGTATTGTGGAGCCATTTCCTTGCTGGATCATACTTTTTGTTAGAATTCTAATCATCAGTACACTTGCCATGGTGTGGGGCACCAACCGCAGGAGATCATTATTATCTGTGAAAGAGACCTGCACAATTTTATTTGTGTTTTATACTTTCTCTTCCTTCCCTGTCTTACTCTGAGATGTTAAGGAGTGAAATATGCAAAAACTGAAAACAATGTGGGGTTTGCATACATTTGTAATAAGAACAGGTGGCGGAGTTTTTATATGCACAGATTGGATAATTAATTTCAAAGTTAAACAGGGTCTACTGATTCCTTCCTCCCTCCCTTCGTCCTTCCTTCCTCCTTCCTTCCCTTCCTTCCTTCCTTCCTTCCTTCCTTCCTTCCCTCCCTCCCTTTCTTTTTTTCTTTCTTTCTTCACCTTAAAATAGAACCTAAAGGGAAAGGCAGATAAACTAATAAGCAAAGAAACTAATACAAATCATTTATTTGAAAATTGAGAAATTTTCTGTGAAGGTCATCAGTAGGAAGATGTGATGTGTACTCAGTTGGGAGGTAACTGTTTCTGAACATGATTACAGAAGGCCTGACTTAGAAGATCTTCAAACCAAGACTGGAAGGATGAAAAGAGGCTGAAGGAGGACTGTGCAGGCAGGATCATCTAGGTGAAGGGAAGAGCATGTGCAAAACATATAGGAAGAATCAATTTTGAAACTGAAAGGAGATCAAATATTTCTCTTTAGGTTTTTAAAAAATTTTTAAGATTTATTTTTGGCTGCGTTGTGTCTTTGTTGCTGCGCACAGGCTTTCTCTAGTTGTGGCGAGCGGGGGCTACTCTTTGTTGCGGTGCACTGGCCTCATTGCAGTGGCTTCTCTTGCTGCGGAGCATGGGCTCTAGGTGCGTGGACTTCAGTAGTTGTGTCACACGGGCTTCAGTAATTGCGGCTCGCGGGCTCTAGAGCACAGGCTCAGTAGTTGTGACGCACAGGCTTAGTTGCTCTGCTGCATGTGGGGATCTTCCCGGACCAGGGCTCGAACCCATGTCCCCTGTATTGGCAGGCGGATTCTTAACCACTGCGCCTCTGTGGAAGTCCCTCTCTTTAGGTTTTATCTGCATATATTCAGTAGCTTAATGAGACTTCTTCTTGGTTCACAAGGAAGGTGAACTACAATTTACTGACCGTCTACTAGAGGCCAGGCTCTTTTCTTGATGTTTTACGTTTCTAAATGAATGTCTTATGAACCCCTCATATTCCGGAAGCCTATCAACAAACTCACCATCTTCCCATTTCTATATGCTTCTTTTGAAATTTCTTACATTGGTGAGGAACAACTACCATCCATTCAGTTGTCCAAGTCCCAATCCTAAATCTCCTTCTAGATCTCCTCATCTTCCATACCCAATTTTTCTGCATAGTTATTCACTCTGCTCCATAATAAATTCTTGATGTATTTGTCTCCATCCCTTCTGCCACTGCTCTCACCGCATCCTACCCACAGTATTGAATGTCCTGTTCACTGTGCTCTCCTCCTTAATTTTACCCTTCTCCAATCCATCCTCTAACATCTCTTGAGAATGATCTTTTGAGAACAAATATGACGTCAGCTCTTTGCTCAAAATATGTCATTGGCTTCTCATCATCTTTAGGGAAAAAAACCAAACAAACAACAATTCCTTGGCATGACATGCAGTCTCTTCATCCTCTGGCCCTTGCCTACCTGATCAACCAAATTTTCTATAACTGCTCTTTAATATCCTCTTACAAACCTCTTGCCCAAGAGCACTCTTACACCTTCCTGTCATTTACACAATTGTTCTTTTTGCCTAGAATGTGATCCTTAAGTTAGTATCTCTAATAAATGCCTATTTGAATCCTTAAAGTCTCAGCCCAGGCCCAAGGTTATCTTCCTTGTGAGGAGTTCCTTGATTCTTCTAGGCATTTCTGGACTTCTTCCCCCTGTCTTCCCACTACACATTATAATGACACTGATTACCACATTCTAGTATAATGATTTATAAGTCTGTATCCCTACCACCCGATAGTCCCCTTGAGTGCAAGCTTTGCCCTTTTATCTGCATCTTCACAGCCCTTGTGTCATCCATGAAGTACAGTAAATGCCCTATAATTATTCGTTGAAGAACAGTTTGGTCTTCTGACCTGATGAAATACCTCTCAGTCTTCTCAGCAGCTCCTCTCTAATGATAATCTGAGGCTTAGATGTCTTAAATTATTAGTAAGTAGTAGAGTTATCATTTGGTATCAGGATTGTTTAATGGCAGAGTAATTGCTTCCTCCTTATAGGGGACTGTTCCTGTATTGGTTGCCTACACTTTAACTTAACTAACAGATCCCTGGAGACATTCTTTAGTTTAGCTTCAGGAGTTCCTGAACTTTGCTTGATCAAGTCTGTCAGGCAAGTCAGGATGGAAGCATATGGAATCAGTAGGCAAGTTCCCTCTCACATCTTCAATCCTTTCCACATAATCTTATTAGTTCTGCTCAATTCTAAGAATATGTCACTCCTCCTGAATCCTAGGAGGCCTCTGGGGGTGGGGAGGAAAACATCTTTTTAACTAGCTGTCTCCTGTGCTCTTGCCCTTATTTACGAACAAGCAGAACTATGGTGAGGTGAATTTATGAACAAGCAGAACTATGGTGAGCAGAACTATAAAGGTGACTTTAAATAATTGTTAAAAATGTTATGGTGATATTTGCACCAAGCAATTTACAACATAGTGCTTTCCCACCATTATATTTCAGTATTTCTAGGGTTATCACCTTAGTAGAAACATAATCACTCTGTGAGATGCAATTTGAGGAATTTCTTAACACAAGTAATAATACATCTATCTCGACTGAAGGAAGTACTGAGGTCTTTCACTGGTCTTCAACCAGTGTCATTAGAGAATGTGTGGTCTTGTCAAATATCAACCAGCTAAGAAAGTTCTTACTTTAAATATTGAGAGACGAGAATTAACTGATGATGTCATAAATCAACTGTACCTTCTAATAAAAAAACAAGATTCAAAAGTCCTCTATTCTCTGAGAATTGAGAGCCTATCAATGAGACAGCTCTAATACCGCAAGCAGAAGGACCATTGAAAGAACTTATATGGCTATTAGCTATGAAAAAGGCCAACTATCCAAAATCTGTCTAGTAAAGCTGCTACATGGGAGGTATTAACATTCACTGATTCCCTGTGCTTCTCTAAACTCCCAGAGGGAATTGTGTGTGTATGTGTGTGTTCACAGCTTTCTTGCTGATATGCTGCAGCTGTATCTGTCCTTCATCCCATTACCATAGAGCATCCCTCAGAGTAAAGTTGTGAAGTTGTCTGAAATATAAGAAGCAAATAAAAATGACTGGTATTAAGTACAAAAGAGGCAAATAGAATTTAAGTAAAAAAATCTGGTTGTGCCAAAATGTGAAAGATGCCAGTAAAACACACACGTGCATGTGTGCACACGCATGTGTGTGCACACGCACACACATTTGAGGGAGCATAGCAAGTCGTGGAAGACTTGCAGGGAAATGGACTTAATTTAATTCACTTTACTAGAACCACTAAAATAGTATGGATTTCTAGCAATCTTAAATTCTTTCCCACATCCTGGCCTGAAGCTTATTTTGTGATCCCTGTCAGAAAAATATCCCTTACTTCTGTCTATCACAATACCTACAGATTTAATAGATAGGATATATTTTAGAAATGGAACTTCCAGATAACATTTACTTCAAAAATAGTATTTTTAGACTTTAAAAAAAGTTTGTATACACGATCAAATTATAATTGATCTAGACATTAATCAACCTACACTATGTATGATTCAAGAAGAATTAGCTATGGTCTTAGAGTCCCTATGGGAAAAAGACTCCATGAAGACATCTAACTTTATTCCTAGCAAGTCCATAAGCAGTATCAGCTGAGGGATGCTTCAATCTCTATTTCAATAGTTTAAACATAATTCCTACATTAATATTTCGCTAGACTTGAAGCATCATGTTATTGGTTTAATTCAACAAATATTCATTGAACAATTGCAGTGTTTATCTGTAAAGTGTGACTCTTCAGTGTTCTCTAATTACTATTAGCTAAAATAGTGGTTCTCAACATTAGAATCTCTTAGCTTTTTAAAAATCCCAATGCCCAGTCCATACACCAGCTGAATGTAAGAAGAACTCCTGGGGCTGGAACCCAGGCATCAGTGGTTCCATAAGGTCCTCAGGTGATTCCAGTGTGCATCCATGTATTGAAAACCACTTCTCTTTCCTTTATGATTTCTGCATATGGTAATCTGACACCTCACTTTGGAATTTCACATTTATTGGGCATTGGTGGCTTGGTTTAAACTTCAATTTTAACATGTTGCTATATAAGGGATCTAAATTAGGTTTTATTTTTCTTCTCTAATCTTGTCTCTGAGATAAGGATAGTAAAACACAGGGGAGAAAACCTTATTCCCAATGTTTACAGGCTGAATCTAAAATATGTACTAGATTGAGTTTAACCGTTATTCATTTGAAGTCTGAACTTTCTGCCACAGATTCTGAAAAAACAATATGAAGAATGAAAATAGTGTTCGAGGCAAAATTGGAATGAGAACCCATAGTTTATACAGTTTGACATTATATTGTACAAAAATAAACTAATACATTTATTTACTTCATCCATTTATCAATGTACGATAGAGGGATGAGTCAGAAAAAAAACTATGAAAAAAAAGGAAGTGGAAGTATAGCTAGACTTAGTGGAATTGGAATAGGAAGATTAAAAACCTCAGAAAGAAGTGTTTACACTCAAAGTGCACTGCTTTCCTCATCAATTTATGATCACGTGTTCCTAGCTTGTACTTAATGTAAAGAATGGGTGTAAATTCATGTCATAACTGTTAAGTTTTCAGAACTTAGAAAATAGAATGATCTAGGGTTACCTGCTACTCTGATGGAGCATTGGTTTCTTTCATCAATGAATCTAGCTTTGCTAGTGTCCTCTCTAAAAGCTTAAACCTTGGAATATCTAAGTCAATTTTAGGGTGAATCCTACCTAAAATAGTTTAAGTTATAGAAAGTGGTTTGTTTATAGAAAGGGTATATATCTTCATGGTGAAATGTCTGAGGAGGATAATTTATTTCCCTTATGTCTATGAGTAATTTATTATGATTCAAGATAACTCATATAAAAGATAAGATTGAATTCCTTATTGTGTTCAGTTGGTCTGATTGAGCCCCTGCATGAGGAAAAATAAAATGTGAGTCAGAATCTGGGCTAGGAACCTTAGAATTTTTTTTTTTTTTTGATGTTTAGCCTGTGAACTAAGTATATGTCATGTTTAGAACTGCCCTAGAACATTGAAGTCATGTTCTTACTATCCATATCATTTCCCTATCAGGATCATAACTAATCGTAATATTAAAAAGAATGTTTTCCCCACAAAATAGTATTTTATTTTGAACAGTTATAGGAGAAGTCTGTGTGGAGAAAGCGCTTATACAATCCTGAAATCATCAGTAATAGAACTCACACACACGTGCGGCACGTGGGCACGCCTGAAGTGATACTGTATATACAATTTGGGTCAAGTTGACACCAATACTTCAATCATTTTGATAATTATAGCTTTACATTATTATTTTTCTTCACTTCACATGTCAGATACAAAAGAGATACATGTGAAAAATATTTTGACTCAATACTCTGAATTAGTTGAATTCTCTTTAAAATGTATTTGTTCCTATAAAGTTAAAGAACTATGAAAATTGACCACCAGGCCCTTGTCGACCTGGTCTATGCCCTTGTCCCCAGTAAACTGACTGACATGCCTGCCATTCTACCTCTCATTTACTCTTTGCCAATCTTACTTGGATTTCTTGTGAAGCTCCACAAACCATTCTGCCTCAGGCTTTTGCAAATACTCCCCATGCGAAACATTCTTCTCCACCTCCACTCTCCTTTCTCACTTTTAAGAAACAAATTTTCCTCTTTCATCTCATAGGATAAAGTCACTTCTTTGGAAAAGCATCCTTTGATCCCCAGAGTGGCTTTGTTCCACTGTGTTATGTTCTCCCTGCTACCTGCACTTCTTTGTAACTGTTGTCGTGAGTGAAAGTATTCATGTGGTTATTTAACATCATCTCCCAGCTAGATTGAAGGTTCCATGAGGAAAGGGCTGTGCTACACAGGACATTTATAAATGACAATATTACTGTTCTCTAACTGGTTTCAATTTCCCCCAAAATGTGGGATCCATGAAGATAATGTCCTTGTCTTTTTTATTCACTACTCCATTCTTAGCCCCCCTTGGTATAGCATCTGCCTTATGGTATTCATTCAGTAAATGATTTTTGAATGAATGGATGGGTATATGACTGAAACTCATTAACTTTTAGTATGCAGAAGAATTGTCTCTTTGTTCTGTCAAGTTTTAAAAGTTTCAAATAGCAGGTTTTTAAATTTTTTCTAGTTTTTTTGATATTTGCATATTAGGTATGTTAAAGAGACATTGCAATTCATGTCAAATTTCAATCTTGGAATATCTTTTGTAAAACTGAGACTGCATAACATAATTTATAAGCTGGAATGCTTCATTAATTATGAATCGTGATTGTGACGCAGCAGCTCAATAGCAAGATATGGTTGTAAATATATATGTTCAATCATTAGTAGAAATAGAAAGTCAGGATTTGAGAGCTGGAGCATCCATAGGTTTAATTTAGCACAACCAAGACATGTTAAAAATAAATACGTACATTCCCACCAGCAGTGCAAGAGGGTTCCCTTTTCTCCACACCCTCTCCAGCATTTATTGTTTCTAGATATTTTGATGATGGCCATTCTGACTGGTGTGAGATGATACCTCATTGTAGTTTTGATTTGCATTTCTCTAATGATTAATGATGTTGAGCATTCTTTCATGTGTTTGTTGGCAGTCTGTATATCTTCTTTGGAGAAATGTCTATTTAGGTCTTCTGCCCATTTTTGGATTGGGTTGTTTGTTTTTTTGTTATTGAGCTGCATGAGCTGCTTATAAATTTTGGAGATTAATCCTTTGTCAGTTGCTTCATTTGCAAATATTTTCTCCCATTCTGAGGGTTGTCTTTTGGTCTTGTTTATGGTTTCGTTTGCTGTGCAAAAGCTTTGAAGTTTCATTAGGTCCCATTTGTTTATTTTTGTTTTTATTTCCATTTCTCTAGGAGGTGGGTCAAAAAGGATCTTGCTGTGATTTATGTCATAGAGTGTTCTGCCTATGTTTTCCTCTAAGAGTTTGATAGTTTCTGGCCTTACATTTAGGTCTTTAATCCATTTGGAGCTTATTTTTGTGTATGGTGTTTGGGAGTGATCTAATCTCATACTTTTACATGTACCTGTCCAGTTTTCCCAGCACCACTTATTGAAGAGGCTGTCCTTTCTCCCCTGTACATTCCTGCCTCCTTTATCAGAGATAAAGTGACCATATGTGCGTGGGTTTATCTCTGGGCTTTCTGTCCTGTCCCACTGATCTATCTTTCTGTTTTTGTGCCAGTACCATACTGTCTTGATTACTGTAGCTTTGTAGTATAGTCTAAAGTCAGGGAGCCAGCCACTATGGAGAACAGTATGGAGGTTCCTTACAAAACCACAAATAGAACTACCCTATGACCCAGCAATCCCACTACTGGGCATATACCCTGAGAAAACCATAATTCAAAAAGAGTCATGTACCAAAATGTTCATTGCAGCTCTATTTACAATAGCCTGGAGATGGAAACAACCTAAGTGTCCATCATCGGATGAATGGATAAAGAAGATGTGGCACATATATACAATGGAATATTACTCAGCCATAAAAAGAAATGAAATTGAGCTATTTGTAATGAGGAGGATAGACCTAGAGTCTGTCATACAGAGTGAAGCAAGTCAGAAAGAGAAAGACAAATACCGTATGCTAACACATATATATGGAATTTAAGAAGAAAAAAGTGTCATGAAGAACCTAGGGGTAAGAGAGGAATAAAGACACAGACCTACTAGAGAATGGACTTGAGGATATGGGGAGGGGGAAGGGTAAGCTGTGACAAAGTGAGAGGCAGGCATGGACATATATACACTACCAAACGTAAGGTAGATAGCTAGTGGGAAGCAGCCGCATAGCACAGGGAGATCAGCTCGGTGCTTTGTGACCACCTGGAGGGGTGGGATCGGGAGGGTGGGAGGGAGGGAGATGCAAGAGGGAAGAGATATGGAAACATATGTATATGTATAGTTGATTCACTTTGTTATAAAGCAGAAACAAACAAACAAAAAAGCAAAGTAATGAGAAATCTTGGGGGAATTTCAACATTTAAGCAGTGAGCAGAAGTAGAGGATACAGAAAAGTAAGTTCTTTATTTCTGAATATTTGGATATTTACTAGTTTTTATTTTTAATTAAAATTTTTTTATTTTAAAAAATTTTATACAATTTTTAAAGGTTACTTTCCATTTACAGGTATTATAAAATAGTAGCTCTATTCCCTGTGTTGTGCAGTACATTCTTGAGCCTATCTTTGAGCACACCTGGTAGTTTGTACCTCCCACTCCCTCACCTCTATGTTGCACCCCCCCACTGATAACTACTAGTTTGTTCTCTGTATCTGTGAGTCTGCTTCTTTTTTGTTATATTCCGTAGTTTGTTGTATTTTTTGGATTCCACATATAGGTGATTACCTACGGTGTTTGTCTTTCTCTGTCTGCCTTATTTCACTTAGCATAATGGCCTCCAAGCCCATTTGTGTTGTTGCAAACGGCAAAATTTCATTCTTTTTTGTGGCTCAGTAGTATTCCATTGTGTGTATGTATACCACATCTTCTTTATCCGTTCATCTGTTGATGGACGGTTAGGTTGCTTCCATATTTTAGCAAGTATAAATGATGCTGCTGTGATCACTGGGGTGCATGTGCCTTTTCAAATTCGTTTTAAAATTAAAAACATATTCTCAGTGGTTTTAATACTTTAAAATGAGTCATGTTTTTTGTGCAGCCACACAGTCAATTTTGGTAAATGCTGCATATGATTTGGAAATAATGTATATTCAGTTGTTTTCTACTGCATGCCAATTAGGTCAAGTTATTAATCTTTTTGTGTTTGCTGATGAAAAAATTCTCTATTTTGGTCTGAGAATATTTTAATTTTAACTTCTGTTGCTGGATACTTTTGTAGTGTATAAAATTTTGCTTAACAGTTATCTTCTGTCCGCATGTTAGAGCCTTTTATTGTTTCCTGGCTTCCGTAGTGTCTGTTGGAAAATCAACAGAGCATGTCTCAGATACTCAAAATTCTGCCTGCCTTGGTTGATGTCCTGTACCTTTAATCAGCTATGATTTCAATATTTCTCTACAGTTGGGTGGGGGTATTGGCAGGAGATTGGTTGGCTAACTCTAAGCTGCTGTATCATAACTGGAAGTGGGACTATATTTTTGTTATCACCATAGTCAGCAAATTTATAGTATCTCCTTCATGTATAGGAATTGAAAAGGGAGCTCAGTGTAAGTGGTTTGGGAAGAGAAACATGATGGAGTTGACTGATTTGAAGTCAGTTCTATGCTGTAATTTCCTGAGGCTTTGTTGGCAACTATATACATGCTGGGGAGGGTAGTCTTCAGGAAAATATGGGTTCCCATGTGAGAAATGATATAGTGAGAGTCTGAATAATCTTGAGGATGTGCTAAAGACACATCAATTTTTGTATGAGAAAAGTAATACATCACAATGAAGTATTCTACCTCTGAAATAGACTAAAAAAAAAAAAAAAAGCGAGAGACAGGCATGGACATATATACCCTACCAAACGTGAGGTAGATAGCTAGTGGGAAGCAGCCGCATAGCACAGGGAGATCAGCTCGGTGCTTTGTGACCACGTAGAGTGGTGGGTTAGGGAGGGTGGGAGGGAGGGAGATGCAAGACGGAAGAGATATGGGAACATATGTATATGTATAACTGATTCACCTTGTTATAAAGCAGAAACTAACACACCATTGTAAAGCAATTATACTCCAATAAGGATGTAAAAAAAATAAAAAATAAATATTTACAAATGGTAAGCGATTTACCCAAATTAGTACTAGAAGAATATTTTAAGTCCAATTCTTGACTTGTTTTTATATTGGACAGTACTCCACTGTTCTCCTATATTTTAAGTATCAAATTTTGAGTGATTATGAGGCCAGGCCAGATTTGTTCATTTCTCTTACAGTGCAATCAGGAGACTGGAATAGAGGCTTTCAGTAAGAGAATACAACTCCCTGAAACTGGACCAAAGAGCCTTACCTTTTACCATGGTGTGGCATCCATATCTGACATATCTGACAAACTTCCTTTTCTTGGATCTCAAAATGGGTAACTTGCCTGTCTCTTCTTGCTCACTTGCCACACACATCTCTTTGAGTGATTTTCCTGGCAGCCCTGAAAACGGCCATCTCTCTGGTTGGATCTTTGTTCTGTGGCAGGCCCAGAACTCTGTCTTTCCAATCCTGCCCCACAGAATCTGGTTGAACCATGCGAAGTTTTTACACTGCACTGTACTGCGACTCTGGCACCGGAGTTGGCAGAGGTCCATGTGAACCATGTGCTATTCTCCTCACCACTTGAGATTCAGGTGTCCTCTGGTGACAGCAGGTGTTCAAAGGGAATTAGAGGCCACACAAGTCAAGCTGTAAACAACTCAGGTTTACATTTTAATACACCTGTTGCATTTTGCCTATTAGAGGGAATCATAGTAGCCGTTAATACCCATGCTTGGTAGGGGCCAAAATCATAACATTTGAGGAGCTTTGAGGAAATACTGAGATAATTGAAAAATTAGTACACGGTGTTTTGGAATCAAATACCTCAAAATCTCTTGGACATGGATTATAACATAATACATTCTAACACATTTGTCCCTGATTTTCTTCCTACTCGGAAAAGGGAAGTTATGCAGACAGCACATAAACTGTAGTGTTGAGGAGGACAAAGAAAATCTTTAACAAGATTTGGTTGAGCACTGGGTCAGAGAATCTGAAGATGCCCAAGATCACTGTCATTAAAGGAAATCTAAGTTATTAGGAGAATGCCATAATCTGAAACACTGTGGACACTGTTCTGAGAGAACTATTGATTCTTTGCTTTCAGGCTATTTATTTGTTTAAGGCTAAATGTGTAAGCTACACCACAGAACACCAAATCACCTTGGAGTTGCTGCCTCGGCAGTGGCACGACAGCTAACAGAGACAGGCCTGCATTTTCTCCTGAAGTCTTCTATCTTCCTTTAGTGTCATTGAACAAGGGCTGCTGGAGTGTCAGAAAAAAATATTTATTGCTCTTCCATATGTCACTGCCCTCCTGCCAGTGACATGTGTACTCATCAGTCAAACGGAAACGACCCACCATGTTTGATTTACTGCAGTTGAAGGAGATCTGTTTGTTGGTTCCTGTAACATAAACCATTTTGTTAGAGATTAATGCTCTGATTTGCATGCAGCTCATGGGAGTTGCATCATTAGTTTTCATGATGTGTCAGGACTAAATGTAAGAAATGCAACTCTTTTTTCTTCGTGGGGTCCTGCTCTTTTCCTTTTCCCTCCCTCACCTTTTCATTAACTTTCCCCTTGTTCAGTAAAGCATTATTTTTTTTTAACATCTGTAGTGGAGTATAATTGCTTTACAGTGTTCTGTTAGTTTCTGCTATATCACAAAGTGAATCAGCTATATGCATACATATATCCCCATATCCCCTCCCTCCTGCATCTCCCTCCCACCCTCTAGGTGGTCGCAAAGCACCGAGCTGATCTCCCTGTGCTATGCAGCTGCTTCCCACTAGCTATCTATTTTACATTTGGTAGTGTATATATGTCAATGTTATTCTCTCATTTTGTCCCAGCTTCCCCTTCCCCCTCCCCGTGTCCTCAAGTCCGTTCTCTACATCTGCGTTTTTATTCCTGTCCTGCCCCTAGGTTCATGAGAACCATTAGTAAAACATTATTTACTTTGTGCTTTCTCGGGACCTGGTAGAAGATTAAGTGATTAAGTTTTAGCAGTATGGGAACTATGAATAAAGTCCTTCTTCAGAACATGGAAAATGACTTGTATAGCAACAAACTTCTAATCTTGCCAATGGACTTTGAGCAAACATACGCTGGTGAACCTGCAGAAAAATAAAATTGACTTTTCTCACTGACATCTCTGTTCCATTTATATTCTGTGAGACATGTGGAGTAGGAAGGTTTTCACAGCTTTCAGAGTTGCTCAATTTGAAGAACGTTCTCTAATATACTACAATTCTGTATAGAACTCAAAATCTATATTAAGTGACATTTTTGTGCTCTGAGTAAGAAAAGTTCTATAGGTGCATAATTGAATCTACTTTGACTAGCCACACCTGATTGCCACATTGCTCTCTGTGGCGACGGCAAGATTACTAACAGCTCCTTTCATTTAGTGCAGCTTTAGAAGTGGGAAACAAGTCATTGAGGTATTCCTTCCATATCCCCACATCTTCAAGGCAGCTCCTGAAGCATATCAAATTCTGTTTTACTCGTGCTCCTGCAAGGAAAATATTTTTCTAAGTAAAATAAGAAAGGATTTTATTGTAATATACAAAAATGGAATCTTTTACATTTTTTAAAATGTAGCCAATACATTATAAAGATTTCACAAAGTTTAAAGTTAGGCAAGTGAATGATGTGGGTCTTGAACTTGTATCTATAACAGATACTCTAAGCACTTAGACATTAGAGGGGATATCCGTGATCTGAATGTCTCGAGTGGTCTAAGAATATTTCGCTGCCTGACTTCACACAGACATATACTGAACTCACGATTGAGACCGGAACTAAATGCTGTCATCATATGTCCAATGAGCCACGTACTGAACAAGCTGTCTGTTAAGGCTCCTTGAGTGTTACTCTTGTTGACATGTCTTTACCTGCAATTTTTACTTCTTACATGTGCCACCTATGGAAGCTTAGTTTAAGAACCCTTGCTTGAAGTCTCTAGTAACCAATTAGGTCCTAGGGTATTCTGTGAGTCTAGAATTTTCTGAGTTGTCCTCAGTATATTCTGTTTCACTTCAGGTCATCAGGAATTGGCTTACAACCAGTATATCTGTAGTTGCATTTGGACAATAAGCAGTGAAGGAGTGAGTGAGTGCTTGTTATCTTGAGTAGGACATACAAAGAGTTCAAATTCCAGCTCCACCTTTATTATCTGGGTGATTTGGAATAAAGTATTCAATCTTTCTAATCCTCTGTTTCTTCTTCAGTTTGGTTGATAAAATGTGTGAAACACTTAGCAAAGTCTTTGGCAGACAGAAATTGCTAATCAACATTAGCTATTATTATTGTTATAAATAATATTTAGCTCTATAGAAATTTCCCAGTGGCAGACCATAACTGCTGTTCAAGCCACCTCTGAACTATTGAATGCAAATGGGAAGTGAGAGAGTGGAGGGCAAGATGCAGGGAATGTTTACTTGGTGAATCACAGTAGGTACTTTTTCAAATTTGTTGGGAGAAATCCACATAGGCCAGAAAGGAAGCTTAGGGAGCATCTACTCAGAAGACTGAGGCATAGACTAGAATATTGGGCATGTGAAACTTTACTTCTGTGTGCTAGAAATGGAGGTATGTTAATCAAAATGACCTGAGCCAGCCACCGTCTTGCTGGGAGACCTACCGCTACTATTGCTAGGAGTTTTGGTAGAGTGTATGTAGCTGTGTGTGTCTCGAGGGTGGGCACTGTATCATTCTGTGTTTTATAATTATCAGTATTACCGGCCTTCTCTGATACTAATTTTACCAACAGTTCATTAAAAATGAAGTAGCTAATGCCACTTTAACAGTGCTCCTTCTAAGTGGGAAACTTACTCTCTTTCAAATTTTTCAATTTATGACAATGTATATGTATAACAACAAAGAAGAAAGATGATATTGATAAAAAGTATTTTCCCGCAGTTTTCTATTGAAAAGGAATAATTTTGTATTAGCTAAGTTATTTATTCTGGAGAGTATGCAATAGGTTTTTAAAGCTTTCTATGTATATTACCTTTTCAATCATGGTAATTATGGAATCATTAAATACATATTTCATTTATGGTGGCAGCACATTTCAGGGTTTCATGTGCGGTCCTATTTATTGTTTGTTTTACTTTCCTATTCTCTCATTATACTTTCTTCACAGCTGTGAAACAAATATTTGTACGGTGGTGATAGTATGTCACCCTCTTACAGACATTCTACCAAGAAACAAACAAAAAATGCCCCTGGAAATATCGTAGAGGAGCATAGCAAGCATTTTAATATAAGCAGCAGGAATTCCTTTGGACTACACAATCCTTTTCATAAGAACTTCCATTGAATAATTTAAATATATATGGAAACTAACCTACAGCCTAAAACTTAGGCGATCAAATCGCAATCTTAAAGTAAGCTTTATGTCTCATGTCTACTTTCTAAGCTGCACATACACAATGTCACACAGTCGTACACAGAGCCAGGGCTTATATTCTATTTTACCCTCTTTTCTGTGCTGTTTTTGAGAGATTATCATCTTCTCTTTCGGAGAGATTAAGCTATTAGGGTTAAATAGGCATCTTAGAAATAGACCACCTCACTGATCATGATTAAAATCTTTAGCCATTCCAATTCTAAAGGCTTTAATTTGACCCCTTTCTCTGTTTCACTAGCTTTCATGTTGAGTTTCTCATGATTCCAAGGGTAAGTTTAATGCCCTTGCGAACCAGTTCATCCAGCTCTCTCATAGCTTCTGACTACATTCAGGTATTGCCTTTAGAACAGTGTGCTGTGGTCACTAGGGGGATTATCTACAAGAGAGTAGAGACGGACTGGGTTCCATTACGCATGTAAATGTTCCTTACCATTTGAACGACGACTCAGAGGGAAACCTAGCACCACTATTGCTAGGGGTTTTGGTGGAACATACAGTGGTGTGTGGGTATGTATGTCTTGACATTTGTGTGATGTGTGTCTTACAGATATGTGTGCCTAGAGATGGTGTGCCCATAGTGCCCTCTTTGGAGTGGAAAGGATATAGAATTAACTCATTTTACGTGGCCTAAACCTAAACCCATATGAAATACAGCTATTTATCCAGTGCTGCATGTATGAAGGAAAGGAAGTTCCTTCATGAGCCACCTCCCTTTTATATTCTCTTCTGAGCAAACTGGCGCTCTCAAAATCATTAAGAAGTTCTTGTTGAAAAAAATAAAAATGGAGTAAAATGAATTTCCCACCTATGACTTATGATTTAGGCTTATAAGATTTAAAACATTATAACAAACTTCCAGTTATAAAATAAATAAGTTAAAGGGATGTGTTGTACAGCATGGTGCTTATAGTTAATAATACTGTATTGCATATTTGAAAGTTGCTGAGAGAATAGACCTTAAAAGTTCTCATCACAAAAATAAAAATTTGTAACTATATGGTGACAGATATTAACTAGGGTTATTGTGGTGATCATTCTGCAATATATTACAAATATCAAATCATTATGTTGTACACCTGAAACTAACATAATACTGTATGTCAATTTATACCTCAATAAAAAGGCAGGATAAGCACATAAAAATATTGTAAATGTTTTCCAGTTAATCTTTCTTGATTCTTGGTAGAACTGCTTTCAAATCAATTCAGGTACATGGATATCCCTGATTTAAATACTATCTTCATGAAAGGATTTGGTTTTTTTCCCAGGATCTCATCATGATTCTCTGGGGAATTGAATTTTACACATTTCCCTCAAGTCTCCTTCTCATTATTCTCTGTCTATTACAGGACTCCAACATGTGATTTTAGGCTTTTTTTGGTTTCTCATTTCCCTCATTTCAAACTTGTTTTGACACCTAGTCAAGGTCTTAAAGAATTCCTTCTTTGTTTCCAGAATCCGTGCTTTTTACCTATCATTGTTAACAGATGTACTGTTTGTCAGGCCTGTTTCTTCGCCACTTATCTCCCTTATTCTAGCCTCACAAAAGTGAGAGTTTAGCCACTTCAGTCAATAGTAAAGATTGTGGTAAAAAGTAGACTTGCTGCCTATCTAGCTTGATGTAAATCTATACAAACTTTTCTGTGTACTGCCTTTTGTACTCAGGAAATTTATGGTCTTTTTCAATGCCACCCATTCATTGATCCATCTACCTATCAAAAAGAGAGGATCTTATAATCATTTTATTTCCTCTCTAAATAACACCCAACACACATATACATATACACACATGCATGCACAGCATCTAAAAGCTTATATAGTATGAACCTGGGATGAATAACTCTTCCTGGTTGTTCTGTAGAATCTGACATTAAGTGTGCTTTAAATTTGATATTTATTGATAATACTCTTAAAAACCCAAGAGTGAAACAAATTTTTGTCATGAAAGGTGGTGCATTATCTTCCTAAATTGAAAGCATTGACTTCTCAGTTGGAAGTCAATGACACTTGGATGGTTTTTAATGGATTTTAGGATTAAATCTTACAAGTAGATTTATTTCTCTGTGGATAAAACAAATAAGAATGTGCTATTCAGTCTCTAACTTTTCAATTTTATGGGCCTGCTAGGCAATTATTAATGGATTAGGGAAAAGGCAAGCTAAATAAAATAAACTCTTCAATTGTTACCAGCATTTTTCTGTAAAGATACCCAGTAGATTCAAAGATGTCCAGTGATGGGAAAATAAGCCGGAGGGCTGAAGGGGACAGGATGATACAAGTGAAGTAAATCTTTTTCAAATGCAAAGGAAAGTTAAAGGGCTAAAAGATAAAAAGGAATCAAAACTGGGAAGGGAGGGACCAACAGGGTCAGATACAATTTCTAATTATGTTATTAAAGGTGAATTGATATATTTCACATGAGAGGTAAAAGTGCTCAATATACACACAGGGTTGGGAATAGGGCCTGTTTCCACCAGACAGACTGGAAAACCTTATGACTCATGGGGAATTAGGTAGAATACACAGAAGAGTCTTATTTTAATAGGGAGGAATAATAAGCCCTAGACTGAGCACTGCCCTGGTCCTGCCAAACAAGTCTTTAAAGGAAAATCTGAAAAAAATCAAACTATTCCAAGAACTTAATGGCATCCTAGAACAAAGATGAAGCATATTTTAGGCATACAAGAATATCCAGCACCCAACAAGGTAAAAATCGAAATGTCTGTAATGTCAGAATTTACCAGGTATGCAAAGTGGTAGGAAAATAAGACCCATGATGAGGAGATAAATCAAAACTGACCCTGAATTGCAAAGATAAACTGAAATCACAACTCAAAACAACTGCAAAAGCTCTTCAGAAATGAATGACTTGAATAATTAAGGATTAATAGAGTATATTGAAAATAAGGATAAAGCTCTCAAATATTTAAATGCATTCTGAGGAGTTAAGGGGCGATTTTGAACCTTTCATATATACTATGATTTTAATTTAATTTTGCCAACTTCTGTTGTTTTTTTCTGTGTAGTGGTATACTTCCTATATTTTCTCCTTCCTCCCTTTTTGGCTTTTTGTTGGATTTATTTATTTCTTTTCATCTCCTATTTTCAAATTTTAATTTTCCATTCTATTCTAATTTTCTAATATTCTAATTTTTATTATTCCGTGAATTACTCTTAAATTTTCAAATATTTAACTTATAATTTTCCAGTAAATCTGTAATTAAAACTCTACAGCAAACAAAACAAAAAACTCATCATGGTTTCATTACTGTCCACTCTTTCCCCTTATCCTTTCAAATTCTAATGCGGCTACTATTTAGAATTTTAGTTCCAGATTTTTATAAGCATGATATTTTGCAATAAATACTTAGATTTAACGAGTTCCTGATTTTTTGTTTTGCTTTGTTTACCATTACTTCTTGTACCCCATTCCTTACTTCTAATTTTACTTTCTTTTTTTGTTGGAACACATCTTTTACTCACTCTTTCAGAACGTGTTCTTTAATGGTTAAGGTTTTGAGTTCCTGAATGTATGAAAATGTTTTTCTTTCTCCCACTCTTTACTTACATATACAATTCTATGTTCAAACTTTTTCTCTCTTTATCTCTTCTAATTTTAAGCTCTCTTCACAGAGTTTTTATTTCAGATACTTCTGATTAGAAGCTTGATGTCTATTTTTTACCTATTATAAGTAATCTCGCTTTTCCCTGTATCTTTTGTCTGACATTACACTCTACTGTACCAGACATACATCCTGCTTTGCGGTATAGTTTTTGGTTGTTTCAATCCAGAATATAGTGAATATTTTCAGCTTGGAGAAATTTCTAAGCATTATATTTTCTCTCTCAATTCTTTCTTTGTTGCCTTTTTGGAAGTCCCATTAGACGGACGTTGAAGTGTCTGGATTCATTCTGCATTCTACTCAGCATTTTTTCCATACTTTTTAGTACATTATTGCTTGCTCTATATTTTTGGATACTCGCAGTCTAATTTTCTAGAGTTTAAATTCAATATTTAATAATGTAAAATCCTTAGTTCTGCATATATATATATATATATATACGTATATATATTCATTGCATATTACTGCATATTCTTGTTTCAACATAATTGCATATGGGTGGAGACTCTTGATTAGCTCTGGACAATATATTGGGCTACATTTCTAGGCCTGTGCTCTTAAGCTTTTCTTACCATTCTGCATGTTCTTTCTCTTTGTTTATCAGCCAGCCAAATGCATAGCCATTAGATGGTTGGAAACTGGATTCATGAGTCACCACGTGGAGGAGAACCTCCTGACCAGGACTCTGCATGAGAGAGAAATACACACTGATTGGGTAAGTTCCTGAGATTTGGGGGTTATATCCTGAAGCAGCTGGTGTTCTTTAAATAATGGAGATATTATACAATACTATCTAGTATAATGCTGACATTTGATAGTATTAGATAAAATTAAAAATCTAACATAGTCTTATTTGCGTCTCATTTCTTCTCATCCCATGGTTTCAGACTTCACTGTCTTGTCAAGAATGGTGCAAAGGCACTTATCTGTGCCTTTCCTATAATTATTGTATCATTTGGCACCCAACACAATTCACTACTCATTGTTAAGTTTTCAGTAGCTACTTTAAAAATAAAGTAAGTTTATTCTGTATCTTAGAAATAGATTCCTAGGCTTATGTAAAATCAGTATTTCAAAAAATTTTCCTCCATTTGGAATTTGAGTTTTTGCCATATTGTACACTTTTCATACTTTTTAAAAGTATTTAAATCTTTAAAAAATTAACTCTCACCTCTTAAATTGTCCATAGTGTGGAATTTCAATGTCCCATAATATAGTGAGTTAAAGGTGACAAAACATTTAAACATACTTATTGTTGACCCAAACTATAATTTACTGTAATTTACATTTAATGTGCTTCAAAATATAAGTAGAGCAAAATTCATAACATAAAATATACTAAGTACAGTGGTGGATACCATGAAAATGATGATGAACAATATAATGATAATGGATGATGATAATAATACCTGTATTAGATGGGATAGACTTAAGTATGCTAGAATAACACGGTAACTGCTAAATCTCAGTGACAATACAACAACGTTTTATTTTTTCACTCAAAGTACACGTCCAAAATAGGGCAAGGAGGCACCCAGTGCCACACAGTCACTAAGAGACCCAGGCTTGGAAAGAGGCACCAACTTGTCACAACACCATCTCAACATGGTCTTCCAGGGTTGCCACAGCAGAGGAGGCTGGGCAGGGCCTTTTCACACTTTCTCTCGCTAAGTAACTTATGTCACTTCAGTTTACACTTCATTAGCTGGAGCTATTCCTACAGCCACACCTACTTCAAGACAGCTGGGAAGTCAGCCTCCCATGAGTCAAAGAAGGAGAGGAGAACCAGTTATGGGTGAGTACTAATAGTATGTCCAGAATAGCTAACACTTACTGAGTATACAGCATGTACATTACATTTAACTTTCAAGACTAACGTATATTGTATCTACTTTTAATATTGCCATTTTACAGATGAGAAAACTGAACCCTAAAGATGTTAAATGACTCACCTGTAGTTTGAGTTAGTAAGTGGAAGATCCAGAACTTAAAACCATGTTTATATTAATGCAATGACCATGTTCTTATTCCACCTCCCAACAATAAATAGTTTTTATGTTGATATTTTCCCAACTGATGGATTGCCAGATTATCAGGAACATTTAAGGGAGATAGAAGTGACCAAACTAACTCCCATTTATACCTCTTTCCAGCCCCTGTGGTTGCGTTAGGGACCAGAGCCCTGAGGTTTAAGCTACCCTTCTGCTGCCTATGAGACTAATCTTTATGTTAGGACATAGTGGGTCAAGACAATACACACCACCAACAGGGTCAGTGCTGTGCAAACTCTGCCGTTCTAAGAAGTACTCTTTTGTTTTGTTCATGTGTCCAAACGTCCTGCTTCTATTGTAAGTCTTAACAGTGTGGGCTTCCCTGGCCGTCTAACCTGGGCTTAACTCCACGTCCCAACACTTATTAGCTATATGACTTTGGAAAAATTATGTTATCTTCCCAGATTCTGTATTTTTCAGTTGTAAAATGAAAGCAATAATGATAATAATTATTATTGTTAAAACTGACATTTTTTTGGTACTTACTATATTGCCACCACTGTGCTAAGTGCCCTAGCATGAATTATCTTATTTAATCCCCTCATCATTTCCCTGAAGTAGGTACTATTATTCTGCATATATGATACATGAGAAATTATATAATTTGCCCACAATTAAATAGCTAATAACCAGAGTCAAACCTAGAATTTACTAACTCTAGAACCACAGTCATTACTTCTAGAAAGTATTTATTTTTATTAACATTAAAATTATGTATATGTTCACTTATTTCCTCCCATGTCCCCCAGTAACTTGATTTTTTTGCTCAAATTTTTTTGTTGTTTAAATTTTTACTAGTTCAACTACACCCAAGTTGCAAACATAAGACCCAAGATGGTGTCCCATCTTGCTTGGTTCCCATGAACACAGTCCATTTGCTGTGTCCCTCTATCACTTATAAGGACTTTCTGGCTCTTTCTCCACTGGACCAAATGTCCAGGTATCTCCTGCCTTGAACATCTCCATTCCCAATCCTTTTTTTTTTTTTTAATTGAAGTATAGTTGAACTATAATGTTGTGTTATTGCTATAAAGCAAAGTGACTCAGTTATTTACATATATACATTTACATACATTCTTTTTCATATTCTTTTCCATTATGATTTATCACAAGATATTGAACATAGTTCCCTGTGCTATACAGGAGGACCTTGTTGTTTATCCATTCTATATATACCACTTTGCATCTGCTAATCCCAAACTCCCAATCCAACCCTCCCCCATCCACCTCCCCCTTGGCAACCACAAGTATGTTCTCTATGTCCCTGATTCTATTTCTGTTTCATAAACAGGTTCATTTGTGTCATATTTTAGATTCTACCTCTAAGTGATATCATGTGCTATTTGTCTTTCTCTTTCTGACTTATTTCACCTAGTGTGATAATCTCTATCTGCATCCATGTTGCTGCAAATGGCATTATTTCATTCTTTTTTATGGCCGAGTAATATTCCATTGTATATATGTACCACCTCTTCTATATCCATTCATCTATTGATGGACATTTAGGTTGTTTCCATGTCTTGGCTGTTGTGAATAGTTCTTCTGTGAACGTTGGGGTGCATGTATCTTTTTGAATTATAGTTTTGTCTGGATATATGCCCAGGAGTGGGAATGCTGGATCATATTGTAATTCTATTTTTAGTTTTCTGAGGAACCTCCATACTGTTTTCCACAGTGGCCATAGAAACTTACATTCCCACCGTGTAGGAGGGTTCTCTTTTCTTCACATCCTCCCCAGCATTTGTTATTTGTAGACTTTTTAATGATGGCCATTCTGACTGGTGTGAGGTGGTATCTCATTGTAGTTTTGACTTGCATTTCTCTAATAATTAGTGATGTTGAGCATCTTTTCATGTGCCTAGTGGCCATCTGTATTTCTTCTCTGGAGAAATGTCTGTTTAGGTCTTCTGCCCATTTTTCGATTGGGTTGTTTGTTTTTTTTGTTGTTGAGTTGTATGAGCTCTCTGTACATTTTGGAAATTAAGCCCTTGTTGGTCGCACTGTTGGCAAATATTTTCTCCCAGTCTGTAGGTTGCCTTTTCATTTTGTTTATGGTTGCCTTTGCTGTGCAAAAGCTGGTAAATTTAATTAGGTCCCATTTGTTTATTTTCACTTTTATTTCCATTGCCTTGGGAGACTGACCTAAGAAAACATTGGTATGATTTATGTCAGAGAATGTTTTGCCTATGTTCTCTTCTAGGAGTTTTATGGTGTCATGTCTTACGTTTAAGTCTTTAAGCCAGTTTGAGTTTATTTTTGTGTATGCTGAGAGGGTGTGTTCTAACTTCACTGATTAACATGCAGCTGTCCAATTTTCTCAACACCACTTGCAGAAGAGACTGTCTTTTTCCCATTGTATGTGCTTGCCTCCTTTGTCAAAGATTAATTGACCATAGGTGTGTGGGTTTATTTCTGGGCTCTCTATTCTGTTCCATTGATCTGTATGTCTGTTTTTGTGCCAATACCACACTGTTTTGATTACTGTAGCTTTGTAGTATTGTCCGAAGTCTGGGATGGTTATGCTTCCTGCTTTGTTCTTCAGGATTGCTTTGGCAATTCTGGGTCTTTTGTGGTTCCTTATGAATTTTAGGATTATTTGTTCTAGTTCTGTGAAAAGGGTCATGGGTAATTTGACAGGGTCCATTCCCAATCTTTACTTGGCTGATTATTATGCACTCCATTGTCTTTCAGTGGTCTTTTCGGTTTTAAACATATCCATCCAAATAAACATTTACTAAGTTCCAACTAAGAAAGATACTCATGGATCAGACATATATCCTGCTGTCAGTGAGCTTACACACTAATGCAGGAGATAGGATGCATGTAGAAATAACTATAGTGCAAGTAGGAAGTAAATTATGCCTTAAGAGAGACATAAACATTTGTGTGAGTGTTCAGAGAAAGAATTGAGTCAGCTGACATCTTTGAATGCCTAAGATATACCAGATACTGTCACATGTCTTATTTCAATTCCTCATAACCCTGTGAAGAAAGCATTGTCACACCTATTTTTCCAACTAAGGAAATTGAGGCACACAATTATGAGGTAATTTGCCCTAGAACATTGCACAGCTTGGCCACAGTGCTCAGCTCATCTGAATAGACCCCTTTTGTTCAGTGGACATGTCTAATCTCCGTACCCTAGTCTTCTTCCATTCCGCCATTTGGTTAAGGCTATTCTAGACTTGCCAAGGAATTCAGTCTCTCCACCTTTACACCTCTTTTCTTACCTTCCTCTGTTGATTTCTGATTGGAAAAGGAGAGGGAAAAAGCAGTGGGGAGGAGGGGATAAGCAAGTAATTTAAAGATATGCATCCCTAAACTTTATGAAATCCTATTACTATTGTGATCCCATTAATACTGAGTATTCCCCAGGGCCAGCCCAATGTAAAACTGGTAAGTAGGGGAAGTTTACCTGGAGTGGCTCTGCTACCTGATTTTGCACCTTCTCCCCAATGAAAGTGTATTATAATGTTTGATTTGTCACTGCCTGTTTTCCAGGGCTCCCATGCTAGCCTGCCATGAGGAAAACTTCTTAAATGGGTTTGGCCTCCTGCCCACGCATACCATGAGTATGTGATTACTTCCCACAAGCCTTCACACAGGCTTATTTGGCATTGACTCTGGGGACCTGAATAGGAAAGGTAGGTGCCTTATAGGTTCAGAAACATCCTTTCTGAGCTTTAAGTACTGATGATCTTCTCTTTACCTTATTTGCTTCCCTTGCTCTAATTTCTAGCATTCTTGTACCTGCTTTCCCTGAATCTTAGACACATTTTGTTCTTCCCTTTTAACTACTACACATCTCCAAGTTCCTGATCCTTTCCTTGGACTTTGGATGCCTAAACTGTTCTATCTTCCTTTGGAATATGCCCGTAGGGGCCATTGGTCTTAAGATGTTCAGTTGGTGTCAATGGTGTCAACTTAGTTTTTTGACAAACCAGCCTTTAGGGAAATTGGAGCTTCCTATAAGTAATTATTCTAGGTTGTGGGTGTTGAAGATAGTTCTTATTGTTCTTGAGAGTCCTGTGTGGGAGCAGTGAATAAATTAGAAGTATTTTGAATATACAGGCATATGTACGAATCTGGGAAACAATAGGGCATGGTAGTTAAGTAGGTGAACTTCGTTGTCCCTCTGCCGGGGATCAGATCTTGGCCCCAACATTTGATAGTGCATGGTCTTAGAAAAGTTACTTAATCTCGCTATACCTTATTTTATTTATTAAACAAGAATTTCAACCATAATAATAATATAATTTATCTTATAGCCTTTCTTCCTTTTTGGGGGGTGAGAGGTAAATGAGATTATACATACAAACCACTTGGGTCAGATAATGGTATACGTAAGCACTCAATAAATTTTGGGTATAAAGGAAAATATACTTTTCTTAAAAATATTGTACAATTAGGTTTCAGTGGGAATTATTTTTAAAACTCTGAGATGTCAATTTTACGTTAAAGTAAGAGTTACATGTATAGGTAACTTCAGGAGAAAGAGACAGGGGATCTTATCTTAGACACTGAGACACTTCCAAGGGTACTCTGGAGGAATTAACCATTTGCACAATACAGTTGACCCTTGAACAATGTATAATCCATGTATAATTTATAGTCGGCCTTCCACATTGGGGTTCCTCAGCATCCACGATTCGACCAACTGTGGACCGTGTAATACTGTAGTATTTACTATTGAAATATATTCACGTATAAGTGGACCCCAGGCAGTTCAAACCCACATTGTTCAAGGGTCAGCTGTACAATAATTTATCTGAAAGCACAAAGATGCTTCAAATATCTGCAGTTTAGTCTAAAATTAGAAAGTAAGATAGTATCTTCTGTTTTCTTGTGATATTTCTAAATGTTTAGAAAATTTCGAAATAGAGAAAAACAGGAATAGAGAGGAATAAGAGAACCAAGGGAGGTTCAACAAAGATCTGTTGTTTACTCAAGATTTAAGTAGTGTGAGAAAACGGAACTGCTTTTTCTGTAAGCAAGAAACCAGGATGAGGATGATGAGGTCATTGCAAATTTAAAGTGGTAGGAATACTTTAAAATACTTGTCTATCAGAAAAGAAAGTGGGTTTTTTGGGGGGGGGGGTTGGTTAAGGATTTCATTGTTGAAATGGATATATTTCTTTCTATGAAGAGGTAGTGCCAAATATTTGGATTTAAATACTTTTTAAAAAAACTTTTAAAATGAGCTCAGACTGACAGAATTAAAGATGATGAATTTAAGTTTATTTTTTCTGGTGATGTGTGTCTTCTAGAATTTGTATCAGAAGTGCTTTCATTCAGATGCTTGTGTGATAAATACCCATAAAACTGTAAACCTTTGCTGTAGCTGTCAGAGATCACAGTTGAGTGCAATTCAAATTATGAGATCATTGAAAGCACTTTAAAATGTAGTGAACTCATTTCTTGAGCTGTTGGCTATCTACTGGTGAAGACAGTAATAGCCTCCCAATCTTACGGTGTATGCTTCTTAGCTCAGTTACTATGATGTGGTCAGAAACATTGCCTGTACTTTGGTGATGAGGTTTTTTGAAACGTGAATTAACATTCTCACTCAACACATGGTAGAATTTCACTCCTGACTGTCACTTTTAATAATTGTTCTGCCTTTATTAATTCCACATAGCACAGAAAAAGTCTGGATGAGTCATATCAGATTGCTAAATGTGGTATCTGACCTGTGGTAAGAAATAGGTTAGAGTCAGGTCCCTTAAGTTCTTACTTTGTATATCTTTTTAAATGGTGAGCTTTTAAGTGATTTGTTTGGCACTACATTGCTTTTTTTTTTTTCCATTTTTCAATATGGAAAATGTATTTACAAATTAATAAGGATATATGACCTAGCAATTCCATTCCTAGTTGTATACTTACATATTCACCAAAAGGTATGCGTTGGAATGTTCCTAGCATCACCACTTGTAATAGCCCCAAACATCACCACTTGTAATAGCCCCAAACCCAAACTACTCACATTTCCAAAAAAGACGAATATACAATACATTATGAATGTGTATACTCTCTGTTCCTCTCTATGGAATACTATATAGCAATGAAAATGAACAATCTATAACTACATGTAGCCATGTAGCTGAATCTCACATGCATAATATTGGAAGAAGCTAGTAACCAAAGAGCCCATGATGCGTGAATCTGTTACATGAAGTACAACATGAGGGTAAAGCTTATCCATTCTGTTAGAGGAAGGATAGTAGTTACCCATGGAGGTGGGGTGACTAGCAGGGGGAATAAGGAGCTTCTGGGATGTATGTAATACTCTGTTTCTTAATCTGAGTGTTGGTTATATAGTTGTATACTTGGTGAAGATTTATCTGGGTGTAAACTTACGAAATATGTCCTTTTACATATTATAATATACTTCAGTAACAAATTTTAATAAGGAGAAAGTCTCTTGATCACCAGCTTAAGAGTTTTTGATGTCCTAAAACATTATGAAGAACTTCCTGTTCGGAGGAAAACAAGACAAATTTTAGACTTGAGATCTAGAACAGACTTTGACAGTGCCTTACACATTATATGTAGTTGCTGAATAAAGTGTTGATGGACCAATGTGCTTTATTCTGTTGCTGTGATTGTTTTAAAGCATAATGTTAACACTTTGCTATAAATATTCACTTTAAAACTAGGTATGCCAAGTCATACTTTATAAACTCCTTAAAGGTTTTCCCTTGGAGTATTGAGTGGTGCCTAATGTATGATTCTTTAAAACATGGAAGGCTGATAAAATGCGTATGTTCAAGTTCAGAGGACATTGCTGGCTCCCTGCTTTATCTTTATTAGTACTTTCTATTTGGCTTCAGTCCTCCTTTTAAATGGTATTCACTGAATTTACCAAGGACAGTAATTTGTTTATCATTATGGTGATGCATTGCCCTAACAGATTGGTAGCTTGATATTGTTGTGGGTTTTTTTTTTATCACGAGCAAGGTATCTTTTACAGTGAATGAATAATTTATTTCATTTAGGAAAATATTTATTTTAGCAAATATATAGTCATTGTTTATATTAGGATGGAGAGAGATTTACTTTAAATGCTGCAGAAGATTTTTTTTTAAACAAATGTCTAAGTTTTTGAGTGCGTCCTGGGTGTAAAAATAATATACATACAGAAAATTTTAAAAAATTTCAAGTTTATATAAAAATAAAGCACTCAATCACTAGAATACAATTTGATTGTCAGCTTTCAATTTAAGGATTAGTTTAAGGGTTTTTTGAAATTTAGCAGGCTCTGTAGGCGTATCCTTGGATACGATTATATCAAAGTCTCATAATTGTGAAATGCTTTTGTTTTGGCACTCTTTGTGGCTAACTAGTCTATATTTTATATGGAAATATTTTATGCCTCATTAAAGCCTAACTATATATAAAGGTTAATTGAGGTATATATATGTATGTGTATATATATATATTTTTTCTCATATGGACCAAGTAAATGTTTTCACTGAATGTTTTCAACCTTACTTAAGCATTGCATAGAAATCTAAAAAAAAATTTTCTGTCATCTTTTATGTTCAAATCTAATTTATGTATTTTGTTCAAATGTAATTTACATGTGTTACCTTTTTGAATATCTTCTATTTCCTTGACTTGGGGGGCTCAATTTTTTCCCCTTTTTTCATAGAACTCTAACTCCATTTTCCTCACCACGATCTCTCTGATAAGGGTTGACAGGCCTTCTTCAAATGCAGCCCCAGTGAAAAGTCTTGAGCTTGTTCTGTTTTATGAGAATGTCTTCTGTACTGATCCCAGGAGGCTCTGTAAGTCTTTGTTGAGGGAAGCTCTGGAAGGATGAGCTAGTTGCACTTTAAAGACATGAAGCACCAGCATCTGAAAAATACACCAGGGAAAGCAGAATAAATGAGGGTTGTGAAGAAATAAAAGTTACAGAGGTTGAGGCTTGGGCTACTGAGGTTTTTCAATGCAAACCTAGAGGTATTGGATCTCAGAGGATTTTGGAGATGTTGCAGAAAGGAATGAAGAAGAATGAATTTGAAACAACTCATGACTGATTACTGTTCCTTGAAAGCACATTCTAAGTTTATAAGGATATATAAAAGAAAGGTGGCTTTGAATTATGTAAAAATTAGATTTTAAAAAGCAAAAGCCCTACTATTTTTAGTAATACAAAATAAGTTAATCAGGTTTGATAGAGAAGCTGGAGTGTTTTTCAATACATCACAGATCGGAAACAATGAAAAAATGTTAGATAGCCTTACATAGTCTTCATCACAGTCATCTAATATATAGTGTCCAAACATCATGCAATTTTCAGAGAGTGGAGAATATCTAAATTAAATATAGACTAGCTCCTCATGTTACATTTTATAATGACGAATAGTTAAAATGCGTAGGCATTTTGAAACATCACTTTAGAATTTAACCTGCTCTAACCTGCCTTCCATCTTGTCATGAGAAGACTCCACTCAATTCTTAGTCTTCTCTTCCCACAACCATGTGGGACTTTTGGTTACAATTTATGATCAGTTCTTACAATGAAGTGCATCTTCATGTTGCTCTCTATTAATGTACAGGAAATCAAGGCAATTGCTTTCTCCAGACCCAACACGTTGATATGTTTCCAAAGAAAACAGCACATTTTCAAGATCTCCTCTCAGTAAGAGTGATTTTTAGTGCTGTAGTCAGATGAAAATTATGGTCATGATGCTTAGTAAAAAGCAATTATAATGATAATACCTACAGTGAAATTTAAGTACTTTATATTTGATTTTTAAATTTACTTCTGTTTTTCCTATGCTGTTATTTAAAAATTATACTTTGGTATTTCCAGGGATTCTGATATAGTAGTAACTCACCATTCTGTTAAATAGCCAACGTTTCTCCAAGTATTACAGAGAGTAGACATTCAAAACCAAAAGGGCTAGCATGTACTTGGGCTTTTTAGCATTTTTAATCCTCTGTAATATGACATTTTCCAGTTAATTTTATTTTAATCTAACAGATTTTGACATGCAGTAAAATATTTAAGCAATTCCTTTTGTTAAAGTTAGAAAGCACAATACACTCTTCAAGTATAATCTTCATGAAATTTTGCAAATATGCTTATTCTTTTTTTTTTTTTTTTTTTTTTGCGGTACGTGGGCCTCTCACTGCTGTGGCCTCTCCCGTTGCGGAGCACAGGCTCCGGACACGCAGGCCCAGCGGCCATGGCTCACGGGCCCAGCCGCTCCGTGGCGTGTGGGATCTTCCCGGACCGGGGCACGAACCCGTGTCCCCTGCATCGGCAGGCGGACTCTCAACCACTGCGCCACCAGGGAAGCCCTGTGCATATTCTTAAGCCAACTGAACACCAAATTTTTAAATTATCTTTGCTGCTGGATGAATTTATTAATAGAGTAGGAACTATTTCATATCACACGAAAGTTTTTGGTTAATTGAAAAAGTTGTTAAAATGAGAAATAATTTAAAAAGTACAAACCATAACCTTAAAAAATTTATTTACTTAAATGATAAGAGATATGCATCTACTCACCAACCTTTGAGTTTAATCCCACCACAGGAAGTTTGCCTTTGTTTTTTTTTTTTTTCCCATAAACTACAACCATGATAGATTGTGTATAATTTCCAGTTTTGTTTATATAAAAATAAAGCAAGATTCTAAGAACACTTGTGAAACAAGCTGAATACAGAATCCTCCTAACAGGATGCTTTACCATGTTTTGACTTCCCCTCCACAGGCTTCTTGCTGTTGTTTATTTACCAGAGCCCTCAGGTAGTTGCTTTTTTTTTTTTTTTTTTTTTTCCAATTGAAGTATAGTTGACATACAATATTATGTTAGTTTCAGGGGCACAACATAGTGATTGGACATTTAAATACATTACAAAATGATCACCATGTTAAGTCTAGTAACCATGTGTCACTGTACAAAGTTATTACAGTATTATTGACTATATTCCTTATACTGTATATTACATCCCCATGAGTTATTTATTTTATACCTGGAAGTTTGTACTTCTTAATCCCCTTCACCTATTTTTGTCCCCACACCCCTCTGCTCTGGCAACCACCAGTTTGTATCTGTGAGTCTGTTTCTGTTTTTGTTTGTTTTGGTTAGTTGTTTTTTAGATTCCACATATGATTGAAATCATAAGGTATTTGTCTTTCTCTGTCTGACTTATTTCACTCAGCATAAATGGTGATGGGGAAACTGCACACGTACATGCAAAAGAATGAAACTTGATTACTTTCTTACACCATATACAAAAAGAAACTCAAAATGGATTAGAGACTTAAATGTAAGACCTGAAACCATAAAACTCCTGGAAGAAAACATAAGCAGTAAACTCTTTGACATCAGTCTTAGTAATATATATTTCTTTGATCTGTCTCCTCGGAAAGGAAACAAAAACAAAAATAAATAAATGGGGCTACATTAAACTAAAAGGCTTTTGCACAGGGAAGGAAACCATCAATAAAACAAAGAGGCAACCTACCGAATGGAAGAAGATATTTGCAAATGATATATCTGATAAGGGGTTAATATCCAAAATATTTAAAGAACTCATACAACTCAATATAAAAAAAAGTCTAATAAAAACATGGGCAGAGGACCTGAATAGTTTTCCAACGAAGACAAACAGATTGGCAGTAGGTAGCTGTTTTTTATGCTTTGTCCAGAGATCTTTACGTAACCAGTGGAGAAATGGGCTGCAGTGGGCTTATACTTCTATAGTGGAACCAGAACCGTGCTGCTGCTTTAATTTTTAGCTTTTAATGTGAATTCAAAAATGAAAGATACAGAAGTAGTTCAGATCTTCCATAATCCTTTATCAAGGTCACCAATTATTTATGTATTTTGCCCCTTTTCCTTTATCATTCCCTCTCTCTGTGTGTGTATATATGTGTATGTATGCATATATTTTCTGAACTTAAAGTGCTGTCTCCCAGAATTCATGAATATAAAGTAACTATATTTTTCTTTGTAATGCGTAAGTAATTTGTGGAGTGATGCACTGAGGCTACAGAAATATCCTCTCTCACATCACATTTCATCCATTAATTTTATTTCTCATTGATGACATTCTAACTACATTATTTGTTTACATCTATTAGTTGGCATTCTACTATGAGGAAGAGCTTTTCCTTCTTCATTTATTTGCTCATTTATTTATTTAATTTGGAAACATGGATTCTTATTTTGTTCAATGGGTTATAATCTTTTATTATTATTATTTATTTTGATGCTCAGATTTCCCCAGATTTGACCTGTGTGAGTCCCTTCTAGCTGGCTCTTCTGTGCTTTGATGTGTTCTCGTGATTCTTTGAGCACTTAATTATTTCCTGGCATAGTCTCAGTGCTGGTGTCAGCCATTTTTCTAAGGAGTTACATTTCCTTTCAGTGGAAAACAGAACTCAGAAACCAAGATCTAGGTGCTAGATATGTCATGTTGCTGGAGAGCTCTTGTCTCTTTCAGTGGCCTGAACTAGGAAAGACACACACACACACACGCACACACACACACATTTATTTACCTGACAACTCTAATTGCTACACTAAAGACTTTATTCTAGTCTTCTCTTTCCATCTTTGTATCTCTCTTCTCAACAGTGAAAAAACTTTTACCTGTTATCTTTAATATAATTATTTGTTCACACCTGGGATACAAAATTAGTTTCAGAATTGTTAACCCATGCCCCTACAAAAAGAAAACCTACTAACTAGAGTTCAATATTTGTTTATCGTTCTTCATTGAGGCAGCATTTACACACAGTGAAATGCTCAGTTATGAAGGGTATAGTTTGATAAATGTTGACGAATGTATACAATTCTATAATGATTTCCCTATACAATAAACAGGACATTTCCTTGATCCCAGAAAGTTTCCTCTTGCCCACTTAGAGTCAACCCACACCCCTCATTGTCAACCTCTTTTTGAATCCTATCACCATACATTACTTTTACTTATTCCTCGAACATCACAGAAATGGAATCATTCAGAATATACTCTGTTGTGTCTGACTTCTTTGACTTAACATACCCTACTTGAGATTCATTATTGTTATTGTGTATCCCTAGTTCATTGTTTTGTCAGTGTGTGCTTCCTTTTCATGGATAAGCCATAATTAATTTTTCTTGTTGATGGACATTTGGGTTGTATCTGAATTTTAGCTATCACAGATAAGGTGGTATAGACATTCTTGTTCAAATATTTTGGTCAGTGTGTGTTTTCTTTTCTCTTAGATAAGTATCTAGTAGACATCTTGAGTCATAGAGTAGGAGTATGCTTAACTTCATAAGAAAATGCTAAAATATTGTGTAATATGGTGGTACCATTTTACGTGTCACCGGCAATGTGTAAGAGTTCAGTTGTGCCACATACTTTCCAACACTGGTGCTGTCAAATCTTTTTGTTTTCGTTATAGCCATTCTAGTGTTTGTGAAATATATCACATTAGGTTTTAATTTGAATTTCCCTGAAGAAAAATGATGCTGAGTTCTTTGACCCATGGCTATTTAGAAGTAAATTGATAATTTCCAAATGTTTGTAACTTTTCCAGATATATTATTTTCATTGATTTCTAATTTAATTCCATTGTGGTCAGAGCACATACTCCTAAGATTTCAGTCTTTTGAAAGTCTCATGTGTCTTGATCAATGTTCTGTTCTGTGCACACTTGAATGAACATGTATTCTACAGTTTGTGGGTATAATGTTCTATATATTCCACTTGAGTAAGGTTGGTTGATTTTGTTATACAACTATTCCATGTGTTTTTCAATTCTATTGAAGTCTACATTGTCTTACAGTAATATGGCCATACCAAGTATCTTAAGGCCAATGTTTTCACAATATATCATTCTCCTTGCTTGTATTTATTTTCCCCCTTTGTTGTCTTCACAGGGTGGATAGCCTATTTTTAAGATTTCATTTTGCTTCCAGTATTGACATTTTAGCTGTATCTAACCTTTAGATATTTAGCTATACAGTATTTCTTCTGCTATTTTAGTGGCTGATCTAGAGATTACAGTATACATCTTTAAGTTATCACAGGCAAATTTCAAATAATATTTTACTACTTCACAAGAAGCATAAGGACCTTACACCTTTGTAACTCCATTTACACCTACTACTGTTTTTGTTTTTGTTGTCTTATATTTTTCTGATATTTCTATGAAACTCACAATTACTTTTTCTATTTTGATTTAAACACTCATGGGTCTATTAAATAAATTGAAAAAAATAAAATATATGGCACTAAAAAGTTATCCTTTACATTTACCCAGATATTAACCTTCTCTGATGCTCTTGATTTCATCCTTAGCATCTGGGTTTTTATGGTATAATTTCCCTTTAAGGTGAAGAAATACTTTAAGCATTTTTTTTTCTAATTCAGGTCTTTTTTTTTTTTTTTTAAAGAATGCCTTTATTTCAACTTCATTTTATTTTATTTTATTTTATTTTATTTTTTTAAACATCTTTATTGGAGCATAATTGCTTTACAATGGTATGTTAGTTTCAGCTTCACAACAAAGTGAATCAGTTATATATATACATATGTTCCCATATCTCTTCCTGCTTGCGTCACCCTCCCTCCCACCCTCCCTATCCCACCCCTCCAGGCGGTCACAAAGCACCGAGCTGATCTCCCTGTGCTATGCGGCTGCTTCCCACTAGCTATCTACCTTACGTTTGGTAGTGTATACATGTCCATGCCTCTTTATTGCTTTGTCACCGTTTACCCTTCCCCCTCCCCATAGCCTCAAGTCCATTCTCTAGTAAGTCTGTGTCTTTGTTCCTGTTTCACCCCTAGGTTTTTCATGACATTTTTTTTTTCTTAAATTCCATATATATGTGTTAGCATACGGTATTTGTCTCTCTCTTTCTGACTTACTTCACTCTGTATGACAGACTCTAGGTCTATCCACTTCATTACAAATAGCTCAGTTTCGTCTCTTTTTATGGCTGAGTAATATTCCATTGTATATATGTGCCACATCTTCTTTATCCACTCATCCGATGATGGACACTTAGGTTGTTTCCATCTCTGGGCTATTGTAAATAGAGCTGCAATGAACATTTTGGTACATGACTCTTTTTGAATTTTGGTTTTCTCAGGGTATATGCCCAGTAGTGGGATTGCTGGGTCATATGGTAGTTCTATTTGTAGCTTTTTAAGGAACCTCCATACTGTTCTCCACAGTGGCTGTATCAATTTACATTCCCACCAACAGTGTAAGAGGGTTCCCTTTTCTCCACACCCTCTCCAGCATTTATTGTTTCTAGATTTTTTGATGATGGCCATTCTGACTGGTGTGAGATGATATCTCATTGTAGTTTTGATTTGCATTTCTCTAATGATTAGTGATGTTGAGCATTCTTTCATGTGTTTGTTGGCACTCTGTATATCTTCTTTGGAGAAATGTCTATTTAGGTCTTCTGCCCATTTTTGGATTGGGTTGTTTGTTCTTTTGTTATTAAGCTGCATGAGCTGCTTATAAATTTTGGAGATTAATCCTTTGTCAGTTGCTTCATTTGCAAATATTTTCTCCCATTCTGAGGGTTGTCTTTTGGTCTTCTTTATGGTTTCCTTTGCTGCGCAAAAGCTTTGAAGTTTCATTAGGTCCCATTTGTTTACTTTTGTTTTTATTTCCATTTCTCTAGGAGGTGGGTCAAAAAGGATCTTGCTGTGATTTATGTCATAGAGTGTTCTGCCTATGTTTTCCTCTAAGAGTTTGATAGTTTCTGGCCTTACATTTAGGTCTTTAATCCATTTTGAGCTTATTTTTGTGTATGGTGTTAGGGAGTGATCTAATCTCATACTTTTACATGTAGCTGTCCAGTTTTCCCAGCACCACTTATTGAATAGGCTGTCCTTTCTCCACTGTACATTCCTGCCTCCTTTGTCAAAGATAAGGTGACCATATGTGCGTGGGTTTATCTCTGGGCTTTCTATCCTGTTCCATTGATCTATATTTCTGTTTTCGTGCCAGTACCATACTGTCTTGATTACTGTAGCTTTGTAGTATAGTCTGAAGTCAGGAAGCCTGATTCCTCCAGCTCCATTTTTCGTTCTCAAGATTGCTTTGGCTATTCGGGGTCTTTTGTGTTTCCATACAAATTGTGAGATTTTTTGTTCTAGTTCTGTGAAAAATGCCAGTGGTAGTTTCATAGGGATTGCATTGAATCTGTAGATTGCTTTGGGTAGTAGAGTCATTTTCACAATGTTGATTCTTCCAATCCAAGAACATGGTATATCTCTCCATCTATTTGTATCATTTTTAATTTCTTTCATCAGTGTCTTATAATTTGCTGCATACAGGTCTTTTGTCTCCTTAGGTAGGTTTATTCCTAGGTATTTTATTCTTTTTGTTGCAATGCTAAATGGGAGTGTTTTCTTGATTTCACTTTCAGATTTTTCATCCTTAGTGTATAGGAATGCCAGAGATTTCTGTGCATTAATTTTGTATCCTGCTACTTTACCAAATTCATTGATTAGCTCTAGTAGTTTTCTGGTAGCATCTTTAGGATTCTGTATGTATAGTATCATGTCATCTGCAAACAGTGACAGCTTTACTTCTTCTTTTCCGATTTGGATTCCTTTTATTTCCTTTTCTTCTCTGATTGCTGTGGCTAAAACTTCCAAAACTATGTTGAATAAGAGTGGTGAGAGTGGACAACCTTGTCTTGTTCCTGATCTTAGTGGAAATGCTTTCAGTTTTTCACCATTGAGGACGATGTTGGCTGTGGGTTTGTCATATATGGCCTTTATTATGTTGAGGAAAGTTCCCTCTATGCCTACTTTCTGCAGGGTTTTTATCATAAATGGGTGTTGAATTTTGTCAAAAGCTTTCTCTGCATCTATTGAGATGATCATATGGTTTTTCTCCTTCAATTTGTTAATATGGTGTATCACGTTGATTGATTTGCGTATATTGAAGAATCCTTTCATTCCTGGAATAAACCCCACTTGATCATGGTGTATGATCCGTTTAATGTGCTGTTGGATTCTGTTTGCTAGTATTTTGTTGAGGATCTTTGCATCTATGTTCATCAGTGATATTGGCCTGTAGTTTTCTTTCTTTGTGACATCCTTGTCTGGTTTTGGTATCAGGGTGATGGTGGCCTCGTAGAATGAGTTGGGGAGTGTTCCTCCCTCTGCTATATTTTGGAAGAGTCTGAGAAGGATAGGTGATAGCTCTTCTCTAAATGTTTGATAGAATTCGCCTGTGAAGCCATCTGGTCCTGGGCTTTTGCTTGTTGGAAGATTTTTAATCACAGTTTCAATTTCAGTGCTTGTGATTGGTCTGTTCATATTTTCTATTTCTTCCTGATTCAGTCTTGGCAGGTTGTGCCTTTCTAAGAATTTGTCCATTTCTTCCAGGTTGTCCATTTTATTGGCATAGAGTTGCTTGTAGTAATCTCTCATGATCTTTTGTATTTCTGCAGTGTCAGTT
This sequence comes from Orcinus orca, assembly GCF_937001465.1. Classification (NCBI taxonomy): domain Eukaryota; kingdom Metazoa; phylum Chordata; class Mammalia; order Artiodactyla; family Delphinidae; genus Orcinus; species Orcinus orca. The sequence goes on from NC_064580.1 coordinate 22,542,789, forward strand.
GTTACTTCTCCTTTTTCATTTCTAATTCTATTGATTTGAGTCTTCTCCCTTTTTTTCTTGATGAGTCTGGCTAATGGTTTATCAATTTTGTTTATCCTTTCAAAGAACCAGCTTTTAGTTTTATTGATCTTTGCTATCGTTTCCTTCATTTCTTTTTCATTTATTTCTGATCTGATTTTTATGATTTCTTTCCTCCTGCTAACTTTGGGGTTTTTTTGTTCTTCTTTCTCTAATTGCTTTAGGTGCAAGGTTAGGTTGTTTATTCGAGATGTTTCCTGTTTCTTAAGGTAAGATTGTATTGCTATAAACTTCCCTCTTAGAACTGCTTTTGCTGCATCCCATAGATTTTGAGTCGTCGTGTCTCCATTGTCATTGGTTTCTAGGTATTTTTTGATTTCCCCTTTGATTTCTTCAGTGATCACTTCGTTATTAAGTAGTGTATTGTTTAGCCTCCATGTGTTTGTATTTTTTACAGATCTTCTCCTGTGATTGATATCGAGTCTCATAGCGTTGTGGTCGGAAAAGATACTTGATACAATTTCAATTTTCTTAAATTTACCAAGGCTTGATTTGTGACCCAAGATATGATCTATCCTGGAGAATGTTCCATGAGCACTTGAGAAAAATGTGTATTCTGTTGTTTTTGGATGGAATGTCCTATAAATATCAATTAACTCCATCTCATTTAATGTATCATTTAAAGCTTGGGTTTCCTTATTTATTTTCATTTTGGATGATCTGTCCATTGGTGAAAGTGGGGTGTTAAAGTCCCCTACTATGAATGTGTTACTGTCGATTTCCCCTTTTATGGTTGTCAGTATTTGCCTTATGTATTGAGGTGCACCTATGTTGAGTGCATAAATATTTACAATTGTTATATCTTCCTCTTGGGTCGATCCCTTGATCATTATGTAGTGTCCTTCTTTGTCTCTTCTAATAGTCTTTGTTTTAAAGTCTATTTTGTCTGATATGAGAATTGCTACTCCAGCTTTCTTTTGGTTTCCATTTGCATGAAATACCTTTTTCCATCCCCTTACTTTCAGTCTGTATGTGTCTCTAGGTCTGAAGTGGGTCTCTTGTAGACAGCAAATATATGGGTCTTGTTTTTGTATCCATTCAGCCAATCTGTGTCTTTTGGTGGGAGCATTTAGTCCATTTACATTTAAGGTAATTATCGATATGTGTGTTCCCATTCCCATTTTCTTAATTGTTTGGGGTTCGTTATTGTAGGTCTTTTCCTTCTTTTGTGTTTCTTGCCTAGAGAAGTTCCTTTAGCAGTTGTTGTAGAGCTGGTTTGGTGGTGCTGAACTCTCTCAGCTTTTGCTTGTCTGTAAAGGTTTTAATTTCTCCATCAAATCTGAATGAGATCCTTGCTGGGTAGAGTAATCTTGGTTGCAGGTTTTTCTCCTTCAACACTTTCAATATGTCCTGCCACTCCCTTCTGGCTTGCAGAGTTTCTGCTGAAAGATCAGCTGTTAACCTTATGGGGATTCCTTTGTGTGTTATTTGTTGTTTTTCCCTTGCTGCTTTTAATATGTTTTCTTTGTATTTAATTTTTGACAGTTTGATTAATATGTGTCTTGGCGTATTTCTCCTTGGATTTATCCTGTATGGGACTCTCTGTGCTTCCTGGACTTGATTAACTGTTTCCTTTCCCATATTAGGGAAGTTTTCAACTATAATCTCTTCAAATATTTTCTCAGTCCCTTTCTTTTTCTCTTCTTCTTCTGGAACCCCTATAATTCGAATGTTGGTACGTTTAATGTTGTCCCAGAGGTCTCTGAGACTGTCCTCAGTTCTTTTCATTCTTTTTTCTTTATTCTGCTCTGCAGTAGTTATTTCCGCTATTTTATCTTCCAGGTCACTTATCCGTTCTTCTGCCTCAGTTATTCTGCTATTGATCCCATCTAGAGTACTTTTAATTTCATTTATTGTGTTGTTCATCGTTGCTTGTTTCATCTTTAGTTCTTCTAGGTCCTTGTTAACTGATTCTTGCATTTTGTCCATTCTATTGTCCATTCTATCTCCAAGATTTCGGATCAACCTTACTATCATTGTTCTGAATTCTTTTTCAGGTAGACTGCCTATTTCCTCTTCATTTGTTAGGTCTGATGGGTTTTTATCTTGCTCCTTCATCTGCGGTGTGTTTTTCTGTCTTTTCATTTTGCTTATCTTACTGTGTTTGGGGTCTCCTTTTTTGCAGGCTGAAGGTTCGTAGTTCCTGTTGTTTTTTGTGTCTGTCCCCAGTGGCTAAGGTTGGTTCAGTGGGTTGTGTTGGCTTCCTGGTGGAGGGTACTAGTGCCTGTGTTCTGGTGGATGAGGCTAGATCTTGTCTTTCTGGTGGGCAGGTCCACGTCTGGTGGTGTGTTTTGGGGTGTCTGTAGACTTATTATGATTTTGGGCCGCCTCTCTGCTAATGGGTGGGATTGTGTTCCTGTCTTGCTAGTTGTTTGGCATAGGATGTCCAGCACTGTAGCTTGCTGGTCGTTGAGTGAAGCTGGGTGCTGGCGTTGAGATGGAGATCTCTCGGAGATTTTTGCTGTTTGATATTATGTGCAGCTGGGAGGTCTCTTGTGGATCAGTGTCCTGAAGTTGGCTCTCCCACCTCAGAGGCACAGCACTGATTCCTGGCTGCAGCACCAAGCGCCTTTCATCCACAGGGCTCCTTAATTTGGGATGATTCGTTGTCTATTCAGGTATTCCACAGATTGCAGGGTATATCAAGTTGATTGTGGAGCTTTAATCCGCTGCTTCTGAGGCTGCTGGGAGAGATTTCCCTTTCTCTTCTTTGTTCTCACAGTTCCCAGGGGCTCAGCTTTGGATTTAGCCTCGCCTGTGCGTGTAGGTCGCCGGAGGGCGTCTGTTCTTTGCTCAGACAGGACGGGGTTAAAGGAACCGCTGATTCGGAGGCTCTGGCTCACTCAGGCCCGGGGGTAGGGAGGGGCACGGAGTGTGGGGCGGGCCTGCGGCGGCAGAGGCCGGCGAGACGCTGCAGCCTGAGGCGCGCCCGTGCGCTCTCCCGGGGGAGCCGTCCCTGGATCCCGGGACCCCGGCAGTGGCGGGCTGCACAGGCTCCCCGGAAGGGCGTGTGGCCAGCGACCCGTGCTCGCACACAGGCCTCCCGGTGGCGGCAGCAGCGGCCCCAGCGTCCCACGTCTGTCTCTGGGCTCCGCACCTTCAGCCGCGGCTCGCGCCCGTCCCTGGAGCTCTCTCAAGCAGCGTTCCCAATCCCCTCTCCTCGTGCACCAGGAAACAAAGAGGGACGTAAAAGTCTCTTGCCTCCTGGGCAGGTCCAGACTTCTCCCCGGACTCTCTCCCGGCCAGCCGCGGTGCACTAACGCCCTGCAGGCTGTGTTCACGCCGCCAACCCCAGTCCTCTCCCGGCGCTCCGACAAAAGCCGGAGCCTCAGCTCCCAGTCCCGCCCGCCCCGGCGGGCGAGCAGACAAGCCTCTCGGCTGGCGAGTTCCGGTCGGCCCGATCCTCTGCGCTGGAATCTGTCCGCTTTGCCCTCCGCACCCCTGTTGCTGTGCTCTCCTCCGCGGCTCCCAAGCTCCCCCACTCCGCCTCCCGAAGTCTCCACCCGCGAAGGGGCTTCCTAGTGTGTGGACACTTTTCCTCCTTCACAGCTCTCTCCCGCTGGTGCAGGACCCGTCCCTGTCCTTTTGTCTCTGTTTAGTTTTTTCTTTTGCCCTACCCAGGTACGTGGGGGGTTTCTTGCCTTTTGGGAGGTCTGAGGTCTTCTGCCAGCGTTCAGTAGATGCTCTGTAGGAGTTGTTCCACGCGTAGATGTATTTCTGGTGTATCTGTGGGGAGGAACGTGATCTCCGCGTCTTACTCTTCCGCCATCTTCCCGGAAGTCTTCAACTTCATTTTAAATGGTATTTTCACTGGATATAAAACTCTGGGATAAAAGATTTTTTTTCCTTTCAGCAATTTAAGTATGACATCTAGCCTTTATTGATGAGAACTTAGTCATCATTCATATCAATTATTTCCCTGTATGTATAACGTTTCGGCTTTTGTTTTTCTTTGTATTACCTGCTTTGGGTTTTCTGGGCCTCTTGAGTCTATAAGTGAATATTTTTTTCCCTAGTGTTTTTTTTTTTTTTTTTAACTTTTATTGGAGTATAGTTGATTTACAATGTTGTGTTAGTTTCAGGTATACAGCAAAGTGAATCAGTTATACATAGAAATATATCCGCTCTCTTACAACATTCTTTTCTAAGATACCAATTACATGTGTCTTAGACCACTTACTATTATCCCACAAGTCACTGAGTCTCTTTCGGTTTTGCAGTATATTTTCGGCCTGTTTTCCTGATTAGGTAATTGCTATTGATCTAACTTTAAGTTTACTGAAATCTTTCTTTCCTTTCCGAATCTCTTATTAAGCCCATCCACTGAATTTTTCATTTCAGATATTGTTCTTTTCACTTCCAGACTTTCTATTTGGTCCTTTAAAAAACAAACTTCAGTTTCTCTCCTGACTATTTCTCATCAGTATACTCATTATGACCATAGTTTTTCTTTAAGTATTTGAATATATTTCTAATAGCTGATCTTTGCTTGGTAACTCCGTTACCTGGGTCATTTCAGGGTTGATTTCTATTGACTGCTTGTCTTCTTGAACATGAGTCACATTTCACTGTTTCACGTCTAATAAATTTTGATTCTTTAGTAGACATTTTGGGTTATATGTTAGAGACTCTAGATGGCTGTTTTCTTTCCCTGAACAGTGCTGATTTTGTTCTAGCAGGCAGTTACCTTTGCTGGACTCAAACTCTGTCATCCCAGAAATGGGAAGCAGCTGAAATCTCTGTTCAATTAGTTTAGCCTTCCATATGTTGCTCCTGGAGTCTCCTGTGCACATGCATAGTCTGAAGGTCAGCCAAATATTTGAATGGAGTTTCTGTGCAGATTTTGGCGCTCCCTTCTCTTTGGCTTTCTTTTCTGGAAATTCCCTCTTTAATTTCCAGCCACCCAAGTAGCCTAAAACTTTGTCTTCTGATTCCTCAAACCAGTTAAGACTATTTTGCATTGTGAAGACTGAAAAGTGCCCTCAGGTAAAACGGTGTTTAATTGTTCACAAAGTGAGATTCCCTTATTTCAAGATCGAAATTACTATCAGTTTCTGCCTCCTGCATACTTGCCTTCTCTATGAGTCTTTAAAAGGGAATATTCACAATGCCAATGAAAAAAAATATCTAAACAGAGGTGGTGAGATTAGTATCTGTTAACATATATGCTAATCAAATGAAGTTTGTGATTAAGTTTCCATGACACTGAAAATGATATTTGAACTTAGGAAATCAAAGTGTGAATTATCTGTGGCAGTCAGTCAGAGGCTATCATTACAGGTGAAATTTTAGGTTAGAAAAACCAAAATTAATATCCTATTATTCTATTTATATTGAGGGACAGAAATTATTACGCCCATGAAATTACTACCTGTGAATGGATTTACATTTGAACACATTTCAGTTGTACAGAGGTACTATTAAATTAGCGAAACAGGTGATCTTTATCATTCTTTTGAACTGTTTCTACTGAATATAAATTGTACAAGATAGCTAATAATTATCTGCGTTACTTGCTGTGTCTAAACAAAAGTACAACGAATTACATTTCTCCAGTTGTGTGGTTTACATATAATTCAAACTGATTTGTAAAGTAGCACAAAGCATACATCAGGAAGAGGGACGCTCAGAGATTCATGGCTCTACTATAGGGTTTTAAGAAATATACTTTATTCCTTTAATTGACATGGATAAAGGGAGAAGCATTCAGATTTATTCATTATTTATTGCATATCTGAGAGGCATTTGAAAACTTACCATCGAATTTAACCTCAGAGCAGCTGCCTTTTATTATCATTTTTTCTAATTAGAGGGAATGCCACATCATGACTAGTAAAGTTAAACAGAATTGGCAAGATCCAATTTGTGGTTCAAATGTAGTTGTATTATTTAGATAATCATTTACCAAACACAGTTATTGGGAGAATTTACCCTTGTAAATACTCTGTATTAGTCAGCAGATGGCATACATCGTACATTAACCATTCCACCCTGTTACCGCACGTACTTCAGAACAGAAAGCATCTGGTTTTCTCAAAAAGACACATTATTCCCTCATTTGTAGTTTAGGGTTAATTTGTGAGCTATTTACTGATAATCAGAGAAGGTGATATGTCATCTTCATTTAGTTTGTATAGCAGATTCAATCAAGTATAAGATGGGGTAAAAATACATGAGCAGTTCCTTAGCAAGCTTCAGCATCTAGAAAAAACAATCCTGAGCAATTGTTTTCCTGCTTTGGCTAGAGGCCTACACAGGAGGACAAAAGCCTTCTGGATGCAATTTGAGTGCCTTCCATGAATTTCAGGAATATAAAAAACATTTCCTGCTGCGTATGAATAACCACATAAATTCAAAATCCAAGAAACAAGTAAGTCAACAAAAACGGGCAACTAAATTTACTTCCAAGTCCTCTATTTAAGTTAACACTGGAATAGCCTAATTGGAAAATCTCTTTATATATAAAAGCATGCATGTGTTCGCAGGCTTCCCTTTGAGTGGTTTCAAAGGAGAATTTGGCTGGTAACGCTCTAACCCAACATAGCCTATAGCATATTTCTTGTCAAACTGATAACCATCTGTCAGCCTGGCCTGATGCCGATCCCCAAGGCATTGGGTCACTCTTTGCAGGGTCTGAGTTGTGTCTGTTAAAATTATCTCCAGGGAGCTAAGTTCTATAATATATAAGAGAGTAAAGACACAGAGAAACAGAAACAGGAACTGCATACACCTCACCAGTCAAAATGGAGAGAACAGACATTTGCCTCCCTTCACACTGGAGTTTTTTTATACGTTAAACATAGAATGACCCTCTTAGGTTGGGATTGATGCCCTTTTAACGTTGAACTTGCTTAAAGTTCTATTGTCTTGGGGGGAAGCAGAATAACTACGTAATATTAAAGTCCCTTATTCCTAAAGTTAGATATTGATTAAAGAACCATTGAAAAGGAAAACAAAACCAAAAACAAACTTAACATTTTTCTTTAGATTACAGAAATAAATTGAAATATATTCCCCTGAGGAAATAGCACATATATCTCTATCTCCCTCTCTTAGTTCTTGTATCCCTTAACAGTTTAGATCTATGTTTCATTTGAAGGAATATTTCCATTTTCAAAGAAGAGTAAGATATTTCAAATAAAAAACATTACTTTGGTACTAAAGGGCTTTGGGGTTTGATTAATTCAGTGTCTGTGTTTAGAGTTGTAGGAGATCAAGGACATTAATGAACATGTTACTTATTCAACTTATTGATATGCTTCAAAAGACTTTAGAGATGTTAAATAATCAGCCAAGAAGAAAAAGCTTCTCGATCTTACTGTGTAGGTAGGAGCCTGGGTATGCACGTGGGAGCTCTGAGTGGGACTAGCTGCTGGCTTCCAAAGACGCTAAAAGTTGCTCAGTGGTGGCTGTTATTGATAGATGACGGTATTTTGCTGTCCATTCCTTCCGTACTGTGGACTGCCAGGAGCATTTTGTTGGGCGGGGTATTCCCCTTTTATCGATTTCTTAAGGAAAACAGAGGAATATACAGGAAAGGAGGCGATATGTATGGACCAGGCAAAACTGTAGCTGTTCTGTGTACCTAAAAGAATTGGGAGAAATCTGTATTGTAAAATGAGCTCTCTGTACTTGAGGGTTTAGCCCTGAGTCTCTCTTTGTTGATTGGCTTGCATTCCAAGTTTCCTCTGGCCTAAGTATTCAACAGCTTGAGAAGAAATTACGTCCATATTTTGAAGGAATTTGTCCCATACAGGGGCCTTGAGGTTACTGGCGCCTTCAGGAAAACCTGTTTTCATTGGCAAGTAAACTGACATGGTTTAAAAAAAAAAAAGTCACCAGTTCCTTCTCCTAATGACAGGAAATGGATGCCGTAAGCGCTGTGAGTCTGTTTCATTGTAATGACAAGAGATACAAAAATCAAATTGCCACTCCTGCCTGGTGGCTGTAGGTAGCCTGTAGGTGCCAGATACTCCAGGGTTTGGCATCAGGCCCATGTTATGCTCTGAAGCCAGCTGGCTGGGCACTAGGGAAAAACAAGGAAATTTCAGCTAATTGGGGGTTAAAATATGGCTGTATAAAAGATGCATTAAAAAGCAACGTGTCTTTTCTAACTAAATATAATCATTTGGATTAAGAGAATAAACGAACATCAAATGCGTGAACTCACTCCTCATTTCTCACATTCTCCCCTATCTCATCATCAAGGCACTAAGCAGCGTGTAATCATGTCACTCTGTCACCAAGTCTCCTTCTCAATGAAATCCAGGTGTCTAAATAGAAAGGAATGAGGGCAGATTTTTCCCCTCTTTCAGCAGAAAGCCAAGGAAATGCTTTCAGAAAGATGAAAACTACACTTTTGTGTCATCACAAGTCATCTGTATAACACTTGGTGCACAAATATTGAACCTCTTTGTGTCAGCTGTTTATTGCTTGGGTTAGGACAGGAATACATTTTCTATGTCAGTACTTGATTAGGTGAAAAATTCCCTGCAGGTAGAAGCTGAGTTACTTGTGAAGAAATGGGCTGTACTAAAGACAGAACAGAAGCCCTTGTGAGATAATTAATATTATTTACTTAAGAAAAATCAGTATTTCATAAGAAAATGGTATTAACAGACTTGAAGTTTATATTTAATATGCTTTTCAAAAACTTCAAATCTTTTAAATAATCACTTAGACAATAGGCCTGTGACAAACGTGGATCAAGAAATATCCTTATTAATGGATGAAGATACAAGTGTTACAATAAAACTAATTTAATGCTCACCTTCTATGCATGTGCCAGGCATTTTTACATTCTATGAAAATTCTGATACTATCCCAATCATGCAAGTTCTTCCCATTCTGGAAATGATTAACCCGGAAGCAGAATCTGATTCAAATTTAGGAATCCCTAGTTCAACCCCCAGGTACCGTCTTTAATATCAAAACCAGATATCGTTCGTCCACATTTATGTTAGTCTTTAACATGCAGCCTTTGCTAGTATCCTAAATCCAATTTATATGCTTTAAAATTTGAGGTCTGTGTGCAGCTTTGATTGAATTCTCCATCTCTGTGATCACTGTCATAGCTTAATTTACTGCTAGAGTTGGTAAAATATCTACTAGGACATCTGCTGGAATGTTGCCATTGGAATGTACTAGTATTTTTTCCAACTGCCCAGAAAAATATATTGTTTGCTTTACTATGGAACCTTAAGGCAATGGAGTGAGTTTATTTACACGTAAATAAAATTGCCATACTGCATTCTGCATTTGGTCTTAAGAAGGCTGGCAGGTAACAGCATCTTGATAGTAAGGGAATTACTATTAATGGGTGACAGTCTTTGAAATACTGAGAGTTTCACTGAATTTTTTATTTAAAAACAACAAATGCATACCATTAAAAATTGATAATTAGGTCATATGAACTCCAAATACCATAGATTCCCGTCAGAGTTTTCACAACTCTGCCGGCCAGGCTGACATCTGTTAAGACAGAGCAAAAGCCATATCGGAACCCCTACACTATGAAGGGATCCGTCACAGAAGACCTGCGGCATATTAAGAAATGAGTAACGAAAACCTTTAAAGAGCGTGGGAAGTTTTGGATCACTGACCTGGAGGGGCAGATACAGTATAGAGGTGTGAAGCTTCCTTTAAGTTAAAGGATCCATAAAGTGTTAGAATTTGCAAAAATGTCTTGATAGTGGCATATCTTCTTCCCTCTTGGATCGGTTGTAAGTTTAAGGTAGACAGAGACAGACTTTTTTAAAGAAAAATTACCAATGCTGTCTCTACATAAAAAACAAAGATCAATATGAAATATGCTTTAGCTTGGCATTCAAGTTCACCTATCATTTGCTAACACTATCCTTAGCGGGAAAAGCATAATATACGCACTTACTACTTTTTAGCTCCAGATTTACTTTCTATTCTACCATATTTATACCATTTATTTTTTCCAAACCTAACAAGTACAGGTCTTGCTTCCTTCTCTGCAGTGCTACTGCCATTTGTCTGACATGCCCTACCCACTGTCCCACTCCCTCCTCCTTTCATCTGTTAAAATGTCCCCAATCTTCAAAAGCCATCTCTTCTAAAGAGCCTTTGTGGATGTCTCCACAAGCTGTGTATGTTCACTTTTTCCTGCTTTGATCTCTCATATGTACAAAGTATCTGTATGTCTATATAATGACAAATCCTAGTATTTTTGCCTTTGGCATTATGGTTCCTAGATTCTATGATCTTTTTTTTTTTTCCCGAAAATTAAGGTGATTTTCTTTTTCTTATGTTTCCTTGCACCTTTCCTATTTTTCTATTGAAAAAAAAAAAGTCTCAAAAGTTACATTTGCTGGGTTTGCTAGTTCTTTCTGTGCTCTGGGAATTGTTTATGTATCCTGTGTGACTTGAATTTGTTCTCTCTGGTCACCTCTCATGGACTTCAAATATCTCTGGACCATGTTTGTTTTATTCTTTTTAGCTTGAAGATCATGATCCTTGATAGCAAAGATTCAATCAAAATAAATGTTGAGAGGTTCTGCATTCTCAGATAAAACTGCCTGCTTCCAGACACCATGCCTTTTTGTGGATTCATAGAGTCCTCTTTCTTGCCCCTAATATTATAAGTTGAACAAATTTTGAGCTTTAACTTTCCCAGATAGCTTTTATCCTTTAGTATGTACCTTCTGTTTGTAATCTCCAGCCAGTACAATGCAGTGGCTTTTACCCTGAATTTTCTAGAAGCTGTTTTCTTGTGGTGTATAGCCCATTTCGGGCTCGGTACATTCCCTTAATTTCCGTCGGAAATTTTCATCTGACCCGTCACTTTCTCCCAGAGTTTTAGCTCTTCTACTTCATCCTCAATTTTCTAGTGGGTGGAAATGAGCGTGTTTGCATGCCGTCTCTTCAGTTGGCAGAGTAATGGAATTATCAGCACTGAAAGTCACAAATGTATTGTATAATCTGCACTTAACAGAATGTGACTTCTGGCAGATGACCAGATGCTGCTATGTTGTGTCTCTCTGACAGTTTTAAAATGTGCATTAATGAGAGACTGTCTTTGTTCCCACTTGGAGGTTAAGGGAAATCACAATAAGTATTAGATTTTAGTCCATTCCTTCTCTTCAGGAATCATCTCCATTCCCCTGTTAGATCTGCTCTCCTCTCCCTTGTCTACTTTCTCTCTATATACTGAATGCTTCCTCTGCTTAAAACATATTCAGAAACTGTCACATCTAGAGCACATGTCCCATAATAAGCAGTGTCCAACTTCTCTCCTTCCTTTTCAACCAGGCTTCCCAATGAGATAGGTTATATTTATCGTCTTGGCAATAAAGGTGGCTTTTGTTCTCACCTTTCTTAGAAAAATGTCCAACAAATCACTTAATCCAGTGACTTTTCTGTTCTTATTTCCCTTAAAAATGTTTCTTTCTCAGATTTCTGTGAGACTACTCATCTTAGTTTTCTTTATATCTATCTGCCAGTGATTTTATTTCCCAATGTGAGTTTCTCTTCCTCCAAGCTCAATTTTAATTGCACCTAAGGCAAAATCCTATCTTTTAGATACTGCCTAAATCCTATGTATTCATCCTGTGTATTCTTCCAGGGTAACCTCCCCCTTACCCATGGCTTCAGCTCATTTGTAAATGCTGTTGAATTCCTAATGAATCTTCTAACCTAGAATTCATTTCTGAGCTCCAGGTACCTATAGCCCCTGTCTACTTGCTTTGCCTCTTCCAAAGGCTCCACAAATTGCTAGAGACAGAATCTTAGTTTGGTTAGTCACTGCCCTCATGTTCTCCTTTCCCAGTCTTATCTCTTGACTGTCATGCTATCTAGTTTTAGATCTTTGCCTAGATCTGTCTCCCCTCCATCCAAATCCTAATTTCAGTTCTCTTTTGAGGATACTGGTGTTGCCTTTAAGTGGGAGCCTCATGCCTTCTGATGGTGTGGAGGCCATGGCAGTACATGGAAGAGTAGAGGATGGGAGGATGGAGAGCATACAATATTGATTCGGTGCTGGTAAAAATAATTATTTTCCCACATATTGGATATTACCTCGTACTAAATATTTCCCTTCCCTTGTCTCTTGTAACCATGTGATAGATTTAAATAATTTTGGTTAGTTTTAGTCACTATGTGTCATATATGTGACAGGCAATTATTTAATTCTTTCAACAACCATAAACAGGAGATCACTGTTGTAAAGATTAACAAACAAACAAGAACAAAAGAAGAGAAAAGAAACTCAGAGAGGTTAGTTAGCTTTCCTAAAGACAAATAGGATTCAAACCCAGGTATTTGGATTCCACTGTCCACCCTCTTTCCATTTGAGCACATAGCTTATTTATAGGTTTTGACAAGAAACCTTGTGGGCAACTCTTGTTTGTTAATGGATTCAACTGTTGGCATAATTACGAGAGAGACACACAGTCATTAACCTAAAAATTTTTAAATAATCTATGTCCTCAGACCAATGTCAATATCTGTAATTATGCTTAGAATCACCTAGTGGTATAACCCATGGAGTAACTTTACTTTGAGCTCTGCGATGAGACAATCTTTAAGGAGATGATGCCCAAGTAAAGCTTTTATTTGGGGATATGTTTGATTTGCTCCGGGAAGGTTAATGATTTTTCCACTATAACTGTACAAGAGTGAGTATTACCTAAGTTTGGCTATAATTAAATGCTGACAGAAATGGAGCTTTGAAATCCCTTGCAGATTATTAAGTATCTCAAACATGATTTGAAATCAGCAGGTTTCCTCATGAGGGACGAGACAATCATTTGGAGAAAAGACAGAAATTAAAACAGCATTTTAAGATGTAGTTTAAAAAAATTCAGAGTAAAAAAACCCACATATTTTGAAAACAGACACATTAACTTTGTACTAAATGTTTCACTGAAACAAAATAATTAAGCAAATATTACAGTTTGAAGACAAAAGAAGGACGGTTTTCTTTGTTTTATTTTATTTTTTGCGGTACGTGGGCCTCTCACTGTGGTGGCCTCTCCCGTTGCGGAGCACAGGCTCCGGACGCACAGGCTCAGCGGCCACGGCTCACGGTCCCAGCCGCTCCGCGGCATGTGGGATCTTCCCGGACCGGGGCACGAACCCGTGTCCTCTGCATCGGCAGGTGGACTCTCAACCACCGCGCCACCAGGGAAGCCCAGTTTTCTTTATTTTTGTGGCAGATGATTAGTGTGTGTGTATCCTCCTAACACAGCCAGTTAATGATTAATAGCATCAATCGTGCAGTGAATTGTTCAGTTTATGTCTAAAATCAAATAATTATTGTGAAATACATTGCAACTTGGTGAAGAGAGAGTATTTCCTAGTGCTTTGGGGAAGCTGGTATGGTTATTTCTCCAACAAAGATTTTAGCATTTCACAGATTGAATTAGAGTCACATTTGACCTGCTATGAAGGAAAGATGCTCTTGATGGCAGTAGAATTCTTGTCATCGACTTGCCAAGTGCATGGCATTATTTCAGTTTCAGCTTTTCATAGTATCTACCTATGCCGTGTGGGCAGCCGAACAACACCTCACCTATAAGATTAGTCTCTTATTAGGAGAGCATCTAGATTGAAGCTGCAGCTTAGAACAGTAACAATTGATAAACTTCAGTTGTACGAAGCAGTGTCAGCGTATCTTTATTTTAATAATGTTGAAAGGGTGGCATTCACATTTCTATTTCTGGGTGTACTCACTCCAAGCCCACCCTCACACACAGAATTCCTCTAAATAAACTCAATGCTGGTAATCATCTGACTCATTAGCAAGTGTTTCTTCCTGCTTGAAACTAAGTGGGTGCAGTGGAGGATAGATTAATCTTTAAATCCCATGGAATACACATCTGCTCTCTTTGCTTTCTGATTTTTTTTTATGTCAGTAGCATAATTAAAAATAAAAATGTATGGCTATGACAGTAGAGACAAGCTGGTTAATATACTAGAAAAGGAATATAATCATCCAGTAGTTAATAATCATACTGGTGAAATATTTTGATATTTATGGAGAATTTATGCTTTAGATAGAAGGAAGAACATCTACCTAGAAACTCAGAAAAGTTCCTTAAATTTTTATCTTTCTCTCTGCCTGGAATTTGTTCTCCCCCTTTTCATTGCTTATTTGTCACTATTTTCAAGACAACTCTTCAGGAATCCCCAGACCACAGTTATGTATCTCTCCTCTGAGCTTGTAGCTTCTTAAATATACCACCCATGTGGTGCTTGTTTAAATAAATATAGCCTTAAGTGAATCGTATTATTTTTCATTTTTATAAAATAGTCCATTATAGAAATTCTCATTTATTTGGCTTAAATCCCCAACTAAATTATTATTTCACTGTAGGTGAGGGTCTGTGTTTTGTTATTCTTATCCAACTCCTTCACATGGTTCATCCTCAAGGGTTCTTTGGAAATTTATATTTCAAAAACCATGGTACACATTATATTTCAATCGAATGACATCATAATATCACTTACCAAAATATTAGATCACTAGAATTACTAAATGATGCCCTTTAATTTCTTTATATGAGTGATAGAAGAAACAAGGTTACCCCTCATTACCCTGACTCTCATCCCCACGTGACTCTGTACATCCCCTAGGCTATCCTCATATCCTAAAGCCCACCTCCCCCAGTCCTTTCCACTGGTCTCTGGAGCTCATGTTATTTCTGCATCAGAAAAAAATTCCATATGTCATAACTCTGTATACCCTAATTCCCCCCCCCCCTTTTTTTTTTTTTTTGCAGTACGCAGGCCTCTCACTGTTGTGGCCTCTCTCGTTGCAGAGCACAGGCTACGGACGCACAGGCTCAGTGGCCATGGCTCACGGGCCCAGCCGCTCCGCGGCATTTGGGATCTTCCCGGACCGGGGCACGAACCCATGTCCCCTGCATCGGCAGGCGGACTCTCAACCACTGCACCACCAGGGAAGCCCCTAATTCCCTTTTTATTTTTTCAAATTAACTTTTATTGGAGTATAGTTGATTTACAATGTTGTGTTAGTTTCCGCTGTGCAGCAAAGTGAATCAGTTACACAGATACTAAGTCTCTTTCTAAAACTGTCCTTTCATCTTCTTACTCTATCCCAAGCCTGACTTTTCCCTGAGAACATACTTCCTCTGCAACTTCCTTCTTTACTGCTCTGTTATTTCACAAACCCCATGCTTGTACCATGGTCCTAGAGATGGGTACCCTCCTTGTTCCTCACTGGTGCTTCCAAAGTACCCCTCCACCATCCTCCCTGACAACTTTCCCCCTCCCCCCACATGTGCTCCTCCCAATCTCAAGTTGAGTTGCTTTGGCCCCAAACCTTAGAGGGAGTTTTGATTTTCACTCTTTCTCTCTCAACTCCTCAGCAAATACTGTTGGTTCTATTTTCAAAATATGTCCAGAATTCAACCTTTTCCCACCACTTCCACTGCTGCCACCCTAGTCCAGTCATCACCATCTCTCACACAGATTATTACACTTTCAGAAATGGTCTCGGGGCTTCCCTGGTTAAGAATCTGCCTGCCAATGCAGGGGACATGGGTTCGAGCCCTGGTCCGGGAAGATCCCACATGCCGTGGAGCAACTAAGCCCATGCACCACAACTACTGAGCCTGTGCTCTAGAGCCCGTGAGCCACAACTACTGAGCCTGCGTGCCACAACTACTGAAGCCCGTGCACCTAGAGCCCGTGCTCTGCAACAAGAGAAGCCACTGCAATGAGAAGCCCGCGCACTGCAACAAAAAGTAGCCCCCGCTCGCCACAACTAGAGAAAGCCCGCGCACAGCAATGAAGACCTAGCACAGCCAAAAATAAATAAATAAAATAAATAAATTTAAAAAAAAAAGAAAAGAAATGGACTCCCTGCTAAGCCCCCTGTCCACAAACGACTTATTTATGATTCAAGAGGCCGGAGTGATACTTTTGAAACATGTCAATCCTTTTCAATTATGTCACTCATTTTCTCTTTATCGTCCAATGGCTTTTCCATTTCATTCAGAGCTAATAGAAATCTCATACAGTGGCCTAGGGCTTGCTCTTGATCTAGTCTTCTGCTCTCTGTTATTGTCCTACTACTACCAACCTTGCTGCCTCCACTTCTCCCCCATTGGCATCCTTGCTCTTATTGGAACACATCACACAGGGGTTTTGTGCCTCACCTCCCGATGCATGGAACAGCCAGTGATCCTCTTGGCTCTCTGCTGCACTTCCTGCAGGTCACTGCTCAATTCGCGTGATCGGTGAAGGGTTTGCCAATAACCTTCTATGAAGTAACAGTTTCCTTCACCAGCATTCTCTAGCCAATGCATCCTAATGCCTATTTCTCCCTAGCACTTATCACATTTGACACATTGCATATTTATTTATTTTTCTTTCATTTCCACTGGAATGTAAACTCTGGGAGGACGGGGACTGTATCATTCCTATTCCCTCTTCTACATGGAGTCCAAGGAGTCCCTGACATATAATAAACATTCAATAAATACTGCTGAATAAGTGAAAAGTATATTCAACTATGTTATTTATTTTTCACTAAGCACTATTGTGTCCCACATCCATTTAATGAGCTAGTTATACTTGTATAGAATTTGCTTCTGAAGTGATCTTGGAATTTCAGAAACTTATTAGTCAGTACTCCCTAGCTTCACTTTGTCAAAATAAGTGTGATTTTTTTTTACAAAGGAGAAAACCCAGTTGGATATTTACTTGATATATCTACTTTCAAATAAAAATAAAAAATACGTAGAGTATAAATCTCCCAACTGTTTTATCAGACCCTAATGCCAGCAAAACAGTTTACAGCATCTCAATATACGTGCAGCTATTTAATTATGCTTTATATACACATGTAATATAATAGTATATGCATTTTTGGAAAAACACCAAAAAAGAAATGGAAAAGAAGGTAATCATCAACTTAACATTATTTTAAATAATGTTGTCACTAATGTACATAAAAAGCTTTTTATTACCAATTATAGAGGTTTGTTTTCATGTTCTAGATGCTTAGTATTTTAGTGTCTTATAATTTTTTATGGCTTGAAAGATTTATTAGTTAATATCTCAAGGCAAATTATACCTTCAGGTCAGAGGTCACTGTGAACAGTAATGAACGTAAATTCATTCTTCTAATAGTATTCTCCAGGATTTGTGTTTTTTAAAACTTTGATCAGAAACAATTGACGTTGTTTTCCTTCCTATCTCAGACGAGAAACCCTTGCTAGAGGTGCCAGCTCTGCCACTTTATTGTTCTTTGCTTGTGCTTGAATTTTTCATATCTTCACTCTAATGTTACTTTTCAGATATCTTACTAGGTCACATCCATTTTCAAAGGGTTAGATTGGTTAAAACTAGACAAAATAATTAATGAATCTTAACTAGCCACACAAAAGCTACAGATTGTCTCAAGATGCTTTAGATGAACAGAGGTGGGAGGGCATGGCTACTATAATCCCTCTCCTTATGGAACTCTACCATTGCCCTCAAAGTAGTTCACATACCAGCTGTGACATGTGACCAATATAGGGTGACAAAATTACTCAAATTAATCTAAAAATATCAATAAAGCTTAATTTCTTATTTTTAGAATTAAATAGCAATATAAACTGCATTTTCACAAAGTGAATATCTTGCAAGCCTGTTGGATTACACACAATCCACTTTGGAGAACAAAAGTATCATTTAATGTGGTTGTATTAAGGTGTTGTGTGAAAGTCCAAGTGGATCAATAGATATTTGAACAGTTATTTAACATAAATAAAACTTTAAAGAAGTTAGTGTATATCGTCTAATTGTTGTGTCATTAAAATGCCATGAAGAGTAAGATGTCTGGATGGAATTGTAGAAATCTAGTGAACACTTTTGAGGTGGGTATGAAGTATATTCTGGGCATGGGGAAGGGAACAGTAAATATCTTTTCATCAGCTGAACTAATTCATATCTTTTGTTCTTCGGAAATGAGAGTAACAGATGTCCACTAATACTTAGGGGCTCTGCACTGACCCTCCATAAGGTTTTGAAATCTTTCCTCTGTGTGGAACCCAGAATTGTATACAAATAAAAGGTCCTTAAGCTGATTCACTGCTGCTGATGGCAGATTCTGCTCATACCCAAGTACACAGGAATTAAATATCTCTAGTAGCATTTTTATGTTTCTACTAACATTCTCTATTGGCTTGTATAGCATTCCAAACACATTTTATTTTCTAACCACTACATCAATGATAAACATTCTGCTATGGATTGAATTGTGTCCCACCACAAATTTATATGTTGAAGTCCTAACCTCTAGTGCCTCATAATGTGACCTTATTTGGAGATATGATCTTTACAAAGATAAGCAAATTAAAATGAGGATATTAGGGTAGGCTGTGGTCAAAGATGACTGGTGTTCTTATAGTAAGAGGAAATTTGGACACAGACATGTATAGAAGGAAGATGATGTGAAGAGAGACAGGCAGAAGATGGCCATCTAAAAACCCAGGAGAGGGGCCTGGAACAAATCCTTCCCTCACATCCCGCAGAAGGAACCAACCCTGCTGATTCCTTGATTTCAACTTCCAGCCTCCAGAACAGTGAGATAATAAGTTTCAGTTGTTTAAGCCACCCACTCTGTGGTACTTGATTATGGCAGCCCAAGCAAACTAATACACAATCTTAGAGCAGTTTCAAGGTCTCATATCTACTTTACGTTCTTGCCATCCTCTCCCCAGCCTGCCATACAAATCTTCATTTGCGTAACTGGTTTGTTTTCTGCTTTGCATCTCAGAACTGTCCCTTCCTTAATATTTTCTGACATTGTGGTATTCTATCTCTTTCTATATATATCACCACAGTTGCTCCTTGCTTCCAAACTTGGTTCAAACCCAATCCACATTTAACCACTCACTGTACTTAATGTAATTACTGATATATTTGGGTTTGAATCAACTATCAAACCATATACTTTCTAATTTCCCCCACCTTTTCTTCATTCCTTTCTCCTCCTTTTGGTTTTTTAAACATAGCCCGTTTCCCCTGTATCAGCTTATACATATTTTAAACTTCGTTGAGTATTAATTTTAGCGATTACACTATTGATCACTGATTCATTAGAATCTATCACAAATTAGTACTTTAATCACTTCCAGAACGACACAAAGACCATAGAATACTTTAACTCCTTTCACTATCCTCTCATATTTTGTTACCATTTTTATGTAATTTTATAATTTATATATATTTTAGACCACACACCACAGTATTTAAATTTTATTTTTTAAATGGCCACTATTGATTTAATTTTTTGGTAACACTTTATTTCTTCCTGCTTCCATATGAGTTCATTTTGATCTGCCTAAGTATTTCCCTTAATATTTTTATTGTTGCATATCCTGTAGAGATGATTCCACTCACTTTTTGTATCTCTGAGAATGTCTTTATCTTACCTTACTATTTGAAGGGCAGTTTTTTCTGGGTATAAAGTTCTCTGCTTGCAGTTTTTTCTTTCACATTTTGAAGACTCATTGCACTGTCTTCTGGCTTTGACTGTTAATGTTGAGATGTTAGCTGTTAGTCCTAGTTTTGCCCCTTTAAAGGCACTGTGTCTTTGACCCTCTTGTTGCTTTTATGATTTTACTATTTTTTGGCATTTTTACTATGATAAAACTTGGAGTGATTTTCTTTGTATTTTTCCTTCTTGGTGTTTGGGGTGTTTCTTGAATCTGTGGCTTGATGTCCATGAATTTGGGGAAGTTCTTAGTCATTATTTATTCAGATATTGCTCTTGTCCCTTTCTGTCTCTTTCTGAGATTTCTGTTACTCATATGTTAGACCGTTTCCCCCGTGTCCTTTATGAGTCTTATGATTTCATCTGTATTTCCTACCCCTCGTCTCTCTCCATTCTTCCGCATGCATTTTTTCCCACTGATCTATCTTCCTGTTTGCCAAACCTTTTTTTATCAACTGTATCTAATGTGCTGTTAAACATGTTCATGGAATTCTTGATTTCATTTTTTGCCTTTTCTAGTTCTAGAGATTTTTTTTCGTAGTGTGGTGTTCTCTGCTGAAACTCTCTGTCAACTATTTTCTTGAACATATTAATTACAGTCATTTTAAAGTCAACCTCTTACAACCTCAATATCTGGATCTCCTGGGTTCTGCTTCATTTGTCCTCTTGCTTTTTTTGTTCATTTGGCCTAATTTTCATATGCCTGTTTATTTTTATGGATTGCGGGACATTATATAGAAAATGCAGTAGAAATAATTTGAATCAGTGAATGATTTCCTCCTGAGAGAACTTGCTTTAGGTTCCAGCACATGTGATGTTTGGGGCAAGTAAACGAACAATCTTAAATCCTGCTGATTCATAACAGGTCTTTAGTATTTGTACAGGCTACTCTATTTCTATGTCACTCTTAGTTCTTTGGCCATCACAACTGTATGTCTGGAGTTACTGTCAGGGACCCTCATCCTTTGTGGGCCGCAACCTCAGTTTTTGCCCTGTTAGCTATATAAAACCACTAGAAGCTCTGCTCACCTTCCCAGCCTCTCAGTCACTGCTTCCTGCTTGGCTTCTCAGTTAGGAAATGCAGCATGGGATTTGAGGCTTCCTACTCTGGATTTCCTTCTCTCTGGTGTCCTAACCCTTGAGGTCCTCACTGCCTTGGTATTTCTCTGATGTCTTCAAGCAGAGACCTAGAGATGTGTTTCCTTCCCTATGTTTATTATAGTTGTTCTAAAATAATACAGTTAATTACCCTCAGGGATAAGCATACTTCCTATTTTGCAAGTAAGATTAAAAACCTCATATAGAGATAAAGGAAATGGTATTTATGTCTCATATTTACTTTCACTCAAAGTTCTAAAGAATAATATAGCAAGTTAAGGGGTAATATCAGATCTTGAGTGAGTTCTCAAAATATTCATCCTTCTTATGTCAGTGGAAATTAAAATTACTATTGTGAAAAAAACACCATTTGAAACTAGCTTACACAAATGTTAAATTAGAGCCATTTTAGTATGGTAATCGAAATTGCATAGCATGGATAAATTTAGAGGGCTTAATTTTTATTTGCTATCAGTCTTTTTTTAATGTTAGTATTTTCCTCAGTATTCTTTCCTACTAAATGGATATTTTGTATTGTCTTAAAAGATGATTTTTAGTTAATTCCTTATATGCATGCTTGATTGGAAAAATATTGATTTCATGATTTTGTATAAGGAAAAACAAATGCAAAATGAAATGAGAAGGAAATGGTCTGATAATAAAAGGCTTCATAAATATAAATAATGTTAAAGAAAAAGAATTCAAAGCTATCTCAGAAGCACTAATTTTTATAGTTATATTTTAAGATAGTTATCTGGTCTTCTTAACATTAAGTCCCTTTATTTAAGTTCATCTTCTAGTTTTCTACCAGATTAATTATCTAAAAACTTCTAATCTTATCTTCAAATTGCTGTCAGTTTCCTGGTGAATAAACATACACTCCTCCAGTTCCATACAGAAACACATTTCTTTGCAGTGTAATTCTCTCCTATCTCTATCTGTAACCCTCTCTACTATCATTTTCCCCTAAAAACGCTATGTTTTAACTTCGCCCCAAGTTTCTACCTTTCATAATCCTGTTGCTTCTTTTGAATTGCCTTTATCCCACTCTTTACTCAGGAACCTCCTACTCATTTGTATGCCCCAACAATACATCACCTTGCCTAATTTTCCAAGAAAAGTTTAGTTATCCACCTCTCTTTTACATTCATGGCACTAGATATAAATTAGAGTGATAGAATTGCTAATATTTTTTAGCATTTCCTATATGGTAGTCAGTGGCAAATGATTTACATAGCAGTCACAGGATTTGCAATATTGTCTTGTGATAGATTTATATCTGTCCACATCACTAGATATTCATAAGTTTTTGTGTTGTTTCCTGTGCCTGCTCAGTGAAGAGAAAGACAAATTAAGAGACAGAAAGACATATTAATTTCAGAAGTATTAATACCAAGATTTCAAAGTTTTAATCTTGTGTGATAGGATTAGAAATCATTTTCTTTCCTTTTTTTTCTAAATTTTCTTCTATGGACCTCAGTTTTTAAAAAATCTTAGCAGGAAGCCAGTGGATTTTTAAAAAATAAACTGCTCACAAGAAAGACTATAATATCAGTTATTTGGATGTTAGTGTGAATTTATATCAACTTGTAACAATCTTTAGGAGCAGAGAGCTTTACCTCTTAATATGTAATTAAAGGCTTTGATCCTTTTAGAAGAATTTTGGGTGTCAGAAAGCAAGTGGGTTTTTGTTGTCTGTGTTAATAGACTCCTTGAAACTATCAGATTCTATTTTTACTCTTCTATAGATCAAATTCCTTGTAAACATATATGGCGTCTTTTATCTCATTTTGATTTTTCCACAAGCAACCAGAACCCATCCTAAGAATGATGCTGACCAACCTCTCCATTTATTACCTATTTTGTATCTGAGTGCTTTACGATTTGAAATTGTTCCCTAAGGATCCTCCTTTCTCTTGCACTTTTAACTCTTAGGAAAGTTATGCATAACTTTTAAGGTCTATAAGACCCTTGTAATTCCAATTACTTCTCTAAACCCAAAAGACTCTAGCGCATCATCAAGAGCTATTCTGAAGTCTGATACCTGGATAACATTCTTTTCTCTGTTAATGCACTTGTCAGAGATAATCTGTGAATGTCATTTGAAGTCATTCAATTTAGTGGTTAAATAGGACACCCTCAAAATTTAAAGAAGGCAGATTTGGAAACACATAATCAATCCACTCAGGATCTCTTTATGTGGATAATGCAACAGAATATAGGAAAACCAAACCTTCCCAGGCAGTTTGCTGTGTATGATTTTTCTAATTTAAGAGAGGAATGAATCCGTAGGTTGAGCAGTTACAAATGACTTGTGTAGACAATTTATTGACATACATTCATATTCTTCTTCTGAGAAAAACAGTGCAACCAAACGTGTAGATAGGAAGTGGACACGTGAAACCTGTTTTCATTATGGTTAGAGAGTAGCACAGCATAGGTATGAATGGAAATGTTTAAAGGCAGAGCGTGTTTATTTATGTGTGCTGTAGGTATCAGGAATACAACCTCAAAGACACAGACCTAGCTTTCTATTCCTCAGTGGAGTTCAAAATCGAGAGGGAGAGACCAACAGAAAAAGAAGAACTTGTAAATGATCCAAGAAGTGCCATGATAGAAGCTCACAAGGAAAACAAAGGGAGCCGGGGGTATATGCCCTCCAGAACCATGACAGGTGAGGTAGCGAGGCGTCCAGGCAGAGGCCAGGCCCTAGGCTAGAACTCTTTCATGATAAATTTGATTTTGATTTTGTTTGATTCCAAAATTATGAAAGCACAGTATATAATCGAATCTGGAAGATGCAGAAAACATAAATAAGAAAATATAAATAACCCATGATTTTACCACCTAAAGCCACATATTAGTATTAGTTTCAAATATTTCTTTGCAGATTTTTGCATATATTTTAAATAGTTTTGTGCTTATTGTGTATATATAATTTTGAATAATTTTTAAAATTTAACTTTAAAATATAAAATAAACAAGTACAAACAAGAAAATATCAGATAGTACTATTTATGTAGAGAATTAGATCATGGTGATATGACTGCAAGTCACTGAATGGAATTTTATTTTGAGGTTTATTTTTAATTTTTATACAATTTTTAAAGGTTACTTTGCATTTACAGTTACCACAAAATCATTGGCTGTATTCCCCATGGTGTACAATACATCTTTGAGCCTATCTTACACCCCACAGTTTGCACCTCCCACTCCCCTACATAGCCACCCCCCCACCCCCACTGGTAACCACTAGTTTGTTCTCTATATCTGTGGGCCTGCTGCTTTTTGTTACATTCACTAGTTTGTTGTATTTTTAAGATTCCACATATAAGTGATATCACACAGTATTTATCTTTCTCTGTCTGACTTATCTGAATGGAATTTTAGATGGGGTGGTCAAGGAAGGCTCTTTGGGGAGGTGATATGAAACCTTAGAATATATGGCAGGTACTATAATCAGTTGCATAAAGAGCAAGGAAAAATCACTGGAAGCAATGGAAACATCAGTGCACAGACCTCCTGACAGAACTAAGCTTGGCATGTTTAAGGAAAAGGAGAAAAGCCAGTGTGGCTGAATCATAGTGGAAGGTTCAAGAGAAGCAGGAGATGAGATTGGAGAAGTAGGTGGAAACGAGATCACACATGGCCTTTACAGGCCTTTATTCAGAGCTAGGGAGTTTTGTAAATGAGCAGTGGTGGAAAGGGAACACTTCAGTAGCCATTACAGTAACCTAGGTGAGGGGCCATGCTGGCTTGGCTTGTTATGGCTACAGGTAAGAGCTAAAAAGTGGTGAGTCCAGGAGATGTGTTCATGGTAGAGGCTTCAAGACGTACTGATAATTTAGAGTTGGAGAATTAAGGGTAAGGAAGACTCAAGGTTGACTCCTAGGTAGTAATTTCAACAATTACATGGATGACGGTTTAAGGTGCCTGGTATGCCTGGCACTTTCTCGGTTTTAACACTGAAAGTTCTGTGTCCTGGGAGGCTCCTCAGTCCTAGGCAAATTGGGAGGGTTGGTCAAACTAAGTATGATTTGATGTGGAGTAGGCTTTATTATTATGGGTGGGAGCAGCAAGAATCAACAATTATATTTTGCTCTTTTGATGGCTGTGATGCCTTTATACACCAAAGTTGAAGGGGGAGCATTAATCGGACTGGAATAAGAACAATGAAATATCATTTAAATAATATCAGAAAACAATAATGGAGGGAAGTATCCAGTTCAAATATCTTGTATTTCAATTGTTTTGTATTGCTGGAACTACCACATCATCATAATCTGCTTAAGAAATTCAGATGTGTATTGTTAACTTATGGATATTGGTATATTATACCAACTCCTCTGCTTCCTGCATAACATATTCAAGTAGCTGAATTGTTATTGAATAACTCAAAATATTTCTGTTTAAACTAAGTGCTAATGGTATCAGATTCAGAGTACCAGAGTTACTGATTCAATGAAAAAATTGTGTACATCTACATAAACATTACATATTCATTAAATGTCAAGAATTTCAAGTATCTCTTAGTTATAGCTACTCTTCCTTTATATCTCATATGGTTTGTCTTCAGTGTGTCCTGATCTTTTCTTCACAAAGTCTTCAAGCACTTTGGATGTCAATTTACATAACTTATTCCAAGGTAGAGAACTGAAGCAAGACCTACTTAATGTTTAGTTTCAACCACTGATTAAGTACTCTAAATGTGAAAGAGGTACCAGTAAAGGAGGGGGGAAATAAACTAGGGATTCTGTGATAGTAAAATTCTTCAAAGAGCAAATCTGGCCTTATGGTATCTTGTTACACTGGCATTTGTTTTGTTTACTGAAGAATAGAAAAACAAAACTTTGCAAAGTAGATGAAAACTTTTATTAGAGGCATAGGGTACAGATGAACGTTCTATTTGAATTGGTATGTACACACACATTCATATTGAAGAAATTCTATGTATGTAGTCATTAAATCTTCTCTGTCTACATCCTTAGTAAACACTTAATTGATCATTTTGTTGGAGTAAAACTTTTTAAAAATTTTTATTGGAGTATAGTTGATTTTCAATGTTATGTTAGTTTCTGCTGTACAGCAAAGTGAATCAGTTATACATATACATATATCTACTCTTTTTTAGATTCTATTCCCATATAGGTCATTACAGAGTATTGAGTAGAGTTCCCTGTGCTATACAGTAGGTTCTTCTTAGTTATCTATTTTATACATAGTAGTGTGTATATGTCAATCCCAATCCCCCAGTTTATCCCTCGCTCCCCCCCCCTTGATAACCATAAGTTTGTTTTCTACATCTGTGACTCTGTTTTGTAAATAGGTTCATTTGTAACATTTTTTTAGATTCCACATATAAGTGATATCATATATTTGATATATTAATATCCTCTATAAATCAACTCTAATTTCTAACTTTTGTCTATTTGATAACATTATCTCAATCACTTTCATTTGTATCATTTTTAAAAATTAGATTCCACATATGAGTGATATCATATGATATTTATCTGCCTCTATCTGACTTACTTCACTCAGTATGACAATCTCTAGGTCCATCCATATCTCTGCAAATGGTATTCACTGTTTTATGACTGAATAATATTGCACTGTATATACGTACCACATCTTCTTTATCCTATTCCTCTGTTGATGGACATTTAGGTTGTTTCCATGTCCTGGCTATTGTATATAGTGCTGCTATGAACATAGGGGTACATGTATCTTTTTGAATTATGGTTTTCTCTGGATATATGCCCAGGAGTGGGATTGCTGGATGATATGGTAGCTCTATTTTTAGGTTTTTAAGGAACCTCCATACTCTTCTCCATAGTGGCTGTACCAATTTACATTCCCACCAACAGTGTAGGAGGCATCCCTTTTCTTCACACCCTCTCCAGCATTTATTGTTTGTAGATTTTTTGATGACGGCCATTCTGACTGGTGTGAGGTGATACCTCATTGTAGTTTTGATTTGTATTTCTCTGATAATTAGTGTTGTTGAGCATCTTTACATGTGCCTCTTGGCCATCTGTATGTCTTCTTTGGAGAAGTGTCTATTTAGATCTTCCGCCCATTTTTTGATTGGGTTTTGTTTTTTTGATAGAGTTGCAGGAGCTTTTTGTATATTTTGGAGATTAATTCCCTGTCGGTCACTTCATTTGCAAAATTTTCTTCCATTCTGTGGGTTGTCTTTTCGTCTTGTTTATCGTTTCCTTTGCTGTGCAAAAAATCTTTTGAGTTTTCTTAGGTCTGATTTGTTTATTTTTGTTTTTATTTTCATTACTCTAGGAGATGGTTCAAAAAAGATCTTGCTGCATTTTATGTCAGGGAGTGTGTTCTGCCTATGTTTTCCTCTAAGAGTTTTATAGTGTCTGGCCTTACGTTTAGGTCTTTAATCCATTTTGAGTTTATTTTTGTGTATGGTGTTAGGGAGTGTTCTGATTTCACTCTTTTACATGTAGCTGTCCAGTTTTCCCAGCACCACTTATTGAAGAGGCTGTCTTTTCTCCACTGTATATTCTTGCCTCCTTTATCAAAGATAAGGTGACCGTATGTGTGTGGGTTTATCTCTGGACTTTCTATCCTGTTTCATTGATCTATATTTGTGTTTCTGTGCCAGTACCATACTGTCTTGATCACTGTAGCTTTGTTGTATAGTCCAAAGTCAGGGAGCCTGATTCCTCCAGCTTTGTTTTTCTTTCTCAAGATTGCTTTGGCTATTCAGGGTCTTTTGTGTTTCCATACAAATCGTAAAATTTTTTGTCCTAATTCTGGGAAGAACACTCTTGAAGCTAATCTTATTCATAAGCATGCCCCTTATTGATGTGAATGGAGGGATTCTGAAATGTGAATGGAGGGATCCTGAAAATTTCCTAAAGCCCCAAATATTTCCTCCCTCCCAGTCCTTCAGGTGAATCTATGATTTTTTTACATGGTTGTGTACTTGTATTCTTTTAGTATAGTCATTGAAGACTGTTTAAAATTAAATTGTTACTAGTATGGACAGCATAGTAATGAATAATCTTTAGCATATTATCTAAAAAAAAATTAGTCATTATCTCTATAGAGACCTGAATAGTCAAGGCAGAGGACAAACATCCTTTTGATTAGGGCTGGAAATCAGTAAAAAACAATTTCATAAAGTGCTGCTCCCCCAGTAAATAAAAGCTTGAATATCCTACTACTGTAGGGTTTGCTAGTCACTGAGAATAGCAAGAAAGATATGGAACACAGATTTTCCCAGGACATGCTGGTATCAATGCTTATGGATTTGAATGGAATGACAAATAATGCAGAGACTGCCACAGGATCATATGTGGTAGGGCATGTTATTTACCTTCTAACCTATTTCCTGAAATGGGATATTAACATATGTTGCTGTAGCCCTTCTTAGGTCCTGATCAAAACAAAGATAGGACAATAGTAAACTGGTAAGATGGGAAAAAGAGGCAGACCCTATTAGAATAGAAACATATTGGTGTTATATTATTAAATTATCAGTTTTACCAAGAAAAATATTTGTGATTTTTTTCATTATACCATTTTATTCATCCCTGCCTCCTCATTCACATTCTGAAACCCCTTACCCCAGTTGGGCAATGAGATTGAACCAAGAGTTTAACAAGAAAAGGAAGCTGGGCTTGTGAGGATGGAAGGGATCTGAGAAGACACAAGGAAATATGATGGAATAAAGTGGAGGGAATGAGACCACTGGATGGTCCAATCTGATGGGGATTCATAAGGACAAGAGGAAGAGACTTGGGGGAATGAAGTAAATTAATGGCCTGGGTTATATGTGACCTTAGTCATCAAAGAAAAAGAAAAAAACGTTTGCTTCTAAGTAATGGCAGCTCTTTCCATGATATTCCCAGTATATATATCTTTAAAAATATGTGGTTCAACTTTTTCACTTTAGAGATGAGTAAATTGAGGTTTATGGAATTTAAGAAGCCTGCCAACAATTACTAGTTAATTAAATTTGCATTCCTCAAGAACTGATTTTTTTTTTCCATCTATGCTATAGTGTTTTAGTGACTATCATTCAGAAAGATAACTGTAAGGGAAGAGAGCAGCTTTCTGAGATTGGGACAAACCTGAAAACAATATTCAAATCTTATATAGACCTCTATCCTGTAACATGCTTAGACGTATTATTGGGGACTAGATGGCCCCCAAATCCAACATTATCATCATCATTATTATCATTTAGGAATGAAAGTATAGGAAAATTTTTTAGGGTATTTCATAAGATGTCTTGTTTCAGACAAAGATTCTTAGGAATTTTTTTCTAAAATGAAAAAAATGTAAAAGGATAGAATATGATTTTCTGTAATGGGAGATGAGAGAATGAGACCCACTCTTGTGTCCTTATGAGTGCCTATTCCAATTACTAGGTTTATATGAACCTAGGAGTAGGGTAGGTACCTTGTACCACTGTTTGGATGGATATCCATTTTAAAGGGATAACTAATTTGTATTTGTAGTGTGAATAAAAGCTAATTCAGTGACAGCTCCTCAGAAGTGAGAACATACTAGATAAGGTTCATGGTCGTTTAAGTATTCTTCTCTGAGCAACAACACTCTTTTATTAAGAAAGGTTGGTCTACTAGAATCAAAACAGGTCAAGAATATGATAAAGTTAAATATGGTAATTTTGAAAAGGGGAAAGCTAGGCAACAGTTAGAAAATATATAATAAAATATTTAATTGACCAAGACTGGAAATAAAAAGTGAGCATAGGGAGAATATGTGATAGGAAACTTAAAGAAAGGCATTTGAAATAGATAGCAGGTACTGCTTAGTTAAAGAATATTTGAATGACCAAAAAGAAAGACACATAGGTATGCATACACTTAGCATCTTTACTCTTTAAGGGAGGAAAGTAAATGCAGAAACAAACAAACAATAAAGAAAGAAAAATAAAAATAAGACAGAAAAAACCCACTTCAGTTCCCCAGGAAAAAACTCTAGTCTGGTTCTGGTTAAGGTAAATTTAAATTCGGGGTAAAAGTTATTTTATCTGTACTTCAACCACATTTAGACACAAATAATAAATATGCCATGGACAGTGGCTTTCTTTTCATTGTTTAAATCAGTTTGGCAAGCTTGTGGTTTTAGGATAAGCCAGGCTTGCATTTCACTCATTATGGAAATGGGTTATGGAAATGGACATACTATGTGTTTATTTAAAAACTTTTTTTAAATTGAAGTAGAGTTGATTTACAATATTATATTACTTTCAGGTGTAACAACATAGTGATACAAAATTTTTATACATTATACTCCACTTAAACTTAATACAAAACATTTGCTATATTTCCCTGTGCTGTACAATATATCCTTGCTGCTTATCTACTTTATACATCGTAGATTGCGTCTCTTAATTGCATACCTCTTTCTTGATGCTTCCCCCTTTCCTCTCCCCACTGGCAGCCACTAGATTGTTGTTCTCCATATCTGTGAGTCTGTTTCTGTTTTGTTATATACATTCCTTTGTTTTACTTTTTAGATTCCACATAAAAGTGATAACATACAGTGTTTGTCTTTCTCTGTCTGACTTACTTCACTACGCATAATACAGTTCAGGTCCATCCACACTGTTGTAAGTGGCAGAATTTTATTCTTTTTAATGGCTGAGTAACATTCCATTGTATACATATATGCACCATGTCATCTTTATCCATTCATCTGTTAATGGGGATTTAGGTTGCTTCTGTATTGTGGCTATTGTAAATAATACTGCTGTGAACATTGGGGTGCATCAATCTTTTCAAATGAGTATTTTCATTTTCTTCAGATATATACCCAGCATTGAAATTGCTGGATCACATGAAAGTTCTTTTCTTAGTTTTCTGAGGAAACTCCACACTGTTTTCCACAGCGTCCACACCAATTTACAATCCCACCAGCAGTGTACTAGGGTTGCTTTTTCTCCACAACCTCGGCAATATTTGTTATTTGTATTCTTTTTGATGACAGCCATTCTGACAGATGTGAGGTGATATTTCATTGTGGTTTTGATTTGCATTTCTCTGATGATTAGTGATGTTGAGCATTTTTTCATGTGCCTGATGAACATCTGTATATCTTCTTTGGAAAAATGTCTATTCAGGTCTTCTGCCCAGTTTTTAACTGCGTTGTTTGTTTTTTTGATATTGAGATGTATGAGCTGTTTATATATTTTGGATATTAACCCCTTATCGGTCATATCATTTGCAAACATTTTCTCCCATTCAGTAGGCTGTCTTTTCATTTCGTCATTGGTTTCCTTTGATGTGCAAATGCTTTTAAGTTTAATTAGGTTCCATTTGTTTATATTTCTTTTGCCTTAGATCCAAAAAAATATTCCTATGATTTATGTCATAGAGTGTTCTGCCTATGTTCTCTTCTAGGAGTTGTATGGTTTCAAGTCTTACATTTAAGTCTTTAATCCATTTTGGGTTTATTTTTGTATATGGTGTTACAGAATGTTCTAATGTCATTCTTTTACATGTAGATGTCCAGTTTTCCCAGCACCACTTATTGAAGAGACTATCTTTTCTCCATTGTATATTCTTGCCTCCTTTGTTGTACATTAATTTATGTAATTTATTTCTGGGCTCTCTATTCTGTTCCATTGATCTATGTGTCTGTTTTTGTGCCAGTACCATGCTGTTAATGATTACTGTGGCTTTGTAGTATAGTCTGAAGTCAGGGAGCTAGATACCTCCAGCTTTAGTTCAATGTTCTGAGCATTGCTTTGGCAATCCGGGGTCTTTCGTGGTTCCATATAAATTTTAGGATTTTTTTTTCTAGAACTGTGAAAAATGTCGTGGGTATTTTAGAGGTATTTTAGAGATAGAGATTGCGTTAACTATGTAGAGTGCTTTTTAACAATACTAATTCTTCTAATCCAAGAGCACGAGACAGCTTTCCTTTTTCTTTTTTATCATTTTCAAATTCCTTCATCATTGTTTAATAGTTCTCAGAGTATAGGTCTTCCACCTCCTTGGTTAAGTTTATTCCTAGGTATTTTATTCTTTTTGATGCAATTTTAAACCGGATTGGGTTTTTGGTTTTGTATTTTTTTGCTTTTTCTTTCTGATAGTTCATTTTTAGTCTTAGAAAAGCAACAGATTTCTGTATAAATCTTGTATCCTGAAACTTTATTGAATTCATTTATTCCAATAATTTCTGATGGAGAATTTAGGGTTATATGTATATAGTATAATGTCATCTGCAAATAGTGACAGTTTTACTTCTTTCCCTCCACTTTGGATGCTTTTATTTCTTTTCCTTGTCTGACTGCTATGGCTAGGACTTCCAACACTATGTTAAATAGAAGCAGCGAGAGTGGGCATCCTGTCTTTTTCCTGATTTTAGAGGAAAAGCTTTCAGCTTTTCACTGTTGAATAGGATGTTACCTGTGGATTTATCATAAATGGGCTTTTCATTACGTTTATATGTTCCATCAATGCCAACTTTTTTTTTTTTTTTTGCGGTACGTGGGCCTCTCGCTGATGCGGCCCCTCCCGTGGCGGAGCACAGGCTCCAGACACGTGGGCTCAGCAGCCGTGGCTCACGGGCCCAGCCGCTCCGCGCGGCATGTGGGATCCTCCCGGACCGGGGCACGAACCCGTGTCCCCTGCACCGGCAGGCGGATTCTCAACCGCTGCGCCACCAGGGAAGCCCCATCAATGCCAACTTTGATGAGAGTTTTTATCATGAATGGATCTTGAATTTTGTCACATGCTTTTTCTGTGTGTATCAACATGACCTTGTGATATTTTTGTTAATGTAGTGTTTCACACTGATTGATTTGCAATATTGAATGGTCCTTGCATCCCTGAAGTAAATCCCACTTGATCATGGTGTATGATCCTTTATATATATTATTGAATTCAATTTACTAATATTTTGTTGAGGATTTTTGCATCTATATTCATCACAAATACAGGCCTGCAGTTTTCTTTTTTTGTAGTGTCTTTGGTTTTGACGTCAAGGTAATGGTGGCCTCATAATATGAATTTGGGAGTGTTCCTTTCTCTTTAATTTTCTAGAATAGTTTGTGAAGGACACGTATTAGCTGTTCTTTATATGTTTGGTAGAATTCCCCTGTGAAGCCATCCAATCCTGAACTTTTGTTTGCTGGCAGTAATTTTTGTTTTTTTTTAATTACAAATTCAGTTTCACTACTAGTGATCTGTCGTTCAGATTGTCTGTTCTTTCCTAATTCAGTCTTGGCAGGTTGTACGTTTCTAGAAATTTGTCCATTTCTTCCAGGTTGTTGGCGTATATAACTGGTCATAGTATTCTCTTAGGATTTTTCGATTCTCTGTGGTATTGGTGGTTGTTTCTCCTCTTTCAGCAGTAATGGCTGCCGCCACTCTTCTCAGATGGTGTTTCAGGTCTGAGTCACTGCTGTATTTCGTAACCGAGTTCTTTCCTCATTCACGGCAGTGCTCACTCCAGCATGGAGCTGTGACATGAAGTTCATGGGGCCAGAGTGTTCGCTTGGGCCAGAGTGTTCGCTTGGCTTATGCTTTGGTGTGCACTGGTGCAGTTGTGGGTGACAAGTCAGCTGCCCCCGTGGTTTCAATCTGCCCTCTCTATCTTGCTTCAGGAGAAGCATGCACACATGTGCTTGTTCCTGAGCAGAGTCCAGACTTCCCAGAGCCCTCCTGTTAGTCCCACTGGCCCTCCAAGCAGCCAAGGTGGCTCGTCTTCCCTGTGTCGTATCCCAGGGCGGGGGTGCCCAATATGTGACTTGAAGCACTCACTCCCCAGGGAGGGTGTCCACCTGTGTAATCTCCCCTTTCCTCTGAGTCCACTCTCTGGGGCACAGGTCCCAACCTGATCGCTTCTCTTCCCTTTCTATCTGATTCCATGTGGATCTTTCTTTCAGCCTTGGTTGTATAGGAATCTTTCTGCCAGTTTTCAGTTAGTTTGTAGTGAGAACTATTCCACATGTAGATGTATTTTTGATTTGTTCATGGGGGGAGGTGAGTTCCATGTCCTGTTGCTCCACCATCTTCATCTCCTCTCCATCCTGTGTGTTTATGATGAATGAGAACAAAGCCACTCCAAGTTATTTGACAGTTGAAGCTAAGCAATTATTGGGGTTTTTGCTTCCTTTTCCACCCTACCTTTGACCGGAGAGGCAGAGAAGAGGATGATGGCTAGTGAAACTATAACTGGGACAAATACCTGTCTCAGTCATCTCTCCCCACCTCTAAAATTCTTTACCAGTTGTTGTCTGTGTTACAAATTTGGTACTTACTTTAGAAAAACATTATGCATTTTCTATGTAAATGTCTCCTTCATAAGATGGAAACTACTTGAGGGCAAGGACTTTGTGTCAGTTATTTTGTAACCCTCCCACACTCATCACACAGCCAGAGATCCCACAAGCTGGTCCTTTGTTTACTCTCAGTGAAATCCATACTTGGTGACACAGAGCTAATATCATCTCCCTTTTATTTGTACATCACAAGCTGGAAATTTTTCTCTTCTGTTATCTAGCATCAGGTACATTAGTAACAATCCAGAAATATTTTGTATTTTGTGAATTTTAAAAAACGTCAATAATTTGATGTTAACACCCCACATCTAGAAGCAGGAAACAATCTTGAATTGTCTGGATTGGTACCCATAGAAAACTTTGCTAAATTTCCTCCAGAAACCAAAAAACCTTTAGGTCACATGAAGTCATTTAAAAAGTGGTAACCCACTGGTTGTTGAAAGGGGCTTCCAGATGATGCATGGCTCACTTACTTGGGGTAAAATGTGGAGACAAGCCTTCAGTTCCATTCTTGACCACAGGCATGGAAGTAAATAATTTAAACGTGTCAGAAAAATGATCTGCTGTATTTTAAGGTACGGTTTCATGCACTGTCTTACCTTCTACCTGGCTACTTATAGGGGTTAAAAAAAATAGGCCAGGAAATATGTATCCTTGGAACCAAACTCAAAATGCAAACTCAGCTTCCAGTGTCCTCAGTGAGCCTGGGGTTTAGCTTGAGTGACAGTGGAATCCCCCGCCAGCCAATTAGAGTGTGGTTGAATTGGAGGAAGACTGAAAGATGCAAGAAACAAAGTCACATGAGAATGTATGGGAGGGTGAGGAGTGTTTGGAAGTGCATTGTGGCCAGCAGAAGTGATTAGGTTTGATTTAAATTGAGTTTTCTAACACTGGTACTGGAGCAGGGAGCGGCCAGATTTATATGGAATGGATGGACTTTTTCTGAACAGTAGCTGCCATAAAGGCAGAGTCAGAAATTAGTATGATACAAACCATTGGGAAGGGCTCATTAGCTACATTTCACTTTTATTACAGTCTGTAAATGGCATCCCATATAGCTTTTGCCTGGGTTTCTTTCAACCTGAAATCAGGGTTTCTGTGAGTTGTAAATGTGCAACTAATGTACCTTTTTATAATTGGTCTGAAAGAAGAGTATTTTTAAGGCAGTTAATATTTCTGAGAATTTGTGCAGTTTGTAATAAGTAAATATCAGTGCTAAAACCTAGTATGTGTCTTTTTTTTTTTTAACCACATTAGCTATCGTTTTCATGTTTTTTCTCTAGTATGGTTTATAAAATCAAAGATGACCAATATGAGGGAATTCTGTCCTTGGATAAAGAAAGAAGTATGTAATTTTTTTTTATTATTCTAAGTACTGAGTCGCTAAAATATGTGGACAGAGATTTGATTTTTGATTGTTGATTAAGTAGTTCATATTCCTATTTTACAAAGCACATTCCCTCCTCTGCTTTCTATAAGCAGCCTCTTTAAGGTAGTACATGAGAGTGGGATGTTTCTTCTCTGAAATGTTTGTATGGTAGGTCTCTGTAATTAATCCAACTGTTATTGACTTGTCTAATAAAGATGCTATTTTAATGATCTCAGTGGCAGTCTTCTATATCAACAGGAGCTGTGATAGTTAAATTGTAAAGCACCGTAAGTAACATACTTTCCGTTTAAATAGAGGTTATAATGCAGTTACTGTATTTTAGAATATAAAATATTATTTTTTATTTATTTTTTTTTTTTTTTGCGGTACGCGGGCTTCTCACTGTTGTGGCCTCTCCCGTTGCGGAGCGCAGGCTCAGGGGCCACGGCTCACGGGCCCAGCCACTCCGCGGCGTGTGGGATCTTCCCGGACTGGGGCACGAACCCGTGTCCCCTGCATCGGCAGGCAGACTCTCAACCACTGTGCCACCAGGGAAGCCCAAAAATATTATTTTTATATGCCTCTTGAAGGTGTCTTATTTTAAAACTTGCTAATAATTTCCTTAAAAAAACAGATTCATGTCATCGCAAAATTGATGTTAACCAACTATTATTTTTTCTCTGAAAAACATAATCAAACTTGTCCTCTCATCATGATTAGTACAGTAACACATTATAGATTTTCCATTGATTCCTTGGTGCCAGTAGCTGAGAGATAAGGTGAAGATGTTACAGCTGTTCAGACATTTATTCTGTACAACCCATGGAACATATTGAACAGAAGCTCAAACTTCAACTGCAAAAAGTAGAAGAAAACCCAACAATATGGTACGCATCTTTTCAATTTAATCAATTATATACTGTTTGTTAGTGTATGCTAAGGATATTATAAATAATACCAAAAATAACACATGGATGCATTAGCAATATATGGTGCGTATATATCTAGGTAGGTAGATAGAGTTATGGGATAAATAGGCTTACTAAATTTGGGAACTATCTGATTCTAACATGATATTCAAAACTAATTAGTTTTAAAGTACATCTAAACCTTCTTGTTTTCTACATTTTGTTTGTGTACTTTAATTAATCTCTATTTTGCATATATTGACCAAAATCACACATTGGAAATCTCCTTCATTTAAATGGATACTGCTGTTTATGCTCAGAGCACATGTATCTTTTTTTCTTCCTTGTTTCAACTATCAAGTATATATTTCCTGTTTTATTCTATATTTAAGGGATAGATTTACGAACAGAGTTGGGAAGCCAACTTACTTGGTTCAAATCCTAGCTCTGCAACTTTATGTTAATTAACTTACCCAAAGACACTAATTTTGCCTCAGTTTACACCTCATCTGAAAAATGAGAATAATATGCAGACTCTTTTAGACTGCTATGAAAAACTATTAATTAAATACATATGATATTGCTTCAACTATATTAGCACTTACTAATTAGGCCTGGGTTTTAGATGCAGCATCTCCCTAATAGCCCACAAACATATCTTTGAAGTTACAGTGAAAAAAAAAAGTGCCTAGTACTGAAAAGTAGTGTTAAGCACTAATGTATTAACAATGTAAGAGCAGTTACAACTAAGTAAACATTCTTAAGTAAACATTCTTAAGTAAACATTCTTAAGAATTCTTTAAAATTTCAATATCATTTCCATATGACCCAGAAATCCACATCTAGTTACTTACCTGAGAGAAAAGAAAATATATGTCTATTCAGCTGTTCATAGACTCTTTATACTTAATAGTGAAAACCTGGAAACAATCCAAATGTCTACTTAATAGTGAAAACCTGGAAACAATCCAAATGTCCATCAACAGTGGAATACATAAATTGTGGTATGTCTATACAATGGAATACTACTTAGCAGTAAGAAAGAACTACTGATAACATGTAATAACATGGATGAATCTGAAGACATTTAACTGAATGAACAAGGCCAGGCACAAGAGATAATGTATTGTATGATTGATTCTATTTATATGAAATTCTAGAAATGACAAATCTAAATTACAGAGTTGTAGAGCATCAGTGGTTTTCTGAGGCTGAGGATGGGATGTAAACAGTTCTTTGTGTTAAATTCCATCTGTTTGTTTTAAATGCTTAATGTGATTGCTATTTTCCTGACTGGATCCTGCCTGAGGAAACAACTTCGTCAAGACATTTGAAAAAGAACAGCATATTTATGATGCACAAATAAAGTAAAATAAAAAGGAATTATAAAGATACTAGAAATTAGTAAAATAGAAAATTATAGAGAACATGAAGGCAAAAGATAGTCCTTTGAATAATCTATTGGGAAGATTAAGTTAAATGACTAAAGGCGTCTCTCAAAGAAAACTCCAGGTATACATTACTTCACAGATAAATTCTTCTAAACATTTAAGGAAAAAAGACATCAAGCTTATATAAATTCTACCAGAGAACAACAACAACAACAAAAAAACGAGGAATGACTTCCCAACTTTTTATGACTTTAGCATAACTTGAACTTGGAAGACTTGAAGATATTATGGAAAAGGAAAATTACAGGCAAATCTCATAAACATAGGTACAAAAATCCTAAATGAAAAATTAGCATATTAAATCCAGCAATATATACAATAAAATGTATCATGGTTAAGTAGCTTGAT
This sequence comes from Orcinus orca, assembly GCF_937001465.1. Taxonomy (NCBI): domain Eukaryota; kingdom Metazoa; phylum Chordata; class Mammalia; order Artiodactyla; family Delphinidae; genus Orcinus; species Orcinus orca. Next base: position 22,580,803 of record NC_064580.1, read on the forward strand.
AAGGAGTGGATTCATGTTTGAAAATCACATGATCATATCAGTAGATGTAGGAAAAGCATTTGATGAAATACAATGTCCAAATATGACTTACCAAAAAAAAAAAACTCTTAGAAAACTAGGAATTGGCGACAGCCTTCTTAATCTGATGATAAAGATTTTCTACAAAAGCAAAACAAAACTATCAGAGACACTGTACTTAACAGCAAAATGCTGAAAACTTTCCTTCCATGATAAGGAATAGAAAGATGTATTCTGCAGATGGCCAATAGGCACATGAAAAGATGCTCAACATGGCTAATTATTGAAGAAATGCAAATCAAAACTACAATGAGGTAGCACGTCACACTGGTCAGAATGGCCATCACTAAAAAGTCTACAAATGCTGGAGAGAGTGTGAAGAAAAGGGAACCCTTCTACACTGTTGGTGGGAATGTGAGTTGGTGCAGCCAGGGTGGAAAAAAGTACGAAGGTTACTCAGAAAACTAAAATTAGAATTATATGATCCAGCAATCCCACTCCCGGGCATATAGCCAGACAAAACTATAATTCAAAAAAATACATGCACCCTATGTTCATAGCAGCACTATTCACAGTAGCCAAGACATGGAAACAACCTAAATGTCCATTGACAGATGAATGGATAAAGAAGATGTGGTACACATACACAATGGAATACTACTCAGCCATGAAAAAGAATGAAATAATGCCATTTGCAGCAACATGGATGGGCCTCGAGATTATCACACTAAGTCAGTCAGACAGAGAAAGACAAATACCATACGAGATCACTTACATGTGGAATCTAAAATATGACACAAATGAACCTATCTGTGAAACAAACAGACACAGAATCACAGACATAGGACATAGAGAACAGCCTAGTGGTTGCTGAGGGGGAGGGGTTGGTGGAGGGATGGAGTGGGAGGTTGGGGTTAGCAGATGTAAACTATTTTATATGTAGAATGGATAAACAACACGGTCATACTGTATAGCATAGGGAACTATATTCAATATCCTGTGATAAACCATAATGGAAAAGAATATGAAAAAGAATGTATATATGTGTGTAACTGAGTCACTTTGCTGTACAGCAGAAATTAACACATTGTAAATCAGCTATACTTCAATAAAAAATATTGATAAAAATAAAAAAGATGTATTCTATAATCACTTCTATTCATCATTGAATGTGAGTTCCCAACAGTGCAAACATGCAATAAAAATGAATAAAAGTATATAGATTTTTAAAGGAAGAAATAAAACTAATTCTCCTATGACATCATCATCTATTTAGAAAATGTAAAATAATCAACAGAGACTAGAAGGGTATCAGCAAGCCCATAATATGTAAGGTCAACATATAAAAATCAATTATATTTCTATGTACCAGCAAAACTGGAACATGAAATGTTAAAAAATATTACCATTTATAATAGCGTAAACCCCACATATCTTCTCAAAATAAAGGTGAACAGAAAAACATACTAGGATATTTATAGCAGGTTTATTCAAAATTGCCAAAATAAGAAACAATCCAATGTCCATCAGTAAAATGGGTAAATAAATTAATACTATAATGAAGTATTATGTAGCCGTGGTTGATATACTTTTTTGATATCAGGAAACCCATGCACTCTAACAAAAGGTTGATGATATTAAAAAGCCTTTATTCCAATGGCATCTTTCACAGAACTAGAACAAAAGTCTTAAAATTTGTATGTAGACACAAAAGGTCCTGAATAGCAAAAGCAATCTTGAGAAAGAAAAATGGAGCTGGAGGAATCAGCTCCCTGACTGACTTCAGACTATACTACAAAGCTACAGTCATTAAAGCGGCATGGTACTGGCATAAAAACAGAAATATCGATCAATGCAACAGGATAGAAAGCCCAGAGATAAACCCACGCACCTCTGGTCACCTAATCTATGACAGAGGAGGCAAGAATATACATGGAGAAAAGACAGTCTCTTCAATAAGTGGTTCTTGGAAAACTGGACAGCTACATGTAAAAATATGAAATTAGAACATTCTTTACCACCGTACACAAAAATAAACTCAAAATGGATTAAAGATCTAAATGTAAGACCGGACACTATAAAACTCTTAGAGGAAAGCATAGGCAGAACACTCTTTGACATAAACTGCAGCAATATCTTTCTAAATATGTCTCCTAGAGTAATGGAAATAAAAACAAAAATAAACAAATGGGACCTAATTAAACTCAAAAGCTTTTGCACAGCAAAGGAAACCATAAACAAGACGAAAAGACAACCCACAGAATGGAAGAAAATATTTGCAAATGATAACAACTGACAAGGGATTAAGCTCCAAAATATACAAACAGCTCATGCAGCTCAATACCAAAAGAACAAACAACCCAATCAAAAAATGGGCAGAAGAGCTAAATAGACATTTCTCCAAAGAAGACATACAGATGCTCAACATGGCTAATTATTGAAGAAATGCAAATCAAAACTACAATGAGGTAGCACATCACACTGGTCAGAATGGCCATCATCAAGAAGTCTACAAACGATAAACGCTGGAGAGGCTGTGCAGGAAACAGACCCCTCCTACACTGTTGGTGGGAATGTAAATTGGTACAGCCACTATGGAGAACAGTATGGAGGTTCCTTAAAACAGTAAAAATAGAGCTACCATATGATCCAGCAATCCCACTCCTGGGCATATATACAGAGAAAAACATGGTTTGAAAGGATACAAGCACCCCAATGTTCACTGCAGTGCTGTTTACAATAGCCAGGACATGGAAGCAACCTACATGGCCATCAACAGAAGAATGGATAAAGAAGATGTGGTACACATATACAATGGAATGTTACTCAGCCGTAAAAAAGAATGAAATAATGCCATTTGCAACAACACAGGTGGACCTAGAGATTATCATACTGAGTGAAGTAAGTCAGACAGAGGAAAGACAAATACCATATGAGATAGCTTATATGTAGAATCAAAAAAATGATACAAATGCACTTATTTACAAAACAGAAACAGACTCACAGACTTATGTAATGAACTTATGGTTATTGGCAGGGAATGTTAAGGGGGAGGGACAAATTGGGAGTTTGGGATTGACATGTACACACTGCTATATTTAAATTAGATAATCAACAAGGACCTACTGTATAACACAGGGAACTCTGCTCAATAACCTAAATGGAAAAAGAACTTGAAAAAGAATAGATACAGGTATATGTATAACTGAATCACTTTGCTGTATACCTGAAACTAACACAACATTGTTAATCAACTATACTCCAATATAAAATAATTTTTTTTAAAAATTAGAGTATCAGGCCTTACACTTGTTGAGAGAATAAAAAGCCTATATGTGTGTTATATCTATCAATATGTACAGTATTAAAACTGAAACTGAGATATAGTTTAATAAACTGTTTAGAGCTGTGATGCCTCTGAGCTTTTACAAGTTAGCCTGCCACAGTTTTGTGGATGCTGGCAAAAGAGAAATGAGAAAGGAAATAACTCACATTAATAGTGGTCAGAGTACTGTAATTTTCTTTTACCAATTCTGAGCGCCACTTCCCACAGGGCAACATGAAGAGTGCCAGATGACATGAGCACATGCAATGTGAGTTATGTTACAGGAGAGGAACCTTGAGTTTAGGAGCCCGGGTTTTTTTAATAATGGACAGTAAGCATAACTGCTCTTTGCAATTGAGGAAGACATTCTCTCTGTCTCCCAGGCTGTTTACTACATAAACATCCTTGAAAAAGTAGTCCAGAGCAAAGGGAGTGAGTGCCTCCACTCACAAGAAAGTGCAGAAACATGACAAACCCATAGGTAAATATCTTCCAACCCATTCATGTTAACATAAGTAACTCACTTTATGAAAAATAACTTTTCTGAAACAAAATTAGTGAGAAGAGTGTTTTACAATTTGATTTACAATTTTGCAGATCTATTTAACACCTGGTTTAATAAAAGGAGCAACCTAGATGTCTGATAGTAGATGGCAAGTTAAATTAAGATACAATACTGGAAGTAAATAAATTCTTTTAAGACTGAGGTAGATCTATATGTGTTGATATGACAAAATACTCAAAATATATCAAGTATACGTGTGTGTGTGTGTGTGTGTATAATGCATGGTTTGGAAACTAATGCACATATATGTGTATGTCTATGTGTCTACTTGTAAAGAAACAAAAGAATTACCAACAGTAGTATTTTTGTGGTTGAAGACCAGAAAAGGAGGGGATCTTTTTTTTGTTTTTAGTTTAACCTTCTTTGCTTTGATTTCTGTTATAATGATCATGTAGAGTTTTTATAACTGAAAAATGCAAATCTGTTCCCTCATTGTCCAAATCCCTTCAGTGCATTTTCTTTGCCCATAAGATAAAGGCCTTACTCCTTATCCAAGGTCCACCATGATGCTGCTACCCCAATCTCTGCATCCTTGGCTGTACCACTTTCTGCCCCTGTGTTTTACTCCTCTTTCAGAACTACTTTTTAACTCCTTCCACTAGAATGCAAGCTCCACACAGGCAGGGACTATATCATCAATTGTAATATCTCCCCCCACCCCCAAAATAGTGCCTAGAACATAGAAGGTACTCAAATGTGTGTTGTGTGAACAAATTCATCGATTAATTAACTGTTCCAGTTCTCCATCAGTTTAATAGGGCAGGGCCTTCTTTTTAAATAGAACACTTTCCACTTTACTCCGTGTAACTGTCGCTTTCACATCTTAATGGCCTCAGCTTCAATATTTATGTTAGGAAGACTTCCTGACATTGCAAATCTGGCTAGGTCTGTCTGGCTTTATGCTCCTACAATATCCTCTATTTATCCCTCTTAACACTCAGTGCAGTGATAATCCTGTAATTACAACCCTGACTACCACCACCACCAATCCTTCCAGCTCACTCTGTACCCTCACCATCACTCCTTAACTACATCTAAACCTCTACTCTATTTATATTATATATTTCTGTACCCACCAGCACACCCCTCATACTCATCCCTCAAGTAAGTGCACTTCCCCTCTTATCCAGCATAGTTTCCAGAGTCCTTCATTATAACAAATTCCTTACCGTCACTAATTCACTTGCTCCTCAGTACTTCTACTGCACTTGCTTGGCAAAATGCTACACCCTACACATGATCTCTTGACCCATTCGCACTTGGCTTTCTAAACAATTTTCTTCTTGAAAGAAGACACTCTTTCTCCTGTGTCATCAGTTATTTCTTCCCTAATATATAGGTATAGAAAACTTTACCAAAAGTTATCTATAGTTGCTGTCTCAACCTCCTCACCTTCTGTTCTTCCCCAAATCCATTCCATCAAGGCTTTTCTGTCTCTTCTACTTCACTGAAACTGTTGTTATCAAGGTCAACAACAATCTCCATGTTCCTAGTCCTCACTAAGCGACATTTCACCAAAATATTAACTCTTCCATTTCTGAAATACTTTCTCCTTTTGGCTTCTAAGAGCCTTTCCTCCCCACCAACAGGCAGGTTCTTTGATTCTGCTACTGAATCTTCAAATGTCGGTTTGGTTGCTCCATGACTTGGTCTTGACCTCCCTTGTCATTCTTACCTACTCTCCCTTCTTAGATTATTTAACTCAGTCCCAAGACTTTAAATACCATTTCCCCAAATACATGTCTACAACCCTGACTTGTCCCTGGACAAAACATTTGTATATCAAACTGTCTATTTACCGTTTACTACTTTTAAGGTTTTCTTTTTGATTTTCAAAAACTCTTAACTGTAACATGTTCTTGATTACTGGAGCATACCCCAAGATCAACCTGCTGTCTGCACAATCCCTGCCCTTATCACTCAGCCAGAGGTACAACCATCCACCCAGTTGCTCAAGTGACAACATCTAGAAAGTATTCATGCTTCTCATTCCCTCACATTAGAAAGTTTTATTCATTCCACCTCCAAAATATATCCCCAGTTTTTTCAGTTTTCTCCATCTTCTTTTCAGTTCAAATATACTATCATCTCTAGCCTGGGAGAGAACGACTGATAGTCGCTTGGTTGTTTCACTCCTGCCTCTGGTAATTTCCATTAACTACATAGCACCCAGATCAATCCTCCTGCAAATACAAATAACATTATGTTACACCACAGAATCAAATTCTCTGTGTTTCCCAATATAATCAGAATATATTCCAAAATCTTTGCCCAGTCATATAAGGCTCTATATTATTCAGTCCTTGTCTGTCTCTCTAAAATTATTTCTTCATACTCCCCCAATGCTTCCCACATTCCAGCCACACCTTGTTTCCACTTCTCTAGCATGCTAACCTTCTGATGTCTCAGCACAACCTCTATAGTTTCTATTTCCTGAAAATTCCATGGCTGATTCATTCTCGTTTTGAATTCTTATCTAAGCCAATTATGGTTTATGAAAGAAGAACCCAGATCACTGGGTTCCTAGCTAACCCAGTGATCTCTATCACAATGCTGTTTTCTTCCTAACACTTATCCATGCCTGAAATTTCAATTTCATTTTTTACTCTGCCTCCCCCACCATAAGTAAAGACTTTTTATGTCTTCTTCAGTATATTTTTCAGCACACACAACAATGCTTGACGTACCAAATAAATGATGGATGTATCAATTCAATGATTGTTTTCCTGCTAGATCCTAAGGTCTATTTTGGCAGGATTGTTTCTCATTTGCTCAGAGCTGCATCCTCAAAACCTAACATAAACTTATGCACCTAATGGGTGCTTAATAATATGTGTTGAATTGATACATAAATAAATGAAAAGTTTAAAGATGTGGCTCTTAACAAGATCTTGCCTTTGTTAATGCTTCGGTTTTATTTTGCCATCCCTGTACCAACATGCAGGCCATTATCCTGCTTAAAAAAAACAAAAAACAAACAAAACTTTAATAGAAGGTTTCTACTATTCTAGGAGAAGTTATAACGTTGACCATAGATACAAGGCCTTCCATGAATCATGGCTTTTGATACATTTATAATTTTATTTCTTACAAAAATAGTTCCAGGAAATAATCTCTACCAGGAACGCTTTTCCTCCCTACTTCTCTCTTTCTCTACTTGCTTATCTCTTGATCTTTCTTTAAAAATTGTTAAAGTATACAGTAAATGATTTTATGCCTGGGTCCTTTATTAGAATATGAGTCCATATAGGGCAAGGACGATTTTACATGGCTTTAAAAAAAGGCATCTCCAGGATATGTTATATCAATGTAGATTTTATAGTACTTCACTGGTAAACTTCTATTATGCATAAATTGTTACTCGAAGACTTAATTTGTACTTCAAAATAGAAGACCTGTTTTTACTTATTAAATCATGACATTGCCACAAAGATCCAATCTTTATGTCTTCAGCAATTAGCATAAGGGCTGGCCTGAACTCAGTCTCTCGATAAGCAAAGAAGAAAGGGAGAGAGGGAAAGAGAAAACAGAGAAGAATGAAATATTTTACGATCATCTGAAACATATTTTGCAATTATTTTTTATATCAATCATCTTAGTACTCTCAACATTTTCTGACTTTTTCATGTTTTTCTTTTCTCCATTTCAATCCTGACTTCGGCAGATGCCCTCTTCTATTCTGTAAAATGTATCACTCCTCCTTTGAGGAACTCATTCATTTCTTAGTCTAAAGACCCAGTTCAAAGACTCGAATCAAGATAGCAGAGAAGGAGGATGCAGAACTCGCCTCCGCCCAAGAACACATCAGAAATACATCTACATGTCACACAATTCTCACTGAGAACTAAGTGAAGACTAGCAGAAAGACCCCTGTACAACCAAGGCTGTAAGAAAGATACACACAGAATTGGGTAGGAAAGGAAGAGAAGTAATCAGGTTGGGACCTGTCCCCTGGGAGGGAAACTCAGAGGAAAAAGGGAGTTACATGGGCAGAAACCCTCCCTGGGTAGTGAGTGGTTTGAGCCACATATTAGGCACTCCAACCCTGGGGTCCTACAAAGGGAAGACAAGCCCCCTTGGCTGGACGGAGGGCTGGTGGGACTGCCAGGAGGGCTATAGGAAGTCTGGTCTCCACTTGTGAGGAGAACATGAATACTTAGTTGCTCCCAAAGCAGGGCAGAAAAGGTAGACTGAAGCCATTCAGGTGGCTGACTGGTTTTCCACAACCATATCATCATGGAGCCCAGCCTGAACTGACCAAACGCTTTAGCAACACTTGCCTCATGTTGCTGCTCCACACTGGAGCCAGGGCTGCCACAACTGAGAAAAAAACTCAGCTGTGAGATGCTGAGGTGGGCTTAAACCCTAAGCTGCATCTGAGCAGGGAGAGGGCAGCCACTACTGGCAATTGTACAGGTGGCCCATCAGAGGCAGTCCAGATTCCTGACGTTAGCTAGACTGCCACAACCCAAGACCTGACCCTCATCAAACATTAACACCCACTCCTCTTGTTCCAGCACTAAACCCCTCTGGGGCAAGGCTGCCAATGTTGGGAGGGGGAAAGCACATGCATAAAGGGAACTGAGCCAGCTTGGACCTGAACATCAGGGCTTCTGCTCAAGCAATGTGGGGCCAGACCCCACCCCTGATAGGGCAGTGACAGCCACTGAGCAGAGGGGACGTACTAGCCCCTCCATCTCCTGCCCCACCTCCTAACAAGGTGACAGCTGCTAGCACACCCTTAGGAAAGACATGACTTCTGTTCACTTCAAATACATCTCTCACAAAACTGACCTAAAAGAAAAGTTAAAATGTCTTCTCTAAGTGGAAAAGAAAAGGCTATAACAAGAAGTAAATATCTCTAGGAAAGGAAAAATCCTACTGTTAAAGGCAAATATGCAATAAAGGCTGAGGATCCACCACTTAAATAAGCTAGCATGAAGATTAAAAGAGAAAAAAATTGTAAAATCAAGTATAACTAAAGTAATCAGTAAAGAGATAAACATAAAGATGTAAAATATGACATCAAAAACATACATACACTAATTTGTATAAAATGGATAACTAATAAGAACCTGCTGTATAAAAAAATAAAATTCAAAAAAAACCCCACAAAATGTGGAGGAAGGAAGTAAAAACAGATCTTTTAGAATGTATTTGAACTTAAAATACCACCTGTTTAAAACAAATAGGTATAGGCCAACATATATGATGAATTCCATGGTAACCACAAATCAAAAACCTACAATAGATACACAGAAACAAGACAGAAAGGAACACAAACACATCACTAAAGAAAATCTTTAAATCACTAGGGAGAAAAAAAAAATCACTAGGGAGGAAACTAAAAGAAGAAAAAAACAGGGAAGAACTACAAAAACAACCAGAAAATAAGTAATAAAACAGCAATAAGTACATATCTATAAATAATTACTTTAAATGTCAAGGGACTAAATGCTCCAATCAAAAGACACAGGTTGGCTGATTGGATTAGAAAACAAGACCTATATATGCTGGTTACAAGAGACTCACTTCAGTGCTAAAGACACAGACTGAAAGTGAGGGGATGGAAAAAGATCTTTCAAGCATATGGAAACAATAAGAAAGCTGGGGTAGCAATACTTGTATCAGACAAAATAGACTTAAAATAAAGACTGTTACAAGAGACAAAGAAAGACAGTACATGATGATCACCCAATAAGAAGATATAACAATTGTAAATATATATACATCCACCATAGGAGCACCTCAATATAGAAGGCAAACGCCAACAGCCATAACAGATCAAATCAACAGTAACACAGTAATAGTGGGGGACTTTAATACCCCACTTACATCAATGGACAGATACAGGCAGAAAATCAATAAGTAAACAGTGGCCTTAAATGACACGACAGACCAGTTGGACATAACAGATATCTACAGGACATTCCATCCAACAACAGCAGAATACACATTCTTTTCAAGTGCACATGGAATGTTTTCCAGGATAGATCATATGCTAGGCCACAAAACCAGTCCCAATAAATTTAAGATGATAGCAATTATATTAAGCATCCTTTTCTGACTACAACAGTATGAAACTAAAATCAATTACAGGAAGAAAAATAGGAAAAGCACAAACACATGGAGACTAAACAATATGCTTATAATAAAACCAATGGTTCAGTGAAGAAATCAAAGAGGAAATTGGAAAATACCTAGAGACAAATGAACATGAAAACACAACTTTCCAAAATTTATGGGGTGCAGCAAAACAGTTCTAAGAGGGAGTTTACAGCAATATAGGCCTACATAAGAAACAAGAAAAATCTCAAATAATGAAGCTAATCTACCATGTAAAGGAATTAGGGAAAGAACAAATAAAGCCCAAAGTCAGCAGAAGGAAGGAAATAATAAAGATCAGAGAGGCAATAAATAAAATAGAGAGCAAAAAAAACCCAAAAACAACAACACAAAAAAGATCAGTGCAACCAAGACCTGGTTTTTTGAAAAGATAAACAAAATGGATAAGCCTTTAGGCAGGCTCATCAAGAAGAAAAGAGAGAGGACCCAAATAGACAAGATAAGAAATGAAAGAGGAGAAATAACAACCAATACCACAGAGAGTCGAAAAATCCTAAGAGAATACTATGACCAGTTATATGCCAACAACCTGGAAGAAATGGACAAATTTCTAGAAACATACAACCTGCCAAGACTAAATTAGGAAAGAACAGACAAAATAATAGCTAATACATGTCCTTCTCAAACTACTCTGAAAAATTAAAGAGGATGGAACACTCCCAAATTCATATTATGAGGCCATTATTACCTTGACATCAAAACCAGACAAAGACACTACAAAACAATTGCAGTCTAATGAATACAGATGCAAAAATCCTCAACAAAATATTAGCAAATGGAATTCAATAATATATATAAACGATCACACACCATGATCAAGTGGAATTATCCAGTATCGCAAATCAGTCAATGTGAAGCACTACATTAACAAAAGGAAGTATAAAAATCACATGATCGGGCTTACCTGGTGGCGCAGTAGTTGAGAGTCCGCCTGCCAATGCAGGGGACACAGGTTCGTGCCCTGGTCCAGGAGGATCCCGTGTGCCGCAGAGTGGCTGGGCCTGTGGGCCATGGCTACTGGGCCTGCGCGTCCGGAGCCTGTGCTCCGCAACGGGAGAGGCCACCACAGTGAGAGGCCTGCGTGCTGCAAAAAAAAAAAAAAAAAAAAAAATCACATGATCATCTTGATACACACAGGAAAAGCTTTTGACAAAACTCAACAATGAGGTAACAGAAAGAGAAAGCAAAAAATCAATACTGTTTAAAACCACATCAAAAAGAATAAAATACCTAGGAATAAACTTAACCAAGAAGGTGAAAGACCTATACTCTGAAAACTATAAAACATTGATTAAGAAATCTGAAAATGATACAAAGAAGTGGAAAGCTATCTCATGCTCTTGGATTGGAAGAATTAATACTCTTAAAAAAAGCACTCTACATGGTTAATGTAACCTCTATCAAAATACCCATGACATTTTTCACAGTTCTAGAAAATATGTTAAAATTTATATGGAACCACAAAAGATGCCGAATTGCCAAACCAATGCCCAGAAAAAAGAACAAAGCTGGAGGTATCTAGCTCCCTGACTTCAGACTATACTACAAAGCCACAGTAATCATAACAGCATGGTACTGGCACAAAAACAGACAAATAGATCGTGGAACAGAATAGAGAGCCCAGAAATAAACCCATGCACTTAGGGTCAATTAATGTACAACAAAGAAGGCAAGAATATACAATGGAGAAAAGACAGTCTCTTGAATAAGTGGTGCTGGGAAAACTGGACATCTACATGATTAGAAACATTTACTCACACTATATACAATATACAAAATAAACTCAAAATGGATTAAAGACTTAAATGTAAGACCTGAAACCATGAAACTCCTAGAAGAGAACATGACACTCTGTGACATAAATCATAGCAATATTTTTTTTTGGATCTGTCTCCTAAGGCAAAAGAAAGAAAAGCAAATATAAATAAATGGGATGTAATTAAACTTAAAAGCTTTTACATATCAAAGGAAACCACCGACAAAATGAAAAGACAGCCTACTGAATAGGATAAAATATTTTCAAATGATATGACTGATAAGAGGTTAACATCCAAAATATATAAACAGCTCATACAATCCAATATCAAAAAAACAAACAACCCGATTAAAAACTGGGCAGAAGACATGAACAGAAGATATACAGATGTTCGTCAGGCACATGAAAAAATTCTCAACATCACTAATCATCAGAGAAATGCAAATCAAAACCACAATGAGATACCTCACATCTGTCAGAATGGCCATCATCAAAAGGAACATAAATAACAAATATTGCTGAGGATGTGGAGAAAAAGCAACCCTAGTACACGATTCGTGGAACTGTAAATTGGTGCGGCCACTATGGAGTGGCCAGTGGCCAGTATGGAGTTTCCTCAGAAAACTAAAAAAACTATCATGTGATCCAGCAATTTCACCTCTGGCTATATAGCTGAAGAAAACAAAAACACGAATTCAAAAAGATACATGCACCCCAATATTCATAGCAGCATTATTTACAATAGCCAGAATATGTAAGCAGCCTAAATCACCACCAACAGAAGAATGGATAAAGATGGTGTGGTATGTGTATGTATGTAAGTACGCACACTCACACACACATATATACACAAAGGAAATTACTCAGCCATAAAAAAAGAATGAAATTCTGAAAACTGCCACTACATGAATGGACCTAGAGAGTATTGTGCTTAGTGAAATAAGTCAGACAGAGAAAGACAAATACTGTATGTTATGACTTATATGTGGACTCAAACGTAAAACGAATGAATGTATATAACAGAAACTGGATCAGATATAGATAACAAACTAGTGGTTACCAGTGGGGTGAGGGTAGGGGCGAGGGGCAAAATAGGGGTATGGAATTAAGAGACACAAACTATCATGTATAAACGATGAAATACAGCCATTATTTTGTCATAACTTTAAATCTATAAAAATACTGAATCACTATATTGGACATGTAAAACTAAGATTATGAATCAACTATACTTCAATAAAAAATAAAACATAAAGATCTAGTTCAGTCCCTCTTTCTATATTTGGCAGAATCAGAAATGGACCCACATTTATTCCTGACTAGTAGTCAGAACTTCTTCCATTGTTGCTGTTTATTTTATAGACAGGGAAAATCACATACACCATGTTTGGCTTTTGGCATACCCTCAGATCTATGCTATATCATAAATTTGACTCTGCTGTTTCTTTGTCACGGATATATCTAATCCTGATACAGCTTTAGTGTACAATCCATTAAGATTACTCTTGTTTCATGAAAAGATGCTCAACATCACTAATTTTTGGAGAAATGCAAATCAAAACTACAATGAGGTATCACCTCCCAGTGGTCAGAATGGCTATCATCAAAAAATCTACAAATAATAAATGCTGGAGAGGGTGTGGAGAAAAGGGAACCCTCCTACATTGTTGTGGGAATGTAAATTGGTGCAGCCACTATGGAGAACAGTATGGAGGTTCATTAAAAAACTAAAAATAGAGTTATCATATGATCTAGCAATCCCACTCCTGGGCATATAGCTGGAGAAAACCATTATTCAAGAAGATACGTGCACCCCTATGTTCATAGCAGCACTATTTACGATTGCCAGGACATGGAAACAACCTAAATGTCCATCAATGGAGGAATGGATAAAGAAGATGTGGTACATATATACAATTGAATATTACTCAGCCATAAAAAGGAGCGAAATTGTGCCATTTGCAGAGACGTGGATGGACCTAGAGAGTGTCATAAAGACTGAAGTCAGAAAGAGAAAAACATGTATCGTATAATATCACTTATATGTGGAATCTAGAAAGATGGTACAGACGAACTTATTTGCAAAGGAGAAATAGAGTCACATATGTAGAGAACAAAGGTAAGGATACCAAGGGGGAAAGGGTGGGGTGGGATGAATTGGAAGATTGGGATTGACATATATACACTACTATGTATAAAATAGATAACTAATGAGAACCTACTGTATAGCACGGGGAACTCTACTCAGTGTTCTGTGGTGACCTAAACGGGAAGGAAATCCAAAAAAGGGGGTATATGTATACGTATAGCTGATTCACTTTGCCGTACAGCAGCAGATACTAACACAACATTCTAAAGCAAATATACTCCCGTAAAAATGAATTAAAAAAAGATTATATGTGTTTGATTATTAAATTATATGTATGTACTCAATGAGAAGATACTACAGGAAAAATTCAAAAATTTCCAAGATAACAAATGGCATATAGCCCACTTATTTTTAATATTCACATACTGTGTCTAAGATTTAGAGTCTGAGCTCTGCTCTTTTTATACTTTGTTGAGTTCACATCTACTGAAAATAGCAGGGAACTATCCAGTAGCAATTATCAGAGCAGAAACTCTGTACTATTTAAAAAATCCGATAATATAACAGGATATTGGAGGGGGTGATCAACTCATGTGAAATATACAGAGAATGCTTTCCTTTCTTATTCTAGTAAACTCAGAACCCACCCAATGAATGCCTTTATGATCATGTGGGAATTGGCCTGGAGGCAATAAAAATAGAAAAGGGAACAAAGATTTTAGTCTTATTTACATGGCAGAAAATAATCAGCTATGTAAACGTGGAGTATCCACATTACATGTAAAAGTTTGCTCATGAAACCAGGTTTTGAAAGTGTAGTTCATAGAGTACCACTCAGATAAACTAGATCATGGGCAATACTGTGGTTAGTTCTCAATAAATGAATAATATTTCAACTTTCTTGGTGAAATGAAGAATACAAACAAATAAATAAATAATGTTAAGGCTTGATCAAGTGCTAAAGTAAAGGGTTCAGGCAGTAGATACCCAGGAAATTTGAGCAGAAATCACTGAACTTTAGAAGAAAAGTAGAAGAATGAATTATTCCTTAGGTCAATCAATGATTCAGCAAGTATCTCTTGAGCCTCTACTAAATGCAAAGCATTGCCCTAAACACACAATTTGAACCTGTGAGCAGGAGTGAGGCGACAGTACCTCTGGTTAGTCTACCACCCCCCACCCATTCTTTCATACTCTGCAAGTCTCAGTAAGACAACATTTTCTCCCAGCCAGTTAAATATTTGTCATTATGTTGATAAAGTAGCCTTTAACTGGTCTCCCCACCATCAATCTATCTCCAGAGGAAACAGGTTTTAGTACACAGAATAATGGCCTTCCCCCCAAAGATGTTCACATCTTAATCCCACAACCTATGAATTATTATACTACATGGCAAGGGGGAATTAAGGTTGCTAATTGGCTGTCCTTCAAATAAAGAGATCATTCGGGATCATCTGAGTGGGTCTCATGTAGCCACAAGGGTCATTATAAATGGGGATGAAAGAGGCAGAAGAGTCAGAACCAGAGAGATGGCATTGTGAGCAAGTCTTGATTTGCCATTGTTGGCTTTGAAGATGTAAGGGAGCCACAAGCCAAGGAATGTGACTTGCCACTAGAAGCTGGAAAAGGCAAGAAAATGGATTCTCCCTTAGAACCTCTAGAAAGGAGCACAGTCCTGCCTACCTTGATTTTAGCTAATGAGATCCATTTCAGACTTTTGATCACCAAAACTGTAAAATAACAAATTTGTTGTTTCAAGCACCTGAGAGTGTGGCAATTTGTTACAGCAGCAGTAGGAAACTAACACATTCTTCACAAGGTCCTTTTCGAACCACATCCCTTAGAATTGCATTTTTCACAGAACTAGAACAAAAAATTTTAAGTAGACACAAAAGACCCTGAATAGCCAAAGCAATATTGAGAGAGAAAAACGGAGCTGGAGAAATTAGGCTCCCTGACTTCAGACTATACTACAAAGCTATAGTTATCAAGACAGTATAGTACTGGCACAAAAACGGAAATACAGATCAATGGAACAGGATAGAAAGCCCAGAAATAAACCCACGGGGACTTCCCTGGTGGTCTGGTGGTTAAGACTCCGCACTTCCACTGCAAAGGGTGTGGGTTCGAACACTGGTCAGGGAACTAAGATCCCACATGCCATGAGGTGCAGCCAAAAAAATTTAAAAAAAAACAGCCCACACACCTATGGTCAATTCATCTATGACAAAGGAGGCAAGACTATACAATGGAGGAAAGTCAGTCTCTTCAATAAATGGTGCTGGGAAAACTGGACAGCTACATGTAAAAAAATGAAATTAGAACACTCTTTAACAGCATACACAAAAATAGACTCAAAATGGATTAAAGACCTAAATTAAGACCGTACACTATAAAACTGTTAGAGGAAAAGATAGGCAGAACACACTCTGACATAAATTGCACCAATATTTTTTGACCCCTCTCCCAGAGTAATGGAAAACAAAAATAAACAAATGGGACCTAATTAAACTCAAAAGCCTTTTTGCATAGCAAAGGAAACCATTAACAAAATGAAATGACAACCTGCAGAATGGGAGAAAATATTGCAAATGATGCGAGCAACGTGGGATTAGTCTCCAAAATTTACATCATGCAGCTTAATATCATAAAAACAAACAACCCAATCAAAAAATCGGAAGACGACCTAAATAGACACATCTCCAAAGAAGATATACAGATGGCCAAGAGGCACATGAAAAGATGCTCAACATCACTAAATTATTAGAGAAATGCAAGTCAAAACTACAATGAGATATCCCCTCACACCAGTCAGAATGGCCATCATCAAAAACTCTACAAACAATAAATGCTGGAGAGGGAGTACAGAAAAGGGAACCTCCTACACTGTTGGTGGGAATGTAAATTGGTAGAGCCACTGTGGAGAACACTATGGAGGCTCCTTATAAAACTAAAAATAGAGCTACCATATGATCCTGTACTCCCACTCATGGGCATGTATCCAGAGAAAAACATGGTCTAAAAGGATACATGCACCCCAAAGTTCATTTCAGCACTGTTTACAATAGCCAAGACATGGAAGCAACCTAAATGTCCATCAACAGGAATAAAGAAGATATGGTACATATATACAGTGGAATATTACCCAGCCATTAAAAAGAATGAAATAATGCCATTTGCAGCAACATGGATGGACCTAGAGATTGTCATACTGAGTGAAGTAAGTCAGACAGAGAAAGACAAATATCCTATGATATTGCCTACATACGTAATCTAAAAACAATTGATACAAATGAACTATTTACAAAACAGAAACAGACTCACAGACTTAGAGAACGAACTTATGGTTACCAGAGGGGAAGGGTGGGGGGAGGGATAGATTGAGAGTTTGGGATTGACATGTACACACTGCTATATTTAAAATAGATAACCAACAAGGACCTACTGTATAGCACAGGGAACTCTACTCAATATTCTGTAATAACCTAAATGGGAAAAGAACTTGAAAAAGAATAGATACATGTATATGTATAACTGAATCACTTTGCTGTACATCTGAAACTAACACAAATTGTTAACTATATTCCAATATAAAATGTTTAAAAAAAAGAATTGAGCCCTTATATAGCCTGTGACTTAGCCACACGGAATTACTTGGGAGTTCCAAGAACATCTCAAACTCTTTTCCACTCTAGTGCTTTTGCACATGGGTCTTCTGTCTAGAATGACTTTCTCTGCCTTCTTTTATCTTCTTTAATTTTTGTTTTATATTGTTGATATTATTATCACTTTGTTTTTTACTTTTTTCCTGTTAGCATGGATTGTACTTTTTCCAGTTTTTTTTCTTTCTGGAAAATTTGATAATTATAAAGAATAAAATAAAAATCTCACCAACCTAATATATCTAGAACTTTTTATTTTGGTCTATATAATTCTAGTTATTTATATTAAACAACATCATAATTTAAACCATTATAAATTACTGTGAATGTTATATTTCACCACTTCTAATAATATTGTAAGATTTTCCTCATTATTATGCTTTGATAATCTAATTATTGCTCAGTATTCATTGCAATTACAATTAACAATTTAATTGATCAATTTCCTACCATTATTGTATATTTTACTGACCTCATGTAGTAAAACTTTCTGCAATGATCATCCTTATGGTTACATCTTAGAACATTGCTTTTTTTTTTTTTGGCTGCATTGGGTCTTCATTGCTGCATGTGGGCTTTCTCTAGTTGCGGCGAGTGGGGGCTACTCTTCCTTGTGGTGCGTGGGCTTCTCATTGCGGTGGCTTGTCTTGTGGCACAGCAGGGCTCTAGGCGCATGGGCTTCAGTAGTTGTGGCATGCAGGCTCAGTAGTTGTGGCACACGGGCCCTACAGCACATGGGCTTCAGTAGTTGTGGCATGCGGGCTCAGTAGTTGTGGCTCATGGGCTCTAGAGCACAGGCTCAGTAGTTGTGGTGCATGGGCTTAGTTGCTCTGCGGCATGTGGGATCTTCCTACACCAGGGATCGAGCACATGTCCCCTGCCTTGGCAGGTGGATTCTTAACCACTGTACCACCAGGGGCGTCCTTAGAATATTTCTGATGATTTCCATAGGATAACTTCCCAAAGTTAAATAGCTGAGTTAGGCTCTGAGCAGTTTTGATATGTTTTGGAAAGCAGTTTGATGGAAAGGTTGTACTTTACTCTTTCTTGGTGGTATATACAAGTGCCAACATACTGACTGTCATTACAGTACAAATAAATGAACAAAAAATTTTGGTCAGTGGCGTTTCATTGTTGCTTTAATTTACTTTTCTTGGACACTTTGTGAATTTGCATGTTTATTAATGTTTCTTATTTATTTTTCATTATAAAGTTCCTAGTTCATGTCCTTTTATTAGTTTTAAGTGTTTTTATATAACAATATTATGACCTACTTTGCTGTATAATTGGAGAGTATTTTTCCCAATGTATCTATTTTTGCTCATGTTTATTTTTAAGATAAAGACATTTTAAGTCTTTACATAGTCACGTATACTAGTTAAAAAAATATATTTATAAGGGCCTTCATTGACCAGGGATCAAATTAATATTTACCCACACGTTATTATAATTATTTAGTGTGTGTGGTTTTCAACTGCATTTCTGTATTTAATCTACTTGGGATTGATACTGTTGTACAGGTGAACCTATATACTAATTTTATATTTCCAAAAAGAATAATTTATCCAAGACTTACTTATTAAATGACCATTCTTGATCAAATAGTAAGTGCTTAGATAAAGCTTGGTCTGTTTTTGGATTGTCTAAGTTTTTTAAGGATGTCTGTATTCCTGCACATATACACAGTATTATAAAAATTGTCATTTTTAAAATGCATTCCAATACTAGGCACTGGAAATTACCTTATTCTTTCCTTTTAATTTTTTTGTTCATTCTTCAAAAAAAAACTTTGGAATCATCCTGTCAAGTTAAAAAAAAAATCCTAATGGATCCAAAATACATTTATAATTTAAGCAAAGGAGAATTTATGTCTTTATGTGATTCTTTTACATCTAGGAAGAGATTCTCTTTCCACTCACGTATCTCTTTTGTTTATAATTTTTTTAAATAGTTTATTTTCCCTAGAGTTCAATTTTTTTTTTATTATTTAATTTATTATTGGCTGTGTTGGGTCTTCGTTGCTGTGCACGGGCTTTCTCTAGTTGTGGCAAGTGGGGGCTACTCTTCATTGCAGTTCATGGGCTTCTCATTGCGGTGGCTTCTCTTGTTGCAGAGCATGGGCTCTAGGTGCAAGGGTTTCATTAGTTGTGGCATGCAGGCTCAGTAGTTGTGGCTCACAGGCTCTGGAGCACAGGCTCAGTAGTTGTGGCGCATGGGCTTAGTTGCTCCACGGCATGTGGGATCTTCTCAGACCAGGGCTCGAATCCATGCCCCCTGCATTGGCAGGCGGATTCTTAACCACTGCACCACCAGGGAAGTCTTGTATCTCTTTTATCTTTTAGTAATTATTTATATTTTTAGATACAAAATCCCATATCATTTAAAATATTTCATTAAGTTTATTATTACCAGGAATTTTATATTTTTGGTTATTAGCAGTTTCTTTTTTCTAACTTGTTATATTAGTAAAGGTTCCTATTGCTAGTCAGGGAAACTTACGCCAGTTAGTTTACACCTACAAAAGGTGGAAGTCATATTTAATGGCAGGATTCGGAGGTATCTCAGTGAACTTTAAAGGCAAGGGTTTTTTCAGGACTCAGGAATGAATTATAAACAAATTCTTCTGGGATTCCTGATTCCTTCTGCACATCTTGTTTGTTACTCTTTGCTTGTCTGCTTGTTTTGTTTTGTTTTTCCCTCTGAGATAGGCTTTCCCTTTTTTTTCCTAGAGAAAAAGAAACATGGTGGATGATTTGCTGTAAACAACTCATAGTTCCTGACTTTTTGGTTTAGCAAGTGAATCCATTCCTTTTCTCAGCCTGACTTCCAAACTCCCAAGGAAGAGACCCTGATTGAGCCAAGCTGGGTCAGTGGCGTACCCAGGGCTGATCATCTTCCCCTTCCAGGTTCACTAGAAACAAAGTTTCTGTGGAAATTTTACTTTTTTCACTTCCTATACTTGCCTGTATGCAGCAGTTGTCTGGAATAAGGAGAAGAGGTGAAAGCGTTAGTCTGCAGATTTGAAATGATAGTTAGCTCTCTTGTTATAGGCCTGTTCCTTCCTTGTGTATATTTTTACTGTTTCCAAGGACAAAATATTGCACCTTGAGGTTAATATTTTCTAGGGAGGTATCATTTCTTATGGAGGCTGTCTATTCAGGTTTGGAAAAGGGTGAGTGAAGAAAAATGATGTCTGTCTTGGTTATTTAAAGAGATAACTGAATAAGGTACTGGTACAAGACAGCTGACTTTCAACTTAATCCCAAAGCAGTATGGATTCCTTGGTGTTAGGAAAAAACTGCAGCTTTAGATATTTACACCTGTCCTGAAATCATCTTTCTCAGAATTACTTACATTGAACAAAACAAAAAGGCTGTGCCTTCAAGTGCTCTACTAGTCCCAGTGTAGATTCCAACAAGGGGCACATCTCTCAGTAAACAGTGAGCCAATTAGCGCTTCTAAGCTCTCACCCTAAGCTACCCTGGCATCAGGGATGTAATGTCCTCTCTAGTCCCAAATCCGTGGTGGGTGCTTCTGCTGCTCAAACCTGTTTCAGAACTGGTTGTCTTTTTCTACCATGATAATGATCTTGGGTATGTCACAAACATCATCACAAAGTGACATAACCTTTGAAACTTAGAAGCAGTATAACAAATTTTGCCTTCTTATCCTCACTTGGTGGACAGATCTGAATTCCAAGCACCTAATTACCAACTGAATCTTTGCTTTTGACCATTTGGCTCCTAAGTCCCTACAGGCTTGATTCTTAGTTTAAGCCTCCTCAGAAGAAAGCCTGTAAGGGGTCCCAGCTTTACTATCTTGAGCCAGAGAAGATTTAAGACAATAATTCCCCAACAAAGTTATATCCCTTCAACTCTGATTACCTGGCAGTACGTTTTGATGCTTCCTTATCTCAGTAATATCTTTCAACCAGGGAGATCAAAATGACCAGAGAGAAATCAAATCTTCACTTTAGATTCTGCCTTCAAAACTAAACTGTTTACTGCACATGAACAAATTAAGCCTCGTGTTTACTCTCACTTTTAGAGAGATAATGCTTGCCTTCCTGTGGTTGTTTATAATGGGTTTTCTGGACAGCTATGAAAGAATTGCTGCCATTGAAATTCCTTTATCTAAAGTAATATACCTGAGAGGTGAGAAGCAAATCACTTAACAATTTTTGAATGATAGAAAAGTGCCAAAATTACTTTCTTTAGATGTTTCAGGGATTTCTCATAGTAGGAAATTCTTTTGAATACTGGACCTAAATGCCTAGTGGTCCATATGTTATAAATAAAATCTTCTGCATGTCAAGGTAACCTGTATTTGGTGGAGAAGGAAAAAGGCAAAGGTGCAGAAAAGGCTCCCCCTTCCTGGGATAGCAGTGGTTCCCATAATTTTGGAATGTAATGCAGAGCTCTTTTGATTCATACTTTATAATCCTAAGAAGTACGTGGACTAGAAAAGAGGAAATGCTCATGCTTTCTAAGGGTTAACTTTCCACACAGCACTTTGCCAGAAGCCTGTGTTTTCTTTTTTTAATTGGGGTATAGTTGTTTGACAGTGTTGTGTTAGTTTCTACTGTACAGCAAAGTGAAGTAGAGTTCCTTGTGAAGTCAGAAAAACAAATATCGTATACTAACGCATATATGTGGAATCTAGAAAAATGGTACAGATGAACTGGTTTGCAAGGCAGAAATAGAGACACAGATGTAGAGAACAAACGTATGGACACCAGAAGCCTGTTTTGATTGGACCAGTACCTCCATCCACTTGCCACTTTTGTCCCCCACTACCTGCTGCCCCACCCCCTTTCAGGTTCAGCCTAACTCTGATTCCTAGGACTGTAGCTTTTACCCTGGTGGTTCATATGAAGTGCTTGTGCAGTTTTAAATGCATAGTTGTCCAGGCCAAAACATGGGATTCTCATTAGATAGTTCTTGGATCTATAACAACAACAGAGATACTCCGAAGATAATTCTGACAGGCAGCCTCAGTGAGACCCGGCTTAACTAGAAGCAGGAGGGATTTAGGAGGCTCCAGCCCATCAAGTCATCCTTTCTTCCAGTAGGTTCTAACATATGCCCCCACATCATAAGCCAAGGTGAGGTTCCCTGTTTGTGAGTTCCTGATTTGGTAACTTTACTAAAAAATAAAAATGAAAAGAAAAATACCACGTTTATTCCAGCTGGGTGAAATTCTGCCCTTAAACCAAAGACTAATACTTGGAGCACTGTTATCTACTTATAAGATTTCATGATACCCAAATCTGTCAATCCTGATTTCCCAGTATTGACTGTTGTTTCCTCCATTGAGATTGCCATTCACTAGGAAATCAGCACAGTTTGATGTTGGATCCCACAATAAAGAATTCTCCTAGGGAGTACCATCCCTGCATTTCCATTTTGGTTCCCCTTTTTCCCCTGGGCTTGGATTTGCTATCTAAGCTAACACTTGAGATTAGAATATCCCTGTTGGAATGGGTATGTCTAGTTTTAGATGCTGGCTCTTCTTAATCTTCTCTGTCTCACTACTGTCAGACCATAAAGCTGAGAGTTCTCACACACACACACACACACACACACACACCTAGAAACATTTCATCACACACACACACACACACACACACACACACACACACACACACACACACACACACACACACACACACACACACACACACACACACACACACACACACACACACACCTAGAAACATTTCATCATTTTACTACCCCAGACCACAAAGGAAGAATTTACAGAAGTTCATAATGAGCTAGTAGAGACTATAGGAATCACTGAGATTTGGGATCAGGATTAAGCAGAGGGATTACTGACAGCCAAAGCACATGGGAGTCTGAGATCGTGACCGTGATACTGGGAAGGGACCAAAAAGTGGTCAGCAGGATCAGGGGAAACTTGTGTCCAGTGAGGATGTGATACCTGGAGCCATGCAGATAGACTGGAGGACATTGGTATCCAATCTGTAATCGGGCTGGCAGTTTACAGCTCTTGCTCAGCATGCAACTTCTTGATTTTAGGAAGCACCAGGTTTAAAAGTCACCAGAGGAGTAGATTTCAAACTATGGTGTTTGGATAGCCTATACAAATGCAGATTCATAGGTTCTACACACCAAATATTCTGTTTCTATAGGTCTCTGATAGGCCAAGGAGTAGCATTTCTGGGGAAAGCAGCCTATGTGATTTTAATACAGCTGGTCAAGGACCATTCCTTGAGGAACTCTGACCACATAAACTATGTCCTAAAATTTGAAGCATAAGATAGGAGGCAAATTGTCCCATATGTTGGAAGAGCGGAATATAAGCCTGGGGTACCAGGCAGGGCCTGACAACAACTGCCAAATTGGTTACAAGTTTCAGAAAATAAACTAAGGTATATTAAACTTTCAAGTGTTTACTTGAGCAAACATCAATTTCAATCAGGCAGCACCAAAACAGAAGTGGTTAAGAGCACTCCACATACAGGAGCTAGGGCAAGAATTTTATAAGGAAGAGGAGAAAACAAAGCAAAGCAAAGCAATTACTTGACTGGGTATAGCTTAAGTGGCTTCCTTATTTCAAAAAGCCTAGTGGCTGTTTGTGATCGGTTGTTCTGCAGTTTCATTTCAATGCATTTTAGAGTGCGTTGGCTCTCACTTAGGTTTAGGTTTGCTTACACAGACTACCAAGGCATTAGGGCCACCACAGTCTAACAGCATCGTAAACTAAGAATTTTTAGTTTAATATATTTAGAGTAGAAATAGCTAAACTGAATGACCTCAACTGCCCGACCTTCAAGATGGCAGAGGAGTAAGACGTGGAGATCACCTACCTCCCCACAAATACATCAGTAATACATCTGCATGTGGAACAACTCCTACAGAACACCTACTGAACACTGGCAGAAGACCTCAGACTTCCTAAAAGGCAAGAAACTCCCCACGTACCTGGGTAGGGCAATAGAAAAAAGAAAAAACAGAGGCAAAAGAATACGGACAGGACCGGCACCTCTGTAGGGAGCTGTGAAAGAGGAAAAGTTTCCACACACTAGGAAGCCCTTTCACTGCTGGAAATGGGGTGTTGGCAGGGGGGAAGCTTTGGAGCCATGGAGAAGAGCACAGCAACAAGGGTGCAGAGGGCAAAGCAGAGAGATTCCCACACAGAGGATCGGTGCTGACCGGCACTCACCAGCCTGAGAGGCTTGTCTGCTCACCTGCTGGGGTGGGTGGGGGCTGGGAGCTGAGGCTCAGGCTTTGGAGGTCAGACCCCAGGGAGAGGACTGGGGTTGGCTGCGTGAACACTAGCCTGAAGGAGGCTAGTGCACCACAGCTAGGAGGGAGTCCTGGAAAAAGTCTGGAACTGCCTAAGAGGCAAGAGACCATTGTTTTGGGGTGCACGAGGCGTGGGGATTAAGAATACTGCCTAAATAAGCTCCAGAGATGGGCACGAGCCGCAGCTATCAGTGAGGACACCAGAGACAGGCATGAGACGCTACGGCTGCTGCTACAGCTACCAAGAATCCTGTGTGCAATCACAGGTCACTATCCACACCTCCCCTCCCAGGAATCTGTGCAGCCCGCCATGGCCAGGGTCCTGTGATCCAGGGACAACTTACCCGGGAGAATGCACAGCGCACCTCAGGCTGGGGCAATGTCACGCTGGCCTCTGCCACCACAGGCTCGCCCCGCATTCCATACCCCTCCCTACCCCCGGCCTGGGTGAGCCAGAGCCCCCGAGTCAGCCGCTCCTTTAACTCCCTCCTGTCTGGGTGAAGAAGAGATGCCAGAGGGCAACCGACATGCAGAGGCGGGGCCAAATCCAAAGCTGAACCCCGGGAGCTGTGCGAACAAAGAAGAGAAAGGGAAATCTCTCCCAGCAGCCTCAGGAGCAGCAGATTAAATCTCCACAATCAATTTGATGTACCCTGCATCTGTGGAATACCTGAATAGACAACGAATCATCCCAAAACTGAGCTGGTGGACTTTGGGAGCAACTGTAGACTTGGGGTTTGCTTTCTGCATCTGATTTGTTTCTAGTTTTATATTTATCTTAGTTTAGTATTAAGAGCTTATTATCATTGGTAGATTTGTTTATTGGTTTGGTTGCTCAGTTTTTATTTTTAAATTACTTTTTTATGTTTTATTTTAATAATTTCTTATTTTAATAACTTTATTATTTTTTCTTTCTTTCGTTCTTTTTTTCTTTTCTCCCTTTTCTTCTGAGCCGTGTGGCAGACAGGGTCTAGATGCTCTGGTTGGGTGTCAGGTCTCAGCCTCTGAGTAGGGACAGCCAAGTTCAGAACACTGGTCCATCAGAGACTTCCGGGCCCCTCATAATATCAAATGACAAAAGCTCTCCCAGAGATCTCCGACTCAATGCTAAGTCTCAGCTCCACTCAATGACCAGCAAGCACCAGTGCTGGACACCCCATGCCAAACAACAAGCAAGACAAGAACACAACCCCACCCATTAGCAGAAAGGCTGCCTAAAATCATAATAAGGACACAGACATCCCAAACACACCACCAGATGCACGCAGTCGTGTCCATCAGAAAGACAAGATCCAACCTCATCCACCAGAACACAGGCACCAGTCTCCTCCACCAGGAAGCTGACACAACCCACTGAACCAACCTTACCCACTGGGGGCAGACACCAAAAACAATGGGAACTATGAACCTGCAGCCTGTGAAAAGGAGACCCCAAACACAGTAAGTTAAGCAAAATGAGAAGACAGAGAAATACACAGCAGATGAAGGAGCAAGGTAAAAACCCACCAGACCAAACAAATGAAGAGGAAATAAGCAGTCTACCTGTAAAGAATTCAGAATACTGATAGTAAAGATGATCCAAAATCTTGGAAATAGAATGGAGAAAACACAAGAAACGTTTAACAGGGACCTAGAAGAACTAAAGAGCAAACAAACAAACAATGAAGAACAACACAATACATGAAATTAAAAATCCTCTAGAAGGAATCAATAGCAGAATAACTGAGGCAGAAAAATTGACAAGTGACCTGGAAGATAAAATAGTGGAAATAACTACCACAGAACAGAATAAAGAAAAAAGAATGAAAAGAATTGACAACAGTCTCACAGACCTCTGGGACAACATTAAACGCACCAACATTTGAATTATAGGGGCCCCAGAAGAAGAAGAGAAAAAGAAAGGGACTGAGAAAATATTTCAAGAGATTATAGTTGAAGACTTCCCCAATATGGTAAAGGAAATAGTCAATAAAGTCCAGGAAGCACAGAGAGTCCCATACAGGATAAATCCAAGGAGAAACACGCCAAGACACATATTAATAAGACTATCAAAAATTAAATACAAAGAAAAAATATTAAAAGCAGCAAGGTAAAAGCAACAAATAACACATAAGGGAATCCCCATAAGGTTAACAGCTCATCTTTCAGCAGAAACTCTGCAAGCCAGAAGGGTGTGGCAGGACATACTAAAGTGATGAAAGGGAAAAACCTACAACCAAGCTCACTCTACCCAGCAAGGATCTCATTCAGATTCGACAGAGAAATTAAAACCTTTACAGACGAGCAAAAGCTAGGAGATTTGAGCACCACCAAACGAGCTTTACAACAAATGCTAAAGGAACGTCTCTAGGCAGGAAACACAAGAGAAGGAAAAGACCTATAATAACAAACCCAAAACAATTAAGAAAATGATAATAGGAACATACATATCAATAATTACCTTAAATGTATATGGATTAAATGCTCCAGCCAAAAGACATAAACTGGCTGAATGGATACAAAAACAAGATGCATATATATGCTGTCTATAAGAGACCCACTACAGACCTAGGGACACATACAGACTGAAAGTGAGGGGATGGAAAAAGATATTCCATGCAAATGGAAATCAAAAGAAAGCTGGAATAGCAATTCACATATCAGACAAAATAGTCTTTAAACACTATTACAAGACACAAAGAAGAACACTATATAATGATCAAGGGATCAATCCAAGAAGAAGCTATAGCAACTGTAAATATTTATGCACCCAACACAGGAGCACCTCAATACATAAGGCAAATGCTAACAGCCATAAAAAGGGAAATTGACAGTAACACAATCATAGTAGGGGAATTTACCACCCCACTTTCACCAAATGGCAGATCATCCAAAGTGAAAATAAATAAGGAAACACAAGCTTTAAATGACACATTAAACAAGATGGACTTAATTGATATTTATAGGACATTCCATCCAAAAAAAACAGAATACATTTTCTTCTCAAGTGCTCATGGAACATTCTCCAGGATAGATCATATCTTGGGTCACAAATCAAGCCTTGGGAAATTTAAGAAAATTGAAATCATATCAAGTATCTTTTCCAACCAGAACACTATAAGACTAGATATCAATTACAGGAAAAAAAATGTAAAAAACAAAAACGCATGGAGGCTAAACAATACATTACTAAATAGCTAACAGATCACTGAGGAGATCAAAGAGGAAATCAAAAAATACCTAGACACAAATGACAATGAAACATGATGACCCAAAACCTATGGGAAGAGGCAAAAGCAGTTCTAAGAGGGAAATGTACAGCAATAGAATCCTACCTCAAGAAACAAGAGAAATCTCAAACAACCCAACCTTACACCTAAAGCAATTAGAGAAAGAAGAACAAAAAAAACCCCCAAAGTCAGCAGAAGGAAAGAAATCATACAGATCAGATCAGAAATAAATGAAAAAGAAATGAAGAAAACGATAGCAAAGATCAAGAAAACTAAAAGCTGGTTCTTTGAGAAGATAAACAAAATTGATAAACCATTAGCCAGACTCATCAAGAAAAAAAGGGAGAAGACTCAAATCAATAGAATTAGAAATGAAAAAGGAGAAGTAACAGCTGACACTGCAGAAATACAAAGGATCATGAGAAACTACTACAAGCAACTATATGCTACTAAAATGGACAACCCAGAAGAAATGGACAAATTCTTACAAAAGCACAACCTTCCACGACTGAACCAGGAAGAAATAGAAAATATAAACAGACCAATCACAAGCACTGAAATTGAAACTGTGATTAAAAATCTTCCAACAAACAAAAGCCCAGGGTCAGATGGCTTCATAGGTGAATTCTGTCAAACATTTAGAGAAGACCTAACACGTATCCTTCTCAAACTCCTCCAAAATATAGCAGAGGGAGGAACACTCCCAAACCCATTCTATGAGGCTGCCATCACCCAGATACCAAAACCAGAAAAGATGTCACAAAAAAAGAAAACTATAGGCCAATATCACTGATGAACATAGATGCAAATATCCTCAACAAAATACTAGCAAAGAGAATCCAACAGCACACTAAAAGGATCACACACCATGGTCAAGTGGGGTTTATCCCAGGAATGCAAGGATTCTTCAGTATACACTAATCAATCCATGTGATAAACCATATTAACAAACTGAAGGATAAAAACCATATGATCATCTAAATAGATGCAGAAAAAGCTTTCAACAAAATTCAACACCCATTTATGACAACAACCCTCCAGAAAGTAGGCATAGAGGGAACTTACCTCAACATAATAAAGGCCATATATGACAAACCCACAGCCAACATTGTCCTCAATGGTGAAAAACTGAAACTATTTCTTGTAAGATCAGGAACAAGACAAGGTTGCCCACTCTCACCACTATTATTCAACATAGTTTCAGAAGTTGTAGCCACAGCAGTCAGAGAAGAAAAAGAAATAAAAGGAATCTAAATTGGAAAAGAAGAAGAAGTAAAACTGTAACTGTTTGCAGATGACATGATACTATACATAGAGAATCCTAAAGGTGCTACCAGAAAACTACTAGAGCTAATCAATGAATTTGGTAAAGTAGCAGGATACAAAATTAATGCACAGAAATCTCTTGCATTCCTATACACTAATGATGAAAAATCTGAAAGAGAAATTAAGGACACACTCCCATTTACCACTGCAACAAAAAGAATAAAATACCTAGGAATAAACCTATCTACAGAGGCAAAAGACCTCTATGCAGAAAAATATAAGACACTAATGAAAGAAATTAAAGATGATACAAACACATGGAGAGTTATACCATGTTCTTGGATTGGAAGAATCAACATTGTGAAAATGACTGTACTACCCAAAGCAATCTACAGATTCAATGCAATTCGTATCAAACTACCAATGGCATTTTTCGCAGAAGTAGAACAAAAAATTCCACAATTTGTATGGAAACATGAAAGACTCCGAATAGCCAAAGCAATAATGAGAAAGCAAAACGGAGCTGGAGGAATCAGGCTCCCTGACTTCAGACTATACTACAAAGCTACAGTAATCAAGACAGTATGGTACTGGCACAAAAACAGAAATATAGATCAATGGAACAAGATAGACAGTCCAGAGATAAACCCACGCACATATAGTCACCTTATGTTTGATAAATGAGGCAAGAATATACAATGGAGAAAAGACAGCCTCTTCAATAAGTGGTGCTGGGGGCCATATATGACAAACCCACAGCCAACATCGTCCTCAATGGTGAAAAACTGAAAGCATTTCCACTAAGATCAGGAACAAGACAAGGTTGCCCACTCTCACCACTCTTATTCAACATAGTTTTGGAAGTTTTAGCCACAGCAATCAGAGAAGAAAAGGAAATAAAAGGAATCCAAATCGGAAAAGAAGAAGTAAAGCTGTCACTGTTTGCAGATGACATGATACTATACATAGAGAATCCTAAAGATGCTACCAGAAAACTACTAGAGCTAATCAATGAATTTGGTAAAGTAGCAGGATACAAAATTAATGCACAGAAATCTCTGGCATTCCTATACACTAAGGATGAAAAATCTGAAAGTGAAATCAAGAAAACACTCCCATTTACCACTGCAACAAAAAGAATAAAATACCTAGGAATAAACCTACCTAAGGAGACAAAAGACCTGTATGCAGAAAATTATAAGACACTGATGAAAGAAATTAAAGATGATACAAATAGATGGAGAGATATACCATGTTCTTGGATTGGAAGAATCAACATTGTGAAAATGACTCTACTACCCAAAGCAATCTACAGATTCAATGCAATCCCTATGAAACTACCACTGGCCTTTTTCACAGAACTAGAACAAAAAATTTCACAATTTGTATGGAAACACAAAAGACCCCGAATAGCCAAAGCAATCTTGAGAACGAAAAATGGAGCTGGAGGAATCAGGCTCCCTGACTTCAGACTATACTACAAAGCTACAGTTATCAAGACAGTATGGTACTGGCACAAAAACAGAAATATAGATCAATGGAACAGGATAGAAAGCCCAGAGATAAACCCACGCACATATGGTCACCTTATCTTTGACAAAGGAGGCAGGAATGTACCGTGGAGAAAAGGACAGCCTATTCAATAAGTGGTGCTGGGAAAACTGGACAGCTACATGTAAAAGTATGAGATTAGATCACTCCCTAACACCATACACAAAAATAAGCTCAAAATGGATTAAAGACCTAAATGTAAGACCAGAAACTATCAAACTCTTAGAGGAAAACATAGGCAGAACACTCTATGACATAAATCACAGCAAGGTCCTTTTTGACCCACCTCCTAGAGAAATGGAAATAAAAACAAAAGTAAACAAATGGGACCTAATGAAACTTAAAAGCTTTTGCGCAGCAAAGGAAACCATAAAGAAGACCAAAAGACAACCCTCAGAATGGGAGAAAATATTTGCAAATGAAGCAACTGACAAAGGATTAATCTCCAAAATTTATAAGCAGCTCATGCAGCTTAATAACAAAAAAACAAACAACCCAATCCAAAAATGGGCAGAAGACCTAAATAGACATTTCTCCAAAGAAGATATACAGAGTGCAACAAACACATGAAAGAATGCTCAACATCACTAATCATTAGAGAAATGCAAATCAAAACTACAATGAGATATCATCTCACACCAGTCAGAATGGCCATCATCAAAAAATCTAGAAACAATAAATGCTGGAGAGGGTGTGGAGAAAAGGGAACCCTCTTGCACTGTTGGTGGGAATGTAAATTGATACAGCCACTGTGGAGAACAGTATGGAGATTCCTTAAAAAGCTACAAATAGAACTACCATATGACCCAGCAATCCCACTACTGGGCATATACCCTGAGAAAACCATAATTCAAAAAGAGTCATGTACCAAAATGTTCATTGCAGCTCTATTTACAATAGCCCAGAGATGGAAACAACCTAAGTGTCCATCATCGGATGAATGGATAAAGAAGATGTGGCACATATATACAATGGAATATTACTCAGCCATAAAAAGAGACGAAATTGAGCTATTTGTAATGAGGTGGATAGACCTAGAGTCTGTCATACAGAGTGAAGTAAGTCAGAAAGAGAGAGACAAATACCGTATGCTAACACATATATATGGAATTTAAGAAAAAAAAATGTCATGAAAAACCTAGGGGTGAAACAGGAATAAAGACACAGACTTACTAGAGAATGGACTTGAGGCTATGGGGAGGGGGAAGGGTAAACGGTGACAAAGCGATAAAGAGGCATGGACATATATACACTACCAAACGTAAGGTAGATAGCTAGTGGGAAGCAGCCGCATAGCACAGGGAGATCAGCTCGGTGCTTTGTGACCGCCTGGAGGGGTGGGATAGGGAGGGTGGGAGGGAGGGAGATGCAAGCGGGAAGAGATATGGGAACATATGTATATATATAACTGATTCATTTTGTTGTGAAGCTGAAACTAATATACCATTGTAAAGCAATTATACTCCAATAAAGATGTTTAAAAAGAAAAAAAAAAAATAAGTGGTGCTGGGAAAGCTGGACAGCTACATGTAAAAGAATGAAGTTAGAACACTCCCTAACACCATACACAAAAATAAACTCAAAATGGATTAAAGACCTAAGTGTAAGGCCAGACACTATTAAACTCTTAAAGGAAAACATAGGCAGAACACTCTATGACATACATCACAGCAAGTTCCTTTTTGACCCACCTCCTCGAGAAATGGAAATAAAACCAAAAATAAACAAATGGAACCTAATGAAACTTAAAAGCATTTGCACAGCAAAGGAAACCATAAACAAGATGAAAAGACAACCCTCAGAATGGGAGAAAATATTTGCAAACGAAGCAACTGACAAAGCATTAATCTCCCAAATATACAAACAATTCATGCAGCTCAGTATGATCAAAACAAACAATCCAATCCAAAAATGGGCAGAAGACCTAAATAAACATTTCTCCAAAGAATATATACAGATTGTCAACAAACACATGAAAGAATACTCAACATCACTAATCATTAGAGACATGCAATCAAAACTACAATGGGGTATCACCTCACAGTGGTCACAATGCCCATCATCAAAAAGTCTGCAAACAATAAATGCTGGAGAGGGTCTGGGGAAAAGGGAACCCTCCCGCACTGTTGGTGGGAATGTAAATTGATACAGCCCCTATGGAGAACAGTATGGAGGTTCCTTTAAAAATTAACAAAAGAGGGCTTCCCTGGTGGCACAGTGGTGGAGGGTCCGCCTGCCGATGCAGGGGACGCGGGTTCATGCCCCGGTCCGGGAGGGTCCCGCGTGCCGTGGAGCGGCTGGGCCCGCGGGCCGTGGCCGCTGGGCCTGCATGTCCAGAGCCTGTGCTCCGCGGCAGGAGGGGCTGTGGCGGTGGGAGGCCTGCGTACCGCCAAAAAAAAAATTAACAAAAGAACTACCATATGACCCAGCAAACTCACTACTGGGCATATACCATGAGAAAACCATAATTCAAAAAGGGTAATGTACCACAGTGCTCACTGCAGCTCTATTTACAATAACCAGGACATGGAAGCAACCTAAGTGTCCATTGACAGATGCATGGATAAAGAAGATGTGTCACATATATACAATGTAATATTAGCCATAAAAAGAAACAAAATTGAGTTATTTGTAGTGAGGTGGATGGACCTAGAGTCTGTCATATGGAGTGAAGTAAGTCAGAAAGAGAAAAACAAATGCCATATGCTAGCACATATATATGGAATCTAAAGAACAGCAACAAAAGTGGTTCTGAAGAACCTAGGGGTAGGACAGGAATAAAGATGCAGTACTTTTACTAGAAGAAGGGGGAAATGGATAACTTACCAGGCAAAAACAGCATTCTTAGTAGTCTCAACATATAGTTACTGTCTCAGTACTCAATGGACAATTTAAATACTTTTGGCAGTCTTCACTTTCATGTATTATCAACAGTACCTTCCTTTGTGGTGAGGGTACACACTCATTCACATAGTATATACCTGTTTGCTAACTGGAACAATAACAGGTAATGTCTAACAAGCTAAGTAAATGTAGCATCAGCTTGAAGCCTATTTTGTCTTGTCTTGTTGCCATCTCAAACCTGTAACTCCAGTTGTCCTGTAGCACAGACACTGTCCCAAGAGCTTTACGTACAACTTCTTTATTCCTTTTGGAAAATTCTATTAATTTGGTATGAGGCCTGAAAGGCTGCACCATTTACTCGTGGATATGAAGGCAAAGTGTAGAAAAATCAGGATCACATCCAGATAGTCCAACCCAAGATTCTATACCCTCAGCCAATATGCTTTGCTGGCATATTTGCCCCAGATCACCTTTAATCTCTTTTATGGTAATGATCTCATGTTGTTGCAAAGTTTTTCTCACATCTGAAAAACCAGTGTCATCTTATCTTTAGGCCTGAATTTTACTAACTTAGGTCACATCAATGGGAGCTGTTAAAAAAGTGTTTTCTTATTGACTTTTTGACAGGCCTGTTCACCCTATAATCTGGTGACACTCATTTGTTTATGCCAAGTTTTGGAAAACTACTCTATTTCTACCTCCTGCAGCATTAACAAAGTTTGTTCTTTTCTCTTTAATATCTTTCTTACTAGATTTCTTTTCTCTTGACTGAAATTTCTACCCACATAGGCTTAGCTAAAATCCTTTTTTAGGCACTTTTCTTACTACCTGTGAAAGTAATGTGTAATCCCTCTTTCTAACTGGAAACCATCCATCTGGAAGTTTCAAAGCTCGAGTATTTTAGTGGTGGAAACTTTTTTACAGTGTAAGCGTATCTTTGCTGATACAGGTGATTGGTTATTTCAGGCACTGATGATTTGAAAAGCAAGTGGTGGAAATAACATTCAACATTTTAAAATGGTACCTTTACCTAATATTTGAATTGTATTTATGAATTCTAACTGTATATTGTAATTAAGGTAAAACAAACATTTCATTATTTTTAATTTAAAAAAAAAACTTTTTAAAGTGTATAAAAATGAAAACCCAAATACCAGGGGTCTCAACAGAAGGGCTAGGAGTAAAATAAAAAATACATTCTTTATTCAACCTAAGTTTATAGGGGAATAAACCACACCCTACTTGTTTACCACAGAACTTTATCACCTACGTTAACCTGAATCAGATTTCAGCTACATGTGATAGTTTTTAAGTTATAAGTAGTAGTAGTAAAGGACCTGTGTAGTCCACGGAAAGTTCTGGGTTGCATTAAAATTGCCTCAAATAAAATCAGAAGATAAACTGTATTGAAATTGTCCTTCTGGATGTCAATTTGACCCATCAGAAAGTGATCGTGGATAGTGTGCAAAAGCTAAAAAATCAGCATGTAAAGTAGTTTGGGATCTGGGCGCGGGGGGGTTTCTTTGTGATACTATTCATTATTCAATAAATATTTATTGAGTAGCTATAGGTGCTCACATAGTAAGGGGGTGACATCAGAGCAAAGTTAAAAAACAGACCTGAGAAAGGGAGAAAATGGGGAAGAGCCAACCCTGTCTTTGCATTAGAATGAGCCCTGGGTACTATGAATTTAATAAAACACACAGAAAAATGTAGAACCACATCCAGATTTAAGGAAAACACAATGATTGGGCCTTTCCTAAGTAATCGGCAAGATACACCCTGTATTCATTATTTTCAGGGGTGCCTGTCTTTGTCAGTCCAAAGGATACTAAACCATAAGAGACAGTGATGCCTCCAGATAAACTGTAGTTAGAAGATGGGTTCAAGAAGCAACTGCCTGCTTGAAATATTCATGATTAGAAAGACTATCAATACTTTTAGATTTTTATCTGGACTTCAATGAAACGGGTACAATACTATAAAGGGTATTTCTTTTTTTACTCATAAGACCTTTACTGATGAATTGTTAGTACCAAGGAATTATTCCTTTTCTTGGTAAGCTACTTCTACAGCCTACAATCGATCCAAGGGACATATTTTGCTGATTGGTGCATTATTTTCTCATGTAGTGTTAGATTAAAAAATGCTTTTAAAGGTTTTTCTTTTTTTCCATTATTATTTCATGTTCAATTACATTGCTTTGGGAATATATTTCACAAAAGGATAGTTGATATTCAGAATCTTATTTGTGCATGTAAGAATTTTTACTCCCAGCAGGGCAAAAAAGGAAAATCATTTGTGTAGATATAGCCTGTCA
The DNA here is from genome assembly GCF_937001465.1 of Orcinus orca. NCBI lineage: Eukaryota > Metazoa > Chordata > Mammalia > Artiodactyla > Delphinidae > Orcinus > Orcinus orca. The sequence continues at coordinate 22,616,805 of NC_064580.1, forward strand.
GTGTCATAAACCTGGCACTAGGTGCTATGATAGATTATATATACAGTCTCTGGAGCTAGCCTGCTTGGGTTCAAATTCTAGCACATTAGAAAAGTTATTTTCTCATGACATTTTTCTCATCTGTAAGATCAGGAAAACAATAGTACCTGCCTCATAGGCTTATTTTAAGTAGTCAATACATGTTAGCATTACATAGTACTGTGGCATTTTCTTGTGGTTCTACATTTTTCCAAGTCAATCTTTAAAATTCAGTGGATTAAGTAGGAAAAGATTTATTTCTCATCAGATTAGATCTCCTCTGTGTCATGGCTGTTATATCACATTACTTTTCCTGTTTTGTTTTTAAGGTAGGATAGTTACTTTGACTTTACATTTATTTGGAATAATGTAAAAGTATTCATATTGACAAATGTTAGGTATCTGTTTACATGTAGTGTCCTTTTGGATGTCAATATGATCCAGTAGGGAAGTAGTCGTGGATGGTGTTTGAATGAATATATTCATTCATTTATAAGATCATGCACTGAAATGTGCTAATACTAAGAGGGATGAAAAGAGAGAAAAATGTCCAGAATCTTACTATCTAGTAGAAGAGATAAGAATATTAGGCAAATAACTACTGAAATTATTTTACAGATGATAAACAGTAAAGCTATGATACGTGTATTAATAGCAGTACTTGATAAATATTAATTTATTCTAAAATTTAGAAAATCTTATTTCCATGACAGATTGGAGATTCTGTAATTCATTTGGGAGATAGAGGTTTTATTCTCATCTCAGGGGACTAAAATCAATTTAACATGAGGGTTAGATTTTAAAGTCTGTGAACATGATATCATTTGAAGTCAAAATTACCTTTGATCAATCTCAAGATTGTAAGGGTTGGTTTTGTCTAAACACTCCATCTCATTGACAGTTTTTCATCCAGTTTTAGAAGATCTCTCTTTCCTCAGTTTGGCAACAGATTAAGCAGTTGCCTTATATTTAAAAGTCATACTGTATGAAAAATATGTATTTTTAAACACTGGAATCACTCTCATAACAGAAGTTTACACAAGTAAAGGAATTCAGAGATGGGGTGAGGTGGATTAAAGGAAGAGCAGATTTATAACTCCTACTACACCTTTATTCTGTGGCACATTTGGATGAATAGAATTACTAAAAGAATCACTGGCACTATCTTTCTCTCTCTCTCATCCCTCAATTCCTCTCAATTGTCCTGAGTGTACATACTTGAATTAGTATGATTTAAATGCATGTTTGTTGTGCTCCAACAGCATAAGGACAAATACACATAGCATGGAATAGATGCACAGCGTGCTGAGGGATTCATCCAGACCAATTGTACTGCCTCAACTTCATAATCCATTTAATTTGCTTTATACACATGAAAGTATATACTACTAAACAAGTATTTACTTCATCGTTTGGATGCAGTGGTAAGCTCTGAAATGTAAATTTCTTCTTCCCCTTCATCATAACACCCCTAAATTCTAGTGCAGGTCTGAAAGAGACCCGAAATCTAGTGGGAAGCCCAGAAATGGCTGAACTAGCCCGATTACACTCCATTGAAGAGAATCCCCTCTTCCTTGCATTAAAATTATTAATTTGGGCATTTCTTAGGAGAACTATGCTAGGGACAGATAGTGAACAACAGAAACTATCCTTACCAATCTGTACACTTAGTTGTATCATGTATGTGAGATATACGTGTGTAGTTTGTCTTAGGCATTTCAATTAATACATGGAGCAGCCAGCCTTTAGCACATTAGCCTTGATCTGTTTCTTTTCTGAGTTACTTAAGAAATATAACACAGAAATGATGAGACAATATGATAACCATAATTTATGGGGGGAAAGTACATGAATGTACTACTAGATTCTTTACTTTAGCTAGTTTCATTTAGTTATTATAAATGGCATCTGAAAGTTCATGTTAAGCTTGCAAATTCAGGTCATGGGTATATGGATGTTCCCCATACAGTTCTTTCAATTTACCTGTCTTTAACTTTTCATAATACAATACTGAGAAGAAAAGTACTCAAAGCTTAGGCTTTGAAAATAGATCTTTTCATATATTCATTGCATAATCATTTGTAGACTACTTACTACATGTACTTGGATAGGTGCTATGGACAGACTTGAATTCAACATGGTATCTGCCTTTAGGAACTATATCAATTATCTGTTGCTGCAACAATGCTTCATAACCAACTTGGTGGCATGCAACCACAGGCATTTATTTTCATACTCATGGGTACAAAGGTTGATTGCTAATTGGATGCTCTCTCCTGACTGCTTCAAATTGCAAATTCTGCTGGATATGGTTCCTTGCTCCATTTTACTCAATGTATGTTTATTCTGAGATCCAGTCTCTTCTCATTATGATGGCAGAATTGCAGGAAGGTAAGCCCTACCAAAGAAGTATAGATTACATGCCTCTGTTTACATCACTTCTAAAACATACTGACCAAAACAAGTCACGTGGTTGAGCCCAAAGTCAGAGAGAGAGAAAGTAAACTCTGTCTCTAGTGGCAGGAATTGCAGAGTCACAGGGGAAAAGATGATACAAGGAGAAAAGCATTGTGACCAAACTTAAGTCTACACCAAGAGGTTTGGAGGTTAGTTCTTAACAAAGCAGATAAAATATTGCACTGCTGGCTAATTGCTCCATTTGTTCAAAGGATAAACGAATACTATTGAGTACTAATCTGTGGGTCCATTTTCCATATTCAGTGATATTCTAACCTTAGATCATTTGAGGGCTGCATATACTAGTCCACCTTATTATCAGACTACATTATAACATAGGATAAAAACAATTCAAGAAGCCCTTGTTATTATTTCTAAGATTCTTTTCTAGACATATGCTAACAGTGATAATTAATGTCTACCTCCCTTCTCTCAATATAGTGAAATGCAAGGATATTTTAATTTTTATATCAACTACTTCTTTAGCAGTATATCTACGAGTCTTAAATTACAGACTTTAATTTCTGAACAATTTTTAGGAATAAGCTGAATTTTCCTTGTGCTTTAATGATTTACATCTATTTAAAATTAAACCCTTGTTGTATAGATCAACATTGAAGGAAATCAACCATAATATTTAATAATTAAAAATAATGCAGGGGGTCTTCCCTGGTGGCGCAGTGGTTGGGAGTCCGCCTGCCAATGCAGGGGACGCGGGTTCGTGCCCTGGTCTGGGAGGATCGCACATGCCGCGGAGCGGCTGGGCCCGTGAGCCATGGCCGCTGAGCCTGCGCGTCCGAAGCCTGTGCTCCGCAACGGGAGAGGCCACAACAGTAAGAGGCCCGCGTACCGCAAAAAAAATAATAATAATAATGCAGGGGTGTAAGATCTTTATTGCTTGCAGAACTTTAAAAATCTATTAATTTCCCATTAGTTGCAGCATAATGACCCAACTCCTTAAATGAAAAAGAAACTAAACTTCTTGAACCAAATTTTGTGATAGAGACCCAGCATGTGCTATTAAACTTTGTCTCAATGATTTTATTTTATTTTATGATATAACCAATTCACTGGATTGGAAAAGTAGAAAATATTTCATTTGGTTCCTAAATAAAGGATAATGGGGCTTCCCTGGTGGCGCAGTGGTTGAGAGTCCACCTGCTGATGCAGGGGACACGGGTTCGTGCCCCGGTCCGGGAAGATCCCACATGCCGCAGAGCGGCTGGGCCCGTGAGCCATGGCCGCTGAGCCTGCGCGTCCGGAGCCTGTACTCCGCAACGGGAGAGGCCACAACAGTGAGAGGCCCACGTACCGCAAAAAAAAAAAAAAAAAAAAGGATAATGAAGGTCATAAAACATTTACTAAAATGAATAAATTGCTATTATGATAAAGCATGTAAATAAGTCACCAACTAAAATCAATCTCTTCATATATATCAAAAGAGAGGGGGAAAAATATATGTGTATATATAGATCTCTCTCTCACTCTTTCTCTCTCTCTCTCTCTATATATATGAATGCATGCGATTTACAATGACTGATTATTTTATATAATTAATTTACTGCCCCTAACTCATATATAGATTAACCTATTCTTATGTCCTTAAATGTTTAAATGCAAATTTAAATATATATATTTATAAATATAGTATCTTTTACTATATCTTTAAATGCAACTTCAAAGGCAAAAAAGAGTTATAACCATATGCCAATCAGAATGCAGAAAACTAAGATGCCTGACAATTTCAACGACTGTTGAGGCTGTAGAGTAACCGGAGCATTCATATCCTGCGGCTCGGAGTTTATATTGGTACAATTGCTTTGCAGATCTCCTTGGCACTATCTTCTAGATCTGAACACATGTATACTCTATGACACAGGAATTCAACTCCTAAGTACATAACCCAAAGTAATGTATGTATGTATACAAAGGTGTTCAGAGCAGTATTATTCATATGATCTCTAAATTGGAAGCAATCTAAATGCACATCAACTCTAGAAAGAATAAACAAATTGAGGAATATTCACAACTGAACTCTATATGGCAGTGAGAAGAATTAAATTACTGCCATGTTCCATAACATGCATGAGCATCAACATAATATTTAGCAAAAGAAGCTGGGCAAAGAGTATACACCATATAATTGTAATTATGTAGAGGTCAAGACAAGGCGACACTAAGGTGCTAGAAATCAGGATGTTTACTTTCATAATGGCACTTAGTAGAAGTGGGCATGAGTGGGGCCTCAAAGGTGTTGGTAATGTTGTACTTTTTGATCTGAGTGGTGTTATATGGAGGTGTTTACTTAGTGCAATCGTACCATGCTGTTCCATTAAGGTTTGTTTACTTTTCTGCATGTTATATTTTCGATAGCGTATTGAAGTATAATTGATATACAAACTGCACATACTTAATGTTTATAATTTGGTAAATTTGGACATAGGCAAACACTTGTGATACCATCAGCACAATCAAGATAATAGACCTATCCAACACCTCCCAGAGTTTTCTTGTGTCTTTTTTGTTTTTTGAGTGTTATATTTTTGCAAAACATTCACTTTTAGAAAGCACATCTGATCTCTCAATATGATGACTTCCTGTCACCCTTATTTTTGACAATTTCTGAAACAGTTGCTTAATGACCCTGACGCATTCTTATAACTTCCCATTATTTTTCATGCTTCAAATCATGAAGGAATTATTGTAATCTTTTCAGGTCCCTCATCCAGTTCACTTACTATTAATCCTTTTGTGGGGATCAGACAGGAGACCTTAGGGAATTTATAGAGCCTCTTTTCATTCTTCTATCTGCTAAAAGAAACTTTACGTCACAAACCTTGATTACTGATTCTCTCCATGACATTTAAAATGATGTATTTCACAGGAACTTTGTCGGCTACCACCTTTCTGCCCAAAGTAATTTACAGCAGCCTTACAGCAGCCATGGAAATTTTGATAGATTGGAGACCTTCTGTCCCAAACCACATGCTTCTTGAAATGGACGGAATTTTAAATAGTGTGAGGTTATTCCTAATCCTGGCAATAATACCTAAGAATAACGAAAGGCTTAATGGGTTGATCTATTAAGTTCATTTTTCAAATCAAAGGTTAAATTTTTTTTTTCTTTCCTTGAGAAATCAAGATTAGGTCTGTCTCCAGGCATGCATTAAGCAATTAACATGAGTTCCTAGGAATGGAAGGCCTCCTAAGGTAAGCACAGGGCAGACTCATTCACTTGGAAAGCCCTTTAACAAAGGAATTGCTTCCTCATGAGCAGTATTAAAGCAACCTCCCAATACTAAAGCATGTTAAGCTACCTTGTGGGCATTTTGCCAAATCTTTAAGCTGCATTACAGGCTTTTTGTATAAAATGTGTTTTTCTCTGAAATAGCTCAAACACTCTCTTCTCTCTCGCTTTTTTTTTTCTCTATTCCTTACACACGCCATCAAAGTTACCCAACTTAGAACATTAATTTCTTTTTTAGCTCTTGTGCAGTTTCACACAGGGAGCTATTGACAAGCAAGAAATGTGATGATGGGGCAGAGTTCTTTTGCGACTAGAAGAGGTGAAATCCCTGTAAAATGCAGAAGACTTGTCAAAATTGTTCTTTTTGTCTTATACTAAAATATAGCTTGTAGAATAAAGAACATCCACACACAGAAGAAGATAAACAGCATGACTTAGGCGTAAAGCAAATTTAATCATGAATTCCAGGAAATTACTTCAAGTATTATTGCTAGATTCATTGGTTTCAAGTGGCCAGATGTGCTGTGTAGGGTGATACATTTGACTGTTACTTGTGCCCTCTAAATCTGTTGTACCTTTCTTCCTGGTTATATAGCGCAACCCAACTGAGACCACAGTGCCCAGCCTCCTTTGTAGCTACGTATGGTCACTCAACTAAATTCTTGCTAATAAAATATGAGCACAAGCAATTTTTGCTTGATCTGGATTTCTCTATTTCCTCTTCACACAAGCTAGAAGCCAAACAAGGCAGGGGACAACTATGACCCTGCAGAGGAAGGCTGTATGCTAGGGGATAGTGAAGCACCAACATGGACAGCACTGTTACCACTGAATATCTTGTTGTCATTAAGCCACACCTCCAGTCTGGATGTCGAACTTGCATGAGAAAGAAATATACTTCCATCCATTTTTAGTCATTGTATGTTTTTATCTTTGTTATTGAAGCTAATATTTACCAGATAGGGTTATATTTGTTCTTGATTAATAATTTTTAGTATGCTTTCAACTTATTAAAAGAATATGCAACAAATACTTGATGATTTTCATAATAAAAATATTTTGTATTTCCACAAGATATTTCTTTTATCAGGACCCTTCTCCATATTCTATTATATGAGAGTCACAACAATCCTGTGGCAGCAGTTAAGATGATTCATTTTCCCTATTTCACAAACAAGGAAACAAGGTCATTGGCAAGTGGACCTTGATCTTTCCAAATTATCTCAGGAAACTATACAAGTTCAGAGGAAATATAGTTTGATCACTGTATATTAAAGTCAATTCACAATACTATATTGAATGAAAATTCACAATTTTAAGAAGGTGCCTTACTCTCTTGGAGAACTTAATAAATATAGCTTTTTATTTTACTACACTTAACAAATGTACCTCTTTAATAAAATAAAAGCATAATTTTTTCAATTAAGTACATTTTCAAGTTAAATGTTTAAAGTATCAAGAAATCTATTTACTGTCTTTTTCTATTTATAAATGTAGCAAATTTGAAAATATAAAGATGTTAAAAATGACTCATAGTCCCAAATACTCCAAATTAAACATTATTAATCTTCACTGAAATTATTTTAGTAATTTTATAAAAATCTGTCTTCATTAATTTTTAAATGACATACACTTGTTTATTGTAAAATTAAGTAACAGACGAAAGAAGAATCTAAAAATTATGTATAAGTCCAAGACTCAGAGTTAACTACTATTAACATATGTGTATACTTTTTTACAAAAATAAAAAATACTGTTTTAAACATTTTCATTTAATGATAATAGCTGACATTCATGAACCCTACCAGGGCCAGGCACTGGACTACAAATGTTCCACCCATTACCTTGTATAATATTCAGTAGAAGCCTGTAGATAAGGCTATAGCCTGTAGATGGCTATAATTATCACCATCTTTAAACAACGAGCAACTGAGACTTGGGTACCCTAAACAACTTATGCCTCATAAGGAAGGTGTGAAAGCAGTTAGTGGTGTCACAGGTTGTCTGTATTCAAAACCTGCACTCCAAACATTTTGCTATGTTATTTGAGTATCAAGAAACGCGAGGCAGCAATGTATTCCGTCTTAAGGGCGCAGCACAGTTTTCTCAATCAATCTTTTACTTTTGGGTCCTTAAGTTCTTTCCTAATATTAACAGCATGTATTTGTTAGTAAATCTTTGTACATGGACATATCCATAATGATTTTTTTGGAGTAATTTTATAGAAGTGGAGTTGCTGATCAGGGCCTGTTTTAAGGATTTTGAATATACTGACAGTTGAAACTCTAGGAGTTTGTACTAATTTCCCCACAATATGTGGGAACAACCAAATATTCTTTGTGGAGACAAGACTCAGTATTAACATTATTTATTTATTTTTTTACGTATTTGACAATATGAGAAATGGTTTATTTTAAAATATGAATTTCTACAACTATTGAGGTACAGTTTCTAAAATATGCTTATTGATGATTTCTGTTTTATTTCTGCTGATTTGGCACATTTATGCCTTTTAATTAATTTTCTACTTCATGTTCATACTTTAAATTCTTTTCATACATTAAAGACATTAACACATTGTGTGACATAAATATGGCAAATACTTTTGATCACACTGCCAATAACCTTCAGCTCTTTTGCTGGCGTATTGTCAGATGTACACATTCTTATGTTTCTGTAATCAAATGTATGAAGTAAATTCATTTGTTGTTGGCTTTCGAAACCACCTATCTCACCAGTGGCTTTGATGACTAAATCTGCAGTTTTAATAACTTTACTGTGGTATGCTTAACATACAATAAACATTACATATTTAAATGATAAAGTTTGAATGAGTTCTGATATAAGTATATACCTATAAAACCATCACCATAAATAAGATAATGAACATCACCTCTAAAAGTTACTTAATGTTCCTTTGTACTTCCTTTCTTCTGCCCCTCACTTTCTATGCCCTCATTCCCAGGCAAGTACTGACCTGCTTTCTGTCACTGTAGATTAGTTTGCCTTTTCTAGAATTTTTCTATAAATGGAAACAGAGTACACATTCTTCTTGTCTACTTTTTCTAACTCATCGTAATTATTTTGAGAGTCATCAGTGTTTCTGAATGTTTATTGCTTTTTATTGCTGAGTAGTATTCTATTGACTGGTATACCACAATTTGTTTATTCATTCACCTGTTAATGGAAATTTGGATTATTTCCAGTCTGAGAGTGATACAAATAAAGCTGTTGTGAACATTCATGTGTAAGTCTTTATATGCATATTCAATTTCTCTTCTAGAAGTGGAATGGCTGGATCCTATGGTATGTGTATTTTTAACTTTCTAAAAAACTTCCAAACCATTTTCCAAAGTGGTTGTACTATCTTACATTCCTATCAGCAGTTAATTCAAGTTCCATTAGTTCTGGTCCTGAGATAAGATGGCAGAGTAGAAGGATATGAGCTTACCTCTTCTTACAGAAACATGAAAATAACAACTAACTGCTGAACAACCATCGAAAAAAAATTCTGGAACCTACCAAAAAAGATACCCTACATCCAAAGAGAAGAAGCCACAACAAGATGGGAGGAGGGGCACAAGCACGATAAAATCAGATCCCATACACGCTGCTAGGCAACCCACAAACTGGAAAATAATTATACCAAAGAAGTCCTCCCACATGGGGCCAAAGTTCTGAGCCCCATGTCAGGCTCCCCAGCCTGGGAGTCTGGCAACAGGAGGAGAAGCTCCCAGAGAATCTGGCTTTGAAGCCCAGCGGAGTTTGATCGAAGGAATTCCACAGGACGGGGAAACAGAAACTCCACTCTTGGAGGGTGCACATAGGGCCTCATGCAGACCAGGACCCAGGGAAAAAAGCGATGACCTCATAAGAGTCTGGGCCAGACTTACCTGCTAGTATTGGAGGGTCTCCTGTGGAGGCGGGGGCGTGGGTGTGGCTCACTGTGGGGACAAGGACACTGGTGGTGGTAGTTCTGGGGAGTACGCATTTGCATGAGCCCTCTAGGAGTCCACCAGCTTTGCAACAAATGCTAAAGGAACTTTTCTTTAGCAGACAAGAAAAGGCCACAACTAGAAATAAGAAAATTATGAATGAGGAAGCTCACCAGTAAAGGCAAGCATACAGTAAAGATAGGAAATCATCTGCATACAATATGATATCAAAACTAGCAAATGTGAGAAGAGAAGAGCACAAATGTAGGATATTGGAAATGCATTTGAAATTCAAAGACCAGCAACTTAAAACAATCTTGTTTATATACAGTCTGCTATATCAAAACCTCATGGTAACTGCAAACAGAAAATTTACAATACATACACACACAAAAAAGAAAAAGGAATCCAAACACAACACTAAAGTTAGTCATCAAATCACAGCAGAAGAGAACAAAAGAGGAAGGGAAGAAAAAACACCTGCAAAAACAAATCCAAAACAATAAACAAAATGGCAATAAGGACATACATATCCATAATTACCTTAAACGTAAACAGATTAAATGCTCCAACCAAAAGACATAGACTGGCTGAATGGATACATAAATATGACCTGTATATATGCTGTCTACAAGAGACCCACTTCAGATCTAGAGACACATACAGACTGAAAGTGAGGGGATGGAAAAAGGTATTCCATGCAAATGGAAATCAAAGGAAAGCTGAAGGAGCAACACTCATATCAGACAAAATAAACTTTAAAATAAAAAGAATATTACAAAAGACAAAGAAGGACACTACATAATGATCAAGGGATCAATCCAAGAAGAAACTATAACAATTGTAAATATATATGCAGCCAACATAGGAGCACCTCAATATATAAGGCAAATACTAACAGCCAAAAAAAGGAGAAAACAACAGTAATACAATAATAGTGGGGGACTTTAACACCTCAGTTTCATCAATGGGCAGATCATCCATAAAGAAAATCAGTAAGGACACACAGGCCTTAAATGACACATTAGACCAGATGGATTTAATTGATATTTATAGAGCATTCCATCCAAAAGCAGCAGAACACACATTTTCTCAAGTGCACACGGAACATTCTCCAGGACTGATCACATGCTGAGCCACAAGCGAGCCTTGGTAAATTTAAGAAAATTGAAATCACATCAAGCATCTTTTCTGATCACAATGCTATGAGATTTGAAATTAACTACAAGAAAAAAATGGTAAAAAACACAAACACCTGGAGGATAAACAATATGCTACTAAACAGCCAATGGATCATCACTGAAGAAATCAAACAATACCTAGAGACAAATGAAAATGAAAGGACGATGATCCAAAACCTATGGGATGCAGGAAAACTAGTTCTAAGAGGAAAGATTATAGCAATCGATCTTACCTCAGGAAACAAAGAAAAATCTCAAACAACCTAACCTTACACCTAAAGCAACTAGAGAAAGAAAAACAAACAAAACTCAAAGTTAGTAGGAGGAAAGAATTCATAAAGATCAGAGCAGAAATAAATGAAATGAGATGAAGAAAACAATAGAAAAGATAGATGAAACCAAAAGCTGGTTCTTTGAGAAGATAAACAAAATTGATAAACCATTAGCCAGACTTATCAAGAAAAAAAGGGAAAAGACTCAAATCAGCAGAATTAGAAATGAGAAAGGAGAAATACCAACTGACACGGCAGAAATACAAAGTATCATGTGAGATTACTAGAAGCAACTATATGCCAATAAAATGGACAACCTGGAAGAAATGGAGAAATTCTTAGAAAAGCACAACCTTCCAGACTGAACCAGGAAGAAATAGAAAATATAAGACCAACCGCAAACACTGAAATTGAAACTGTGATTAAAAATCTTCCAACAAACAAGAGCCCAGGACCAGATGCCTTCACAGGTGAACTCTATGAAACATTTAGAGAAGAGCTAACACCCATCCTTCTCAAACTCTTCCAAAATAGAGCAGGGGGAAGAAATTTCCCAAACTTATTCTAAAAGGCCACCATCACCCAGATACAAAACCAGAGCAACATGTCACAAAAAAAGAAAATTATAGGCCAATATCACTGATGAACATAGATGCAAAAATCCTCAACAAAATACTAGCAAACAGAATCCAACAGCACATTAAAAGGATCATACACCATGATCAAGTGGGGTTTTTCCCAGGAATGCAAGGATTCTTCAATATATGCAAATCAATGTAAAAAACCATATTAACAAATTGAAGGATAAAAACCATATGATCATCTCAATAGATGCAGAAAAGCTTCTGACAAAATTCAACCCATTTATGATAAAAACCCTCCAGAAAGTAGGCATAGAGTGAACTTACCTCAACATAATAAAGGCCATATATGACAAACCCACAGCCAACATCAACCTCAATTGTGAAAAAATGGAACCATTTCCACTAAGATCAGGAACAAGACAAAGTTGCCTACTCTCACCACTATTATTCAACATAGTCTTAGAAGTTTTAGCCACAGTAGTCAGAGAAGAAATAAAAGGACTCCAAATTAGAGAAGAAGAAGTAAAACTGTCACTGTTTGGATATGACATGATGCTCTAGATAGAGAATCCTAAAGATGCTACGAGAAAACTACTAGAGCTAATAAATGAATTTGGTAAAGTAGCAGGATACAAAATTAATGCACAGAAATCTCTTGCATTCCTATACACTAATGATGAAAAATCTGAAAGTGAAGTTAAGAAAACACTCCCACTCACCACTGCAACAAAAAGAATAAAATATCTTGGAATAAACCTACCTATGGAGACATAAGACCTGTATGCAGAAAATTATAAGACACTGATGAAAGAAATTAAAGATGATACAAATAGATGGAGAGATATACCATGTCCTTGGATAAGAAGAATCAACATTGTGAAAATGATGCTACTACCCAAAGCAATCTACAGATTCAATGCAATCCCTATCAAACTACCACTGGCATTTTTCACAGAACTAGAACAAAAAATTTCACAATTTCTATGGAAACACAAAAGACCCCGAATAGCCAAAGTAGTCTTGAGAAAGAAAAACGGAGCTGGAGGAGTCAGTCTCCCTGATTTAGACTATACAACAAAGCTAGAGTGATCAAAACAGTATGGTACTGGCACACAAGCACAAATATAGATCAATGAAACAGGATAGAAAATCCAGAGATAAACACACACACATATGGTCACCTTATCTTTGATAAAGGAGGCAAGAATATACAGTGGAGAAAAGACAGCCTCTTCAATAAGTGGTGCTGGGAGAACTGGACAGCTACATGTACAAGAATGAAATTAGAACACTCCCTAACACCATACACAAAAATAAACTCAAAATGGATTAGAGACCTAAATGTAAGGCCAGACACCATCAAACTCTTAGAGGAAAACACAGGCAGAACACTCTATAACATAAATCACAGCAAGATCCTTTTTCACCCACCTCCTAGAGAAATGGACGTAAACACAGAAATAAACAAATGGGACCTAATGAAACTTAAAAGCTTTTGCACAGCAAAGGAAATGATAAACAAGACGAAAAGACAACCCTGAGAATGGGAGGAATTATTTGCAAATGAAGCAACTGACAAAGGATTAATCTCCAGAACATACAAGCAACTCATGCAGCTCAATATGAAAAAAACAAACAACGCTATCCAAAAATGGGCAGAAGACCTAAATAGACATTTCTCCAAAGAACTAATACAGATTGCCAACAGACACATGAAAGAATGCTCAACATCATTAATAATTAAAGAAATGCAAATCAAAACTACAATGCGATATCATCTCACACTGGTCAGAATGGCCATCATCAAAAAGTCTACAAACAGTAAATGCTGGAGAGGGTGTGGGTGCGCTGTTGGTGGGAATGTAAATTGATACAGCCACTATGGAGAACAGGATGGACGTTCCTTAAAATACTGAAAATAGAACTACCATAAGAGCCAGCAATCCCACTACTGGGCATATACCCTGAGAAAGCCATAATTCAAAAAGAGGCATGTAGCAAAATGTTCACTGCAGCTCTGTTTACAATAGCCAGGACATGGAAGCAACCTAAGTGTCCATCAACAGATGAATGGATAAAGAAGATGTGGCACATATATACAATGGAATATTACTCAGCCATATAAAGGAACGCAACTGAGGTATCTGAAACAAGGTGGATGGACCTAGAGACTGTCATACAGAGTGAAGTAAGTCAGAAAGAGAAAAACAAATACCATACGCTAACACATATATAAGGAATCTAAAAAAAAAAAATGGTCATGAAAAAACTAGGGGCAACTCGGGAATAAAAATGCAGACCTACTAGAGAATAGACTTGAGGATATGGGGAGGAGCAAGGGTAAGCTGGGACAAAGTGGACATATACATGGACATATATACACTACCAAATGTAATATCGATAGCTAGTGGGAAGCAGCCGCAAAGCACAGGGAGATCAGCTTGGTGCTTTGTGACCACCTAGAGTGGTGGGATAGCGAGGGAGGAAGGGAGGGAGATGCAAGAGGGAAGAGATATGGGGACATATGTATATGTATACCTGATTCACTTTGTTATAAAGCAGAAACTAACACACCATTGTAAAGCAATTATACTCCAAAAAAGATGTTAAAAAAAATCAAAAAAAAAAGAAAATACACCATAGACAAAAGCAACCATATAAAAAATATACCTAGAAAGAAACCATACAAAAATGTATATAATCTACATGGAGGCAACAATAAGAATTTCCTGATTGACTTAGAAAAAGAAGTCTCAACCAGAATAGTATGTTATGTGTATTCGTGAGACACAGATACTGTAAGAATATCTATTTTCCTTAATTCATTTACACACTTAGTACCTTATCCACAGCAGCTGATTACAGTCAAACATGGGCTACTGTTTCCTGTACCCAAAATCAACCATGGAAACATTACAGAAGGAATAAAGAAAAAACATTAACAAACGCAAAAACACAAAACTAAATAATCCCTGAGGGACAATAAGCCTCCACTGAACTAGAACCTGAGTGTGGGCAGGTAGGGGGATGCCCTGGATTCGAGACAGGTCTGTAGCCTGCAAGAGAGGCAGATGACAGGATTGATTAGAGAAAAGCCTATAACGTTGAGCCCTTGATTCTTCCACTGTGCTCTGGGACCATGAATCTCTACTGCTTCACTGAAGGAATCTGAGGCAGCATTTCAGAGCCCGCATGCCAGGAGCATGGGACACCAAAGATTGGGCTGGATGTGGCAGCATGGTCCACAGGCTGTGAAATAACCACCTGAAACTTTCTTAGTGCATGACAACTGGCCTTTTTAAGTGATCATCTTAATAGACCATCGCACACGGACTAAAAGAGAAAAGCAAGTAACACAGTAGTTGTACAAAAGGACAGAAATTCATTTCTGAACTTTTGGGCAATGCCCCTGATGTCAACAAAGACAGACCACAGCGGGAACTGTCAGGCTAAGGCGCCCCTTCACTAACTCCTCTGGGATTCTGTGGGGCATGGTTGGGGACAGGGATGGATTCATACCAGAGAAGGAAGGAATCGCAGGCCCCGCCAGCAGTCAATGTGAGGACCTTGAGTGAGACCTGACGGGCTCCAAACCACAGAAGAGAGTCTCGCCTCCTTTCCCCTCAGCTCATCTTACCTGCAGCAGCCATGTCTGGGAGGCTCCAGGCAGAAGAGTCCAGGTGAGATGTGCCTGCACTTCACACCAGCAGTCTCAGGGAGCTGATGTCTTTGATGTGAGACCTTGGCCTCAGGTCAGCAGACGGGAGGTAGCCCAGCACCTACAGGGAGTCAAGAGAAGACACTGAGAGAGGACTGAGAGCAGCATCCACCATAGAAGAGGGGGCCCCAAAGAGCCCTCACTGTCAGTCTCGGGGGACCCAGGCATGGCTGTGAGGCTCAGGGCCCCAGATACTTCCGGCTGCGGGCGCCGACAGAAATGAGAGCCAAACTGCAACGCCTGTTGACTCACCTCAGCAGAGGGAAATGTCCCAGGACCCGCCAAGAGTCAATGAAAGGCCCTCGTGCCAGGCCTGCGGGAAGCTCCCCCAGAAACACCCCGCCCCCGCCTCCGTCCCGCCCTGCCCCGCCCCGGCCCTGCCCCGGCCCCGCCCCTGCCCCTGCTGTCCTCCTGGACCCCAGATGCGCAGGACCGGATGTGACGTCCTCCTAACCGCACAGGGGCCGCGCCATTTTTGAGAGCTGCCGTTCACCGAGGGTGAGCCGCGGGAGGAGTGTCACGTCTCGTCAGGTGTCAAGGTGTGAGATGACCCCAGTTAGAAGTGCGGGGACACGCCCCCGACACCCCCAATCCGCATTCCCTCCGAAAAGAGGCGGCCACACAGGCCCCGCCCACCCCGCCCCTGCTCTCGGCCCCACCCAGAGGCTCGGGCCTGGCTGTTAGGCCCAAAGTCCATCCGCTTCCCCCGCGGGGTCTCGGGCAAGGAAGGCCTCGCTCTGAGGCTGGTGGACCCTGGCTCAGCTCAGTACAGGGAGCGCCCCAGGCCCTGTGGCGTGAAGGACGGGACCCTCGTGGGGACCGCAGGGCTCCACACCCCAGAATGGCGGCCACGCGGACCCCGCCCCTGATGTCAGCCTGGGAGCCTCCGGGCAGGTCTAAAGACTGAGGGGCTCCCTCAGTGCGAACGCGGACGGACGGACAGACGCGGGAGGCCCAGGGAGGAGGGGGCCTTGTCCTCAGGGGCTGGCCGCAGGTCAGCAGAGGGAGGATTTCCAGGGCACGGGAGGAGTCAGGGCGAGGACCGTCCTCCCCGTCGCAAGGGCACCTCAGAACCCCTCCCCTGTTGTCAGCCGCTTCCTTCTGGCCACACACGGAGGAGGGAGGGCTGCTGTCTGAGAGGGGAGGTGCAGGCCAGCAGAAGGCGCGTCCCTAAGCACTCCCAAGAGTCAGCCCAAGCCCTTGAGTGAGGGCCAGTGGGGCCGCCAGCCGCAGGGCCTCGACCTGTCTGCCGCACGCTGCAGGCCTGGTAAAACTCTGCCACATGCGGCCGCGTGGTCACCCTCACCGCCTCCGAATGAGACTCAAGGAGGTGCCGGCACTGGTGCGAGCAGATGGCCCTCGGGGCAAGAGAGGAGCTCCAGGCTGCACCGGCCGTCCAGGGAGGACCCCGAGTGAGGACTGAGGGAGTCACCCACCCCGAAGAGAAGGGACAAGAGAGAATATGGCCCGTCCCCTCCTGTCAACCCTTAGACTCCCAAGAAAGGACTGTCAGGCTGAGACCGCCCGTAATTTCCTCTGCCAGGTTCGAGGGAAGTTAGAGCTTTGTTCTGAAGGGGCAGCCACCAGGCAGCAGAAGGGAGGGTCCCAGGACCCTTCGGAGGTGGGCTGAACGCTCCCGCCTTTCCTCCTCCTGGGTGTCGTGGAAGATGGTGGTGTCAACTTCAGAGCAGCAGAGGGGAGGGGGTGGGGGTGGGGGTCTTGCCACCAACTGTCATCCTGACTCTGAATGGGAACCGTGGGGACCTACCTCCCCTGCCAGCCCCCACTGTCACCCCCGTACCGCCCAGGCAGGGCTGGCTGGCTGTGGCCCAAGGCTCACTCTACCGTCCTCCACAGGTGTCTCAGGGGACAGGCTGAGCAGGAGAACAGGAGCCCTGTGGGTCCTCGAACAGTGCTCTCAAGGACCCTGCAGAGGCGGCCTTGGTTAAAGCCAGGGAGGAATCTCCCCGCTGAAGGTGCTCACAGCATCTCCTTGTCCTTCCCCCAGGTGCCCTCGTTCATGCCTTCCTGCGCAAACTCCTGTCTGCTGGCCCTGACCTTTGTCATCATGTGTCGAGGCCGTAAGAGAAAGCGCCGTGCCCGCAGGAAACGCCACCGGGCCCGGCGGGAGACTCAGAGTCTCAAGGGTGCCCAGGCCACTGAGGCGGCGGCGGCGGAGGCGGAGGCGGAGGCGGCGGCGGCGCCGGCGGCAGCAGCAGCAGTGGCGCCAGCAGCGGCGCCGGCAGAAGAGATACAAGAGTCGCCCACCTCCCCAACTTCTGTTTCTTGGGGTACTCCCCCGATCTCCCCTGCTGCTGGCACTCGCCAGGAGCCTCAGGGAACCCCGGCCACTAGCTCTCGTGATGCAGGGGTTTCATGCCCAGGATCTGAAGAGGGTGCCCAGAGCCAAGATGAGAAAAGTGAAAGTCCCTCGCAGGCAGCACCTTGCACTCACAGCATATGCAGAGATCCTCTGAACAGGAAGGCCGGGACGTTGGTGCTGTTCCTGCTGGAGAAGTACAAGGCGAACGAGCCCATCCCGCAGGCAGCACTGCTGAAGGCTGTCAAAAGCAAGTACGAGAAGCACTTCCCTGAGATCCTCAGCAGAGCCTCTGAGATCATGGAGGTGGTCTTTGGCCTAGAGCTGAAGGAAGTCGACCCCAGCAGTCACTCCTATGCCTTCATCAGCAAGCTGGCCCTCCCCAGCGAGGGAAGTCCAAGTGATGAGTCGGGGCTGCCCACGTCTGGTCTCCTGATGATTCTTCTGGGCCTCATCTTCAAGAAGGGCAACCGTGCCACCGAGGAGGAGATCTGGGAATTCCTCAATGAGTTGGGTTTGTATGCTGGGATAAGGCACTCCATCTTTGGGGAGCCTACGAGGCTCATCAGCAAAGATTTCGTGCAGCAGAAGTACCTGACGTACCGCCAGGTGCCCAACAGGGATCCTCCATGCTATGAGTTCCTGTGGGGCCCGAGAGCCCACGCTGAAACCAGCAAGATGAAAGTGCTGGAGTTTGTGGCCAAGATCAGTGATACAGTCCCCAGTGCCTTCCCAGATCTCTATGAGGAGGCTCTGAAAGATGAGGAAGAGAGAGCAGGAGTGAGAGCCGCGGCCAGGGCTGCAGCTGTTGCTGCGGGCAGACCCCTTCCAGGGCCAAGGCCCGCAGCTCCTCCCACATGTAGCGGGGGAGGCCGCGGGCAGTTTGGTCACTTTGTTTTGGAAGAGAGCAGTCAGGCTCCTAAATAGTGCAGAGTAGTAGTGGTGGAGGGAACAAAGTATAGATCTTATTTATCTTCCTGTTTTAAACTAGTAACTTCTATATATTATTGATTGATTTATTTAGATTTTTTCTAATGTTTTTTTCTTGTAATAGTGTGTTTTCTTAAGAATATGAATTCGTGAATGACATTGCTTGCATATTTACTGCTGTTTAAAGAGTTCTAAAGTTACAGTTTTGGTATATGTAAAAGGAATTCACGAACCATCTATATTTTCTGTATGATCCAGAAGTAGAAAACATGGCACTGCAATAGAGATTTTCATGGAAATGTGAAAGGCAACCACAGAAAATATTTAGAAACAAAAAATGGAGAAAACAGAGAGTAAAAGCCATTTAACTCGTGGTTTGCCTTACTTCGTTTAAACTTTCATTTGGTAGAAATAAAAGATACTTTGACTGATTTAGCTCATTTGTGAGTATTTGTTTCTTTTGCCCTAGTGCACTGCATATTCTCTGCTACCTACTGGATTAAAAATAACCTCTGATGGGAGGGTGGTATTTTGGGGGTTCATAATAATCATATCATAACTGCCATTCATCAAAAACCCAATATTGCGTAATGAGTATGCCACTGCTTTACATGTAGTACAGAACATTCCAACATTCACGCAGGACAGGATTTAGCAGACTCCCTTTACAGGTGAATAACTTGCAGGTGTCTCAAGTTCACAAGACTGATTAAGTGACCTTGCTGGGTCTAGTCCCCTGGTCTGGAATAGTCTAGAGCCTACACTCTTCCACTCCTCCCAGCCTAAGCCAGACCTTACATCTTTTAATTCATTTTTCTTCTCACCACTCCAAAATGTATCTCATGGGATAAAAGGGGGCCCTGTTCCCAAAGCACTGTTTTGGAATACAGTAACACTGAATAAGTGAATGGTATAAATAAAAAGAAAAATTTTCGGTGACAATGGGGTCTTCTACATATGCAATCTCAGATACCCTGAAAAGATCAGCATCTCCTCATTTACTCTTCAAGTTTCTCAGGGACATAAAAGCCTTGGTTTAAGAGCTGTGTCCTCAGGTCAGTGGAGGGAGGAGTCCCAGCCTCTGATACTTACTCAAGGTGAGGACCTTAGAACAGAAGGGGGCCCCACAAAGTCTACCCTGCTTTCTCCCTTGTGTGGCCATGCGCAGAGCTGCCTGTCTGAAGGTACCCCTTCTTTTCCTCCGGGGCAAGGGTGGAGAGGTTCTCAGGGAGGTGAGTTCCTTGGTCTTGTGGCAGCATCTCCAATTCTGCCCAAGTAGGAGATCCTAACAGGCCTTAATTTGCTTCAGGGTGAGGACACTGGGTGCCGATGAGTGGACTCCCCAAAACAAAGGGGACCACACAGAGGCCCCCGGCAGGGGTAGCCAGGGAATAGGTCTCTTATCTCCCCTTCTGGTGTCTCAGGAAGGTGAAAGCCTTGGCCTGAGGCTGGCAGACAGACAGTAGGGAGGGTGGAGTCCCATATGCTACCTGAAGTCAAGGTAAGAAACCTGAGTTAGGACTGAGGGTCCACTGACTCCAGAAGAGTGGGGCCTTGTAAAGTCCTGCTCCTCAGAAGACCCCAACAGCTTTGGACAGATCTGGTTCATCCTGACTTCCAATTCAGAATTCCCAAGAAGGTAATGCCTTTGTGCTGAGGAGCACAGCTTCAGGGCAGTGGAGGCTGGAGGCTGGAGTCCTGGGTCTGGTCAGGCATCACGATGAGGACCCTGAATGAGGAGCAAGAGGACCACTCACTCCAGAACAGAGGAGAATGCAGAGTCCCGCCCCTGAGGTCAGCCCCAGGAGGCCCAGGACAAAGCTTTCTGGCTGACCTGCCCCCTCTTTCCACTGGGGGTGGTCTCGGGGAGGCGAGGGCCTTGGTCTCTGGGGAACAGCCTCACTCAGTAGAGACTGGAAATCTAGTGACTCTAAATGAGGATAAAGGGACTCCACCTAGAGCAGAGCCCTGCCACTGGATACCTCCCGTTGGCAAATCCAGGAATGTTGGCATGATGCGCCCCACGCCTTTCCTTTTAGAGCGTCTCAGGTAGATGAGGCACTTGGTCCCAGGGGCCAGCCTCAGGGGAGCACAGGGAGGAATTCCAGGTCATGCCAAGAGTCGAGCAGAGGACCATGAGGACTGAGGGAACCACCCAAGTCATAAAAGCGGGGACACCACAGAATCCCTCCCTTACTGTCGGCCAGGAGTGACCACAGGCAGTCATGCCCACGTGAGGCAACCCTCACATCCTCCTAGGTGGTCTCGGGGAAGTAAAGGCTGTAGTATGAGAGCACAGGCCTCTCTAGGTCACAGGAAGAGCCAGCGTAAGGACTCCGAGTGAGGACCAAGGGGAACGCCCAACCGAAAAGAGACAGGAACAAACACATAGCCCCACCACCCTTTCGGCCCGGGGAAGCCCCAGGCAGGGGTAGTTCCATGTGTCACCCACTTGCCTCCGGCTCTGGAGGACTCAGGTCGGTAGAGGGGAGAGTCCCAGATCCTGACAGAGCGAGGACTATTGAGGTCACAAACCCCAGAAGAGCGGAGCCCGGGGAATCTTGCCCTCTGTGTTAGTCCTCAGAAGCCCCTCAGAAATAGCTGTGGCTACACATGGCCTACTCTGACTTCTACTTCTGGGGACTCAGGGTGGTGAGGACTTTGCTCCGAGGCTGGCTGACTCAGCACAGGGGAAATTTCCAGGTTGTGCTAGGAGTTGGGGTGAGGACCTAAGGTTGGAGTGGAGCATGAAAACCATAACAATGGGGGCAGCACATCATCTCTCCCCTGCTGTCAGTCCTGGGAGACGCCTGGAGAGATGTCAGGCCGAGCAGAGGCAACCCTTAACTCCTCCCAGGGTGACAGAGAAGTGGGGACGGTAATAGGTGAAGAGAGGGAGAAATATAGGTCTTCCCAGGAGTCAAACTGAGGAAGGGCCTGAGTGAGGACCGGCGCAGCCAAGCATAATAAGGCCTGGATCTGCCGGCCCCAGCTTCCTGCCTTCAGAGACCACAGGTAGACGTGAGACATCAGGCTACCCTCACTTTCTTCTGTTGGCTCTCAGAGAGCGGTGGGCCTTTCTATGAGCACATGTCCTCAGGTAAAGAGACAGGAGCCACAGGCCTTCCCAGGAGTCAAACTGAGAACCCTGAGTGACGACTAAGGGGAACATGCCCCACCCGCTGAGCTGTGGGGACGACAAAGAGTCTAGCCTTGCCCCTGCTTTCAGCACTTGAAGGCTCAGGACAGGGCAGTCGGGCCGAGGCTCCTTTACATCAGGTCTAAGGGAGGTGAGACCCTTAGCCTGAAGGTAAAGCCATTAGAGGGCAGAAGGGTGGGTCCCAGGCCCTACGTGAAGCCAGCTGAGAGCACTGAATAGGGACTGAGGACCCAGTGATCCCAGGATAGAAAGGACTCCACAGAGCTGTCAGCACGGTGTTCCCCCTGTCAGGCCGGTGAGCTGGGCCACCACTCACTTCCTCCTCATGGGTCCCCGGGACCACTGAGGTGTCAACTGCAGAGCAACGGAGGGGAGGAAGCCCAGGCCCTGGCTGCCGTCCACCTAAAGATCCTGAAGATGAACTGAGCAGACTCCCCGCCCTAGAGCACGGAAGGTCCCACTGGCAGCCCCTTCTGTCACCCCAGTGACACTCAGGTAGGCTGGCAGCCTGTAGCCCAAGGCTCACTCTACCGTCCGCCACAGGGGTCTCAGGGGACAGGCTGAGCAGGAGAACAGGAGCCCTGTGGGTCCTCGGGCAGTGCCCTCCAGGACCCTGCAGAGGCGGCCTTGGTTAAAGCCAGGGAGGAATCTCCCCGCTGAAGGTGCTCACAGCATCTCCTTGTCCCTCCCCCAGGTGCCCTCGTTGCCTGCCTTCCTGCCCACACTCCCGCCTGCTGGCCCTGACCTGTGTCATCATGCCTCGGCGCCGGAAGAGCAAGCGCCGTGCCCGCGAGAAACGCCACCAGGCCCGGGGGGAGACTCAGAGCCTCAAGGGTGCCCAGGCCACTGAGGCGGCGGCGGCGGCAGAAGAGGTAGAAGAGTCGCCCTCCTCCCCCGCTTCTGTTTCTCGGGGTACCGCCCCCGAGCTCCCCTGCTGCTGGCACTCGCCAGGAGCCTCCGGGAGCCCCAGCCACGAGCTCTCGTGATGCAGGGGTTTCATGCCCAGGATCTGAAGAGGGTGCCCAGAGCCAAGATGAGGATAGCGAGTCACAGATGTGCGGGCCTGCCCCATCCTGGACAGTTCGCCTTTCCCTCCCCTACCTGGACACTGGTGGTTGCAGCATGCCCAGAGATCCTCCCTCTCGTGGTCAAGGACCACTGCTAGGTTTCCAGCCATACCAGGACCAAGCAAGACAAAACCGCCAGCACAGGACCTGAATAGACATTTCTACAAAGAGGATATACCAGTGGCCAAACAGTACATGAAAAGATGCTCAATATCATTAGTCACTAGGGAAATGTATACAAAAAACACACAGTGGGATACCATTTCACTAGGTTGGTTATAAAAATGGAAAATAACAAGTGTTTGCGAGGATATGAAGAAATTGGATCCCTCATACATTGCTGGTAAGAATGTCAAATGGTTCAGCCTCTTTGGAAAACAGTTTGGTAGGTCCTCAAATTTAAACCAAGAATTACCGTATGACCCAGGAATTCCATTCCTAGGTATATAACCAAAATAACTTAAAAACTGTATTCAAACAAATCTCTGTACCCAAATATTCAAAGAAGCATTATTCACAAAAGCCAAAAAATGCAAACAACCCAAAATTCCGATCACTGAATGAACGGACAAACAAAATGTGGTATATTCTTACAATGGAATATTATTCAGTCATAAACAGGAATGAAGTACGGATAACTGAGAGACCATGGATGAACCTTGCAGACATTATGATAAATGATAAACGAAAGGAGTCAGAAACAAAAGGTCACATATTATATGACACCATTTACATGAATTGTCCAGGATAAGCAAATTCACAGACACAGAAAGCAGATTGATGGTTGCCCAGGGCTAGGGAGAGGTATGAATGAGAAGTAACTTTTTGAAGAGTAAGAGGTTTTGTAAGCAGAGAGAAGGAACTGGGAAGATGGGGGAAGAGTAAGATGCGGAGATCACCTTCCTCCCCACAGATACACCAGAAATACATCTACACATGGAACAACTCCTACAGAACACCTACTGAATGCTGGCAGAAGACCTCAGACCTCCAAAAGGCAAGAAACTCCCCATGTACCTGGGAAGGGCAAAAGAAAAAAGAATAAACAGAGACAAAAGGATATGGACGGGACCTGCACCAGTGGGAGGGAGCTGTGAAGGAGTAAAGGTTTCCACACACTAAAAGTCCCTTCGCAGGCAGAGACTGCGGGTGGTGAAGGGGGAAAGCTTCGGAGCCGCGGAGGAGAGCACAGCTACAGGGGTGCGGACGGCAAAGCAGTGAGATTCTAGCACAGAGGCTCGGTGCCGACCGGCACTCACCAGCCCGAGAAGCTTGTCTGCTCACCCTCCGGGATGGGCGGGGCTGGGAGCAGAGGCTCGGGCTTTGGTCGGAGTGCAGGGAGACGACTGGGGTTGGCGGCGTGAACACAGCCTGCATGGGGTTAGCGCACCACGGCTAGCCGGGAGGGAGTCCGGGGAAAAGTCTGGACCTGCCGAAGAGGCAAGAGATTTTTTCTTCCTTCTTTGTTTCCTGGTGCGCGAGGAGAGGGGATTAAGAGCGCTGCTTAAAAGAGTTCCAGAAACGGGCACGAGCCGCGGCTAAAAGCGCGGACCCCAGAGACGGGCATGAGACGCTAAGGCTGCTGCTGCGGCCACCAAGAAGCCTGTGTGCGAGCACAGGTCACTACCACACCCCCCTCCCGGGAGCCTGTGCAGCCTGCCACTGCCAGAGGCCCGGGATCCAGGGACAACTTCCCCGGGGGGAACGCACGGCGCGCCTCAGGCAGGTGCAACGTCACGCCGGCCTCTGCCGCCGCAGGCTCGCCCCGCCCTCCATGCCCCTCCCTCCCCCCAGCCTGAGTGAGCCAGAGCTCCCAAATCAGCAGCTCCTTTAACCCCGTCCTGTGTGAGCGAAGAACAGATGCCCACTGGCGACCTACATGCAGAGGCGGGGCCAAATCCAAAGCTGAGCCCCTGGGAGCTGTGAGAACAAAGAAGAGAAAGGGAAATCTCTCCCAGCAGCCTCAGAAGCAGCGGATTAAAGCTCCACAATCAACTTGATGTACCCTGCATCTGTGGAATACAAGAATAGACAACGAATCATCCCAAATTAAGGAGGTGGAATTTGAGAGCAAGATTTATGATTTTTTTCCCCTTTTCCTCTTTTTGTGAGTGTGTATGTGTACGCTTCTGTGTGAGATTTTGTCTGTATAGCTTTGCTTCCACCATTTGTCCTAGGGTTCTATCCGTCCGGTTTTTTTTGTTTGATTTTTATTATTTTTTTAAATTTTTTTCTTAATAATTATTATTTATTTTAAAAACTTTATTTTATTTTACTTTATCTTTTTTCTTTCTTTCCTTCCTTCCCTCCTTTAGACAACTAATCATCCCAAATTGAGGAGGTGGACTTTGAGAGCAAGATTTATGATTTTTTTCGCCTTTTCCTCTATTTGTGTGTGTGTATGTGTATGCTTCTGTGTGAGAGTTTGTCTGTACAGCTTTGCTTCCACCATTTGTCCTAGGGTTCTATCAATCCGTCTTTTTTTAATTTTTTTCTTAATACTTTTTTTATTTTAATAACTTTATTATATTTTATCTTACTTTATTTTATTTTACTTTATCTTCTCTCTCTTTCTTTCTTTCCTTCCTTCCCTCCTTCCTCCCTCCCTCCCTTATTTCTTTCTTTCTTTCCTTCTTTCTTTCTTCCTTTCTTTCTTTCTACTTCTACTAATTCTTTCTTTCTACTTTTTCTCCCTTTTATTCTGAGCCAAGGCTCTTGGTGCTGCAGCCAGGAGTCAGTGCTGTGCCTCTGAGGTGGGAGAGCCACCTTAAGGACACTGGTCCACAAGAGACCTCACAGCTCCACATAATATCAAATGGTGAAAATCTCACAGAGATCTCCATCTCAACACCAGCACCCAGCTTCACTCAATGACCAGCAAGCTACAGTGCTGGACACCCTATACCAAACAACTAGCAAGACAGGAACATAACCCCATCCATAAGCAGACAGGCTGCCTAAAATCATAATAAGGCCACAGGCACCCCAAAACACACCACCAGACGTGGACCTGCCACCAGAAAGACAAGATCCAGCCTCATCCACCAGAACGCAAGCACTAGTCCCCTCCACCAGGAAGCCTACACAACCCACTGAACCAACCTTAGCCACTGGGGACAGACACCAAAAACAACGGGAACTACAAACCTGCAGTCTGCGAAAAGGAGACCCCAAACACAGTAAGATAAGAAAATGAAAAGACAGAAAAACACACAGCAGATGAAGGAGCAAGATAAAAACCCACCAGACCTAACAAATGAAGAGGAAATAGGCAGTCTACCGGAAAAAGAATTCAGAATAATGATAGTAAGGTTGATCCGAAATCTTGGAGATAGAATGGACAATAGAATGGACAAAATGCAAGAATCAGTTAACAAGGACCTAGAAGAACTAAAGATGAAACAAGCAAGGATGAACAACACAATAAATGAAATTAAAAATACTCTAGATGGGATCAATAGCAGAATAACTGGGGCAGAAGAACGGATAAGTGACCTGGAAGATCAAAAGGTGGAAATAACTACTGCAGAGCAGAATAAAGAAAAAAGAATGAAAAGAACTGAGGACAGTCTCAGAGACTTCTGGGACAATATTAAACGCACCAACATTCGAATTATAGGGGTTCCAGAAGAAGAAGAGAAAAAGAAAGGGACTGAGAAAATATTTGAAGAGATTATAGTTGAAAACTTCCCTAATATGGGAAAGGAAATAGTTAATCAAGTCCAGGAAGCACAGAGAGTCCCATACAGGATAAATCCAAGGAGAAATATGCCAAGACACATACTAATCAAACTGTCAAAAATTAAATACAAAGAAAACATATTAAAAGCAGGAAGGGAAAAAAAAAACAAATAATACACAAGGGAATCCCCATAAGGTTAACAGCTGATCTCTCAGCAGAAACTCTGCAAGCCAGAAGGGACGGACAGGACATATTGAAAGTGATGAAGGAGAAAAACCTGCAACCAAGATTACTCTACCCAGCAAGGATCTCATTCAGAATTGATGGAGAAATTAAAACCTTTACAAACAAGCAAAAGCTAGGAGAATTCAGCACCACCAAACCAGCTCTACAACAACTGCTAAAGGAACTTCTCTAGGCAAGAAAGACCAGAGAAGGAAAAGACCTACAATAACGAACCCAAAACAATTAAGAAAATGGGAATAGGAACATACATATCGATAATTACCTTAAATGTAAATGGACCAAATGCTCCCACCAAAAGACACAGATTGGCTGAATGGATACAAAAACAAGACCCATATAGATGCTATCTACAAGAGACCCACCTCAGACCTAGAGACACATACAGACTGAAAGTAAGGGGATGGAAAAAGGTATTTCATGCAAATGGAAACCAAAAGAAAGCTGGAGTAGCAATTCTCATATCAGACAAAATAGACTTTAAAACAAAGACTATTAGAAGAGACAAAGAAGGACACTACATAATGATCAAGGGATCGATCCAAGAGGAAGATATAACAATTGTAAATATTTATGCACCCAACATAGGTGCACCTCAATACATAAGGCAAATACTGACAACCATAAAAGGGGAAATCGACAGTAACACATTCATAGTAGGGGACTTTAACACCCCACTTTCACCAATGGACAGATCATCCAAAATGAAAATAAATAAGGAAACCCAAGCTTTAAATGATACATTAAATGAGATGGAGTTAATTGATATTTATAGGACATTCCATCCAAAAACAACAGAATACACATTTTTCTCAAGTGCTCATGGAACATTCTCCAGGATAGATCATATCTTGGGTCACAAATCAAGCCTTGGTAAATTTAAGAAAATTGAAATTGTATCAAGTATCTTTTCCGACCACAACGCTATGAGACTCGATATCAATCACAGGAGAAGATCTGTAAAAAATACAAACACATGGAGGCTAAACAATACACTACTTAATAACGAAGTGATCACTGAAGAAATCAAAGGGGAAATCAAAAAATACCTAGAAACAAATGACAATGGAGACACGACGACTCAAAATCTATGGGATGCAGCAAAAGCAGTTCTAAGGGGGAATTTTATAGCAATACAAGCCACCTTAAGAAACAAGAAACATCTCGAATAAACAACCTAACCTTGCACCTAAAGCAATTAGAGAAAGAAGAACAAAAAACCCCCGAAGTTAGCAGAAGGAAAGAAATCATAAAAATCAGATGAGAAATAAATGAAAAAGAAATGAAGGAAATGATAGCAAAGATCAATAAAACCAAAAGCTGGTTCTTTGAGAAGATAAACAAAATTGATAAACCATTAGCCAGACCAATCAAGAAAAAAAGGGAAAAGACTCAAATCTATAGAATTAGACATGAAAAAGGAGAAGTAACAACTGACACTGCAGAAATACAAACGATCATGAGAGATTACTACAAGCAACTCTATGCCAATAAAATGGATAACCTGGAAGAAATGGACAAATTCTTAGAAATGCACAACCTGCCAAGACTGAGTCAGGAAGAAATAGAAAATGTGAACAGACCAATCACAAGCACTGAAATTGAAACTGTGATTAAAAATCTTCCAACAAACAAAAGCCCAGGACCAGGTGGCTTCATAGGAAAATTCTATCAAACATTTAGAGAAGAGATAACACCTATCCTTCTCAAACTCTTCCAAAATATAGCAGAGGGAGGAACACTCCCAAACTCATTCTACGAGGCCACCATCACCCTGATACCAAAACCAGACAAGGATGTCACAAAGAAAGAAAACTACAGACCAATATCACTGATGAACACAGATGCAAAAATCCTCAAAAAAAAAACCTAGCAAGCAGAATCCAACAGCACATTAAAAGGATCATACACCATGATCCAGTGGGGTTTATCCCAGGAATGCAAGGATTCTTCAATAGACGGAAATCAATCAACATGATACACCATATTAACAAATGGAAGGAGAAAAACCAGATGATCATCTCAATAGATCCAGAGAAAGCTTTCGACAAAATTCAACACCCATTTATGATAAAAAACCCTCCAGAAAGTAGGCATAGAGTGAACTTACCTCAACATAATAAAGGCCATATATCACATACCCACAGCCAACATCATCCTCAATGGTAAAATACTGAAATCATTTCCAATAAGATCAGGAAAAAGACAAGGTTGTCCACTCGCACCACTATTATTCAACATAGTTTTGGACGTTTTAGCCATAGCAATCAGAGAAGAAAAAGAAATAAAAGAAATCCAAATTGGAAAAGAAGAAGTAAAGCTATCACTCTGCAGATGACATGATACTCTATGTAGAGAATCCTAAAGATGCTACCAGAAAACTACTAGAGCTAATCAATGAATTTGGTAAAGTAGCAGGATACAAAATTAATGCACAGAAATCTCTTGCATTCCTATGCACTTATGATGAAAAATCTGAAAGTGACGTTAAGAAAACACTCCCATTCACCACTGCAACAAAAAGAATAAAATATCTAGGAATAAACCTACCTAAGGAGACAAAAGACCTGTATACAGAAAATTATAAGTCACTGATGAAAGAAATTAAAGATGATGCAAATAGATGGAGAGATATGCCATGTTCTTGGATCAGAAGAATCAACATTGTGAAAATGACTCTATTACCCAAAGCAATCTACAGATTCAATGCAATCCCTATCAAACTACCACTAGCATTTTTCACAGAACTAGAACAAAAAAATTCGCAATTTGTGTGGAAACACAAAAGACCCAGAATAGCCAAAGCAATCTTGAGAAAGAAAAACGGAGCTGGAGGAATCAGTCTCCCTGACTTTAGACTGCACTACAAAGCTACAGTGATCAAGACAGTATGGTACTGGCACACAAGCACAAATATAGATCAATGAAACAGGATAGAAAGTCCAGAGATAAACCCACGCACATATGGTCACCTTATCTTTGATAAAGGAGGCAAGGATATACAGTGGAGAAAAGACAGCCTCTTCAATAAGTGGTGCTGGGAGAACTGGACAGCTACATGTACAAGAATGAAATTAGAACACTCCCTAACACCATACACAAAAATAAACTCAAAATGGATTAAAGACCTAAATGTAAGGCCAGACACCATCAAACTCTTAGAGGAAAACACAGGCAGAACACTCTATAACATAAATCACAAGAAGAGCCTTTTTCACCCACCTCCTAGAGAAATGGACGTAAACACAGAAATAAACAAATGGGACCTAATGAAACTTAAAAGCTTTTGCACAGCAAAGGAAACCATAAACAAGACCAAAAGACAACCCTCAGAATGGGAGAAAATATTTGCAAATGATGCAACTGACAAAAGATTAATCTCCAGAACATACAAGCAACTCATGCAGCTCAATATGAAAAAAACAAACAACGCTATCCAAAAATGGGCAGAAGACCTAAATAGACATTTCTCCAAAGAACTAATACAGATTGCCAACAGACACATGAAAGAATGCTCAACATCATTAATCATTAGAGAAATGCAAATCAAAACTACAATGCGATATCATCTCACACTGGTCAGAATGGCCATCATCAAAAAGTCTACAAACAGTAAATGCTGGAGAGGGTGTGGAGAAAAGGGAACCCTCTTGCGCTGTTGGTGGGAATGTAAATTGATACAGCCACTATGGAGAACAGGATGGACGTTCATGAAAATACTAAAAATAGAACTACCATAAGAGCCAGCAATCCCACTACTGGGCATATACCCTGAGAAAACCATAATTCAAAAAGAGGCATGTACCAAAATGTTCATTGCAGCTCTATTTACAATAGCCAGGACATGGAAGCAACCTAAGTGTCCATCAACAGATGAATGGATAAAGAAGATGTGGCATATATATACAATGGAATATTACTTGGCCATATAAAGGAACGAAACTGAGGTGTTTGTAGTGAGGCGGAGGGACCTGGAGACTGTCATACAGAGTGAAGTAAGTCAGAAAGAGAAAAACAAATACCATATGCTAACACATATATTTGGAATCTAAAAGAAAGAAATGGTTCTGAGGAATCTAGGGGCAGGGCAGGAATAAAGACACAGATGTAGAGAATGGACTTGAGGACACAGGGAGGGGGAAGGGTAAGCTGGGACGAAGTGAGGGAGTGGCATGGACATATATACACTACCAAATGTAAACTAGATAGCTAGTGGGAAACAGTCAAATAGCACAGGGAGATCAGCTCGGTGCTTTGTGACCCCCTCCAGGGGTGGGATAGGGAGGGTGGGAAGGAGACGCAAGATGGCGGGGATATGGGGATATATGTATATGTAGAGTTGATTCACTTTGTGATACAGCAGAAACTAATACACCTTTGTAAAGCAATTATACTCCACTAAAGATGTTAAAAAGTAAATAAGTGAAGTTTTTTAGTCATCAAATGCAACTTTTTGAGGTAGTTGCAAGTTATTGTTTTAAAAAAATGGAAAGCAAGACAACATTGAAAAAATACATTCTTTAGAGAAATACAACTGATATTGAGTTGCCCAAAATTTCGTTACATAGCATCTTACGGAAAACCCCGAACAAACTTTTGGCCAACCCAACACATTGTTAGAAACATATATATCGTAGTTTAAAACCTGACAAAGGTATGTGGATATGTAACCAGTATAATTATTTCATCTCTGTTAAGTTTTATGTTCAGAATATGAATAAAAGGATTGTTTGTTTCAAAGTGTGCAGATACATGATTTTTCAGAAATCATTTTGGACAATAACTTTTGAATAGAACTATTTATAGGTTCATGAACACAAATCAAATATTATAAAATGTATATCTTTTGTTATTTTAGTATGCCCTTTGAATTTACCATCTTCCCGGTTAGGACAATAAATTATATGGCCACCCTGCCCATAAACATCTCTATCTATCTCTGAGTGATGGATGCTCCTCTATTAGCTCAGTCACTATCCTTTTATGATATCTCTTCACATTTCAATTAATAAGGTAAATCACCAAATACACACTTTGTATATAAAATAGTAAAAGAAAAAGAGGATAAAAGAGTTTATATTAATAAACAGAATGTATAATAACTATAGTTTTCCTTTCTACAACTAGTCATGCGCTTGTATACAGTACTTATATGTTCCTGCTTCTGTTGCACATTTTATGTTCCCTTTACCTCCAGATAAAACGTCAACTGGTCATAGTACTTTTCCTGGTGGGATGACTCAAAACTTCATTTCTGAAGTTTCTGAGCTTAGTGTTGCTCCCTGTACTTACTTGATGTGTTCTGCTATTAATTTTTACCATTAGAAATAATGACAACAGGCGCCTTTCTGTCTTTGATTTCATCAGGTAGATTACTGTCCCAGTATCAGTGAAGGACTCAGTCCCTGGTTCTGAAACTAATCCTCACCCAACTCCTGGAAGTGGAGTTTTAGTCCTATTTAATCTTTGGTCCTTTCCTCCATCTTGGATGGTCCCTTAGCCTCGTCTCCACCAATTTCTAGCTCCCTCCACTTCACCGCATTTGTGCGCCAATATTTTTTCCAGCCTGCGTCATGGTTAAAGCCTCTTGGATTATGGAAGTTAACAGCAATTTTAGTTCTTTAGAATTGACATGCCAAACACATTTATTTTCCTCCTCTGTGAATGTTGAAAAAAGTATGTTCAATTTTAAGTTAAAGGTAGATATATTATCAAATTGATTAATATTTAGTTTTTAAAAGGAGCTTACATTCCATAATATAATTTACTACTTGATATATGTCATATGAATTCCCAGGGAAAATCATTTTAACTCTTTATTCATTTATACTTAACCCATCAAAAAGCTGTATTTTTAAAATCTGTAACCAAGAGAATTGCATCTTAAAATAAAGTTCAATCTTGTAAGTTATGAGTTTTTAAATGAAAACTCATCACAATGTAATGGCTTTTTACAAAATAACAAAAAGCTATCGTTCCTAATTTAAATTGCAGCTGGGAAGAATTTTACAATATCTATCTTAACTGACCCTATGAACAGGAAAAAATCCATCACTGTCTAGCTTCCTCTTATTCTATACACAATAAGCGTCACTTCAAGAAAAGACTAAAACATTTTTTGGGGAAATTATTAGTTTTCTCTTTGACTTATAGTACACTCTCGTTTTCATAATTTTTCTTTTCATTTCTAAAGGAACAACGAAACAAAACCTACAATAGCTACAGAAGCAAACAACAAGAGACTGAAGTTGAAAGAACAATCCATTCTTCCGTTATATGTTTGCTAGCTCTATTTTGCCACTATAATAATCTATTAAATTTATTTAGTGCTTTGTGGTTTATAAAGTACTTTCACAATGTGTAATCTTACATTTGATCCTCAAATAACTCTGAGATATCTACTGTGTGTAATTTTTCCTGAAACAGAGATGTGCTGGCTTACACATTTTTTCCACCTCTCTTCAAGACCAATGATAAACACAGCTAAGATTACTCACTATGTCCCAAAATTCACCCTGGGTATTATTAAACCCATAAATTCAATCTCATTAACATCAGGCTTGACCACCAACCATTGTTACCCAATTTGTTCAATGTTGTTCTTCCAAAAATATTATAAAAACACCACTGAGCCGAATGAATGTGTAACTTAATCAAAATCACACGGAATTCAGTTACTCCAATTAAAATGCTTTAAATAAATCATTTAGGTTACCACAGAGCATGTATACATATAGCTGATTCACTATGCTGTACAGTATAAACTAACACAATATTGTAAAGCAAGTATACTCCAATAAAAAACAAAACTAAATCAAAGAGTTTTGTCATATTTATGCTATAATCCTCAACAGAAAAATAGAGATATCCAGAGAGAACTTAAAGGGCATGAACTGTCCAAAGAGCTACACTAAAATGAAAGATTACTCAGTGTCATTGGATAAAAGAATGTGAAGATAGTACTTAGCTTTATAGCTTACAGTTAAGATCTTCCCCTATAGGTTATGTTTTCATGGTTTAGGTTGGCCTATGACTGCTGTCTTTTTCAGTTTTATGTGTGCCCTTGTACAGAATCTATTAGAAAATTGAGAATTATTTAAATGCTTCATGTATAGCTTTGGCTTTAGCATTTTTAGAGATCTGGAATTGGATCTACGGGGCTTGCTTGAATATATTATACAATCAAAATAATTTTGGCTGAAAGCAAGGTAGTCAATACATCTGGTCAAAACCATGGGAAAAAATAATAATTACTCCTGGGTATTTTGTCTACTGGTAATTTTGGTGCACCCCGGGGCCATTTTGTAACAATGTTTTGTAGATATATTGTATTTTGTAGGATTTTTCAGGTTTATTACACTACCTGTTTCCTTTCTTTACAATTCATTGCCAGTTATTCTAGTTTTGTCCTGCCATGTGCAACATAAGAGAACCAGCTAAAACAAAGTATTTAACTGCATAGACAAATTGGCTTTTCATGCTTCTATTTTTTATAGTGTCCATATCTATATATATTAGGCTGAAATGTGGAATTATTGTTTTTATAAATCAAAGTGAATAACAGTAGTTTCACATTGTTTAAACTCATATATATCTAATATATGTATATACATATACAATTTGGAAATTTATACATTGAGATGTTGATAATGGTTACCTTTGAAAGATTAGATGATAGTGATTTTTGGTTTTCTTTTATACATCTGTATCTTTTATTTTTGAGGAATGAGCAGCCTTGATTTGTAATAAGGACAAAAATATCAGAAAACAGTATACAACAACAAAATGAGTGATTCTAGGGAAAAAAATGTGACTTGAGGTATATATTTTTAAATTTCCCACCTGAATTGATGGCGCCAACAATTTATTACCTATTTTACTTTGATTGCTAGTAGCTATCCCAAACAACATATCCATAGCTAAACTCATATTTTCCCCAACCTCAGACCCTCTCCCTACTGAATGGTCTTCCCTTTCTCAGTAAAAGGCAATTTCATCTTTAGTTTCCTCAGGCCTAAAATCTTTGGGTTTATCTTAGACTCCTTCCTTTCTCTCACTCCCCACATTCAATCCAATAGGAAATATCACCACTTTCACCCCTACCACTGTGGTTCATGACAACATCAAATCTCATCAGGTTTATTGCAAATTGTCTCCCAAATGGTCTCCTTGCTTCAATTGCTGGTAATCAGGGTGATCTTTTTAAAATATCAGCCACATTATCAGCCACCTCTCTTCTTAAAACCTCTAAGGACTTCTCATCTCATTTGAAATAAAATCTGTATCCCTCACTACAATCTACATGGTCCCTGGCAATCTGTTCCCTGGCTACCTCTGACTTCATCCTCTTCTACCCTGCCTGCCCCTTCCTTACCCCTCCCCAGTTATACCAGCCTCCTTTCTTTACCCCAGCTTACTTCAATTGCTGTAATAGACCACTTCTTCCTCAGATAGCAATATTACTCACTTCATTCATGTCTCTGTTCAAATGTCACTACATCAGAGGACCTCCTTGACCATTGTAATTAAAATAGCTAGAGAGACAGATAAGTACAGATACATATAGATAGATGTAGCTATGGCTGTAGATATAGATATAGATATAGTGGTACGTCTTCATCCACACATTACCATCATTAGATTGTGAATTCTACAAGCGCAGTCTCCAGTTTTTGTATTTGTTGACTATTGTTACCTTTATGCTTAAAACAGCTCCTGACATACAACAGCATAAAAAAAAGTTGGCTGAATGAATTAGTACAATCATTATATAGCACATAGGGTTGCGGGGGGCGGTTTAAAAGAACAGAACCATCACAATCCACCACTAGTTGGTTTTCCCATTCAGTTCACTTAGGATTACAGGAGCAATAATTAAATGCCTGAACTCACCTTAGAAGCTAGAATGACAATTGACCACTGTGAATCCTTTCTGTATCTCTGTATTTGAGTCATCTAGTTGAGAAATGATTAGCAGCCAAGTTGCAACAGTGACAAAAAGATTGAAATGGGTGGAGGATACTGATAAATAATTTATAGAACCTGATAACAGATCAGGTGTGGAGGGAGAGAGAGAGAAGGGAAGAGGACGTAACTTTCTAGTCTTGGAAATTGGGGCAATAAGGATAAAATTCTGCCTTTACCTTCAACTGGGAACTCCTACTTCTTCTTCACCAAAATACTGCCTTGACATCGAAATCAGTGAGTCTCCCGACAAAACAGCATTACCTGGAAGAAATAACACTACCAATGTAAATCACAACGGCAAGTGTGGTGACTGAGATGACCCTAACATAAGAACAAGGAACAAGGAAAAAAAAACTAAACCAAACTCTTAAAGGTAAGGTAATATCTCAAGAATGAATATGATGGCGTTAAAAATCCTAACTAGTGAGCACTTTTTTAGCTGGGAGACTTTGTTCAAACAACTATTGCCACTTCTCAGCTGGCATTTCCTCTTTTGGATCTACTAAGATAATTAGTCATTTTTGTGCCAATAGACCTACATGCCGTGAAAAGAAATAAAACATTGATAGAGCCCTGTGGACTTGAACTAGTCTGCTTAACATTCAAAGGCAATGATTTAAGATTTAAATTACTAATTAATAATTTAACCTAAGTCTTCTTGTATCACTAAACAATATATTCACATGCAACACAGTGAGGGAGTTGCATAGACCAATGGTTCCCAAACTTTATCGTTCATCAGAATCACCCGGGTGGCTTGTTAAAACACAGATTACAGGGCCCCTGCTCCAAGGATTCTGATTCACTAGATTTGGAATGGGGCTTGGTGGTCTGCATTTCTAACAGTTCCTCAATGATCGTGATGCTGCTGATCTGAGGACCACACTTGGAGAATCACCGTCATAGAGTAACATTTCTCTGTTCCCAGAGAAACTATTCTTTAAAATATTAAATTTTAAATCCAGATGTAGAGTAATAGCTATGAGAGTGAGATACTCCTTCATGCTTGTCATTGCCAAGAGGGCAATTTCACCCTCTCCTGAACCTCTAAGAGATGTAATCCTTGGATGAAGTGTTAATTAACCAAATCACCAGTGAGACAGAGAAAATAGGGCAAGGAGAAACAAAGAAATGTACTTTCTAGGTCTGTGTCCTGGAAATGTAGTGCTGGCTTTTATGAAAGAAGTAGTTTTAGACACCCAACAAAACTCTTATTCTCCACATCTCTTGTCAATTGCTAAAATGGTCTGGTCAGGCTTGACGGTTTAGCCTTAGGGAGTCAGGCTAAGAGAACAGAAAAACTATCTGCAGGCAATTTCTCCAAATGTTTATGTAAATCATAAGCTTCTTTCACTCATATTTAAATATAATTTCAAATTTAACAGACTTTTTCTAATATTGAGAACTATATATATATATATATATATATACACATACACATACACAAAAGGAGCCAATCTCAAAATATGTGACATCTTTCTGTAATTCACCAGTCCATTTTATGTCATGAAAGGTTTTTGCTGCCTGAGATATTTGTTCCATCCTAAATGCTTTAGAATTCAGTCATATTTTTACATCAACCTAATAAAGATTAACTTTCCACTAAAATAGTTCTTGTAATATATTTGTGAATACCATCTCTGCAAACAAAACATAAAAACCAAAAAAAGTCTTCTTCTCCAAAGAAACTTTCTGATGATGAAACTTTCATGGATCTGTATCAATACCAAAATAGTGCCTGGCACACAGTAGGAATTTTATAAGCTTGCTCAGTGATAGAAGGCATTGTTCAAATGAGTTGATAATATATTAACCACCACTGATCTTATTCCCACATATTCTGGCTTTCCAGAAGGACTGAGTGAATTAAAACAAAGTTTGCATTTGGAAAACGGCTGCATGAAATGGTCAATGATTGGTGAGCATAACAGAGTATGAATGTCAGTGGTACAGGTGATCCTCATATATGTGGAAACAGAATATGAGATTAGCCTAGTCATAAAAATATACTGAATGGATAAAGAAGATGTGGCACATACATACAATGGAATATTACTCAGCCTTAAAAAGAAACGAAATTGAGCTATTTGTAATGAGATGGATAGACCTAGAGTCTGTCATACAGAGTGAAGTAAGTCAGAAAGAAAAACACAAATACCATATGCTAACACATATATATGGAATTTAAGAAAAAAAATGTCATGAAGAACCTAGGGGTAAGACAGGAATAAAGACGCAGACCTACTAGAGAACGGACTTGAGGATATGGGGAGGGGGAAGGGTGAGCTGTGACAGGGCGAGAGAGAGTCATGGACATATACACACTAACAAACGTAGTAAGGTAGATAGCTAGTGGGAAGCAGCCGCATGGCACAGGGATATTGGCTCGGTGCTTTGTGACAGCCTGGAGGGGTGGGATAGGGAGGGTGGGAGGGAGGGAGACGCAAGAGGGAAGACATATGGGAACATATGTATATGTATAACTGATTCACTTTGTTATAAAGCAGAAACTAACACACCATTGTAAAGCAATTAAAACCCAATAAAGGGCTTCCCTGGTGGCGCAGTGGTTGAGAGTCCGCCTGCCAATGCAGGGGACGCGGGTTCGTGCCCCGGTCCGGGAAGATCCCACATGCCGCGGAGCGGCTGCGCCTGTGAGCCATGGCCGCTGAGCCTGCGCGTCCGGAGCAGAGAGGCCACAGCGGTGAGAGGCCCGCGTACCGCAAAAAAAAAAAAAAAAAAAAAAAAAAAAAAAAAAACCAATAAAGATGTTAAAAAAAACATAAATAAAAAAATAAAATAAAATAAAATAAAAATATACTGATCAACATCCTTGCTAATATTTTTCTGAGATGTATTTCTATACTTTTAATTTAGCAGGTTAGAATTTGCTAGAATGCAACTTTATAATGATCAGGGAACATTTTTCTCTACTATCTTTGGATTTCACCTGTCCCTTACAGAATTTTTCCCTTAGTAGGGGAAGAAAAAGTTTTCTTTGACTGTCTTGCGGTCTCTGGATGGCCCTGAAAATTAAACTGACAAAGACAAATTAACAGGAGAAAAGCATATAAATATTACTGAATGAAGACTGAAAGAAATGACCAGAGAAGGAAGCTTATATACAAACAATAAATTTGTGAAGAACTGACAAGACAAAGGGATTTGGGCTAGGAATAGTAAATGGTAAAGAAGTAATTAGGAAGGTAAGAGTTTGTCTAACATTTCTTTACACAGATTTCTGTGTCCTCTAATTCCCTGTCTCTGGTGACAAGAATGTCTTCCTTCCTTCTGGTACAGGGACAGATGGTACCTTTCACAAGGGAGTTTTATGACCTGTTTCAGGGAAGAAAGGCAAGAGATGTGAGGTCACAGCGATGTTCCCACTTCTGCCACTTTCTTAAACCCCTTCAGCTTAAGATATTCAATATGCTAAGGTGCCATATTTGGGGCTAGCATATCCTGAACACCATCACAATATTTCATCATCATTTCACATTCGTGGGGTGGGCCAGGGGTACTGTACACTGAAGCCACACTTCATAAACCTTAGAATTATGACTAGGGGAAGGAGAAGAGAAAAAGATGGAGAGTACTCTAAGCAGTTCTGTGCTTCTACTAAGTGACCATTAGAGATGCTTTAAAATTACTGTTACTATTTTTAAAAACAATTTTCATTGGATTTACAATGTTATGTTAGTTTCAGGTGTACAGCTAAGTGAATCAGTTATACATATACATATATCAACTCTTTTTTAGATTCTTTTCCCATATAGGTCATTACAGAGTATTGAGTAGAGTTCCCTGTGCTATACAGTAGGTCCTTAGTAGTTATTTACTTTATATATAGTAGTGTGTACATCTCAATCCCAATCTCCCAATTTACCCCTCCCTCCCAACACCCCCTGGTAACCATAAGTTTGTTTTCTACATATGTGACCCTATTTCTGTTTTGTAAGTTCATTTGTATCACTTTTTTTAGATTCCACATAAAAGCGATATCATATGATATTTGTCTTTCTCTGTCTGACTTACTTCACTCAGTATGACAATCTCTAGGTCCATCCATGTTGCTGCAATTGGCATTATTTCATTCTTTTTATGGCTGAGTAATATTCCACTGTGTATATGTACCACATCTTCTTTATCCACTCCTCTGTTGATGGACATTTAGGTTGCTTCCATGTCTTGGCTATTGTAAAGAGTGCTGCAATGAACATTGGGGTGCATGTATCTTTTTGAATTCTGGTTTTCTATGGATATATGCCCAGGAGTGGGGTTGCTGGATCATATGGTAGCTCTATTTTTAGTTTCTTAAGGAACCTCCAAACTGTTCTCCATAATAGTTGTAGCAAGTTACATTCCCACCAACAGTATAGGAGGGTTCCCTTTTCTGTACACCCTCTCTGGCGTTTATTGTTTGTAGATTTTTTGATGCTGGCCGTTTAGACCAGTGTGAGGTGATACCTCATTGTAGTTTTGATTTGCATTTCTCTAATGATTAGTGATGTTGAGCATATTTTCATGTGCTTTTTGGCCATCTGTATGTCTTCTTTGGAGAAACATCTATTTAGGTCTTCCACCCATTTTTTGATTGGGTTGTTTGTTTTTTTGATATTGAGCTGCATGAGCTGTTTGTATACTTTGGAGATTAATCCCTTGTCAGTCGCTTCGTTTGCAAATATTTTTTCCCATTCTGTGGGTTGTCTTTTCATTTTGTTTATGGTTTCCTTTGCTGTGCAAAAGCTTTTAAGTTAAATTAGGTCCCATTTGTTTATTTTTGTTTTTATTTTTATTACTCTAGGAGGTGGATCAAAAAAGATATTGCTGCGATTTATGTCAAAGAGTGTTATGCCTATGTTTTCCTCTAAGAGTTTTATAGTATCTGGCCCTACATTTAGGTCTTTAATCCATTTTGAGTTTATTTCTGTGTATGGTATTAGAGAGTGTTCTAGTTTCATTTTTTTACATGTAGCTGTTTAGTTTTTCCAGCACCACTTATTGAAAAGACTGTCTTTTCTCCACTGTATATTCTTGCCTCCTTTGTCATAGATTAGGTGACCATAGGTGTGTGGGTTTATCTCTGGGCTTTCTATCCTGTTCCATTGATCTATATTTCTGTTTTTGTGTCAGAACCATACTGCTTTGATTACTGTAGCTTTGTAGTACAGTCTGAAGTCAGGGAGCATGATTCCTCCAGCTCCGTTTTACTTTCTCAAGATTGCTTTCACTATTCAGGGTCTTTTGTGTTTCCATACAAATTGTAAAATTATTTGTTTTAATTCTGTGAAAAATGCCATTGGTAATTTGATAGGTATTGCATTGAATCTGTAGATTGCTTTGGGTAGTATAGTCATTTTGACAATATTGATTCTTCTGATCCAAGAAAAATATATTACTATTATTTTAAGACTCCAGAGGCAGGCTC
Organism: Orcinus orca; assembly: GCF_937001465.1. NCBI lineage: Eukaryota > Metazoa > Chordata > Mammalia > Artiodactyla > Delphinidae > Orcinus > Orcinus orca. The sequence goes on from NC_064580.1 coordinate 22,658,014, forward strand.
CCAGTATAATTCTATGACATTAAAAAAGGCTTAAGTTGAAGACCATAGGAAAAAACCTAACTTTAAAAATTATAATCAAAGTGCAAAATTGGACTTTTTTGTGATGAAAATATAAGTATTAAATATTTAATAAGTAAATAGTAAAAAAGTATAAATATTAAAAAAGATCTTGGAAATTTATGAGAAACTGTGGTAAGATACATCAATAGAATTAATTTGAAAGCCTAAGTAAAGAAAAATGAAATGTTTTTGATATTGATAACAAGATTTAAAAGCATGTGATTGACCAAGACATGGCATGAATATACTGTATAATTCAGGTTGTTTGGGAAACTTATTAAAATTAACTCATAATTAAAACTGACTTCTTTAGTCACAGTGAAATGTTCACATTATGTTTAACCTGGATAATTAGTATGGTATCAGTCCTGGTATTAGAGTTCACCTAAATTGTGTAGGTAAAGTTATAGAATGTAATTATATTTCTCAAAAAGGTTGTTTTTGAGAAAGGTTTTCAATGTGTTTGACTTTGAATATTATGTTTTCCCATTTACTATGGGACTATCATAAAGTCTACTCTTCAGACTTCAAGCTATTCAATCCTTTCTGATTGCAAAAACAAGACTATGGATGGTCATCCATATTCGCTACCTTATATTTTGGAAGAGTGCCAGGAAACATGAATACAGCTAGGCACACAGTTTACTACTCTGTGGACTTTGTCCAAAGATAGTTGTACAAATGAAAATGGGGGAAAAACACCTTATAAACTAATCAAACCAGAAATTATTTCTTGTTAGCTATGTTTCCTGGAGGATAGAGAGAACCAAGGGACCAATGCAAGCAAAATTCACTGTATACCAATGTGGTGCCAATGAATCAAAATGAAAGATATATAGAAACCTCCATAATTATTTGTTACTGAACTGAATTAATGGTGACTTCAGGGGACGCTGTCCAGTAAGTGTCCTGCCTGCTAAAGTCATATTAAAATGGGATTTGTAGAGTCCTCAGTAACTGAAAAAAATAGTGTCGCTAGCTTTTCACTCTATTTAACCACTGATATTTAAAGATAATCTCTTACTTTCTCTAATTCCTTTTCCCAATACTGAACACCCTTACCTTGTGCTGCCTGCCTTATCATATTGGTTTATTTTTTTTTATGTGAATTACTCTATCTCTAAATTGTGAACTTGCTGCCTCAGTACCTGGCATATCATGAGTGCAAATAAATGCTTATTGAACAAGGATATCTTGGACAATCTGAACATAAACATAATTATTCTAATAATCCAAGCAGCCTTTATTGAGTGCAAGCTATGCACAATATACGTTGCTAGGCATTAAGACACAAAAAGGAGATTTATGTACCTTACAATCTGGTTTCAGGAGCAGATACATATGCTGCACACTTTGTACTGCATAGTGAGAGAAGGACTGAAATACTCATAAGTTTTCTTTAGAAATACCTTTAGGGAGGAGCTATGTGATGGATTCAGGGAAGAGGAAGGAGGATGCATGAGTGCTAATCATGATGTTTCCTAGAATTTTCTGTCCTCCTTTAAGGAAAGACTAGTTCAATTCAGCATTTTCAGCATTTCCACAAGGTAGCAGGTCACAAGATTAATATACAGTAATTTGTTGCATTTCTTTATGCTAACAATAATACATCAGAAAGAGAAAGTAAAAAAAAAAAATCCCGTTAAAATCGCATTAAAAAAACGACTTAGGAATAAAACTAATCAAGGAGGTGAAAGACTTATACACTGAGAACTATAAAACACTGATGAAGGAAATCAAGATGACCGAAGGAAATGGAAAGATATCCCATGCTCTTGGATTGGAAAAATTAAGATAGTTAAAATGGCCATATTACCCAATGCAATCTACAGATTTAATGTGATCCCTATCAAATTACCCATGACATTTTTCACAGAACTAGAACAAATAATAGCAAAATTTATATGGAACAACAAAAGACCCAGAATTGCCAAAGCAATCCTGAAGCAAAAGAACAAAGCTGGAAGCACAACGCTTCTAGACTTCAGACAATACTACAAAGCTACAGTAACCAAAACAGCATGGTATTGGCACAAAAACAGACATATAGATCAATGGAACAGAATAGAGGCCAGAAATAAACCCACACACCTATGGTCAATTAATCTTCAACAAAGGAGGAAAGGATATACAATAGAGAAAAGACAGTCTTTTCTGCAAGTGGTGTTGGGAAAGGCGGACAACCATAAACCAATGAAGTTAGAACATTCCTTCACACTATACACAAAAATAAACTCAAAATGGCTTAAAGACTTAAATATAAGACATGACACCATAAAACTCCTAGAAGAGATCACAGGTAAAACATTCTCTGACATAAATCATAGCAATATTTTCTTTGGTCAGTCTCCCAAGGCAATAGAAATAAAAGCAAAATTGAACAAATGAGACCTAATCAAACTCGTAAGTTTTTGCACAGCAAAGGATGCCATAAACAAAATGAAAAGACAACCTACAGACTGGGAGAAAATATTTGCAAACGATGTGACCCACAAGGGCTTAATTTCCAAAATATAAAAACAGCTCATGCAAATCACACACAACATAAAAACAATCAAAAAATGGGGAGAAGACCTAAATAAACATTTCTCCAAAGAAGACATCCAGGTGGCCAACAGGCATATGAAAAGATGCTCAACATTGCTAATTATTAGAGAAATGTACATCAAAACTACAATGAGGTATCACCTCACACTGGTCAGAATGGCCATCATTAAAAAAATCTACAAATAGCAAATGCTAGAGAAGGTGTGGAAAAAAGGGAATGCTCCTACACTGTTGGTGGGAATGTAAACTGGTGCAGCCACTATGGAAAACAATATGGAGGTTCCTCAAAAAGCTAAAAATAGAGTTGCCATATGATCCAGCAACCCCACTCCTGGGCATATATCTGGGCAAAACTATAATTCAAAAAGATACATGCACCCCTATGTTCATAGCAACACTATTCACAATACCCAAGACATGGAAATAACCTAAATGTCCATTGACAGATGAATGGATAAAGAAGGTGTGGTATATATATACAATGGAATACTACTCGGCCATGAAAAAGAACGAAATAATGCCATTTGCAGGAACACGGATGCAACTAGAGATAATCATACTAAATGAAGTTAAGTCAGAAAGAGAAAGACAAATACCATATGATATTCATATGTGGAATCTAAAATATGACACAAATGAACTTAGCTACTAAACAGAAACAGACTCACAGACATAGAGAACATACTTGTGGTTGCCAAGCGGGAGAGGGATATCAGTTACATATCACTTACATATGATCCTGCAATCTATATCCCAGGCACATATCTGCAAAAGACAAAAGCTCTAATTCCAAAAGACACGTGCACCCCAACATTCATAGTGGCAGTATTTACTGTAGCCAAGACATGGAAACAACCTAAGTGTCCATCAACTGATGAGTGGATAAACAAGATGTGGTATATATACACAATGGAACACAGTAAGTCCCCTACATACAAATGAGTTCCGTTCCGACAGCGCATTCATAAGTCCAATTTGTTTGTAAGTCCAACATAGTTAGCCTAGGTACCCAACTAATATACTTGGCTGTATAGTTCCGTACTGTAATAGGCTTATAATACTTTTCACACAAATAATACACTAAAAACAAACACAAAAAAATAAAGGAAACATTTTTAATCTTACAGTATAGTACCTTGAAAAGCACTCCAGACATGTGAACTAACTTACATGATTGGACATGCAAATGCATGTTCGCATCTTTGAAAGTTTGCCACTTGAAGGTTCGTATGCAGGGGACTTACTGTGTTACTCAGCCATAAAAACGAATGAAATAATGCCACTTGCAGCAACATGAATGACCTAGAGATTATCATACTAAGTGAAGACAAAGACCAATATTATATGATATCACTTATATAAGAAATCTAAAAAATAGTACAAATGAACTTATTTATGAAACAGAAACAGAGTCACAGACAGAAGAGAAACTTATGGTTACCAAAGGGGACTGCGGGTGGGGGAGGGGATAAATTGGGAGTATGGGATTAACAGATTCACACTACAATATACTATAAAATAGATAAATCATAAGGATTTACTGTATAGCATAGGGAACTATATTCAATATGTTGTAATAAACTATAATTGAAAAGATTTTTTTTAAAAGGATAGTTATATATTAATACATATATATATATATATATATAACTGAATTACTTTGCTGTACACCTGAAACTAACACAATAGTGTAAATCAACTATACTTCAATTAAAAAAGAGAGCCGGTTCTCTGAAAAGATCAACAAAATGGATAAACCTTTAGCCAGACTCATGAAGAAGAAGAGAGAAGATTAAAATAAACAAAATAAGAAATGAAAGAGGAGAAATACCAACAACCAATACCACAGAGATAGAAAAAACCATAATGGAATACTATGAACAGTTATATGCCACCAAATTGGACAACCTAGAAGAAATGGACAAATTTCTAGAAACATACAAGCTTCCAAGACTCAGGAGGAAACACAACCTGAACAGACAGACCACTAGTAATGAAAGTGAATTTGTAATTATAAAAACCTTCCAGCAAACAGAGGTCCAGGACCAGAAGGCTTCACAGGGGAATTCCACCAAACATACAAAGAATAGCTAATACCTATACTTCTCAAATTACAGTAAGTCCCCTACATACGAACCTTCAAGTTGCAAACTTTCAAAGATGCGAACATGCGTTGGCATGTCCAATCAGGTAAGTTAGTTCACATGTCTGTCATACATTGTCACGTGTGAGCATCCTCTACAAGTGGTTGTGCTTTTGTGTACTTTACTGTACAGTACTGTATAGAGTACGGTTGGACAGTGTCTTTATTTCAAGCCCAGGATGTCTGGAAGCAAGAGGGTAGATAGAATTGAATCCAGCAAGGAACCAGAACCTGTGCCATCACATCACAGATGAGTGAAATTGTAGCTTGCCCTCCATCTCCTATTGCTTATGATCCTTCAGCTCTACCATCTCCCACTTCCTCTGCCTCCTCCAGTCAGTAACTCTTCTTGCCTGTTCACTCAATGCCAGCCCCTGTATGCCAGCTGTTGTACTATACTACTGTACTTTTCAAGGTACTGTACCGTAAGATTAAAAATGTTTTCTTTATTTCTTGTGGGTTTTTTTGTATTACTTCTGTGAAAAATATTATAAACCTATTACAGTACAGTACTATATAGTCAACTGTATTAGTTGGGTACCTAGGCTAACTTTGTTGGACTTAACAACAAATAGGATTTACAAATGTGCTCTCGGAACGGAACTCATTCGCATGTAGGGGACTTACTGTATTCCAAAAAACTGTAGAGGACAGAACTCTCCCAAATTCACTCTAGGAAGCCACCATTACCTTGATATAAAAAACCAGACAAGGGGATACAACAAAAAAAGAAAATTGCAGGCCAAGATCTCTGATGAATACAGGTGCAAAAATTCTCAACAAAATATTAGCAAACCAAATCCAAAAATACAAAACGGATCTTACACCATGATAAAGCAGGATTTATTCCAGAGATGCAAGGAAGATTCAACATTTGCAAATTAGTCAATGTGATACACCACATTAACAAAAGGAAGGATAAAAATCACATGATCATCTCAATAGACACAGAAAAAGCATCTGACAAAATTCAACATCCATTCATGATAAAAACTCTCATCAAGGTTGGTGCAGAGGAAATATATCTCAACGTAACAAAGGGCAATCATGACAACCCACAGCTAATATCATACTCAATGGTGAAAAGCCTAAAGCCTTTCTTGCAAAATCACAAAAAGGACAAGGATGCCCACTCTGGCCACTGCTATTTAATGTAGTATTGGAAGTCCTAGACATAGAATTCAGACAAGAAAAAGAAATAAAAGGCAAAAAAAAAAAAAAAAAAAAAAAAAAAAGAAATAAAAGGCATCCAAAGTGGAAGGAAAGAAGTAAAGCTGTCACTATTTGCAGATGACATACTATATATACATACTATATAAAAAAACCCTAAAGTCTCTAACAAAATCTATTAGAACTAATAAATGAATTCAGTAATAGCTGCAGGATACATGATTAATATATAAAATCTGTTGCTTTTCTATACACTAATAATGAACTATCATAAAGATAAATTAAGGAAACAATCCCATTACAACTGCATCAAAAAGAATAAAATACCTTGGAATAAACACAGCCAAGGAGGTCAAAGACCTATACTCTGAAAACTATAAAACATTGATGAAGGAATTTGAAAATGATACAAAGAAATGGAAAGCTATTCATGTTCTTGGATTGGAAGAATACTGTTAAAATGGTCACACTACCCAAAGCACTCTACATAGTTAATGCAATCCCTATCAAAATACCCATGGCATTTTTCACAGAACTAGACAAATAATCCTAAAATTTATATAGAACCACAAAGGACTCCAAATAGCCAATGCAATCTTGAGGAAAAAGAACAAAGCTGGAGGTATAATGCTCCCTGACTTCAGATTATACTTCAAAGCTACAGTAATAAAAACAGTGTAGTACTGGCACAAAAAGAGACTCATAGATCAGTGGAACACAACAGAGAACTCAGAAATAAACCCATATGCCATAAAAAAGAATGAAATTTTGCCATTTGCAGCAATGTAGATGGATCTGGAGGGCATTTTGCTAAGTGAAATAAGCCAGACAAAGACAAATACTGTATGATATCACTTATATGTGGAACCTAAAAAATAAAACAAACAAATATATATAACAAAACAGACTCACAGGTATAGAGAACAAACTAGTGGTTACCAATGGGGAGAGGGAAGGAGGAAGGGTGAGATAGTAGTTTATGTCTCTTAATACCATACCCCTATGTATAAAATAAATAAGCCACAAGGGTATATTGTACAGTACAAGGAAATATAATCATTATTTTGTAATCACTTTCAATGGAATAATCCATAAAAGCATTAAGTCACTATGTTGTAAAAACCTGAAACATAATATTGTAATTAAACTGTACTTCACTAAGAAAAAATAAATTTCCTTGGCTAAGCAGTATAAATTATTAATTTTATGAAATCTTGATTTAAAAAATCAATTTCGTTATTTTTATGAATGAACCCATGTGGACGATACACATGACTTCCATTCAGTGTCAGGAAGCAAAGGAAAACCTGGCAAGCAGCTCTTTAATAACAGGAAACAAAATCTTCCATAAAGAAATAAAATAAAATGAGGATTTACAGTCTTATTTGATCCTTTGTTTAGTTTGTTTCTCTGAAAAATATATTATGTATTTTACTCATTCTCACAAAATAATTTTGCCAAAGTCATACATGTGTATGTTTTAAAATCAAATAGGATACAGAAAGGTATATAATATAATCAATAATCTTCTGCTCTTTATCATCCCACCTTTGTATTACCACCACACCACACCCTGAGGAATAAAAATTTGAATAATTTCTGCTTTCAGTTCTTTTTTTTTTTTTTTTCAGTTCTTTTTAAGGCTACTGTCCTATTTCTAAATACTACTATTATATGATAATTTTTTATTTATTAATTTTATAATTTATCTATGCTTTTCTCAGTTGATGATGAGCAATTGGCTTATTAACAACATCCCATAACCTCTTTCTGCTTCTGCCAAGTCAGTTTTATATCAGTAATCTCACTTCTTCCACTCACCTTTTCCTCCCTGTCAAACATTTTAAACCTCCATTTCTTGTTCCATTACTCTAAGTGAATTTTTGGATCACTTGTATTAATCAGGGTTCTCCAGAGAAACAGAACCAATAGTATGTATGTACATGTGTGTGTGTGTGTGTATATAATAAATACATAAAATATAATATTATATATATATATTTAAGGAGACTTATTATAAGGAATCAGCTTATGCCATTATGGGGTCGGGCAAATTCCAATATCTGCAGCGTGAGTTGACAACCTGGAGACCCATGAGAGCTGATGGTTTTAAGTTTCAGTCTGAAGGCCCGCAGACTTGAGACTCAGGAAGAGTCAATGTTTCAGTTCGAGTCCAAAGACAGGAAAAATTCCAATGTCCAAGTTTTAAGGCTGTCAAGCAGGAAGAATCTCTCTTACTCGGGGGATGGTCAGCCTTTTTGTTCTATTCAAACATTCAAGGGATTGGAGGAGGTGCACCCACATTATGGAGGGCAATCTGCTTTACTCAGTCTACTGATTTAAATGTTAATCTCATCCAAAATCACCCTCACAGACACACCCAGTATAATGTTTGACCAAATTTCTGGGCATCTTGAGACCTACTCAAGGTGACATGTAAAATTAACCATCACACTTGCTCAGGGGGGAAGCCAGTCACCATGTAGAGAAGACTGTCAAGCCGCCCTGGAGAAAGGCCCATATGGAGCAGGATTGAGACCGCCAGCCATCACATACACGACCTTGCCAGCCATGTGAGCGAGCTATCTTCGAATCTGATCCTCCAGTTTCAGTCAAGTTGCAGCCCTGGCTAACATTTTGACAGCAACCTAACACGAAATAGCAAGCCAGAACCTCTCACCTAGCTACTTCCAAATTCCTGAGCTACAGAAACTGAGAGATAATGTTTCTTGTTGTTTTAACCATTGATTTGGGGGAATAATTTGTTATGCATCCATAGATACCTAATAAATACACAGTATTTTGATTGGGTAATTCGATTTACCATCGAATCTAGCAATATGCTAGAATAATATTCCCTTCTCTAACTGGTCTGATGTTATGGCCCCTGTGACACTTAGTGAGATAAGTTTCCAATGTCAAATTCAAACGGGTTTTTTTTTAAACCCCCAAACTTTGTTTATCCTACTTCCAGTATTTTCCAAATATGCAATCCTAGTGTCTATTCTATCTGGTCCACTCTCTCCACCACCCAGGGACCTCTACTTTTCTGTTCTAGTACAAACTGATTCTTCACTTGCAATGCTAGTTGGCTGTCATACCAAGCCTCCCTGCACTGACCTCCTGGGGTGTGTTCAAAGTCTCCAGGTAAGTAAGAGTTGGGAAGGTTGTAAATACCTGGATGCCATAATTTTTTACGAGAATAAAAAGGAGGCAGCTGGGGGGAGAAATATTGTCTCCAATTGATCTGCTACCAGCACAAATTCTCACTCTCGCCCTCTTACTTTGCTTGGTCTTTCTTTGTTCTAAACTTCCTCAGAGCATTCAGGGCTGATATGTTACCCACTGACTGAACCACTTGATGGGTAGTCTTGGTTGCAAATGGTTTTGTTGATTCAGTAACACCGCTTCTGAATATGCTCTCCTTTTTACTGATATTTCTTGTCATTTCTTGCCTTTTCATGGCTCTTCTTCCATGGTTTTGTGGCCTTAGATGTTTCTATTCCATGTACCATAAATTTAATGAAGTATCAGGAGAGCTAAGAAAGAGATGTCTGTTTAAAGTGCCAGAAGCCCAGCTTATTCTATTTTGAAATATATACTTTTTACTATCTCAAACTATCTGGTTGAAAAATTATTTCTAGATTTAAACCAAAAGCCTACTTTGATTTGGGTAGTAATAACAAATTTGAAAGGAAACAACGTGGTTCACTATGAAGCAAAGTCAGTTTGAAAAGTAGTGAATCACAGAACTTTAATATAAGAGATGCATTAGAGAATACTAACAATATGATTTATTCTTTCATTCACTTTTTCAGCTAATTCACTCTGTGACCATAACAGGTGATGCCCTTTGTTAAAAGTGTAGGGGACTAAAAAATCAAGGTATGGTTCCTGGCCCCCAAGGAATTGATGAAATAAAAATTGACCATGTGAACGAATAATTCCAATTAAATATAGAATGTGACAACTAGCATATTAAATGAAACAGAGATATAGAAGGGTGAGAATGACACTCTCTAGGGAGCAACATGTTCTTATTCACCTAAAATTCCCTAAGACTTAATCCAAGGCTTGGTATAGACATGATGCCTAAGCAAGTGTCTACTGCATGGATGGATATATGATTAGGGTGAGGTCGAAAGGATCTAGAAAGCTTCTTGATAGCAGAATTTGGTTTGGGTCTTCAATAATTGGTGGAATTTTGGTGGGTGAACTTTAAAGATAAACAAATAATATTCCCAGAATATTTCTATTTATCTCTGAAGAGCTGGGAAAGCATGAAGTGCACTTTAGAAATTCAGTTGAATCTTGAAAAGCAGCCTGGCATTGGAACATAGAGCCAATTGACTGCACGGGTTAGAAATATGAGCTCTGCTAGGTAAAGATTTGGCACATACTGCTAGTTCTCCTCCATATCCATTACAATCTTCTTCCTTCTAGTAATAGAATCCCCTGAGTTTAAGCTGGCATGGGGCCATGTAGTTAAATTCCAGTTAATGGGATGTGAGCGGAAGTGTAGAAGCTGAAGTTAGTTTTCGATGTGCTAAATTTAGAATGCCCATGGTAATCTAAGTACAAAGTTTACCTTGTCATTTGCATTTAAATTCCTAGAACTCCAGAGTGATATCCTGGCAGGAGACCATTCTAAACACTGCTGCCAAATAAATCTCCCCAAAACTCGGTAATGTTCAGTATTTAACATAGTTTCTTACAAAGTTTGGTTTTCTCAGAAAAAAACGTGGAATTGAGCTGTATTTATCATGGTATCGCTCTGCTGAAAATAACTTTACTCATTCTATGTATTAGCCAAGGCACAGATTAAACTAAAATAGAGACCTCCTCAAAACCATTGGCTTAAGTAAGACAGAAGTATTTTACTCTTTGCATAGAGAAGTCCAGGACAAATAGATGACTGTGGCTCTGTGGGGGTATCTAGAGACCCAGGTTTGTGAGGTACCTCAGCCATTCTGAATCCACATCTTCCAAGGTCCCTGCTATCACCGTCATTTCCATCCAGTGAGGAAGAAGGAAATCCATGGCAAGCAGCTTAATCATAGTTGAAGGAACCCTTAAGCTAAACACACTTGCACTCCATGGCATAGATTACATACATAGGGCATATGAAATAAATAGTATTTAACGAAGTACTGTTTATGGGGAGTAGTGAAAATGAGATTTCCAGATCATTAGACAAGTATAACTGTCCATGAGCAAATCATCAGAGCCTGACTTGGAGCAGTAGCAGTACGAATAAGAAAAAAGGAACCAATTAATGAAATATTGCATTAGAAGATTTTTTTGTGTGTGTGTGAAAGAAAAGTCACAGGCCTCTCTGGAATTGTGAAATTGAATGATTGATATAGATGGCCAAAAAGCACATGAAAAGATGCTCAACATCACTAATTATCAGAGAAATGCAAATCAAAACTACAATGAGATATCACCTCACACTGGTCAGAAAGGCCATCATCAAAAAGTCTACAAACAGTAAATGCTGGAGAGGGTGTGGAGAAAAGGGAACCCTCCTACACTGTTGATGGGAATGTAAATTGGTACAACCACTATGGAGAACAGTATGGAGGTTCCTTAAAAAACTAAAAATAGAGCTACCATATGATCCAGCAATCCCACTCCTGAGCATATACCTGGAGAAAACCATAATTTGAAAAGGTACATGCACCCCAATGTTCACTGCAGCACTATTTACAATAGCCAAGACATGGAAGCAACCTAAATGTCCATCAACAGAGGAATGGATAAAGAAGATGTGGTACATATATACAATGAAATATTACTCAGCCATTAAAAAGAATGAAACAATGCCATTTGCAGCAACATGGATGGACCTAGAGATTGTCATACTTAGTGAAGTCAGACAGAGAAAGACAAATATGGTATCAGTCATATGTGGAATCTAGTTTAAAAAAATGATACAAATGAAAGTGAATGATTGAGATAATGTTATCAAGAATAGAGAGACAAAAGTCAGAAGTAAGAGTTGATTTACGGAGGATATTAATTAATATAATATGATGTTGAATTGAGTGTTTATAAGATATCTAAGTGAAGTTTATCTCAGGAAGATCTGATTTTTATAAACTTTGATGTTTATTTACTTTTGTCAATAAAAATGGTTCAAGGAGAGGCTTCTCCCTTCTCCTCCATCCTAGCTTCTGTATGAACTAATTCATAAAGCAAACATAAATTTTATGTCTTGTCTTTATAACAATAGAGCTACACCATGAACTGCATTTTTGTATAAATGTCTTCATTAAAGAGTTTCCTTTTCTTTCTTCCCTTTAAATAAGAAAATGAAATTCTATTATCTTATTCTCTGTGGAAATCCTTGTATCTCTGTCTCCGAATCTTTGCAGCTGAGAAAGGTAGGAATCAGAGCCAGGCCCCTGATTGATTGATTGATTGATTGACTGACTGATTGATGTATGGGTACTGCAGACCCCAGGATGCCCCCTTACACAGGTAGCATGAAAAAGAACAGGGAGAAAATAGGCTGTATGCTAACTCTGAGAGTTAATTTGATTCCTCTTCCTGACTCTGTGGACAACTGGAATCCTAAGATTCTGGACCTTGCTGACAAATTCATAACTGTTGATTATTCTGCATTTATCTGCCTGAGTGGCAATCTCTGGAATCAACCTGTTTCTGTCTGCTCCTCTAGCCTCTGATAGAATTGTTCCCTGACTATTGGAGTGCCCATTGAGCTCTTTATATTAAAAAAAAAGACATTTATTATTGAAATTTTGAAATATACACAAACTTAGAATAATATAATTAACCTCATGTATCCATCAGCCAACTTCAACATTTATCAATATTACACCAATCTTTTTCATTGCTTCTCTTAAGGGAAATCTCAGACATCATATCATTTCACCCATAAATACTTTAGTATGCATCTCTGATCGATAAATACATAAATACATGTGTGTATGCATTATTATTATGCATCATTACATCGAATACACTCAGCAATAAGTCTCTAATATTTATTTCATACTGGACTTTTTTAAGATTTCTGTGCTTGTTTCAAAGATGTCTTTTTGTAGTTGGTTTGAATCAGGATCCAAACAAAGGCCACATACTAAATTTAAGTGTTGAATCTCTATCTCGTCTCTTTTCTTCTGTAACAGTTCCCTACCCCCTACTCTTATTTTCTGCTTTTGTGTCTTTGAGAAAGAAGGACATACTCATAAGTATGGTACTGTCAAGCATTTATGTGTCTTTTTGGAACTTTCTGGAATCAACCTCATTCTCGCCGAGCCATCTAGTAGCTAAAAAACTATTCTTGCTTAGTTGGATTCTACATACTGCCTCTTTGTGGTAAGCCCTGTTCAACTGTCAACCATAGTCTTGTGGGACAATCTCTCTCCACTCTAGAAGTACTCAATTTGCCTCCAGGTATTTTTTTCTTTCTTTTAACCCAAATGATTTCTTACAGATACTCTCTTAGACAAGGATAAATGTTACTTGAAGACCCTGTTCATCACCGTAATTATTTTATGACCCTAATTTAATTACATTGGATATAAAAAAAAAGTAAACATTGTATCATTGAGGAAAAACCAATATTAAAAACAAAAACAGGTTTTTATGAACAGAGACAGGAAGTAAAAGAATTATAATATAAAAATATCACACATATTTATCAGATTTGGGAATAGACCATGAGATCTAATTTATTCTGCAAATGTTTGCTTCTCCTACCAAAATGCTTTGTGATAGACTCAAGCAGGCTACATATTAATATTCTGAATTATGTCACTGCATATGATGCTGAGCTTTCAAGATGCATATCTATACAACACAGCCCTCAACTTTTAAGTATGGATCTTTACTGCGTACCAAGGCATTGCTTTATTTCTTCTTATTTCTGTGAAAGAAGTGTATACCTTCATTTGTTCATCTGTTTCTTGTCACCCTTACAAACTCTGGTGATGATATAATAGGATATTAGCAAAGTGTTATAAATGCTTTCAAAGATGGTATCTATGCAACTGTAACAAACACAAACTCATGTGGAAAAAAATGTGATATCTAACTCCAAATACAATTAATGTAGTAATTAAGCAAAATTATATAATGTCTAGATTCTATGAAATGTAAGAACCTCTAGTCAGTGATGTTACAGTGAATTTCAAGAGCACCTAGAGGGCAGTGTCCTAATTTCTGTGTATCTAGAAGAACACTGATATTTCTACAACCACTATGGAGAACAGTATGGAGGTTCCTTAAAAAACTACAAATAGAAGTACCATATGACCCAGCAATCCCACTCCTAGGCATATACCTGGAGAAAACCATAATTCAAAAAGAGTCATGTACCACAATGTTCACTGCAGCTCTATTTACAATAGCCAGCACATGGAAGTAACTTAAATGTCCATCGACAGAGGAATGGATAAAGAACATGTGGTACATATATACAATGGAATATTACTCAGCCATAAAAAAGAACAAAATAATGCCATTTGCAGCAACATGGATGGACCTAGAGATTGTCATACTGAGTGAAGTCAGACACAGAAAGAGAAATATCATATGATATCGCTTATATGTGGAATCTAAAAAAAGGGTACAAATGAACTTATTTACAAAAGAGAATTAGAGTCACAGATGTAGAAAACAAACTTATGGTTACCAGGGGGTAAGGAGGGGGAGGAATAAATTGGGAGATTGGGATTGACATATACACACTACTATAACTCTACTCAATACTCTGTAATGACCTATATGAGAAAAGAATCTAAAAAAGAGTGGATATATGTATATGTATAACTGATTCACTTTGCTGTACACCTAAAATGAATACATTGTAAATCAATTATATTTCAATAAAAACTTTTTAAAAATGAAGAGGATAGGAAAAAGAGAAGTCATCTACTAAAACATCCCAGCCATAATAATCATCCAGTGAATATCTGTTGCGTTGAATCAACTTGAACAGAGAGCAACAGACTTTACCTCTGGGACCCTGTCAAAGGGTAACGCTTTGTAGCTGAATCTCAAGGGAAAGTCTGAGGCCCAGGGGAAAGGAAATGAAGAGAAGCTGCAAAAAGAGGTAAGGAGACTATCCATATCCATGTCTGGATATTTGAAATAAAGTAGAGGTGAGGAAACAGGAGATGTTGTGTAAATACTACCCAGAGATATGCCTCTCCTTCCACAAATACAAAATTCAATCTTGTTATGTAGCTGGTAATTCATTTTAGAAACCCATGAAGGTTAAAATGACATCCAGAATTCTTTACAGAAATTTTTTCATATATCTAGGTAGCCTGTAAGTGTAATTTTCATATCATTTAAATAAAACAGAATAACAACAACAAAAAAAGAGTGAGCTAAAATTTCCCACTTTGCACATAGGAGGGATTCCTTAGTGAAGATACTGTACCATAGTTTCTCAATGTCATTTTACTTTTCTCATTTTGCAGCAAGGAAATTAAAGCAAAGTCATTAAATTTTTTTAAACCTACTTTCCATTAAAGATGTATGTACATTTTCATTCTTTTCATGAAATGTGTTACTGAAGTTCATAAAACTCAACTGCTTTTTCAGAATTTCTCTGTATTAATAGGGATGAGAAATATTTCTCCTTCAGAAGAGACTTGTTTTAAATATAAAGTGGAAAGCCCAGTACAACTGATGTTATTTATTTTTGCATCTTGAAAATCAAATCTAAATTGCAATGCATTAATGTCCCTGCATGTGTTCAAATTATGGTGAAACTTGCAGGTGAGTGGGATAAACTGAGGTAAGACATAATAATTTATACAATTATTTTCTTCTGGGGAGCACATGTATGATAATTTTCTATAGCCCTTATATTAGTTTCTCAAATATCTCCCAGATCTGACATTTTCTAGCCCTAATTCTAATTCCTAATAACACCTTCCTACAGACATAACAGCTGTGAAAATATCTAGAGCTCACGTGCACATAACTGAGAGAACAAGTTTTTCTTTGATAGCTCATCCAAACACAACAATACTGCCATATGTAGGTTTGATTCAATAGATAAATTTTTAAATAACACCAATGCATAGATTGGGAGATGGTTTATGTGTATGTCTTGTGGGGGAGGTTTGTAGGTATGGAGAACACATAAGGAAAGCTGCTTTGTTATATAACCCGTGGACTTTAATCAAATTTCTTCAAATCTACTGCCTCTTCCCATTTCATTTGTGAATACTCCCAAATTGTCCTGTGGCTTAAGGTTATTAGACATGTCTTAATTGTACAGCTCATGTAAGTTTCAAGTATTACAATTTAGAGGGAAGAATAAATTCTAACTACTCAGTGGTTCGAACTGTTAGCATCACGTCTCTCCATGTAAGTTTTGGTGCACTTTTCACTAATACTGTTGTCATCTTTATTGTACATATGTTTTTTGATTTAGCAATACCTTCTGAACTGAAGAGGACATCAAAATGCTTCACTGTGTTATTATATCAGTTTCTTAACGATTGTTTCCAGTGGCTGGATAATATTCTATTGAGTTTCAATAACTATATTTATATTATTAGATATTTAAGTAGTTTCTGTTTTTCCCATTCTATTAATAACAGTATGAAATCTATGTTAATGCATAAAGGTTTTATATATCTTACATTTTGCCTTAGGATAGAACACTACTATGTATTGAATAGTAAAAGAAAAAAAAACACCCAGGTGTTCCTTCTCAATAGGCCGCTCTGGTCTACATTTTCTCTTACACCATCCCCTGTGTCATTCCTCTCAGTCATGAACATTCTTACTTTAGTACCCTCACCTCAGGGAAGAAACTCTTCCATATTGAGCTCTCTCTCGGGCATCATTTTCTCTCATGCTGGCTCTTGAGGATTGTCTTCGAGTATGCTTCTCTCTTCGAGGCAGCGTGTTATGGCATAAAGAGCATGAATCAACTTGTCATTTACTTTTGCGTTGTACACAGCCTCAGTCTTCCCATCTCCAAAATGAGAAGAACAATACCTACCCATCAGGATTATTCTGACAGTTAACAAAGAATAACATCCATGAATATGTAATGCTAGATATATCTGAGGCTCTCAAAAAATGTAATTTGAATCTTAATCAAGACCTAAGTTACTGGGACTTCCCTCGTGGTCCAGTGGGTAAGCCTCCACACTCTCAATGCAGGGGTCCCGGGTTCAATCCCTGGTAGGGGAACTAGATCCCGCATGCATGCTGCAACTAGGAGTCTGCATGCTGCAATTAAAGAAGCCCGCATGCCACAACTAAGAGTCCACATGCCGCAACTAAAGAAGCCTGCATGCTGCAACTAAAAGATCCCACGTGCTGCAATGAAGATCCTGTGTGCCGCAACTAAGACCTGGCACAGTCTAAACAAACAAATAAATAAATAAATATATTTTTTAAAAAAGACCTAAGTTATTAACCAGATACTTCATAGGCCTTTTAGAGCAGTGCTGTCCAAGACAACTTTCTATTGTGATGGAAATAATCTGCATTGTCCAGTATGATAGCCACCAACCACATGTGGATATTGAACACTTGAAATGGGGATACTACAACTGAAGAACTGAATTTTTATTTATGTTTAATTAATTAAAACTTAACTAGACATGCTTGGCCATTGCTACTGCAATTGGCCAATACAGTTCTACAGAATATGTCCTTGCTTTTGTTATCTAAACTATGAATACCTTCATAATGATGGAATTTCTGGGTAGGTAAGACCAGGGCTATGCCATGAAAATGGATGAATGAAATATTCTGAGACTGAGAAGACTATGAAAATTTTCAGTCATGGCTCTCTAGGCAGACACATACTCTTTCTCCATAGGAGGCTGAAATTGGCCTTATAAGGACAGCTAACCAGGCCACCTTGATCTTGTTAGAGCCATAACACATTCCCTACAACCAAGGTGGTTGCCTCGAGGAACTGTAATACATAAGTAGTTTATAGCAGAGTCAAAACTAAATATATTAATGAACCAACTTTGGCCTACTGAATATAAAACCACATTTTCAAAAAATGAAAAATATTGAACAAATTTTAGCAATAATGAGCTATGACAAGCCATTTGAGTTGGTGCCTTGCTTGCTCAGTGAGGCATTCTCTTGAAATTAAATTGATGGGTGAGATTTAGTTTACACTGTGAAGAATATAATAATAGGAGCAATTTTTGAACCTAATTGTTAATAAAGTGAACAAATAATGGCTTATAAATGTTAACAGGTGATTCTGCTGTGTTTAATGTGTAAATGCCTAAAAGAAGTTAATTTTCAGAAATTCACATTTAATAATATTACTAATTAATAGTGTTACATTTACAAATGTTGGAAATTATTCCTCTAAATTTCAGTGGTGTAGGTATTATAGTCCTATCAATTTATACTTGTAATTGTCAGAAGTATAGGGAAAAGCAGGCACTACATTTTATATAATTAACAGAGAGGAATTATTTATTAGGGTTTGTGGAATTTATATTTATCACAAAGTTTTGTTAATACATATTAAACTTCTTTTAATTAATTTTTATTGGAGTAGAGTTGATTTACAAGTACATATTAAACTTTGATAATGTGTTTTAAATGATTAATTATAAATTTATTAATAGAAGTTAAAAATTATAATAGATTATCAATGAAAGGGAAAAAATGTACCTATTGATAATACTTTTGATGGTATTTTAAATGTAGTAATGCATTACAAAAACAAAAATAAGAAAACTACTTTCAGAACACAGGTTTGGTCCTCATTTGAGCACTTGGTTTCCTTATTAGAGTCATTGTCCCAGTTTACTAAATTTTCCTATCTGATACTAACCACCCACTGGAAGAATCCCATATTGGGCATACGTAGCTTACTCCTAATATTCCCTCTGTGATTGTCAGTTTGATGTGTGAAATTGGCTTAGTACCCAGTTATTCAAACACTAATCTAGGTGTTGCTGTGAAGGTATTTTTGTAGATGTCACTAACATCTACAATCAGTTGACTTTCTGTAACGGAGATTAGACTCAATTATCTGGGTGGGCCTCATCTAATCAGATGAAAGGCCTTACATGCAGAATTTAGGTTTCCCTGAGGAAGAGAAAATTGCACCTGTTGACTCTCACTTCAGCTGGTGCCCAAGAGTTCCAGCCTTCTTGACTGCTTGCCCTATGGGTTTTTGAATTTGCCTAGGCATCCCTCACAACCACGTAAACTGATCCTGCTGGTTCTGTTTCTCTGGTGAAACTCTGACTGATATACCTGCCATGCTCAGTCAATACCAGAGAGCAGCCCAAGGAGACAGTGGCCTTGGTACATGCATAATCCCCAGGTGGTAACAACTGGAGGCTGTCAGCCATCTATACTTTTTCGCAGCTTCCCTCTTGAAAGATCTGAGCAGCCAATGTTCATGGATGCCACATTTACAACGATCACTTAGAAAGCACAAAGTGCTAAATCCAGGAAATTCATTGCAGGACTTAACTTATTTGAGCTCCTTATAAAACTCCATTCTCCTTCATCTTCAGAATCACTACTGTTCCTCATTCTCAGACTATTCCTTCCAAATCACTTCATGACAGATCTTGCTTTCATCATCTTTATGTCATATCTTTGTTTAGGATCCCCCAGAAGCTGACCCGGAGATAAGGGTTACAAGCAGTTCATTTGGGAGGTGAGCACAAATGCTAACCAGCAGCAAAGTGAGAACGTAAGATTTAGATGGAAGGAAAGAAAAAATTTTAAAAGGTAGTTTTTCAAGCTAGTTATCACAGTGCATAAATGAAGTTTAATCGGCTGGAGAACTCTGGGAGACTGTGCAGGACAACACCTCAGAGTTATCTCATCCAAAGAGGTTATGGAAACGGAGTATTTATCCAGCAGTTCCCAGCAGTCATGCTAAATGCTGCTTGCAGGGTGGGTGGCTGGTTATCGGCATTGACACCCTTATGCCTCCATCATGGTCTGCATGCTTGCAGAGTGGGCTTCAGGGGACAGAGACAGCCCTCAAAGTCACAGGTACTGGCAGTTGGAAGCTTGCCGATATGCACTGAAATGTCACATGCTAAAGGGATACGGGTGGGACATCATGAGCATCTGCTACATACGACACACCCACGGCCCAGAGTAGATGCTAAAGTTTGTTTACTGAATGATTGAATGACTATGCAGACCTGGACAAGAACTTCCATATTTGTTTCAAGGCTTGAGGTCCCATGTAGAATGGAAATTAACTCTTTCTTTGTCAATCTGACCTTCAAGCTGAACGATGCCTACAGATATGGGATTCTTAGCTATGCATCTCCTGGGTTATACTAGTTCATAGTTACTCTCAAATTTGCCTTACTTTAAAAAAATTTAACTTAAAAACTCTACACCTTGCAGAAAATTGTGCCTTTCTGCCCCTAATTTTCTGGAATACTCCAAAGAATATGAAACAAAACTTGCACTATTTTATGATAGTAATAAAATAAAAAATTATATTCTACCAATGATCATAGCAAGTACAAGGTATTTTAGGACACCACTGTAAGAAAATGGCAGACAAAAGTATACAGGTTTGGTAATCTCTTCCACAGATTTTTCACAAAGGAGAATAAATGATACCTGGACCAATTCTTGAATATTTTAAAACTGCAGGGTTCTTCCAATGTGTATTCACACTACTTTGTCATCATGCTGACAGAATTTGCTAAACAAGTACTGCTTAAGAGGATTTCACATTACTGAGAGAAAAGGGCAACCTGTAACATAAAGCATTAAACTGCAAGGGAAGCCAGCCTGTTGGTAATACTTACAAAATTGATTTGTGTGGCCTGAGATCCTAGAAGCAATAGGGAAACTTTATAGCACTCAGCTACAAAATAAACCTTTTATCTTGCTGCCCTGTGTATTTCCTTCTCTATGGTCCAAAGAGATTTTCTGAATAGGTAAATTCTTCATATTTCCACAGCATATAAAGATCTTAGAAGAGTACACAAAGTATGCAATCAATATTATCTATTATTATTAGTATTGCAAATTGATTGGATCCATTTTCAACCTTACAAAATTAGGAAGAGTGATCCCAGAATTGTGATCACGGTGGAGTAAGTAACATGGCAGTGAATACATACTTAGTTCCTAAAATCAGATTGTGTGTATTAAGACAATTACCATGCATGAAGCAACTACAGGTACCTCAAATTTCTAAACAAGTATGTCCTTTAGCAATGCCTTTCAACATATCCTAGAAAAGAAACACTTTGATCTTGAACAAACTGGTATATGTGCTATGTCTTGTTTCCATTTTAGTTGCCTAGTTTTAGTTAGATAAATGGCCACATCATCTTTCCTTAAATGAGGAGAAGGATACAAGACTATCTCATCCATTACAACCACAGCCACATAGGTTACAGAGAATAAGCAAAGAACTTCTGACCAAATAAGAACTCCTTCCACTGCCCTTTTTCTGAAAGTCCCAGTGGCTGAATCAGATTCAAGTTTCTTTAAACAGCCTGGGGTATTCACATAACCTGCACTCTGATGGTCAAGAACAGAGGTTCTGGATGTAAGCAGGTCTTATTTCAAACCCTCGTTCTACCAAGCTTATCACCTGAGTGACCATGAGCACACAACTTAAGTTCTCTAAGTCTCAGTTTCTTGATCTGCAAAATGTGAATAATACCATTACAGAATCAATAACAGGGTTGCTGTGGGGATAAAATGAGATAATCACAGTAATGTCTGCTTACCTTAAATTTTAAAACTGTTAACTGATTAAAATTTTAAAACCTTACATTTTTTATATTGTCTTCAACAAATCTACATACCATGCTTAGAAAAAATAATCCTTATATTTTTAAGTATATAACTTAGAAACTTGGAAACCATGAAATTCTTTTCCAAAGAAGACAGAATTGGGACAACTCTTCAATAAGAAAACGGTACAAGTCATCTTTCTTTACCTTAATAACCAACAGTCAAGTTAAAAATTCCTCCAAGAAAACTTAGACAAAAAAAGAATCAAACACATTCTATGATTCCACATACCCTGGTTGGATTTCATATTAAGTTATTAAATATTTCCTATTACTTTGAGAAATTTAAATTGACAATCTACCAATACTCTCAATTACTCATTTAGTAAAAGCTTAGCTCTATCATTGTAAAAATATAATTCCCTTTTGATGTCAATTGTGGTGAGACATTTGATTTCTTATCCACCCAAAAGAAAAAATTATACATCTAGTGGACAAAAAGCCTCATTAAACTGTGAAATTAAATCTCAGCTGCGAACAAGTCAGTTTAATCCCATCTCCATAGGATGTTCATCTTCAAGTGTTTTATAAATAAGTTTCCATCTTAACAATGACATATATATTTAGTGTATGATTATTCACATGATAATAGATATTAATAAAAAATAGTAAATGAAAATGTCTACCAAATGTGAAAAAAAATCTTGGCTTCAAATCAGGGATTCTGGCTTGAGGATGTAAGAAAGATGTAGTTAACCTGCACCAGTAACCATGACTCACCACAGCACCTATTTTACTTGGTAGGGACAGGGAGGAAGGGTTGCAAGGCTCCCTGAAGAGGGTGTAACAGAATGTGGAGCTATAGATTAAAATATTTCACTAGGGTCTTTTGGCATGATTTCCTGGGTGGTTGGGTTTGGGCATCACTGTCAAATTCTTCAAAACGTTTTCAATAATTTTCAATTGTGTAACACTATCATTTAGATGTTCATGTTTCACATTTAGACCTTAAATCACGAGATTTGCTCACATCTCTGGTTTTGAATATTTTTTGTCTCATTATGACCTAAGAGAGGGCATATTTCTCTATAATGCTGCAGGAATTAAGCAATACAGAATCGACCACTGAGATCAACCTTACACGTGAGCAGAACCCATCAGTGTTTTTAGTGTGTGACTTTTTATACACCCCAAATACCCCCCCAATCTGCTTATGAAATTAAATAAATAAAATGTAATTCCTCTAACACATAATAGTGGTTAACATTTACATGGCATTCACAGTGTGCAGGGTATTCTGCTATGTGATTTACATGTATTAAACCATTTAACCCTCACATTACTCAGTGAATAGATACTGTAATGATCCCCATTTTACATATTTGGAGATTGTGGCAACAGAGAATATGTAACTTGCCCAGGGTTGCAATAACTAAAGATAGAAATATATAATAAGAATAAAGCTGACAATATTAATAAAACAACAGTATCAATGGCTACCATTTACTGAATTATTACATAAAAATTCAATATTCAGGGCTTCCCTGGTGGCGCAGTGGTTGAGAGTCCGCCTGCTGATGCAGGGGACACGGGTTCGTGCCCTGGTCCGGGAAGATCCCACATGCCGTGGAGCGGCTAGGCCCGTGAGCCATGGCTGCTGAGCCTGTGCGTCCGGAGCCTGTGCTCCGCAACGGGAGAGGCCACAACAGTGAGAGGCCCGCGTACAGCAAAAAAAAGAAAAAAAAAAATTCAATATTCAGATTTACATTTAATTATCATAATATTGCTATAAAAAAGATATTATTTACTTTTCCTTTCCAGAAAGTAAACAAGTTCAGAGAAAAAAAAAACACATTTTCTCCAGGTCTCACAGCTAATTTACTGGCATAACTGAAATTGAAATATACATCCTTACTATTTTATGTTATATCTGAAAGTTAAGAGAGTAAATCCTGAGTTCTCATCCAAAGGAAAAAATTTTTTTCTATTTCTTTAATTTTAATATGAGAGAATGGATGTTCACTATACTTACTGTGGTAACCATTTCATGATGTATGTAAGTCAAATCAGTATGTTGTACATAAACTTATACAGTGCTATATGTCAATTATATCTCAATAAAACTGGAAGAAAAAATAAACTTAAAAGATAAATAAAATGCACATCTTTCTAAGGCTGGTGCTCTTTCAATTATGAGACATTGTATCTCAACAAATAATATCAAGAAGAGCAGTAACACATTGGCATAATTCACTCTGCAGCTTGAGTAACGAAAATCAAATCTTTTTCTGGAATCAGATTTCAAAACACTAGTATGGAGAATGTGAGGTTTGTGAGGGAAGGTGGGCTATCTTACAAAATCATCACACTCAGCATTTTGTAACCATCAAAAAAAAAAATCCACATTTTTGCCACTGATGGTTAGCTGAACTCTATGGTCCACTTCATACATATTTAAGTAGGAAGTGATTTTTAAAATGAAACACTTCCTAAGTTTTAGATTTATTCTCCTGTTTGTCTTTTTAGATTTCTCTTTTATTTATCCTGACATGAAATGAATGTCTTTTACCTTTACTTCTTCAAAATTATTTTTAGTATATATTTTCAATTTAATGCTACTAACTGCCATTTCTTGTAGCACTGAACCAGGAGTCAAGAGGCATAAGTTCTGTTCATTGATCACTATTGACTACATGATGACAAATCCTCCAAATGACAAGTAAATAATCATTTTTAAACTGTGCCACTATTTTACCCACACTATAACATTTATTTAGTTATGTGGGAAATGACAAAATTGACAGAAGTTTTCTTTTTTATCTGGTTGACAACATGTAAGCTGTCATTCGAGGTAGTGAAAGACTAATTTCCATGTATTTAATCAGCAATAAACAGGTATGAAATTCACACTCAGAAAACTTTTAAGAGCTTTGGTGCTAAGATTCCATGTAAGGAGAAAAATACTGAATGGTTTAGTGCAGTAATTCTAAACATAGACCCATATATTATCAAGTAAAAAATGCATGCTTTGAACAGAGCGTAACGTTTAATGCTAAGAATAATTAAAAAAAATAAAATTGCCTGGAGTTTTAATTTTCATTCTATGTTGGCATGAATACACTTCAATTGTTAAAATATTCAATAATTATTCAGTAACTCAGCATTTTGTTAGAAGAGAGGGACAAAAAATGACTGAGAAATTTCCAATTTACCAATGAGATTTACTTAATAATTTCATCACCAAATTAGTTATTTTTAAGCTGCCTAATCCCCTGTCCTGTTACAATTAACTCCTCCATGCCCTAACCCACAAAGTGCTCTAAGTTCTGATTTTATCTACTTCCCCCAGAAAGTGTGACAAAAATATCTCTTTTTGAAGGAAGGGTGGCCTTGGCATTTCAATGAATATTCATTCATGACAACTAACTGCTGAACAATCACCGACAGGAAGACACTGGAACTCACCAAAAAAGATACCCCACATCCAAAGACAAAGGAGAAGCCACAAAGAGATGGTAGGAGGTGTGCAATCACAATAAAATCAAGTCCCATAACTGCTGGGTGGGTGACTCACAAACTGGAGAACACTTATACCACAGAAGTCTACCCACTGGAGTGAAGGTTCTGAACCCCACATCAGGCTTCCCAACCTGGGGGTCGGAAACAGGAGGAGGAATTCCTAGAGAATCAGACTTTGAAGGCTAGCGGGATTTGATTGCAGGACTTCAACAGGACTGGGGGAAACAGAGACTCCACTCTTGGAGGACATACACAAAGTAGTGTGTGCATCGGGACCCAGGGGAAGGAGCAGTGACCCCATAGGTGACTGAACCAGACCTACCTGCTAGTGTTGGAGGGTCTCCTGCAGAGGCGGGGGGTTGGCTCTGTCTCACTGTGAGGAAAAGGACACTGGCAGTAGAGGTTCTGGGAAGTAGTCCTTGGGGTGAGCCCTCCCAGAGTTCGCCATTAACCCCAAAAAAGAGCCCGGGTACGCTCCAGTGTTGGGTCGCCTCAGGCCAAACAACCAACAGGGAGGGAACCCAGCTCCACCATCAGCAGTCAAGCAGATTAAAGTTTTACTGAGCTGTGCCCACGAGAGCAACAGCCAGGTCTACCCACCACCAGTCCCTCCCACCAGGAAACTTGCACAAGCCTCTTAGATAGCCTCATCCACCAGAGGGCAGACAGCAGAAGCAAGAAGAACTACAATCTTGCAGCCTGTGGAACAAAAACCACATTCACAGAAAGACAGACGAGATGAAAAGGCAGAGGACTATGTACCAGAAAAACAACTAAATGAAGTGGAGATAGGCAACCTTCAAGAAAAAGAATTCAGAATAACGATAGTGAAGATGATCCAGGACCTCGGAAAAGAATGGAGGCAAAGATTGAGAAGATGCAAGAAATGTTTAACAAAGATCTAGAAGAATTAAAGAAAAAACAAACAGAGATTAAAAATACAATAAATGAAATGAAAAGTACACTAGAAGGAATCAATAGCAGAATAACTGAGGCAGAAGAATGGATAAGTGACCTGGAAGACAGAATGGTGGAATTCACTGCTGCGGAACAGAATAAAGAAAAAAGAATGAAAAGAAATGAAGACAGCCTAAGAGACCTCTGGGACAACATTAAATGCAACACCATTCGCATTACAGGGGTCCCAGAAGGAGAAATATGTGAAGAAGAAAATATGTGAAGAGAAGAAAATATGTGAAGAGATTATACTCGAAAACTTCCCTAACAGGGGAAAGGAAATAGCCACCCAAGTCCAGGAAGCGCAGAGAGTAGCATACAGGATAAACCCAAGGAGAAACACACCAAGACACATAGTAATGAAACTGGCAAAAATTAAAGACAAAGAAAAATTATTCAAAGCAGCAAAGGAAAAATGACAAATAACATATAAAGGAACTCCCATAAGGTTAACAGCTGATTTCTCAGCACAAACTCTACAAGCTAGAAGGGAGTGGTATGATATACTTAAAGTGATGAAAGGGAAGAAACTACAACCAAGATTACTCTACCCGGCAAGGATCTCATTCAGATTCGATGGAGAAATCAAAAGCTTTACAGACAAGCAAAAGCTAAGAGAATTCAGCACCACCAAACCAGCTCTACAACAAATGCTAAAAGAACTTCTCTAAGTGGGAAACACAAGAGAAGCAAAGGACCTACAAAAACAAACCCAAAACAATTAAGAAAATGCTCATAGGAACATACATATCGATAATTACCTAAAATGTGAATGGATTAAATGCTCCAACCAAAAGACACAGGCTTGCTGAATGGGTACAAAAACAAGACCCATATATATGCTGTCTACAAGAGACCCACTTCAGACCTAAGGACACATACAGAAAGTTGGAGTAGCAATACTCATATCAGATAAAATAGACTTTAAAATAAAGAATGTTACAAGAGACAAGGAAGGACACTACACAATGATCAAGGGATCAATCCAAAAAGAAGATATAACAATTATAAATATATATGCACCCAACATAGGAGCACCTCAATACATAAGGCAACTGCTAACAGCTATAAAAGAGGAAATTGACAGTAACACATTAATAATGGGGAACTTTAACACCTCACTTACACCAATGGACAGATCATCCAAAATGAAAATAAAGAAGGAAACACAAGCTTTAAATGACACAATAGACCAGATAGATTTAATTGATATTTATAGGACATTCCATCCAAAAACAGCAGATTACACTTTCTTCTCAAGTGTGCACGGAACATTCTCCAGGACAGATCACATCTTGGGTCACAAATCAAGCCTCAGTAAATTTAAGAAAATTGAAATCATATCAAGCATCTTTTCTGACCACAATGCTATGAGACTGGAAATGAATTACAGGGAAAAAAACATAAAAAACACAAACACATGGAGGCTAAACAATACGTTACTAAATAAAGAGGCTCCCAAGTCTTAGAGAAAAATATTCCTGGATAGTAAAGAGGCTTATGTATGTTTTAAAAAGATTTATGTACATCTCAAAGAAGCAGAGAAAGAATTTATAATTACAAGTTTTCTTTAAAAAAAAAAAAGTGCTCTGAAAGGTGGCAGGTTTCTTTTCCTTTCATACCAGGGAAAATTATTATTATTTTTTTGATTAGTATTTATGCGAACAAACATACATAATATGATACATACCAGTGCTATAGAACACCATTGTTTTATATCCTTTCTAACAATTGATGTAGCCAGACTTCTTAATTTCTGCAAATACAGCAGGTATAAAAAGGTATCTAGCATCTTTATCAGATACTTCTTATGAACCATTTTAGATTCTCTCAACTTCACCACCTTCTGTTCCAGTTGCAGCATAACTAGTGCAGCCTTCTAGGATTTTCAAGCAGGCACAGAATAACAGAAATTTGCCTCATGCCTTTGCTAAGCCTGGGGGTTCCAAGTTGATGCCAAGATGTGGGATGCTATGGAACTCTGCTCTACAGCCATGCATGTGCCGCATGGGATGAACTCTGACTAGGGAATACAGGAAACAGAAGGTACATTTTTCTACCCACCATCCCTCTCTTCCAAGTTATACAGACGTGAGATATAGTTAAACACCTTCTCAGAAGACAATCCTATAGGATAATCAGTCACACTTAGCTGCAACCAGGTCATTAATACACCCTCATCTTGGCTCTCCCTCCCTGTTTCATTATGCTTATCCCTCACTCCTGCCCCTTGGGATTGTGTTCTCTTGCAAAATAGCAGCTTTCTGGGGAACCCAGGTTAAGATATGGTCTTAATTTTCATTTTGCTGATTACATAGTATGTACTGGCCATAAATGTAAAATGCCTGTTCCTATGTTTTATTTTTATTGAGGAGATGTGGGATGTTTGTTGGTTGTTTTCTCGTGGATTAGTAGGAATCCTTTACACATTCTAGAGACTAATGATTAGTAAGATATGTGTTATGGATTTTCTTCTTTCTGTTTGTTGCTTGTATTTTCTTTTCACTTTCATCATTTCATTGACAGAAATTCTTAATTTTGATTTAGTTGAATTGAGCTAATTTATTTGTGTTTATTTTAATAAATTATTTCCTATCCCAAGGTCAGAAATACATAACTCTGTATTTTCTTCTAAATATTCCTGAGCTTTGCTTTTTCACATTTACATCTTAATACATATTTTATTAGATTTTTCCTATGAATCTCATCATTATTGTAATTATAAAGAGTGTGTTCGATTAAATTATGCTTTTATCTGTTTCTGGATTATGTTGATCTTACGGCAAGCCAACTTGCTAAATTTTTATCGTTCATAATATTTGTAGAAATTCTAACTGGCTAACAGTCCTAAATGGCTTTCTTGAATGTTAAAAAAAAAATGCTTCTAATTGTTTTCATTACAAGAGATGTTTGCCCAAATTTTTTGATTGATTCTGTTTGTCAGGTTCAGAAGGTTCACTTATATTCCTAGTTTACTGAGTACCTATCATCAAAGGGTGCTGCGTTTTATTACATTTTTCAACATTATAAAGTAAAAATATTGCTTTTCTCCTTTCACCTCCTACTGTGAAGAATGGTCTTTACATATATTCTAATGTTAAGCTACCATTGCAATTTTGCAATATACCCATTTTGGTTACACTGTATTATAATTAATTTAATCTTTATACAATATGGTTTCCTAATACTTTGGGATTTTTGTATCTGCATTCATGCATGAACCTCCCGAAATGAATTTTGATGAGGATTAAATTAAAACAGTAAATTATTTTATAAAGAATCCACTGCAGTAATCTATCTTTCTACTGAGCAACATCTTTTCTTTTTTTTTTTTTTTTTTGTTTTTTTGGTCTATCAGCAAAATTTTACTCCTGTTATTCAAAGATTTCTTCTTTTAGATCTCGACTTTTTTTTGCTGTTAAAATAATTCTTTGGCATAGAATGTGTTATTTTTGTAGTTGTTGATGCTGCTGTCATTGTTCTCATTTTGTTTGGTTTTGTGTTTGCTACTTTGAAAGGAATCTTCTTTCCTTTTTACAATTTACAGATTATCGAAATTAAACTGGAAATCTACTGATTTATTTAAACCCATTGTTGGCATTTTTTCTTGATTAGCTTGTATTTCTAGGTGCAAAACTATCATCTGCAAATAATAATGATACACTGCTTTTTTCAAACATCATATAGTTTTTCAATTTTGTGTTTTATGTCTGCCAGAACTTGGATTTGTTTATTCTTATTTTCCACAGTGACCTGAAAGTTCTGTATTTGTTCATACTAGTTGTTACATTTATGATTGCTTAATAATATACTTGAATATATTTCTCTAATTATCCAAGTCAAAGTTGCATGGTTTCTTTGGGATTAGGCCTTCATATAACAAAAAATGCAAGACTCTTTCACTTCTCTTTACGGTCCTATTCACTTTTTGCTATCAATTGATATAATGTGTGATTTGAAACTATACTGTTATTACCATCAGAATTAGTTCTGCAATTTGCATGCAGTCTGGCAACCAGACCTGCTTAACAGCTTGATGTGACAACATAGGATGAACAGAGCACTATGTGGCCAAAGTAAACAGCAATAGGCTTAAGTGAACCCAGCAACCAAATTAAAAGAACAAGCACGGCACCTATAAGGTGACTTCTATTGAAGTAAGGCTACTGACTGGAGAGATGACATCTTAAACATAAAACTGATAATCATGTTAAGGAAATTCAAATGTAGCATTCCAAAGACAAATGTTCCTGGAACTAAAAAAGAATAATAATTTGCATTTTAATTTTAAAATTCAGTAGATAAGCTGAAGAAGAAAATAGCCATTCTTGAGAAGCTATTATTAACCTGAAAGATTAGAGGGTCAAACAGTACAAAATATGAAAACATATGATTTCCAGAAAAATTAAAAGGAATAGAGGAACAATGTCAAGGAAAATGTTCTTGATATGAAAAAAGATGTCTGCAGATTCAAAGGGCTCACTAACTTGTATGGAGAATTGGTGGAAAATGACATGCATTTAGGTAAAATTCCTAAGATCAATGTGAGAAAATTAAAATTTACAAATTCCTAGAAAAAAAGACAGGTACTCAAAAGGAAAAAGGATCAGATTACCAGTCAGACTTCTCACATGCAATCTGGAAACTTCAGATAGGGAAATATAGTATGTGTAGAATGTTGAGGAAAAAAATTATTGCAACTCAAAAAATTTACACTTAGCCTGACGTAATTCACTTCTCAGGGTAAGCAATGGACATCTGTAGTTATACAAAAAATCACAGAACATATTACCCATCTACCTTATCTCAGGAAACTACTAGAGAGCTTATTCTAACCAAACAACAAGTAAATCAGAACAGAACCCTCACAACAGGGAGTGAGATAGAGGCGAGGAAACAATAAAGAGTAAAACTGCATGATCTAGCCATATTTATATATAACTGTATTGTAATACTGGGAATGAAGATCTGAAATACGAATACTACGTAATGAGACTAAGAAGTAACAATTCTTGGAAGAGATAAATGCTGCAAGAACAGACTAATCATAGTTTCGTACTTTTGATACGTGACTATCTCACTAAAACCTTGGAGTGAGTGTAACAAGAAAGGAGTCAAGTAACGGCATTCTGGGCAGGTTGTGTGAGTATGGAGCAGTAAAGAAAGTAAAAATGTTCAAAATGTTTCTTCTTACAGGAGTAGGGAGGGAAGTCAAGAAACATGGTCAGCATTTTCTTTCGGTTTAAGATAAGTAAGTATTTGACTCTGAGCACAACAGGCAGAAAATTAATACTAGTAGAATGAAAGAGCCAATATATAACATCCAATTACCAAAGGAAGGATATAAAATTAATAGTAATGTACCCAATCCAGCATAAGTTAGGAAAAGAATAAAGAAAAAGAAGTAACACTGTCACTGTCTGCAGATGACAAGAATACTATACATGGAGAATCCTAAAGATGCCACCAGAAAACTACTAGAGCTAATCAATGAATTTGGCAACGTTGCAGGATACAAAATTAATGCACAGAAATCCCTTGCATTCCTATACACTAATGATAAAAAATCTGAGAGAGAAATTAAGGAAACACTTCCATTTACCATTGCAACAAAAAGAATAAAATACCTAGGAATAAACCTACCTAGGGAGACAAAAGACCTGTATGCAGAAAACTATAAGACACTGATGAACGAAATTAAAGATGATACAAGTAGATGGAGAGATATACCATGTTCTGGGATTGGAAGAATCAATGTTGTGAAAATGACTATACTACCCAAAGCAATCTACACATTCAATGCAATCCCTATCAAATTACCAATGGCATTTTTTACGGAACTAGAACAAAAAATCTTAAAATTTGTATGGAGACACAAAAGACCCCGAATAGCCAAAGCAGTCTTGAGGGAAAAAAACGGAGCTGGAGGAATCAGGCTCCCTTACTTCAGACTATACTACAAGGCTACAGTAATCAAGACAATATAGTACTGGCACAAAAACAGAAACATAGATCAATGGAACAATACAGAAAGCCCAGAGATAAAGCCACACACCTATGGTCAACTAATCTATGACAAAGGAGGCAAGGATATACAATGGAGAAAAGGCAGTCTCTTCAATACATGGTGCTGAGAAAACTGGACAGCTACATGTAAAGGAATGAAATTAGAACACTCCCTAACACCATACACAAAAATAAACTAAAAATGGATTAGAGACCTAAATGTAAGACCGGACACTATAAAACCTTAGAGGAAAACATAGGAAGAACGCTCTTTGACATAAATCACAGCAAGATCTTTTTGATCCACCTCCTAGAGTAATGGAAATAAAAACAAAAATAAACAAATGGGACCTAATGAAACTTAAAAGCTTTTGCACAGCAAAGGAAACCATAAACAAGATGAAAAGACAACCCTCAAAATGGGAGAAAATATTTGCACATGAATCAACGGACAAAGGATTAATCTCCAAAATATATAAACAGCTCATGCAGCTCCATATTAAAAAAACCAAACAACCCAATCCAAAAATGGGCAGAAGACCTAAATAGACATTTCTCCAAAGAAGACATACAGATGGCCAAGAAGCACATGAAAAGCTGCCATTATTAGAGAAATGCAAATCAAAACTATAATGAGGTATCACCTCACACCAGTTAGACTGGGCATCATCAGAAAATCTACAAACAACAAATGCTGGAGAGGGTGGGGAGAAAAGGGAACCCTTTTGCACTGTTGGTGGGAATGTAAATGGATACGGCCACTATTGAGAACAGTATGGAGGTTCCTTAAAAAACTAAGAATAGAATTACCATATGACCCAGCAATCCCACTACTGGGCATATACCCAGAGAAAACCATAATTCAAAAAGACACATGCACCTCAATGTTCACTGTAGTACTATGTACAATAGCCAGGTCATGGAAGCAACCTAAATGCCCATCGACAGACGAATGGATAAAGAAGCTGTGGTACATATATACAATAGAATATTACTCAGCCATAAAAAGGAATGAAACTGGGTCATTTGTTGAGACGTGGATGGATCTATAGACTGTCATACAGAGTGAAGTAAGTCAGAAAGAGAAAAACAAATATCGTATATTAACGCATATATGTGGAACCTAGAAAAATGGTACGGATGAACCAGTTTGCAGGGCAGAAATTGAGACACAGATGTAGAGAACAAACGTATGGACACCAAGCGGGGAAAGCGACGGCGGGGTGGTGGTGGTGGTGGTGGTGTGACGAATTGGGAGATTGAGATTGACATGTATACACTGATGTGTATAAAATTGATGACTAATAAGAACCTGTTGTATAAAATATAAATAAAATAAAATTAAAAAATTAAAAAAAAAACAACAAAAAAGAAAATTATTTGTAAACATAAAGTGAGATAAAAGGAACAAAACCAAGAATGTAAATTGTTAAAATAAATGTACATGATGGGATAAACCTCCCTATTTAAAGAGAAACTTGAAGATTGGAAAGAAAAGAAAGTCGTAGGTGTATGTCATTCTGGACTTAATTTCCTGTTCCATTGTTCTATCTTCCTCTAAACTTTAAAATCATTTTTTGCCTTATTGATCTTATTCTTCGTATTTCTGCAGCATATTCTTGAACAAAACCTTTTTCAGAAAATCTTTATATTAAGTTAAAATAATAAATCATGTGGTTACCTTAATTTTAATATATTTATATTTTAAGTAAGAAGAATACACATATTTGCTATTTAGGTTCTTACATACAAGAACTCAGTACTTTTTTCAGTTTACCTAATTTTTTGTACATCTTTCAGTTGAATTTTAGGTTTTTCATATAGGGCTTGTACTATTCTTGATAAATTTATTTCTTGATGTATGATATTACAGTTTGCTTTTTAAAAATTATTTTTATTGTGATAAAATACATAAAAAATAAAACTTACTATCTTATCCATTTTTTAAGTGTGCAGTTCAGTGGTATTAAGTATATTGAACCATCACCACCAATGGATGGTAAGCATCACAACCAATGGATTACTATTTAAAATTAATCTTTTCAGTTATATTTTTGAATGATCTTTTTTGTATGCATCAAAGTTACTGACTTATATTAACAGCCGGCAGTCATATTTCATTTTCTGATTTTTCAAGCATTTTACATTTGTTTCTCATAAATATTCTAAGTACATAATGAAAACATACAATGTCTCTTGTCTTCTCTTTTCCAATATTTAGACTGTTGGGAAAGGCAGTCTCCTGCACGCAGTCTTTCTACCTCCACTCAGCTGCATGGGAATGGGCCTTGGGCCTGGAACACTTCCTTACCAAGAGATAAACTGGGCACAGGCTGTGTGGACTCTATCAGCTTGCGTGGGAATATCTTTTCTTGTTTCAGACTCGATGAGTAGTCTTTTGTTTCTGCTGAAAGTGTGTGCGTCACATGGCACCTGGCCAACCCCACTGTTACATCTGTCCTCCGAGGAGAGTGGACAGAGCTCCTTCCCCTGCAGCACCAGAGGGGTACACATAGGTGAAGTGCCCTGCATCTGGTCACCGGGAGGGACTCACTGGCCATGGAGGACTGACGCCCATCACTGAAGTTGATCTTGCTGTCTCGTCTCTAAGTAAGTAAAAGTGTTGTTCCATTCAGTGCTTGACTGTGTTGATTCCCTTCTCAACTCTGATACCAAGATGCAATGGGCAGAAGTGTTTAGAGGCTTCCCCTAGAATTGGTAACTGATGCGTGATGGTCTACACCACTGGGATTGGTAACTGGTGCAACCATGCATGGTTCTCTGTCCAACATAGACTCCCCCCCCCCACTTTTTTTTGTTTTCAACTGACTGCATTTGCAGTGGTGATGAAAATAAGCATTGTCCCCTTGACCGTAGAACAATGGAAAAAATCTAGGATTTCAAACAAGGTTATTGCCTTTGTTCCATCTCTCTGCACTTCTTTAGATATTCCAATTATTTATAGATTAGTGCTTTATACTCCAATTTTCACATCAATCATTTCTTTTTTTTCTTCCCATCTTTCATTTTTCTTTTTTTTTGGGAGAACATTTATATACCTTATCCTCTACATCAATATTTTGCATTGCCAATCCTAATTTGCACCTTCTAATGTGAGTTTTAATTTTACTCTTCCCTTTGTGGTTTTCTCACCAGCTTTCCTTATTTTTATTATTTCAATTTCCCTTAGAGCATTATTTTAATGTACTAACTTTTTATCTTAGTCTGTTCTCAATATTCCAGGTTCCCCTTTGATGGAGACTAATGCCAGGTGGTATAACTTGGGGCTTCTTAAAAATGCACAACCTGAGTCCACCACATAGAACTACTAAAATTAGAAACCATTCTTAAAAGATCCCCAGTTAACTAATATGTACTTTCGAGTTTGAGAAGTACCACCCTCCAATTTTATCCATAGCACATATCATTTTTTGACATATTATATAACTTCTTATGTTTATGTTTGTTTGTTTATTTATTTTAATTGAAGTATAGTTGATTTACAATATTATCTTAGTTTCAGGTATTCAACATAGTGATTTAATATTTTTATATTCTCCATTTAAAGTTATAAAATATTGGCTATATTCCCTGTGCTGTACAATATATACTTGTAGCTTATTTATTTCATACGTAGTACTTTGTACCTCTTAATCCCCTAACCCTATCTTGTCCCCCGCCTTCCCTCTCTGCACTGGTAACCACTAGTTTGTTCTCTATATCTGTGTTTCTTTTTTGTTATATTCATTCATTTTTAAAATTCCACATAAAAGTGATAACATACAGTATTTGTCTTTCTCTGTCTGACTTATCTCATTAAGCATAATACCTTTCAGATTCATCCGAGTGTTGCAAATGGCAAAATTTCATTTTTTTTTATGGCTGAGTAATATCCCATTTTATATGTATATACCACATCTTCTTCAAGTGTTTATCTGTTAAGGGGCACTTAGGTAGCTTCCCTGTCTTGGCCATTGTAAATAATGCTGCTATAAACTGTTGGGGGTGTATGTACCGTTTTAAATTAGTGTACAGTGACAATTTAACAATTTCAGAAATGAAAGGTCATCATTACTCCCATGGTGATTAAAAGAATAATAAAGAATACTACAAACAACTCTATACCTACAAATGTGATAAAATAGCTGAAATGGACCAATTCCTTGAAAGACACAAACTACCAAAACTTACACAAGGAGAAGTAAATAATCTGACAAGGCCTATACCTATGAAAACTGAATCAGTAGTTAATAACCTTCCAAAAAAGAAAACACCAGACCCAGATGATTCTACTAATGAATTCTACCAAACTTTTAAGAAATTATATCAATTCCCCATAATCTCTTCCACAAAATAGAAGCAGAAGGAATGCTTCCTGAATCATTCCATGAGGCCCACATTACCCCATTACCAAAACTAGATAAAGATATTAAAAAATAAAGGAAACTACAGACCAATATTTCTCATGAATATAGATGCAATATCTTCAACAAAATAGTAGAAAATCTAACCCAAAACGTACAAAAAGAATTACAAACCACAAGCAAGTGGAATTTATTCCAGATATGCAATGCTTGCTGCATTTGGAATCCAGAACTGACAAAACAATCTAACAGTATTACAAATGTATGAAATAAATACAATGAAGAGGATAGGGCAAAAGGTGGTGACTTAAGTAACTCTGGAAATGAGTCCAATATGTAAAGACTAAAGGCAAAAGAAACTGTATATAAATGCAGTACTCTAGTTGATAACAATGTTTCCCACGGGGGTTAAGGTTAACGATTCTGCTACAGCAGAATCAGTATACACATATACTGAGAGTGAACAATTAAGTAAGTGAATCGCAGACAGTGAGAGCTAGGTTTTTAATAACTGATATATCAAGCAGAGTGCAGTGGGAAATTACAGATAAGCAAGGGAAGAAGCTAGAATGGTTCATGTAGTAATTAGAGTTACAGACATCAGTGTGAGCTCATGGTTAGTTTAGATATGTGTGTATATATGGGTTAATATACACATGTATATTCCCTTGCTTTGTTAGCTGAGGGCCTGAACAATGACACCCCAGTAGCAGTAAGTACACCTAGTGTTGGGATCTTTCTACTTCTAATACCTTCCTCCAAGAAAAGGAATTGGGGCTCCTTGGGGAAATGGCTGGTTCTAGGACTGAGGCAAGATGAGTCTGGAGCATTTTGTAGTGCTAAAATGTAAGCAAGTGTTTAAAAAAAGGACTTAAACTAATGAGGGTATGTCAAAGGGATATAGGAAAACCCAGGTCCTGAGAGTAATATCTGAGCATACACCTCACTGACAAGAAAACTTCCTATCTCTACTAATGTAGAATCATATTTCCAGGAATAAACTATAAATGTTCTGGTATTTTATGAGAGAAAGGTTGGGCTGACAGATACTTCTTCCTATGATTTCTACTTGAAGTATGCTTAAAGATTTTTGAGAGACTTCTATCCTATATTTGTCATTATCTGACTGGTATTTTTACTTTCATGTGAAATGTGAACCAGTATTTGTATGTTAGTGGAGAAGGAAGAAGCAGCGGGGAATGGATGGATGGCTAAATTTTATTAAGCTCTATATGTTTAATGCTATTTAGAGATTTTTGAGGTGGGGGAGTACCCTTAAACTTTAAATAAGTTATGGCAGGTTGTAACGTGTTAAAAACAATGAGAGAAGCAGCTTTCAAAAGGTGAGCCACTTGACTGTAAATGTAGTTCAGATATACGTAGGCTGTGGATGGATGTAGATAGCATCTCTTCATTATTTGGGCTTAGATATCTCTTCCTTCACTGATCATGGCCCAGGACTGAGTTAGATGCCAAATGTATCGGCAGTGTCCCCACATTTACTGTGTTTTAATGCATTTTACTCTACATTATAACTGACTGTGTGCCTGAACTTCATAAGTAAACCTATATCCCCTCCTAAAGTAGTTTTTTTCTTGTCCTCTATATATCAGTAAATGTAACTTTTACTGCCTGGTCACTTAAGTCAGAAACCTGGAAGGTTGTGAGGCCTCTCTCTCCTTACCACTACTTGTCATGCATCATTAGGTACAACCAATACTATCTTCTCTGTGTCTCTTAAACTCATCTACTTCTTTCCAATGTCATTTCCCTAGTAAAGTTAACAATTCCTAAAATGATGACAATAGCCTCTAACTAGTCTCCTCTTGCCTCCCTCATGTGATCTCCCAACAATGGAAATATGATCCTAATCTCAGCCCCATCATGCCCCCTCCCCCCCAAAAAAATTCTTCAATTGTTCTCCTTTCCTTTTATGGCAAAAAAATCATTAAAAGATTTACAAAGCCTTGTTTTGCTAATCCCTCCATCCTAGACTCCTGCTTTTTTTTCACTATGACAGCTGAAAATATAATGCAATGACTGAAGAGTGCAAGGCTCTGGAATAAGAATTCTGGTTCATCTTAGTACAAGTCTGTGTGATTTGACAAGTTTCTTCCTTTCTGTGATTCAGTTAGATCACCTGTTAAATTAGGATGATAAGAGTATCTTCTCAATTGGCTCATGAGAATGCATATACAGGCCTCATTACAGTTTCTCACGTACTTTTAAATGCTCAATTAATTATGTTGTAATTATTAGTAGTATTATTCTTAGTTACAGGTGTCTTAGTTTGCCTTGCTCCAGAATTTGAGCTTGAAATAAGGATTCAAGTGTAAATACTTTATTTGGGAGGTGATCCCACTCAATAACCAACTGGAGAGTGAAGAAGTCAAATAGGAAAGGGAAGGACACCACTAAAAATTATGTTAACAAGCAGGTCACCATTACAGGGAAGTGAAACTCCATCTTACTGTGAACATGCCTTATGGTTACTACACCCAAGGAATAAGGAATCCAGGTCATAACCTCCAACTTGCATTCCCCCTTTTTTTCTGGGCTGCTTGCAGGAATATCAACAACCCAGCACGTCTGACCTGTTCCACACACAGATCAAACATGCTCTGGTAGTCCAATAAAGGCTTCAGAGAGTTATAGACCCTTGTGATAGGAAGCTGTAAGACATGCACATGAACTAGCAGTCAGGGCATATGTAGCAGACAGCATCTGCTACAACAGGTAAGAGAACTGAGGCTCAATGAGGTGAAATGACTTGTCCAAGATCATCGCTAGAAAGTGTTTGAGTCAGGATTTGAACCCAGGGACATTTGACTCCAAAGTACCTGCAGTTTTCACCAAAGGATGGTAGTTATCAGCTTAGAGGTAGAGACTAGAGATGAGTAAGGCTAAATATGAGGCAAACAGTGAAAGAAGTTGGAGAGGAATGAAGACAGTGAGACAGGCTGGTCACTATAATTCAATAATCTCCCACTGTCGGAAGAAGAGATTCAAGAAAATATCCTTATCTACCAACTTACCATTTGGTACATATTTGCTAGCTGGAAGCATTATATTATAGTATATTTTGGTATGAATTACATCATGAATCATAAAAT
Organism: Orcinus orca; assembly: GCF_937001465.1. Taxonomy (NCBI): domain Eukaryota; kingdom Metazoa; phylum Chordata; class Mammalia; order Artiodactyla; family Delphinidae; genus Orcinus; species Orcinus orca. The sequence goes on from NC_064580.1 coordinate 22,697,612, forward strand.
ACATTTTATATTAAGATCATGATTTGATTCAGGCAGTACGATTTTAGAATCTACTCTCTTACACTAAACTGCTTTTCATAGTACAAGTATTTAAGATTTTAGATTAACACTCAGACCTGATTCTGAATTTTTATTGTGTGTCTAATCAAATACATATCCTTTGGGAAAATTATGTGGTCTATTAATTTCTTAATTTTCCATAAATGGTTCTCATATAAGTACCTACCTCATACAGTGGGCGTAAGGGCATAATAACTAATATGAGGATTCATTGAAAGTCACTAGTATAAAGAACATGAAAAATAGACATAAGAAAAATCAAAAATGTAAAGGGCAGATCTAAAAGTGAGAAAATACGGCAAATATGAACAACAGGACAATGCAGAGCAAACATGCAACAGTCCCAAAATCCTGAAGTAACGACCATAAATAAATAAATTCTAATACAGGAGAGGACATATATGCTGAAATAAAGAGAGACTTGAATCTGTATTTTAAAACAATCAGCATGTTTCATGTTCTGGGAATAATTAACAGATCAAAACAAAAATATATTCTGTAAAAATGTTTACAATTGAAGGATAAGGGACAAATTCTAAAAGCACACTTTCAGAAAAACAATGGGAAATATGTCAGACTCACCCTTGAATTCTGTCTGTATCATTAAAGACAAGTAAGACTGCAGAACAGAAATCCCCAGGATTCAGAGGGGCTCCTGGGTAGAAAGAGAATCCCTTCCATTCTCCAGTGCTGGAGCTCATCTAGTCCTATCTCCTCACTTTTCAGGTGAGCCACCACGTGGGCCTGATCTGAGAATGCTGAAAAGCAGAGAGTATTTAACAAGCCTAGAGAGCTGGAGAGGAAAGAGACTCATGGGACACCCAGGTTAGCTGGGCATGCGCCAGGCCTGTTTCTAGGATCGAGGGAAGAGAACAGCTGTCAAGCACATGTGGCCCCTGGAAATAGACCTGGAAAAGGAGGAAACCACAGGAGGCCCTGAGAGGCTTGAAGGCAACAAGCCTGGGTTGGGACCATTGAGGGTACCACCCGCCAGTGACCAGTGGGTGGCCTCAGGGAGCCATTGTACCTCCCTGGGCCTTGTTTTCTTCTTCCCACTATTCCCACTGCTTCCGCAGTACAGTGTTTCCAAATTCCTGACTGACAGCCTAGAATGAGGAAATAGAGACAAGATGTATAACCTTGCTCAAGGTCATGGCTAAGAAGTGAGGAGCCTGGATGAAAACCCAGGCTCTCCTCCACACCAGTCATCTTCCTTCCCATGCTAAAAGGCCCAGCTCCCACCCTGAGTCAGCCCCTCAGAGCAGAGGACCAGTTTGCTCTCAGGTGGTTTCCCTTAATTAATCCTATCACACACCACCTTCTCCCTACCCCTCCCAACCACCTCGAGAGCTCCCTGAGGGCAGTACGAGGTACCATCCCCTCACCCAACCCAACCCAACCCACCATTCAGCACACAGTGGAATGGGTCTGTGATTGATGGATGCAACTATTTCCCTGAAAAATAATTAAAACCAAGTGGGCATTTGCAGCCTCAGCTGTTGGGAAGGCAAGTGCTGCCTCGGTCATTTCTGAAATAATTAATGACTATGCTTATCTAATCTCACTTGAGGTGTCAGGAGCAGGAAAAGAGGAGGCAGGGGTCACTGTTTCTGCCCCACGAGGGACTTGGAGGGTTAGTTTTATAAACTGGGCCTCAGAGACCTTGCTGAGACATCCTCTCCTTCCCTGCTGGGTGGCTTCAAGATTGCAGACAGTTCTGGTTGAACCTCCCCCTGAGGAGACAACTCTAAACATGTTTTCCTCATACTCAGGCCCACACATCTCCACATACAAGCACTTATGCACTGTCCCCACCAGCCACATCCATGGGAAAAAAAAAAGACAAGTAAGACTGTATTAGTTTGAATAATTTTTGCCTGCAAATTACAGGAATCATGACTTAACAAGTTATAAACAATAAATAATATATATAAAATGATAGAAGGTCCATAGATAAGTTGGCTTCTGCATTGATTCACTCATCTCACTGAAGATCCACATAATTTCAAATCTTTGCTATTGTCAATGTTAGCTTGATTATTGGTTTAGATGCAAAATGGCTGGCTGTCAATGGATATACAGACATGATGTTATTAAGAGGAATACATCAATAAAAGACTATCTCTTATTGGCATTCTGTCTTAGGAGCAAGGAATCTTCCCCAGGAGTCTCCAGTAAATTCTATTTATGAATTTTTAGAATTGATTCACATGCTGAATTCTGAACAAATCCATGGCAATAGCAATAAGATTACCATAGATGAATATGGAGCTCAGGATAGGCTCAACATCCCCTCAGCCATTTGGCTATGGGGAAAGAGAAAGGAAGAGTGAGGTGACTGATCAACACCAGGGTTGGGAAAGAAAGAGATAGCAATGGATACTAGGAAGGCAACTCACAGTGTGCACTGCAAAAACAGTACAGTAAAAATGGAGCAAATTCTAAATAAATAAGAAGGGAAAATGCTGTGTCCCAGAAACTCTATACCTATGTAACTTTCCATTCATAGGTAATATTTAAAAAGTTCTCAAATATGCAAGGATTCAGAAGATCCAAAACCGAAAACAATTCTTAGAAACTTTGTGAATTCAAAACTCAGCCAACTGAATTACTGAAATATTTAAGTACTGATGATGAATCTTGCATTCAGTAAAAAATAATGAAATAAATATTAAGTAAAATATTAAGTAAATATTAAGTAAAATATTTTACTTATTGTAAAACCAGAACTTGATATTAAAACTCCTAAAGAGAAGTTACAAAATTTAAATTTAACTACAATAAACTGAAACAAAAAAGCACAAATCCCACAATGTATTACAGTTGGCAGGAAAAAATGAAGTATAAGAATACTGATTTTATTTACTGACATCTCAATGAAAAATAAAATATTTTCTGAAATCAAGAGGTATAATATAAACAAAAATAAATGACATAACTTCCAAATTATTTGAGGATAGGGATAAAGCAAAATAGACCATTAAGCCAAAAAAGAAAATAAACATATTAAAAAGGAAAAAATAACAGAAAAACACAGAAACAGGAGCACATAAAGAAATTCCGCTCAATATTATATCAGCAGAAGAACACATCAAGCTGGCTTTTCAGAAGTGCGGGTATTCTGTTAATATAATCAACTGCATCAGTAGTTTAAAGGAATTACTAAAAAGAATCATGAGGAAATTCAAAATCTAATCATGGCTCCTAAGAAGATAGAAAAGGGAAAGAAAGAAGGGAAGATTCTTGATAATCTCATCATCACAGAAAGAAACTAATCATGATGGAGAGTATTTTCTTCAAACTAAAAATTAAACCAGTGACAAAACACAAGAAAAATTTCCATCCATATCAGTTCCTCCAATAAAAGAATGCCCAATTCTACTATTACTTAATATTGTTAAGAATTTGAGCCATTTAATAATGTAAACTCAAAAAATAAGATCATGTGATCAAAGAAGCAGTCAAAGAGGATTTAATGAAAAACAATTTCTAGAGAACTTGGTAAAATGGTGTATTAAAAATATATCTAGATATAAGAAAATGATAAAACGAATATATGTAATTAATCTAAGTAATTTATAAATAGATTAGACAAAATAAACAAATTCCATTTAAAAAACTATTTAAGGCCAGCACTATACTGATTCCAAAGTCAATAAATGTACTACAAGAAAATGAAACTACAGACCAATATCACTTATGAATATTGATGCAAAAATCATCCAGAGGAAACTAGCAAACCAAATTTAGAGCACATTAAAAGAATTATACACTACGGCCAAGTGGGATTTATTCCTGGAATTACAAGGATGGTTCAACACATGAAAAGCAATCAATATAATCCACCACGTTCACAGAATTAGGGAAAAACACATGATCATCTCCATTGATGCAGAAAAGGCATTTGACAAAATTTAATATCCTTTCACAATAAAAACGCTCAACAACTAGGAATAAATGAAATCTACTTGAACATAATAAAGGGCACATATGAAAAACCCACAACTAACATCATACTCAATGGGGAAAGACAATGCTTTTCCTCTAAGATCAGGAACTGGACAAGGATGCCTGCTTTTACCAACTGTATCCAACAATATATTCAGAGTTATAGCCAGAGCAATTAGGCAAGGAAAAAGAAGTAAAAGTCATCTAAACTGGGAAGGAAGAAGTAAAATTCTCTGTTTGCAGATGACATGATCTTATAATTAGAAAACCCTAAAGAATATGCACACACATAAAATAGATTACTAATAAGAACCTACTGTATAGCACAGGGAACTCTACTTAATACTCTATAATGAACTACATGGGAATAGAATCTTAAAAAGAGTGGATATATGCATATATATAACTGATTCACTTTGCTGTACAGCAGAAATTAACACAACATTGTAAATCAACTATAGTCCAATAAAATTTTTTAAAAAAAAGATTACACACACACACACTCCTGTTAGAATAATGAATTCAGCCAAGTTGCTGGATAAAAAGTCAACATACAAAATTCCCTTTCATTTCTATACACTAACAATTAAAAAATCCAAAAAGGAAATTAAGAAAATAATTCTATTTTTAATAGTACCAAAAAATAAAAAAACATTCAATAAACTTAACCAGGTAGGTCAAAGACTTGTACACTGAAAACTATAAAACATTGCTGAAAGATAGTAAAGAAGACAGAGATGTAAAGCCATCTTCTGTCTATGGATTGGAAGACTTAGTAATATTAAGATATCAACATTACTCAAAGCAATCTGTAGATTTAATGTAATCCTTATCAATATCCCAATGACTTTTTTTCTGTAGAAATAGGAAAATCTATCCTAAAATTCATATGGCATCTCAAGGGACCACAAATAACCAAAACAATCTTGAAAAAGAACAAAGTTGGTAGTTACATACTTTCTGATTTCAAAACTTACTACAAAGCTACAGTAATCATTATGGACACATGGAATGGGAAAAAATATCTTCAAATCATATATCTCATAAAAGACTAATATCCAGAAATATTTAAAGAACTCTTATAATTCAACAAAAATCGAACCCGATTGAAAAATGAAAAAAAGGACTTGAATAGACATTTCTCACCAAAATACATACAGACACTAATAAACACATGAAAAGATGCTCAACATCACTAATTATTAGGAAAATGCAAATCAAAACCACAATGTGATACCACTTCTCACACATTAGGACGATTATTACCAAAAGCAGAAAATAAATATTGGGGATGATGGAGAAAATGCAACTCACGCATTGCTAGTGGGAATATTGTGCAGCTGCTGTGGAAAACGGTATGGTGAGTCTCAGAAACTTAAATATCAAATTACCTTGTGATTCAGCAATTCTTTTACCAAACCAGGTTCATTTTCCCCAATTTACAGCAAGCCCAAATGCTGAGACGCCAAGGTTTGCAGCAGAGAGTGTTTGCTCACGAGGCAGCTCGGCGAAGAAACCGGAAAACACGTCACAGATGCACCACCCTGACGGCCAGGGGGTGGGGGGTTGATGGGATAACCAATAAAGAAGCAGCGAGGTCTGGGGAGTGGGGAGTATGGGGAGTGGTGACTGGGAAAAGGTGCGGTAATCCTCATTCTACACAGGTGTAACTAAGCTACAGGCCTCTGCACGTTCCAAATTGGAGGGGCTTAGCACAATCTGAGGGTGGAGTTTTTGGCCCTCTGACGTCAAAAGGTCAACAAGGGGACACTCGAGCATGCCCAGTTGGAGGGTCGGTGGTCCTATTCCATCTTGACCAGCTCAGCTCAAAGGAGACACAACTGACTCCAAGTTCTTGGAAAACAACTCAGGCAAACATCTTATTGTTTAGGCTAAGTGCTGGGCCGCTTGGAGCACGTGCAAGTCTTAAAACGACCTTGATTAGTGAAGGCAGGTGAAGTGGATTTGACTAATGATTAACCACAGTTTCAATTCTAAGTATTTAGCTAAAAGTGTTGAAAGAAAGGACTAAGATATTTTTACAGCCAAGTTCACAGCAGCATTATTCACAATAGCCAACAGGTGGAAGTGTACCACCCAAGTGTCCCTGGAAGGATGAGTGGATAAACAAAATGTGGTATATACATGCAATGGAATATTATTCAGCCTTAAAAAGAAAGAAAATTCTGACAATTGCTACAACTTAGGTAAATCTTATAGACATTATGCTAGTTGAAATAAGCTAGTCACAACAGGGAAAACATTGTATGATTCCACTTATATGAGGTACCTAGAGTTTGGATAATGTAAGGATGAAAATTATGCCTAGATTGCTATGTAGGCTTAATGCAATATCAATACAGATCTAATAATTTTTTTTGTTTTAGTTATCGATAACATGATTCTAAAATTTATCCAAAAAATAAACACAAAAAAATTCTAAGTTTTTGAAAACGAATAAAATGCAGTGACTTTTTCAGTATCAGTTATTGTAATTGCTTGTAGAGATACAATATTTAAAAGACTTTGGCACTAATTCCACAACAGTTTAGAAAACCCAAAGAGATAACCAGGCATACATAAAAAATTGAGTAAACGGTTTAAAAAGTAAGTTATAACCAGTCGTGGAAGAAAATATTATTGAATAAACATTTTTGAGATAAATGGTTACCCTTGAAAAATGTATATAGACCATTACACAATTCACCAAAACTTAAAAAATTATTTAGAAAATTATGAGCATTCCAACAGACACATGGGAAAAGGAGATGGATACTCCATTAAAAGAAAAAAACTGAAGAATATAAAAATCAGAGAGCATCATAAAAGTTGCCCAAGTTTCAGCAGTCATCAGAGAAATACTTAAGATTGTTATTTCCCCCATCAAATTGGCAAATAGTCACATAGATGATGTGTACATAGTGTATGTGTGTGTGTGTACTTGTGTATCAAGAAACTAACAAGAATGCAGGGGGAAATAATGTTATATGCTATTTTTAAAAGTGTAAACCCTTACAACATCTGTCTGCAATTCAATCTAACAATATGATATAGAATGCAAAATAAGAGATTCAGCAGGAAAAAAATTCAAAGGCATATGCTTAGGAAATGTTCAATGACAAACACAAAGTTTAGTTTACAAAGATGTTCACCATAGCATGCATGCATTCATTCATTCAACAAATATGTATCAAACATTATCCATATAAATGTCAGTGTTCCGGGCCCTATGTTAATTTCATGTCTCATAGAACTTACTTTTCAAAAGAGAAGACACACAATGGAAAATGCAATGAATAAAAACAATAATTACATAAAGTGATAAGGGCTATGAAAATCATAAAACAGGGTAATATGTTAGTGTCGAGAAGCAAAGGTCTCCCTAAGATAGTGACATTCCAGCTGAGACCTGACTGTTATAAAGGAGCCACCATGGCTTTGGGGACAGAATACTTTCCAAGCAGAAAAAAAAGCAAGGACAAGTAGAGAATGAAATTGGAATGTTTGAGCAACAGAAAAAAAGGAGTGTGTAAGTAAGCCCAATAGGAACAAGGTGAGAGGAGAGGTAGAGGCTGAAAAGACAGGTAGGCAGGGAGATATCTAAACCTTACAAAGGCATTTGGATTTTGTTCTAAGCCCAGTGCAAGTCACTGGAGAATTTGAGACAAGGAGATAGTGATAACTGATTAACTCATTAAAAAATCACCTTGGTGAAGGAGAGAATGGACCACGCTGTGGCAAAAGAAGTAGTAGAGGGCTTCCCTGGTGGCGCAGTGGTTGAGAGTCCGCCTGCCGATGCAGGGGACGCGGGTTCGTGCCCTGGTCCGGGAAGATTCCACATGCCGCGGAGCGGCGGGGCCCGTGAGCCATGGCCGCTGAGCCTGCGCGTCTGGAGCCTGTGCTCCGCAACGGGAGGGGCCACAACAGTGAGAAGCCCGCGTACTGGAAAAAAAAAAAAAAAAGAAGTAGTAGAGAGACCAGCTAGGTGTCTAATGAGATGAGGAATGATGGCGACTTTCACTGCAGCCATTCTTCTGCAACTTTATTGTTCATATGATTCTCTCATGAATCTTGCTGAAGTTCTGATTCTGATTCAGCTTGTTTGAGATAGGACCTAAGATCCTCCATTTCCAACAGGCTCTCAGGTGAGAGAGATACTGCTGGCCCAAAGACCACACTGAGTACCAAGGCTCTGGTCAGATGGTATCTTTAAAATTTAAAGTCAGAGAAGGAAGAAAGAATACAGCTTCCATTTACATTTGGAGTTACAGCTGTAGGTGCTGCTGCAGGGCTGGATTTGGGGGGTAAGAGAAAGAAATGACTGTTATGACTACAAGAATTCTTTATGTTAGCACAAAGTCAAACCAGCGTAATTACCCAATAATAGGTTAATGAAAGCAGATGGAATATTATTAAAAATCTGAAAATCATATTTTAACATAATCTTTTTTACATGGGCAAACAAGATTTACGATACCATCCCAACTGTAAAACAGGTGTAGCACATATGGAGAGATATATATCAACATGGAAAAAATATCCTTAGGATTTTTTTCTTTGTATTTTTCTTACATTTTTAATAAGCAACTTCGATTACTTTTATAACCAGAAATACTTTTTATTCCTTTTCTGTAAAGATCTAAAGCCTATGTAGCAAGATGGCATCATCTGTTTAATTTATAGTGGAGGGCACATAGATTTGTTATATTTTCTCCTATGTTATTGGTATGTTTGAAATATTTTATATTTCATATAAATAAATTAAAATTTAAGCCACTCTTTTAAAGGATCTCATATTCTTATTTTCATAAAAAGTATAATGTAACCTGCAGGTACACAAGCACAATCTTTTTGAGTACATGGGCCATCGCAATTAATCTTCCACTTTATTTTTATATTTCCATTGTGTGAATTGCCTGCCTGGAAAGTTTTATTTCTTGACTGAGTTTTAGTGTTTTCTACATAGAAAATTTACTCTTTAATCAGGGCATCATCGTTTAATAATATTTTAAAAAAATGTAGCCACGACTTTCAGTGTCAGGCCTCTATCTTTCTACCCAGTAATCCTGCTGGAAATGTCAACAGTCCAAGGTCTGATGATTGGGAAGTGGTGCCTGGCTGGGCAAGAAGGGTTCTGGGGGGCACAGAGAATGCTGGCTATGACCCTGGCAGGTGGCTTGCAGTAGGGGTGAAAATACGTGGGAGTGTTTGGTATGGCAGTATGGTGGGACATCTTCATGCCCCTGCAGAGCCAGCGGAGTGAGGGGACACAATCATGCTGGTAAATGAAAGCTTGATACCACTGCTGTCAGGATGTGACAAGGAAAGAACGAATTAGGTCTAGACCAGTGCTTTTCAAACAACATATCAATCCACAAGCATTAGGTGGCAACAGCATATGTAGTCCTGCAGGCGGCAAAAACAGATTTTAAATCTTCTTCCTTTGCCCTGGAGGGGTTTAAAACCTACAGAAAAAAATAAGATCTACACAGAAGTACCAATTTGAAAACATATTTTAAAAGTTCTAAAGGAAAAGGGAATATCTTTGATGATAAACAACTGATTATTTATTGTATCAGGTAGACTCACTGATTTTGCTTGTAAATGTATCATATCTAGAGTAACTTGAATATGAGTCCATTTTTTCCTATTTGTGGAAACTATCTTTCTATGTACATGATTTCAGGTAACAACAGAAGTGAATTTCCTCTGGACTGCATATGTTTGCAATTGTTTATTCAATTTGTTTCATCTTCAAGTAAAGTCATGAAATGCGAAGCGACGTAGTAGTCCATTCCAGTAAATAAGGGGGGTGAAAGCTCTGTCCAAAGCCTAAAACACTGACCTGAGCTGGTCAGCACGTGAGCTTTTATTTTCCGTTGTAAGAGTCTCAGATACTGGAATCTGTTCTCGTGTGTGTGTGTGTGTGTGTGTGTGTGTGTGTGTGTGTGTGTGTGTGAATGTATATGTTCCTATGAGTATGTATATATTACACATTTTCCATTATATCAAATATGTATTCCTATGGTAATTATGGACCAGAGGATGAAAACCATAAATATTTGTGATCTCTGAAATGACAAATTGTTTTAGAATGGGGAAAGGTTAATTAAAACTTATGGGGCTGGTAAATCAGAAAGTCATTGTATACAATTTTGTCCATTTGAACTCACACTTAATGAGTGCCTAAAACGAGGTCAGCAACTTTTGTTTCCATTCTCAGCCTTCATTTATTTCCTCAAAAGTGTAGACTAAGAGAACAATTAGATTTGCACAAGAGCATGACAGGAAGGGAAATGAGGATCAGGGTTGTGGGGAAAAGCAGACAGACAAAACACTGTACTCTGTAAGAAGAAAAGCAGAGAGATGCCACTTACAGTTACTCACTGCCTTCCTAAGTGTTCATTGTCTCAGGGACCCTACGTGGGAGTTAAACGTTGGAAGGAAGGAGGAGACAGTGAGACGTCATGGCGGGCTCCTCCATATGTTACCATGTGCGTCTCTATTTCCACAGGCCCCAAATGATCTCCTATCTCCCATGACACGTGTACCCTAAAACTGTCAACTCGGCAGACTAAGCAAATTAATTGAAATTCTACAGAAATCCTTTCCCTGCTTACAAAATTTAACAGAAGTGGGAGTTTAGGGGGTTCGTTCAAGAAAATGTGGCTTCTAAAGGTTTAAATAAAACTTCTTTTACTACTGTAAGAGCTTCACGTATAAGGTGAACCTTCATTCCTGAGGACAAAATTCTAGTGAAATAAAAGGAGTGCACATTACGGATGCTTTCACACAGATGTCAGTATTGGTCGTTGTTCATGTTTTATTTATAAATGCAAGATTTCCCACAAAATTTCCTGGATCGTTGGAGTCTACTGTTGGTATTTACTTTCGGGGCTTACTATTTGGGGAGGTCGATAAATGATTAACTGCAGCTTATTTTGTTTTAGCCAGGGCGTTGGATAGACTGCATTTCTCACTTTGTCTTCTCAGCAGTTGTGTGGATTATGGAGATGAGCTGTGGCTCTAGCAGAAAATGCATCATTTATATATGTCAGTTGGATGGCATCACGTGCCTGCTCTGGACTTTTTCTCAGAGGCTGTGAGATTTATGACCATCATAAAGCCTTTTTTCCCCCCATAGATCATGTTAGTAGAATACTCGTACCTTTTCTGGACTTCACCCTTTCAGAGACCAGCCAGAATCAGAAAGAACAAGATGCCGTTTGGGTAATTTTTACCAAAATGAGAAAATGACTCCATTCTCCCCAAACTTCCCTCTCTTACAAAACTACTAATTATTCAGCATACATAGAGATCTAGCAGATTATTTTTCCTTTTCAATATATTTTGTTTGAAAAAAAAGCATATATTTATTTTCATAAAAATCTTTTTTAGAGCAAAAGATATAAGTTGCTTAGCTTGGCAGAGGTCTAGGGTAAAATCCATGCACACAACACAGGACTGTTTTCACTAATGTTCTCCGCAATTCTCAGAAATATACATGTGGTTTCATTTGTCCCGTCTGTGTAAATGATTGTCTACCATTGATATCATGTAATCAGAAAATAATTTTCATAATCAGAGACCACTTCTAAAGCAGTCATGTATGTGGCTGAAGGCAATGCAGACCTTAACAGTGTAACATCACCAAGTCAAAGCTACAATTCATGAAGTAACTGCTTACAAAAAGGAGGACCATGCTTGATTTCTCCTTCTCTCAATTTAACCTGCCTCAGTCCCTCCCTCTCCAGCAATGCAAAGAGGAATAAAACCCTTTTTTTACCTTTAAAAATGGCACCAATTAGCAAAAAGAAAAACACAAACAAAAATGATACAAAACATAATAGATGAATTAAGTGTGATTACAGCAGAATGATGAGCTTATCTAAGAAAACGGACATAGGCTTCAAAGAGAAAAAGCTAGCATTTTGAGAAATGTATTTCCCTCTGGCCGAGACCTTTTCTATCAGTATGAAAAGAGAAAATAAGGAAACTCAAAGTATTAAAAATATAGGTAATTGGGCTTCCCTGGTGGCGCAGTGGTTGGGAGTCCGCCTGCCGATGCAGGGGACATGGTTTCGTGCCCCGGTCCGGGAAGATCCCACATGCCGCGGAGCGGCTGGGCCCGTGAGCCATGGCCGCTGAGCCTGCGCGTCCGGAGCCTGTGCTCCGCAGCGGGAGAGGCCACAACAGTGAGAGGCAAGTGTACCGCAAAAAAAAAAAAACAAAAACAAAAAAACAAAAACAAAAACAAAATATATATATATACAGGTAATGAAAATTATATAATGTTATATATCAATTTTATCTCAATAAAAAGCAAAATATAGGTAATGGAGCATGTAGAATCAGAAAAAAGTAACATAGTTTTAAATGCTAGTATATGTAAACACACGGAACCACTGTTATATTAACAGAGACGTATTATATCTATACATCTGTACAATAGTTATCTAGCTCTAGATACACACAAACACACACACAGCATATACAAGAGCGAAGACAAATGCCAGAAGGCCAAACTTGGTTTTGAATGAATGAATTACCCATGAGCAAATACTCCTGTATCTTTCATTTTCATTTGTCCTCTCTTGCAGCATCCTCATAGATTAAAAAGAATCTCTTCCTCTGCCAATTTTCACCTTTTTAAAATATTTTCTTCATTGATTTTCCCCCTTTTCTTTGCATCAGACCTTGAAATTCATAAAAATGGGGTTTATTTACATTTCCATATTCACTTCATAAGCATGCATCAAAGGCTTACTGTGTGATATGGAAATATGACTATAAAAGGTTTAGATCGAATATGTTGTGACTCCAGGAAAAGCAAAAGTGAATAACAACAAAGAAAAAGTCTTGATATGAGCTGCTTTCTTGGTGATTTATCACTTTTGCCTGAGCATTTAATTCATCAAAGATTTGTGATTTTGAGTCTTGTTCTCCCTTGGGAAGACCAAGGTTTATTTGGGTGTTGCTGAATTATATTCAACAAAAGGTTATGTAATCATCTAAGTTATGTAATAGAGAGACAACTTATTACCCTGATAGCATGTGAAAAAGAACCTGAATTCATAGATTCAAGGAGTATTCAAGATGGAAGGATCATAGAAATGTTTGAACACACCTCAGTCATACAGATGGAGAAGTTGAAATACAGAGAAAAATAAGGTCATGGTCCTACCTTATGTGTTGCTGATTATACTGGTTTAGTAATATGGATCTAGGTATTTTAAAATGTTATTTTTTTTAAATCAAATTAAGCAACTTATATTGAGTGTCTACACGCAGTAAAGCTAACAGTCCATTTTTATTAAACATTGACATATATTTGGTGCTGCTAATCCTTTAGTTAATTTCAAAGGTATTTTATGTATACAGCTAAGAGAATTTTTCAAATATTTTATTTTTAATTAAATTCTTTATGACATTTTTATGAGGAACTTGAGAAGCCTTCTGCACATCCTTGTGTGCCCTAAGTTAAACAAGAAGGCTCCAATTTGAGTTTTTCACTTTATAGCATAATGGAACTGATCTATTCTCAGGAAAATTAGCCTTCCACTTAAATGTCTATCTTTGACAGGAAAGGAAGCTTAGAGGTGTGTGAAAATATATATGCGCTTTTACAATTGTGATACTCTCCCATCAGAAAGTGCCAAAATACCTGCAAAGAAAACTCTTTTGTCAAAAACAATTTTATATGAAGGTTGATTTAATGAGCAGTTTTTATGGGGCATAGAAATCTCCGGCACCTTCTCTTTTTGTTGCCAACCAGTTTCATTAATCACGAAGCAGCTAGATTTCACAACCAACCATTAGGACAGATTTCCAGGACTTTGGCAGACCTTACCTCCAAAAATTCTTTCAGCAACACAGAATCAACTTCTCAAAGAATGTAATGTATTGAACTTAAAATCCTGTAGGGTGAAATAGGCATTATAATTAATAGGAGTTGGTGATGGGATACATTTCATATCATCTAATACTAACTAGAACAAAATGTCACCCTTCTATCATTCTAGCAAGAAGTTTATACTAAATCCTCATTACCTGTTCAGTAGTAGAAGGGGATTAGCAATGAGGTTACCTTAATCACAAAAGATTGGGCAGATCTACAAAAGCCTCCTAAATTCACAGCAAGTGGCAGTCCAAAAGACACTACTATAATCTCCCCGGTCCATATGGTTGATTTTCAATTTTGTCAAGGGAAGCTATCTTGTGGTAATTCCAATAGTTCCTGTGGTGCTGTTACTTCTGAGATTGTCAACTTTTACTTTCTGAATTCTAACTTTCATAAAATTCTTTCATTTTTCTGACTCTCCCTGGAATCAGAAAGGGCATTCATAGTCAAAGAAGAACTGAACAGGAGACTCTGTTTCCTGAAGGATTCAGAAATGTATCACCTCGCTCACTGGACCAGCTTAAAGCAAATATTTTTATAATAGATCCTTTGAGAAATTTTAATTTGTGAATGTTAACCTTTCAAAGTTGAAATAAAATAGAGCTAGAGATCCATTTATGAGATTATGTTTGAAATTTTAAATATATCTGCCCCTATTTTCACAAACACAGAGATTTCAAAAATTCTTCTGAGGGATTTCAGTTCCAGGTGATATGATAGGTTAAATAGCCTAAACAACTCTGAACAGCAAAAAAAAAAAAGACAAAAAACTGAATGAAACACATGACCATAACTGAAAGTATCCCTGAGCTGGCAAGAAAAAAAATTTCAATTTTAAAACAAAGTCAAAGTGGTAAAACTGGAAGACAAGTAATGACATAAGTTTTTGAGGTGAGGGTAACTGCAGAAGCCTGGTGAATCTGAGCTTTTTTTCTGTTGCCTGATCAGGATTAGAAGACAGGAGGAAAAGCTATGGTCTGCCCATGCCAGAGAGTCTAAAAAGAGGGCTACCTCTTCACTCTGATGTTAAATGAGAAATAAGCCTGTCACACAGAAGAGGATGGCAACACAGCGGCAAGGAAATTACCTATCTTGACTTTAGTCCTTAAAATACCTATGGTAAGCAACTTGCCTGGTGGTCCAGTGGTTGGGATGCCGTGCTTCCACTGCAGGGGGCATGGGTTCGATCCCTGGTTGGGGGAACTAGGATCCTGCATGCTGCACGCCAGCCGAAAAAACGAAAAAAAAATCTATGGTAAACACTAAAGGATTAGATATAAAGAGGGTAAATTGCATTCTATTAGAAGAGAATAATTGAATGGTAGAAAAAAAAAAGAACCTTAATCAATCAAAAACAAGACAAAAAGGAAAAGATAAAAAGAATGACCAAAAGCAGAATATATAGAAAACATAAAGATTCAAAATAAATTAAATTGAGCAAATAATCATAATAAATAAATATGGACAAGTGTATCCAATTAAAAGTAAAAGAAAATCAGTCCTGAATTCACTATATCTAGCAATATGTTGTTTATAAAGGGAACCCTCAAAACATTAGGATACATAATTCTGTAACTATGTATGGTGATGCATGTTAACTAGACTTATTGTGGTGATCATTCCCAGTATATACAAATACTGAGTCATTATGGTGTACACCTGAAACTAGTATAATATTGTATGTCAATTATACCTCAATTTAAAACAAACAAACAAACAAAACCCTAAAACATTAAGATACAGAAGTCTGAAAATCAAAGGGTGGAGTCATTCATACCAGGCAAATGCTAACAAAAAGAAAAGCTGGTATAGATAAACTAATAACAAACAAAATAGACTTGAACACCAAAAAGTATGTATTACTTGAAATAAAGAGGATCTGGTCATAATGATAAAACTTTCAATTCACCAAGAAGACATGCAAATTCTAGACTTGTGTGTACAATACGTGGTATCAAAACAACTATACCAAAAATGTACAGACCTAAAAGGAGAAATACACAAATACGGCAACATAGTGGAAGATTTTAACACACTTCTCTCAGTAATATCAAGGGTATAAAAACCAGTAAAAATAAAAGAGATGAATAAGCTTCATCTTATATATATGGGATACTAAACCAAAAATTTTATTCTCGTTTCTCTTCAAGAACACATGGAATATTTAAGGAAACTGATCACGTATTAGGTGATAAAGCAAGTCTCACCAAAGTTCAAGGGAATGCTATACTACAGATAATATTCTTTGACCACAATGAACTTACATTTTAAATTAATAAAAATAAAAGTAATTTAAAATATCCATATCCCTGGAAATTAGAAAAACCCAAACTTTCAAAGAACCCATGGATAAAATAAAAATAATGAATATTTTTTTCATTATTTTTTCACGTGTAATATTCAGCACATGTGTTTGAATGTTATACCTCAATAAAGCTGTTCAATATAGTTAAGATCTAAATATACACCTAAATTAGCTTTAGATTTGAATTATTTTAATCAAAATCCTAATAGTGATTCTCATGG
Organism: Orcinus orca; assembly: GCF_937001465.1. Lineage (NCBI taxonomy): Eukaryota > Metazoa > Chordata > Mammalia > Artiodactyla > Delphinidae > Orcinus > Orcinus orca. The sequence continues at coordinate 22,714,047 of NC_064580.1, forward strand.
TAATGTACAAACTGATTCTTCCATGTTTATGTAAGAGCAAAAGACAATAGTCTAAAGAAGAACAGAACAGAGATTTGTCCCAACCAGCTATCGGGACATTAAAAGCAGTGTTAATTAAGGCATAGATTTGGTATTGTAGTATACAACTTGATTCAAAGACTGGAAAATGTAGAAATTGGGGAGTAGTGGATTATTCAACAAGGCACTGAGACAATTTTTAATTTACATGGAAAAGCACATTAGATCCCTACCCTTATATACCATAAAAATTGAGTTGGATTAGATAATCATAAAAATCAAAAATTAAAACTTTTAGAAGATAGTATAGATAACTAAGTTTATGAACCCTGGGTAGGGAAGAATTTCTTAAACAGGACTAAAAATCGATAGCCATGAGAAAAAACTTGTTATCTGAAAATTAAGAACATTTGATTAACAAGAGACACTGGAGAAGAAATGAAAATTCAGGGTACATACTTGGAGAAGTCATTTCCAATTTGTATAACTGATAAAGGAATATCTACTTATCTATCATCTATCAATCATTTATCTAAAGATAGATAAATAATCAATAAGAAAAAAAGAAAAACAGACCCTCAGAAACCCCATGAACAACAGTTCTCAGAAGAAGAAAATCCAACAGATATCGAGAAACTAAAAGCTGCTCAGACTTATTAAGAATAAAGGAAAGTCTGAGAAATCAAGTGACGTTAAGAATGTATGACAACAGGAATTATCATACACTGCTGACTGGAGTACACAATCATACAAACATTTTGGAAAACCATATGGTATTACCAAGCAATTGTGATAGTGCAGATAAGGATGACACAGCAATTCAACTCCTAGGTATATACTCTAAATGCTTATCCTTCTGCTCCAGGAGACAAACACAAGAAAGTTCATAGCCCAGCAGCAACATTTACTCTGGGAGTTGGATGGGATCAGTTTGGACATCATCAATTGGCTACCTTGACTTCCAGCCAAGGGGAGGCACTGGGGGCACTGAGAGGTTTGAAGGAGGGCGAAGTCTGTATAGTTGTTCTGGAATCACCGCCCTGTGAAGTCATCCTGAATTGGCTGCATATTACCTCTATGAAGACCACAGTTCTTGTCAGGCCGTCCTCTCCCTCTACTTTCTCTGTATCTACCTTCTCCAGGTTTGTGTAACTGCTTTCTCCCTTCAGATCTCCAGGGCTGGGCAGGGCTATCCACTGTTGCATTATCCATTATCGGTTTGCTGAAACCCTATCACACTTTTGAAAAACAGCCCCTTTATTAAACTCTATCAACGTACTAAGTTTGAGTTAGCCATCTGGTTCCTGTGCGAATTCTTACTAACACAAACTCAATGAAACATTGCTAATAAAATGGAAATACAACTTGCGTTACATTTATATAATGGCATTCGATTGTATAAGTACAATAGAGTAGTAAAATGTATGAATTATAGTTGCATGAATTACTATGGCTAGCTCTCCATAACTTTACTGAGTTAAAAAAGCCAGAAAGTGCCTAAGTATGATTTCATTTATAAAAAGGTATAAAAACAGAACCAAATAATATATATATTTGGGAATACATTCACATATTATAAAGCTATAAAATTAAACAAACGAATAAATATTGTGTTCTTCTCCAGATTGCAACTACAGGATGTATAGGAGAATAGAAGCGGGTATCTAACCTAGACTTTTGCTATCTACAGTGCCGATGTGGACATTCCATTATAGAATTGTTGCTGTTATTATAGGTGTTTAGAAGAATATATTACATGGTTTAAAATGGTGATCCTTAGAACTACAGTTTCAGTTATTATCTGTACCCTGCATTTGGGCTTCGGTATGCACAGCTTCCTACTGTGAGCTCAAGTTTAATAGGTATAGGGTGTTTGCATTTCAAAGAGGAAAGGGTTATAAGTCCTCAGACCAAAAGGAATATTTGAGTTCCCCCAACAAAATGAAAAACTGTGAGGGATTAGAACAGAGGTCCCTAACCGGTACCAGTACAGGTCCATGGCCTGTTAGGAACCGGACCTCACAGCAGGAGGTGAGCAGCGGGCAAGAGAGCGAAGCTTCATCTGCCGCTCCCCATTGCTCACATTACCGCCTGAACCATCACCCCACCTCCCCCGTCCGTGGAAATTGTCTGCCACGATGCCAAAAAGGTTGGGGACTGCTGCACTAGAAGGAAATGAGCCTCGCAAGAGATGGAGATGGAATTCTGTTACACACGCTATCACTTCCTCTTACTAACTTCCTTTCTCACTGCCTTCCCACTCTTATTAAAATTCTGAAGCTGATTATAATTCGTTTTTTATTTAATTGAAGCAACAGAGAGGAAAGAAGAATTATTCCAAGCCAATAGAATAGTCTTTGATCCAGGTGAGTATCTAAACAGTAAAATGGAATGATAATTTTGAGGCACGGGTTCAAAATCTGCCTACTCCAGGCATCAGTCTACTCGTTTTCTCTCCGCTCTACTTCCTCTTGTCAAGTAATGTCTTTGAGTGATTTATATGTATGTAAAAAAAAAAGCTAATGAACAACATTTCAAATCCTTTTCAAATTGGTCTGCACCCCATTAGGTCCAGGTGAAGGGAGTCATTGTTAGAGGAGGAAGAATGGATACACAAGGACAGGACAGCCCTGGAAAGGAAAATGCCTACTTACTAAGGGATCTCCTGTGTTTCTCTGACACTTTGTAGGCGAGGAGAAAGAATTTTTCCTCTTCCCTTCTAGTTTCTCAGCTGAGACCCCATATAATAAAAAGACATTAACAAGAGAAAAGCAAACAGAAGTTTAATATCATGTATACCTTCTGTGTACATGGGAGAGACCCAGGAAAACTGAGTAACTCCAGGAAATGATCCAAGCTTCCATGTTAAATACCATCTCCAGCTAAATACAAAAGAAGATGTTGGGAAGTGGGAGCCAGTTATGGGAGGTTTTCAGGAAAAACACAGTAAACAAGAGTAAGGTTGTTTTGATTATCTAAATTGGTGCCTTCTCTGCTACTATGTATAAAATAGATAACCTACTATATAGGTTATCCTTATATCTAAGGACCTACCGTATAGCACAGGGAACTCTACTCAATATCTTGTAATAACGTATAAGACTCTGAAAATACACACACACACACACACACACACACACAACTAAATCACTGTGCTGTATACCTGACGAGAAGGGTGTCCTTCTACAGGGACAGCACCTTTCACATGGGAGATTTATTTCCTGCTTTCGGGGAAACAGAAAGGAGAGTCAGAGTGTCCTTCTTTTTTTTTCTTTTTTTTTTTTTGTGGTATGCGGGCTTCTCACTGTTGTGGCCTCTCCCGTTGCCGAGCACAGGCTCCAGAGGCGCAGGCTCAGCGGCCATGGCTCACGGGCCCAGCCGCTCCGCAGCATGTGGGATCTTCCCGGACTGGGGCACGAACCCGTGTCCCCTGCATCGGCAGGCGGACTCTCAACCACTGCGCCACCAGGGAAGCCCCAGATTGTCCCTCTTGCATTGACTGTTTCTTAAGTAACTTCAATTCAAAATAATCAATGTGCCATTGAGGCATATTTTGGGGTGGCCTGCCCTGGGCCCCAGCAATATTTAGGATTTAAGGGTCTATTTTGGGAGACGTAAAGATGAATCAGTATATTTCAATACAAAGTAACATGGACTATAGTAGCAGTAATAAAATATTGTATGAAACAAAGATCTTATGATGCCTGGGAAGTTGAAGGAAGGGTTCACAGTAGAGATGACATTGTGTTTTAAAGAACCAGTAGTAGAAAAGCTAAAAGAGAAAATGATAAAGCCATTAAAGCTGTCCAGACTTGATGCTGTTGATGATGAAACTTTTATTTTTAAAGAACTTTCCATTTGCAAAGAAATTTCTTTAGGCAATTTTGTTTGATGTGATTGCTTCAATAATCACATGAGTTGGGCTTTAACTCCATATTTTTTTTTCCAGTGGAATAAACAGAAGGTCAGAGGGATTAAATTATTTGACCAAATTTCATGGCTACTAATAAATGAAAATCCCCCAAAAGGGAATTGCCTGTCTCAGGAAGTTGGGAGTCCCCCACCATAGTGAGTTTTGGGAATAAATTGGATGAGCAGTTGGCAGGAAGGGTAGATTGATGATTGGTGTTAGGAGGTAGACAAATTCCTTTAAATCTCACCATCTTGTAATTTTCAGGGCTGTAGTGATTATGAATTTAAATAATGAATGTAAAAGAGCTTTGTAAATAAAGAAGAACCATCAGCAACTTCATTTATCAGGCACTTCTTGAGAAACTACCCTGTAGTAGAAATGCCGTACTGGGGGCTTGGGACACTAACTGAATACGGTTTGGCCTCTGCTTATCAAAAAAGACAGTATGAACTTCAGTTACGTTTCTGTAGAAGTTAGTAGTAGTAATAGTAGTAGTAGTAGTAGGGCCATTTAATCATGATGTTTATTTAAGATTTGTCCAAAATAAGTAAGCGTTATCAGTGTTTTCAATATTGTTAATAGCCAAGAAAAAAAACATACAAAGAGAAATGAAATATAATTCATTATTATTCATATTGCTTGGGCAAAATCATTTGAGAAAAACATTCAGATTCCAAAAAAATTGAAAAATTAAACCAGTTATTCAAGTGGTTAGCACATCCAAGGGCTTATACTCAAATAGTATGAAAGAATTAACTGACTGGGCTTCCCTGGTGGTGCAGTGGTTAAGAACCTGCCTGCCAATGCAGGGGACATGGGTTCGAGCCCTAGTCCGGGATCCCACATGCCGCGGAGCAACTAAGCCCATGCACCACAACTACTGAGCCCGCGCGCCTAGAGCCCGTGCTCCGCAACAAGAGAGGCCACTGCAATGATAAGCCCACGCACCTCAACGAAGAGTGGCCTCCGCTCGCCGCAACTAGAAAAAGCCCCTGCATGGCAGTGAACACCCAGCGCAGCCAAAAATAAATAAATAAAATACATTTATTAAAAAAAAAAGAATTAACTGATTATTTTTATTTAGTTCCTGGATTTATTTTTCTACACATCTCATATGCTAAATAGAGTGTGAATCACTGTTATACTGTCATAAAAATATGTCAAGGTCAATGTCTTCATATTAGAGGTTATTTTGTATCTGTATTTTGTGATCCTGGAGCTTGTTCTCATGAAACATATCAAAAAACAAAATCAACAAATGCTATAAAAATCCCTCAACCCTCCCCCACAGCCACCCACTCACCATCCCGAGCCTAAGGATAGAGCAATTCTTTCTCAACCACTCACATTCAGTATTCCAAACCTAGAAAAGCCCACAAAGTAATCCTCTGACTTTGGATGAGAAACATAGGAGTTTCCTAAACACTCTGTCCTCTGCTCAGAGCATCTTCCCTCTCTTTTACCAGTTTCTAATTAAGTATGCAGTGTTATAGACCCACCAGTGAGCTGATCCATTAAAAGACATTTTGTTGTTAAATATTTCATTGTCATGAGCTCACACCTAAATCTAAAGAGCAATCGTGACAGAATGAAGTATTCAAAGATTTTACAGCCCATAAAACAACAAAGGAAATTACATTTAAGGGAACTACCACCTCATGGAAGCACTGGCTTTTTGCACTTCTCTCTTTCCTACTGTTTTCCCCCCGTTTTTCTTTACACAACTGCAATACATCAGGTCTGAGCTACAGAAAATTATACACTCTGAGCCACAAGTAACCAAGGGCATAAGATGATTAAAGACCCAGGATCTTACTGCCTACTTCAGTAACTCCTCTTTAAGATGGCTCATTTCCAAGTCCATGATCAGTGCTGTACCACTACCACCAAGATGACTTCCGTTCTGCTTCCACTCACAGCAATTAGCAAGTAGTCTCAATGGCATTACAAAATCATTTTCTTGCCCAGTGTGCGGGTACTGGGAAACTAAAGGAAGCAAGAGGAACACACCAACAGAAAGCCAGGAACAGAGGAGTACCACTGTGAAATACCAGCAGAGCCAGGGCTCCTGGACTTGTATAAAAGTGATGCTGAGAGGGTGAGAGATGCCAATTTTGCCATCTTTACTTCTGGCTCTGCTGCTTGCCCTAAAGCATCTTTTCTCCCCTACTGAGTTTCACTGACAACAACACCCTTCCCTCAGGGTCTTAAAGCTAAAGCTGTTTGTGCAGCTGTGCTGGTAACTAAATGATTTCCCGTCATATTGCTTCCAGGGTGAACATATTAAGTTGAATCATTGTCTCTTTAGACACAGATAGTTGAGCTCCATGTGTACTGAGATAACACGCATTAAGGAAATGTAATCAGTTGAGCTACCACTAATTTAACACTGAAGAATAACATTAAAAAAACACAAACCTTACCGCCTTAAAGGACAAAAAGAATCTCTCGTTAATTCCTTTCCTCCTTTATTTTTAAACGCTCATATTAGAGATGAAAAAAAAATTTTTTTAACATCTTTATTGGACTATAATTGGTTTACAATGGTGTGTTAGTTTCTGCTTTATAACAAATTGAATCAGTTATACATATACATATGTTCCCATATTTCTTCCCTCTTGCGTCTCCCTCCCTCCCACCCTCCCTATCCCACCCCTCTAGGTGGTCACAAAGCACCGAGCTGATCTCCCTGTGTTAATGCGGCTGCTTCCCACTAGCTATCTATTTTATGTTTGGTAGTGTATATATGTCCATGCCACTCTCTTGCTTTGTCACAGCTTACCCTTCCCCCTCCCCATATCCTCAAGTCCATTCTCTAGTAGGTCTGTGTCTTTATTCCCGTCTTACCCCTAGGTTCTTCATGACATTTTTTTTTTCTTAAATTCCACATATATGTGTTAGCATACGGTATTTGTCTTTCTCTTTCTGAGTTACTTCACTCTGTATGACAGACTCTAGGTCCATCCACCTCATTACAAATAGCTCAATTTCGTTTCTTTTTATGGCCGAGTAATATTCCATTGTATATATGTGCCACATCTTCTTTATCCATTCATCCGATGATGGACACTTAGGTTGTTTCCATCTCCGGGCTATTGTAAATAGAGCTGCAATGAACATTTTGGTACATGACTCTTTTTGAATTATGGTTTTCTCAGGGTATATGCCCAGTAGTGGGATTGCTGGGTCATATGGTAGTTCTATTTGTAGTTTTTTAAGGAACCTCCATACTGTTCTCCATAGTGTCTGTACCAATTCACATTCCCACCAGCAGTGCAAGAGAGTTCCCTTTTCTCCACACTCTCTCCAGCATTTATTGTTTCTAGATTTTTTGATGATGGCCATTCTGACTGGTGTGAGATGATATCTCATTGTAGTTTTGATTTGCATTTCTCTAATGATTAATGATGTTGAGCATTCTTTCATGTGTTTGTTGGCAGTCTGTATATAGAGATGAAAATTTTGATTTCTAAAAATTATGTGACTTATTCAAGACGGCCTAACTGATTAGTGATAGTGTCAAGTCACCACACAGCTAAATTCTTAAAGCATCTCCATAATATTTGTTTCATAATAGGCATATTCAGCCTATGCTTAAACACATCCAGAGAGAGAACACTTGTTTCTTGGGCAACCAAAGCATTTTGGGCCAGTTTTAAGGATTAGAAAAATTTTTTCCTGTTCACCTGAAATTTATTTCTCTGCATGTTCCATTTCTTCATTCCCTTTGACCCTTTGGAACCAAAGAGAACAAGCCTTATTTTGCTTCCACATGACTCACATATTTTAGCCATGCTTTCAACAACTTTATTTAGCCCCGGCCCCACCCCTCAGGCAATTTTTCTAGCTAGAGGTCCCTTCTGCATCTCCTTTTCTCTCTGCAAAGGGCTCCATATTTTTCAACTGAGGCTTCCTAGCTACCGAATATTAATCCATTAGTACAGGTGTATACTATTGATATAACTCAATTGTTGGCTGGTTTCCTATGTTTATTTTCATCATGATGATGATTATTTTGTCAGACAATTTTGACCATCTGGTTCTACTGCCCACTTGTGCAAATATATCCATAAGATAAAATGTTAGCCACTGAATTGCTGGATCAAAGCATTTGTGTATTATTCAGGGGAAGTTTTCTTATCTTTTTCCAGCCTCTTATCTGCCAGTGATATTTGTCCAATTTTGCTTCCACAAGACAATTTGTAAGCTATTTGAAAACACAGCATGCTGTAGTGGAAATCAGTACTCTGAATCTCATGAACTGGGTGTGAAACAGACTTCTTGTGATTTTGACAAGGTATCTAGGGCAACATGTCTTCATTTATAAACAGAAGGGTCATTCCATCATCGGCATTCTTTCTGCCTTCCCATTATGGCACTTCATAAATCATACTTATGTATATTACATATTATCTTGAATTTTATAATGATCTTCACATGTATTTTCACTGTTTTATGCTCTCTCTTCTCTACCGATATGGCTTTTCAAAGAGCCTTTTAAAATGTGGTACTAGAGATAACCAACAAGGACCTACTGTAGAGCACAGGGAACTATAATCAATAATCTGTAATAACCTATAAGGGAAGAGAATCTGAAGAATGAATATATAAATATTTGGAAAAAAATATATATATATAAATGAATCAGTGCTGTACACCTGAAACTAACACAACATTGTAAATCAACTACACCTCAATTTAAAAAAAAGAAAAGAAAACTGGTACTAGAAATGAACACAAAACTCACAGTCCCATCAGACCAATATAAAACAGTGAGACACCAGCTAACTTTCTCTTGAGACTATAGTCCTACTAGTGTAGCCTTATGCTGTGATATGCTGCTAGGTTTTCAGGTTTTGTTTTCCCTTTTATTTTTTGGTTTGATTTTTTTTTTAACTGTGTTACACTGAGCCTTTTAGAACTGAATTTTAAATTCTTTGAATTTTTGACTATCAATCCATGTTTTTCTTATCTTCTGTTGATTAATTACTATTTGAAAACCAAATTATAGGACAATACATTTTTTATCTCAGTTAAATTTCATTTGGGGCTTTGGTATACAATTCCAGTATGCTTGGTATGTTTTTAATGTTGCTTCTGCTGCCAGGTATGTTATTATTACTTATAGCTTTTTATACCTAAACGTTGTTTCACATTGTAGCGGGGGAAAAAGTTTTTCTCAGCCCTCTTAGTGTCCCTGGCTGGGGCTGAAAAGTAAACTGACAAAGACAGATTAACAGGCGAAAAGCACACAAATATATTTAATGTAAGTTTTACATCACATGGGAGCCTTCATAAGGAAATGAAGCCCTGAAGAAATGGTTAAACCTGAGCATTTTTATGCTGGGTTTGATGAAGAGTGGATAGTCATGTAGAAAAATGATAGGTCAAAGAGTATGAGGTAAACGTAGGAAGCTGGGGATACTGAGCATGGCCTGTATGGATTTTTTTCAGAGTCGCTTTGTCTTTGGAGATAAAGGATACTCCTTTCCTCCAGGTATAGGGGAGGGCACCTCTTACATCAGGGTTTCAAGACCTGTTGCAGAAGAGAAGGGAGGGATGAGGTCAGAGTGACCTTCCTTTTTCTGCTGTTTTCTCAAACTCCTTCCACTTAAAATATTCAATATGGTGAGGTGCCATATTTGGGGGTAGCTTGTTCTGAATCCCATCAATATGTTTCTCTACCTTTGCAAACAAAATGTCTTGAGGCAAACAAACCTGGAACATGTCCTACAGTGTGCTGCACTGAAATTAAAATATAACACCTATCAATCCAGTAGATTTACCAAAAAAGAATGTTTTTCATAATCCATTTGGCTCCTGTTTATTACCATTTTTTTCTAGCCTAGTTGTTTGCTATTAACTAATGAATAATGGACCCACCAATTATGTTGAAATTTTACAATGAACTTCCCCCTACCTATCTGCTTTTCCTGTTCTGAAAATCAGAATATGTATCTCCTTGACCCTCATGCATAACTTCCATTGTCTCACTTTTCAAAAAAATGTTTACTGTGTATCTATGATCTTATTTAATGTACTTTCATTATCTTAGAACATAATTTACTGAAAGATAAGGTTTGATCTCATTTATAGCAGGTAGTTGCTATTCTACTTTTACTATCTTTTGACTTTTATTGATTTTGAGTTTGTATGAATTATTTGTCATAAATTTCAGAAATTGAATATGATGTTAATTATTAGAAAGTAGAAAATCAGTACTAAATAAAAGTAAACACAAAAGGTTACCTTTTGTGGGCAAGTGCTCTTCAAAGAGAGCAGTTGAAGATGAATTACTAAGCTTCTTATTACATTAGGGTTCAAATAGTCATTAGCTATTATTTCAGATAAATGTAGAAATGCTTGATGGTTTAGGACAATCTTTCTTCATTCTTAGTTATCTTAATCACTATGAGTGGTTACAGTAAGAGCAGCCAAATCCTCTAAATTTCTAAAGTATATTCCACAAATGCCTTTACATTAAGATAATCTACGAAGTGGTTTTACATTCAAATATATTTGGAAAACCCATTGCTGTATATCCAGTGTAGGAAATTCATATTTCACTTTAGCATGTTCACTTCTAAGAAGTATTGTTGAACCTAGAATCCCAAAGTGGTAACGAAATCCCTTGCCTTTGTTGCTCCGTATATTTAACACGAGGTGGAACAACATTTTGGGTAGTATTGCAGAAAGCTAAATTTCATGTAGAGAGCTAAATTACATTCACATGTAAATGTGAAGCTACATTTCATGTAGAGTCAGGCTTCGACTCCTACTTCTCTGGGTTCTTCCATCATATTTCCAGGGACTTCTGAATATTTATATTTCTTAATTTTCACCACTCTATTTTTATTATTTATCATCTTTATTGGGTACACAAGTGCAGTGAACAAGATACTATCTTCTTTGATTTGTGTATCTTTCTAATCAATTATTTTTTTAACATATTTACCCAGGCACTGAGTGACAAACTAAACATAATCACCAGGTTTTTGTTTGTTTGTAAATAAAGTTCTTCCTACTGGATAATTTTATTTATACTTAACAATTGTTTCTTTCATTTATTCTAATGGTGCTCATCATTTTTAACTTTGAATTAAAACTTATTTGATTATTCTAGTACATAATTATATAAAAACACTGTTTCCTGAAATCAGCTTCACATAGTATAATACTTTCTCCAATATCATTGCAGTTAACTTGTGTCTCATACAAGACAAAAATAAAATAGAATAGAGTGGTGATTAACAGTTCGCGTTCAGCAGGCAGCTTATCCGAGATTCCAGTTCTGTCTCTGATGTGACTTAATTTCTGTTTTCTCATTTGTTAAATGAAATAATAGTTTCTTTCTTAAAGAGCTGCTACAGAACTTGAAATTAGATAACAAAACATACAAAATATCAGAGTTCCAAGAAAGTGGTAAGCACTTCACTTAGTGTAATTTAAATATGAAGAAATGTGCAGTTCTTCAGTGTACGGTTCAATGAATTCTGGTAAATGTATACACCCATATGACACACACCCCTATCAAGACATAGAGCATTTTCATCATCTCAAAAATTTCTCGAGTAACTCTTTCCAGTCTATCCCCACTCTCTCCCTCCAAAACCACTGTTCTCACTTCTGTCACTATACATCAGTTGTGCCTATTCTAGAACTTCATATAAATTGAAGCATACAGTAAGTGCTTTTATTTGACTGCCTTCTTTTGCTCAAAATAATCTTTTAAAAATTCATCCATATTGTTGTATCAGTAATTTATTCCTTTTAATTACTGCTACCATATGTTTTTGTCATTCATTAGCATTAATAATACTTCCCCCCTAAAATGTATGTAAGAATATGCAAGGTATCATCAATCCTTAGAAATATAGTTTTAAAAAAATCACATATGTGTGTGTTCTGTTTTTTTCTGTTTTGTATATATCTCTGAGTTCAAACATAAATCCACAGTAGCTATTTTTTTAAATTGTCTTTTTTCTTATGATATTATTTAGAATTGTAATCAAAAACTTATTTTAGCCTCTCATTCATCTTAGACTTCTCTTTTGTTGGAATTTCTAGCCATTCCACTATTTTCTCTGAGTTTTGAAGTGTTCCTGAAGTTTGACCATATTGAAATATGCTCAGTTTCATCTTTCTTTACTCTTATCAATCCCCAAACCTCATGTAAGATTCCTCCAAGATTCAGTCCATGTCTGTATCACCAATTAGACTTTGTTGTTTGGAATTAAGTTAGAGTTGCAGCTTCCATAATTCTCAGCATTGCTTTGTAATAACTGCAATTTGCTGTCGAGGTTACGCCATATTTTCTACCATTAAGAACTTTCACACATCTTAAAATTTTTGGCATTCAGTTTAAGTTTCTGAAATACAGCGTGCTTTTCCTGGATTTATATTTTAGTGGCCAAACCAGAATATTCTACCAACGAGTATATTTAAATTATTTAAGTTTAAATAGTGTTTAAATAATGTTATTTTGAAGAGTGTTTAGTGATTTGTTTAATGGAAACAATTAATATATTTTAGACTGAATTTCTTTGAAGGCAATATTACATCTTATTCATGTTCATATTCTAAGGCTTTAGCAGGCAGTTACCAGGGTACAATAAATCTTTATTGATAAGCTGATGCAAACAGTGCCTATTAGAATTAATATCATTAAATTAAATTAAAAAGAGATTGTTCAAATCTCCTTTATCCTCTTCACATTCTCCATAATCCTAAATGAGAATATACTATAAATGATGAAGACATTTTTAAGAGCTCAAGATCAGAATTGGAAAAACTTGAATGGAATACTGAAAGAGCCACTGACTGGCTTTGTGTCCTGGACAAACTACTTCATCTCTCTGCACTTCAAGTATTGGTATTATTATTATTATTTAGTTTGTGTTTTAACTGCTTTTTTATTGGGGTATAAGTGATACACAATACATATTAGTTTCCAGTGTACAACCTAATGATTCAATATTTAGATACGCTGTGAAATGATCACCACAATAAGTCTAGTTTACATCCATCATCATATATAGTTAAAGAATTTTTTTTCTTGTGATGAGAACTTTTAAGATTTACTCTTTTAGCAACTTTTAAATACGCAATACAGTATGTTAACTATAGTCACCATGCTGTACATTTCGTCCCTGGACTTATTATTTCTTTTAAATAAACTGCAGATCATAATACCTTTTCATAAAGTTATTATGTGGGTTTAATAAGATAATTCATGTACTGTGTGTTGACCTGGCAAACAAGTGTTCTACATATGTAATTTATTATTATCACTATTACCACTATTGTCGCTATATTTAAAAGAGATCTGAATAAGAGTAATGTCTGGTTGTTTGCATAGATAATTTTTGGATTCAGGAGTAAAGTTTATAAAGACCTAAACCTATGCAGACAGATGTCCTGATTGTTAAACACTGGGTCCTGTAAACACATTGAATTCTTGTCTTGAAACTTAAATATCTGTTGGGAACTGAGCTCCATAGGACTCCTGATTCTTACCCATCAGTCTGAAATGTCAGACCCAGCTGGGTTGGAATAATATATAGCTTGAGACAGTTGTGAATCACTTTAACATTCTAGCAGAAAGGTAAGACAGTTACATGTCTCTTAAAACTTCAAGATGACAAAATCTTACTGCTGCTATATCCCCATATAGTGAAAAACATAGCTGTTATCAAGTTGCATGAAATTTAAAAAAAAACTATAAATTGATCCTTATGGCAAATATAGGCTTCATAATGTAAAAAACAAATATATCTAGGCCTGCATTGGAATTGTCTCTTAGAATTTTTTCTATTTATCACTACATGTACAGATACAGGTAGAGCAATTAAGACCATCTTCTACTTCATTCATGATAGTAACAAAGAAGAAGAAAACAAAATTTGTAACAAGGAGATTAAAAATGATTGAAAATCTATTTAAACTAAAAACTTGTTTCCTTTTTTACGTAAAATAGATAGCTAGTGGGAAGCAGCCGCATAGCACAGGGAGAACAGCTCGGTGATTTGTGACCACCTGGAGGGGTGGGATAGGGAGGGTGGGAGGGAGGGAGATGCAAGAGGGAAGAGATATGGGAACATATGTATATGTGTAACTGATTCACCTTGTTATAAAGCAGAAACTAACACACCATTGTAAAGCAATTATACTCCAATAAAGATGTAAAAAAAATAAAAAATAAAAATAAATATTTACAAATGGTAAGCGATTTACCCAAATTACCCAAAGATAGTTATATTTCTTCCATTCCAACCTATATAGCCTTTATTTCCTTTTCTTGTCTTATTGTTTTAACTAGAGCGTCCAATACAATGTTGAGAAGGAGTGGTGAAAGGAGATATCCCTGTTTTGTACCTGATCTTAGGGGGAAAGCTTTGAGTTTCTCACCGTTAACCATGATGTTAGCTGTAGGTGTTTTGTAGATATTCTTTCTCAAATTGAGGAAATTTCCCCCTCTCTCTTCCTAGCTTACTGAGTTTTTATCATGAATGGTTGTTGGATTTTGTCAAATGCTTTTTCTGCATCTATTGATATGATAATGTAACTTAAGCTTGTTGATGTGATGGATTCCATTACTTAATTTTCAAATGTTGATCCAGCCTTGCATACTGGGTCCCCCTGGAGTTTTTAAGCCTCAGAGTTTTCCACACTGAGCCCCCAGCTCAGTTACATCAATTATAGTTCAAGTTTTCTCATCCTGGAAATTTTTTTTGCCATTATTTTGGTAGTGGTTACATACATTGAATTGTACACTTAAAATTGATGAGGGCTTTTTTAAATTGTACTTCAATAAGCTTGACTTTGAAAAACAAAACAAAACAAAACAAAACAGAAAACTATCTGAGGAATCTGGAGAATGCAGAAGTGAAAAGAAAATTTCAAGTTATTCTTAGCTCCATGATCTACTAGTTTGGGTATGATTTATATACACACCAAGATTAATTTTTAAAAAATAAAAAATTCCCTCAAATGAATAATTCTTATTTGTATTCCTTTATTTAAATATAAGTATGCTTCTTCTAAATACTTATGCCACCCAATGTCAACAATTTTAGTATAAATTTTAGTATAATTGTACTATGATAATTAAGTTGTTCAATGGCCAAGCCAAAAAATAAAAAATAAAGGTGAGATATTTATGTTCCATTCTGATTTAAAAAATGGAATTATCTTATATTCCTTTCCAATTTGAATTAAACATGCAATACTAAATTATGCAGAAAAGGAAAAACATTTCCCTTTCAATCTCTTCAATTAGAAAATTACTGCAATAATACCATGGTTAAGAATATAGACCTCAGAGCCAAATATGTGGGTTCGAACTTACTTCTATGGCTTATTAGCTGTGTGACCTAGGGCAAATTCCTTAAATTTTCTGTATGTCAGCTTCTTTACCTGCAAAATTGATATAGTGCTTATCTCATAGGGTTGTCATATTGGCTAAATGAATTAACACTCTAAAACACTAGAAATTGCTCCTATTACATAGTAAGTATTAAACAAATGTAGCTACTATTATTACTTACTATCTTCCACTGTTTTTGGACAATTAAAAGTGTAGTCATTAAAAATCCAAGAATAAAAATAAATAGAAATGCAAAGAAATACTGTGATAAAAGTGGCTGTGACAGAAACAAAATCTAGTATTTTGAGGTAAGTTATTCAACTCTCAATGTTACATTTATTCTTCTGCACATTTCAACTTTCTTTCTGGCATATAAATATTCACATTTTAATATTCTTCACTGTCTTATATTTCTAAAGTTTTCTTTTAAAGTATATCCTAGAGACTTGGATATATCAGGGTACAATTTTCATAAAGAGAACAGTTCTGCCTCATTAGTTTGAATAGAATGAAAAATATTTGAATCACAGGTAGGAGGTTTGAAAATCGTTTACTAAACTTCTGTAACTACTAATAAGTTTTTTCTTCATGAAGACAGAATCTTGAAGACATAATACATTTCTGGCTTGGACTCAAAAGGTTCAAGAAAACTGTGTTAGTATAGAAAACAATGGTTCTTAGACTTGCCTTGCAATCACATCATCTTACCAAAAGAGAAAGATATAAATGAACTGCAATTGTCTTTTATTTTTTAAATTTTGGGAGCAATACATACATACTTTCTGATGTTTCTAATAGTAGAGATAATATTTCTATATGCTGCATATTAAAGTGCTCTGGAACTAGAAAAAAATAACTTCTAAAAATGATAACAGGGCTTCCCTGGTGGCACAGTGGTTAAGAATCTGCCTGCCAATTCAGGGGACATGGGTTTGAGCCCTGGTCCGGGAAGATCCCACATGCCGCGGAGGAACTAAGCCCATGCACCACAACTACTGAGCCTGTGTGCCACAACTACTGAAGCCCGCGTGCCTAGAGCCCGTGCTCTGCAACAAGACAAGCCACCGCAATGAGAAGCCCACACACTACAACAAAGAGTAGTCCCCACTCCCGACAAATAGAGAAAGCCTGCACGCAGCAACGAAGACCCAACGTAGCCAAAAGTAAATAAATAAAATAAAATAAATTTATTTTAAAAATGATAACAGATTGGATTCTGGGATATAACTTTGAAATACAGGGATTAGTTATTTCATATCATCACCACAGCATAATGAAATTTTGAAATTATTTTGTTTCCACAGTATCTCACGAATACCAGGAAATAAAGACTTTACCCCCACCCACACAGAAAGATATAAACAGTGAGATGGAATGATAGAAGTGAGGAAACGAGAACAAAATGATACGTAAACTCTTACAAAAAATGATAAGCAAAAATTTTTGTAGTCAATCTATCAGTTTGCATTTGTATAATTAAAGATTTTAATGCCACAGATTAGGACATCATTTGGAGATATATATATATATATATATATATATATATATATATATAAATAAGTGATATATGTATAAATAGGAGATACATACATAGGTGATATAATATATATATATATGATATCTATATTGTATATATATAGGAAACATATATATGCTCTGAACCATCCATCAGGATCTCAAGACCATACTGATATGATGAATTTCATCCATACTAATCAGTGAATTTCACAGACATAGAAGTCACAAGAGTGGAAAGGGGCTTTGGCATTTATTTTTGATGCTCTTAAATTCTACTTCTTTTTCATTCTATTGCCTATTATTTTTGTAATGGCTGGCACTCTTAAGTGATTTTGTGACCTTTCACTTAAAAAAAAAGATATCTGCTCTCCATCTTCAGGTTTAGATAATCCAATGTTTAAATGATATAAGATATAAACCAGAAAGTTCCTCTTCCAGTTGATCACTGAATCCAAAGGAAATAAATACTAGTGACACTATATAGCACACTGTACTAACTTGTGCAAGGCTTATTTTTCCAAAAGGGTCATACGTCCAGAATATAACTTAGAAATATGAAAATATTTTGAAAGCTTCTGAGCATTTGAAATCAATGTCATACATTCAATATCCTTAACATAAAGAAAATCCTCTCAGACTATCACTCATAACATTTCTTTTTTCTTTAAATATTTTTCTATAATATTTGGTTTTCAGATCACTTTAGTTAGGAATTTTACGAAATCATGAAGCTGAAGCTCAAAAATCAGCATAATAACTGCTAAACTGAAAGTGCATGAGATATCAGAAAACAATTTTAATATTTTGAGGAAAAAAACAATATAGAAGAGCAATATGGGTAAATTTTGGATGGGGATAATGAGTCACGTGTATTCCACCCCCTGCCAACCGACCTCCCCAGGTTATGGCTGCCTTTTAGCAATGCTTTTAACAACAGTAAAATAATTGATGTACATCTTTATATCCTTCATTTTTTATAAACAGTTCATAATTAATTTTGATATGTTTTTGAAGTCATCACAGTATTGTTGAAATGCCTCTTAGAAAGATTTTTTTTAATCTAAGACTTTGGTAATTAAAGGGTAAATTTGAACTAGCTAGACAATTCACTTGGTCTAGAGTGGAAGCACTCCCTTCCTTGTGGGTTTGATATTATAGAACATTTCATGTTGCCTGGTTATTGCTGAGAAATGATGTATATGATAATATCATTACATGTGTTAGATACAGTGCACTAAAGGAGTATTTTAGGAAATAGCACCATGGCTGGAAGCAATGTCAGCAGCTTAGAAATACTTTAATCCTTGTATCTTTGTCTTCCACACAAAGCAAACAAAAATATCAAAGCCTTTAAAAATTATTCTTGTGTGTGTTTGCCAAATGGCATGTTGTTTGTGTCCTTTGTTCTCTGATGCAGCCGATGCCATAGAATCATTTGACGATATTTCTCGATGCTGTCTAGTCCAACTCTCTCAGTAGATAAATGAGGGAAAAGATCCAGAGAACTCAGGATACGTTTCCATACACTTATCAACTCTGGATAGAGCCCCAATTTAACTTTCTTCATTTCCAGCTTTTTTGTTTTTCTATTTTACTGTGACTGTAAGTAAAAGTAGAACCTTTAAAGAGACATATCCAGTTGATATGCGTCCACAGGGCTGAGATACCCTAGAAACAGATTCTTTGCTTCCCCTGGGATAAAAGCCTTCTTCCTTTGATCTGAATTAAGTCCTTTTCATCTGCTCCAAACTAGACTAGACTTGACTTCTTGGTTTTATTCAATTCAAAGCTGCATATCTTAAGCTACATTACTAGCCAGAGTTCTTAGTGATTTCTTTATCTGCCCAGGACCAGAGTTGCTAGTTTAGGATGCAGAATCTCTTATAATAATATAGCTAGCAGCATCAGGCAGTTAATATGTGTCCTGAGTAATTTTCATGTATTAACACATTTAATCATCTCCTCTGGAACTATTATTACCCCCTTTTTAGCACATTAGGAAACTTAAGCATAGGGAGAGATTAAATAAATTGAGCAAAATCACATCACTAGTATGAGGATAAACTTGGCTTTGTATACAGGCAGGCAGGCTTCAAAAGCCACTCATTTTAACCACTACCCCAAACTACCATTCAAAGGCTTATGGCTGAATCTTTAATTATCCCACTACAGCTAGGAGGTAAATTTCTACTTTTTTTTTTTTTTAATTTAAATTTATTTATTTATTTTTGTCTGCGTTGGGTCTTCGTTGTTGCACGCGGGCTTTCTCTAGTTGCGGCGAGCAGGGGCTACTCTTCGATGTGGTGCGTGGGCTTCTCATTGCAGTGGGTTCTACTGTTGCGGAGCACGGGCTCTAGGCGCACAGGCTTCAGTAGTTGTGGCTCGCGGGTTCTAGAGCGCAGGCTCAGTAGTTGTGGTGCATGGGCTTAGTTGCTCCGCGGCATGTGGGATCTTCCTGGACCAGGGCTCGAACCCGTGTCCTCTGCATTGGCAGGCGGATTCTTAACCACTGCGCCACCAGGCAAGTCCCAAATTTCTATACTTTTTAAGGAAAAAAATAATTAAACTAAGTATTTACTACTGGAAGGAGAAGGCATTTTTATGTGAGTAAAGTCATTGTCTGTTTTTCTCTCCATGTCAGCTGTTGATTCATTTGATCAGTACTGGAAAAATTAGCAACAACTAAAATGGACAAAAACCCACTCTAGCAGAGCCCAACATACAGAAACAACAAAACAAATAAGCATGCATGCCTGGTGGTAAGAAGTAC
Source organism: Orcinus orca (assembly GCF_937001465.1). Lineage (NCBI taxonomy): Eukaryota > Metazoa > Chordata > Mammalia > Artiodactyla > Delphinidae > Orcinus > Orcinus orca. The sequence goes on from NC_064580.1 coordinate 22,733,631, forward strand.
CACAAAGGAGAGAGTCAATTTTACTCGAGGAATCAGGAAAGCCGTATCTGTATTTGAGATATCCTGGTTACTTAATAATTCTTGGCTAAGTGACTGTATTAGTAAAAGTGTCTGATATTTACCACAACTCCGACCTACCAATTACATTAGTCTTATATAGCCCTGGTTTGGCCACAGAAAGGAGATCACACTGACCTGCTTGCCTTTACACGTAGTGCCTTGCTCTCCTTGAACTGGCTGGAATCACCTTCTCTCAGGGCAAACCCTATCATCTAGTGCTGCTGACATATGGTCCTATGATCACATCCTGCCACCAGGCCTTCAGTTTTGAGCCAGTTATCAGGATACGTTTCCTGATACGTTCCCAGTTCTCTGACGGTCCACCTACCCTTTCAGCTTCTTTCTGTTGTGTCATAGTAGGTGGGGAGGTGGCCCATAGGAGGCTCCAAATCACCCACATACAAAAAAAACCAATAAGCCACGTCAGCAATTGTGAAGAAAAACGAAGGAATTTGTGCTCTATCCTGATAAAGATTTGGGTTACACAAGTGTATGCATTTCTCAAAATTTAGTAAGTATCCACTTAAAATCTATGCACTTCATTGTGCATGACTGTTACCACAAAAGAAATATGAACTTCAAACAAATAAGGATATTTATGTTGAAATATTTAGGGGAGAATTGTACAGAAGTCTGCAATTCACTTTGCAATGCATCAACAAACAAATGGGCTGATGGTTGGATAAAGTAATGAATAGATGATAAATATAGTCAAATGTTAATGATACAATCCATGGAGGAGGTATGTAGATGTTTAATAAAACTCTTTCAATTTTGTCCTAAATTTGAAAATTTTCATAATAAAATGTTGGAGGGGTTGCTAAGCCACAGAGAGCCAGTATATTATCCCAGGGATAATTAATTGAATATTTTTTACATATAACATTGTGTATATTTAAGGTATACACGTGTTACTTTGATACATTTATATATTATAATATGATTGCCATTACAGTGATATTTATCACATTACATGATTATAGTACAATACTGTTGTCTATATCAGGGATTTTTAACTTAATATAATTGTACCCTAAGGGGTTTACGGCTAGAATTCAGGAGGTCTGTACACTTGGATTAGAAAAAATCCTACATCTTTATTTTCACAAATATCTAACTGGAATTTGGCATTTTCTTTGGTTATGAATTTAGGCAACATCCTATAGTAGCTTTAACAGTACCTATGAGTTTTCACCAAGAGATTTAATTTTTACATTACATTAAAATTAGTTCACATAACTAGAATTATTGTTTATACCCATCACTATTTTGAAATTACAGAGATTTTTAGATTCTCTACTAGTTCTTATTATTTAATGTCATAATAAAAGCAAATATAGGACTTCCCTGGTGGTGCAATGGTTAAGAATCCGCCTGTCAATGCAGGGGACCTGGGTTCGAGCCCTGGTCCGGGAAGATCCCACATGCCGTTGAGCAACTAAGCCCGTATGCCACAACTACTGAAGCCTGCGTTCCGCAACAAGGGAAGCCACTGCAATGAGAAACCCGTGCACTGCGACGAAGAGTAGCCCTGCTCGCCGCAACTAGAGAAAGCCCGCACGCAGCAACAAAGACCCAACGCATCCAAAAAATAAAGAAAGAAATTTTTTTAAAAAAGCAAATATGTTACAATATCACAATATGCTTTAAATTATTTTGACAACAGTAGTTTAAAATATAATTATTTCCTTGGTAATCCCATATATTATATTTTATATATTTAAAAACATTATTTGGAGAAGGAGCTCACTGGCACCAGACTGTCTCTATGACACAAAAATGACCCTCTGACATCTTCTTCCATGCTCTGCTATGCTTTCCAGGATGTGGCAAATGTGGCACCATATAGGATGTGGGGCTTGTATGGAAGCTTTGCGGCATCCCCCAGTCTAGGCCTGGAAATGATGAGCCCAAGCCCTAAAGACACAGTTACCTTATTGTTCAAACTCAAGTTGTAGAACTAGTCAAAAATCTTTTCACTTTATCACTCATGTCTCTCTCTTCTTCATGCAGTACTTGAGGGACAAACTTGTACTAAAAAAAAAAAAAATTCTTGTTTACCTGGAAGTCAAATTTACCTACGTATCCTATATTTTATCTGTCCACTTTAGTCATGGGACCCAGAAGTATTCCCATGGACATTTAAATCAAATATACAAACCCCAGCAGGTGACATGTAAGTAGGACTGGGTGAGTTTCAATCTGGTAATTGAAATCCGGGAACTGCCACCAGCTAGGTTCGCTGGTTAGCACCGATCACTATTTCCTTAAATTCACAGTTGCTCCATCATGTGGATTCACTGTGGATTGACGTTTTTGTACCTTGCTCATTGCATTATGATAAAGCTTTACTGTTGCTCATTTCTTTATAATCATTGTCTCATTTAAACCTCACAAGATCAAGGCGAGTGGGCATGTTTCCCCCAGTTTAGAGAGGTCAATAAACTTGTCCTAATTCACACACCTATTCGTTGTCAGAGGCAAGGATTTAACCAGATTTCAGTCTGGTTCATGCTTCTCCACATACTATGATGTTTCTCATGTTAAGTCAGAAAATGTCAGAAGCAGAGCACATTATGCTAGGTGCATTAGAGAATTTCATATTTTAATGGAGCGAAATAATAGGGCAGAGTTTAAGAATATTTACAAATGTGTAGTCCTGCTGGAACTAAAAAATATTTTAAATAAAATTGTCTCTTTTGTTTAAACATCAAAACAGATTGTATTGAAAAAGCAACATTTTTCCCCCTAGCATTAGAAAATGCTATGAGAGATGTGATAAAAATCAACAAAGATAAAAATGTGTACAATTTTGTTTTTAAATTAAGTGTGATTAAAACATCGAAAATCCCAACATAACAACAGTGGATGGAAAATCCTAATATTTGGCATGAAAAATAATGACAGAGCAGAAAGCAGTGATTATAATTCGAGAACAGCAAATAATACACAAAAAGTAAGTAAATGCAGATCATGGTATTTAACCAATGAAAACATAGCTGAACGGATGCACATGTAACGTCTTCCTTGTACGTTAGAAAATATAAATATGAGCTATATCTTCTTTTATGAATGTCCTCGAGGAAAACCAAAACTGTTGGTGACCTTAAAGGGGATGAGAGAATATAAAAACAAAGTGTAGTTATGCTTGCTAAGTAGAAGGACAATTACTCTGCACTTTTAGTTGTATCATGCTATTATAGTAAACACTCTACTTTTATTTAAAAAGGAAAAAATCTCTAGAGACTAAAGGAGCCTTTCAAAAAAGATACTTTGCAATTCCAGACAAATACCAAAGGAGTTTCCTTACTGTGTACAACATAACTGCTTTTGTAAAGATTGGCTATTGATTGAAAGGTGTTTGTGAGTAAAGGGGTGTGTGTGTGTGTGTGTGTGTGTGTGTGTGTGTGTGTGTGTGTGAATTAAATCATATTTTAAATAAATTAGTGGAGGTCTTTTTAAGAACCGCTTATTATATCTGTTCAAAAGTATATTGCTGCTTTATAACGTGAATAAACACCTAATAATTTGGCTCTACAGATTTTGGATTTTAAAAACTGCCTTTTAAAGTGCAAGACAACTCTTTATACCAACACAAACATTTGTAGTATTGTTTTCCTTTTTGCTAATTCATGTATGTCCTTTGTGTAGCATATATTTTAATGTGTACATATTCATCATTATATAACAAAAGATGGGGCAAACTATATTTATATATTACAACTATATGAATAACTACTATCGTTGTAGTTATATAGCATTTGTTATAGAGGCGTGAATAAACAACCAGATGGCCTTTTTTTTTAATGTATAGCACACCCTCCCCCAATTCTGAATAGTAGAATTTTCATAGCAGTTGTTTCTGTATTTGTTTTGTTAAGTTGACTCTGGATATGCCAAGTATTTTCTTAGGTGCTAGATAAGGACAAAGCCAAACAAAAGATTCAAAATGAAAAAAAGGCAATCCACCAACTTATTGATTTTTCTCCATGACATCAAATAATGTATTTGCCTATATCATGTTCTATGAAATGACTCCTCAGGATGCTCTTCCTTCGCTTCTGACACCTCTGACACCTCTGACTGGGTGTGCACCTCTTCCTCAAAATACTACCATCCCAACAACTGGCCTGTGTGAAACATGAGAGACGCAGCCTGAAAAACCATAGGTAGTTTATGTAATGCAGCCCTTATACATCTGACTCCTGTTAATGCTGATTGATATACCTGGCTCTTCACTTTTGCATTCTGTGACTTGGACTCTGAAAATTTAAATTATAGATTAACGTAAAAATTCTCAAGACAGGTTACACATTGGAATCACAAGAAACACATCTGCCTGAGTTGCTCTCTGACATACAAAAGAGAAAAGCCAAGTATGGGGCCCTGGTTATAAAGCTCTACAGATGTACTCAGTGTGTGCTCATGATTGAAAGATAGCTCTAGACTTGTATTTTTTGGTTCCCTTTCCTCTTTTCTTTTCCTCTCTCCTGACGTCTGGCCTTTAACTTTATTTTATTTTTTTTTTTATTTTTTTTTTGGCCTTTAACTTTAGATATAGACGGTATGTCAAATATCCCTGAGTTTTGATGGGTAAACTATTTACTTGTTTGGGCCTTGTTAAATTAGCTAGTTAATTTATTTGGGGTTTAGTTTCTATTTTCTCTCCATGGCCCACATCTGTATGTTGTTCTCCCAAAGCCTAGTTTCCATGCGCAAAGAAAAAAAGCTTTCATTCTGCAGGATATTTTGTTGTATCACAAAATAAAATAATACCCTGGATGTTCTATCATCTCAAAAGTAGGAAAACAAACAAACAAAAGCTTGATATTTGTCTTGAGGGTTTGTTGTTATTTTAATTATTTATAATTAAGCATTCTATAAATACACAAGAATCTCACAGACAGTATCTTAATCAAATTCTAGCTATCAATCCTTTCAGCCAGTGGGCATGGCAATATTGCTAAATAATGCTAGGTATCATTTAAACATATAAAGGATTTTAGTGATAGTTTTAGGTAGAAGTTTTGAGTCAGAATGCTTGCGGCTGGCAAAAGAACTACTATGCTATTCAGGTGTGACCCTAACACCTTTAAATCCCAAGGCCTGGCTCACATTATTGAATCATTGTTCCAAAGGCATAAAGGCATTCAATATTAAAAGCATTAATATTTTATTTTTTGCCTCCCAGCTAAAGCATTTCTCCTACCACTGTGCATCATAAAGTCATGCTGATAAAGGGTGGACAGGTGTAGGCATATTATTCGGTTCACTTATTCCTAGTTAATTACCTTTATGGTTCAAATACCAAGTGATAATAGGAAAGCGTGATAAATAGCTCTCCATTAAAATGCTTGGATTACTATAAAAAATGACCTGCTTTCTGCCAGCCAATTCTCAGCAAATTATTTACCCCCATAGTATATTGTCTCCAAAACAAGACACATCAATAGATATTTTTCCCCTATCAGAGGGATATGTGATAGTGCCTCAAGCTAGTTAGGACATGCCAATAAAATATTTGCTATAACAAGCATTTTAATGTGTAATTTACTTTTAATTATTCATTTATTTAGGAAAATAAGTTTAAGATTAAATTCCTACATGCCTTTTACTTTAAATTAATGTATTATAAAAGTATAGAAAATATGTCTGTCCAGTAAAATTTATTAATATTGATAAAAATGCTATATTTGTTGTGTCGATACATTTTTAAATATTTTCATAATGGTTTCCATGTGACTAGAATTAGGGTTAATCATAGCATGTGTAAAGTCCTAAAGAATTAGAATGGCCTTCTTGAAAAACGGACACTAATCAATTTCTGAGAATTTTGAAGGACAAGATATGAGTTGTCTTGTGGTAGGCAGAATAGTGGCCCCTCAAATATATCCATGTCCTCATCCCCAGAATCTGTCAATATGTCACGTTACATGGGAGAGGGGAATTAAGGTTGTTAATTAGCTGACCTTAAGACAGGCAGATTAGCCTGTATTATCCAGGTGAGCCCAATGGCATCACAAAGGTCTTTAGAAGTGAAATCGGAAGGCAGTAGAGGAGAGCTATAAAGGGAGATATTAGGGATCAGAGAGGTGTGACACAGTTGCCTTGGAAAATACAGGAAAGGAAACATAGGACAAGAAATATGGATTGTCTCTAAAAGATGGAAAAGGGAAAGAAATATATTCTTTCAGTGAGATACAAATATATACATTCAGTGAGAATGTCTTGCCTGTATTTCAAAATGCCTAGGGCCTCAGTAAGGGTGGCTCCGCAGTGGAGATGAGTCAATGGCTGGGGATTGAAATTATCTGAAGGTGCCTTCACTCCAATTTCTGGTGCTTGATGCTGGCTGTCAGCCTGGACTTCAGCTGTGTCTGCTGACCAAAATACCTAACAGGGCCCTTCTATGTGTCATGGGCTTCCTCAGAGCATGCTGACCTCAGGGTAGTCAGATTTCTTACACAACAATTCAAGGCTTCGAAAGTAAATATCCCACTGAGCATGGCAGCAGCAGCAGCACTGTCTTTAATTACCTATGTCATGAGGTATCATATCCACCGCAATCTATTGTTTATGAGAGAATCACTAAAGTCAGCCTAGGTTCAAGGGAACAGGACTTATCTCTTGGTGGTAGATGTGTCAATGAATTTGAGAACATCTTATGAAATTGCTACATCTACAAAAGACAAATTAGGTAAGCTTCTCATTTCAATAAGAAAAATAATCGAAATAGAAAGCTACCCTCCGAGAAAGTCAAATTTTGTAACAAGGGCATTACAATATAAAGGCATATGCTAAAGTACAGCTGTCTTAATTCAACTACTGTGAAATCATTTTTGCACATATTATATCAAGCAATCCAAATTCCTACTGAGAAAGATATGTAATGTTCTGAAACCATGTTTCCTCCCATTGTCAGTCCCAGTGAGAGAGGGGGAGCTGTCACTGGAATATCTAACATAACCATTGTGACATTTTAACATGTAAAGTTTGGGAAAGATTAAAATCTTCTGAATTGAAAATTTCTTTAAGGTGATAATATTTTATATTGGCAGTTATAAAGAGCTATAGAAATTACCAAATGTCTCGAAGTGTAAATTTCCCAGTTCTAGAGTGTTTGTTTTTGTTTTATTTAGCCTTGATTTTGGAGCTCTTAGAGTGCCAGGAAATACACTATGTCTTATGAGTTATACAAAAATGTGTAATGGATGGTACGTGCCCACAAGAGCCCCATTGTTTATGAGGGGAGAGATGGAATACCTAAAAAACTATAAGCAACAATGAAGTGAGATAGCCAAGTTTGCATTGGGGAGGCTCTCTTCAAAGTACTAAAGCTTCTTAAATTTATACAATTGTAGATAAAAAATAACCAAATAATTACTATATAGATTCATTTTTCTGATGTCTTATGATAATAAGCGGATATCAAATAACTGAATTTTCCAGGTAATGGAAACTTCCCCCTTTTAGCAGCCATTTTGGTTAAGAACTTTTCTAAATAATATTAGATGGCTTGTATTATCTTTAAATTAACACACGATATAATTTAAACTTGGGAAACAAGTACATTATTAAGTAAATCAATTATTACATTGTGCTTTAAGTTCTGACTATGGGCTTCAGTAGTTGTGGTGTGTGGGCTTCAGTAGTTGTGACTCGCAGGCTCTAGAGCACAGGCTCAGTAGTTGTGGCGCACGGGCTTAGTTGCTCCGTGGCAGGTGGGATCTTCCTGGACCACAGCTCGAAAACCTGTGTCCCCTGCATTGGCAGGTGGATTCTTAACCACTGCACCACCAGGGAAGCCCTACTACTTTTATTTTTATATTTTATATTTTGGTCTGTGTGTCATGTGTGTGGGGTTGGGAGAGAAATGGTGAGGGTGGGACTTTTACATGTTTTGAAAAAGAAAAACACTAGTATTCTCCTCATCTAGTATATGTGCTGCTGAAGAGAGCATAGTATTCTCCTCATCTAGACTCACTAATCAACATTTGTGCCACTAATTGCCATATTTGTGCATAGTGGCTCTGTCTCTGTATTTATGTACATTCGTGTATAAAGATTTTTTTGTTGAATCATTTGGAAGTGAATTGTGATATTGCATATATCACTACAGATGTCCTAAGAACAAAGTTTATAACCAAACCACCCTTATCGCAAGCACAATTTATTAATTTAACAATACTATTATATTCTATTACCCCAATATTACAAATGATGTTTTTGTGTGTTTAAAAAACTGCAGGATTCTGTACTGCATTTAGTTGTCATGTTTCTAAGGTGTCATTTAATCCAGAAGATTACCACCTCGTTTGTGTTTCATTACATTGACATTTTGGCAGCATCAGGTTTTATAGAATGTTCTACAATCTGAATTTCTCTAATTGTTTCCATGTGATTAGATTCAGATTAAATATTTTTGGTAAGATTTCTACAATGAAAATGTGTGTTTTCTTTTGCTTCACATCAAGGAGACACATAATGTCAGTCTGCCCCATTATTGGGGATGTTATGTTGATAACTTAGTTTAGGTAGAGTTCTCCACATTTCTCTTTTGTAAAGTTACCCTCTTCTTTTCCAGGTATACATAATCAGTGGGGTGATACTTTTCAACACAGTGAATATTCAAGTCCCCAAGAAATTTCACCCAATGATTTTACCATATATGGGTGATCTCTGCCTAAACCAATTATCAGTTATTTTATTGCTAATTGTGACTTTTATTCTATCTATTTTTTAGCTGTCATTCTTCTATAAAGAACGTTCCCTTCCTTCACCATTCCCTCTTTTTGAGTACTTCTATGGACTCAATGGATTCTTTCCCCAGTTGTCTGCCTTCACTGTCACTATCCTTTTTGATGCTCAATTAAACCAAATTTGGTCAGTGGGAGCCCATTCATGGTGACATATTCCTATTAATATTTGAGCAAGCCTTTGGCAAGAAGTTTCAAGCTCTCTGTTCTTTCCATATCCACACCTAGAATCAGTCTTTTATTCAAGGAACCCTGGTCTTTTTAAAGAGTAATGATATCTTGAAACAAATATTTGGATATTAAATGTTTTGATAGTAATCAAGTTATTGCCTCTCGGTTCCAGTTGTACACATCAACATATACTCTGTAACACACAAAATTCCTTTAAGCATATTTCTATATTTCCTATGATGTTAACCTTTCTCAGAAGAGGGCACTGGGGGGACACTACAGGAGGAAAGGGCCCTTCTGTAGTATGGTGAAACAGCAGTGTAGGTGGGAGGACATATGGCAGACCTGCGCCCCATCAACATACCTAGATTGCATGGTCCCTGGCAACCTTGCAACCTTGGCCTGGCAAAACCAGTACCTCCAAGGCTTCCTCCCTATAGCTGTCAATTCCCTCTGCATGGTCCCATGCCGCTCACCTGTGGCCCAGAGGGTTTTTACCTCCTTTGTGAAAAGACACACACACACACACACACACACACACAGAGGCTGCTTACTGTGCTGCTCTTTGCCTGCACTCTGAAGGATTGCTTCCCACCTGTCCAGTAACTGTAGATCAGGTCTGGCTTTGGAAAATCAACAACATTTTCTGCTATCTAGTGGACTGAATTACACCTTTACCAATGAGGTCTCAAACCCAGATTTGGGGAGGGACTCCCTACTGAGTTCATCCTTCTTTGGTACCCTCCTTCAGCCAAAAAATCCCATATAGAGTTTTTTGTGGGTTTTTTTTCGAATTTTATTTTATTTATTTTTTTATATAGCACGTTCTTATTAGTCATCAATTTTATACACATCAGAGTATACATGTCGATCCCAATCGCCCGAGTTTTCATATATCTTATAGTCAATCCTATATGCCAGTTTAATAATTATTTTTATTAGACTTCCCCCTCCGTAATCCACACTGTGATTTCTATCTCCTGATTGGGCCCAGACTGACACAGGGCTGCTCACTGCAATGAATGCCAATGTTTCTAGGCTCTTTCAGTGGATAGAGATATGAGTAGAATATGTACATAAGGAACTCACACTGATATCTCTAATTCAAAAGCAATCCTGGGGAAAAGGGAACCCTTCTACACTGTGGGAATGTAAGTTGGTGCAGCCGCTGTGGAAAACAGTATGGAGGTTCCTCAGAAAACTAAAAATAGAATTACCATATGATCCAGCAATCCCACTGCTGGGCATATACCCAGACAAAACTATAATTCAAAAAGATACATGCACCCCTGTGTTCATAGCAGCACTATTCACAATAGACAAGACATGAAAATAACCTAAAAGTCCATTGACAGATGAATGGATAAAGAAGATGTGGTACATATATACAAGGGAATATTACTCAGCCATAAAAAAAGAATGAAATAATGCCATTTGCGACAACATGGATGGACCCAGAGATTATCATACTGAGTGAAGTAAGTCAGAAAGACAAATACCATATGATATCACTTATATGTGGAATCTAAAATATGAGAAATGAACCTATCTATGAAATAGAAACAGACTCACGGATATAGAGAAGACTGGTTGGTTGCCAAGGGGGAGGGGGCTTGGGGAGGGATGGAGTAGGAGGTTGGGGTTAGCAGACGTAAGCTTTTATATATGGAATGGATAAACAACAAGGTCCTACTGTATAACACAGAGAATTATATTCAGTACCCTATGAAAAACCATAATGGAAAAGAATATTTTAAAAAAAGAATGTATATATATATATATATATATATATATATATGTATAACTGAGTCACTTTGCTGTACAGCAGAAATTAACACACTGTAAATCAACCATACTTCAATAAAAGAATAATGAAAAACAAACAAACAAACAAAAAAACCAAAAGCAATCCTACAGGCTGTTTCTGACTTTACCCCACCTCATAGCTGTGTCTCCCTTTTCCCACAGTGAGAAACTTCATTTATAATAACATCAATATATTAATCATTTGCACCATCCTGTGATGTATACAATATAGTTTAGAATCACTATGCTAATACCACTACCAACAACCTTACTATGTAAGATTAAATATTTCTTTGTAGATTTTTGCCCTTAAAAATATCCACTAAGTATTTAGTCACAGTCCTGGGAAAAAAATAAATTTATTATTTTTTCTATGTGATTATATAATCACTCTGATATAGAGCTAGGTTCATTTACCTATGCTTTCAATTTTAGGTTTTGCTTAATTCCCTTTCTGGTCTCTTTGAAATGTAAAATATTCATTGGTTCAAAGTGGATGCTGCATTTCAAAGACTCTAAGTCTTCCCTCTGTTAGATCATCATCTATCTCAGAGCGGCAGGATCTTCCCAGACCAGGGATCGAACCTCTGTCCCCTGCATTGGCATGCGGATTCCCAACCACTGTGCCACCAGGGAAGTCCCAGAATCTACGATTCTGAAAGGCAGTCCCTCTTTCCCGCCAGTGGCTCCTGCTCTCACAGGGCTCTAGCCAGCACTGCTCTGCTTCTTGCCCCTCAAGCCTGCTGTTGCTAGTCCATGGGGTCTTGTCATCCGTATTGCATGCCTCACACTACCCATATCTCTGTATTTTATTCTTTTGTGGAATTATTTTCAGTTAAATCATTCCCAATGTGTCATCTCCTTTCTGCTTAGAACTTTAATACGAACGGGACCATATGCCACAGGTTATATCTACTGCCCTGGAGTAGTTTTTAAAGCTGTTTTAAAACAGCTTTATTGAGGTAAAAATGATATACAAAGAACTGCACATATTTAATGTGTACAATTTGATGTTTGATGAGTTTGGACATATGCAAACACCCATGATGGCATCACTACAATCAAGGTAACAGACATATCCATGACCTCCCAAATTTTCCTGTGTCCCTTTGTTTCTGTTTTTTTTTTTAATTTAATTTAATTTAATTTTTTTGTGTGGTAAGAACACGTAACATGAGATCTACTCTCTTAAATTCTGAGGTGCACAATACCATATTGTTAACTACAGGCAGTATGTTATACAGCGGATCTCTAGAACATATTCATCTAGTATAATTGAAACCTTATACTCATTGAACAATAACTCCCTGTGGTAATTTTTAATAATCCTCTTTTACTCTAAAAAGTATCCTGAGTTAGAGAATTTAAATGGTCATCCTGTTGATATACCATACGAGTGTTAACTGTATGTGCTTTTATTTTTTTTAATCCAAAAACAATGGAGGAATTGGGAATTGAATTCACCAAGGCAGGATGGCAAAATAGACAATGCTTCAGAGTCAGGAAGAAGAGGATTTCACTCCCAATTGTTATCGTTTGTTAGCTTTGGAAACTTGGGTCAGTTAATTTCTCTAAAGCTGTGACAGTATCTGTAAAAGGAGACTAATAAAACCCACAGTGAAGGGTTGTTTTAAAGTATCAGAGAATGTATAAAGTGCCCCGCAGATAGTAGATGCTTAATAGTATTATGTTAAAACAATTATTGCTGGAATATGAGTACTTACCTTTGAACTTCTATAACAGTCCTTGATATAGAAAAGGTATTCAAAAATGTTTAATGTAATTATTTAATAGACGATTTTCAAATGTGAATCACTTATAAACCAAAACTGGATTCTTAGCTATCTTCAGTTTTGAAATAACTTTTTCATAACGATCCTCTTTAACAATTTAATTTTCCTTAAATTTAAATGAGTTACTAAAAACTAAACAATTATTACTTCCGATTTCAATTACTATTATGAATGTATTCTAGCCTGTTAGCTTGCTTACTGTTAATATGGGCAATCAGGGCTTATCTCCTCTGTCTAGCCCAATAGTTGATCTGTTCTAGGCAATAAGTAAAGGGGACTGGATAAAAATCTCAGTGTACCTGAGCAGTCTACAGCCTCAGTCTACAGACCATTGGCTGTATACTGAAGCCGAGTGGAAAGGGCTTCTTCTTAACTCTCAGACCAAAATACTGAGGATCTAAGGTTGGACAGCACTTGCATAGAGAGTCAATAAATATAACTGTGGGCTCATAGAAATTCAGACTGGGCTAGGCATGGCCTAACATAACAGGGCTGAGAGGTACCTGGCTGTTCTATCACTCCTGCTTTACAACTTTTGTGGAGGATTTCTACATCCCTTTATGAATACTCTGTGAACCATGGGACTTTGTTATGGCTTCTATAGTACCTTGTTAAGCTTTTAACCAAAGTCCTACCTTAAGCCACCTCAAGAAACACAAATAAAATAATACATGTAAAACATAACACATACAAACTACGTCTAGTACATAATGCATAGGTAAAATTTGCTTTCTCTTTTTCTTACTATGAACAGGATATGTTTCTAGATACTGTAAAGGATATAATACTGGTCAAATAGGATGGTGTTCTACCCTAGTACAGATATCACCTAGTAGAGGAGAAGAAACGAATGCTGTTAACTCTGTCATGCATTCATATGTCAGCATTTATTTACATCTGACACAGATGCATTAGGCAACACATTGGAGACATAAAGATAAATAAGCCATGGTATACTATTTTCAAGAAATTCACTCTCTCTTGTAATTTTCTTCCTTTCTCTTACGCATTATAATCAATTACTCTCTCTAGAATCGCATTGGACTTTGTTCAGACATCAGGTATAATTTCTATCATTATGAATACACAAACCAATCCACCATTGTGTTATGAAGTACATTACCCATGCTGTATTATTTTATTATTTATACATAGATCAATGACCTGGTAAGGGGTCCTGCTCAATATTTACTGCTAAACTGTCCCTACTGTATAGCCATCTACTGGTTTAAGGTGAGTTATGAGCCTTATTTTGTAACTGTCAAAAATTATACCTTATGGATCACAGACCTAAGTGTAAAATGTAAAAGTATAAAACTCCTAGAAGATAACACAGGAGAAAACCTAGATGACCTTGGGTAAGGTGGTGACTTTTTAGATACAACACCAAAAGCATGATCCAAGAAAGAAATAATTGATAAGTTGGACTTCATTAAAATTAAAAACTTCTTTGAGAAAAACAATATCAAGAGAACAAGACAAACCACAGACTGGGAAAAAATATTTGCAAAGACACATCTGATAAAGGATTGTTATCCAAAATATATGAAGAAGTCTTGTATGCACAAGAAATTCTCCAATGGAGATCCGGAACATATGTCAACATAGAGACCACAGTAAACAACAGTTTGGGTTTGGAGTAAGAGCTCTTATTTTCTTTCTTTATTCTTTACCAAGTATACTTTTTATAAGATTTTTTTAAGAAAGCATAATCTCAAATGCCTAATTACGCTCTACAGTAGTTAGACACTGGTTCATCTGTAATCACTAGATACTTTCAAGACTGAGTATTGCCTCTAGAGAGTTGATGGCTGTAAAGTTTGAAAGAGGGGACAAAAACAGGTAACTAAGCTTTTCGTAAAAAGAAGGAATAATTATGTAGTTCCCATTAAGTTTCCCTTTGAAATTCTAAAAATAAAGAATTCTATTCAAAAAATATAGGTAACCCAAGAATGTTTTGTTTCAAATCTACTGTGCTCTGAATACCTAGTTTTCAAAGTCAGGTAAACGTAATAGAAAACATTTAAAAGTCTATCTTTCATACTACCTTGGGGAAAAAAGTGTCAGACTAAGAAGAAACTATGAAGTTGGCTTGGTTTGCCTTTAGCATGACACCGTCCTTCTCAGCTTAACCCCAACTTCAGCAATCACTCCTTTCTCTCTTACAACCCTTCCCTCATGAGTGCTTTCATGTTTTACACAGTTTCTCCAATTAAGGAAAGAATGGCATGATAAATGGATTCTCACTAAGATACTAGAGATCCTTGTTTCTCAGAGTGTTCCACAGAGCAGAGAAACTGGCATTACCTTATCTACTGAGTAAAGATCTGCGTTTTCATAAGGTCTCCATGTGATTTCTATACATTTTAGTAAGATAACCAGGAGATTCAGATGCACATTAAAGTTAGAGAACATTAGTGGAAACTGCTGTTTTCCAGAGCTCTCAAAGTGTGATCCCTGGGTGAGTGGCATCAGCATCAACTGGGAATTTACTGGAAATGTAAATTCTCAGGCCCTGCCCTAGACCTCTACCTCAGAAACTCTGGGGGTGGGACCCAGCCATCTGGATTTTAAAAAGCCCTCCAGGGGATTGTGATGCATGAAAAAAAAGTAAAGACCATTGTTCCAGAGCATCTATATGTAAAGAATTGCTAATTTCAGAATTATGGAGCTGAGTGCACCATAAAAAGTAAAAAGGGGTGGGCATTCTATCCCATAGAGCCTCCTGGCTTTCCTTCAACTTGCATAATCCTGAAATTCAAGCGTTTCCAAATATGTCCTAAGTGTGCTTCTCCGATTAGGCCATTAACTTGTTTCATGTCTTTTGAGAGTAAATCCCTTGATACCAATTGGTTTAATTCAAGAAGCCTGATCCATTACTTTAGCTATTTCAACCTGTGAAATTTCACACCACCAGGACATCAGGCTGTACAGCAATTTTAATTAGCTGCCTCTGATATGGAGAAGACTTACTGGAATTACTTCAGTAATTTAAAAGCTTCTGCAAAATTGAACTCTGTGTCTTTTCCTTTTTTTCCCCAACTCACTGCCCAGATGCCCCTTGTTTAAATTTATTAACCCTGCTTTTTAATCTAAACTGGTGTCTCTGTGTGTTTGTGTGTCTGTGCTGATTAACTGAAGTTTCAGATCACAGCCTATTGCTAGCAAATATCGCTACGAGGAGGCATTCTTTACTGGTTTTAATGTGCTTTCCAGTTCAACAAGGAGTGGCAATTAATGCAGCTTAAACTCCAAAGTAAACAAGGAGTATACAAAAGTATGAATGATTGCGCTTGGTAGTGGTCACACTGTAGAATAGGGCACTTTACTACAGTGAAAGTAGCTATAGTATTTTACTATCAATATTTTAAGATAGCCACTAGTGTTTCTCCAAGACTAGACAATGGATTAAGGGAATGCCTAGGCAAGAACATTCTATACTATTCCCATAATTCATCTGCTATTATTTAAAGCCTTTTCCCAGTGTTAAACAAGAGAAAATTGCCATTTGCTGAAATACTTTTCCAATGGTATGGCTCTTAGTACATTTCACTATTACAGCATTGAATGAATTGCTTTCACTTTCATTAATGCTTATTTTGTTAGAAACTAGGAAATAGTTGTTCTACTCTACATGGAGATGTAAAGAAGCTAGTCTTGATGCTGAAGATAACTAAAGTGATCACTCCTTTGGCACTTGCATGAAAGTGTTAAGCATATTCAGTCTCACTAGCCCACAACAACAGCCTATTAGTTATGACATGTTTGTTACCTTTAACAGGGAAGCACACTAGTGTAAGTGCTGCAGACTTACAGCTATATATGTGCCCCGAAGGTGTGTTTAGACTTTCCTGTAAATTGTTCAAACTAAGTGAGAATCATAGATAACAAAGAAAACCACCCCTTGGGGAACTTTTCTGTGTCATATTAAAAATTATTTTTGGCACCTTCTCAGAGAGCAACAACACATTCATACTGAGGTTGGAATTAATGGATAAAAACAGATAAGAACTATTAATTAATATCCTTTCACAACACTGAAGCGAGGAGAATCTTTAAGCCAGCCAAGAAATTAACTTTTAAGAAACATTTGCAGAGTGGAAATACTGACTGAATTAAGGAGTTTACCGGAAATTAAAGGATGGGTGCAATTCCATTCTAACAGACCTGGGAAATGGAATCAGCTTACCTCTCAGGTGCGTAGTAATGACTGTCATCAGCAAGAAACGTCCACTTTGTAAATAAATGGGAGTGTAAACATAATTCTAATGAATGTTTAGCTTAGTCACTATTTAGAAAGTTAAATTTGTTCCATATTAAATTGCAAATACAAATTTTAACTCAGTGCATACATGCTTCTGCATTCATCATCTGTCGATCAAACTATACATCGATTTTATTTCACTGGACTAAAGTCTTTTGTTTTAAAAATTAGTAAGGATAATGAGACTGGCATTTATGCTTTCCTTTTATATATTTTAGTTTTTTACTAAATTATAGCATACATACAGTAAAGGTAGAAATAAGTGCATATAACTTGTTTGATTCTCACTAACTGATTTACAGTCATAGGATTAACACATCAAGAAAGAGTCCCCATGCCAGTACCCTAGAAGCCTCTTGCCTCCTTACAGTTTCTACTCACCCCCTGCTCAAGATTAATCACTATCCTGTCTTCTAATCACTTTGTCTTATGCTGCATTAAAAAATTCTTAAATAGAAAATCAAAGCAACCAATCAAACTAACCCTTCTTTGAACACCTTTCTCCTTTGCACCAGTGGCAACTTCATTCTTGTTTTGTGGTCTGGTATAGCTACCAAAATGTATCAGATATAAATATCTAGATTTCCTCTAACCCAAATGTTCTCAAAGTGTGATCTGGGGACCCTAGAGAGATACCTGAGTAACTTTTAGGGGGCCCTCAAGTTCAAAACACTTTTCTTAATAATAGTAAAACATCATTCACCTTTTGCACTCACTCTCTCACAAATGTATATTGGAGTTTTCCAGAGGCCTCAACACATGTGATGTCACAACAGACTGAATGCAGAAACATATATAAGAATCCAGTTGTATTCTATTAAGGCAGGTATTAAAGAGATTCACAAAAATGTAAAATAGTGCCACAGTTTTCACTATTTTTTTGTTTTGTTTCAGAAAATAAGGCTTTTTGTAGTAATGTGTTATTTATGTTAAAATGTAATGAGTTTCTTATTATTTTAAATGAATTAATAATTCAATATTTTTCTACATTTCAGTGTTAATTTCTATTACATAAATATCAATAGATATATCCACATACACAAAGGTTCTTTGGAGTCGTCAATAATTTGAGTTTAGAAGTCCTGAGACAAACATTTTTGAGAACCACTGTCCTAGTTATTCCAGAGTTTACTTCTCATACCATTCTTCTGGATTGGCTTCCATTGATATCCCAAACTACTTAATTGCCAAATTCACTTATCATTTTCAATCTTTGTTTACTAGAACTTTATAAATTGGGGGGGGTTCTTACTTTCTCTCCTGTTTGTTTTTTCCTTCACAACTCCCCACATCCTTTGCTTCCACAAAACTGCTCTCATATTTTATCATTTCTCAGGTTTACATATAGGCTCAACTTTAATTTCCCACCTCTGATATTCAAACATTTAAAAAATACATCATGATCCATTATCTGGTCTGGAATTTGATCTTACCCTACATAAAATCTCATAAATTAGCAAGTTAGCCTTGTTACTATTTCATGGATGCTGGTAGAAGACACAAGACTCCTGAGTCAAAGACAAAGGGTTTTATTATGCGTAGCACAACAAGCCCCATGAGCATAAGGTTGTTTGTTTTGTTCCCCTTTCCCCAAAGTCCCACGATGGTCATGTGGAGGGGCCCAGACTGATGTTCCACATGTAGTGGGTTTGCACTGCAGCTGCAGAACACTGAGCTCAGGTATCCTCCTTTTATAGCAAGTAAGTAAGCCTGCTCATCCCTTAAGACTGCTCCTGCTAACCCACCTAACAAACAGCCTGGGTAAAGGGCCATTATGGCCTTGCATTCTTAGCATACCCAACAAGAACATGCAGAGACACTCAGGGTCCATGGAGGACTGTCTCTCCCAACACCCATTTGAGAAACTAATTAATCTGGGAACACTATTTACAAAACGGGAGGCAGTTCCCCTGGCAACATACACAAGTGTAAACAACTTCAGGGGATTCAAAAATCCTTCAGAGTATATCCATGGACTCCTGCCTTAAATATTCATGTTTCTCGGGGTACTATCAAGACCCTCTTCTTATCTCAGTCTACATACACTCCATGTATGATCAATGACTGCTAGTGTAAGGGATCAGACCTTTTACATTAGCTTTAGGTACTTTTATCTAACTTCATGGTAGATCTCTTTATCTGGTTATCAAATGGGCACTTCAAATTCAACACAAAGAACAGTAATCAAATCATCATTTCCCACTTCCAAGGTGTGTGGGGAGGACTTTTCTTCATTGTTTAAAAACTTGATAAAAATCACCTGTTTTCCATCACTCAAACTGAAATTTGATGCCATTTTTCTTTTTTTTCCTATTTTCCAATATCTAAATATTCTGCATGTCTGCTAATATTTTTCTTTTAGATATTTCTTGAATCTGGTCTGTCCTCTTAATATCTACCTCTATAGCCTATGTTGAGGAGCTCAGAATCCCTTGCTATCATCTACAGAAAATGATTTTCACCTACAGACTCATGAGGCCTCTAATGATTCTCTATATGTTTAGCTTCACTCTCCTCCACTGCATCCTCCTCACCAATCCTAAATGGCCTAGAGGTAGGGAAAGCGGACAGGTTTGGGTATCAGACCAACTCTGAGTCTGTAATTTAGGGCAACATATTGAGCTTTCAAGTACTGCTCCTTATTTACAACAGGAAGGCAATACTTTCTCCATTATGAAGTCAATTGTTAGGATTACATAGTATGATATATGTATATCACAAGCTCAATTAAGGGTGAGTTAATTCTTAAAAATACTCCCCTCCTGCTCTTTCTCTAAAAACAATTTAAAGGCTTTCAGTCACCATAAAAATAAATTCAAATTCTTACCATCAAATATAACCCATTTCTTGATCTGTGAGATACCCAGTTTCATTTTCCCATTGCTTTTGACATTTTTTCAGTGATAGAATTCTACATTGACATATATCTTTAATGAGATAGTGATCCTTATTGCAGGGGTATAATATTAAAATTCACTTGTAAACTGCATTGTAAAACATATAGGAAACAAATCTATTAATACTAAATTAACAGTAACAGAAATACATATGAACTCATTAGATAGTTTTACTAAAATTTCCAACAGTACTTGATAGTTGAAGCTCTGCCTCAAACATCACAGAGGCCACAGAAAAAATGGGTAAAAAACTGCAAAGATTATAGGGAAGGAAAAATAACTTTCCCTCTACCCTAGGTTCTTGGCCGAGACCCCCTCCCCAGATTAAAAGGAGAAAAAGAAGCAGAAGCTTAATAAAACATGTATGCCTCCTGTACATATGGGAGATACCCAGGAAAAACGGAGTAACTCCCCAAAATGGCCGAAGCCACCACCTTCAATACCATCTCAAGTTAAAGACAAAAAAATGTTGGTGGGGTAGGCAGTCAGTTATGGGAGGTTACCAGGAAAGGCACAGTAAACAAGGGTAAGGTTGTTATGCAGATTTAAATTGCTGCCTTCTCCATTGATAAGTGTTTTGAAGGATTTAATCACCTTCCTCTTCCTGGTACAGAGAGGAAGACACCTTTACAAATGGAGATTTTCCCTGTATATATGTAAATGTCTCTTATAAAAGGGTAACTTTTAATTGATTTTCAGAGCTTCTCCTGTGTCTGCTGTTTCTTAAAAATAATCAGCCTAAAATAATCCTTATGCCAAAGAGGCATATTTTGGAGTGATATACTCTGGTCCCCGTAAGATCGTTCACTTATATATGAAATACAGTGATGGGGTCCAAATTAGAAGAAAAGAGTGAAGAAAGCAAGCAATATTTACCCTAGTGACCAACTGCATGAAGTCTTTGCTGTAGAGGATTATAAAAGCTTTCAGCATTACACATGCAATTATTCAATTATTTATCATATGATAAAGCAGTGTTTCAAGAAAGCAAACAACAGCTTTGTATATAATACATAGAGACTAATACCTACAAATATGGAAGGGTAGCCTATTTTAAAATATACTTCTGGTTCTAAATCATCAAAAGTTAATATCCATTTAGTGTATAAACAGTTTTTATGCATTTCATTGTCATGACTAGAAGAATAACATATTTCTTCTGTCCAGTAATGTCCATAGTCAACAAACATTTACTAATGTGTATCTCAGGGGATCTTTTGAAAAGATAATATTAAGGATGACTAATGATCATGATGGGTTTTTGTCTCTCCTTTTATGCAGTGCTCCATTTTACACAGCTCTATAAAAGGTGAATTAGAATCTTGCTTCAGTATAGATATTAAATCAAAGAAAAAGGGAACCTCTAGGCCCTTGTGATTTCCTTTCAATCTAAGAGGACCAACTCTAATTCTTAACTCTGATTAATAATTCTCCCTCTGCCTTTAGTGCTCTGTTGAGGCACTACTCATGTTGACCCAGAGTAATTTTTCCTATTACTTTTCTTTTCTGTTCAATGCACATAATTAAGCCAATGGATTCTTAGGTTATAACATTTGGGGAGCCATAAAATTAGGCATTATAGAACCTACCCAAAGACTAGTGAACTTAAATACAGCTAGAAATAAATGCAAAATCACATGTAGTTAATGGATAGTATATCCAAAGGGTGAATTTATTACTTTAACTGGTTTTATAAATAGCTGTATGTCTATCATCGTTAATAGTGAGTATATTATCAATTATCAGTAATATTTATCAGAGCTTGATAATTTAGTTCTGGGCTGTCTTGACTGGGGATGACTGAGACATTTTCCACTTCATTACTAGTTATCACTTGCTTACTGGATTTAATATTGGGACAGAGTACATCTTACCAGTATATCAACCTTCCAACTGACAGAGTTAATGACGCTTATAATGAGAGTTTCAGGTCACAGACATCAGAACTACTGCATATGGTTGTGCTTTTTTGCCCTGTACATTATTACCTGGCTATGGGGGTGAGTTGGGGTATAAATCCAGCCCATGCTTGCTTAGCCACGCCCTATGCCGCCCTTGACTAGAACTGAGGCTGACAGAAGATGAGGCACTTTTTTCTTAACAAAAAAGTGTTGTCTATACTCAAGCCATAGGGAGACTGCCCAGAGGGAGCCTCTAAAAAATTCTAAAATGGTGGGCTTCCCTGGTGGCGCAGGGCTTGAGAGTCCGCCTGCCGATGCAGGGGACACGGGTTCGTGCCCCGGTCCGGGAAGATCCCACATGCCGCGGAGCGGCTGGGCCCGTGAGCCATGGCCGCTGAGCCTGTGCGTCCGGAGCCTGTGCTCCGCAGAGGGAGAGGCCACAACGGTGAGAGGCCCGCGTACCGCAAAAAAAAACAAAAAAACAAAAAAAATGGTGCTGAGTCGGGTAGAGGAAGCCTTGAGAGTGGCTTCACTTCGCAATTACTCACAAGTTTATTTATTTACTTAAAAAATTTTTTTTGTTTTGCTGAGATTTTTTAAAATTTTATTTATTTTTTAATAAATTTATTTATTTTATTTATTTATTTTTAGCTGTGTTGGGTCTTCGTTGCTGCGCACGGGCTTTCTCTAGTTGCAGTGAGCGGGGGCTACTCTTCGTTGTGGTGCATGGGCTTCTCATTGCGGTGGCTTCTCTTGTTGTGGAACAGGGGCTCTAGGCATGTGGGCTTCAGTAGTTGCAGCACTCGGGCTCAGTAGTTGTGGCTCGCAGGCTTTAAAGCACAGGCTCAGTAGTTGTGGCACACGGGCTTAGTTGCTCCACAGCACATGGGATCTTCCTGGACCGGGGCTCGAACCCGTGTCCCCTGCATTGGCAGACGGATTCTTAACCACTGCGCCACCAGGGAAACCCACTGAGTTTTTTTTTTTTTTAACTTTTTATTTATTTTGGCTGCACTGGGTCTTCGTTGCGGTGTGTGGGCTCTTCGTTGCGGTGTGTGGGCTCTTCGTTGCAGCGAGCTTCTCTAGTTGCGGTGCGCGGGCTCTAGAGCATGTGGGCTCAGTAGTTGTGGAGCGCAGACTTAGTTGCGGTATGTGGGATCTTAGTTCCTGGACCAGGGATCAAATGCTGGCCCCCTGCATTGGGAGCGCGGAGTCTTACCCACAGGACTACCAGGGAAGTCCCCACAACTACTCACATATGAAGTGTTACCACTTTCACATAAAGTCAAAGTTTCATAAAATCTGTTTTGCTTATTAAATCTTAATGTAGTATAAATAAGGATGTTATATATCAGAAACCACTTTTCATTTATGCCTTCATCAGAATTATGTTGAATTTTCACATTACAAATGAACAGGCGATTAATTCTATTCCCAGGGCACACATTTTTACCATTAAAAATGACCCTACACATGCAGACATCAGAGCACTTTATGTTTTTCTGAGAGTGTAAATGTGTGTGTGTATGTGTGTGTGTGTGTGTGTGTGTGTGTGTGTGTGTGAGAGAGAGAGAGAGAGAGAGAGAGAGAGAACAACTACCCACATATCAATGGAAAACAATTATTGTGCCCATGGTCAAAATTTTGCTTGGGCTTTGTAATTATTTTTCTCTCAGTGTGTGCCCTCTCTCTCATTCTCACTCTTACTCTCTTTTTCTCTATTTCTCAGTATGTTTATCCTTGGATATTGATAATAATAATAACAATAATTTTAAATGTAGCTACCCTAATAATCAGGCTTAATGGAAAGGAATGATATTTCAGATGATCTGATATGACAATAGATCATCCCAAGTTTTAAAATATATAACTGTATTGAAATTATGTGAAATGCATGGCATATATGGTAGTTTACTCATATATAATGAAGTCACCTTCCTTTATATCATATACAAAAATAAATTCCAGATCAATTATTATAGTTACTGTTTTAAAAATATCTATAAAGTGGTTAAAAATAACATAATCTTGAGGTAGGGAATGTTGTCTTAAATAAGACATTAGATCCAGAACATATAAAGTAAAATATTAACATTAGTAAATTTTATTACATAAATATCACCACGGTCAAAGTTTTTTAAAAAGCGCTAATAAAGTCAACATTCAAGTGTCACACTGAGAGAAAATATTGCAATGCATATGACATATAAAGAGTTAACCTCAAGAATAAAGAAAGAACCACAAATCAGTAAGAAACCTACGCAGACCCTAAAAGAAAAATGTACAAAGGATATGAACTAACAGTTCACAGAAGGAGAAATACAGATGGCCAATAAACTTTTAAAAGAATGAGTGATCTCAGTAGAAATCAGAGATATTTGAGTTTTAAAAACTAGGGGACATCATTTTTCATCTATCATTCGCAAAAGTGAAAACAATTGTTAACAATCCATTATCAGAGAGGGCATGGAAAATGCATATTCTAGCTCATATTGGTATATCATTTTGGAGGGCAGTTTGATTGAACCAATCAAAATTTAAAATGTTAAGTGTCCTTTTATTCATTAATTCCATTTCTAAGTATCTAATCCAGAGGAAATAATACCTATGCCCACAAATATTTGAGTACAAGAATATTTATGACCTCTCTTTTTCTAATCCTTAGAGCAAATATTATAGGCCATAATCTGTCCAAAGTGCTTAGCTTGTGTTCATTCACCTACCTCTATCACAGAACCTATAAGTTGGTATGAATATTATCCCCAATTTCTGTTTTAAAAATATCCTTTAAGGATACTAAAGGGACCTGAATTGGATACTGAAATAGAAAAAGGCCATTAGTGGAAAACTGGTGAAATATTAATAAAGTCTATAGTTAATAATATTGTACCAGGATTAATTTCTTATTCTTAATAAATATACCATAATTATGTAAGATGTCAATATTAGAGGAAGCTGGATGAAGGGTATACAGGAACTCTGTACTATCTTTTCAACTTTTTTGGTAAATATACATTCATTTTTCTAAATAAAAAGTTTTAAAAAATATTCTTAATATCCCACAGCTAGCAAGTGGCCGAGCTATTTGGAACAGTGGGAGAGAAAATCCATGGAGAGCCAAGATGCTTTAGATGCCTAAAGACACATAAAGGGAGACATAAGTTGAGAATAACCAATTCTGTTATTTGCATTTGACCAACCAGCTGATTACAGTCTCCAAACACTACATGACAATTTTACTCTCTATGTAAAAGAAGCTCTGAAGGCAATAAAAACAAATGAGACAGTACTCATACTCAGGTAAACCATTAGGCTAGATAGATATAAGCAATCAGCTACAACCTAAAGAAAGAAATGATCCTTGAAGTTCATAGACAGTGCTCTGGGAGATGTCACCAAGAGCTTCTTAACATGGGTTTATGATATTCTGACTTTTAATCACATATCTTGATTGGATAATCAAAATTAAAAATAATAGTTAGAATTTTAAATTTTAAAGTATTCTATGCATAGATGTATTTCTACTAGCATGTCTATCTTTGTCTCTATCTATGAAGAACTCTTCTGATAATTTTATGGAGCAAATACTTCAATATACTTTTAACAATGTAATAACAGAGTCTGTTGTTTTAACAACTATGTTATCTTTGTACAATAATTCATAATTAGAAACTCAAATTCTCATCAACAGGAAAATGATTAGGTAGATTATAGTCCATATGGAGTATGAAATATTCTGTGCCAATTAAAATGGGAATATCTAAGATATTTTGTGAGTGGGAAAAATGGAATTTGGAAAATGGTATATATTGTGAGCCAATGAGCCTGCGGTAAGCAGAATTTCTAATATGCCCTGAAAAGCTATCTTGCTGTAATTTCCAGATCCTGCAAATAGATGAGATTTCACTTCTGCAGTTATGTTATAAGGCACAATTAACCTTAAGATAGATTATCTAGATGAGCCTGCTAATCACTTGAGAACTTTCTCCAGCTGACAACAGAAGATGTCAAAGACATTTGAATCATGAGAAAGACTCAACACGCCATTCCTGATTTGAAGAGGGAGGGACTACATGAGATAGAATACATGCAGTCTTAAAGAGCTGAGAATAGTCCCCAGTCTATAGCCAGCAAGTAAACAGGGAACCCAATCCTACAACCACAAGGAACTAAATTCTGCCAATGACAGAAGTGAGCTTGGAAGAAGACCCTGAGCTCCTGGTGAGAACACAGCTAGCCAACACCTTGACTTTGGACTTGTGAAGCCCTAAGTAGAGATTCTGGCCATGCAGTGCTAGATTGCCGACTTACAGAAATATGAGCTAATAAATGGGTGTTGTTTTAAGTCATTAAGTTTGTGTTAATTTATTATGGCAGCAATATAAAACTAACACAGAGCCAATCTATGTATAATGCACATAAAGTTACTTTTTTAAACTGATAAAAGTGGTTACTCCGAATTGGAGAAGAATTGAGGAAGAGGAGAGGAGGATTTTTTTTCTTTATATACTACTGTATTTAACTTTTTTTGTACAATGGGGATGAATTCTTATATTAGCTTAGTATTTAAAAAGCAATTTTAAAGTATAAAGGCACTTACAGAGACCTAATTGTAAAGAAGCCTTGGAATCTTCCCATTCAGATTCTCCGTATATTTTACGAATGATTAAATGGGCAAGGCAGTGTTAGGCACTGGGAATAGAGTAGTCAATTAGATATTATCCCTAGCCTGGTGGAGGTCAGAGTCTGGTGGAGGATGTAAAGTAAAGCCAAGTTTGTTAAGTTCTATTTGTTAAAGAGCTAAGTGCAAGGTGCTAGGCAGATAGCAAAGTCATTTCGGAGACAAGGCAAGAGAAGTTTACCACAGCAAAGTTCAAGAATTGCATTGTAAGGAATGTTTAAAAGTTTTAATTTTATTCTGAGCAAATGGGATGCTTCTGAATCATTAAAATAGGCAGTGGCATAATCTTACTCATTGTTCTGAAATACTACTCAGGCTATCACACAGAGAATACATTGGAGAGGGGAATGGGAAACAGGTACTTGCTTCATAAGAATGTACTGTATAGCCCATGTGTTGATATTCCCTCATCTGTATATTTATTATATTTCACATTTTAAAAAATACAATGAAATGTTCTAAAATAAGATAGCAGAAGTTGGGATGAGGTGACAAATGTCAAAGATATTTAGGAGGTAGTATCAGCAATTCTTACTGATCTTGATGTAAGAGGGAGAAAGCAGGAGAAAGACAGCAAGAATGACACCAAAGTTTCCGTGCCATTCACTAATGAGAGGATACAAGAGGAAGAGCAGTCTTGCAGAGAGAGAATGATGATACCCATTCTGGGCTTGCTGGATTTGAAGTATTTCTGAGACATCTATATGCAGATGCTAGGTAGACAGCTCAGTTCTAGAGTTCAGGGGAGCAATCTGGATTTTATATCATTTCCCCCCTAGCTTCATTGAAAGGTAATTGGTATACAAAAACTGCACATAGTTGATGCATATACTTTGGTGAGTTTGAACATATGTATTGTATACACTCGTGTTACCATCACCACAATCAAGGTAATAAACACTGGATTTTATATTTTATGAAGGCTGTTAATACCACAAAACACAAAATATGACTAATAGTGGCTTGTAAAGCACAGGTTTATTTTTCTTACACTAAAAACAATTCGAGGTGGCAGCTTCAGGCACTGGTTTAGTGGCTCAAAAATGCTATCAAAATCTCACCTCTTTTTAGGTTTCTGTTCTCCTATACCTAAAGGGTTTGTTTTTTTCTAATGTCTCCTCTAAATGGTAAGCTGGCTGCCACAGATCCAGGCATCACGTCTGAGTTCAAAGGATGAAAAGGGAAGGGATGGGCCCAACAAGATTTCCTCACCTTTATCAGAAAGCTCCCTAGTAGACTTCCCTTGCAGTTCATTGCCTTTAAAGTGGGAGATGGCAAGGAATAAAGAGGAGACTAATAATAGTAGCTGGGTTAGTGAAGCAATAAAAGCAGTCCCCAAAATGTAGATGGCATTTCAATCTATGGCACAAGGTCCAGGGAAAGTGTGTAGAATTAAAAATATCTGCAAAAGACACATCTGATAAAGGACTATTACCCCAAAACAAAAAACTCTTAAAACTCAACAAGAAAGCACACAACACGATTATAAATGGGCCATAGATCTGAACAGACACCTCACCAAAGAAGATATACAGATGACAAATAAGCATATGAAAAGATGCTCCACATCATGTGTGATCAGAGAAATACATATTAAAACAACAATGAGATACTACTACACACCTATTAGAATGGCCAAAACCCTGAACACTGACAACAGCAAATGCTGGTGAGGCTGTGGAGCAAAAGGAACACTCAATCATTGCTGGTGGGAATGCAAAATGGCACAGTCACTTTGAAAACCACTTTGGCTAGAGGTTGACTCAATCACCAATGGCCAATGAGTTAATCAATCATGTCTACGTAATGAAGCCTCCATAAAAACCCAAAAGGTTGGTGAACATGTGAAGACTGGGGAGAGTGGCATGGAGAGAGCATGGAAACTCTTTCCCTTTCCCCATGCCTTGCCCTAGGCAGCTCTTCATCTGGCTGTTGATTTGTATCCTTTAATATCTTTTTATGATAAATCAGTGATTTAGTAAGTAACATGTTACTGAGTTTCGTGAGCCATTCTAGAAAAGTAATCAACCTGTGGAGGGGGTTGTGGGAACCTCTGATTTATAACCAGTCAGCCAGAAGCACAGAAAACAACCTGGACTTGGGACTGGTGTCTGAAGTAGAGGGCAGTCTTGTGGAATTGAGCCCTTTACCTGTGGAATCTGGTTCTGTCTCCAGGCAGACAGTGTTAGAATTGAGTTGAAATCTTGGACATATGCTGGCATCCAAGAACTGTTTGTTGGTGTGGGAAAGCCTCCAAACACACACATTGAAACTGGGTCCAGAAATTCAAAAGAGGGACACGTGCATGTGTGGGGGCAGAAGGTATATGAGAAATCTCTGTATCTTCCTCTCAATTTTACCATGAACCTGATAC
The DNA here is from genome assembly GCF_937001465.1 of Orcinus orca. Taxonomy (NCBI): domain Eukaryota; kingdom Metazoa; phylum Chordata; class Mammalia; order Artiodactyla; family Delphinidae; genus Orcinus; species Orcinus orca. The sequence continues at coordinate 22,762,334 of NC_064580.1, forward strand.
TGCTCGAAAAATAGAAAGTCTCTTTTAAAAAAAGTCAAATAATAATAAGTTATTTGGGAAGCAGGAAATCACTAAAAGGGTTTTCATTTGTTCATTCATCAGGCTAACAATCAGCACATTTGTTCTAGGCACCCTACTAATTACTGGAGATCCAGTCTGCATTATAATGCAAGGTGACAAAAATCACTAATTCCAGACCTCTTTCCCATTCATGCCAAACATGACTTCAGAAACGTTACCAACACAACCCAACAGGTCACGACTAGCCATTGATTGGAATTTGGCATGCAGGATATAACTTATTTCTCATCCTTATATAGTACATTGTACATATGCCAGATTTTAACCTTAGTTAAGTGTGACAAATGAAACAGATTTTTATTAAAAATATTCAGAGTTCTTATTTAAATCTAGAAATACACAGTTTAATAAAGCACAGTAATCACATGTGCATTACTATATTATAGCAGTCCTTTGTCTCCTGATTTATAGGTTATATGCTAAACATGTACATATTTTTCCTTCCTTTTTATCCACCTCATATATTTACAAAAATGCAAAATGCAAAGTCATCAACATGATTAATGCAGAGTTTAAAAGTTTCCTAGAATATATTCTCTCCCTCTTTTATATATTCAAGTAGATAAAATCTAAGAATATATTAGGCTTTGAAAATTACCAGAAAATATTTCTCAAATGTGGCTGTCTTTACTGTATGTGAAATACACTGATTGCTGGAATAGTTTGTTCTGCACCTAGTAACTGACATGTGAATTAGTTATTTTTTCTGCATTGGTTTGAGGGATTTAACCCTCAACCTTCAACTAAAACTAGCAAGCCAAAAACACAAGTTTTATCAATCAACACAGGTTACCTATTTGCCACAGGAATGGTTTTACAAATAAGGAAATCTAGTGAACATTTTAAAAGATTACAGTGAAATGTGACCATCTACCAATAACAGCTACCATTTCTGAGCACAGAATCTATGATAAGCAACTTATATTCATTATCACATGTAATTGTCACGATGTATTATCTCATTTAATTATCACAATTGTCACAAAGCAATCCTGCAAGGTACCAGTATAACCATTTAAGGATGAAAAACAACTGAAGTTTAGATTCAAGATCAACATACTTATAAGTTGTAGAGCTAGGAATTGAACTCAAATATAGCCTCATATAAAAATGAGTATGATTAAATATATTACTGAGTAAACATACTTCAATGATTTTCAAATGTTGTAGAAAAATGCACAGTTGTATGTTATTACGTGTCCATCTAGAATGGAATCTGTAAAATTTGAGCTGGACATAATGCCTCTCAGGTATAGACTACATTTCCTAGACTCCCTTGCAGCTCAGTAGGCCCAAGACATGGTATAAAACCAACAACGTTATCTCCTTAGAGGTAAAGCTGCTTGTCCTAGACTTTCTCTTTCCTGTAGAATTTTATTAGTACCTTCTATAGACTAAATGTTTGTGTCCCTTCCCAAATTCATATGTTAAAATCCTATCCCTCAAGGTGATGGTAGTAGGAGATGGGGCCACTGGGAAGTGATTAGGTCAGGAGGGTAGAGCCCTCATAGACGGGATTGGTATTCATATAAAAGAGGCCCCAGAGATCTCCCTCACCCCTTCTGCCATGTGAAGTTAGAGCAAAAAAACAACCTTCTAGAAAGTGGGCTCTCACCAGACACTGATTCTGCTGGCACTTGACCTTAGACTTCCCAGCCTCCAAAACTGTGGGGAATAAATATCTGTTCTTTATAAGCCACCCAGGCTATGGTATTATGTTACAGTAGCCTGAAGGGACTAAGACAGTATCTACACTTTCCAGGCATGCCATAACATGGGGGAGAGGAAGATGAGTAGAATCCTCCCTTGTTTTCAATCCAGTGGAATATCAAACATGTAAAGAAAGAAATACCATCACAGTGTATTGAATAGCAAAGAACAAAGTCTTATGGGAGAATAAAGAAAAAATCACTTATTTAGGCTAGAGATTTCAGGAGTGTTTCCTAGATTGTATTAGTCTGCTCAAGCTGCCATAACAAAATACCATAGATGGAGTGGTTTAAACTACAGGAATTTATTTCTCACAGCCTGGATGCTGGGAATTCTAAGATTAAGGTGCTGGCCAACTTGATTCCCTAGCAGGGGCCCTTTTCCTGGCTTGTAGATGACTGCCTTCTTGCTGTATCCTCACATGGCAGGGGGGTGGGGAGCTCTCTGGTCTCTCTTCCTCTTTCTAAAAGGACACTAATCCCATTATGGGAGCCCCACCCTCAAGACTTCATTAAACCTAATTACCTCCCAAAGGCCCTACTTCCAAATACCATGACACTGGGGGTTAGAGTTTCAACACACAAATTTGGCGGGACACTGTGTTATTCAGTCCATAACACAGATGATGTAAAAAGTGAACTGAATATCGAAGGTTCACTGACTTCTAGTCTTGGAGTCGAATTTGTTTTTAAGGCATGCAGGATACTGGGAAAAGCTAGTGCTTTCTCTTTACCCTGCAGGTGCTGGGGTATTTGGTTTATCCTCTGCCTCAGCGTATGTAGAAAAACTATCTCTTCTCATTTACAAAGCTGGAAATAACTACTCAAAATATCATTATTCATTAGAAGGAGCTTTTTCATAGATTTTTAAAAAGTTATTTTGAAATAATTATAGGGTCACAGGAAGTTGCAAAAATAGTACAGAGAGGTCCCATGTACCCTTCATCCAGCTTCCTCCAGTGTAACATCTTATAGAACTATAGTATAATATCAAAACCAGGAGTACAGAGCTTATTTAGATGTCACCAGTCTTTACAAGCACTTGTATGTGTGTTTGTGTGTATGTGCGTGTGAAGTTCTATGCAATTTTATCACATGTATAGATTCATGTCACCACAACCACGATCAAGATACCAAACTGTTCCATCATTGAAAAGGAACTCCCTATAATTCATCCTGAGCAAAATTTCTCTCTAGCTCTGACCTACAAAACCAAACAAGTTATGTGCTTCTAAATGCAACAGGCAAAAGGATAGATATTTCCATTCCAAAAGGGAGACATAAGGAGGAATAAAGGAGTGATGGGTCCCACACAAGTGTAAAACTTAGCAAGGCAAACTCCATGAGACGTTAAGGCTTGAGAACAATCCTCTTTGACTCAATGCTCTGCCCTCCAGACCTGCTGGGAAAGCAACATCACCCCCATGACTCAGCAGGGTGCTGCTCAGGCCTTGGCTCTCTGTGGCAGCCACAGCCATGCCACAGCTCTGTCAGGAGGGGTCCTACCCCCATAACTTCTGTTGGAGGTCATCTACCCTTTTGAAAAAAAAAAAGAACTCCCTCAGGTTACTCCTTTATAGTAGCATAGTCCCTAGTACCTAACCTCTAACAACCACTAGTATGTTTTCTATCTCTATGATTCTGTCATTTCATAAATGCTAATAAATGGAATCAAACAGTATATAACCTTTCTTTTTAATAGCAAGGGCACAGTACAATGCAGTACAATGCATGAGACCAATGTCAAGCAAATATTGTCTCTTATCTGGCTCAGTGTTTTGGCTTTCCCTGGATGTCCCCTTGTAATATCTGCTATTACCACCCTTGGGCTCTACTCTATCTCTGGGAACAGAAGCCAGACCAAAGATGGCCATATCTACTGATTAAGAGGCATACAGGGCCACAATCTTAACCATAGACACTGTGAAAGGGCTTGACAGAGCTCAGTTTTCTAGTTTATATGTGAAGTGACACTCTTGCCATGGTGCATTCAGAGGGGTGATACGACTTGCTCACTAGGTTTGGGCAGCAGGTGGGGTTATTTTTCCACTAGAGGGCAACAGAAACATACAGTGATGTTAATGAGTCTTTAGATGAAATAACAGCAAAGAAGAAGAAAGCCAACAGGCAAAAAATAACATCAAACAGGCAAAAAATAACCATCAACAGTATGGTCCTTCATTGCCAGACTGTCACAAGAAGTCAAAATAGAACAAGGAGACCAGGTTGCTGGTGAGTATTGTTGCACCAGGGCATATAGTGAATTCCAGCAGGTTTTTTCTTACCTTTGGTGAAAACAAGCTAGCTTCATTGCTGCTAATGGTCTGCATGCTCTTCAGAGCCAAGGGGCAGGTGTGCTCTTGCTGTGGGAAGTAAAAAGACAAAAGATAAGTTTCTCTTTAACTCAAAACCCTCCACACATCTTAGAAGAGTACCAGATGGATTTCTTTTAATATAAAAAGTTAACTTATACAAACTACTAGACTAAAACATAGACACACATTTATAAAATTTGGGGTTTGAAAAAACTTTTTAAAGCATTATAATAACATAAAAGACATATTTTTGAAAAGTTTTGAATAATAAATTAAAAATTTTGGCAAGAACCTAATATGTGTTAGAAGGGAAGTGCCAAATGAAAAAACACTATGTATTTTATAGTATAGGAGGTATATAGCAGGTACAGAAGGTACATATTTTAGTAGGTGTATACACACATACATATATAATCATACATATAATAAAGGGTTAATATATTAATTATACGAAAACATGATATACATTATACTTATGTTAATATATTAATATCTCTTGATAACGGAAAACTATAAATTCTCCAATAGAAAAAAAATGACATAAGAATTTTTGAAAACAAATATAAATATTTATTGAGTGCTACTCTCTGCCCGGTATATTGCTATGTATTGGGAATAGAGCAAAATATCTGAAACGAAAAATTTATTGGAAACTTACAGGAGATTTACAGTTTAATAGGAATAATATCAGTGTTCAATAACTATCAAAAATAAATACAGCCTTACACTTAAAACAATCATCAAATATAATTTTCAGCTGATCAAATTTCCAATGATTATAAAAAGAATAGCCAATGTTGACTTGAATGTTGGGAAATAGGCATTTTGTAATCACTGACAACTTCTTGGATGTAACTGTCAAACTATATTTAAATTATTTCATAATATATGTATATGTGTGATTACATATATATAGACATAGGCACAAAGGTTCTTATAGCATTGCTTAAAATTGTTAAAAAAAAATGGAAACAATATAAATAGTCAATAAAGGGGGAATGGGTAAGGGAATTATGTTACACCCCTATAATGGAGTACTATGCACCATTACAAGTCATGATCTAAAACTATTTTACCTACATACAACTTTTCCGACTAATATGTATAGTATTTTATTTGTTGAAAAACCAAGTACACAAATGCCGTGAAAAATGGTGTTTTTCTCTAGGTGGTGATTTTTAATTAGAAAGAAATTTTTACTACTCCATATTTTCTTCTCTCTTTTTTTTTTAACTTAGAATTAACATTTATTACCTGTAAAAATAAAACAATGAAGAAAAAAGGCAAATTAAAACACAGGAGTTAGAACAGGTTGTAAGTCAGTACATTAGCAATTACTTGAACTCTATTTTGTGTTTTTAAGACTATTAAGTAACAGTATCTAGTTTGACTCTCAAAACAACTCTGTAAGTTGTGTTGTTTTGGCTAAGCGAAAATTCCCTCTAGAATATACTCAGAGTAGGAGTGTAAAATCAAAGATTTATCACCACTGAATTAAAAGAAAAGTGTACACATTAATCAGTGTTGAAAGCACAGAATGAGCCAGACACTGTAGAGACACCCTCCCATTTTGTCCTCTTTTCCCCGGGAGATGCACTGGAGTCCTCTGTGCTCACTTCTTAAACCCAGTGGGGTAATTGTGAGCAGGTGGGAACTGCCAAAGTCAGGTTCTGCACACAAAGCATACTAAAGAGGCTGCACAGGGAAAGCTATTTATTCCATAATAAAAGCTGGACTAGTATTATGTGGCCACATGATTTGTTCCACCTGCAATTTGATATCCAATGCTTCCAGCAAGTCTCCTTGCAGACTTAAATATCTTCCTCCAAATTTCAGAACAATCCTCGCCTGCTTTATAAGGACAAAGACACAAGCACACTTAAGCGTATGCATAGGTATACCTGTACATACAAACAAAATACATACATAAAGAAGCAATGTTTTTACTTTTTAAAAAGTGTATTTCCTATAACAGGTATTGATATTGTTATTTTACAGATGATAAAATTGAGATTCTTACTCTGTGAATGTGATTGACTTGACTAACATACTACTGGTGAGTTTCCCAGCCTGGACTTAAACCCAAGTTTCTTGGTTCCAAAGGCCATACCCTCCCCATTAACATCCTGCCACCTCAAGGGTCCCACAAGTACTTTCTGGCTCTGAAATGCTAAAACTTTGATTCCTTGTAAGAGAAGAGCCTCAAATTATGCAGTATGTTGCCTTCTCAGAGTGAGGAGTCAAAGCAAGAGAAGAGTAATTAATCAACCACAGTGTGAACACTAAGGATTCGATAGATCTCAAGTAGTTGTGGGATCAAGACCAGTGTCATTACATTATAGGAGCTGTGTCTGTGTGTTCACCTCTGTATCTGCCTTAGTGATCCTGTAAGTGAGAAACATAATCTCCAGTTCATTAAAACGTTGTTAGCATGGCCATATACGTTCAAATGTGCTCTAATAAATATCTGTTGTTTTCATTTTTGACAAGTCTTATGGTGCTCCACCAAAAGAAACTGACAAAAGAACATAAACTTAGATTTGGAAAAAAGCATAATAGATAAACATTCAATTGCAAAGTTCTTTTACCATGGCAAATTTTCTGAGTCATCCAAGCACTGGAACTTCTGAAAATTCCTTTTCAGTAGAGCACCAAAGCAATTCTGTTGCCTCCAAGTTCTTGATAACAAACTGTAAATAATGAACAAAAAGACAAGTTCTCATACCTCTTATCTAGAAAGCTTCAAGAATTGATTTTTTTTCTTTTTAAACACAATGGAAAACACACTGGTTATTCTGTTTCTTGAATACCACATGCCCCTTCCAGCTTCAGGAAGTTTACATACGCTTTTTCCTGTGCCTGGAAGGTGTTTGCCCTACTCTTTCTTGTCCTCAGGTCTTGACTTAAATGGCAGATACTTACAGAGAGAGGCTTTCTCTGATTCAGTGTTGCCATACACACACGCACCCCCATTATTCTCACAGCATTCACTTTTCCCTGTATTATAATTTTTCAGTATATTCTATTTGTTTACTTGTTTAATTTGTGTGGCTCTCTTTGGAATACAAGATCTATAAAGTTACCGTATCTCAAGTGTAGGCTGAGTGACCGTGACACAAGTGACACCAGTGAAGTGTAAGCTTCAGAGGTACTTGCTTGACCTATATTCATAAATTTACACTATTTTTATTTTCTTCAAGAGGGCTCCCAAAGTTAATAAGTATTAGGCCCCCAAAATCTGGATTTGCCTTGCACCCTGTAGCAGACACACTCTAAGGTTACCCTCAGCGGGTCTTGCCCTTGTATAATGCCTTCTTCTTAAGTGTGAGGGGAACTTATGACTTGAAGCTAGGCACTAGTATATGGCAAAGGTGAAGGAATAGGCACTCTTGTGATAGAGCTACATTATATAAGATTCTGTCTTTACAGACTGGAATGATGAATTTTCCTGCTGGCCTTGAAGAAGTAAGCTTCCATGTTGTGAAAGGGCTGGTGAGAGGGCCTGTGAAGGCAGCCTCTAGGAGATAACTACAGGCTACAACTAATAGCCAGCCAGAAAATGGGGTCCTCAGTCCCACACCACAATAAACTGAATTCTACCCACAACCACAAGGGCTTAGAAGAGGACTCCAGGTTCCAGACGGGAAAACAGCCTTGACTGGAGCTCTGTGAAACCCTGAGCCGAGGATCCAGCTAATCTGTGTCCGAACTCCTGATCCATGGAAACTATGAGATAATAAATAGGGGTTGTTTTAAGCTGCTAACTTTGTGGTCATTTGTTATGCAGCAATAATAACTAAAACAATCACCAGTGTCTGGTGTAGTGCCTATCACATGCTAAGAACTCAAAAATATTTAATGAAACACAGATTATATTCAGGCTCCTCTGAACCCATTACTGGATTTCAGGGTTTATCTAAAAAAGGGATCAACTGAATTGGAACAATTTAACTTAAAACATTTCCTTAATTATACTATCTTGTTTCAGTTTGTCTCATTAAACTAAAAATATTCTTAGTTTTGCTTTTTTATCCATCTAGAAGACTTTAGTCCAATTACATTTATCACAATACATGTAGTTTCATGTCTGTAAATCCTATTTTGTGGGTTTTCTCTCTTTTTTGTTACCTGGTTATTCCTTATTTATTTTCACTTTTGATTACCGAACCACATCCCACTTATATTTAACTCTTACATGGTTTGGAAGATAAAAGAGCAAAGAGCAGATTCAAAAAATAAGGCAAAAAGATTAGGATAGGAAGGTTATTTATACCTGGTGAAGGGAAAAATATGAAATCCCTGAATTAAAATACAGCCCAATATAGGCACGCAGGAAATACCATTTTTGCTCAAGTTGTTCCCCTCTTCCCAAAATGAACTCACCTACCTTCTATGCTTGGCTTATTTTTCAATGCTCACAATGACAGTCTCCCTAGAGTTACATCTGCCCCTTTTCTCACCTCATGAGTTAGGTATTTCTAAAATGTACCACTTTAGCCCTCTGTAAATATCTCCATCAAATCACTCTCCCCAAGCATTCTTCTTTCTCTTTACGTATCCCCACAGAGAGATTATTTGCAACCTGAGAAATGGAAGAGTGTATTCCATTTCTACACCTTCAGCACTAAGCAGAATGCCTGGCAGCTTGGAGGGCTCAATATGTATTTGATGACTTGATGGATAAGTAAATGAACTAGAACTAGACTTCAGTACAAGGCGCAGTGGGTAGGGAAGGCTATAAGGAATGTAAGGTTTGATCTGAAACCAACAAATAAACTGACATGACTTAGTAGAGAGGCAGTATGCCTCCGAGAAGAAACAATCTGAGAACAGGCACAGAGGTGGGAGTAAGCATGCTGCACAGCCAGGATGAGGAGGCAGGCATAGCTGGAGCTGTGAGATTATGCTGGCCAGAAGGAGATTTCATAGGAGTAGGGATATTTAAAGCCTTAAACAGCAAATAGAGCTGTTGCTCTTTGACGCACTAGGAGAAAGGGGTGCTATTGCTATTATAATCCAGAGGCCAAAGGAGGTTGTAATGGTTTCACTGAAGTTGCTGAGTCTTGTCTTGTTGTTCGTGTTGTTGCTTATTTTTCCAGAGAGCATCATGCTATAATTTTTTTCTGGTCTTGTTCTGTGTGACATAATTAATATGGCTCATTTGGACAGAACTGTTAGGAACATTAATTAAAATTATTATGATCCTACTGACTGTGTGACTGTTGTGGAAGCATTTAAAGCCAGAGAAAAACTTCGGTAATTGGAAAACCTTATAAGACATAAGCTTCAAACCACTCATTATGCTTTACCATGCATAAAGATACAGTCAGCCCTCCGTGTCCACAGGTTCTGTATCCATGGATTCAACCAACCTCAAGTCAAAAATATTTTTTTTTAATTCCAGAAAGCTCCAAAAAGCAAAACTTAAATTTGCGGCACACCAGCAACTATGTACATAGCATTTACATTGTATTAGATATTATAAGTAGTCTAGAGATGATTTAAACTTTACAGGAGGATATGCATAGGTTATATGCAAACACTATGCCATTTTATATAAAGAACTTAAGCATCTAGGAATTTTGGTATCCATGGGGGTCCAAGAACCAGTCCCTTGTGGATACCAGGGGACGGCTGTATTAAGTGAGAAAACCAAGGTACTGCTGTTATTAATGTCAAATAATATCTATTTAAGTGAAGGGGCAACTATTTTTGGATAACAAAATATGATGTACTGCAGAAAAAAATACTCTCGCTTTCAAAGAAGTTTTCTTTTCCTTTAAGATACTAGTGAAAATTTTAGTTATCAAATAAAATATATAACAGGAATGGCTCTTTAAAACTCCTCTATATACTTTCCATGTATGTAGCAAGCTTTTACTTAGCAGTTAGTTTCCTTATAATCATGACTTAGAAAGCTGAGGCTTCTAATTATATCTTCTGAATGAGGTTCTCAACTTTATGCAACAGAAAAAATTGATTGCATTCTACTGAAAATGGTTAAATCTTGATCAAATGTGCCTGCCTTCATCACATAATTCCCCACCAAATGAAATTAATATTGAAAACTTTTTCAAGATGATTTTATTGTGCCTTTTATGTCAAAGTTTGAGGCCATATTAAAGTTATCAAGTACTTATCCCCAAGTGTTCGGTTGTAGATGCAAAATATGATCAAAGAGGACTGACACCCAAGTAAACTTAGGAATTTGAAAAAGTCATGAACAGGGCTGAATTTCAGCTGTATCCTCAATGGAAAGTTCATTTTTTAATATAAATTATCTTAAATCATTTTTTTTTCTCACGAGAGCAGAAACCACGACAAAGAGAACAGAATACAGAGACGTAATGACTTTGACATCTTGGAAAGGAAACAGCATTGATGGATTTAACCCTAAGGCAAGCAGGGCATTCTTCCTTATGTATTTCATTCCTCCAGCAATTAAGGGTATTCATGGGCTCCTCTGATGCAAAATTAAGTGACATCAAAACTTCTGCAGACAGACTTTCTCCCAAAGGAGACCTAAGCAATTATAGTAGAACTCCCATGGAATCTTAGAACACATTTTTGCCCAAGCATACCTCTATTCAAGATAGTCAGCCAGGGCTTTGTAGCTGTTGAAATTGCCAGCTATGCTAAAACATGATAGCCCCCAAGTTTCCCTGTGTTTCAGTGTCTATTGCTATAAAACAAACCACTTAGTTGCTTAAAAAACAGCAATGTATCATTTCTTAAAATTTTCTAGGTCAAGAATTCAGGCAGGGCTTGGCTGGGCAGTTCTTCTGTTACATATAACAATGGCTGAAGTCACTCTCTCAGCTGCATTTGACTGGTGGTTGAGCAAGTCTGGGAGATACAAGAAGGCCTCACTTACATGGCTGGTCCTCTCTATCCTCATATGCTGTCTCATATATCAGTTTTCTGATCTAAGCTTCTTTACTTCATGGTGGCTGCCTCCCTGTAAAGAGAAAGCAGAAGATGCCTCTTCAGAGTTAGGCCTGGAACTCACACAGTGTCATACCTGCCACATCCTACTGGTCAAAGTAAATCACAAAGCCAGCTCAGACTCAGGAGAGTAAGTCGACTCCACCTCTTGATGGTATGCATACAAAAAGGGAAAGAAGTGATGGTGGTCAACTGTGGAAACAAACTGAACACTGTACCTCTATGTTGGATATTCAGAGTCCCAGACTGGCCTTCCTCCTGTCCCCAGAGTAGCTTTGCTGACCTTAAGCACATCTTCTGGCAATGTGGTATAAGGAAGTATAGGGCAATGTGGGAATTTACATTGAACATATCTAGAGATGCATTGTGGTTCTATCTCTTCTGAATTAAGTAATGCAGTATAATAAAAGCCCATCTGAGCATTGTTTTCAAAATCTATGAAATCGGGGTAATGCTATATTACCTTGGATAGTAACGAGAACTAGAAACAAATATAAAGAGACTGGCATATATCAGGTGCTTAAAAATGTTTGTTGTTGTTATTATTAGATGATTGATGGGGAATGGCTTTCTAGCATACTTCTACCTAGAATCCTTTCTATTCAGAAAGGGAATTGAAAGAGTAGAAGAAAACTGTGATGCTCTTCTGAGACATGTCAAATAACTGAAACACTCTGGCCTTCAAATGTCAGAAGCCTCTTAAATGGGAGGAAATCTCAGAGAATGAAGGATAAGCCACACACTTGGGACTTCCCTGGTAGCACAGTGGTTAAGAATCTGCCTGCCAATGCAGGGGACACGGGTTCGATCCCTGGTCCAGGAAGATCCCACATGCCGTGGAGCAACTAAGCCCATACGCCACAACTACTGAGCCTGTGCTCTAGAGCCCGCAAGCCACAACTACTGAGCCCGTGTGCCATTACTATTGAAGCCCACGCACCTAGAGCCTGTGCTCCGCAGAAAGAGAAGCCGCCGCAATGAGAAGCCCGTGCACCGCAACGAAGAGTAACACCCACTTGCAGCAACTAGAGAAAAGCCCGCACACAGCAACAAAGACCCAACGCACCCAAATAAATGAATAAATAAATAAATTTTTTAAAAAAACAAAGAAAAAGAGAAAAGGAAAGCGTAAGCCACATACTCAGAATTTAAGTTTGAACCTGAAAGTTGTGGGGAATGCTGATCTTCACCCCACTTCAACATAGGAATCGGATAAGATCCTGGGAGGAAAAATATAGGACAGGATACTATAGACCTCCTATCAAATGCTTTGACTACATAACTCAAATAAATAATAGTAATATAATTATATAAAGTAGTCTCTCCATGTTGAAATATTATATATGACATAATATATATGTATGTATTCGTATCTATTACATATATATGCAAATACATAGGCTAAAAGAGATTAATACTGCTAAGCTTCCCAAAGACAATGATATATTATTTTTGTCATATGAAAGAAAGGGTATTCTATACATAGCACATACTTCAATCAGAACAAGTTCATGGACATGCTACCTTTGAAGTCAAAAAGGGGCCCACGCTTAGAAGTCCCCATGCTGGCTTCAATGCTCTGTTGTCACCATCTAGAAACCCTCAGTAATTTTTGAACAAGGGGCTCTATATTTCATTTTTTTAAATTTATTTATTTAATTTATTATTTTTGGCTGCGTTGGGTCTTTGTTGCTGCACGCAGTCTTTCTCTACTTGCGGCGAGCAGAGGCTACTCTTTGTTGCGGTGCCGGCAGGCTTCCCATTGCGGTGGCTTCTCTTGTTGCGAAGCATGGGCTCTAGGCGCGTGGGCTTCAGTAGTTGTGGCACGCGGGCTCAGTAGTTGTGGCTTGCGGGCTCTAGAGCGCAGGCTCAGTAGTTGTGGTGCACAGGCTTAGTTGCTCCGTGGCATGTGGGATCTTCCTGGACCGGGGCACGAACCAATGTTCCTTGCATTGGCAGGTGGATTCTTAACCACTGCACCACCAGGGAAGCCCTACATTTTCATTTTTCACTGGCAAATTACTTAGCTGGTTCTCACTTCAACATACTGTTAACTGTGAATTCATATAATTTTGATCAGAAATGTTTCATATGTTTATATGTGCTTATGAGTAAACAGATACATGTATAAAGTATTCACAGACAAAATGTCATTCAACCACTCAACAAATAACTACTGAGGGCAGATTTATACCTATATTAATGATATATTCTTCATTATTTATTACTATATTATTTTATGTATTTTTATCAGGAAGAGAGAAAGATCAAGAAGTTTTGTGATTCCTGAGACAGATGTTCCAAAGGATGTTACTTGAAAGCTCCTCCTTAACTATTCAGAGGAGGAGGACCAGTGACATGTAGACACTTTCTCCCTAAGTATCAACCCAGAGGTGTCTCTCGTGGCCCACTCAGTTCTCCATGTACTCACTCAGCCAGAAGTAGTACCTTTACTGTCAGAAAAATCGTTTTCATTACGCAGAATAAAGTGATTCAACTGCCAAAGGCAATCTTCATGACAAAAAACAGCAGCTCTTTTTTCTCTTTTCACAAATAAAGTTAAGTATAATAACAGTATGATGAGCTTCAGGAATGATGGAATTCTCTCTCTCTCTCTCTCTCTTTTTTTTTGTTTTCTGTATGTGGTTTCAGAATTCCTTTGGTTAATGAATAAGAGTAATCCTTTCTGTAGAAACATTTTGATATAAAACATCAGGTGATTTTCAGAAACCTTCATATTTTGAAACTTAAAAAGATAAAATATAAGCAAGTGGTCAAGTTAAGCAACCCAATAAAGGCCATGATACTGAGGGAAGCCTCATGGTTTCCAGTGCCTTTCAAAATATAAAGAAGTAAATCAAATTTCATTGTGTCCTCACAGAAAACATCACGATAACTCAGTCTCCATCATAGAACTGGGATTAACAGATGTTTGCTTCTAAGTAATGATAGCCCTAGTAAGAAAATTGCCAATCTTTAGCTTATTCAAAAATCCCAAGTCTTTATTAAGCACAGTCAACAAATCTGCAGTTTGAATTTTATTTTTGCATCTCCCTGACAAATCTCTAATTAACAATATAATAATTTTGGATATCACACTGAGGCAGTGGATTACATTTTATGCCTTCTTGTTTCTAAACATTAATATGAAAGTCCAAGCATCTAGAGAGTCCTCCCCACCTTTTACAAATGTTGACAAAGAATTTCAAAAAAACGGATAATAAGCAAAATCTCTGTATATATGTGAGAGAGCTTTGATTACATAGGTCTGTGGTGTAACATACACTCAAGTTTTTGCATTACTTATGAACAAATAAAGTCTTAAAGATCTGCTGACCTTAAAACACTTTTAGCTACTGTACTATTTTCTTTGTGTAACAAAAGGAGAAAATAGTTTGCGTTCTGGGGATCCACAATAAAAACTCAAAGGCAGATTGCATTTTGATTAAGGTATGGATGGTAGATTAGACTACTGTTGAGTAAATATTCACTCCCCACCTTCTCCGCCCCGACCTGGATGAGAAGAGTATACATCCACGATACACTGATGTTGGGTTTGGCCATATGACTTGCTTTTGCCAATAGGATATTAGTGGACATGACAAATTGAGACTTGAAATGTGCTTATATGACTGTGGCCTAGAACTTGTTCTCACGCATGCATATTGCATCATTGCTATGAGAAGAAGAGGCTACAAGTAGCCCCTGGAGCAAAGAGGATGACAGACGCATGTAGCCTACTTGGATCCTAGCTTCAGCTTGGATCCAAGCCCAAACAAATTCAGCCAAGATCACAGAATATCAGCCAACTTGCTGAAGCATGAGGGAGAAATAAATACTTGCTACATGCATTGAATATGGGTTTTTAAAAAATACAACACAATTGTGACAATAGCTAACTGACTCAACAAACTATTTAAAGAACTACAGAAGTATAGCTCTTCCAGGGCAAAATCTGGTTCCATATCTACTCAGGCAAGGTATTGAATACATTAGATTCATTGCTAGAATTGTGAAACTGAGACTTTAAGCAACATGAAATTACTTGAAAATAACATTCCCTAAAAAAATTATTTATGCAAAACTACTAAGCATTCATATTAAAATACATATAAATTTCAATCGCACTATCAATATGTTGTTATATATGTTGAAATACACATAAATTTCAATTATTTTATACCATCAACAATGTTCATCATGACATTCACCAAAGGTTTTTTGGGGTTTTTTTGTTTTTTTTTTTTGCGGTACGCGGGCCTCTCACTGTTGTGGCCTCTCCCGTTCCGGAGCACAGGCTCCGGACGCACAGGCTCAGCGGCCATGGCTCACAGGCCCAGCCGCTCCGTGGCATGTGGGATCTTCCCAGACCGGGGCACAAACCCGTGTCCCCTATATCGGCAGGCGGACTCTCAACCACTGCGCCACCAGGGAAACCCACATTCACCAAATATATTTTAGTGTCTATTATAACTTACCAGGCACATGCAAGCATCATTTAGACCCCTAACCAGTTGTACACAAGGAGTGGTCAACAGTTCAATAAGCACAGGAAAGAAGATTCATCTAGGATCTTTCTGATACATTCTCCTCATCACCGTCATCTCATGGTGTCTTGAGCTGGTTACTATATTCTTTACTGTTGACTTGGCTATTACTAGAAGTTTTACTACTATTACTGTTCACTACATTTCTCTACCTCTTTTTTATTACTTTGTGTTTTTTTTGTTTTTTTGTTTAACAGCATTTTAAACAAAGTGTCACCAAGAAGAAAATTCTCCCAGAAATCTTTCTAATTTAGAGCAATTGGTTCCTGGGAATAGGAGGAGAGAATGGTAAAATATTCAAATTTTTACCACTATGCTCTGTGAAATGTATGTTCTACACAATTCAAATAAATCACTTAGCTTAACTGTGCCTCAGTTTCCTTTCTCATCCATGAGATGGGAAAAGCAATAATATATACCCACACCTTTCAGCATTGAGATGATCAAATGCTGTGTCTGAAAACACTAAGGTAATATGTCATTTTTTTCTTCTTTATTTAGAGGCAGTTTTCAGCAATATCAAATTTTCTCCTTACAAAAAACCTGCCTTTCACTATTTCAATAATATATCTCTTGTACAGAGTCTTCCACTAAAAAAATAGCATTTCCTCTTTACAAAAGCCAAGTAACAATTTTAAATGGAAAAACTTTTTTTCTAAATTTCTCTTGTAACACTGCTATTGTGGATATGCTCGATTGTGAGTTTACTGCTACACAATGGTGCAAATGGTTCAAAATAGATCTTGTCAAAGAATAGATTGCTATTATGATTGATATGCTTGCACCAGGTTGTGTTTCATAAAATATGTATGTTGTTTTGTTTTATTTGGTTTTGTTCTATTTTATTTCTCCATGATGTTTTTGTTTGAACTTGATGTGTCTAATTCAGCTATGGTTTGGTCACTGCTACATGACCTTTCTTTCTTGGTGTTTGTCTTTGGGCTATTTATCCAGTCATCAGTCCAAGAACTAGGAAAATGAAACAAAAACTAGTTTCATTCAAATAGTAAATGCTTTGGCATAGTAGAAGTATAAAAGGGAAGAGTTGGTTAAAACCATTTTTGATTTTTTCATATATTAGCTCTGTATTATATACTTCTCTGTATATATTTTATTATCTATATATCCTACACTTCACTGCCATGAATATATCAGAGATTTCTTATTGTTTAGTGAAATTCTCTACACATTTAAAAATGTCAAGCCATGAAAACTGAGTTTAAAAAAACTATCCAGTTGCTAAAATAAAACTCATGTTTAAAGACCTAGATTAAAACTAAAGTTTAATAGGAAATACTTATTTTTATTTAAAAGCCCAATATCCTTTATAAACAACTTCCTTCAAATGACAATAAATGTACACATCTCAATATTCATCACAACATTAAATGTAGATGCAATGGAACCTGAAATTTAATAATTCTGGAAAGTTTCTTAAGTTTTGGAAAAGCATGACTCTAAGCCATGAAGAAGTTAATTACTTCAAAGCTTACTGATTCATTCTGAAAAAATAAATTTTTAAATATCATACTCATCCGAAGGGTCAGCTGGTGTCTTACATTATACATAATGATTGCAACAGACCCCATAAACTATGTACCACTGAAAATAGAAAAGGACCTCTCTAATGTAAATACCAAATATCACATATTAATCACAATATGCTTTGCCATCAGTTTCACATTTACATATAAGTACAATGCACACAATCATTTTCTTTTCTTTTAAATGAATTTTAGTTGCATCAAAAAATGTATTATGCTTATAGACACTGACATTTTAAAAAGCTGTTTAAATTGAAATCAAATAAGAAAAAAACAGTTAATATTCATTTTAATAGGACACAAATGACTCAGTCTAGGAAAAGCCAATAATGAGTTTTTCTACTTTGCCATCATAATGTACATTTAATGAGTTGTCCTTCACATAGCAACATAATGCTGCCATCAATAAAACATAGGCTTTGTGCTAGTTTTCAAATGGTGATAATGAGTTTTTCTGAAGCAAATACAGTATAGAACTGAAGTTCACCAAATTCTCTAGATGTCATAACTAGAGTTACTGAGTATATGGGTTTAACTCTTTATAGAATGTATTTATTTCTTTATTATGCTTATAGTTCAACAATATGATGAGTGGATTAATTTATTCATCAACATTGAATAAGAAATTGCTATCTCTACTGATTAAAAGTAAAAAGGTTTATTGGATATTCATAGGAATAACAAGCTCTGGCACCAAAACATTGATAATTTTTATATATATGCAACAGAATTATGGGTGATTAAACTGTTTTCTATATATTCTAATTCTCCTACAATAAGTATGCTTCGCTGCCCATTTTTAAAATGCTGGGTTGCCTTCATATTTTTTATTTCACTCTGTACGCTCTTCCTTGCCAATCTCATTCATGTTCATTGCTTCCATTTTCAAATACCTGCTCATGACTTCAGATGTGCATCTTAAGCCCAGGCTTCTCCTCTAATATTCAGCTTCATATATATTTCTGCTTACCTGATATCTTCACTTGCATATTTATTAAAAGTGCTTCAAACACAACCCTCTTTAAATTGAACTCACAACCATACCTCCAAATTACATCCATTCTTATCAATCCTACTCTTGGTAAATTGTACACTTGCAGAATTCCCAATCTCAGTAGGTGATGCAACTGTGAATACAGTTGCACAGGCCACAGATATAAGCAGGCTTTTTTTTTTTTCTTTCTTCTTCTTATTTTTTTTTTGCAGTACGCGGGCCTCTCCCTGCTGTGGCCTCTCCCGTTGCGGAGCACAGGCTCCAGAGGCGCAGGCTCAGCGGCCATGGCTCACGGGCCCAGCCGCTCCGCGGCATGTGGGATCTTCCCGGACCGGGGCACGAACCCATGTCCCCTGCACCGGCAGGCGGACTCTCAACCACTGCACCACCAGGGAAGCCCTAAGCAGGCATTTTTTACACTATGTTCTCCTACACCATCCATGTGCAAACTAGCACATGAGTCTTACAAATTCGACCTATACACAGCTTTCTAATCTGTCCAAATTTCTCTATCTCTGATGTCACAATCCTGGAATACTGTACAAGTATATGGAATTCTTTTTCCTATGTGTTTTTTTTTTGTTTTGCTTTGCTTCCCTTTTTATTTACACTGCAGCCACAGTGTTCTTTACAAAATGCATATCTGAGCAGGTCATTCGCCTGCTTTAAAACTTTTAGTTGTTTTATTTTGCATCTAAGAAGAAACCCAAACTCTTTTACTACACTCTACCCATTGACTTTCACACTCAAGCTAAAGTGGTCTTCCTTGCAGTCGACTGAGTGGTATTCTTCCAGCGCGCCAACTTTATTATGCAATCAGACCTTTGTACAGGCGGTTCCCCTAAGGAACAGTTTCCAAACCTCACCCCACCCTTGTTAACCTAACTCACATTCATCCTTTTTTCTAGGTTAAGATACTAATTCTTCAGGACAGCCTTCCCAAACTTATTGAATCAGATAGTATCCCACTATTTTATCTCTCTGTCCTTTT
Organism: Orcinus orca; assembly: GCF_937001465.1. Classification (NCBI taxonomy): domain Eukaryota; kingdom Metazoa; phylum Chordata; class Mammalia; order Artiodactyla; family Delphinidae; genus Orcinus; species Orcinus orca. The sequence goes on from NC_064580.1 coordinate 22,781,460, forward strand.
CCTTTGTAATGATAACAGTTTGTAATAAATGTATATACGTGTCTATTGGATTTACATCTGTCATTCCCACTAGACGATAAGTTCTAGGAAGGCAGGCTCTGATCACATTTTGCTCACCATTTTCTCCTCAGCTCCCAGCACAGTGCATGGTTGAATTACTTATCAATAACTTACTGCTGCATTAAGGATGATAATGTTTTACATTCAGAAAAATATTAAAGTGGGAACAAAATATATGAAGTCAACTTGGTATTCAAAGTGCATAGAATCAGAACATGTTCACCTGCTTGGTTAAGAATCCACCTGCCAATGCAGGGGACACGACACGGGTTCCATCCCTGATCTGGGAGGATCCTACATGCCGCGGAGCAACTAAGCCCGTGTGCCACAACTACTGAGACTGCGCTCTAGAGCCCGCGAGCCACAACTACTGAGCCTGTGTGCCGCAACTACTGAGCCCATGCACTGCAACTACTGAAGCCTGCATGCTCTAGGGCCTGCATGCCACAACTACTGAAGCTCGCGCGCTCTAGGGCCCACATGGCACAACTACTGAAACCCACACGCCTCGAGCCCGTGCTCTGCAACGAGAGAAGCCACCGCAATGAGAAGCCTGCTCACTGCAAGGCAGAGTAGCCCCCGCTCACAGCGACTAGAGAAAGCCCACATGCAGCAACGAAAACCCAATGCAGCCAAAAAAAAAAAAAAAAACATGTTCACTTGCTCTAAGAATACATAAATCTGACTTTGAGATTCTACTTTTGACTTGAGTAAAAACCGACATCTAATTGTCCACCAGATTAAAAACAACATAGGGCTTCCCTGATGGCACAGTGGTTAAGAATCCACCTGCCAATGCAGGGGACACAGGTTCGAGCCCTGGTCCCGGAAGATCCCAGATGTCGTGGAGCAACTAAGCCCATGCGCCACAACTACTGAGCCTGCACTCTAGAGCCCGCCAGCCACAATTACTGAAGCCCGTGTGCCACAACTACTGAAGCCCACTCTCCTAGAGCTTGTGCTCCACAACAAGAGAAGCCACTGCAATGAGAAGCCTGTGCACCACAATGAAGAGTACCCCCGCTTGCTGCAACTAGAGAAAACCCACGTGCAGCAACAAAGACCCAACACAGCCAAAAATAAATAAATAAACCAACAAATAAATAAATAAATAAATTTTAAAACAACATAGTTTCTCTTAAATAAAAGAGCTAAACTAAGAGCGTATTTCCTTAAAGGTCTTTTCAACTGAACGCTTAAGATGATTCTATAGTGAACAATGTCCTTATAATAAATACCATGTTAATTTTTTCCTTATAATGACTTTAATACTAGTTTATAGTTGAAACCAATTTTTAACCATCATTTTGCTTATCAAAATTATGAGTAATATTACAAAGAAAAAACAAAGAAAAGGGTAAGACAGAAAGTAATGAACAGGGTTGAATGCAATACATAAAACTAAATAAAGTTGCTTATCTACTGTCAAGGAATCTTTGCCACTTCTGACCAGGAAAAAAAAAAAAAAAACTTCTTCTGACACCCCTTTTCTCTATCTCTTGTTTAGTCTAAGCCTTTGGTATCTTCATGACTGTGGTAAAGGTCCTTGCTTAGTAAATAAAAACTAAATGGATGAATGAAAGCTTCTTAATCTTAAAAACCTCAGTTCCTTTGCCTGTATAATCCAATAAATAAAACCTACACCACAGGTGAAGTACTATAATGGACATAGCACACTTCCTTGAACATAATGGGTCCTCAACAAATAAGTAGTTATTATTATTTTTACTTTAAAATATTTGTCCTCCCTCCTTACCATTTCCCCTCATATCTCTGTGGCTCAATAACAGATGTTTTAGAGAATGGGGTGGGGAAACCCATGTGCCCCATTCCATAATTCAGTCACACTTTAGATTTAAAACAGTCTAGGACACTAGGCTAATTAAAGTTTTCCAGTCACAACCACTTCTTTCTTAGGGTACTTCTCACTTATCTTGTAGTAGCTGATAACTTGTCTTCCCATGCCTTCTTGCCTGCCCCATGAGTGCACATACATTGATACATACTGAGAAGGTTAGTTCTAACATTCCACTAAGAGTGAAAATAATAAGAAAACAAATGAACAAAAAACCAAAACCTCTTAACTGATCAGATTTTAAATGTTCCAAATATCCCAGTATTTGGTATTTGCTAATGGCCATCAGGCACAAGTGTTCAAACAAAAAGCAAAAACACAACCCATAGCATTAGAGACTTTAAAACCCTTCATTCTAAATTTAGTATAGTATATGCAACTTGGGAGTTCCAGCTACCATTGTGGTCAGAAATTCTGCAATCATTTATTTTTTTCTAGGTGTGACGGGCAGAATTTTAAGCTTACCCCATATGCAATCATTTATTTTTTTCTAGGTGTGACAGGCAGAATTTTAAGCTTACCCCATATGGCTCACACTCCTGTTTAATCCCCTCCCATTGAGTGTAGGAGGGACCTGTGAATATGATGGAATATTGCTTCCGTGATTAGGTTATGTTACATGGCACAGTTGACTTTAAGAAAGGGAGATTATCCTTGGTGGACCTGACCTAATCAAGTGAGCCCTTAAAAGGGGCAAGACTCTGTCTTCCTGGTGAAATGGATTCAAAGTTCTGGGGATTCTACATGAAGGAGATTCTTCACTGTGGGCTTTGAAAATGGAGAGGGCCATGCACCGAGGAATGCAATCAACTTCTAGGAGCTAAGAATGGCCCCTGTCTGACAGCAAGCAAGGAAATGGAGACCTCAGTTCCACAATCACAAGGAACTTCATTCTGCCAACAACCTGAATCCTTGAAGTGGATCCTTGCCCAGAGCCTCCTGATAAGAAACAGCTCAGCCAGTAAGACACCTTGAGAGTGAGGACCTGAGCAGAGAACACAAATAACTGCATCTAGACTACTGACCAACAGAACTGGGAGATAATAAGTGGGTGTTATCTTAAGCCACTGAGTCTGTGATAACTTGCTATGCAGCAATGGAAAATTAATCCACTGGGTATCTCAAAGGATGGATCAAGACTGATTTTTAGGACTTTCTCAAAGTTTCAACCCAATAAATATTTCTAAACAACCAACAATTTGTAAAGTTTACAAAGTATGTTCTCATATATACTTTTATTTAGTCATCCCAACAACTCAGTATAAAGAATATCTTTATTATCTACTCTAAACCTTTTTTTTTTAATAGAGTCTCATATAGGGTAATTTTACTGCTCAAGATCACAAAAGCAGACAGTGAAATGATGCCTAAAATTTAAAACAAGGCATTAAGTAATGATGCTCTTAAAAGTGTAAGGCCAGGATCAGTATTAAACACTAAAGACCTACCAGGACTGGGGCTAGGGTGAGACAAGTCAGGCCTTCACCTTGAGTTCAAAATTTAAGGTAAGGGGGGGGGGAATCAAAAAAATCTCAGTAATCAAGATAAATTATGTCTCAATTCAATACTTTAAAAAGTCAAAATAAATGCCAAAATCCATGATAAGAAAATATCACACTTTTAAATAAAAACATCATCCACTGGCTAAAAATAGGGTTAAACAAGTGAGGCACTCACTCTCAGCATCATACAAGTGCAGGGTCAGATCCTGTCTTTATTTAAAACTTTGTATTTATTTGCATTTATTTATTTCATTATTTAAAATAAAGAACATTTATTTATTTTATCACTCACCTCACCTTAGTCCTGGCCCTGACTCAGTAACATGTACCCTTGGACACTTCCTTATCTTCCATTTACTAGGCCATATTAACATTTTCTATTTCTTAAATAAACTCTCTACTCAGTTATTTTGGTTGCCTGGCAAGGGGCGAAGTTATGTATTCAAAAGCAGAGTTCTCTTAAGCTGACAAAGTGACTCCTGGCTATGTCAGTCTAAGCATGGTGTCACGGGTATTGGGCTCATTGAAGACAGTGCATCCATTCTTCTAAAATGGCCCTGATCACTAACATGTCTTGTTCCTCCTTAATATCATTATCCTGGCTGGAGCTGATGTTTTAGAGAATGAGGTATGGGGATGAGGAAGCCTTCAGAAATTCAGTCCTTCATTGGCAGTGGGGCCATTGAAAGGGTTGAAATGGTACTGGACACAGCAGATTTAAGTGTGGACAATTTGTTCAAGTCGAACTGAAACAGAAAGCAAAGGGGAACAAAGTCTTCAGCCATTGAAAGGCTCAAGTTATTATTAGGGGCTGAATCACTCTAAATGACTTCTGCTTGAGAAGGCATTATTATACCATTCATGGGGAAGCAGGATGGGCGGAAGCACAGGGGGAGAAGGAGGTTATAACAGATAAAGAACTCTAAAATAGTTGTACAGTTAGTTTATAACCTAAGACTCCTTACCCACAGTTTGAGTGTCATTGCTCTATAACATTCTATATTTCCAGGCTTATTAACTTAGAAACAACCAACAATGTTTCCTACTCAAGAAGTAAATATTCATTCAAAAATCTAAACATTTAATTTACTAACAAGTGAAATGAGAAGTTGGAAAGATTATTTTAATAAACTGAGGTAACATATTAGCATATTTATGCAAACAAATCAGATATTTTTGCATTGACCACATTAATGGAGTCCTTAAATGAAGTCCATTACGACAGCCCTATATTGAATAAATTTGTGAACCCAGAGGACAGAGTGCCACAATTTGTTTTTATGTCTACATATGCATAAACTAAGATAGTAATAACACTTACACTACTTGCCATATCCACATTGGAATTTATAAAGAAAAAAGTAAAACTCAACTAGCATAACGACTGGGTAGCTATGTAGAAAGAACAGAGCAACTATATCCCTTCAAAGAAAGCTGGCTTTGAATAAATCATAGGACAATTTTCTACATCTTCCAAAATTATAACTATCTGTAGGTACAAATAATATGTCATGTGATAAATTCTAGGGCCTGAACATTGATTATTCCAATGCTGCTCATTAATAGTAATTAATGAAAGATGAATTATTTAACCAGTTATTAACTGGTTTTGTTCTCAAGCAAGATTTTTTTGTTATTTAAAATTATAAAAAATATGAAACAATTTTGGGCTAAAGACTGTTCTGATATTGATTAGACAAAGAGAGATTTAGCTTTCTTTATCTATCTAGCTATCTATCTTTCTAGGCAGTAAAATAGGGCCTTGTAAGGCTCACCTCAAGAAAACAAAAGGGAGGATAACAGAAGGTTCTACCTATAGATACATTTCAGCTAATAATCTTGAGAAGGAATGATAGAATTGGAGAATTACAACTCAGCAATTGTAATGGATTAATGGATGACAGTGATGATCCTCGATGACTGACAACATCACCACAAAGGAAACTACAGACATTATGTATCTCCTAATAGAATTGCAGTGTCACCTCTGGAATGGTTTTGCTAACAAAGAGTAGTATTGGAATTCACTATGTTAACAGACAGAGAAGAGAAAGCATTTGAACATGTGTGGGAGTAAAGAAATTGATAAAAACTCAACACCTCTTCATGGTAATAACTTTTAGAAAACTTATATTAGAATGGAATTTCCATATTGTTAAATCAACAGCAAACATATATAAGTGTGAAATGTTAGAAACATTCCCAATAAAGTCCAGAAGAGGACACGGAGGTATGGTACCAACTTTGCTGTTCAAACCTGGACTGGATTGCATAGCCAGTATACAGCCATACACAGCAATACCAAAATAAAAGTCATGAATAATGAAAAGAGGTAATACGATCCTCTAATTAAAAACTCCAAAGAAATTGGCTGCCAAATATTCAAATGTATAAGGAACTTAAGAAAGCTGGTGTAGAAGATCACTATACCAAAAGAAGGACTCTTATCACACAAAACAAATAACTAATTAGAATATGTAATGGAAAATACACCATTCAAAACAGCAGCGATATCCAAAATATACCTAAAAAGAGAACTAACAAAAATGCACATGATCTTTATGGAAGCAAATATAAAAAAATTACTGATAGATTTAGATAAAAGAAGTCTCAAATACAGCAACATATTATGTTTATTCATGGTGAGGAGAATACTGTACCGATGTCAATTCTCTTTAAATTATTTACAGATTTATGCCTTACCTGATAGGTTTGGTGCAGTGTCAGCAGAGAAGTAGCCCAGCACCTACAAGGCATCAAGGTAAGACACTGAAGGGTGACAGAGGGGAGAACCCACTCCAAAATAAGAAGCCACAAAGAGCCCCCCTACTGTCAGTCTTGGGAGACCCCAGACACGGCTGCTAGGCTCAGGTTCCCCCTTACTTCTAACTGGGGGTTCTGAGGGAAATGAGAACTTGGTCTGAGGCCAGCTGACTCATCTCAGCAGAGGAAGTCCCGGGCCCTGTCAGGAGTCAGGTAAGACCCCGGTGTGAGTTCTGCGTGATTCCTCCACCTCCCAAAAGAGAGAGGGAGGCCCCCACAACCCCACCTCTGCTATAACGCTGGGAAGCCCAGGTGGGCGTGGCCGGAAGCACTCTCCCTAACTTCTGTCACACCAGCTATAGAGACTGAGGCTGCAGTCTGAGAGGTGTGGCCTCGTATCAGCAGACGGAGGAGTCCCAGAATTGGAGAGGTGTCGCGGTGAGTAATCTTCGTTAGAACTGAAGGGACACACTCCTCCCAGAATTGAAGCGGCCCCACAGAGCCCCGCCCTGGACCGACATGCCCCAACCCCACTGTCGATCCCGACGGGCTCAAGAGTGGCTGTTATGCCCAACCCCCCTCCACTTCCGCCTGCAGAATCCTTGGTCTGAAGGGGTAGCCTCAAGTTGGCAGAGGGAGGAGTCAAAGGACTGGTCAGGAGTCAAGTTTAGTATCCTGGGTTAGAACTGAGGTGACAAGCTCATGCAGAACAGAGGAGGTCCACAGAGTCCTGCCAGCCCCTGTCTCGTGGGTTCCTAAAACAGTACCCTTAAGGGGAAAAGCAGAGGCAGCTTTTCTTGGAAACAAGGTAGAAGAATCTCCCCATTGAGGCTATACACACCATCTCTTCCTCTGTCTTCTTTGGTGACCTCTCATCAACCTTCGCAGATTAAACAGTTGCCTGCAGTCCCTGACCAGTCACCATGCCTCGAGGTCAGAAGAGTAAGCTCCGTGCCCGTGAGAAACGCCGCCAGGCCCATGCTGAGACCCAGAGTCTGGAGGATGCTCAGGCCACTGGGGCGGCAGCAGCAGCAGCAACAGCAGCAGCAGCAGGAGAGTCCCCTTCCTCTGTCTGTCCTCCCTTTGAGGACAGGCCTCAGAATATGCCTGCTGCTGGGACACCTAGCACTCCTGAGGGACCTCAGGGAACCACCAATGCTAATGCAGCTGTTTCATGCACCAATTCAGATGAAGGTACTAACAGCCAAAAGAAGGAAAGCTCAAAATCCTCCAAGGGCATTGAGGACTTACGCAGAGATCCTCTACACATGAAGGTGGCTTTGTTGGTGCATTACCTGCTGCATAAGTATCAAAAAAAAGAGCCAATTACTAAGTCAGAGATGCTGAAGTTTGTTATCAAAAAGTACAAGTATCGTTTCAATGAGATCCTCAAGAGAGCCTCTGAGCACATGGAGCTGGCCTTTGGTCTTGATCTGAAGGAAGTGGATCCTACCAGGCACTGCTATGCCCTTGTCAGCAAACTAGACCTCACCTCCAATGGAACGATGAATGAAGAAGAGAACCCGCCCAAGACCGGGCTCCTGATGATCGTGCTGGGTGTGATCTTCATCAACGGCAACTGTGCCACTGAAGAGGAGATCTGGGAAGTGCTGAATATGATGGGTGTACATGCTGAAAGGAAGCACTTCATCTATGGGGATCCCAAGAAGGTCATCACTGAAGATTTGGTGCAGCTAAAGTACCTGGAGTACCGCCAGGTGGCCAACAGCGATCCTCCGCGCTATGAGTTCCTATGGGGTCCACGAGCCCACGTTGAAACCAGCAAGATGAAAGTCCTGGAGTTTTTAGCCAAGATTTATGATACAGTGCCCAGTGCCTTCCCATTCTGGTATGAAGAAGCTTTGAGAGACGAGGAAGAGAGAGCCCAAGCAAGAATGGCAGCCAGGGCTCGTGCTGCTGCCATGGCCAGTGCACGCTCCAGGGCCACGGCCAGTGCACGCTCCAGGGCCATGGCCAGCAACTTCTCCCAGGCTAAGTGAAGTTCAAGGCTGGTTCTTCACTTTTTGGTTGAAAAGGTGTGTCGGTGTTCTAATAGTGGAGGGCCAGGGTGGGACTGGAGAAGGGTATATCCCTGAGTTCCTGTTGTATATTGCTAACTTGGAATTTTACCTTTTTTTCTTTTTTATTTAGGTTATAGTTCAAATGATGAAGTCTGAGAAGATTGTTTCCCTTGTGGAAAAAGAGCAGTAACATTCTAAGTTGTGGATGGCCAGGGTGGGTCTATAGGGAACACAGTGTAATATCCTCTTTTTGTTCCTATTCTATATGGTAAACTTAGAGTTTAATTTTTTCTCTTCCTTTTCTTTTCTTTTTTCTTCTCTTTTCTTCTCTTTCCCCCTTCCCTCCCTCCCTTCCTTTCTCTCTTTCTTTCCTTTTGTTATATTTTAAATGTTGTTTCTTTAATAGAAGGTATAATAATTTCAGAATCTAAATTAGTGACCTCAGTTACATATTTATTAGATTTAACTTAATAGAGTTAAGATTAAGAGTTTTATTATTTTGTAAGACAAATTGGGAAACCTTTCGCATTTATTGAACTAGAACAATAAAACATGGCATGGTAATAGGCATTTCTTTGGAAATGTGAAAAATTTTATCAGTAAAATTACTGGGATCAAAAAATACAGGAGACTTCCAATAAAGATGTTAAAAAAAAATACAGGAGAAAAAAAGTTTAAAAAATGTGTAGTTCTTGGTTTACCTTATCCATTTTAGTCTGTTATTCTGTAAAAATAAAAAATACATAACTGGATTTGCTTCACTTATTAAAGAACGTAGGAGAAATAAAAGACTTATAAACTAGAACTCATACTCACTGGCTCATTCATTCTCCAAATATTGAGCATCTGCTCTTTGAAAATTATTGTGTTATAAATGGTGAAACTAGGATACAAAACACCCTGCCTTTAGAACTGTACAGTCAAGGAGCAGTAATTATATAGAAAAGATGGTGAAATACCCTCTAAGACCTAAAGGACAAGTAAGAAGGAGTAAGGAGGTAATGGGACAGGGATGGGGTTGGGAGACGTGGGAGGGGGAGGGTGAAAACAATAAGGTACAAATTCCCTGGGTAACAGAAGTTTGGGGGTTGGGGAAAATACAAGTCTCTCAGTGGGATATCCTGTTAATTTAAGCTGGGTGGTAGACTAGATGAGGCTGTGGGACTGGTGAGCGGAGGCCAGGTATACAAACGGTGTTTCTCAGAGTAGGAGGACAAAACCCTGGAATGCAAACCTGTTCATAAGAGTTACTTTAGTATCATCAATAAACCAGAGGAAAAGCTCCTCCTTGGGCAGAAATGGAAGGTGTCCTGTGCTCTTCTTCAAGTGCAGCTGGACACAGAGCACAATCTAGTTGTTTTATGCACAGCATCTCCAAGGAATTTATGAGAAATAAAGGTGATACTCCCTTGAGGTGGAATGCTGAGAACCATATCTCAGGCATTAAAAAGGCATTTTAGGGCTTCCCTGGTGGCGCAGTGGTTAAGAGTCCGCCTGCCGATGCAGGGGACACGGGTTTGTGCCCCAGTCCGGGAAGATCCCACATGCCGCAGAGCGGCTGGGCCCGTGAGCCATGGCCGCTGAGCCTGCGTGTCCGGAGCCTGTGCTCCGCAACGGAAGAGGCCACAACAGTGAGAGGCCTGCATACCGCAAAAAAAAAAAAAAAGGAAAAAAAAAGCCATTTTAATTAGGTTATCTTGAGTATAATTTTGCAAACTCTAAGGGAGGGCTCCATATTAGGTGGTGAAGAAGTGAATAAAAATACAGGTGATTTGGATGGAAAGGCACCCGGGGGGGACATTGTTGGTCCTTGACACAAATTCTACGACCTCTGAGTTGCATCCACCTGGGGTGGACAACCCCACATACAAATTAAGTAACATCCTCAAATGGGGGAATTTATTTTGTTTTACCTGCTAAGCAGCTTTATGCGATCACTTGGTGGAAACTGCATATTCTGTGATATCTCTTGGATTAATATAACATAAATCTTCCCAGAGGGGAGGGTGGTATCATCTGCAGTAAAAAAAAAAAAAAAAAAAAAAATCATATGATAACTGCCATTCATTAAAGACCTTACTCTGTCAAGTGCTTCATATCCATTACATATATCCCAACAGTCCTACAAGATAGGGCTTATTAGACATACTTTGCAGATGAAGAACTTCTAATTTTCTCGAGTTCACATGGCTGATAAGTGAAAGAGCTGGGACTAGACCCCTGGTCCAGATTTTTCTAGAGCCCACACTTTTCCACTCCTCCAAACTGAGGCAGACCTTCTGTCTTTTCATTCTCTATTATTCTCACTACTCCAAGTTATATCACATACAATTAAAAAACAAGACACTCTAGTCAAAGTACAAAAAGCGACCCTGATGAAGGAAGGTGAATATGAGAATAAAGCACAATTTGGGGATTGTCTGTGGGTTTCATATGCTGAGGATCCCCCTGTCACTAGCCCCAGGGTTCCTTGACAGGTGACTCTGCTCACATACTGGCACAGTCCTGCACCAGCACTTTCCTGAATTACAGCATGTTTCCTCTGGGTCTTCCCCAGTGTGCCCTCCTGCCCAAATCGGAACCTCATACACTGACCAGCTCTTCACTGTGACCTCTGGAGCTGCACCCTGTTTCCTGTGATACAGGCAGTCCAGAGTCATATGCCCTCCCCTTGATTAAAGCATTCCAACTCTCTGCACGTGTACAGTGAAGGTCCCATCCCTCCCAGTGGAACCACTGACAGTGAAGTCTAGATACCTGGTTACCACAGCCCCATCCCCAGCCCACAAGTTTCAGAGTATATTCCAAATGAGGTGGTGATCACAATCTTGCTTCTTACAGAAGATACTGGTTCTTGGGATATAACTGAAGTTAGATGGGGGGTTTTGTAAATGACCCAGATATTGTCAGTAGGATTTTGAAGGAATGTGTTATTTGAGACTGGCCACTGAACACACACACCAATAAGTGAGTTTACGAAAGCCTCCCTCATAAGTTGAAGATGAGAAAAGACCATGGAATTCACTGTCTAACAAACATCTACTGAGGCTGAATTCCTCAGAACTCACAGTCGTTCTAGGAGGGGAAAAATGTCAAGGGTTTACTGACAGATACCTTGTCTTTGAACAAATGTGTCCTACACGTTCAGTCCAATCCGCTTGTATGTAGGAAGGCTCATGTGACTACGCAGACACTGAAATATGAACAATGTTTGTCACCTCCAGGCCAAGGAATTTGAAAGCCAGTATGCCACTTCCATGCTTTCTATTCCATTCAGCAGCAAACATGGAGATCGCTTGTTGAAAAGTGGAACCGCCAATGGGAGCAGACTGGATCCCTGGGTCATCTGACAGTGGAGACCCCTGCCTACCCACATTGGACTTTATGTGTATAAGAAATAAATTTCTGTTGCTTTAAGCCATTGTGGGTCTGCAGGTTTTATCCGTTGCATCAGTTACTTTATCTGATTAATGCATACCTACTATTTTTTTTTAATTTTTTTTTTTGGTTGCATTGGGTCTTCGTTGCTGCCTGTGGGCTTTCTCTAGTTGTGGTGAGCGGGCTTCTCATCGCGGTGGCTTCTCTTATTACGGAGCATGGGCTCTAGGCGGGCAGGCTTCAGTAGTTGCGGTGCGTGGGCTCAGTAGCTGTGGCTCGCGGGCTCTAGAGCGCAGGCTCAGCAGTTGTGGCGCACGAGCTTAGTTGCTCCGCGGCATGTGGGATCTTCCTGGACCAGGGATCGAACCCATGTTCCCTGCACTGGCAGGCAGATTCTTAACCACTGTGCCACCAGGGAAGTCCCACATACCTGCTATTTTTGTGGTTAGATGTATTTAAATAGTGTAATTACAAAGGTAATAGTACATATATTTTTGCTGCAAAAAATTCTTACAGATAGATTACAATCTCCCCCTTTCCTCAAAATCCAGCCCCCGCCTCAGAGGCAACCACAATTAACAAACTGATGTGTGTCATTTTAAAGCTGACCTGAGGTTTTTTCATATGTAGATGTGCTATAAAAATATATTGAACTTAACATGTATGATTAACAATGTACATATTGTTCTGCCTCTTGACCCTGTCACTTAAAAAAATGAATGCAGAATATTTCCATGACAGCACACATAGATCCACCACACTCATTTAACAACTAAGATCCTTTTTCTTTAAAAAAAAAACATGTTTATTGAGATATATTTGATATAAAAAATTGCATATATTTAATACATACAGTTTGATGAGTTTGGACATATGTATACACCCATGAAATCATCACCACAGTCAACGTAACAGACATATCCATCACCTCCAAAAGTTTCCTCGTGTCCCTTTGGTTTTTTCTTTCATGGTGAAAACACTTAACATGAGATCTATGCTCTTTTAAAAATTTTCAGTATTGTTAACTATAGGCACCATGCTGTACAGCAGATCTTGAGAACTAATTCATCTTGCATATCTGAACCTTTATAACAATTGAACAACTCCTCATTTCCCCCTCACCCCAGCCCCTGGTAACTCAGTTGATTCTCTCCTTCTATGAGTTTGATGATTTTAGGTACCTCACTTAAGCAGAACCATTTGTCCTTCTGTGACTGGCTTAGTTCACTTAACATAATGTCCTTCAAGTCCATCATATTGTTGCAAATGGCAGGATTTCCTCTTTTAAGGCTGAATAATATTCCATTGTGTGTGTGTGTCCATGTGTGTGTTTGTGTATGAATCACATTTTCTTTCTTTGCTTATCTTTGATGGACGTTTGGGTTGTTTCCGTATCTTGGCTGTTGTGAGTAGTGCTGCAAGTAACATGAGAATGCAGACATCTCTTAGAGATCCTGATTTCCATTCTTTTGAATACATACCCAGAAATGAGATTGCTGGATTATATGGTAGTTCTACTTTTAATTTTTTGAGAAACTTCCATACTATTTTCTATAGTGGCTATACCATTTTACATTCCCACCAACAGTGTACAAGGGTTTGATTTCTTCACATGCTAGCCAACACTTAATTATGCTTTTTTAAAATTATAACCTTCCTAACTGGTGTGAAATGATATCTCACTGTGGTTTTGATTTTCATTTTCTTGATAATTAGTGATGTTGAGCATCTTTTCGTACCTTTTGGCCATTCGAAGGAAAGATCTTCAGGAAGAATAAGATAGGAGCAATCAGGGTGTTGCAAGTCTTGATTACACACAGATGTTAATCATGTATCATAAGAACACCAATCATCATATTCCAAACTGCCCTCCAAGAAAAAGACACATAAGGATTACCCTACTTATTATGTTTGTGTGATAATTAATTATTCTCCTCCTAATGGACATAAAAATTGTTCCCCATTTGTTGCTATGAGTAATAGGACTGAAATCAACATCTTTGAACATGAAATCTTAGACAAATGTGCATGCTTTCTCACAGGAAAGAAATAGAAAAGTGCAAACTTGATTAAAGTGGGCAGAGTGTTAAGACTGAAATTTTTTACAAATATTGCTGAACTTCTGTTCCAAAGATGCCATACCAATTTACAGTCTTTCAGATTCACGTGTGTGAATGCCTTACATTCTCACAGGCATTTTATTTCATCAGTCTTTTAAATTTTGGCCAAACTTTCAGATGAAAGATACTGTCTTGTTATTTTATTTCCTTATTTTCAAATAGGTTGAGTATAAAATTAAACTTTTACCCATATGGAGCTGGATTTCTGCATTAATGTCTTGAGTACCAGGATTCTTCTAGGCATACTTTACATTCTGAAATATCAAGACATCCCTCCTTTACTTTGAAAAGCAAGGACTTGATGAGTATGATCGGTTGTTGGGCAAGAGAACCAGGCAGGACACCCTTAGCTAGTGAAGATCTGAGATCAGAGCAATTGCCAGAGTTCATGAGAGAGACCACATGAAAAACCTCATCTAGAGAGCCCATGGTAGGCTGGCAGTCAGCATTCTGGATTTAGAGTTCAGCATAAGGTAGAGAAAGGACTATAAGGAGAGAAGGTGGAGAATCTGGGTAGAGGGTCCAAGATAACTTCTGATAATAAGCTTGGGAAAACTCTCAATTACCACCAGCAGCTAGAAGTTGAGAGGTCTGGGTGGGCAGATCTACTGGATGAAAGGACTAGAGGCATGCCAAACACCTCACCTACCTTAGAATCCTCTGTGCCTACCATCAGGCAGAGTATAGGTAGCTTTTCTGTGTCACCCAGTGATACTAGATGCTGGGAGAGCTACATCTCTTGGCTATTCCAGTGGTTCACTGCATCCCTGCCAGTGTTCCTGGCTGGGAGCTGTGTTGATGGCTGCTGGAATCTGATATTTTTACCCTGTGTACAGTGCCTCCTCCACTGAGTTTGGGGCAGTATGAGTGGGCAGGCTTGGGAAGTGATGACACTTGAGACAGGCCAGGAAAACCAGTGAGTAGTGGAAGGGGACCTAAAACTGCAGAGAGGGAGAAATTGAGGGGAGATGTCCTGAGGCTAATTACCTCAATGATTCTGCAGATAAAGGGCTGGACATTCTGCAGATAAAGGGCTGGACATGTCTGGAAAAGATAATCTAGATGACATCCCCAGCTCATGGTTCCTGAGTTTTGTTTTTTTTAAAAAATTCTTTTCAGTTCTATTTCTTCTCAATAACTGTGTAAAATAGTTATACCTATTTCTTGATTTAACAACGGTGACATTGTGATTTATTTATTTTAAATGTTCAAAACAAATTTTAATTTTTTATACATAAAAATTTCATTCAAATCTGACCACACTAAATACTGGCAAACATCATGAACAATAAACAGGAAACATAAACACAAATGAATAATAAACACAGGAACACATTAAACATGAAAAAATGTGTTATTTTTCACCTATCAAAAACTAGAAAAATTAAAAAGCTAATTGTAATTATGTTACAGTATTCCCATGTATCCATATGACTGTTCTATTTTTTTGTGGTATCTTTGTCTAGTTTTGGTATCTGGGTGACAGTGGCCTCATAGAATGAGTTTGGGAGTGTTCCTTCCTCTGCAATTTTTTGGAATAGTTTCAGAAGGATAGGTGTTAACTCTTCCCTAAATATTTGATAGAATTCACCTGTGAAGCCATCTGGTCCTGGACTATTGTTTGTTGGAAATTTTTAAATCACAGTTAAATTTCAGTACTTGTGATTGGTCTGTTCATATTTTCTATTCCTTCCTGGTTCAGTCTTGGGAGATTGTACCTTTCTAAGAATTTGTCCATTTCTTCTAGGTTGTCCATTTTATTGGCATATAGTGCTTGTAGTAGTCTCTTACAATCCTTTGTATTTCTGTGGTGTCCATTATAACTTCTCCTTTTTCACTTCTAATTTTATTGATTTCATCCCTCTCCCTTTTTTTTCTTGATGAGTCTGCCTAAAGGTTTATCAATTTTGTTTGTCTTTTCAAAGAACCAGCTTTTAGTTTCATTAGTCTTTTCTATTGTTTTCTTCATCTCTATATCATTTATTTCTGCTCTGATCTTTATGATTCTTTCCTTCTACTAATTTTGGGTTTTGTTTGTTTTTCTTTCTCTAGTTGCTTTAGGTGTAAGGTCAGGTTGTTTATTTGAGATTTTTCTTGTTCCCTGAGGTAAGACTGTATTGCTATAAACTTCCCTCTTAGAATGGCTTCTGCTGCATCCCATAGGTTTTTTTTTTTTTTCTTTTTTTCGCGTTATGCGGTCCTCTCACTGTTGTGGCCTCTCCCGTTGCGGAGCACAAGCTCTGGACACGCAGGCTCAGCAGCCATGGCTCATGGGCCCAGCCGCTCCGTGGTATGTGGGATCTTCCCGGACTGGGGCACGAACCCGTGTCCCCTGCATCGGCAGGCGGACTCTCAACCACTGCGCCACCAGGGAAGCCCCCCATAGGTTTTTGATTGTCATGTTTTCATTTTCACTTGTCTCTAGGTATTTTTTTAATTTCCTCTTTGATTTCTTCAGTGATCCATTGACTGTTTAGTAACGTATTATTTAGCCTCCACATGTTTGTGATTTTTACAGTTTTTTTTTCTTGTAGTTGATTTCTAATCTCATAGCATTCTGGTCAGAAAAGATGCTTCATATGATTTCAATTTTCTTAAATTTACTGAGGCTTGCTTTATGGCCCAGCAAGTGATCTATCCTGGAGAATGTTCCATGTGCACTTTAGAAGAATATGTATTCTGCTACTTTTGGATGGAATGTTCTATAAATATCAATTAAGTCCATCTGACCTAATGTGTCATTTAAGGCCTGTGTTTCCTTATTGATTTTCTGTCTGGATGATCTGTCCATTGACATAAGTGGGGTCTTAAAGTCCCCCACTATTACTGTGTCTCTGTCAATTTCTCCTTTTATGGCTGCACATCTGAAACCTCTTTAGAGGTGAGCATTGGCCTTTATTATTATTTTTAACAGAACACAGTGTATGGGCTAGAAATAGAATAATGAATATCACAGTAAATCACACATAGGCTAGTATTTTTCAAGAAACTTTTGAGATTGCGTATATTTATGCATATATACATGTACACACATATACACTCATATACACTCATACTCACACACACACACACAATTGGTAGCTGTTTCTGTGTGAGCACCCATGCAGAGACTTTCTAACCAAGAAGGTGACTTTGTTGGTGCAGTTCCTTTTGATCAGTTGTAAAATGACTGCCCATTACAAAGGCAAACATGCTGAAAAAGGTCAACAAAGGTCAGGGACCACTTCCTTGTGATCTTCTGGAAAGCCTCTGAACACATGGAGCTGGTCTTCTGCCTTAACTTGGTGGAAATGGAATCTACCAAGCACTTCTATGGCCTTGTCAGAAAACTTCACGTCACTAATGATGGGAGTTTGAATGGTGGCAGGGATTGCCCAAGACCAGTCTCCTGATGACTCTCCTTGGCACATCTTCATGAAAGGCAACTGCCGTACTAAGAAGGAGATCTAGGAATTCTTGAATATAATGGGGGTGTAGACTGGGAGGAAACACTTCATCTATGAGAGCCCAGGAAGCTTATCACTAAAGATTTGTGCAGGAAAAGTAACTGAAGTGCCAACAGGTAGCCGACAGAGATCCTCCATGCTATGAATTCCTGTGAGGTCCAAGAGCCCATGCTGAAACCAGCAAGATGAACGTCCTGCAGGTTTGGGCAAGGTCACTTATACAATACACAGTTCCTTCCCACACCAATATGAGGAAGCTTTTAGAAATGAGGAAGAGAGAGCCTGAGCAAGTTGTAGCAAGGGTTAGCACTACTGCCATGGACAGCACATGTTCTAGGGTCATGTCCAGTTTCTTCTCCTACCCACAATGAGTCTGAACTGCTTTCTTTAACTTGTGGTTGAAGAGAGCAGACAATGTTCCAACTAGTGGAGAACTGGTACTGGGCTGGAGGAAACACAGCATATCGTTTTGTCTTTCTGTTTTATGTGGTAATTTGGAGATTTCCCTTCCTTCTTTCCTTCTTTTTTTAAATAATTTTTTCACTCTTTCTTAATTTCGTTCATTCTTTCTAATTAATTTCTAAATGTGTCTTTTAATAGAAGATTTAAATAGATTCAGAATATAAGTTTATTAATCAAATCTTTGGTTATATAGTTATTGCTACGTATCAGGTTTAAGAGTGGGAGCTATGTAATTTGGAAAACAAATTGGTAAATCTTCCATCTTATTTTATGATATAGAATAGGATATCATGGCACTGAGTAGGTGTTTCTTTGGAAATATGAAAGAACTCAGTAGTAAAACTGTTGGGTTTAAGAAATAGGTAATGTGAAGATGGTTGACTGATGGCTTTCCTAATACATTCAGTCCATCATTTTCTAAAATTAAAAGATGCATACATGAATTTACTTAACTAATCCAAGAATGTAGGAGAAATTAAAACTTAAATTAGCACGTTCATTGACTCATTTATTCTCTAAACATTAACTGAACATGTGCTCTTTGGAAAACACCTTGATATTCTTGGGGATGTTAGGGATTTTGTGTCTAGGAGCAGTTAGAAGTTATATCATGTTAGCCCAATTAAAAAGGAGTGAAGGGGTGGGAGCCCAGGTGAGAGCTGTTAGGTGTAAAAGCCCTGAGGCAAATCCAGTTGGACATTTGGGAAACTGCAGTTTTTCAGTGGAAAGGAAGTTTTAAGCTTAGCTATATGGTGGGTGAGGTAAGGATATGGGAGACCCTCAGATAGTATGTCTCAAAGTTGAGAGACTAAAGCCTAAAATGTAAAATGGCTCTTAGCAGTTACTCTTTAATCCTGGATAAATTAGAAAGAAACTTTCCACTGGGGGAGGCACGGTAGGTGTTTCAAGTACTAGTCCCAGTGCATTTGATCACAGCCTGCAAAGTAACTGTTTTACATTCTCAACTACAAACACATGCTATCTTCCATAAAAAAGGAAGGATGATTCACAAGATGGAGGTGATAACCAGAGGAATTTTTCCCAGGCTTTGAAATCTAATCAAGGAACTGAAACATTTGTCCATTGGTATTTCAGAACTGATACTGTCCAGCGACTCTTATACTTCCCATTTTCTTGTTTCTAAACAGGAATGTCTATAGATGTTACCCTACTGCTATCTCTCCATTGTACATTGGATTTGTCAGGACAGATGACTTGTCTCTTTATCTTATATGTCCATAAATAGAGATTTATTGTGCCCAGCTGGTTTGCTTAATAAACTTCCCCCCAAGAGCCTCATCATCTGCAGTTGGACCTGATTTAGATGATGAGACTTGGATTTTAAGTTGATTTTGTAATGAGGCAAGACTTCTGGGGATCTTGGGTGAGGGTGAATGAATTCTGTGTAAGGTGGGGACTTGAAATATTGAGGCCTGGAGGGTAAACTGTGGCAGACAGAACCTCAGGGGGCCCCCGTGATCCCCACCTCCTGGTGGTCATGCCTTTGTGTATTCATTGTGGGTAGGGCCTGTGACTTGCTTCTAACCAATATATTATGACAAAGGTGATGAGATGTCACCCCTATGATGACATTATATTATATGTGTTTTGGAAATAATTAGAAACAAACCATCCTGCTGACTCAAAAATGCCTCTCTACAAGCTATGTGTAAAATATAAAACAAATCTAGACTATTAAGGAGAGATCTTTCTTGAAAAAGGATTATTACAAGGGTAGAAAGGGACTTCTGAAACAGGGCGAGGGCACCTATTGCAATAGAGAAAAGCTGTGACCATAAGATCTGCAAGGATCTCAAGCATTAGGCAAAAAGGGATTCTCTTTTGTAGACAGGAGTAAACAATGCTAGAAAGAACTGGGTGTGGGGAAAGGGGATGAAGGGGTAGTGTGATTGGATACTAAATCAGAGAATGTTTTACCCTGAGGACAGCTGATTCTCAAGAGGGGTTGTATGCTAGCTCTGGTGAGAGGAGGCCAAAATTCAGGGGCCTGGAGGAAGAAAAGAAGCTTAACCAAAGTTTGGCTAACAAGCATTTTGTTTCAACTGATCATTTATGAGACAAAAAGTGGTATTTTTGAGGATCTGTATCTGGCCTTGTCATAGGTAAACAAAGGAAAATCCATGAGTCTTATTTAAATTATATGAGGAAGAATGGTTCTTTGAGGTAAGCTATTTCCTGGAACACAAAGTGGGGGGGAATCTCGTAACCTACACTGTTTTCCAGAATCACAGGGCTCAGGTAAAATTGAATGTTATACAGGAAGGAAAATAATTTTATCATTAAATAAGCATTAAACTGTGATATGATGTGCATCACAGGCAAGCAACTAAAGAGATAGCAAAGTTAACAAGAAATCTCACCTTTTTATACAGCCAAGCAGATACAACCCGTTACATCCATGTTCTCAAGATAAAAGATAGCTAGTCCTCAAGTAAGAGGACTTGGTATCACCAATTGTCAGACACAATTCTTCCTAAATGCACATGGTAATTGGGGTGGCCCTCTGTGTTAGACTTTATCCAAAGGAAAACATTCCTGGGTTATAAAATTGGCAAGAATATTTAAAAGAGAAAGGTTTTATATTTACAAGTTTTCTAAAGTAAATGCTCTAAAAATAAAGGAAGTCACATTCCTTTTTTTGGACACCAAAAGAATTAAAATTTTTAATTTGTATTTATCTTTACAGTACCCTCCCTTTATTGCTGCAAAATAGTTCACACTACTGTTTTAAAATTTATTTCCACTGCCATTTCTACCTTTCTCTGGGCAAATTACAGCCATCTAAATAACCAACAAGTCTGTGGTAAATTACAAAGCAATGCAAGTACAGAAATAAAGTAGGATGGGTTGAAAAATTCAGTACATTATTTGCCTTGGGGAGAAAACCTTTAAATATATCAGACCAATGGTGAATGGTTAAAGCAAATTCTTGATTAGCAATGTGCAAAAGTTCTTCATCGTACATTAATTTTACAAACTGTTGTGATGCTTTATTGCTCAAACTTCCAAATGAGTAACTATTTGAGTATTATTTAGTAGTCCCTTATAAAATATTATAGTACCCAATCCAAGCCTAAGGGAGAGCATAACTCTAGAGTCTGATCATCTAAAATTTTAACTAGGAGTTTTTCTTACATGGGCCAATAAATTTCTCCTGAGTTTCCCTTAATTACATAAGTAACATAACATTTACATAATGACTTAAAGTTCTTTCAATAAGTGCTCCATCTCACCAAATAATTTTTCCCAGATGTGAAACACAAAGACAGTTGGCCATTATCTAGTATCAATATCTTATTACAAGGCACCTATTGAAGGGTAGAGTTTGAACTTGCAGTGTTTAATGTACATGACTCTAATTGTTTTAAGGCTTGAGGACAAACCCAAGCTCTTTTTTGGCATCGGTCCAAATCAGTAATTCTATTATTATAGCAGTCAATTAAACCTCCACAAATAATGACCTTGTTTATCTCTATATATTGGGATTGGAGAGGACCTGCATCCCAAGGTTAATGGAGTGACACTAGACCTGTCCTCTGAAGTCTCTATCTGTAAATAACAGATTTCTTTGTCTATTAGTTAGATGCTTTGCTTTTTTATACCATCTTTCTGTCTCTTTTGGGATAGTCATAGTCCCAATACCTAATTGTTGCCTTAAATATGAATAGTTCTGTAATTTTGAACAAGTGATTATACAATATCTTGGAGTGAGTGTCTCTGAGAGCTTTGTGGGATTGTTGTTGTTCCAGCATGAAACAGTCCAAGCAGTATATTTCCATATTTTAACAAGAAACCTGTTTTTTTTCCTAGTAAAACATGATTCTTAAAGTATTTGATAGCCACTACTGTGAACAGGACAGCAAGGTGGTCTGTGAGAATAGTAAGTTTGCTAGAATGCCTCCTTTCAGTTGAATTAAGTATCAACTTCAGTTACTCTAGAAAACTTAAGTTTCAAATCCTCTAGGGAATTACACTCCTAGTCCTTCTGTGGTGCTGGCTTCACATGGGAAGTATGAATCTGAGTTTATCCTTTTTAGATTCCACATATAAGTGATATAATACAGTATTTGCCTTTCTCTGACTTATTTTACTTAACATAGTGTCCCCAACGTCCATCCAAGTTGTTGCAAATGATAGAATTTCCTTCATTCTCATGGCTGAATAATATTCCATTGTATATATGTACTACATCTTCTTTATCTATTCATCCGTGATGGACACTTAGGTTGTTTCTATATCTTGGCTATTGTGAATAATGCTGCAATAAACACAGGAGTGCAGACATCTTTTCAATATCCTGTTTTCATTTCCTTTAGATATATATCCAGAAGTGGGATTGCTGTATGATATGGTAGTTCTATTTTATTAGAAAAGAACAAGAATAGCCAAAGCAATCTTAAGAAAGAAGAACAAAGCCAGAGGCATTACACTTCTGAATTTCTAACTATAATACAAAGCTATAGTCATCAAAACAGTATGGTATTGGCATAAGAATAGACACATAGACCAATGGAACAGAATCAAGAGCCCTGAAATAAACCCCCACATATATGATTAACTAACATTTGACAAGGGTGCCAAGAATACCCAATGGGGGAAAGGAATGTCTCTGCAAAAAAAAGTGTTGGGAAAACTGGATAACTACATGCAGAGGAATGAGGGTGGACCCCTATTTTATACCACTCACAAAAATGAACTCAAAAGGGAGTAAAAACTTAAATTTAAAACCTGAAACTGTAAAACTCCTGGAAGAAAACAGGGCTCCTTGACATTGATCTACGCAGTGATTTCCTGGATATGACAGCAAAGCACAAGCAACAAAAGCAAAAATGAATGAGTCTGCCATGTTTGAAGAGCAAATTTTACAGCTCTATCAGCAAAATTATTACCTTTAGAAACTTCATCCTTCTGCCCTGTGTGAGTTCTACCATGAATTACTGATACCTGAGTGGGCAGTTGTAAAGCCTTTTAACAAATCAGCTATAACTTTTCCATGAGAAAATTTAGTTCTTATCGAAGTAAAAAATCCCCTATTTTTCCAAATTTACCCTGTGGCATGGCAGAACCAAATATTGATTAGTAGCATATGTATCCATTTTAAGTCTAGGACCAAGAATTGTAGCTCTAGGAACTGTTATCTCGTCTGCTTGTGCAGACCTAACTCTGGACAAAACATGGGCTTCCAAGATTTCATTTCACCACCCCACAGGAAGCCTTAAGTCAGCCACTTTTTTTTTTTTTTTGCGGTACGCGGGCCTCTCACTGTTGTGGCCTCTCCCGTTGCGGAGCACAGGCTCCGGACGCACAGGCTCAGCGGCCATGGCTCACGGGCCGAGCCGCTCCGCGGCATGTGGGATCCTCCCGGACCGGGGCACGAACCCGTGTCCCCTGCATCGGCAGGCGGACTCTCAACCGCTGTGCCACCAGGGAAGCCCAAGTCAGCCACTTTTATCTCAAGTACATGACCCAGCAGTAAACATTATCAAATCTGCATTTTAAACAGAAATGTCAAATAAATCATGCCAGGTTTTTCAAAATTTAGACTCCAAAGCTGTGGGGAGAGAGAGGCTGTAGCCAATTTCAATTATTCAAAAGCCTCTTCAGACTCTAGGGACAAAAACCTGAGGATCTAGAGAACAACGTGCAACTGCTGTGCCGGAAGTTATGACTGCCCTGTAAAAACCTAGAATCCACTGTCTACAATTGCAAAATTGGCTGGCTCCTCGATTTTAACACTTTGCCACTTTCAGCTGACAACAGATGTTGTATTCTCCCTCAGTTTGGTAATACTGCACTTTGCCTAGGGCGGCCTTATGGCCCTGTGAAGAGAGGAATTGTAACAAAGTTTCAGCTTTGTACTGCTCTTTAGTTTCTGAATCTACCAGCAAATCATCTACATATTGCATGATTGTCCCTCTACTAGTGGCACAAATTTCTCTACATTTTCCTGTAAATGACTAGAGAAAACAGTAGGAGAGTCCCCAGAGCTCTGAGGAATCCTTTGCCATAAATACTGTACTCTTTTGTAAGCAAACACAAACAAGAATATAGATTTGTGTGCTAGAGGAACAGAGAGGGAGAAAAAAAAATCAGGATGCAGATCAACTACAGAGAAAAAAACACTACAGATATTGGTACTGAAGTCACAAGTGAGAACAGTCGGAGGCTTAGGGAGTATAGGGGTTATTGGAACAACAGATTTACTTACTTCGCTAAGCTCTTGTACAAAATGGTGTAGTGGTCAAAGATCTTCATAAAATATACCTTCCTTCTTTACTGTAAGTATGGGAGTATTACAGGGCAAGTACTGTTTTCATTTTTTATTATCTCCCTTTTTCTCTAATTCTTTTATAACCAGTTTTATTCCTTACCAGTGAGCTCTCAACAAAGGATATTGTTTTATGCGTAGCCATGACATCCCTTTGGTGAGCTATTTTAATTGGTTCTATATCTCAAATTAAACCAGTATCATTATTCCCTAGGGCCCAAAGTGATGCATAGATTTGTTTTAGCTTGGGGTGCTTTTCCAGCATGGTATGACACTGCCACTTTCTGCCGTTCCCCATTTCATTCAGAAGGCACAATGAACCCAATCAGGTGCTTTTCTCCCCCTAGGGTACTCCACAGACATTCTGTCTAGTGTATAGAAGGTGGTAACCTTTCATTTCCAAGGCATGTCTCTCTCCAGTGGGTTTACAGGAGGATCAAGAGAAACTAAGAAAAAAGAAAAGAAAAAGAAGAAAAAAAGAAGAAGAAAAACCAACAAAAAAAGAGAAAGTCAGAAAGGATTTTCCTTAGTCATAGGCCCTATCTGTATGGGAACCATGGATGAAAAGGGACAAGAAGAAGGCTGACCCAAAATACCAGAAATCTGTATTGATCTATCAACAAATAAAAAGCGAAAAATCCCCAAGGAAATTTCAGAATAAGTAGCACCAGTATCACCAATTCCCACCCCCAAGATTCCAATATCTGTCCATTTTTAGCCATTTTGCCAGTTATTCCCTAGTCTTCCTGGGCTTTCCTGATTCCCTGCTTCCTGCAATCTCTGCATTTGGAGTTTCTCTTTACAGTTCCTTTTCCAATGTCCCGGCTTCTTGTAAGAATGACATACAGTCTCCCTTCTTTACTCCCTTCACAAGTTGTCCAGAGTAGGGGTTATTCCTCTACTAAATAGTTTTAACTAAGCAGCTAACACAACAATTTTTAATTTTTTCTTTCCTTCTTTGTCTTTCTTTCGATTGTCAGAAAACAACATAGCTGCTGCTAAGATCTGAGTAACAATCTGTCCTTGTCATCCTACCTCCTTCTGCCTAACTTGAATGTGGATAGTCATCAAGAGAGCCCAGACAAGTGTGCTTAGGGCCAGAGAGTGATTTTGATCTGCCTTTGGCCCTGAGCCAATAAATTTTGAGACCGCCTTAGCAAATAGCCAACTGAAATCAGTTGGGGGGACTCACTGGTTTTCTGGTTACACCTCTGAAACTTCTCTCAGCTCACCTTTAGCAGAAAGGCTTCAAGCATGGCTATTAGCAACCCTTCTTGCAGGTCTTTAATGCCCTTGGTTCTTCCACACTTGTGGCAGGGGGGGCAGTGGCTTCCTTTGGCCACCATACACCTTGATGCGGTAGTTTTCTGGACTCTGACATGCTCGTTCCACCAAACTCGCCAAGCCAGCTAGTTGTAAAATTCCACACAGCAGCCAGTGCACATCCCCACGTGTGGGGCTGTGAACTGAAAACACACTGCAAAGTATTTCTAGGATACAGTGAAAAAAAGCCTTTAAATGAGTCACATCAGCTCGTTGGAAAGGCAAGCGAATTACCTTGGAGGCCTGGGCAGCTCCTCAATGCTGTCATCGGCATTGCTGGTGATCCGAATAGGAAGAGCTTGTTGTTCTCATACTGAAACAAGAAAAATGTAAATTATATGGTCTTTTGGCTAATCTTCCCATGTTGACCTTTATCAGCTTAACATCTTTTTTTGTTTGCTTTGTTTCAAGTGCCTAGTGGAATTACTCTCCATCCTGTTGCCTTCATATGGGGACAGAATCTTTTATCCACATTCTCAATTATTCCATGATCATGTTGCTTTATCATTTCTGCTTTCCTTCCTACCTACCTGGTGTGGGGATGATATGGGAATCTTGTAGGTGAACCTGGGCATGAAAACATGAAGTGGACTCAGGCTAAGGCATGAGGTACACAAACCTGTGTCCTCAAACAGGGCAGGTAATTCATTAGCAGTTAACAAACTTATGCCTTAGTCCCTCTGTGCAAGGAAATCACTAATGAAGGGAGCCACACATCCAAAAGATCACTGCCTCCTCCTCTCCAGAAACTGATTTGAGTTAGGGAAAGATAAAGAGAAGCAGGGGAGGGACTTCCCTGGTGGTCCGGTGGTTAAGAATCCACCTGTCAGTGCAGGGGACACAGGTTAAACCCCTGATTGGAGAACTAAGATCCCACATGCCACTAAGATCCCATGCGCTGCAACTACTGAGCCCACGTGCTCTGGAGCCTGTGCGCCACAACTAGAGAAAAGCCCACAGGCTGCAACTAGAGAAGCCCACGCATCACAACGAAGATCCCATGAACTGCAACGAAAGATCCTGCGTGCTGCAACTAAGACCTGACGCAGCCAAATAATAAAACAAAAAAAGAGAGGGCTTCCCTGGTGGCACAGTGGTTGAGAGTCCGCCTGCCAATGCAGGGGCCACGGGTTCGTGCCCCGGTCCGGGAGGATCCCACATGCCGCGGAGCGGCTGGGCCCGTGAGCCATGGCTGCTGAGCCTGCGCATCCGGAGCCTGTGCTCCGCAACGGGAGAGGCCACAACAGTGAGAGGCCCGCGTACCACACACACACAAAAAAAAAAAAAAAAAAAAAGAGAGAAGCAGGGGAGCAGAGAGAGTTGGGACATCAGGGAAAGGAGGAGGGTTCTGTGACAGAGACAGTGCCTATAATTCTCTAATTTCCTCCATTTTTCTCAGGTTTTCCTCCTGGCTATCCAACTTATATTTAATTTTCCTGTAGGAATGATATTAATCCCATAAATACTAATAATTCATTTGGCTGAGATGAGGCCCTTCTGAGAACCTCTGAAAATATGTTGCTTTATCCAAATTAAAGAAAGCATCCTCAGGCCACTGCAAGACTAGATTCTTACAGGTATACCATCTCTAATGTGACAGAGCTAGTACCTAGTAAAGAGAAAGAAGTGGCTTCCCATATTTTTCCATCATCAAAGCTGATGGTGATCCTGATGGGATTTTAGAGCCCATATTACCATGCATAGTTTATAGTAAAATCTTGAATTTGACGAGGTTGGTTTTTCTGACAAATAATCCAAAAGGGCACAGAGCTAGAAGGAAGACTTTATCATTTAAATCTCTTACCTGACTGTTGTGTATCTACAGAACTTCTGCTGATTCACTTGATTCAGGAACTTACGGAAGTCTTGTCCTCATTGCCAGATTTCTTGGGGTCATTTATTAGAAACAAACTCTCCTGCCAACTAACAAATGCCTTTCTGCAAAATATAGGAAAGAAAGAAAACAGTTTTATTATTTAATAAGAATTAAACCAGAATGTGACACTCATCACAGGCAATCTGCTACAAAGATTGTGAAGACAGAAAGACAGCTCACCCTTTTATACCACCAAACAAATACAACCCATTACACCCATGTTCTCAAGATAAGGATAACTGTTCCTCAAGTAAGAGGACCTGACAGCTCCATGTATTACACATACTTCATCCTAAATTTATCTGGTAATTGGGGCTGCCCTCTTTGTTAGATAATTGCCTTTATCCAAAGGAAAAATAAACTTATACCTTTGTGAAAGGAGGCAGTTTTTTTTACAACTTGGAGGCAGGTCAAAGTTAAACTCTTATGGAGTCTAGGAGATGGGGTGCTAACTTCCTTGATACTTATATTTCAAAGAGGTGGCTCCCAGTTACTTGAGAAAAACACTCCTGGGTTGTAAAACTGGCGAGAGGCTTATTTAGCTTTTAAAAGATTTACATAGATCTCAATGAGGCAGAGAAAGAATTTACAAGTTTTTTAAAGTACATGCTCTAAAAAACAGGGAAGTGGGGGGAGTTTCGTTTCTTTTTTGCCCTGGGGAAAAAAAATTTCTTATTTTATTTTTATTGAGGTATAATTGACATATAACATTTTATTAGTTTCAGGTGTACAACATAATGATTTAATATTTCTACTTCTTCCTTATTTTAAATTTGTATTTGCCCTTATGTCTGTCAAAGGGGAGATGGTACTTCCCTGACTGTGGACATTATATAAAACTCCATTTTGCTAGCAGAAATGCTCTTGCTATGCTGGTGACCTTGAAGAAAAGATCTGTCATGTTGGACAGGTCTTTGGAGACCTATGGAAATGGCCAGTATGGAATGAGCCACGTGTCATGGAATTGTGTTTAGGAACTGAGGCTGGCCTCTAAGCAACAGCCAGCAACAACAACAAACCCAACATTTCTTAGCACCATTGCCAACAAAGTGAGTCAGCTGGGATTTTTCTCTAGTTGAGCCTTTAGATAAGAACATAGCTCAACTGACATGTTGATTGCAGCTAGGTGAGACTCTAAAGCAGACACAACAGTTGAGTTCTACCTGGACTTCTTACACATAGAAACTGTGAGATAATAAATTTGTGTTCATTTATCATGTTAAATTGGCACTAATTTGCTATGTAGCAGCAGTAGAAAATGGATACAAGAAGAATACTCTACTATACTGACCTAGCTATTAACCCTTTCTTTTGGCCTTTCTTCATTCCTTACGTACCAAGTTTCCAAGCCTAAAGTGGTTACCTGGTAACAGTTAGAAAAAGGTTCATGAAATATTTGAGTAAGTAGGAGTTGTTCACTCCTGTCAGAGTTGAGGGTAGCTGGAAGGAAGTATGTAGAGCTGAAGTGAAGGCAGGCCTTGTTCTGGGCTGAGATGTACCTATGAGATAACCAGGTTAGTCCCCATCCTCCTCCAGTTCCCCTCAGCTTATGACCCTGTGGATTTATATCTGGGTGACTTATTCCACATTTCGGGATAGACTGTCGGCCTAAAGTCTTTCCCACTGGAGCTCCAAATACCATTCAGATGATGTAAAGTCCTCTTTTACACATTTGCAGGGCACAACCTGCCCTGAGTGGTGTTAGTTCACTTGCTAGAGAAGCAGGCTCTCACAATGAGATTGTGCAAAGCTGCCTGCCCGTTGTGGAATCAGGGTCACTCCCTGCTTCCCAACCTCTCTCCACTCAGAGTAGCCCTGACAACAACAAGGGAAAGAAATGTCTCCCTTGTACCATTAAGTACTCTAAACCCCAGTGTAAGCCTCTACAAAAGAGTCTCCCTGATAAAGAGCAGAATCTGCAGGATACCTCCACGTGGGCAAAAGAAAAAAAAAAAAAGGGAGCAGGGGAGAGGCCCTGGCTCCCAATTTCCTCACCCCACAGCAGGAGCACTCATTCTGGTGGAGAAGAAGGTGAGACACTGCCCCCATCACAGGTGGACAAGCTGGGACTGCCTCTGAGTCACTAATGTCTTCTTGGTTCTCTTCAGTGTGTCTATAATCAGCACTATATCCCCTGGTCACTATGTCTATAACACTACTGTCCAGGTTATGCTTCCTCAAAGTCTAGCGATTGACAGGTCAGTGGAGAGACTGGTGTAGAGGTAGATGGAATGAACAGATCATTGGCCCAGGTAGCTTTCTCCCAAGCCTGTGCTAAATCCCCATGCACTTTTCTTTGAAAGTGAAAGCCCGAGATGGTATCCAGGCCAACTAAGCGGGGGACAAGGGGATTGAAGGAGCTGCCATTTCTCAGAAGGAGCTGACATTTCTTCTTCTTCTTCAGCTCACATCATTCCCAGTCCTTCTGTTACTCAGTTGACTGATGTCCCCTTTTCCTTTCAGCCCTTTCCTTCCAGATGCCCTAGTTGAACAATGCTGGTATCTCTCTAGTTGATAGAAAATACAAAGTTTTTTTGCTCTCCTCAACTGGATGCAACTTTGAAAATTACCATAATATATATAAAAGAAGGTTTTTAGTAGTCTCCAAAATTGAATTTTGGGTCTAGTGTGAGGGAGTGTTCCAGTTGCATTATTTTTCAATTTGGATATACAGTTGTTCCATTATCACACCTTAGTAAAAAGAGTGTTCTTTCTCCGCTTCTCTGCAATGGCAGTTTTAATAATCAAAGGTCCATGTATAAGTGGGTGTTTTAGGACATTCTATTCAGTTCTGTTGGTCTATTTGCTTATATCGATACTTATAACACAAATTTTTAATTACTGTAGTGTTTTTTAAAAAAGTAATTCTTAACATCTAGTAGAGTAAGTCCTCATATTTGTTTTCTTTATCAAGAGCATATTGACTCTTCTTGGCCATTTGCAAATAAATTTAAAGTTTAGAATAAGCTATCAAGCTTCACATACAAAACCTCTTGAATTTCTCTTGGGAGGACTGGGTATTACCATACACGACAGATTAAAATTGGGGAGAATTAACATGTTTACAATATTGAATGCTCCTCTCCATGAATATATGATAATTCCCTATTTAAGTTTTTGTTAATTTCTCTATTAATAGCTATATATTTTAAATTTTTTATTATATATATTTTTATATGAGGCATGTGTATTTTATTTAGTAATTTACAAGTTATATTTTGTTTAATTTCATGGTCACATGTTTGTTGCTGCAGAAACAAAATGCATGTTTACATATTAACTTTATACCCACCAACTTTTAAAAATAACTGTACTGATTTCATACGTTGTTTTTATTTATTGTTCTTGTTTTCATAGATATCCTTTACTTTCAAAGATATCCTTTGCCTGGTAGCATTTCTTTTAACATGAATGAATAAGTTTTATAAAACACTATTCTGTATCAATTTAGATATGATTTTTCTCTCATTTAATCTGTCCACAAGGTATGCCAGCCGTGGATTTATTCTCCCTCAAATCGATTCCTCACTCTTCTGCTCTGCTCTTTAGTATAAAATGTCTGACTCTCATTTCTCATGCTCTGTGCTCTCCAACACCTGGATGCCAGCTCAGTTAAACCAAGGAGTGACAGCTGCAGAGTAGAGCCCAGGAGGATCAAAGTGCCCAGAATCCTTCACCTTCTTCCTCTCTGAAGCAGGTGGTTTCCCTTCGATGGCCACATTATCTCCGTGGCTTCAACTTACCTCAGTAACACTTTTTCTCTTTGTTCCTCTAGCCTAGAGGCGGGAATGCCTTTTTAAGTTGCGAAGTATTGTTTTGCTCAATTCTCCCCAGTTGGCTTCTCAAGTAACCAATCTCCTACACTAAATTCTCCAAATTGTATAGAGTGATTTCTGTTTCCTGGATAACAGTTGGCCAATTACAGATGACCAATTTTATTGATTTATTTTTTCATGTGAAAGCCTCCTTTCAGTCCTAAGAAAAACTTAACTCTGTCACATATGTGTGTATACACAAACACACAAATATATATTCAAAAACTCTAACAGTATAATGGAGAGATTTATTCAACTTTTAAAAATTTCAAGCACTACACATAAAGCTCTACAGTATAACCTGTGAGAAATAGTCCAAGTGGTACTCGAATATTATAGCCTTAAATACATTTACCAGAAAAAAAATTTTAAAACATTCAAATGATTCAAGAGCTATAGAAACAATAGCACATTACATTCAAATAATTAGAAGGTAGGAAATAATGAAGATAAATGCAGAAATGATGAATTAGAAGGCAGTAAAGCCAACTTAATGAAAGCCAGCTCTTTGAAAATATTTCCATAATACTTTCTGTAGTTATTATCAATTACAAAAGAAAGAAGTAGAAATAAGTGATATTAGTTCAATAAAATTCTATAAGATATACCTACAGAAGAGACTTAAAGGCTATAATAGAACACTATAAATACTTTTACCCTTACAACAGGATAACAAATGGTGGATAAGGAAAAAATTCTACCTAGAGAATTTTTTAGCTAATAATCACAAAGGAATGCTAGAGTTACCATTCTGCAGCCCCTAATGGATTAATGGCTGAGGGTGATGAACCTCAATGACTGGCAACATCACCACAAAGGAGATAACAGACATCATGTATCTCCTAATGGAAATGCACAGTGTCATCTTGGGAGTAATGTTACCAATAAATAAACCTTCATCTTCAAGTGTCTTTCTATTAAGGACTGTTGATGTTGAGTATCAGGTATATTGGGTTCATTATTCTATTCTCTGTGCCGTTGTCTGTTTAAGAATTTCAATAACATGATTTTATTATAAATAGCATGCCTCTAAATTTAAAAATCCAACTGACATGGAAGATTTTTTTAGCAAAATATAAATGACTAAATAGGTCCATAAAGAAACAAAAAACTTAATCTAACAATAAAAACTAAAACTGTAGTTAAAACCCATGGAACCCTCAAAATGTTCCCGGAAGCTTCTTATACCAAATGAAGGAGGAATCAATCAAAATTTTATGTAAACTCTTCCAAACCATACAAAAGATAGGAAATGACTCATCCACTCTAATGGGGTAGCGCTCCTTGATACAAAGACAAGGTAAGGATACCCTGAAAAAAGAACATGAGTCAAGCTCACTCATATAGAGACAAGTCTTAAATAACTTCATAGCACATGCAATGTAGCGGTGAATTAATAAGAAAAAGTAGGCTGTGTCAAAGGAATGCAAAGAAGAAATCGCATTAGAAAACATGAATCAGAATTCACTATACTAACAGATAAGGGAGAAAAAGCATTTGATCAAGTGCAGGGGTAAAGTAAAAGCTTTGATAAAAATTCAACATAAATTAATGGTAATAACTTGTAGCAAACTTATAAGAATGGAATTCCCATATCACAGTCATCAGCAAATATACATGTGAAATATTAGAAGCATTCCCAATAAAGTCTGGAAAAACACACAGATGTATGGTACCACAAACCTGTATGTGAATGTATAGCAGGACACAGCCAAGAACAAGAATAATTAAATATATGAATAATGAAAAGAAACAATAATAGTACCAATATGATTTTATAATTAAAATACCTAAAGTAATAGGCAAACACAATATTCAAATGTATAAGGAACATCAAAAACCTAGTATATTGAAAATCACTACAGCAAAATCAGAAACCTGGTCACACAAAATCAATAACTAACTAGAACACGTAAAGGACAATCCCATTCACAACAGCAACAATATCTAAAATGTACCTAAAATGAAACCTTACAAAACTGTACAAGATCTTTATGAAGACAACTATAAAAATTTACTGATAGTGTTAGAAAAAAAAATGTCCCAAATAGAGCAGTATAATATGTTTATTCAGGGGAACAGAATATTGTAAAGATGTCAATTCTCCTTAACTTATTTACAGTTTTAGTGCTGCACCTGTAGCTTCCAAGATGACCACCAAACTCCAGGTGCGCTCTCCTGTGCCCCAAATCAACCCTGGAAAAACTAAAGAAGGAATAAACAAAAGGATATCATCATTAACAGTAAAACAATAATAAGCAACCCCTGAGGGTACTAAGTCTGTACTGAACAAGGGCTTGTGTGAGGGCAGTTGAGATAGGTCTAGGGAAGACAGGATCATTTGAAGCAAAGGTTTTAAAGTTTAGCCCTTGTTTCTCCCAGTGTGCCCTGGGTGGATGAATGTCCACTGCCTCACTGAACTTGAGGGAACTTGAGGCAGCTCCTCAGAGCCCACATGCCAGGACTATTGGGTTATTCCAGGACTATGGGATAATATCAGAACAGCACCAAAATCTGGTTGGTTGAGGTAATATGAGTCCAGAGACTGGCCTAATAACCACCTGAAACTTCTTCTGT
The DNA here is from genome assembly GCF_937001465.1 of Orcinus orca. Lineage (NCBI taxonomy): Eukaryota > Metazoa > Chordata > Mammalia > Artiodactyla > Delphinidae > Orcinus > Orcinus orca. The sequence continues at coordinate 22,814,947 of NC_064580.1, forward strand.
TGGTGAAGACAGGGCTTTTTGTAATGGTCATCTTAATAGACTATACGGCAAGAATGGAAATAAAATAGTGAGAACACTTGATATCTCTTCTTTCAGCAAATTTCAAGTATATAATACATTATAATTAACAGGAGTCACCATGCTGTACAGTAAGTTTCCAGAACTTTTTCATCTTATAACTGAAAGCTGTACCCTTTGATCAGTATCTCTGCTTCTCTCTAACCCCCCAGGCTCTGGTAATCACGATTCTACTCTCTGTTACTAGGAGTTCAACTTTTGCTTTTTTAGATACCACATATAAGTTAGATCATGTGATATTTGTCTTCCTGTGTCCGGTTTATTTCACTTAGCATAATGTCCTCCTAGGTTCATCCATGTTGTTCAAAATGATGGGATTTCTCACCACACACACAAAAATGGTTAACTATGGGAGGAGATATGATAAATACTGTCGTTCTGGCAATCATTTCACATTGTACCCATATATCCAAATATCACATTTGATACAATATACATAAAAAGCAATTTTTATTTGTAAAAATATAAAGAAAATATTGAAATACAACAGCAAATATCACAGTAATTTCATATAACAAAAAAATTCATTCCACAAAATTTGATTAATGACACTGATATCATGCAAGAGAGGCCCCAGAGCTAAAGTTAGGAAAGGGAAGAAACCAGTTAGAATGCACATCATCAGAAAATCTACAAACAACAAATGCTGGCGAGGGTGTGGAGAAAAGGAAACCCTCTTGCACTGTTGCTGGGAATGTAAATTGATACAGCCACTATGGAGAACAGTATGGAGGTTCCTTAAAAAACTAAACATAGAATTACCATTTGACCCAGGAATCCCACTACTGGGCATATACCCAGAGAAAACCATAATTCAAAAAGACACACGCACCCCAATGTTCATTGCAGCACCATTTACAATAGCCAGATCATGGAAGCAACCTAAATGCCCATCGACAGACGAATGGATAAATAAGATGTGGTACATATAAATAATAAAATATTACTCAGCAATAAACAGGAACAAAACTGGGTCATTTGTAAACACATGGATGGATCTAGAGACGGTCATACAGAGTGAAGTAAGTCAGAAAGAGAAAACCAAATACCGTATATTAATGCATATATATGGAACCTAGAAAAATGGTGCAGATGAACCAGTTTGCAGGGCACAAATAAAGACAAAGATGTAGAGAAAAAACGTATGGACGCCAAGGGGGGAAATGGTGAGGGGTGGTGTGGTGGTTGTATGAATTGGGAGACTCTGATTGAAATATATACACCAACATGTATAAAATGGATAACTAATAAGAACCTGCTGTATAAAAAATAAATAAAATTCCAAAAAAAAAAAGGAAAGATTCATAGAACTCAGTGCAACTTCCCTAACTGAAAACACTGAACCCCACAAGATTCTCACCTCCTACAACCATTTCCAGGAACCCTGAGGCAGAACTGTCCAGATGAGATGTGCCTGCACTTCACACCAGCAGTCTCAGGGAGTTGATGTCTTTGATGTGAGGCCTTGGCCTCAGGTCAGCAGACGGGAGGTAGCCCAGCACCTACAGGGAGTCAAGAGAAGACACTGAGAGAGGATTGAGAGCAGCATCCACCACAGAAGAGGGGACCCCAAAGAGCCCTCACTGTCAGTCTCGGGGGACCCAGGCATGGCTGTGAGGCTCAGGGCCCCAGATACTTCCGGCTGAGGGCGCCGACAGAAATGAGAGCCACGGTGTGACGCCTGCTGACTCAGCTCAGCAGAGGGAAATGTCCCAGGACCCGCCAAGAGTCAATGGAAGGCCCTCGTGCCAGGTCTGCGGGAAGCTCCCCCGGAACAACCACCCCCCGGCCACCCCCCCCCCCGACCCCGTACCGCCCCGCCGTGGCCCGGCCCTGCCCCTGCTGTCCTCCTGGACCCCAGATGCACATGACCGGATGTGACGTCCTCCTAACCACGCTGTGGGGGCGCGCCATTTTTGAGAGCTGCCGTCCAGCGAGGGTGAACCGCGGGAGGAGTGCCACGTCTCGTCAGGTGTCAAGGTGTGAGATGACCCCAGTTAGAAGTGCGGGGACACGCCCCCGACACCCCCAATCCCCATTCCCTCCGAAAAGAGGCGGCCACACAGGCCCCGCCCACCCCGCCCCTGCTCTCGGCCCCAGAGGCTCGGGCCTGGCTGTTAGGCCCAAAGTCCATCCGCTTCCCCCGCGGGGTCTCGGGCAAGGAAGGCCTCGCTCTGAGGCTGGTGGACCCTGGCTCAGCTCAGTACAGGGAGCGCCCCAGGCCCTGTGGCGTGAAGGACGGGACCCTCGTGGGGACCAAGGGGCTCCACACCCCAGAATGGCGGCCACGCGGACCCCGCCCCTGACGTCGGCCTGGGAGCCTCCGGGCAGGTCTAAAGACTGAGGGGCTCCCTCAGTGCGAACGCGGACGGACGGACAGACGCGGGAGGCCCAGGGAGGAGGGGGCCTTGTCCTCAGGGGCTGGCCGCAGGTCAGCAGAGGGAGGATTTCCAGGGCACGGGAGGAGTCAGGGCGAGGACCGTCCTCCCCGTCGCAAGGGCACCTCAGAACCCCTCCCCTGTTGTCAGCCGCTTCCTTCTGGCCACACACGGAGGAGGGAGGGCTGCTGTCTGAGAGGGGAGGTGCAGGCCAGCAGAAGGCGCGTCCCTAAGCACTCCCAAGAGTCAGCCCAAGCCCTTGAGTGAGGGCCAGTGGGGCCGCCAGCCACAGGGCCTCGACCTGTCTGCCGCACGCTGCAGGCCTGGTAAAACTCTGCCACGTGCGGCCGCGTGGTCACCCTCACCGCCTCCGAATGAGACTCAAGGAGGTGCCGGCACTGGTGCGAGCAGATGGCCCTCGGGGCAAGAGAGGAGCTCCAGGCTGCACCGGCCGTCCAGGGAGGACCCCGAGTGAGGACTGAGGGAGTCACCCACCCCGAAGAGAAGGGACAAGAGAGAATATGGCCCGTCCCCTCCTGTCAACCCTTAGACTCCCAAGAAAGGACTGTCAGGCTGAGACCGCCCGTAATTTCCTCTGCCAGGTCCGAGGGAGGTTAGAGCTTTGTTCTGAAGGGGCAGCCACCAGGCAGCAGAAGGGAGGGTCCCAGGACCCTTCGGAGGTGGGCTGAACGCTCCCTCCTTTCCTCCTCCTGGGTGTCGTGGAAGATGGTGGTGTCAACTTCAGAGCAGCAGAGGGGAGGGGGTGTGTGGGGGGGAGTCTTGGCAACAGCTGTCATCCTGACTCTGAATGGGAACCGTGGAGACCTACCTCCCCTGCCAGCCCCCACTGTCACCCCAGTACCGCCCAGGCAGGGCTGGCAGCCTGTAGCCCAAGGCTCACTCTACCGTCCTCCACAGGGGTCTCAGGGGACAGGCTGAGCAGGAGAACAGGAGCCCTGTGGGTCCTCGAGCAGTGCCCTCAAGGACCCTGCAGAGGCGGCCTTGGTTAAAGCCAGGGAGGAATGTCCCTGCTGAAGGTGCTCACAGCATCTCCTTGTCCTTCCCCCAGGTGCCCTCGTTTCCTGCCTTCCTGCGCAAACTCCCGCCTGCTGGCCCTGACCTGTGTCATCATGCCTCGGGGCCGGAAGAGCAAGCGCCATGGCCGCAAGAAACGCCACCAGGCCCAGGGGGAGACTCAGAGTCTCAAGGGTACCCAGGCCACTGAGGCGGCGGCAGCAGCGGCGGCGGCAGAAGAGGTAGAAGAGTCACCCTCCTCCCCCGCTTCTGTTTCTCCGGGCACTCCCCCGAGCTCCCCTGCTGCTGGCACTCGCCAGGAGCCTCAGGGAGCCCCAGCCACTACCTCTCGTGATGAAGGGGTTTCATGCCCAGGATCTGAAGAGGGTGCCCAGAGCCAAGGTGAGAAAAGTGCAGGTACCTCCCAGGCAGCACCTTCCATTCGCAGCAGTCGCAGAGATCCTCTGACCAGGAAGGTCAGAAAGTTGGTGCAGTTCCTGCTGGAGAAGTACAAGACGAAGGAGCCCATCCTGCAGGCAGCACTGCTGAAGGCTGTCAACAGGAAGTACGAGAAGCACTTCCCTGAGATCCTCAGCAGAGCCTCTGAGATCATGCAGGTGGTCTTTGGCCTCGAGCTGAAGGAAGTCGACCCCAGCAGTCACTCCTACGCCCTCATCAGCAATGTGGCCCTTCCCAGCGAGGGAAGTACAAGTGATGAGTCGGGGCTGCCCATGTCCGGTCTCCTGATGATTCTCCTGGGCCTCATCTTCAAGAAGGGCAACCGTGCCACCGAAGAGGAGATCTGGGAATTCCTCAGTGAGTTGGCTTTCTATGCTGGGATGAGGCACTTGATCTCTGGGGAGCCCAGGAGGCTCATCAGCAAAGATTTCGTGCAGCAGAAGTACCTGACGTACCGCCAGGTGCCCAACAGCGATCCTCCGCGCTATGAGTTCCTGTGGGGCCCGAGAGCCCACGCTGAAACCAGCAAGATGAAAGTGCTGGAGTTTGTGGCCAAGATCATCGGTACCGTCCCCAGTGCCTTACCAGATCTCTATGAGGAGGCTCTGAAAGATGAGGAAGAGAGAGCCGCGGCCAGGGCTGCAGCTGTTGCAGAGGGCAGACCCCTTCCAGGGCCAAGGCCCGCAGCTCCTCCCACATGTAGCGGGGGAGGCCGCGGGCAGTTTGCTCACTTTGTTTTGGAAGAGAGCAGTCAGGCTCCTAAATAGTGCAGAGTAGTAGGGGTGGAGGGAACAAAGTATAGATCTTATTTACCTTCCTGTTTTAAACTAGTAACTTCTATATATAATTGATTGATTTATTTAGGTTTTTTCCAATGTTTTTTTCTTGTAATAGTGTGTTTTCTTAAGAATATGAATTCGTGAATGACATTGCTTGCATATTTACTGCTGTTTAAAGAGTTCTAAAGTTACAGTTTTGGTACATGTAAAAGGAATTCACGAACCATCTATATTTTCTGTATGATCCAGAAATAGAAAACATGGCACTGCAATAGACATTGTCATGGAAATGTGAAAGGCGACCACAGAAAATATTTAGAAACAAAAAATGGAGAAAACAGAGAGTAAAAGCCATTTAACTCGTGGTTTGCCTTACTTCGTTTAAACTTTCTTTTGGTAGAAATAAAAGATACTTTGATTTAGCTCATTTGTGAGTATTTGTTTCTTTTGCCCTAGTGCACTGCATATTCTCTGCTACCTACTGGATTAAAAATAACCTCTGATGGGAGGGTGGTATTTTGGGGGTTCATAATAATCATATCATAACTGCCATTCATCAAAAACCCAATATTGCATAATGAGTATGCCACTGCTTTACATGTAGTACAGAACATTCCAACATTCACGCAGGACAGGATTTAGCAGACTCCCTTTACAGGTGAATAACTTGCAGGTGTCTCAAGTTCACAAGACTGATTAAGTGACCTTGCTGGGTCTAGTCCCCTGGTCTGGAATAGTCTAGAGCCTACACTCTTCCACTCCTCCCAGCCTAAGCCAGACCTTATGTCTTTTAATTCATTTTTCTTCTCACCACTCCAAAATGTATCTCATGGGATAAAAGGGGCCCTGTTCCCAAAGCACTGTTTTGGAATACAGTAACACTGAATAAGTGAATGGTATAAATAAAAAGAAAAATTTTCGGTGACAATGGGGTCTTCTACATATGCAATGTCAGATACCCTGAAAAGATCAGCATCTCCTCATTTACTCTTCAAGTTTCTCAGGGACATAAAAGCCTTGGTTTAAGAGCTGTGTCCTCAGGTCAGTGGAGGGAGGAGTCCCAGCCTCTGATACTTACTCAAGGTGAGGACCTTAGAACAGAAGGGGGCCCCACAAAGTCTACCCTGCTTTCTCCCTTGTGTGGCCATGCGCAGAGCTGCCTGTCTGAAGGTACCCCTTCTTTTCCTCCGGGGCAAGGGTGGAGAGGTTCTCAGGGAGGTGAGTTCCTTGGTCTTGTGGCAGCATCTCCAATTCTGCCCAAGTAGGAGATCCTAGCAGGCCTTAATTTGCTTCAGGGTGAGGACACTGGGTGCCGATGAGTGGACTCCCCAAAACAAAGGGGACCACACAGAGGCCCCCGGCAGGGGTAGCCAGGGAATAGGTCTCTTATCTCCCCTTCTGGTGTCTCAGGAAGGTGAAAGCCTTGGCCTGAGGCTGGCAGACAGACAGTAGGGAGGGTGGAGTCCCATATGCTACCTGAAGTCAAGGTAAGAAACCTGAGTTAGGACTGAGGGTCCACTGACTCCAGAAGAGTGGGGCCTTGTAAAGTCCTGCTCCTCAGAAGACCCCAACAGCTTTGGACAGATCTGGTTCATCCTGACTTCCAATTCAGAATTCCCAAGAAGGTAATGCCTTTGTGCTGAGGAGCACAGCTTCAGGGCAGTGGAGGCTGGAGTCCTGGGTCTGGTCAGGCATCACGATGAGGACCCTGAATGAGGAGCAAGAGGACCACTCACTCCAGAACAGAGGAGAATGCAGAGTCCCGCCCCTGAGGTCAGCCCCAGGAGGCCCAGGACAAAGCTTTCTGGCTGACCTGCCCCCTCTTTCCACTGGGGGTGGTCTCGGGGAGGCGAGGGCCTTGGTCTATGGGGAACAGCCTCACTCAGTAGAGACTGGAAATCTAGTGACTCTAAATGAGGATAAAGGGACTCCACCTAGAGCAGAGCCCTGCCACTGGATACCTCCCCTTGGCAAATCCAGGAATGTTGGCATGATGCGCCCCACGCCTTTCCTTTTAGAGCGTCTCAGGTAGATGAGGCACTTGGTCCCAGGGGCCAGCCTCAGGGGAGCACAGGGAGGAATTCCAGGTCATGCCAAGAGTCGAGCAGAGGACCATGAGGACTGAGGGAACCACCCAAATCATAAAAGCGGGGACGCCACAGAATCCCTCCCTTACTGTCGGCCAGGAGTGACCACAGGCAGTCATGCCCACGTGAGGCAACCCTCACATCCTCCTAGGTGGTCTCAGGGAAGTAAAAGCTGTAGTATGAGAGCACAGGCCTCTCTAGGTCACGGGAAGAGCCAGCGTAAGGACTCCGAGTGAGGACCAAGGGGAACGCCCAACCGAAAAGAGACAGGAACAAACACATAGCCCCACCACCCTTTCGGCCCGGGGAAGCCCCAGGCAGGGGTGGTTCCATGTGTCACCCACTTGCCTCCGGCTCTGGAGGACTCAGGTCGGTAGACGGAAGAGTCCCAGATCCTGACAGAGTGAGGACTATTGAGGTCACAAACCCCAGAAGAGCGGAGCCCGGGGAATCTTGCCCTCTGTGTTAGTCCTCAGAAGCCCCTCAGAAATAGCTGTGGCTGCACGTGGCCTACTCTGACTTCTACTTCTGGGGACTCAGGGTGGTGAGGACTTTGCTCCGAGGCTGGCTGACTCAGCACAGGGGAAATTTCCAGGTTGTGCTAGGAGTTGGGGTGAGGACCTAAGGCTGGAGTGGAGCATGAAAACCATAACAATGGGGGCAGCACATCATCTCTCCCCTGCTGTCAGTCCTGGGAGACGCCTGGAGAGATGTCAGGCCGAGCAGAGGCAACCCTTAACTCCTCCCAGGGTGACAGAGAAGTGGGGACGGTAATAGGTGAAGAGAGGGAGAAATATAGGTCTTCCCAGGAGTCAAACTGAGGAAGAGCCTGAGTGAGGACCGGCGCGGCCAAGCATAACAAGGCCTGGATCTGCGGGCCCCAGCTTCCTGCCTTCAGAGACCACAGGTAGACGTGGGACATCAGGCTACCCTCACTTTCTTCTGTTGGCTCTCAGAGAAAGGTGGGCCTTTCTATGAGCACATGTCCTCAGGTAAAGAGACAGGAGCCACAGGCCTTCCCAGGGGTCAAACTGAGAACCCTGAGTGACGACTAAGGGGAACATGCCCCACCCGCTGAGCTGTGGGGACGACAAAGAGTCTAGCCTTGCCCCTGCTTTCAGCACTTGAAGGCTCAGGACAGGGCAGTCGGGCCGAGGCTCCTTTACATCAGGTCTAAGGGAGGTGAGACCCTTAGCCTGAAGGTAAAGCCATTAGAGGGCAGAAGGGTGGGTCCCAGGCCCTACGTGAAGCCAGCTGAGAGCACTGAATAGGGACTGAGGACCCAGTGATCCCAGGATAGAAAGGACTCCACAGAGCTGTCAGCACTGTGCTCCCCCTGTCAGGCCGGTGAGCTGGGCCACCACTCACTTCCTCCTCATGGGTCCCCGGGACCACTGAGGTGTCAACTGCAGAGCAACGGAGGGGAGGAAGCCCAGGCCCTGGCTGCCGTCCACCTAAAGATCCTGAAGATGAACTGAGCAGACTCCCCGCCCTAGAGCACGGAAGGTCCCACTGGCAGCCCCTTCTGTCACCCCAGTGACACTCAGGTAGGCTGGCAGCCTGTAGCCCAAGGCTCACTCTACCGTCCGCCACAGGGGTCTCAGGGGACAGGCTGAGCAGGAGAACAGGAGCCCTGTGGGTCCTCGGGCAGTGCCCTCCAGGACCCTGCAGAGGCGGCCTTGGTTAAAGCCAGGGAGGAATCTTCCCGCTGAAGGTGCTCACAGCATCTCCTTGTCCCTCCCCCAGGTGCCCTCGTTGCCTGCCTTCCTGCGCACACTCCCGCCTGCTGGCCCTGACCTGTGTCATCATGCCTCGGCGCCGGAGGAACAAGCGCCATGGCCGCAAGAAACGCCACCAGGCCCGGGGGGAGACTCAGAGTCTCAAGGGTGCCCAGGCCACTGAGGAGGCGGCGGCGGCAGAAGAGATAGAAGAGTCGCCCCCCTCCCCCGCTTCTGTTTCTCCGGGCACTCCCCCGAGCTCCCCTGCTGCTGGCACTCGCCAGGAGCCTCCGGGAGCCCCAGCCACGAGCTCCCGTGATGCAGGGGTTTCATGCCCAGGATCTGAAGAGGGTGCCCAGAGCCAAGGTGAGGAGAGCGAGTCACACACGAGCGGGCCTGCCCCATCCTGGACGGTTCGCCTTTCCCTCCCCTACCTGGACACTGGTGGTTGCAGCATGCCCAGAGATCCTCCCTCTCGTGGTCAAGGACCACTGCTAGGTTTCCAGCCATACCAGGACCAAGCAAGACAAAACCACCAGCACAGGTTGACGCAGGCGCACCAAGACCTACAAGGTGACTCAAGGTACCCCAGGGTTCATTACGCCTCACTTGTAATAACTTAGCATTGTGGCTTTTGCTTCCCCGCCCCACCCCATGGGTTCTGCTTGGGTGCTTATGGGTAAGTGCCTGTATACTAGCAGGAAAGTTATATAGCCTAAAGCTGTCGATCGATTTGTCAGTCAAATAACACAGGACACAGGGAGGGACCACCACTCTACAAAACACAGCCCTACCCCATCGCGGGGCTGCTTCTGGTTTCCAGACAGCCCGCTCTCCTGCTTTCTCGGGAGCGTACCTTTGCCCTGCTTAACTGAACTCTTGCTACTTAAAACTGCTCTACGCCTCTCGACTGAATTCTTCCTCTTTGGGAGGGCAAGAGCCCAGGAAATCGCCATTCTGCCGGTGGCAATATGGATCGCATATTCATTACTTTTATCAGGTACAAGTTAAAGTTTTGATATTTCATAAAACAAATTTAAAAACCTTCCATTTTTTTTTATGACCTAGAACAAGAAAACACAGCAATGGAAGAGGGATTTCCATGGAACTGTGAATAGACTCGGCAGTAAAATCATGTGGGTCAAGTAAAAAAAGGAAAGAAAAAGCGTACATGGTGGTACATTTTTGGTTTGTTTTATTCTTTTAGTGCTTCTTTTTGTAAACCTGAAAGATGTTTTCTTAGATTACTCAAGATTGTGAGAGAAATTAAACAATAATAAAGTAGACATCCTTATCGTTGCCACTCTTATTCCCAACCATTAACTGAGCAGCTACTCTTTGGAAGGCTCCGTGGCAGAACTGGGGATGGGAAGAAAAAGAAGACTGAGCCACTGTCCATAGACCTTCGGAGCCTAGGAGCTGCTGCCATGTCAAGATGGTGAGACACACTCTGAGACCTAAATAAATGGCAAGTTACAACAAGGGGTGAGAAAGAGAGGAGGTTCCAGACGAGAGCAGTCAAGTGTAAATGCTCTGAAGCAAGGAAGCCTGGAGCTTTGGGACACTGCAGTTCCCTTGAGGAGGTGATTTTAAGTTAGGCGGGATGGTGGGCTAAATGAGGCCGAGTGAATTGTGGTGGGGGAGGGTGGGACTCTTAGATGGTGGGCCTCAGAGTTGACAGACTCAAGACTGGAATGGAAGCTTACCCTGAATTTTTACTTTGCGACTGTGGGTAAAACAGAGAGAATCTCCACCCGGGGCAGGAATAAAATGGCTTCCGTGTTCCTGTCCCAGTGCAGGTGAACACAGTGCACAAACTAGGTGTTTTAATCCCATCGCCTCCAGGGAGTTTCTGAGAAACAAGGATGATACTTCCTTGAAGTGAGATGTCAAGAAGCCACTGTGATAGCACTCTTTGCACTGGGGTCAAAGGGCCAGAGGCCACTCCCTTAAAGGGATGTTCTACTACTTACCTTAAGTGTAATCTGGGGAACTCCAAAGGAAGGCTACAATTTTTGGTGGTGGTGAAATTATAATGAAACTAGGGGTGGTTTGGATGAAAAGGCACCTGGGAGGGAAGTTGTTGGTCCTTGGCGCAAATTCTAGAACCTCTGAGTAGCATCCAGCTGGGAGAGATTCCTCTACACTCAAATGACATATTTACAAACGGGGAAGTTTTACATAGTTTCACGGTCTAAGCAGTTTTGTTCGTTCCAAAGGTGCTGCGTATCGTATTTTCTGACATCTCATGAGATTAAAGAAAAAAATCCCAAAGAGTTGGTATTATGGTCTGGGGTCATAGTTATCGTAGTAATAAATGCCATTCTTGAAAGACCATTGTTGCAAGTGCTTTACAAACATCACGTATATTACAACAGCTCTACAAGATAGGGCTTATCAGACTCACTTTGCAGATGATGAACTTGCAATTTTCTCAAGTTCACAAGACTTGTGACAGACCTGGGAATAGACCCTTGGTCTGAATTCATCTAGAGGCCACACTGTTCCACTCTTCCCGGCCTGAGGCAGACCTAGTATCCTTTAATTCACTTGTCTCCTCACTACTTCAAACTGTATTTCAGGCAATTTAAAAAATAAAAAGCAAGCAAGCAAGCAAAAAACCCTGTAGCCAAAGGACTATAAACAGTCCTGATGAAGGAAGGTTAATACAAGAATAAACCGTAATTTGGGGATTGTCTGTGGGCTTCATTTATCTAGAGTCCTCCTGCCCCTCGCGCCAGGGTTCCCTGAAAGCTCACTGCCCTGGTCCCAGCACGTGTGTTCAGCTCCAGCACTTTCCCACGTTAGAGCTCCTTTCTCCTGAGACTTCCCCAGTGTGCCCTCAAGTCCAACTCTGGAATCTGTTAATGGTGTGTTGAGACTGGCCTCTGAATAAATACACCAATGAGTGAGCTTACCTAGGAGGTCAATATCCAAAGCCTCCCTCATAAGTTGGAGATGAGGACCTGAATAGACATTTCTACAAAGAGGGTATACCAGTGGCCAAACAGTACATGAAAAGATGCTCAATATCATTAGTCACTAGGGAAATGTATACAAAAAAGACAGAGTGGGATACCATTTCACTAGGTTGGTTATAAAAATGGAAAATAACAAGTGCTTGCGAGGATATGAAGAAATTGGATCCCTCATACATTGCTGGTAAGAATGTCAAATGGTTCAGCCTCTTTGGAAAACAGTTTGGTGGGTCCTCAAATTTAAACCAAGAATTACCGTATGACCCAGCAATTCTATTCCTAGGTATATAACCAAAATAACTTAAAAATTGTATTCAAACAAATCTTTGTACCCAAATATTCAAAGAAGCATTATTCATAAAAGCCAAAAAATGCAAACAACCCAAAATTCCCATCACTGAATGAACGGACAAACAAAATGTGGTATATTCTTACAATGGAATATTATTCAGTCATAAAACGGAATGAAGTACGGATAACTGAGAGACCATGGATGAACCTTGCAGACATTATGATAAATGATAAACGAAAGGAGTCAGAAACAAAAGGTCACATATATATGACACCATTTACATGAATTGTCCAGGATAAGCAAATTCACGGAGACAGAAAGCAGATTGATGGTTGCCCGGGGCTAGGGAGAGGTATGAATGAGAAGTAACTTTTTGAAGGGTAAGAGGTTATGTAAGCAGATAGGATAGGCGGTCCCTGGAGAAAGAGAACCAGGCATGGCTTTCTTGACATAAGAGAAGTCATTTTTGGCCTAAGCCATTTTGTGATCTAAGCCATTTTAAGATCATTCTGTGAACCTGGAAACAATGTTTGCCCTTCAACACACCTCCATAATAATGATCTTAAGGGAATAAAAGAATGCAGCGACAAAAGACTGTTATCAGACAGGAGTAGTAACAGAAGCAAAGGTAATAAATCAGTTCTTAAGTCTCCCAGTCTTTTCAAGGGTAAAGATATATATCAATGAGTTATATTTTTAATATTATATATAATACAATCAATAGATTGATTGATCCCACTATACATATAATATATATAACATATAGGTGTATGTATGTATGTAAAATCAATGGAATGATAGAATCAGATAGAATGAGAGAATTACCATTCTACAGCCCCTAATGGATTAATGGATAAGGGTGAAGATCCTCACTACCTGTCAATACCACCAGGAAGCAGAAAACAGACACTATGTATCTCCTAATGGAAGCACACAGCTTGGTCTCAGGAGTGAACTTGCCAATAAACAAACTGGTAAATCAATAAGCCTTAATCTGAACAAGCTGTTTCCTACAATTATTGAGGATCCTTGATGCTGAGTTCCAGGTGTATTGGGTTCATTATTTTATTCTCTGTAATGCTGTATATGATTGTTTTTATTATAAATATCATGCCTTTAAACTTGAAAACCCAAGTAAAATGGAACAATTTTTAGCAAACTTTAAATCACTAAAGTGAAAATGTAGTCCAAACCCAGAGCACCATCAAAATGTGCCAGGACAATCCAGGTTTGGAGCCCCCTCACACCAAATGATCAGGGAAAAACTAATCACCACCTTATTTGAATTCTTCCAAACCATACAAAAAGATAGAAAACGGATCAACCATTTTAATAGGGTAGCCCTCCTTGATACAAAGTCCAGATAAGAATGCCCCAATAAAAGGATACTCACACATAACCATGTGATTAAATGAAGAAATGGGCTATGACTAAGGAACACAAAGATATCATATTAGAAAATACTGACAGTTGGAAATCACTGCACTAACAGAGAAAGGAGACAATGCATTTCTAAAGGGAAAGAATATTTGTCTCTACACTTCTATTCCCAAGCCTGTTGACACCAAATGTATGGGCTTTTTGTTTTGTTTTGTTTTGCTCACACAAACCAATTCTCTACCACCAGCTGAGTATCCTACAATTCAATTCAATTCTGACAATACCTACCTGCAGTTAGCATCAGATCCCACAAGGTAAGGGCTCATTCCCACAAGATTGCCCTACACTTAATCCAAACCCAGGTCTCCCATAATTCTGACTGACTGGCTATAAATTGGGGGCTCCCACAACCCCCTCCCTGGGTTTGGTAATTTTCTAAAGTGGCTCAAAGAACTCAAGGAAACAGTGTACTTACTAGATTACTGGATTATTATAAAAGGATGTGACTCCCTAACAGCCAAACGGAAGAGATACTTAGAGTGAGGTGTGGGGAAGGGGTGTGGAGCTCTCATGCCCTCTCCAGCTGCATCACCCCCATAGCACCTACGTGCGTTTGGCAAACTGGAAGCTCTCCAGACCATTTTGGTTAGGATTTGTATGCAGGCTTCATTACACAGGCATAATTAATTAAATCATTGGCCACTGGTTAATTAAGTCAATTTCCAGCCCTTCTTCCGTCAGAGGGTAGGACTGAAAGTTCCTAGTCCCTGATCACATGGTGGGTCCCCCAGGCAGCCCCCCACCCTTAGGGGCTTTCCAAAAGTCACCTCCTTAACATAAACTCAGGTGTGTTTGAAAGGGGCTTGTTACCAGTAACATGAAACACTCCTTTCACCTTTCTTGCTCTTTTCACTTAGGAAGCCCCAACAGTTTTAGCACCTCTGGGGACAAAGACCAAATATATATTTCTTAGTATAAATCACAGTTTAATTATATGCAGGGGTAAAGAAAGGGCCTTTGATAAAAAATTTTACACCAGTCCATGGTAATAACTTTTCGCAAACTCACATCAGTAGGAAATTTCTCTTTGTAAAATCTATACGTATTAAGCATACTTAAATGTGGAATGTTATCAGAATTCCCAGTAAAATAAGAAACAAGACACGGACAGATGGTACCACCTCTACTATTTGACAAGAATTTTCCTGCTCTGCCACGTGAACATCTTGGAAGTCATCACTCCCATCCTCACAATGACAGAAAGCTGAACAAACTGAAAATCAACAACTCTTCTTAGATCCATCAGAGAATTGAAGTTACAGGGAAAACCAATGCTTCAAAACTGAAGATGCAGGGAAATACAGGGAATCACAGCTCACTGGGAGCGGAAAGTCCTAGATCCAGGAAGGAGGAGAAAAATTTACATTGTACTTGATGCAACACTGGAAGCTATGTGTGACAAGCTTCAGAGCCCAAAACTCCTAGGAGCCTAGTCTTAGGGGAGCCCACACACTTCTGTGAGTTTTACCTTCTGGGGTCCTAACAGGTTCTCACCGTAAAGATCCAAGAAAAATGTCCTCATGCTTCTGGCATGAGGGGGACATAAACCCTTTTGAAATACACCTAGGAAAAAGTAACCATTCTGAAACACAGGCCCAGATGTTTCTGTTCTGTGTACTTTCCTACACCAACTACCTTGGATGAAGGGAAGATCCTAACTCCAGCCCCCTCCAGACTTCCTATGTCACATAACAGGGGGGATAAAAGCTGAGAAGCATTTGTAAACCAATAGCCCAGGGGCACAGAGCCACTAAAACACAGACAGCTAATCACAGGATTATAGAACAATTCCCGGACACCTTACCACTGCATCAACAAGGTTCCAATATAATACCAGAGGATTACTGCTGAGAGAACTGCAAGGCTTAGACCACTTATGAAGGTGTTCCTAGGGAAAATCAAAGACAACAAGAGCACTCAAGGAAATTGAAATCTCAGGCGCCTACAGTAAGAGCAAACAGTAAACACGACATAACTCTTATGCAGATAAACACAATCTCTCATGCTAAAGGCCCTTTAAATCGGTTCCTATTATCCAATACATCAAGTCCAGCCTTCAACAAAAAATTACAAGATATGCTAAAAGGCAGAAAAGCACAGTCTGATTAAACAAAGCAAGTAAGCTAACCACACTTCGATATAGCAGATAATTTGGAATATCAGACTAGGATTTTAGAATACTTATGATTCATACGCTAGGCCTCTAATGGAAAAAGTGAACAACATGCAAGAACAGTAGGTAATGTACATAGAGGGATGGAATCTGTAGGAAAGCATCAAAAGGAAATGTGAGAAATCAAAAACATCGAAACTGACATGAAGAATGCCACTGATGGGCTCACCGGTAGACTGCACATGGCCAAGGAAAGAATCAGTGAAATTAAAGATATACATTGACAGAAAACCCTCAAACTAAAAAGCAAAGAGAAAACAAAATAATTTTTAAAAAAGAAAAGAGTAACCAAGGATTGTGGAACAATTACAAGGGATGTAACATATGCATAGTGGGAATAATCTGAGAAGAAACAGAGAAAGAAGCAGAATTTTCAAAGTAATAATGACTGAGAATTTCCCCAAATTAATGACAGACACTAAACCACAGATCTAGGAAGCTCGGAGAACACCAAGCAGGATAAAGAGAAAAAAAAATCTACACCTAGGCATATCATACTCAAACTGCAGAAAACCAAACAGAAAGAGAATTCTTGAGACGAGCTAGAGAAAAAAAGAACTTACTATCGAGGAACAAGGGTAACAATTACCAAGATTTCTCTTCACAAATGATGCTATCAAGAAAAGACTACAGTTAAATTTTTAAAGCATTGAAATGAAAAAACCCAACAACAACAACAAAAACACTACCACCAACCTAGAATTCTGTAGCCAGGGGGAGAAAATCCTTCAACAGTAATGAGAAATAAAGACTTTCTCTGACAGACAAAAAAACTGACAGAAATTTGTCACACAGATCTACTTTGCAAGAAATGTTAAAAGAAGTTCTTCTGGGAAAAGGAAAATGATATAGGTCAGAAGCTTTGGCTGATGTAAAGAAAGGAAGAGAGTAACACAAGAAATAAATGAAGATTAAAAAAAGCCTTTTATTTTTATTATTTTCAACTGATCAAAAAAGATAACTATTTCTTCAAAATAATAATATAACAGCAATGCATCCAGTGATTATACATTATGGAGAAGAAAAATAAATGGCAGAAATGGTATACTTGCACTGTTACGAGATACCTGCACTAACCGTGAAGCAGGATGGGGTTATTTGAAAGAGGACTTGAATACGTTGCAAATGTATAACACAAATGCTACAGAAACCACTAGAAATTTTATAAATGTATAACTGATATGCGAAAGAGGAGAGAAAATGGAATAACATGAAATCTTGAATTAAAACTAGAGAAGGCAGAAAAAGAGCACGAGATTGAAAAGGAAACAAAGAGTAAGCTCAAGGAGTAGAAAACAGTTACAAATATGGTCAATGTTAATCCAACTATATCAATAATCACTTTTAATGTGAATGGTCTAAATATACCAATTAAAAGGTAGAGATTGATAAAAAAAAGAATGAAAACAAAGGAGATCTAACCCTATGCTGTTTACAAGAAACACACTTTAAATATAAAGACATGAAATGATTAAAAGTAAAGGGATGGATACAATAGCCAGGTCATGGAAGCAACCTAAATGCCCATCGACAGATGAATGGATAAAGCAGGTGTGGTACATATATACAATGGAGTATTACTCAGCCATAAATAGGAATGAAATTGGGTCATTTGTAGAGACGTGGATGGACCTAGAGACTATCATGCAGAGTGAAGTAAGCCAGAAAGAGAAAAACAAATATTGTATATTAATGCCTACATATGGAATCTAGAAAAATGGTACAGATGAACCAGTCTGCAAGGCGGAAACAGAGACACAGATGTAGAGAACAAACGTATGGACACCAAGGGGGGCAAAGCGGGGGTGGGATGAATGGGGAGATTGGGATAGACGTATATATACCAATATGTACAAAACAGGTACCTAATAAGAACCTGCTGTGTAAAAAAATAAAATAAAATAAAATTCAAAAAAAACGTAAAGGGATGGAGAAAACTCTACCATGCTAATATGAGTGGGAAAAAAACCCATCTGCTCAAGCTATATTATTTCAGACAAAGCAGTATTCACAACAAGAAAGTCAGGAATAAAGATGGGCATTACTTAATGATTAAGTGGCCAATTCTCAAAGAAATCATGGCAACCCTTAATGTGTATGCACCAAAAAATTCTGTTAAGATACACGAGGCAAACACTGATGAGACACATCTACTCTTATAGAAGGAGATGTCAACACATCTCTTTTCATAATTGACAAATCCACTAGGCAGAAAATCAGTAAGGTGCAGTTGAACTGAAAAGCAACATCAATTAACTAGATCTAAATGACATTCATAGAATACTTGACAACAGCAGAAAGCACATTATCTTCAAGTCCACACGGAACATACACCAAGATAGATTACATTCTATGCCATAAAACACACATCATCAAACTTAAAAGAATATAAATGATACAAAGAATAATCTCATTCTGCGATGGAAATAAACTAGAAATTGATAACAAAAAAGTAGCAAGAAAATCAAGGGTATTTGGAGATTAAACAATATACTTCTAAATAACACATGGGCCAAAGAGAAAATCTAATGAGAAATTTTTAAATATGTTTAAGTAAATGGAAACAAAATTACAACTTATCAAAAGTTGTGTAATATAGCAAAACCAGTACTTAAAGGGACATATATAGCATTGAATGTCTATACTAGAAAAATCTAAAATCAATAATTTAAGCTTCTACCTTAGTAAACTGGTGAAAGAAGAGAAAAAAAGCAGAGGAAAAAGAAATAATAAATCAAAGCAGAAATCAATGACACTGAAGAAAGGGGAAAAAAATAGTGAAAAGCAACAAACCCAGAAGCTGCTTCTTTGCACATATCCAAAAGAAAAAAGAAAAAACAAGATAACAGTCTAACCAGGCTACTCAAGGAAAATAAAAAGAGAGAAAACACCAATTAAACCGCTAATAGCAGAAATGAAGGAAGGGCCATCACTACTGATTCCACGGACATTAAAAGGATAATAAATGAATATTATAAACAACTCTATGCCTACAAATTTGAAAAGTTAAATCGACAAATTGCTTGAAGATACAATTTCCCAAAACTATACAAGGATAAATAGATAATCAGAATAGGTCTGTATCTATTAAAGAAATTTAATCTATAATTAATAAGCTTCCAGTAAAGACAGCACCAGGCCCAGATGATTCCACTGATGAATTCTAACAAAAAGTTAAGGAAGACATGAAAACAATTCTCTACAATCTCTTCCAGAAAACAGAAGCAGAGGGGACACTTCCTAATTCATTCTATGAGGCCAGCACCACTCTAATGTCAAAACCAGAAAAAGAAATTAAAAGAAAGGAGAATTGACCACCAATATCTCTCATGAACATAGATGCAAATTCCCCAACAAAGTATAAGTAAAACAAATCTAACAATGTATAAAAGGAATTATATACCACAACTAAGTGGACTTTATTTCAGGTGTGCAACATTTGAAAATCAGTAATGCTAACTCATCATATCACTAGGCTAAAGAAAATAATCACATGATCATATCAATAGGTGAAGAAAAGAATTTGATAAAATCCAATACCCATTCATCATAAAATTTCCCAGCAAACTAGAAGTAGAGAGGCATTGGCTCAGCTTCATATACTGAATAGAACATCTTAAAAAACAAAAACAAAAAACAGGTAAAACATCCTACTTCATACTGAGACGATAGATGCTCTCACACTAAGATCAGGAACAAGGCTAAGATATGCCTTCTCACCATGCCTATTCAACACTGGACTGGAAGTCCTAGCCAATGCAATAAGATAAGAGAAGGAAGAAAAAGACATACAGATTTGAATGGAAAAAATAAACCTGTTTTTGCTCACAGATGACCTAATTGTCTACGTAGGAAATCTCAAATAACCAACAACAAGAAAACTCCTGGTATCAGTAAGCCAAGGTTAATATTCAACAGTCAATTGTTTTCCAATAAACAAATTGAACTTGCAATTGAGAAACCTAATGCCATTTTCATTAGCACGAAAAAAAGATCGATTATAAATAATTCTTAGAAAAATAAGTATAAGATTTATATGAGAAATACAAATGTCACTGAAAAAAATTAAGGAAGATCTAAATAAATAGAGAAACACTCCATGTTCATGGATAGGAGGTTGCAAGATTGTTGAGATATCAGTTACTCCCAACTTGATTTATATACTCAAAACAATTCTGCTCAAAACTCCAGCAAGGTATTTTGTAGATAGTAACAAACAATCTAGAGTTTATATAAAAAATGAAAAGATCCATAATAACCAACTCAAATCAATACCGAAGAAGATCAAAGTCAGAGAACTGATATTACTGGATTTCAAAACGGACTTTAAAGCTACAATAATCAAGACCACAAACTATTAGCAAAAGAAGAGACAAATAGACCAAGGCACAGAATAGAAAACCTAGAAACAGACCCCTCATACAGTCAACTGATCTTTAACAAAGGAGCAAAGGCAATTCAATAGAGAAAGGAGTCTTTTAACTCACAGTGCTGGGACAACTAGACATCCAATACAACAAAAAAGAATGCTGATACAGACTTTACATGTTGCAAAACAATTAACTCAAAATGGATCACAGACCTAAATGGAAAACTCAAAATTAAAAAAAATCCAGGGACTCCCCTCACGGTCCAGTGGTTAAGACTGCACTTCCACTGCAGGGGGCATGGGTTTGATCCCTGGTCAGGGAACTAAGATCCTGCCTGCCATGAGGAGTGGGAAAACAAACAAACAAAAAAAAGCAAACAAAACAGAAGGTAATATAGGAGAAAGTCTTGGGTTTGGCAACGAGATTTTAGACACAACACCAAAAGCACAATCCATGAAAGAGAAAAATGATAAGCTGAACTTCATTAAAATTAAAAACTTCTACTCTGTAAAAGGTACTATTAAGAGAATGAAAAGACAAGCCACAGACTGGGAAAAAAATAATTGTAAGACACATATCTGATAATAAACATGAATCAAAAATATACAATGAAAAAAAAAACAAAAAAAAACAAAAAAAAACAAAAAAGCAACAAAATAAAAAAAATAAAAAAAATATATACAATGAACTCTTAAAAAACTCCACAATAAGAGAACAAAAAAGTCAATTTAACAGTGGTTAAAAGAGATGAACAGACGCCTCACCAAAAATATACACAGATGGGAAGTAGCATACGAAAAGATGATCAACATCACGGGTCTTCACGGAATTTGGGATTGAAATAACAATGAGATACCTATCAATATGGCTAAAACAAAAACAAACACCAGACAATACCAAATGCTGGCAAGGATGGGGACCAATAGCAACTCTCATTCAGTGCTAAAGGGAATGCAAAGTGATAGAGACACACTGGAAACTGTCTGGAAGTTTCTTTTAAGCTAAACATAATCTTATCATATGATCTAGCAATTAAACGCCTAGGTATTTACTCAAAAGAGTTGAAAACTTATGTCCATCCAAAAGCCTTCAAACAAATGTTAATAGTACACTAATTCATAGCTGCCAGAAACTGAAATCAACCAAGATGACCTTCAGCAGATGAATGGGTACACAAACTGTGGTAGTCCACATGACGGAATGCTATTCAGCCATGAAAAGAAATGACATTTCAAACCACAAACAGATATAGAGAAACTTAAATGTATATTGATTAGCAAAAGGAACTAGTTTAAAAAGCCTACTTATTGAGTTATTTGTAGTGAGGTGGATGGACCTAGAGTCTGTCATACAGAGTGAAGTAAGTCAGAAAGAGAAAAACAAATACCGTATGCTAACACATACATATGGAATCTAAGAAAAAAAAATGGTCATGAAGAACCTAGGGGCAAGATGGGAATAAAGATGCAGACCTACTAGAGAATGGACCTGAGGATATGGGGAGGGGGAAGGGTAAGCTGGGATAAGGTGAGAGAGTGGCATGGACATATATATACTACCAAATGTAAAACAGAGAGCTAGTGGGAAGCAGCCGCATAGCACAGGGAGATCAGCTCGGTGCTTTGTGACCACCTAGAGGGGTGGGATAGGGAGGGTGGGAGGGAGGGAGACGCAAGAGGGAAGAGATATGGGGATATATGTATAACTGATTCACTTTGTTATAAAACAGAAACTAACACACCATTGTAAAGCAATTATACTCCAATAAAGATGTTAAAAAATAAATAAATAAATAAAAAGCCTACATACTGTAGGATTCCGTCAATATTATATTCTGGAAAAGGCAAAACTCTAGAGAGAGTAAAAAGTTCAGAGTTGTCAGGGGCTCAAAGTGAGGTTTTGAGGGATGGACAGGTGGAGCACGGGAGATTTTTAGGGCAGTGAAACTCTTCTGCATGATGCTCTGTTGGTGAGTAGATGACGTCATGCCTTTGTCAACCACTATAGAA
Source organism: Orcinus orca (assembly GCF_937001465.1). NCBI lineage: Eukaryota > Metazoa > Chordata > Mammalia > Artiodactyla > Delphinidae > Orcinus > Orcinus orca. The sequence continues at coordinate 22,836,722 of NC_064580.1, forward strand.
GTGTAAAGCACAAAAAGTGAAGTGTGTTATAAACAGTGGGCAATAGTCAATAATAATGTATCACTATGAGTTGATCAATTATAACAAATGAACTTCCATCCATTGAAACAACACAAAATGTTAATAATAGGAGAATCTAACTGGACGAAGTGAGTGGCTGTATGGGAACTCTTTGCACTAGCTGCTTAATTTTCTGTAGTCTGAATCTGTTCTTTAAAAAAGTCTATTGATTTAAAAACTAGAAAAAAATCTGGACAAGAACACATAGCCAGTACAGAGCTATACACAACAATACCAAATAAATAAGAGTCATGAGTAACGAAAAGCAAAAGATAGCAATGCTAATAATTTGATCCTCTAATTAAAACTCTAAGGGAATAGGCACAGAAAATAGTCAAACATATAAGGAACTTCAGAAACCTGGTGGAAAAAAGATCACTACAGCGAAATCAAGAGACTGGCCGGAAACAGTATCAACAATTCCTTAGATCATGTTGATAGAAAATACATCAGGAGCTTCAAGATGGCAAAAGAGTAAGACACAGAGATCACCTTCGTCCTGCAAATACATCAGAAATACAACTACACGTGGAACAACTCCTACAGAACATTTACTACTGAACGCCGGCAGAAGACCTCAGACCTCCCAAAAGGCAAGAAACTCCCCCACGTACCTGGGTAGGGCAAAAGAAGAAAGAAAAAACAGAGACCAAAGAATAGGGACGGCAACTGCACCAGTGGGAGGGAGCTGTGAAGGAGGAAAGGTTTCCACACACTAGGAAGCCCCTTCGCGGGCGGAGACCGTGGGTGGTGGAGGGTGGAAGCTTCGGAGCCACGGAGGAGAGCACAGCAACAGGGGTGCGGAGGGCAAGGCTCAGAGATTCCCGCACAGAGGATCGGTGCCGACCAGCACTCACCAGCCCGAGAGGCTTCTCTGCTCGCCCGCCAGGGCAGGTGGGGGTTGGGAGCTGAGGCTCGGGCTTCAGGGCTTCGGAGGTCGGATCCCAGGGAGAGGACTGGGGTTGGCTGGGTAAACACAGCCTGAAGGGGGATAGTGCGCCACAGCTAGCCGGGATGGAGTCCGGGAAAAAGTCTGGAGCTGCCGAAGAGACAAGAGACTTTTTCTCCTCTTTGTTTCCTGGTGTGTGAAGAGAGGGGATTCAGAGCGCCGCTTAAAGGAGCTCCAAGGAGGGGGGCGAGGTGCGGCTGTCAAGGCGAACCCCAGAGACGGGCATGAGATGCTAAGGCCGCTGCTGCCGCCACCAAGAAGCCTGTGTGCGAGCACAGGTCACGCTCCACACCTCCCCCCTCCCGGGAGCCTGTGCAGCCCGCCACTGCCAGGGTCCCGTGATATACGGACAATTTACCCGGGGAACGCACGGCACGCCTCAGGCTGGTGCAACGTCACGCTGGCCTCCGCAGCCTCGCCCCGCAATCCGTACCCCTCCCTCCCATCAGCCTGAGTGAGCCAGAGCCCCCGAATCAGCTGCTCCTTTCACCCCGTCCTCTCTGAGCGAAGAACAGATGCCCTCAGGCGACCTACACGCAGAGGCTGGTCCAAATCCAAAGCTGAACCCCAGGAGGTGTGCGAACAAAGAAGAGAACGGGAAATCTCTCCCACGAGCCTCAGGAGCAGCAGATTAAATCTCCACAATCAGCTTGATGTACCCTACATCTGTGGAATACCTGAACAGACAACGAATCATCCCAAATTGAGGAGGTGGACATTGGGAGCAACGATATATAAATATATGTTTTCCCTTTCTCTCTTTTTTGTAAGTGTGTATGTGTATGCTTCTGTGTATGATTTTGTTTGTAGAGCTTTGCTTTTACCGTTTGTCCTAGGGTTCTGTCTGTTTGCCTTTTTTTTTTAATTACTTAAAACTTTTTTCTTAATCATTATTTTTTATTTTAATAACTTTATTTTAATTTACTTTATTTTATCTTCTTCTTTCTTTCTTTCTTTTTTTTCTCCCTTTAATTCTGAGCCGTGTGGAGGACAGGCTCGTGGTGCTCCAGCCAGGCATCAGGGCTGTGCCACTGAAGTGAGAGAGCCAAGTTCAGGACACTGGTCCACAAGAGACCTCCCAGCTCCACATTATATCAAACGGCAAAAATCTCCCAGAGATCTCCATCTCAATGCCAAGACCCAGCTCCACTCAATGACCAGCAAGCTACAGTGCTGGACACCCCATGCCAAACAACTAGCAAGACAGGAACACAACCCCATCCATTAGCACAAAGGCTGCCGAAAATTATAATAAGGCCACAGACACCCCAAAACACACCACCAGACGTGGACCTGCCCACAAGAAAGACAAGCCATCCACCAGAACACAGGCACTAGTCCCCTCCACCAGGAAGCCTCATCCACAAGAACATAGGCACTAGTCCCCTGCACCAGGAAGCCTAGACAACCCACTGAATCAACCTTAGCCACTGCAGAAAGACACCAAAAACAACGGGAACTACGAACCTGCAGCCTGCGAAAAGGAGACCCCAAACACAGTAAATTAAGCAAATTGAGAAGACAGAGAAACACACAGCAGATGAAGGAGCAAGATAAAAACCCACCAGACCTAACAAATGAGGAGGAAATAGGCAGTCTACCTGAAAAAGAATTCAGAATAATGATAGGAAAGATGATCCAAAAGCTTGGAAACAGAATGGAGAAAATACAAGAAACATTTAACAAGGACTTGGAAGAACTAAAGAGCAAACAAACAGTGATGAACAACACAATAAATGAAATTAAAAATTCTCTAGAAGGGATCAACAGCAGAATAACCGAGGCAGAAGAACGGATAAGTGACCTGGAAGATAAAATAGTAGAAATAACTACTGCAGAGCCAAATAAAGAAAAAAGAATAAAAAGAATTAAGGACAGTCTCAGAGACCTCTGGGACAATATTAAACACACCAACATTCGAATAATAGGGGTCCCAGAAGAAGAAGAGGAAAAGAAAGGGACTGAGAAAATATTTCAAGAGATTATAATTGAAAACTTCCCTAATATGGGAAAGGAAATAGTTAATCAAGTCCAGGAAGCACAGAGAGCCCCATACAGGATAAATCCAAGGAGAAACAGGCCAAGACACATACTAACCAAGCTATCAAAAATTAAATACAAAGAACAAATATTAAAAGCAGCAAGGGAAAAACAACAAATAACACCTAAGGGAATCCCCAGAAGGTTAAGAGCTGATCTTTCAGCAGAAACCCTGCAAGCCAGAATGGAGTGGCAGGACATATTTAAAGTGATGAAGGAGAAAAACCTACAACCAAGATTACTCTACCCAGCAAGGATCTCATTCAGATTTGACGGAGAAATTAAAACCTTTACAGACAAGCAAAAGCTAAGAGAATTCAGCACCACCAAACCAGCTTTACAACAAATGCTAAAGGGACTACCCTAGGCAGGAAACACAAGAGAAGGAAAAGGCCTGCAATAATAAACCCAAAACAATTAAGAAAATGGTAATAGGAACATACATATCGATAATAACCTTAAATGTAAATGGACTAAATGCTCCAACCAGAAGACATAGATTGGCCGAATGGATACAGAAACAAGACCCGTATGTATGCTGTCTACAAGAGACCCACTTCAGACCTAGGGACACATACAAACTGAAAGTTAGGGGATGGAAAAAGATATTCCATGCAAATGCAAACCAAAAGAAAACTGGAGTAGCAATTCTCATATCCGACACAATGGACTTTAAAACAAAGACTATTAGAAGAGACAAAGAAGGACACTACATAGTGATCAAGGGATCAATCCAAGAAGAAGCTATAACAACTGTAAATATTTATGCACTCCAACATAGGAGCACCTCAATACGTAAGGCAAATACTAGCAGCCATAAAAGGGGAAAGTGACAGTAACACAATCATAGTAGGGGACGTTAACACCCCACTTTCACCAATGGACAGATCATCCAAAATGAAAATAAATAAGGAAACACAAGCTTTAAATGACACATTAAACAAGATGGACTTAATTGATATTGATAGGACATTCCATCCAAAAACAACAGAATACACATTCTTCTCAAGTGCTCCTGGAACATTCTCCAGGATACATCATATCTTGGGTCACGAATCAACCGTTGGTAAATTTAAGAAAACTGAACTCGTATCAAGTATATTTTCCCGACCACAACGCTATGAGACTAGATATCAATTACAGGAAAAAATCTGTAAGAAATACAAACACATGGAGGCTAAACAACACACTACTTAATAACCAAGAGATCACTGAAGAAATCAAAGAGGAAATGAAAAAATACCTAGACACAAATGACAATGAAACACGATGACCCGAAACCTATGGGATGCAGCAAAAGCAGTTCTAAGAGGGAAGTTTGCAGCAATACAATTCTACCTCAAGAAACAAGAGAAATCTCAAATAAACCACCTAACCTTACACCTAAAGCAATCAGAGAAAGAAAACAAAAAAAGCCCAAAGTTAGCAGAAGGAAAGAAATGTTAAAGATCATATCAGAAATAAATGAAAAAGAAATGAAAGAAATGATAGCAGACATCAATAAAATTAAAAGCTGGTTCTTCGAAAAGATAAACAAAATTGATAAACCATTAGCCAGACTTATCAAGAAAAAAAGCGAGAAAACTCAAATCAATAGAATTAGAAATGAAAAAGGGGAAGTAACAACTGACACTGCAGAAATACCAAGGATCATGAGAGATTACTACAAGGAACTCTATGCCAATAAAATGGACAACCTGGAAGAAATGGACAAATTCTTAGAAATGCACAACCTTGCGAGACAGAACCATGAAGAAATACAAAATATGAACAGACCAATCACAAGCACTAAAATTGAAACTGTGATTAAAAATCTTCCAACAAACAAAAGCCCAGGACCAGATGGCTTCACAGGCGAATTCTATCAAACATTTAGAGAAGCGCTAACACCTATCCTTCTCAAACTCTTCCAAAATATAGCAGAGGGAGGAACACTCCCAAACTCATTCTACGAGGCCACCATCACTCTGATACCAAAACCAGACAAAGATGTCACAAAGAAAGAAAACTGCAGACCAATACCACTGATGAACATAGACGCAAAACTCCTCAACAAAATACTAGCAAACAGAGTCCAGCAGCACATTACAAGGATCATACACCATGGTCCAGTGGGGTTTATCCCAGGAATGCAAGGATTCTTCAATAGACGGAAATCGATCAACATGATACACCATATTAACAAATGGAAGGAGAAAAACCAGATGATCATCTCAATAGATGCAGAGAAAGCTTTCGAGAAAATTCAACACCCATTTATGATAAAAACCCTCCAGAAAGTAGACATAGATGGAAATTTCCTCAACATAATATAGGCCATATATGACATACCCACCGCCAACATCATCCTCAATGGTAAAAAACTGAAATCATTTCCACTAAGATCAGGAACAAGACAAGGTCGTCCACTCGCACCACTATTATTCAACACAGTTTTGGAAGTTTTAGCCACAGCAGCATTCAGAGGAGAAAAAGAAATAAAAGTAATCCAAATTGGAAAAGAAGAAGTAAAGCTGTCACTGTTTGCAGATGACATGATACTCTACATAGAGAATCTTACAGATGCTACCAGAAAACTACTAGAGCTAATCAATGAATTTGGCAAAGCAGCAGGATACAAAATTAATGCACAGAAATCTCTTGCATTCCTATACACTAATGATGAAAAATCTGAAAGTGAAGTTAAGAAAACACCCCCATTCACCATTGCAACAAAAAGAATAAAATATCTAAGAATAAACCTACCTAAGGAGACAAAAGACCTGTATGCAGAAAATTATAAGACACTGATGAAAGAAATTAAAGATGATACAAGTAGATGGAGAGATATACCATGTTCTTCAATCGGAAGAACCAACATTGTGAAAATCACTCTACTACCCAAAGCAATCTACAGATTCAATGCAATCCCTATGAAACTACCACTGGCATTTTTCACAGAACTAGAACAAAAACTTTCACAATTTGTATGGAAACACAAAAGACCCCGAATAGCCAAAGCAATCTTGAGAAAGAAAAACGGAGCTGGAGGAATCAGGCTCCCTGACTTTGGACTATACAACAAAGCTACAGTGATCAAGACAGTATGGTACTGGCACAGAAACACAAATATAGATCAATGAAACAGGATAGAAAGTCCAGAGATAAACCCATGCACATACGGTCACCTTATCTTTGATAAAGGAGGCAAGAATATACAGTGGAGAAAAGACAGCCTCTTCAATAAGTGGTGCTGGGAAAACTGGACAGCTACATGTAAAAGAATGAAATCAGAACACTCCCTAACACCACACACAAAAATAAACTCAAAATGGATTGAAGACCTAAATGTAAGGCCAGACACCATCAACCTCTTAGAGGAAAACATAGGCAGAACACTCTGTGACATAAATGAAAGCAAGATCCTTTTTCACCCACCTCCTAGAGAAATGGAAATAAAAACAAAAATAAACAAATGGGACCCATTGAAACTTAAAAGCTTTTGCATAGCAAAGGAAACCATAAAGACGAAAAGACTACCCTCAGAATGAGAGAAAATATTTGCAAACGAAGCAACTGACAAAGGATTAATGTCCAAAACATACAAGCAACTCATGCAGCTCAATATGAAAAAGATAAACAACCCAATCCAAACATGGGCAGAAGACCTAAATAGACATTTCTCCAAAGAAGACATACAGATTGCCAACAGACACTTGAAAGAATGCTCAACATCATTAATCATTAGAGAAATGCAAATCAAAACTACAATGAGATGTCATCTCACACTGGTCAGAATGGCCATCATCAAAAAATCTACAGGGCTTCCCTGGTGGCGCAGTGGTTGAGAGTCCGCCTGCCGATGCAGGGGACACGGGTTCGTGCCCCGGTCCGGGAAGATCCCACATGCCGCGGAGCGGCTGCGCCCGTGAGCCATGGCCGCTGAGCCTGCGCGTCCGGAGCCTGTGCTCCGCAATGGGAGAGGCCACAACAGTGAGAGGCCCGCGTACCGGAAAAAAAAAAAAAAAAAAAATCTACAAACAGTAAATGCTGGAGAGGGTGTGGAGAAAAGGGAACCCTCTTGCACTGTTGGTGGGAATGTAGATTGATACAGCCACTATGGAGAACAGTATGGAGGTTCCTTAAAAAACTACAAATAGAACTACCATATGACCCAGCAATCCCACTACTGGGCAAATACCCTGAGAAAACCATAATTCAAAAAGAGGCATGTACCAAAATGTTCATTGAAGCTCTATTTACAATAGCCCGGAGATGGAAACAACCTAAGTGCCCATCATCGGATGAATGGATAAAGAAGATGTGGCACATATATACAATGGAATATTACTCATCAATAAAAAGGAACGAAACTGAGGTGTTTGTAGCGAGGTGGATGGACCTATAGACTGTCATACAGGGTGAAGTAAGTCAGAAAGAGAAAGACAAATACCGTATGCTAACACATATAGATGGAATCTAAAAAAAATAATAAATGGTCATGAAGAACCTAGGGGCAAAACGGGAATAAAAATGCAGACCTACTAGAGAATGGACATGAGGATATGGGGAGGGGCAAGGGTAAGCTGGGACAAAGTGAGAGAGTGGCATGGACATATATACACTACCAAACGAAAAACAGATAGCTAGTGGGAAGCAGCCACATAGCACAGGGAGATCAGCTCGGTGCTTTGTGACCACCTAGAGTGGTGGGATAGGGAGGGTGGGAGGGAGGGAGATGCAAGAGGGAATAGATATGGGGATATATGTATATGTATAACTGATTCACTTTGTTATAAAGCAGAAACTAACACACCATTATAAAGCAATTATACTCCAATAAAGATGTTAAAAAAAATGAAAAAAAAGAAAATACACCATAGAAAAAAGCAACAATATAAAAACATACCTAGAAAGAAACCATACAAATATGTATATAATCTACATGGAGGCAACAATAAGAATTTCCTCACTGACTTAGGAAAAAGATGTCTCAACCAGAATAGTATGTTATGTGTATTCATCAGGTACAGACACTGTAAGAGTATCAATTTTCCTTAATTTATTTACAGATTTAGTACCTTATCCATAGCAGCTGATGACAATCAAACATGGGCTACTGTTTCCTGTACCCAAAATCAACCACGGAAAAATTAGAGAAGGAATAAAGAAAAAACATTAACAAGAAAATTTTAAAAAACTAAATAATCCCTGAGGGACAATAAGTCTCCATGAACTAGAACCTGAGTGTGGGCAGGTAGGGGGATGCCCTGGATTCGAGACAGGTCTGTAGCCTGCAAGAGAGGCAGATGACAGGATTGACTAGAGAAAAGCCTATAACGTTGAGCCCTTGATTCTTCCACTGTGCTCTGGGACCATGAATCTCTACTGCTTCACTGAAGGAATCTGAGGCAGCATTTCAGAGCCCGCATGCCAGGAGCATGGGACACCAAAGATTGGGCTGGATGTGGCAGCATGGTCCACAGGCTGTGAAATAACCACCTGAAACTTTCTTAGTGCATGACAACTGGCCTTTTTAAGTGATCATCTTAATAGACCATCGCACACGGACTAAAAGAGAAAAGCAAGTAACACAGTAGTTGTACAAAAGGACAGAAATTCATTTCTGAACTTTTGGGCAATGCCCCTGCTGTCAACAAAGACAGACCACAGTGGGAACTGGCAGGCTAAGGCGCCCCTTCACTAACTCCTCTGGGATTCTGTGGGGCATGGCTGGGGACAGGGATGGATTCATACCAGAGAAGGAAGGAATCGCAGGCCCCGCCAGCAGTCAATGTGAGGACCTTGAGTGAGACCTGACGGGCTCCAAACCACAGAAGAGACTCTCGCCTCCTTTCCCCTCCGCTCATCTTACCTGCAGCAGCCATCTCTGGGAGGCTCCAGGCAGAAGTGTCCAGATGAGATGTGCCTGCACTTCACACCAGCAGTCTCAGGGAGTTGATGTCTTTGATGTGAGACCTTGGCCTCAGGTCAGCAGACGGGAGGTAGCCCAGCACCTACAGGGAGTCAAGAGAAGACACTGAGAGAGGATTGAGAGCAGCATCCACCACAGAAGAGGGGACCCCAAAGAGCCCTCACTGTCAGCCTCGGGGGACCCAGGCATGGCTGTGAGGCTCAGGGCCCCAGATACTTCTGGCTGAGGGCGCCGACAGAAATGAGAGCCACGGTGTGACGCCTGCTGACTCAGCTCAGCAGAGGGAAAAGTCCCAGGACCCGCCAAGAGTCAATGGAAGGCCCTCGTGCCAGGCCTGTGGGAAGCTCCCCAAGAAACACCCCCCCACCCCACCCCCACCCCCGCTCCGTCCCGCCCCGCCCCGGCCCCGCCCCACCCCAGCCCCGCCCCTGCTGTCCTCCTGGAGCCCAGATGCGCATGACCGGATGTGACGTCCTCCTAACCGCGCTGTGGGGCCGCGCCATTTTTGAGAGCTGCCGTCCAGCGAGGGTGAGCCGCGGGAGGAGTGCCACGTCTCGTCAGGTGTCAAGGTGTGAGGTGACCCCAGTTAGAAGTGCGGGGACACGCCCCCGACACCCCCAATCCGCATTCCCTCCGAAAAGAGGCGGCCACACAGGCCCCGCCCACCCCGCCCCTGCTCTCGGCCCCAGAGGCTCGGGCCTGGCTGTTAGGCCCAAAGTCCATCCGCTTCCCCAGCGGGGTCTCGGGCAAGGAAGGCCTCGCTCTGAGGCTGGTGGACCCTGGCTCAGCTCAGTAGAGGGAGCGCCCCAGGCCCTGTGGCGTGAAGGACGGGACCCTCGTGGGGACCGCAGGGCTCCACACCCCAGAATGGCGGCCACGCGGTCCCCGCCCCTGACGTCGGCCTGGGAGCCTCCGGGCAGGTCTAAAGACCGAGGGGCTCCCTCAGTGCGAACGCGGACGGACGGACAGACGCGGGAGGCCCAGGGAGGAGGGGGCCTTGTCCTCAGGGGCTGGCCGCAGGTCAGCAGAGGGAGGATTTCCAGGGCACGGGAGGAGTCAGGGCGAGGACCGTCCTCCCCGTCGCAAGGGCACCTCAGAACCCCTCCCCTGTTGTCAGCCGCTTCCTTCTGGCCACACACGGAGGAGGGAGGGCTGCTGTCTGAGAGGGGAGGTGCAGGCCAGCAGAAGGCGCGTCCCTAAGCACTCCCAAGAGTCAGCCCAAGCCCTTGAGTGAGGGCCAGTGGGGCCGCCAGCCACAGGGCCTCGACCTGTCTGCCGCACGCTGCAGGCCTGGTAAAACTCTGCCACGTGCGGCCGCGTGGTCACCCTCACCGCCTCCGAATGAGACTCAAGGAGGTGCCGGCACTGGTGCGAGCAGATGGCCCTCGGGGCAAGAGAGGAGCTCCAGGCTGCACCGGCCGTCCAGGGAGGACCCCGAGTGAGGACTGAGGGAGTCACCCACCCCGAAGAGAAGGGACAAGAGAGAATGTGGCCCGTCCCCTCCTGTCAACCCTTAGACTCCCAAGAAAGGACTGTCAGGCTGAGACTGCCCGTAATTTCCTCTGCCAGCTTCAGGCTGAGACCGCCCGTAATTTCCTCTGCCAGGTCCGAGGGAGGTTAGAGCTTTGTTCTGAAGGGGCAGCCACCAGGCAGCAGAAGGGAGGGTCCCAGGACCCTTCGGTGGTGGGCTGAACGCTCCCTCCTTTCCTCCTCCTGGGTGTCGTGGAAGATGGTGGTGTCAACTTCAGAGCAGCAGAGGAGTGGGGGTGGGGGTCTTGCCACCAACTGTCATCCTGACTCTGAATGGGAACTGCAGAGACCTACCTCCCCTGCCAGCCCCCACTGTCACCCCAGTACCGCCCAGGCAGGGCTGGCTGGCTGTGGCCCAAGGCTCACTCTACCGTCCTCCACAGGGGTCTCAGGGGACAGGCTGAGCAGGAGAACAGGAGCCCTGTGGGTCCTCGAGCAGTGCCCTCAAGGACCCTGCAGAGGCGGCCTTGGTTAAAGCCAGGGAGGAATCTTCCCGCTGAAGGTGCTCACAGCATCTCCTTGTCCCTCCCCCAGGTGCCCTCGTTGCCTGCCTTCCTGCGCACACTCCCGCCTGCTGGTCTTGACCTGTGTCATCATGCCTCGGCGCCGGAGGAACAAGCGCCATGGCCGCAAGAAACGCCACCAGGCCCGGGGGGAGACTCAGAGTCTCAAGGGTGCCCAGGCCACTGAGGAGGTGGCGGAGGCGGCGGCAGAAGAGATACAAGAGTCGCCGTCTTCCCCCGCTTCTGTTTCTCGGGATACTTCCCCGAGCTCCCCTGCTGCTGGCACTCACCAGGAGCCTCAGGGAGCCCCAGCCACTACCTCTCGTGATGAAGGAGTTTCATGCCCAGGATCTGAAGAGGGTGCCCAGAGCCAAGATGAGAAAAGTGCAGGTACCTCCCAGGCAGCACCTTCCGTTCGCAGCAGTTGCAGAGATCCTCTGAGAAGGAAGTCCACAATGTTCGTGGAGTTCCTGCTGGAGAAGTACATAACGAAGGAGCCCATCCTGCAGGCAGCACTGCTGAAGACTCTCAACAAGAAGTACAAGAAGCACTTCCCTCAGATCCTCAGCAGAGCCTCTAATATCATGGAGGCTGTCTTTGGCCTCGAGCTGAAGGAAGTCGACCCCAGCAGTCACTCCTACGCCCTCATCAGCAAGATGGCCCTCCCCAGCGACGCAACTCTGAGTGATGAGTTCAGGATGCCCACGTCCGGCCTCCTGATGACTGTCCTGGGCGCGATCTTCATGAAGGGCAACCGTGCCACCGAAGAGGAGCTCTGGAAATTCCTCAATGCGTTGGGTTACCATGCTGGGAGGAGGCACTTGATCTTCGGGGATCCCGGGAGGCTCATCAGCAAAGATTTCGTGCAGCAGAAGTACCTGACGTACCGCCAGGTGCCCAACAGCGATCCTCCGCGCTATGAGTTCCTGTGGGGCCCGAGAGCCCACTCTGAAACCAGCAAGATGAAAGTGCTGGAGTTTTTGGCCAAGATCATCGGTACCATCCCCAGTGCCTTACCAGATCTCTATGAGGAGGCTCTGAAAGATGAGGAAGAGAGAGCCGCGGCCAGGGCTGCAGCTGTTGCTGAGGGCAGAGCCCCTTCCAGGGCCAAGGCCCGCAGCTCCTCCCACATGTAGGGAGGGAAGCCGCGGGCAGTTTGCTCACTTTGTTTTGGAAGAGAGCAGTCAGGCTCCTAAATAGTGCAGAGTAGTAGGGGTGGAGGGAACAAAATATATATGTTCTTACAGTTTTAAGTAGTATGGTAGTTTAGGTGCAGTTAGTTTTAATAAAATATATATCTCTTTCTTTTTTCCAAATGAAGAATACCTAGTTAAAGATAGATGATTGGTAGATAAGTAGGTAGAGAGATGCTAGATAGATAGATTTATGATAGAGATGTTTAGTATCTTTTCAAATGTTATTACTTCATTGAATGTTTATTTTGCTTTAGAATCCAAGTGTATTAGTGTCATGGATGTCATGTTTATTGCTGTTCAGTTTTAAGATTAAGAGTTTGCTATTTGCAAAAAAAACTGAAAAGCCTTCAATATTTTCCTTTTGCTACAGAACAAGGTAACGTGGCATTGGAATAGGATTTTTCGTGGAAACGAGAAAGAATCCCACGAGAAAATATTGGGGATCTCAAAATGGTGATACAAAAGTAAAGGCTGGTTAATTCTTAGTTTGCCTTCTTTTCTTTCTCTTTGCTTGTAAAATTAAATAATATATACCTAGCTTTGCTTAGGTTATTCAAACTGTTTGAAAATTAAATCATGGTAAATAAGACTTCTTGGTCATTCCTTCTTTTTTCTCTCAAATTAATTGACCATCTTCTCTTTGGAAGCCTCTCCAGTACTACTATGGTTGGTAAGAAAATGAAGACCAAGCCACTGCCCATAGAATTTTTAGAGTCTAGCATCAGCTATCATGTAAGGAAGATGGTAAGATACACTCAAAGAAATAAACAAATGAACATTTTTTTTTTAAAAGTGAGGGTGTGGAAGAGGAGGTTCCAAATGAGAGCAAGGAGTGTAAGTTACCTGATAAAGGCAGCGTTGGGTCTTGGGAAACTTCTAGTCCCTCAGCAGGAAGTAATTAACAGGATGCATGGTGGGCTAGATGAAGCTGTGGGAGTGATGGAAAGGGCCACTCAGATGGTGTTTCTCAGAGTTGAGAGACTAAACCTGGAATGGAAAACATATCTTCACAGTTAACTTTGGGATGTGGAAAAACCAGAGAGAATCCCCACCTAGGGAATGGAAGGGGTCCTATGCACTTGCCCCAGGGCAAGTGAACACTCAAACTAGGTGTTTTAGGCATGGGCTGTCCAGAGAGTTTCTGAGAAATAAAGGTGATACTCATTGAAATGAGATGCCAAGAAGCCACTGGACTGTCTCTCTTTTTGTGGGATGGGATTGCCAGAGCTCACTCCAGTGAAAGGGCATTTTAATTAGGTTATTTTGAGTGTAATTTGGCAAACTCTAAGGGAGGGCTCAAATTTTAGTGGCAATGGTATGAATGAAATTAGGGGTGGTTTGGATGAAAAGGCACCTGGGAGGGAAGTTGTTGGTCCTTGAGACAAATGAACTCCTAGTTGCATCCATCTGGAGAAGATGACCCCATGCCAATATTAAAACAAATGCTCTAATAGGGAAATACTACTTAGTTTTACTCGGTTGGCATTTTGGCTGATGTGGATTTCTATATTGTTTGGAGTTGCATTTTCTCTAATGTAGGCTGGAAATAAAATTCTGTGAAGGAAGTTTGTTATCATTTGGGGTCAAAATCATCTTAGTAATAACTGCCATTCATTGAAAGTACCAAACTTTGTCTCAAACTGCCAGGTGGTTTACATACATATCCATGCCTGTGGTCCTACACTATAGACTTTTTCAGACTCACTTTGCAGATAAAGAAGTTGGAATATTCTCAAATTCAAGGCTGGTAAGTGACAGCTGGACTGAACCCTGGCTCTGAATCCCTCTAGAGCCCGCACTATGCCACTCCTCCCAGGCTGAGGCCGACCTTGGGTCACTTCATTTTTCTGCTCACTAGTCCAAAATGTATTTCAGGTGTTAAAAAGCAGGACTTCATACCCCAAACATGGTTTTGGAATAAAAAGTTCCAGGAATAAGTAATAAAAATATGAAAATAAAAGTGAGGTACAAATAAAGAAAGAAATAGATAGCGTTTGGTGACAATATAACTATCTATGAAGGAAATGTCAGTAAACCTCAAAAGATCAGGGGCTCACAAAATCATTTAATTCAGCCCTTTCCCTGTAGAAAGTAAATCTGTTAGAATTGAGGTTATATAAGGCTATATCTGGCCAGTGAAGAGAAGGAAGAGATCAGCGTGTTTTCTCTGATAGCACAACACCTGTGCCGGAGCCCTTGCTTGGCTGCAGCTTCCCATCTCACATCACTCCTGGGGCTCAACCTATTCCTGCAAGATTTGTTGTAGGGAGATCAATTAAGAGTTTTCAAGGATGTGGCATTTCCCAAGAAGCCTTTTACAGAAGAGATAGGAGTCAAGGTGAAGACTTGATGAATGAGGACTGAGGAGACAAAAACCACATAATAACTGAAGTCACAGAGAGACTGGCCTGTGTCTGCTCTCAGACTTAGAAGGCCAAGGCAGGGCTGCCAGGCTGAGCATCCCCTCACTTATTTTCAGGGTTTAGAGGAACATAAGAGCTTTGGTCTAAATGGGTGACTTTAAGTTGAAAGAAAGAGGAAACTTAGGGCCCTTCAGAAGTCAAGGTGAGGAACCTGAGTGAGGACTGAGGGCACACCCCTACCCTGAACAGAGAGAGCCCCAAGGAGCCTGAATCCTGATGTCAACACTGGAAGGGCACAGGTAGGAGTAGCCTCATGTGGCATTCCCAGACCTTGCCTCTCTGGCACCTCAGGAAGTGAGGATTTTAGTCTGAGGAGAGGGTCCTTAGGTAAACAAAGGAAGGAGTCCCAAGCCCTGCCCGGAGTCAAGGTGAGAATCCCGAGTGAGGACTTAAGGAAACTTCTGCCTTTAGACTGTGAGAGAACCCCACAGAACCATGCCCGTCCTGGTATCCCTGGTATCCCTGGGCTTTGTTGACATGATGTGACATATTTCCTCCTATGGTGTCACAAGGGGGTGAGGGACATGGTCTAAGGGGTACGGCCTAGGGCCAGCAGTGGGATGATTTCCAGGTTTTTCGAGAGACCAGGTGAATACCCTGAGGACTAAGGGAACCACATACCCCATAACCATAGAATTCATTCCTTACTCTCAGCCTCAGAAGACCAAGGACAGGTATGGTCAGATGAGGAGAATCTCACTTTCTCCTAGGGGTTTCAGGGTGGTGCTGGCCTTAGTATAAGGGGCAGGCCTAAGGGCAAGGGAGGGTGGAATTCCAGGACATGACAGAGGTCAAAGCAAGGACTGAGGGATCATCTACCACTAAATAGAAGTGATAAGGAATCCAGCCCTGCTCCTTGTTACAGCCCTTGAGGATCCAGGGCAGGACTATCAAGCTGAAGCTCCACCAACACTTATTTGTATCAGGTCTATGGGAAGTGAAATCCTTAGTTTGAAGGTGTAGCCACCATTCAATGAAAGGGGTGGGGATATCAGGCCCTATGTGTAGCCGAATTAAGGACCCTTAATGAGGACTGAGGACTCCAAAGGCCAGGACAGAAAACTCCCCACTGAGCAGTCAGTACTGGGGCCACCTGGACAGGGTTGATAAGCTGAGGACCCCCTTCATTTCTTTCTCATAGATCCCAGGGAGGTTTGTGATGTCAACCTCAGAACAGCAGAGGGAATGGGTCCCATGACCTGCCACCAGTTGAATGACGGTCTTGAATGTGACCTAAGAGACTCCTCAATGTAGAAGACCACCAGCCCCTGCTGTTGCCCCAGCATGCCTGAGGCAGGGGTGGCAGGATGCAGCCTAAAGATCATTCTAATTTCCTTCAACAGGTTTCCCAAGGGACAGGCTGATTAGGAGAACAGGAGTCCTATGGGTTTTTAGAGCAGTGCCCTCAAGGAAAACTACAAATGTAGCTAGCCTTCCTTATAACCAAGGTGGTATTTCCCTGCTGAAGCTGCACACTCTCTCAACCTTCCTCATCCAGTGGACCCTTATCCCCTGCTCTTCTACTCACACTCCTAACCATTGTCCCTGAGCACAGTCATCATGCCTCGGGGTCAGAAGAGTAAGCTTGGCACCAGTGAGAAACGCCACCAGGCCCAAGATGACTCCCAGAGTCACAGGAGAGTTCAGGCCACTGCAGTAATAGAAGAACCCCCCTCCTCCTCTTCTCCTGTTTTGGAAGATAATCCCCAGAGTTCATCAGCTACTGGGTCAAATAGCACTTCTCAGGGGTCTTCAAAAGCCCCATCTACTACCATCACTTCTTCAAGTACTTTTGACACAAGGTCTGATGAGGATGATAACAGTCAAGATGAGGAACATCCATGTTCCTCTGATGTCTCACCTTCTACTGAGAGCACATACAGTGATACTCTAACTAGTCAGATGGATTTGTTAGAGCAGTTCCTTCTGTACAAATATAAATGAAGCAGCCCATTATGAAGGAAGACATGCTGAAGATTGTCAGCCAAAAGTACCAAGACCGATTTGCTGAGATTCTCAAGAAAGCCTCTGAACGCACTGAGGCTGTCTTTGTGGTTGACTTGAAGGAAGTCGACTCAACCATCCACTCATATGACCTTGTCAGCAAACTGAAACTCCCCAACAATGGGAGGGTGAGTGCTGGTAGGGGGTTACCTAAGACCAGTCTCTTGATGACAGTCTTGGGTGTGATCTTCATGAACGGCAACTGTGCCACTGAGGAAGACATCTGGAAATTCCTGAATATGATGTGAGTATATGCTGGGAGGAAGCACTTCATCTATAGGGAGCCCAGGAAGCTCATCACCAAAGATTTAGTGAGGCTTAAGTACCTGGAGTACCGCCAGGTGCCTAACAGTGATCCTCCGCGCTGTGAGTTCCTGTGGGGCCCAAAAGCCCATACTGAAACCAGCAAAATGAAAATCTTGGAATTTTTGGCAAAGGTCAGCGATATGGTTCCCAGTGCCTTCTCATCACGATATGAAGAAGCTTTTCAAGATGAGGAAGAGAGAGATCGAGCCAAAATTGCAGCCAGGCCTGGAAATACTGTCACTTCCAGGCATGTTCCATGGCCACGTCCAGCAGCTTCTCCCACCCTTACTGAAGTCTGAGACTTTTTAAAAATCATCCAGATAAGAAAATTTGACATCACAATAGGGATTTTTGTTGAAATGGCAAAGAATCCCAAAATAAAATTGTTGGGATAATGGAATGAAAAAATAAAAAGTAATTAAAAAGAAAACATGATAAACCTTGATTTTTCTTAATCCTTTCAGTCTTCTGTTTTGTAAAATTAAATGATTTATACCTCAATATGCTTAACTTATTAAAGAATGTAGGAGGCATTAAATCTTAACAAGTTAGACCTCTTACTCACTTTCTTTTTTATTTCCCAAACGTCAGTTGAGCATCTACTCTTTAAAAGGCTCTGTGCTAGTACTGCCAATGCTAAGATGAAGACCCAGCCTATGCCCATACAACTTTCGATGCAAGGAGCTGCAGTCATACAAGATGTTGAGATGCCCTCTATGACTTACGGGAAAGTAAAAGGATAATCCAGAAAGAAATCTCTACCTGGGGCAGTGTATTGATTTGTTAGGGCTTCCACAACAAAATACCACAGAATGGGTGGCCTAAACAACCGAAATTTATTTTCTCACAGTTCTGGAGGCTGGAAGTCCAAGATGAGGGTTGGTTTCCTCTGAGGCCTCTCTCCTCAGCTGGCAGATGGCCACCCTCTTCACTTGGCTGTCCCTTTGTGTGCATATATCCCTGGTCTCTCCTTTTGTGTCCTAATCTCTTCTTATAAAGACACCAGTCAGATTGGGTTATGGCCCACCCTAATGGCCTCATTTTAATTTAACCAGCTCTTTAAAGACCTCATCTCCAACTACAGTCACATTCTGAGGTACTGGGGTTTATGCCTTCAACATGAATTTTTTGGGGGACACAAGCCCCTAACAGACAGAAATCTAAGGTGCCTTTGCTCTTATCTCAATGCAGGAGAATACAGTGCACAGACAGGTATTCTATGCACATTGTCTCCAGGGAGTTTCTGAGCAATAAGGGTTAACTGCCTTGAGGTATGTCAGGGAGGAGGGAATTCCCCCACTACCCCTTTGAGTTCTTGTGGTTAGACTAATAAAGTTGGCACAAGACAGATTAACAGGAGAAGAAAGAAATTGTAATTCATGTGCACGGAGGTGTCATAGAAATGGTACCTAAGAAGTAGCCAAAGCAGGTAGCTTTTATACTTTTTAGACAAAGAAACAATAAACTTGTGAGGAATGGACAGGACAAATAAACTTACATTTTGGATAATTCCTTCAATTAGTAAGGAATCTAAACAGAATTTGGGCTTGGGGTAGTAAATTAAAGAAGTAACAAGGTTTGTTTATACAGGCTTCTCTGCCTGAATTCCCTATTTCTGGCTATAAGGGTATCCTTCTACCTCCAGATGCAGGGAGTGCATCTTTCACATGAGAGATTTATTTCCTGCTTTCAGGGAGACCGAAAGGAGGGTCGGAGTGCCCCTCCTGCACTGGCTGTTTCTTAAATAACTTTAATTCAAAATAATCAATATGCCATTGTGGTATATTTGGGAGCAACCTGCCCTAAGCCTTAACAGTTCCCTCCTCTGAAACTTCCTTGGAAGTTTCACATATTAAGAGCTGAACTGGTCACTGTGGAGACAGAGAATGGGTTAGTACAGTCCTCCATTTCATTGAACCAGTTTCTTAGTTCTGAGAACAGTTCAGTTCAGTTAAATTGTTGTATCTCATTTCAGGAGGCGATGATGCAGATGGGCTCCCAAAGCTAGGTCTATGGTGCAAGCAGTATCAGGTATTTAATAAGAGGCATTTCTATGGCAACAAAAGAAAAACAAAGGTTAATGATTGGAGCTGGTTATAAACCAGTTTCTGAGCCCAGGGGGCAGTCAGTCAAGATTTCTAGGTGTCAGGTTCGAAGCATCTACTGCAGTTTGAAATGTCTCTGATGATGTCACTGGGTGTTCAGGTTAACTTTCTGAGTGGCTCATACAGCAACTGGCATGAAGATTGTTTAAATATGAGCTGCTGTGGCAATTTCTCTGACGTTTATATCAAGTCGTCTAGCTTCAGTGTGCAGGGCTTCAGGAAAAGAACAGTTTTAGTTCTCAATGATTCAAGTCAAAAGGATGGGAGAGGGGAGCAGGTCAAGTTGGCAGAGGAGTAGGACATAGAGCTCACCTTCTCCCCACAGATACATCAAAATAATGAGAGAAAATAGGAAATGTTAGAGAGTTGCAGCCAGATATTGGAGGAAACTAGAAAAATTCAGGATCCAGTCCAGTTTACAGGTAAATGACAAAACTTCAAGGAAAAGTAATAGCACTAGAATCTAATATCCACAAGTGCGTAGTATAGTTTCTATTGAAACAATTTTTCTCTAAAATCTCCCTCTTCTCTACCAAAGAAAGCAAAATTAAGACTAATTTGTTTGCAAAATAAGTCTAGATTCAATAAACTTGGCCTGATTATTTATGTTAAGTCCAGCAAGAATAGCAATTAGCCATATAGGCTCTTTTAAATCTGCTTTGCCGGAAGTTTTCATAAGGAGTCTCCAGAGTGAAATTTTAATAGCTTCTCAAGGCCAGGAAGCCACACCAAAGACTTGTCATCAGAGTTCCTTTTATACCTAGAGATTTGGGTGAATTCCTCTCTTCTTGAAGTCCCCCAAATATCCTGAGGCTCCTGTGACTGCCAGGAAGTGGCCTTCCTTACTCACCTGGTAAGGCTGCTGGGAAGCTGCTGGGAACTCTGTCAGCAAGGTCCTAGGCTGTTTTTTCAAGGGGTTTTATGGTTCCATAAAGTCGACCTTAGTTCCTTCAAGCTATCTGGTCATATCTGAGTGTACATGTATCTCTGTCAAATATGACATTCCAATCAAAGTCTTGGTAATATAACCAATGTTTCCAATTGTGTCCTGCTATAAGAACAGATTCTTATTCAATTATGCATATAACTATTTTGCCAAGAAAATAAGAATACTCACTGAGACTTTCTGAATTCTGGAGTGATCAGGTAGGGACAAAAAGATAAATGTTTAAATTCTATTTACAAAGGTATAATTTATCAAATTGCTGTTAAGTGTTAAAAAATTTCCTTATATCTGGAAAATGAAAGATTTTTAAAAATCAGTAATATTTCAGACAAAAAAATCATGAAAATTATAATCATATTCATCAATTCATTCGGTCCCATGTTAATTCTTGTTCTGCTTGAGTCCAGTTTTTCCATTAGTTCTACCGATCTTCCCTGAAGACTGTGGGTGATAGGGACAGTGATAATTTCAAGAAGTTTGCAAGGTTTTTGTTAAGGCTTGTATGATTTGCCCAGGGAAATCTGTGCCTTGATCACTGGATATTTTAAAAGGTATACCCCAAGTGGAGAACACATTTTCTAAACAGTTTATTTGCCACTGTGAGAGAATCAGATTTGCAGCAAGGGAAGGCTTCAACCCATCCAGAAAATATACATACAGTAACAAGATTTTTTTTTTTTTTTTTTCTGGTACACGGGCTTCTCACTGATGTGGCCTCTCCCGTTGCGAAGCACAGGCTCTGGACGTGCAGGCTCAGCGGCCATGGCTCATGGGGGATCTTCCCAGTCCAGGGCACGAAGCCGTGTCCCCTGCATTGGCAGGCGGACTCTCAACCACTGCGCCACCAGGGAGGCTCAATAACAAGAATATTTTGATGACTCATACTAAGTGGCAAATAAATGAAGTCCAGTTACAGGTGTTCAAAGGGTCCAGCGAAAGGAGGTCTTCAGGCCTCTGGGGACAAAAATCTTTTTTTTTTTCCTTCCCAGGGTTATGGACCTGCCAGGTCAGACGTTGCTGGTAAACTTTTTGCACAATTTTACAGAAATCTTCCTACCAATGTCTATTTATAATTTGAGTTATCTTAAATGGGGGGGCGGTTTGCCAGAAAGCTGGGAGGAACCAAGGGGCCATCTTGGGTTTCTCATAGCCCCAGCTATTTATTTTATAGCTATTGTTTACCCATTTAATTTCTCCAATTCAGAGGCAGACTGCTGCTATGTTAAACGGACATCAGGATGGCAAAAGTCTGGCGATTAAGGGCCAATTTTTTGGCAGAAGCAAAATGGACTTTATCCACACGTGCCACAATCTTTGCAGATTCTTTTTTTGTTGCTGCCTGTGCATAAAAGTCAGCTTCAGTGTTTCCCTGATACTTGGGTTTAGTCCTTTTAGTGTGAGCTTCAATTTTGGTGACAGACAACATTTTATGCCAGGACATGTAAGACTTCCAGTAGTTTCACATAATTTCTGGAACACTTATAATACCTACCTATACAGACACAACATAAAAAAGGCTTAATGTTTGTTACTTCTTATTTGACAATGCTTCCCATGTAATTTAACATAACAAATACTCCTAATTAGTTTAATATCTCTCTTTTTATAAGGAAAGAGGACAAATCTTTGAGATATTTCAGGGGCCCTCTGAACTAACTCATATCTTAAAGTTAATTCTAAGTCAAAAAGACTTCATATAGAATTTGATTTGGGGGAAGCTTGCCAAAAATATCAAAGAGGCTTTAAAACACTTAGTCAAATAGGTCACTGTGAAACAATGCTTATTTATCCATTTAACCAAAGTAACAATTAAAGACTTCATAGGCAAATATAGAAGGTTATATGGTTCTGAGCAAAATTTCACTCTTTTAACACCCAGAGGACTAGGTTTACTTAAGCAATCAAAGACCTGATAAAGATAAGACAAGACACTATATATATTTTTTGGTCAGATTCCTTCAAGGTAAAGAAAAACCTTTCCTAATCTCTTCTTATCAAGAGCAGACCAATAGAAAAAAACAAACAAAAAAAACCTTTGTCCTTTTAACAGAGATAAAACCAAATTCCAATTTTGTACCAGTTTACTTTTGATACTTAAGCTCATTTACTTAATTAAATTGATTCCAATCTTATTTAGTCCTGACCACACATAAAATTCCTTTCCAAAGATTCCTTTTTTCACAAAACTTACAATTTTCTATGTCCATTTTAGTTTGTGCCTTGTTTTCTTTCCCATTTAGAAATAACCAGCCTTATGGAAAATCACTTTCGTTTTCCTTAACAAACACATCTCTGTACCCTATAACTTTTCTTACCCCAAAACATATCCCATTTCTATTGCTATATCGGGTAGCTTTAACCAATATATTAATTAGAATTCTTAATCCTTTGAAATCTTAATTTTTTAGTGAAAATAAAGAAGTAAACAATTCTGAACTGTATTAACATTTTGTGGCTTGGCAAACTTAAAAATACATTTTATAATTTCTAGAAATATATGTTACTTTAAAGAATAATCTTTCAATAAAGCATAAGGTATATTTATTAATAAACCCAAACATACTTAGTCTCTGTAGTAAGAGGTAAAAAATATGCAAACTTAGACTTGTTCAGCAGTTAATGTTTTAGTATTTTATCTTATTTGGAAATGACTAAACATTCAATGAATTCTCATCATTTAATTTAACTTAGCAAAACTCTAAGAGTGTAAATTACCAAAGAGATTTAGGAAACTATTTAGGTAGACAAACCACAAAACAATTATTATTAAAAAGTTCACCTAAACAGTCTTATTTCACACCTATTTAATTCTTTTGTTCTTAAATAATCATACTTAGATTACTCATGAAAATTTCATGAGTCATTAAAGCATTTAGTCATTATCCTAAGGTCTTTTGTCTGTTTTGTTTGTGTGTTTTCTGACAAACATTGCAAAATAGACATAAGCTAGTAAACCCAGTAGAACAAAAAGTTGTTTTTCTACATTATATTTTATGCTAACTCTGAAGATATACCCGTATTAATTAAATCAACAAGCTTAAAATTAGCTTTTACAATATTTAGTAAAGATTATTCTAGATCATGTGAACGTGAGAAACATTTGGGTTAGTTTTTGTTATATTTTTAACAATTTTTATATAAGTACTAGTTTGTTTAAGCCAATTAGAGCTCTTTTACAAATAACGATTTTGGCAACATAATCTGGAGGTAGAAAGATACCATATTTATAAAGTAGACATATAGACAGACAAAACCAGAGATCTCATAGTTTTCATTTTAAAACTTTCGTCATGAATCAGGTACAATACAAAACTCACTAGTTTATAAATAACAGAATTAATTAAGTGTACTCATTCAGATGGCTAAAGTCTTTTTTTATTTGTGGAGAAGACTTTTAAGATCTGTATTTGCCCTTGACAAGCGATTTTAAGGAGACTGTTCAGGCAAGAGAGTCTTTTAGCAGTTTGTGTTTGAAGAGGTCCCTTTCCTTTTTTTCTCCTTCTTCTTCTTTTTTTTTTTTAAGTTCTACAGACTAAGCTAATCCAGACTCATAATTTTAAGGGGCAGGGAAGGAAATGTAAGTTTTGTCCTAGGGAGTTTTGGAGTATATTTATCTATTATCATAAGTCTTTGAGTAATCACTATTAATTTTTTTCTTAAGTAAAGGACAATTTTACTCTAATATCCTGATGATTTATAATATCTACAAGCATTTTAAGAGGGATGGGTGAGGCCTTGGGACGGGTAAAGTCAGGTGCGCTTTGACTTGCTTCTAGAATTGTATTTCTGATTTTATACAGATTTACAAGACAAAGACAGTTGTTTCTATTAGCCGTTGAATATTGGACTCCAGCTGATCTGTGCCCGGATTATTTGTAGGAGGTCCTGGAAAACTACTGAGGAAACAGGGTGATTTTTAAGAGCGGAATTTATGTTGGATTTTTGTTTTAATTTTAATTTCTTTCATCATAATAAGGAATTTCTTAATATTCATTATAATTTTTTTCCTTTCAATTTGATCCTCCCATAAGTACCATGTTTATGATGAGAGCTCTCACAAAATTTTTTCCTTTTAAATACAGCCAATTTATTTATTTATTTGTTTTTCTTGTTTTTTATTGGGGTATAGTTGTTTTACAATGTTGTGTTAGTTTCTACTGTACAGTGAAGTGGAGTTCCCTGTGCTATACAGCAGGTTCTCATTAGTTATCTATTTTATACATAGTAGTGTATATATGTCAATTCCAATCTCCCAATTCATTCCACCCCAATTTCCCCCCTTGGTGTCCATACGTTTGTTTTCTATGTCTATGTCTCTATTTTTGCCTTGCAAACCTGTTCATATGTGAATACAGCCAATTTAAAGGATCCATCATCTGGTCATTGGCAAGTAGGATGTTACATTAATTGCAAACAGCAACTCAAACCAATAAGCATTTTTTTTTTTACTGCTTAACCAAAAGTGCAAGAGATATATCACAAGAGATTATTTAGCCCTCACAAGATCCAGAAAGTTCATTCCCAGAGTTAGCCTAAAAAAGTAAAAGCCCTTTGTTGCTACAGGTGGTACGAATGGTATAGTGAGAACAATCTCTCTAGTGTCCCACAAAAATGTGGGGCACTCCAGCCATAAACCCATTAATTAATGGCACCAGGCAGGCACTACTGGAATGGGGCTTTTCCAGTACTAACAAGCAATAAAAGTTGAGATGACAAATGCCCCTTATGGGCCAGGACCCCTTATGACAAACTCTTCTGAGAGCTGGCACAACCAGACGATGAGAGTGCTGGTAACTTCATGACTTGGAACCCCAGTCTATTCAACTAGCCACCAGATACACCCCAGTAAAGGCATCTTCTGGATGACAGACCAGAGAGAATATTCTCACTGGGCAAAATGCCAGGCTCTCAAGACATAAAAGAAGACGGAAGGTAAAACCTCATCTCGTTTTTACATAGAGGAACCACAGCAAAGTTTGTCTAAATAGACGCGGGTCTGGTGACAGCTGTTAACAATCTGTGAGGCTGGCTTGAACAGCAGGCTTATAGGCTCTATGCCTACTGTACTGCCCTACGGTTTTCTCCTTATGACAAATGACACAACATAGACAAAGTAAAACACTGACCATGTTTGAGAAGAACAGAATCCTAAAGTTTTCCTAAGTCTAAGGAACTAGCTACACAAATATTTTCTCCTGCTAACCTAAATTTAGAGAGAAAACAAGGGACTTTCACTACTTTCCCTTCCATCAGACCTTGAAGGCAGCAATCTGGGAGGCTGACATGGTAAGAAATCTTACCTTCTGCGGCCTTTATCACATGTCCCAGGATCTCTCAGCTGCAGCAGCCTCAGGATGGGAAGCCTCCTGCCTGGCTTGCCAACTGTCAGGGAGGGGGAAATTTACCCCTCTACACCTCTTGAGTTCTTGTGGTTGGACTAATAACAAAATTGACACAAGACAGATTAACAGAAGAAAAAGAAACAAATTGTAATTCATGCACATGGAGGTTTCTTAGAAATGGGACCTAAGAAGTGGCCAAAAAAGGGCAGCTTTTATATTTTTAGATGAAAAAACAATAAAGTTTTGAGGAATGGACAGGACAAATAAACTTACATTTTGAGTGCTTAATTAGTGAAGAATATAAACAGAATTTGGGCTTGGGGTAGTAAATTAAAGAAGTAACAAGGTTTGTTTATATAGACTTCTCTGCCTGAATTCCCTATTTCTGGCTATAAGGGTACCCTTCTACCTCCAGATGCAGGGAGTGCATCCCTCACATGAGAGATTTCCTGCTTTCAGAGAGACATAAAGGAGGGTCAGACTGTCCCTCCTACGTTGGTCATTTCTTCAGTAACCGTAATATAAGGTAATCAATATGCCTTCGTGGCACATTTTGGGGCAGCCTGCCTTGAGCCCCAATGGGTGAGATGCACAGGAGCCACTCTGTTGACACTTTCTGCCTTGAACTGGTAGAGCCAGATCCCAATGCACTAAAAGAGCATTTTAGTTAGGTTATCTTGAGTATAATTTGGCAAATTCTAAGAGAGGGCTAGATTTTGGTGGGGAAGAAACAAAAATAAACATCGGCGTGGTTTAGATAGAAGGGCAGCTGGAAAAGACTGAAAGAGTCAGTGCATAACAAAATTCTAGGAACTTTGAGTTGCATCCGGGTGGGGGGAAAAAACACCTCCACGCTAAAATTAAATAATAAATGCTCCAATGCGGACAAGATACTTAATTTTACTTGCTAAAGCAAATTTTTGACTGATTTGATAGTGTTTTGTCTGAGAGCATTGCATTTTCTCTGACATATGCTGGATTTAAGAAAACATTCCTACACAGGAGGGTGATATTGTCTAGGTAAAAATAGTAACTGGCATTCATGAAACACCCCATATTTGCCAATCATTTTGATGGGTGCTTTATACACAATATATACATTCCCACAGTCATGCAAGATAGGGTTTATCAAACTCAGTTGGCAAATGAAGAACTTGCAACATTCTCATGTTCACAAGGTTGTGACACAGCTAGACTAGACTCCTGGTCTAAATTTCTGTAGGGCACACACTGTTCCACCACTCCCACCCTGAAGCTGACCTTGCATATCGTTATTCACTTTTCTTCTCACTACTCCATAGTATATCTCAGGTGATTGAAGAAAAAAAAAAAGTTTGTGCCCAAAGTACTGGATTGGAATACATAGCCAGGACGATAAGAAAACCAAAATAAATGAAGGATATGAATAATGAAAGGAAGGATATACTATCTGGTAGCAATGTGATCATCTATATATGCAGTGTCAGTTAACCTTGAAGCATGGGGTCTCACAAAATTATCAGGCTCAGCCCATTTCCTGTAGTATGTAAGTCTTGCAGAACAGAAGTTACATTAGAAGCCAAGTTTGGGTGGTAGAGGAGAAATAATCAACATGTTTTGTTTCCTCTCTGAAAGCTCACCTCCTGTGTGAGTCCTCTACCTTGCTCTTCAGCTTCCCCATCTCACCTCTTTCCTGAGACACAGACCCATTGTCCGTAAGATTTACAGTGGAGAGAGTACTCAGAAGTTTGCAGGGATGTGGCACTTCCCAGGAAACCATTCATTAAAGAGACAGGAGCTGAGACGAGGACCTAAATGAACGATGACTGAGGAGAACACCACCCAGTAGTGTAGGGAGTCTTGCAGAGACTTTCCCTAGCCTGATCTTAGACCTATGCCATCAGGCAGCCTCCTGCGAGGAAGTTCTCAAGGAGGTGAGGACCTTGTAGTAAGGGCAGTGGCAGAGGGAAGTTCCCAAGGGTCTGAAAGGAGTATAACTGAGAATCCTGTGTGAAACTGAGGGTGCCCTCCACCCCAGAACAGAGGGGGCGCCAGAGATCGCGGCCCTGTCGGTGGTGAGGTGAGGGGTAGCGCTCACTTCCTCCTAGGGAGCCTGAGGAAGGTGAGAGACTGCCTCCTGCGGCGAGCAGCCTCAGGGGTGAGGACTTCCAGGTTCTAGCAGGAACCGAGTCGAGGTGAGGAGCCTGTATGACGAATGGGAGACATCCCCCACCCCCTGCCTCCCCTCCAAAACCTCGCTCCTCTTCTAAGTCCTGGGAGGCCTTGTGCAGCGCAGTCAGGCTGAGGGAGATTTTGGCCCAGAGGCTTTCAGGGCGGTGAGGGCCTTGGTTTACATGGGCAGCCCCAGTTCAGCACACGGAGGAGAAGATGCTAGCGAGAGTCTGGGTGAGGAAACTTAGGTGGAAAGTCCCAATGAGGCCCTGCTTGCCACTCTCAGAGGACCCAAGCATGGCAGTCAGGTGGAAGGAAGCCTTCCTTTCCTATTTGATAGACCAGGAAGCTGAGGGCCTTGCCCTGAAGGATTTCAAAGACGGAACTCTGAGTGAGGTCTGAGGGGACCTCAACCCCAGCACAGTGAAGTGGCACAGAACTTGTGGCTTCCGTCAAGCCTGGGAAGCCCCACGCAGGGCTATCAGGCTTACTTCTGAGAGGAGGGTCTCAGATGTGAGGGCGTTGGTTTGAGGGGAGGGGCCTCAAGTTAGCAGAGGAAAGCATCCCAAGTGTGGCCAGGAGTCAGGATAAGGACCCTATGTGAGGACTGAGGGAATTCCCGCCCTGCTGGCAGCCTGGGGTGTCTGTCCAACTGGTGATGTGATGACTGACACTCATTTTCTCCTATGGTATCACGGGGAGGTGAGGGTGGGGGGATGGAGGGAGGCGGGGAAGTGGAGGATGGGGGAGGCCGGGGGTGGGGGGTGGGAGGCAGGAAGGCTGAGGGTGGTGGGGAGGCGGGAGGTGGCGGGTGAGAGATTTTGTTTATAAGGGATAGTTTATCCCCCACAGTAGGAGGATTTCCAGATCTTTCCAGTAGTTTAGTTGTCTGGGGGGAACACCCACAACTAGGGTATAAGAGAATCCATCCCCTATTCTCAGCCTTGGAGACCACTGGCAACTGGGGGAACCCTCATATCCTCCTGGGGTGGGGTGCGTCTCAGGAGACGCTGGCAGGAAGAGAGAAGTCCCAGACTATGCCAAGGGTCAAAGGAAGGGAAAGACTGAAGGGATCACCAATCATTGAATAGATAACAAAAAATCTAGACCCCACCTTTGCATTCAGAACTTGAAGGTTCAGGGCAGGGCTGTCAGGCTGCGGATCACCCTCACTTATTTACATCAAATGTAAGAGAGAAGAGTATAAAGTTAGTATGAATTGCAGCCACCAGTCAGCAGAGGGGAGGTGTACCAGGTACTACCTAGAGAACAGGTGAGTCTCCTGAACGACAACTGAGCACCCAAGCAGCCCATGACAGAGAGGGCTCCACATAGCTCTCAGTTGGGTGCCCCCTGACAGAGAGAGGGGATAAGGAACCCCTTTACTTCCTCCTCTGGGGTCTCAGGGAAGTGGTGGATTTGGTTTGAGGTGTCAACTTCAAAGCACCAGAATAGAGGGGGCCCTGGACTTGCCAACAGTTGACATGATGATCCTGACTGTAAACTGAGAAGACTGTCACATCCCACAACAGAGGCTTCCGACTGGCAGCCCCAGCTGTTATCCCAGTATACCCCAGGCAGGGCTGGCAGGCTGCAGTCTAAGGTTCTAACATCCTCCACAGGGTTCTCAGGGGACAGGCTGACCAAAACAGAAGCTTTGAGGGGGCCTAGAGCAGTGCCCTCAAGGACCCTGCAGAGGTGGCCTTGGTTAAAGCCAGGGAGGAATCTCCCCGCTGAAGGTGCTCATAGCATCTTATTCTCCTTCCTCCAGGTGTCCACATCTTCTGACCTCCTGTCTATACTCCTTCCTGCTGTCCTTGACCATGCCTCAGAGTCAGAAGAGTAAGGCCCACGCTGGTGATAAACGCCACCAGGCCGGAGGTGAGACCGAGTTGTGGGGGTGCCCAGGCCATAGCAGCAGCGGAAGAGGAGTCCACTACCACCTCCTCTCCTCAGTGTGGAGGCACTACCCAAAGTCTGCCTGCTGCTGGGTCATGTAGCACTGCCCAGGAGCCTCAAAGAGCACCAACTACCACCACTACTTCTGCAGGCATTTCTTACACGATATCTGATGAAGCTTCCAACGGCCAACATGAGGATAGGGCAAGCGCCTATGAGGTCCCATCCTTCACTGAGAGCTCAGGAACTGACTTTTTAACCAGGAAAGCTGGGTTGTTGGAGCAGCAGTTCCTTCTGTACAATTATAAAATGAAACAGCCCATTATGAAGGAAGATATGCTGAAGATTGTCCACCAAAGCTACCACGACCGATTTGCTGAGATCTCAAGAGAGCCTCTGAGCGCACTGAGATAGTCTTTGCAGTAGATGTGAAGGAAGTCGACTCAACCAGTCACTGCTACGATCTTGTCAGCAAATTGAAACTTCCCAACAATGGGAGGGTGCGTGGTGGAAGGGGGTTACCCAAGACCCGTCTCCTGATGAATCTCCTGGGTATGATCTTCATGAAGGGCAACTGTGCCACTGAGGAAGACATCTGGAAATTCCTGAGTATGATGCGAGTGTATGCTGGAAGGAAACATTTCATCTATGGGGAGCCCAGGTAGCTCATCACCAAAGATTTAGTGAGGCTGAAGTACCTGGAGGACCGTCGGGTGCCCAACAGTGATCCTCCGCGCTATGAGTTCCTGTGGGGCCCGAGAGCCCGTGCTGAAACCAGCAAGGTGAAAGTCCTGGAATTTTTGGCAAAGGTCAATGATACAGTTCCCAGTGCCTTTCCATCTTATTACAAAGAAGCTTCGCGAGATGAAGAAGAGAAAGCCAGAGCCATGGATGCAGCCAGGGCTGACGCTACTGCCAGTCAGTGCACCTTCCAGGGCCATGCCCAGCAACATCTTCCCACCCCTGTTGAAGTCTGAGGTTTTTTTATCCCCCAGACAAGAAAATATAACATCACAATAGGGATTATATTCTTGAAAATGTGAAAGAATCCCACAGTAAAAGTTAGGATAATGGAATAGAAAAAAAAGTAAAACATGATCAATCTTAGTTTTCCTTGTTCCTTTTAATCTTTAGCTTTGTAAAAATAATTGATTTATACTCTGAGTTTCTTAGCTTCTTCAAGAAAGAGAAATTAAATCTTAATAAATTACACCTTGTGTTTACTGGCTCTTTTATTCACCAAACGTTGAGTATCTGCTCTTTGGAAGGTTCAGTGTTAGTACTGGGGATGCTAAGAAAGAAAATCCAGCCTCTACTCATAGAATTTTAGAGCCTGTGAGTTGCACTCATATGAGTAAGATACTGGAATATTCTCTATGACCTATAGGTAAAGTAAAAAGAATGGGTGAGGAGAGGGTGTTCCTTATGATAGCAGTTAAGTGTAAATTTCCTGAGCAAGGCAGTTTGGGACTTTAGGAAACTGCAAGTCCTCAGTGGAATGTAATTTTCATTTCCATTGTGTGGTGGGCTAGTTGAAGTCCTGGAAGTGGTGAGTAGAGGCCAAACCCTCCAACAGTATGCTTCAGAGTTGACAGAAAAAACCCTCTATTAGTCTGCTCAGGTTGCTATAACAATACCACAGACTGGGTGGCTTAAACAACAGCCATTTATTTTTCCTCTATGGAAGTTGGGAAGTTCACAATCAATGTGCCAGTTGGTTCCATTCCTTGTGAGAGCTCTCTTCCTGGCTTGCAGACAGCAACCTTCTCTCTGTCCTCACATGGCAGAGAGAGTGAGTTCTGGTCTCTCTTGCTCTTCTTCTAAGACCACTAATTGCATCATGGGTGCCCCGTCCTCATGACTTCATCTAAACCTAATTACTTCCCCAAGATTTCACCTCCAAATACCATCGTATGGAGGCGGGGTGGGGGGGCGGTGGTTAGGGCTTCAACATATGAATTTTGCGGGGACACAAACATTCGGTCTATAATGGAAAACTGCTGCTACAAGTTACTTTGGGATTGTGGGTAAACCATAGAAAAATCTCCACCTGGGGCAGGAAAGGAAGGTGTCCTTTGCTCTTGTTCTAGCACAGATTGTGCAAACTAGGTGCTCTACACACATTGTCTCCAGGGAGTTTCTGAAAAATAACGGGGATGTCCCCTTAGGTGAGATGCCAAGAAACCACTGTGCTGGGACTCTTTGCCCCAAACTGAGAGAGCTAGAGTCTGCTCCATTATAAAGGCATTTTAATTAGGTTATCTTGAGTATAGTTTGGCAAACTCTCAAGTGAGGGATAGCTTTTAGATGAGGGTATAATGAATGAAAACAGAGGTGGTTTGGATGGAAGGGCACCTGGAAGGGATGGTAGGACTTGTTCTTTGACACCAATCTAGGACCTTGAGCTGCATCCAGCTGGGGAAAACAACTCCACATCTGAATTAAATGATAAATACTCTAATTGGGAATGTTAGTTTCACCAACTAGAGAGAATTTTTGGTCGATTCAGTGTTCTTTTTCTAAGAATATTGTATATTCTTTGAAATTTTCTGGATTAAAAAAAAATTCCAAGGGAGGTGAATTTTGATAATCTGAGATCAAAATAATATTAATAACTGCTATTCTTTAAACAGTGGGTGATATTTGCTAGTCCTCTTGCCATGTGGTATATATAGTACATACATTGCAACAGTCTTATAAGATAGGGCTTACCAAACTTGGCAGATGAAGAACTCACAATTTTTTCAAGTTCACAAGACTGGTCTGAATTTGTCTAGAGGCCACACTGTTACACTCCTCCCAGCCTGAGGCAGACCTGTCTCTTAATTCACTTTTCTTTGCACTATTCCAAAATATCTCAAGCAATAAAAAGGCACTTGTAGCCAAAGTGCTAAAAGCAGGCCTACTGAAGGGAAGAGTAAACATGAGAATAAATCAATATTTGGGGATTGTCCCTGGGTTTCATTTTCCTAGGATCTTACTGAGAGCTAACTGTCTAGAAGCTGGTATTTTGTCCAGCTCCACTTCTTTCTACCATTACAGCAGCCTTCTCCCGGGACTTCCCAGTGTGTCCTTCTTCCAACTCTAGAACCTGACCTGCTGACCAGCTCTTCTCTGCGGCTCCTCTAAGGGCTACACTCTGCTCTCAGTGGAGCAGACAGCCCCTATCCCCTGCTGTCTCCCTGACTTAGAGCATCCCAACTCCCTGGAGATCACTTCCTTCACCATGGATGTGTATCATCTTTATTTTCCTGTTTATGTGGTAATTTGGAGATTTTCATTTCTTTTTCTCATTGTCTGTCTGTATCTCTGTCTCTTTGTCTCTCTTTTCATTATTTTTCAAATGTCATCTCTATTAATAGATGGTTTAAATAGCTTCTGAGTATAAGTTTGTGAATCACTTGTTTATACATTTACTGCTGTGTATCAAGTTTGCAGGTAGGAGTTTTTATATTTTGTGAATCAAATTGGGAAACATTCACTCTTATTTTTGATCTAGAATAAGGTAACATGGCATTGGAATAGGTGTTACTTTAGAAAAGTGAAATCAGTCAGTAGTAAAACTGTTGGCATCAAGAAATAGAGCAAAATAAAGTAAAAGATTATCAATTCATCTCTTCCTTATCTTCTTTAGTCTGTTATTCAGTAAAAATTAAATGACACATACCTGGATTTGTTTAGCTTAAGAATTTAGGAGAAATTAAATCTTAATAAATTAGATAATATGCTCCCTGGCTCATTTATTCCCTTAACATTAATTGGGCATCTGCTCTTTGGAATACACTGTGTTATTTCTGGGGATGCTAGGATCTTTGTGTCTAGCAGCAGTAACCTTACAAGGAAGATGGTAAGATATATGGTAAACCAGAGAGACAATTAAAAAGAGTGAGGGAGTTGAGGTCCAGATAAACACAGTGAAGTGGGAGTTAAGTTTAAATGCTCCAAGGTACATCCATTTGGGAAACTGCAAGTTCTTCAGATTAAAGTTTAACTTTAGCTATGTCATGTGGAGTTAAGTGGGAGTGAGGAACAAGGGCCAGCTCTTCACATGGTGTGTCTCAGAGTTGAGAGACTTAAGCTTGGAGGGCAAAATGACTTTTGAATCCTGGATAAACTAGAAAGAAACTCTCCATTGGCAGAGGTAAGGTAGGTATTCTGGGCCCTTTTCCATTACATTTGAACACAGTTTGCAAAGTAATTGTCACACCTGTATCTCATGTCCACACAAAAACCTGCACAATTTTTGATAAGCTGTACTTTCATTTCATTTAGTTCAAAATATTTTTTTCAAATTTCTCTTGAGATTTCTTCTTATACTCATGTGTTGTTTAAAAGTGTTTTGTTTAAACTCCATGGTTTGGGGATTTTCCAGTTATCTTTCTGTTATTCATTTCTAGTTTAATTCCATTACTGTCTGAGACAGAAATTGTGTGATTTCTATTCTTTTAAATTTGTGAAGATATAGTTTATGGCCCAGAATGTAGTCTATACTGGTGAATGCTCCATGTGAGCTTGAGAAGTATGTGTCTTCTGCAGTTGGATGAAGCAGTCTATAGATGTCAATTATGTCCAGTTGATAAGTGATGTTGATGAGTTCAACTATGTCCTTACTGATTTTCTGCCTGCTGGTTCTGTCCATTTCTGATAGAGGGGCACAGAAGTCTCCAACTATAATATTGGATTCATCTATTTCTCCTTACAGTTCTATCAATTTTTGCCTCACACGTTTTGATGCTCTCATTAGGCAAATACACATTAAGGATTGTTATGCCTTCTTAGAGATTTGACACCTTTATCATTATGTAATTCCCTTCTTAATCCCTGATAACTTTCTGTGCCCTGAACTCTGCTCTGTCTGAAATCAATATAGCCACTCCCACTTTATTTTGATTAATGTTAGCAGGGTATATCCCTCTTCATTCCTTTACTTTTAATCTATGTGTATCTTTGTATTTAAAATGGGTTTCTTTCTCTAAACAACATATAGTTGGGATTTGTTTTTTGATCCACACTGAAAATCTCTGCCTTTTAATTGGTGTTTTTAGACTGTTGATATTCAAAGTAATTATTGATGTGAATGGGTTAATATCTACCATATTTGTTACTGTTTTCTATTTGCTGCCCTTTTTTCTCTTATTTTTGTTTTATACTCTTTTTCCACCTTTTGTGATTTTTACGTTAATTAACTTTATTGGGGGAATCATTTCACAATGTACATGTATATCAAAACATCACATTTCACACCTTAAATGTATATAATGTTTGTCATTCATACCTCAATGAAACTGGAAAAAATTAGTTGAGCATTTTATGTGATTCCATTTTCTATTCTTTATCGTATCAATTATTTTTTAAAATTTCTTTTCAGTGGTTGCCCTAGTGTTTTCAGTATACATTTACACCAAATCCAAGTTCACTTTGCAATAACACTACATCACTTTACAGATAGTGCAAGTAGCTTATAATCACAAAGTGTTCCTAATTTTTCCCTCCTGTCCCTTGTATTATTTCTATTATTCATTTCACTTATACATAGGCCATAATCATCAAATACATGGTTGTAATTATTGTTTTGAACAAACTGATATCTGTTAGATCAATTATGAATAAGAAAAATATAAGTTTTCTTTCACTCTCATTTATTCTTTCTCTAATTCTCTTCTCTTTATATGGATTCTACATCATTTTCCTTCTTTGTGAAGGACCTTTTATTTCTTTCAAGGTCAATCTACTAGCAACAAATTCCCTCAATTTTTGTTTGTCTGAGAAAGTCTTAATTTGTTCTTCACTTTTGAAGGATAATTTTGCAGGACAGAGAAATCCTCTATTTTTCCTCTCAACACTTTAAATATTTCACTCCACTCTTTTCTTGTTTGTGTGGTTTCTGAGGAATAGTCAGATGTAACTCTTATCTTTGCTCTTCTACAGATAGGTTGTTCTTCCTCTGGCTTCTTTTAAAATTTCTCTTTATCTTTGATTTTCTCCAGTTTGATGTGTGGGTTTTTCCGACACTACCAAGCAGTTCTCCAATTCTCAGCGGACAGTGACTGGCTGCCCTACAAATTTAACTCAATTCTGACACTATCTACCTGAAGAATGCATCACATCCCCCAGGTTAAAGATTCAGTCCCACATGACTGAATCTACTTCAAATGCCAATCACAAGTCCCAGTTTGCTACCTGTACTTCTGACCTACTAGCTACGAAGTTCACAAGTGATTCTCAGTGCCACGCCCCTCTTAAACTGGACGGGATGGCTATATGGAACTGGAATTGTTTATTTCCCTTGTCCCACATGGAAGGATAGAGAAGGCTAAAGTTGGGTATTTTATTTCTCCCAGACCAGTTGGGCTCTGATAAAACTCCAATAGATTAGCGTCTGATAAAATAGTTTCTTCTGAGGGGAGGCATTGTTACGAAAAGAATGCTCTGGCATATGTCAAATGATTACTTTTCCCTCCCTTTGCAGGAAACCCAAAGGGATTTCTTTTCTAGTCTTCACTGTGACAATCTGGTAGAGCTCCTGGAGGTAAAATTCACAACAATGTAGAGAGGTTTTTTTGTTTTTTTTTTTAAGATTTAATTGTATTTATTTTTGGCTGCGTTGGATCTTTGTTGCTGCATGCGGGTAGTTGCGGCAAGTGGGGGCTACTCTTCGTTTCAGTGCATGGGCTTCTGCTTGCGGTGGCTTCTCTTGTTGCAGAGCACAGGCTTTAGGCACACGGGCTTCAGTAGCTGCGGCACTCGGGCTCAGTAGTTCTGGCACGCAGGCTCTAGAGCGCAGCCTCAGTAGTTGTGGCCACAGGCTTAGTTGCTCCATGGCATGTGGATCTTCCCGGATCAGGGCTCGAACCCGTGTCCCCGGCATTGGCAGGTGGATTCTTATCCACTGCACCACCAGGGAAGTCCCTGTAGAGAGGTTTTAACTCTCAGACTTTTCCACAATGAGCTGCCAAGAAATTTTTCAATTACAGTTCAGGTTTTCCTACCCTGGCACGGTTCCCATGGAGGTTTCTGCTCTGGTAAGTTCTGATTCTCTGTATTGACCTATCTGCCTTTCCAATTAGAGGGGCAGCAGTTTGCTCTGTGTTCTAACCTCTCTGGCAGATCTAACAAAATTTATTGATTTTTTAGTTTTTTATTTGCCGTTAGGATGGAATGACGACTTCTAAGCTCCTCACATGTCAGACAGGAAACTGTAACTTTATTATTTCTTCAGTTATTCTTTCTGCCCCTTTCTCTCCTCTGAGACTCCTATTATATGTATGCTTTCATAATTGATAATGTTCTACAGGTCTCTTAGGCACTGTTCATTTTTCTTATTTTGTTCTTTCTGTTCCTGAGATTATATAATCTCAATTGACCTATCTTCAGGTTTATTGAGTCTTTCTTTGGCCTGCTCAGATCCCCTACTGAATCCCTCTAGTGTATTTTTTATTTCTGTTATTGTACTTCTCAACTCCAGAATTTCTATTTTGTTCATTTTAATAATTTCTAAATCTTGGTTTATATTCTTTATTTGGGGAGACATAATTCTCACAGTTCCTTGTTCCTGGTTTCCCTTATCTCTTTGATAATATTTAAATAGTTAAGTTCTTTGTCTAGTAAGTTCAATGTACGGGTTTCCTCCTGTACAGTTTCTATTAATTTCCTTTTTTCCATACTTTTCATTGCATACCTCATGATTTTTTTTGAAAACTAGACATTTTGAATATTATGTCAACTTTGAAATCAGATTCTTCCCCCATTCATGGCTTATTTTTGCTTCTTGCTGTGGTTTCTGTTTGTTTGCTTCATTAATTTTCTGAACTAACTTTTTAAGATATGTGTTCTTTGTAATGAGTGGTCACTGACATCTCTGTTCAATTAGGTTATTGGTCAGCTAGTGATTTGACATAGATTTCCTTAATGCCTGGAATAAAAAATATAAAACACCTCCATTCTTTGCAGATGGGCTCTATATGTCTGTGTTGGAGCATGCCTTCCACAGTCAGTTGGGCAATTTACAACTTTGCCTATACTTCTGCTTGCATGGAGCCGAACTGTGAGCCTGAGGTGAGAGATTAGGGCCTTTCAGGTATAGTTTTTAGCATTAACTAGTCCTGGGCATTCATATGATCTTCTAGATTCCCAGGAATATGTGGTAGCTTTTCAAAGCTCCTTTCCCCCAAAGCATCTCACTCTTTAACCTTTCTTCCCATGCTTTTTGGTTTGCCTAAGATTTGTTCCAACTGTTATCCTTCAGGCATCAGTGGCTTATCTTTAAATGTTTTTGACAAACAGTGCACAGAAAAATGCCTTCTCCCTGGGAAAGTTTAGAGTTTGGAGAAATAAAAGGAGTCCTTTGAACTCATCCTTCAGGGAGCCATTAGATAGGCCAAAACAACCACAATTTCCTGAGAACAGGTCCGTTTTGCTCTCTCTAGCATGAGGAACCCATATCTGGAAAGCTGGCTCCCTTCCTTAAGGCCAGTACTCATTGGAGGAGCCAGGTAAGAGGTAGGTGAAAATTCCACGAAGTTCTCTTATCAAGATTCAGCTCCCTTGCCTTTTATTTTTCCTGGTCAATTTTTTAAATTGAAGTATAGTTGATTTACAATGTTGTACAATGTTGTACTTCCTGGTGTACAGCAAAATGATGCAGTTGTACGTATATGTATATATTCTTTTTCATATTCTTTTCCATTATGGTTTATTACAGGATACTGAATATAGTTCTCTGTGCTATACAGTAGGACCTTGTTGTTTATCTATTTTATATATAGTAGTTTGTATCTGCTAATCCCAAACTCCTAATTTATCCCTCCCTCACCCCCCTTTCCCCTTTGGTAACCATAAGTTTGTTTTCTATGTCTGTGGGTCTGTTTTGTAAATAAGTTCATTTCGGTTATATTTTAGATTCCACATATCAGTGATACCATATGGTATTTGTCTTTCTTTTTCTGACTTATTTCACTTAGTATGATAATCTCTAGTTGCATCCATGTTGCTGCAAATGGCATTATTTCATTTTTTTACAGCTGAATAGTATTCCATTGTATATATGTACCACATATTCTTTATCCAGTCACCTGTCAATGGACATTTAGGTTGTTTCCATGTCTTGGCTATTGTGAATAGTGCTGCTATAACCATCGGGGTGCATGTATCTTTTTGAATTAGAGTTTTCCCTGGATATATGCCCAGGAGTGGGATTGCTAGATCATATGGCAACTCTATTTTTAGTTTTTTAAGGAACCTCCATACTGTTTTCCATGTGGCTGCACCAATTTACATTCCCACCAACAATGTAGGAGAGTTCCCTTTTCTCCACACCCTCTCCAGCATCTGTATTTGTAGACTCTTTAATGATGGCCATTCTGACTGCTGTGAGGTGGTACCTCATTGTAGTTTTGATTTGCATTTCTCTAATAATTAGCAATGTTGAGCATCTTTTCATGTGCCTATTGGTCATCTGTATGTCTTCTTTGGAGAAATGTCTATTTAGGTCTTCTGCCCATTTTCTGATTGGGTTTTTTGGTTTTATGTTATTGAATTGTATGAGCTGTATGTATATTTTGGAAATTAAGCCCTTGTTGGTCGCATTATTTGCAAATATTTTCTCCAAGTCCGTATGTTGTCTTTTTGTTTTGTTTATGGTTTCCTTTGCTGTGCAAAAGCATCTAAGCTTGATTAGGTTCCATTTGTTTAGTTTTCCTTTTATTTCTATTGCCTTGGGAGACGGACCTAAGAAAACATTGGTATGATTTATGTCACAGAATGTTTTGCCTATGTTCTCTTCTAGGAGTTTTATGGTGTCATGTCTTATCTTTAAGTCATTAAGCCATTTTGAATTTATTTTTGGATATGGTATGGGGGTGTGTTCTAATTTCATTGATTTACAT
This sequence comes from Orcinus orca, assembly GCF_937001465.1. NCBI lineage: Eukaryota > Metazoa > Chordata > Mammalia > Artiodactyla > Delphinidae > Orcinus > Orcinus orca. The sequence continues at coordinate 22,875,974 of NC_064580.1, forward strand.
GCAGCTGTCCAGCTTTCCCAACACCACTCACTGAAGAGACTGTCTTTTCTCCATAGTATATTCTTGCCTCTTTTGTTGAAGATTAATTGACATAGGTGGGTGGGTTCATTTCTGGGCTCTCTGTTCTCTTCCATTGATCCATATATCTGTTTTTGTACCAATACCACACTGTTTTGATTACTGTAGCTTTGCAGTACTGTCTGAAGCCTGGGAGGGTTATGTGTCCTGCTTTATTCTCTTTCCTAAGAATTGCTTTGGCAATTCTGGGTCTTTTATGGTTCCATATAAATTTTAGGATTATTTGTTCTAGTTCTGTGAAAAATGTCAAGGGTAATTTGATAGAGATCACATTAAATCTGTAGATTGCTTTAGGTGGTATGGCCATTAAAACAATATTAATTCTTCCAGTCTAAGTCAGCTCCCTTTTTAAATTAAGTAGTCTCCTCAGTTGTAAAACTATAATTAATTTTTAGAGTTTTAATAAAGTTTATTCTGACAGTTTTTGCCAGTTTCTTAGATGTTTTTGTTTCAGAATAGTGTTCTGGAATTCTCTACTCCACCATTTTCACGGAATTTACTCCATTCCCCTATTTTTAAGGTGAAACAATCTTAAGTTCTATGATTGTGAAGTGTTTTTTATAATATAAACATTTTCTTCTGCATGTTTGAAGTGAGAGTGGTGAAAGGCTTATATACCACTGGCTCAAGAAAAAAAAAGCTGCTGAATATCATTGGGTATATATAATAGGATGTTAAACAACTTAATAGTAAAGACTTTAATGATTAATTTTTAGTTTTCTCAGCATTCTTTCTGGTCTCAATGAATTAACCCTTTAAAAGCTAAAAATTGTTTAAAAACAAGTCCTTTCTTCAACAATACTGTTTAAATCATATAGTACTTTTAAGTACATTTTTTCCTAAGATCATAAATTGTTTTCTGTGAGTTAGTTTTTCCATCACTTTTAACATTTCTGAATTAGTGAGGCAAATTTTTTTCATACAGACACAATTTAAATGCGTAGCTAAGTGGTTTGCAAAATATCACACATAATTGGTAATGACATTAATATTATAAAATGGATCTACAATTGCATAGCCTAAAGAATGATGAAACCATTAATTTTCCTTGGAAAGCTATAGATACACCCTACAATGTGGCCAAGGACAGGTTATGTAAATAAAGTAACCTATCCACAATGTCACACATGTAAATGTTAGAATATTTTAAAATAATGATTTCAAAAAACGGAAATATATAAACTATTTCAGCATGTTGGGCTCCATGTCAGATAATAAAATAGTAATACCCATTCTTACAAAGAATGTATATAGTGAATACTGACAGAAGGCCCATGAGAATTAATACGTACAATTGCTTCTCTCACTGCATGAAAAGTTTGTAGAAATTGAAATTTAAACCATAGTGCTAAAATACGGCATGGGTCCAAGGCACCTGCTATCCATGAATACAATACTGATCTTGAGGCAGTATTTGGAAATTTAAAAGTTTGGCATTTAAGTATTATAAGGATAGCACACATTATAGCAAGATTTTTTAAAACAATTAAATGTGACTACTTCATGATATGGTCCAATGGTGTATAAAATTTCTTCTAGAGAAACAAAGAATGTTTTTGGACCAATGCATAAAACAGAAACTAAAATTTCCTCCTTTGCCTGCCAGTCATGTGATCATACTTATTAAATAGTCTTTCAAACTCTCAAAATACTCTTTCTTTTTTAGTTTTTACAAATGGGGAGTTATTCATTTTGCAAATAAGAGATATTCATTTTTTGATTTGCTGTTGGTCCAGCATAAATTCTTATATATAGTGAGGGGAGGGGGATTCTTAAATTGCAGGAAACTAAGTAAATTTCTTAACTCAACAAAATCTTTAAAACAATATGCCACACTATTCTTTACAAAATGAAAGTATCACATTATATAACATTATTTTGTCAAGCCATACCAAACATAGAGCACAAATTATATTTATGTAGATTAAAATGATTATACTTACCTATAACTGAGTTAAAATTTTAATCTGAGTACCACTTCACCAGTCAGAATGACCATCATTAAAAAGTCTACAGGGGGGCTTCCCTGGTGGCACAGTGGTTAAGAATCCACCTGCCAATGCAGGGGACACGGGTTTGAGCCCTGGCCCAGGAAGATCCCACATGCCATGGAGCAACTAAGCCTGCGAGCCACAACTACTGAGCCCATGTGTCACAACTACTGAAGCCCGTGCGCCTAGAGCTTGTGCTCCACAACAAGAGAAGCCACTGCAGTGAGAAGCCCATGCACTGCAATGAAGAGTAGCGCCTGCTCATCGCAACTAGAGAAAGCTTGTGAGCAGCAACGAAGACCCAACACAGCCAAAAATAAATAAATAAAATAAATAAATTTATTTTTTTTAAAAAGTCTACAGGGACTTCCCTGGTGGTCCAGTGGTTAAGACTCTGAACTCCCAATGCAGGGGGCCTGGGTTCGATATCTGCTCAGGGAACTAGATCCCACATGCATGCCGCAACTAAGAGTTCGCATGCTGCAACTAAAGATCCTACATGCAGCAACTGAAAGAGTCATGTACCAGAATGTTCACTGCAGCTCTATTTACAATAGCCAGGACATGGAAGCAACCTAAGTGTCCATCAACAGATGAATGGATAAAGAAGATGTGGCATATATATACAATGGAATATTAGCCATAAAAAGGAACGAAACTGAGTTATTTGTAGCGCAGTGGATGGACCTAGAGACTGTCATACAGAGTGAAGTAAGTCAGAAAGAGAAAAACAAATACCATCTGCTAACACATATATATGGAATCTTAAAAAAAAAAATGGTCATGAAGAACCTAGGGGCAAGATGGGAATAAAGATGCAGACCTACTAGGGAATGGACTTGAGGATATGGGGAGGGGGAAGGGTAAGCTGGGACAAAGTGAGAGAGTGGCATGGACACATATACACTACCAAACATAAAATAGATAGCTAGTGGGAAGCAGCCACATAGCACAGGGAGATCAGCTCGGCGCTTTGTGACCACCTAGAGGGGTGGGATGGGGATGGTGGGAGGGAGGGAGATGCAAGAGGGAAGAGATATAGGGATATATGTATATGTATAACTGATTCACTTTGTTATAAAGCAGAAACTAACACACCATTGTAAAGCAATTATACTCCAATAAAGATGTTAAGAAAAACAAAAAGATCCCACATGCCTCAACGAAGATCCCGCATACGGCAATGAAGATCCCACATGCTGCAGCTAAGAGCCAGCACAGCCAAATAAATAAATAAATAAATATTAAAGAAGGAGTATATCCTAAGAGTTCTCATCACAATGAGGAAATTAAAAAAGAAAAAGGAAACAAAACAGAACAAAAAAGTCTACAAATAGCAAATGCTGGAGAGGGCTTGGAGAAAAGGGAACCCTCCTACACTGTTGGTGGGAATGTAATTTGGTACAGTCACTATGGAAAACAGTATGGAGATTCCTCAGAAAGCTAAAAATACAATTACCATATGATCCAGCAATCCCACTCCTGGGAATATACCTGCACAAAACTAAAATTCAAAAAGATACATGCACCCCTGTGTTCATAGCAGCATTATTAACAATAGCCAAAACATGGAAACAACCTAAATGTTCATCGACAGAGGAAGGGATAAAGAAGATGTGGCACATATATACAATGGAATACTACTCAGCCATAAAAAGAATGAAATAATGCCATTTGCAGCAACATGGATGCAACTGGAGATTATCATACTAAGTGAAGTAAGTCAGAAAAAGACAAATCACTTATATGTGGAATCTAAAATATGACAAAAATGAGCCTATCTACAAAACAAACAGACTCATAAACATAGAGAACATACTTGTGGTTGCCAAGTGGGGGGAGGGAGAGGGATAGACTGGGAGTTTGGGGTTGGTAGATGCAAACTATTACATTTAGAATGGATAAATAAGAAGGTCCTACTATATAGCACAGGGAACTATATTCAATATCCTGTGATATACCATAAAGGAAAAGAATATAAAGAAGAATATATATGTGTGTATAAATGAGTCACTTTCCTGCACAGAAGAGACTGGCATAACAGTGTAAATCGACTATACTTCAATAAAAATAAATTTTAATCTGATTATGTAGTCTGAAAGTAAAAAGCATTAAATGGCTAAAATAGTAAAGAAAAGGATGATTTATGTTTTTTCATTTTGTACTGACTTTGCTAGGACATTGTGAAAATAACAGAAATATCAAAAATTAGAATTCCATTATTCTGAACAATAATTGACAATGGTCCTAGTGGACCTTAATATGCTGATACTTTATTTGAACAATCAAAGGATACTGAATGATATAAATTCCCTTTTGAAAGATACCTTTGAGTATTCTGTTCAGCATCAAGCACATTACCAATATAAGTGCTCGAAAATAAGCAACTCAATTGATTAACAGCATTACACATTCAATTATAGTTGGCATTATTGTATTGAATCACATTCTCTTGGAAATGAGTTATTCCTGTATGAGGTTTATGTTAATTCTTTCAACCAGAATATCAAGTTAATCATTACATCACAAGCCAGATAACAGGAAAAATACTGTGTAGAGCAAATGAATACCTTTAAATTTTCACAATAGAGATCCATAGAATGTGAGAAGTGAAAAGGACCATAAAGGTACTAAAAAGTGGATACATTTCAAATCCCCTCTTTGACTTGTATTCTACAAAATAAGGCTGTATGAATAATGACAAAAACTCATTCAAGAAGTTAAGAGAAAAAAATCATTTGAAATTATAGCTCTGGACTGTGAGGTCTGTGTTGACGTTACAAAACTGAAGTTAAATAATCTCTCAGTGTGAGATAAAAGTAATGGCTATTTATATCAATTCCAATTCTTGGTTTAGAGAATCTAGTTCTGAAATGCTCAAGAGGTTTCTGCTGATGGATGTTACTTTATTTTACTCTTAAAATGAAAGGTAGCAGAATTTACCACCCCAAAATATGTCTCTTTGGCATAAGGATTATTTTGAGATGATTATTTTTAAGAACTGCAGACACAGAAGAAGCTCTGAAAACCAAGAAGTTACTCTTTAGAAGTTTAAGAAACATTTACATTTATAAGGGAAATCTCCATTTGTAAGGGTGTCTCCCTCTCTATACCAGGAAGAAGAAGATGATTCTAAATCTCCAGAAACTCTTAATAATGGAGAAGACAACAACTTATATCTGCATGACAACCTTACCCTTGTACACTGTGTTTTGCCTAGTAACCTCCCATAACTGGCCTCCCCTGTAACATCTTTTGTCTTTAGCTGGAGATGATATTTAAGGTGGTGGCTCAGGCCATAACTGGGAGTTACTCAGTTTTCTGGAGTATCTCTCATGTATAGACGAGGTATATATACATGTTGTTAAACTCCTGTGTTTTTTTCCTGTTAACCTGTCTTTTTATTCTAGGTGGGTGGTCTCAGCCAAGAACCTAGAAGAACAGAGGAAAAATTATCTTTACTCCCCTATAAAAGTGTATTTATTTAAAACACACATTTCTTCAGATAGCTCATTTTGATCATTTTGTTTTACTGTTTTGCAAACTTTATTACCGTTATTGAAAATAGTATTTAATTACTAATTACTCTCTAAATTGTCCAGGTGGTTAGACATCTGTGACATCTAAAATACTAAATACTAAATTAAAGACATTAAGGGGCTTCCCTGGTGGCGCAGTGGTTGAGAGTCCGCCTGCCGATGCAGCGGACATGGGTTCGTGCCCTGGTCTGGGAAGATCCCACATGCCGCGGAGCGGCTGGGCCCGTGAGCCATGGCCGCTGAGCCTGCGCATCTGGAGCCTGTGCTCCGCAACGGGAGAGGCCACAACAGTGAGAGGCCCGTGTACCGCAAAAAAAAAAAAAAATTAAGACATTAAAATCCAAAAAGTGCGAAAAATAGGCATGTAAACTACTTTGTCCAAACTTTGCAATTGAAAAACTGAACTAAGGGACTTCCTTGGTGGTCCAGTGGTTAAGACTCTGTGCTTCCACTGCACCAGGCACAGGTTTGATCCCTGGTGAAGGAACTAAGATCCCGCATGCCCCACGGCACGGCCAAAAAAAAAAAAGACTGAACTAAGATGAAGGCTATCAAAATTTCAATACTTTTTTCTGACTACCCAAACAAAAAGGACCAGTAAGACTAACTAAAAGTATGAATCTTCTTATTATTGACAATTTCTGGGATAACAATGTTAATGAGAGATTTTAAAAGCAAACTAATACAGCAGTTTTATAAAAATACTATAAAATATGAGATCAAGAGTATCACCATTAATAAAAATGTAAAAAAAAAAAAAAAGAGTATCACCATTAACTAACATATGAAGCACACCTACTAGAAACATGTTGCCACAGAGCAGAAACCAAGTGTGGCCAAATATTTTGTAATGAATGTTTAAGAAAATATAACCAAACATTCAGCTCTCTGACTGAAGACTCAAGACAGAAATACAATAAAGCAAGGGAGAGGTGACAAAACAACATGATAAGATGAAAATTCAGATGGCAGAACTGAGGAAAGAATCATTAGGATAAATCAAACCATCACAGAAAGGGAGATGTACATATTTTAGAATGAACATAAAGGACAGTTTAAGAAGCACAATAAGGAATACTGAAGATATGAATGTTAAAAGAAAACATTATAAAACAGAAACCTGGACTTCCCTGGTGGTGCAGTGGTTAAGAATCCACCTGCCAATGTAGGGGACACGGTTGGAGCCCTGGTCTGGGAAGATCCCATATGCCGTGGAGCAACTAAGCCCGTGCGCCACAACTACTGAGCCTGTGCTCTAGAGCCTGTGAGCCACAACTACTGAGCCTGCATGCCACAACTACTGAAGCCCGCATGCCACAACTACTGAAGCCCGCATGTCTAGAGCCCATGCTCCGCAACAAGAAGCCACTGCAATGAGAAGCCCGTGCACCACAATGAAGGGTAGCCCCCACTCGCCGCAACTAGAGAAAGCCCGCGTGCAGCAGTGAAGACCCAACGCAGCCCAAAATAAATAAATAAATAAATTTATTAAAACAAAAGACAGAAACTTATGCCAACCTAAACCATGTTCAAAAGAGACTCTTAGATAGCTGAGTGACTAATCCATTTTTGACAGTGAGTGGTTTTAAACAACCAAAAAATGCAATACAATATTGAAATATCTAAGTTGATAGTTTGAAGGTTATAATATACTTAAGAATAAAATGGAATCTGCTTATAAGAATTGATTTCCTAGTGTTACTGATATTCAAATATCTTTGCACTTTTGTATTTTTAATTTTATTAAATATATGGAGATAGATACATAATTTAAAATATATGCTTAAAATGGATATAGATGCTTTATTTTTAGTGCAGCCTTTTTTTACATGTCTTCTTTTGCTTGGCTCTCCTCTTCTGCCTCCTCTCAAATCAGTACATGTCCCCTTCTCTGCCTTTAAGATGACCAATATAACATGGTCAGCATCCTTACATGTCCTGTAATAAATACATACACATATCTCTCTATATAAGTATAATCTTTATTTTTGTCACTGTTGATTTTATAAGAATGGCATTACACTGGACACGTTTGCATCTTGTTTTTCTCACTCAATAATACACGTGAAAAACATCCAACTCAACTGATAAAGTTCTAATTCATTATTTTAAATGACAATATAATAACCAATGGTATGGATGTGCCACAACAACTTATCCTGATATTTTCCTAATGACAGAGATTCACTTTTTTTCCAGTTTTTTTAACTAAAACAAATATTGCAGCAATAAACTTTTGCCTGCATATGTCCTTTTGTGCTTTTATTTCTATGGAGTGGGTTTATGTATTTTTAATTTTATCATATGTTGCCAAGTTGTTTTTAAAAAGTCTCTAATACATCAGAATTTCACTAGCAGTTATGAAAGTACCTCTTTCCTCAGTCACCATCAACAATAGAGATTAGAGCGCTTTTTAATTTTAGCCATTCTAATAGTTACAATGGTATTTCACTGTTACTCTAATTGGCATTTCCCTGACTGCTGGTGAATTTGAACCTCTTTTCATATGTCTGTCAACTCTTTGGATTTGTATGTCTATATACATTTTTTTCTATCGGATTACAAGCCTTTTTCTTGTCAATTTGTAAGAGTATTTGCTATTTTATAGAAATTAACTAGTTGTTAATTGCATTACTTTTTCTCTTTAGATCTACCACCCATTGATCAATTTGGTTTATATTTTGTTGTACTTAAAAAATACTTTTATATTTTCTTTTATAGCTTTTTTGGCTTTCAGTTGTGATTAAAATCTTCTCTGCCCTTGCTTTTTTTTTTTTTTTTTTTGGCCACATTGGGTCTTCATTGCCGCATACGGGCTTTTACTAGTTGCGCAAGCAGGGGCTACTCTTCGTTGTGGTGCACTAGCTTCTCATTGTAGTGGCTTCTCTTGTTGCAGAGCACAAGCTCTAGGCGTGTGGGCTTCAGTAGTTGTGGCACGCAGGCTCAGTAGTTGTGCCACGTGGGCCCTAGAGCACATGGGCTTCAGGAGTTGCAGCACATGGGCTCAGTAGTTGCAGCACATGGGCTCAGTAGTTGTGGCGCGTGGGCTCTAGGGCGCATGAGCTTCAGTAGTTGTGGCAAGCGGGCTCAGCAGTTGTGGCTCACGGGCTTAGTTGCTCCGCAGCATGTGGGATCTTCCTGGACCAGGGCTCAAACCTGTGTCCCCTGCCTTGGCAGGCGGATTCATAACCACTGCACCACAAGGGAAGTCCCTGCCCTGGCTTGTTATAAGAAGTTTTCAAGATTTCCTTTTTTTTTTTTCCTTTATGCTTAGTTTAGTTTCACTTGCTCATATGGTACTGCATGCAGAGGTCTTGCATCCGGCACTTCAGACCAGAGTTCCTAGTGTAAAATGGCTCGGCCTGACACTTGAGCTTAGTGTACCATGTGCAGAAATGCTGCACCCGGCACTTTGATCTGGAGTGCTGTGAGCAGCACGGCTGCATCTGACCGGCAAGAACTGTCCCCTCCCTGCTGACAAGAACCCTGTAAAGCAGCCCCACCAATGGCCTTTTGGGGAGAGCATGTGTTCTAGAGAGCGGGTTTTCTCTTCTCCATTCTTTGCTCAAAAAATAAAGCTTTCATTTTCTCTGAACTGAATTCAGTTTCATTCTATTGATGCAAGCTACACCAGGCAGGAGGATCCTTGTTGGGGCCCGGGCAGTAACAAATTTTGAGGAGCATGAAGAGACCAACTGTGGTCTTTTTGCCTGCACTTATCCACTAGGCTCTGGGATCACCCTGGCTCCAATAGGAGGACAGCGGAGGCTTTAGGAGGTTCACGTGAGGATGACTGACTCTGGTCTTTGAGGACACTCTGACGGGTTGCTTTCATTTGGCAGCCTTTCCCAAATCAAAGCAACTCTGCCCAGCAACCTGATACCTGGGTGGGGTGCACACACAGCGTAGCCCCCACAGTAATCTGGACTGCACACCCTTGAGGGGATCATACTCTGGCATCCTTGGGGATCAGAGCCTGAAACTCAGTGCCTATCTGCCCGCTGCCTCTGGCTGGCCTTCCCTCGGTACCAGATGCCTGGGGACGGTGAGGATCTGTGGACTAGAGGGAACCACGGCAGTCTTGCCCGCTGTCTCACCAGTAGTGCTGACCTCTTGACCCCTGTACAAGGCAGTAGCAGTTACACCAAGGCTTTTTACCCTCCTCGCCCACCTCCAGGGGTCAACAGTAGCATTCTCCATAGTCACATTCAGTGTGGTAAGGGAAAGTGGGCAGCCCCGTGAGCCAAGAGGTGAGGCCAGAATAAGGCTCAGGTAATAAGGACCACCTGACAAAAGAGAATGAGGACGCTCGATCTGAGTTCAGGAAAAGGCACCGAGGACGCCCAAATGTGAAAGGGTCCCAAGGTAGGTATGCGACTGGGGACTTGACCTCTTCTGGTCAGTGCTAGTTTCTCTGAACTGGGCTGGGGAGCCCTGTGAGCCACTCACAAGACCATTACTGGGAAGCCCTGTGAGCTGCTGGCAAGAACAGGAAACACCCACTGCCCGACCTCTCCCCCCCACTCTGCTTGGGAGGCGAACCTTGGGTGATTCTTTACCAACTGAGGTTCCACAGGCTCTCCTCCCGGTATCAGCACAGAATACCAGCTACTCCAGTGATCTGGTGAGTACCCTGTGGGAATCCCTCATGCTTTTAGATCTCACCTAGTGGGAAGTCAGAAAACTCCTTTTCGGCTGAAAGGAGGAAAGACAAGAGTCCTCCCTCAGACAGCTGTGCCATTCCCTAAGGGACCAAGGTGTTCAGGAACTAACATGGCTAAGCTGCTCTGGCCCAGAGGCAGGCCTGTCCAACCCCCTGTGGGACATTCTGACTGAGGAGAGACTAACTATCCCAAGCACAGCCCATTACACATTCAAGGGGGACCCCCAGCTATATCAGAGTCCATACTATTTGGATGCCTCCTAGTTTTTTTCTCTTGAGGAATCCATCAACAGTTTGGGGCTGGTTCCAAATTTCCCAAACCAGAAATCTTACTTGGATCAAATCTTGTGGCATTTGTGTGCCAACAAATCACTCCAACCACCCCCCTCAGTAGTTGGCAACAAATCCAAAACAGAACATCTAAGGTATGGGGAACCAAACGTCCACCATAGCTAAGGATAGCCCATTAGGGTGCATCCTGCAGATGGGAATTTTTCAGGTGTCACCCCTTGACCGAAAACATTTAATCTTCCTATGTAATACAGCCTGCCTCCAATACCGGCTGGAAGATGGGGAAATTTGGCCCATCAGTGGGCCTTTTAATTAGAACACCATTTTACAAGTGGACCTGCTATGCCAGAGACAAAAGAAATGGGACGAAATTCCCTATGTCCAGTTTTTTATGGCCTTATATCAGAACAAAAGCCTTCAAAAGGGATGTGGGCTCTCTTCCACTGACGTAATACCAGTCCTTCACTCTCCCCTTGAGAACCTCCTTGATCCCCTCCCTAGCCCTTTTACTGCTCCTTCCCTACCCCCTTCCTTCATATGTCCTGATTTGGGCCACAGGCCCGAGGGGCCCCCTCCATACCAGCCCCATCCCCCCAGATCCCAGTTCAGCAAGTACACAAAGCAGAACTAATTACCAGCCAGGGTCCAACAACCCACCAGGAAAAATACTCCCTTTGAGGCAGGTCCCCAGTGGAGAAGGATTCATCCAGGTATACGCATCCCATTTACCACTTCTGATCTGTATAACTGGAAAACTCATAGTAAAGGGGTTGAGGGAAGATCCGGAAGGGTTCCTGAATCTAATTAGGGGAAGCTTTCAGATCCATGACCCCAGCTGGCTAACATCTAGAGCCTCCTCAATGTACTCCTAATGGGAAGAAAAGGCCACGGTCTTTTCAAAAGCCTGAGACGAAGCAGACAAAGAGAAGAGAAACAATGCAGGTCATGCTATTTGCAGACCAGGGAGTCAAGGGGTCCCAGATAACGAACCTAACTGGGACCACCGAGACAAAGGAGAAGGGGGTGTAAGACAGATGCTGACCCATTATAAAAATATGATCCTAAAAGGAACCCAGGCAGCAGGAAAGAAACCTGTCAAGTGGAAGAGGATAAAGGAAATCAATCAGGAGGCAATAGAAAACACTTCTGCATTCCTAGAGCCTCAGGGGATGCCTCTGAATCTATACTACCACTGACCCTGAGTCATTGGAAGGGAAGGCAATCCTGAGGTCCTATTTCATTTCCCAAAGTGCCCCTGACATTAGGCATAAACTTCAGAAACTGGAAATAGAACCAGATACCCCTACCTTTCACCTGGTTAAGGCTGGGTGTTTAATAACTGAAATATAGAGGAGGAAAAGTCAGAGGATAAAAAGGCCCAGAGACCCACCTACTGGTTGTTGCCCTCCAATGTCAACTGGTCAGCACAAGAATCTGGACTAACTGCCCATGAAGACTGTTGACTCTGGTGAGTGACCTCAGGCCCCCACTGAGAGATGGCAAGCAAGCCAAGGAAACTAGGGCCCAATCAGTGTACCGTATGTAAACAAGAGGGACGATGGAAGAGAGAATGCCCAAAGGGGGATGGAAATGGCAGATCCCGGCCACTACTGTCGAAGGCAGATGGTCCAAATAGACAAAGAATGACGGGGGCCAGGGGGTTCCTAACCTGGCACTTCAATTGACCCCTGAGGAACCCGACTGACATTGGACATAGGGGGAAAGCCTGTTGAATTCTTAGTCAACACCAGTGCCACTTACTCAGTTCTGAATACCAGATCAGGCAAACTCAGTCCAAGAGTTGTAAAATTATGGGAGTGTCAGGGAAGGCCCAAGAATGGGCATTCATAGAGCCATTCGAATGTAAATTGGGTGAACACATGCTTACCCATTCCTTCCTGGATGTCCCTGAATGCCCTATACCCCAACTAGGAAGAGATCTCTTACATAAATTGGGGGCTATTACCCACCTAATGGGAGACAAATTGGAGTCTGGTGTCCCCTTAGACAAAGAGCATAAGATGATAATGTTAATGGCGGAGGACACACCTCCCCAGACAGAGCAAGTTGATCTCTCCAGAGTAAACCCTGAGGTCTGGGCCCAGGGACGGGTGGAACGAACTGTAGGAGCCAGTCCCATAATAGTCCATCTAAAACCTGGACATACATGGCCCAATAGAAAACAGTATTCTCCTTCAGGAGGCCTTGTTGCGCACAGCCCCTGTTATACAGGGCCTAATTGACCAGGGCCTTATTAGACCATGACAATCAGCCTGTAATACCTCCATTCTCCCTGTAAAGAAACCCAATAAGTAATACTGGATGGTACAGGACCTCAGGGCAGTCAATGAAGCCACTGAGGATATACATCCAGTAGTCTATAATCCCTATACTCTGGTGTCTGCTCTACTGTCCACCAGGAGCTGTTATTCTGTATCAGATTTAAAAGATGACTTCTTCTGTATTCCACTAGCTCTGGAGTCAGAAGAGATTTTTCTCTTGAGTGGCAGGACCCAAACGCACAACAGAAACAACAATCCTAGAGACTGGATCAAGGTGGTAGCTAGGAGAATGTGGAGCTCACCTTTCCCCACAAACACATCAAAAATACATTTACACATGGAACAATTCTCACATAAAACGAACTGGAAACTGGCAGAAGAACTCTTATATAACCAAAGATTATATGCAAGAAAGATTTCCACATAACCAGGTAGGACAGAAAAAAGGCATAGTGTCAGGACTTCCACCCCTGGAAGGGATCTGAATGGAAAAGATCTTCAGAGGTGGACCCTCACCCTGGGGAGCCAGTAGGTTGAGCCACAGACTGGGCATCCTATGCAGAGGAGACAAGCCCCCTTGACTACTGGGAAATCCACTGAAACAGATAGAAGCTCTGGAGAAGCCTAGACTCTACTCACAAGGAATGCACACGTGCTAGCTTGCTAACAATCAGGGCAGAGAGAACTCTGCACTGGCTGCTTCTGCCTTGCTGTAGCCTCTAATCCATGCAAGGCAAACACCCCAGTCCCACTTATTCCACACCACAGCTTGGCATGGGATCTGGGCCAGCAGAGCCCTGGGAAAAGACTCAGTCTAGCTATGGAGAGATAGCCTGGGGGCCTAGGTGTGGTCTGGGTGGGGCGGCAGTGGACATTATCAGTGCTCACACAAGTGGTGCCAGGAACCAGCATGCCTCAGTCCCCACTCAATGGGGTAGTGGCTGCCACTGTTGGCACTTACTTTGGCAGAGTCACAGGAGACACTGAAACTGGCAGGCCCCATTCGTATCCCAGCCAGCAAGTACTCCGGCCCTGCCCATTCCCCACCACAGCTTCGTGCTGGATCTGGGGCAGACAGGTCCAGCAAGCAGAATGCCACAGGGACACCCCAGATCTCTGGCAGCAGCATGACTGCCTCAATTCCTGGAGCCACAGTGCCCAGACCCTAAGCCCCAGCCTAGCGAACATTCTGGTCCCACTCATTCCATACCACAGCCTTGCATTAGATCTGGGATGACCACAATATAGGAAGGGATGTGACCCTGGGCTTGGCTGGGCATAGCCACAGACATGTACATTGGCAGGGCATCAGACCTCTATGACCCCTTCACTCGTTTCAGCACTCCCCTCCTTTGGGGCATAGCACTTGCACTCAAGGGGAATGGAGCCTGATTGAGCCTGACCCTCAGGGATTCTACTCCAACAACTGGGGAGCAGACCTCACCCCTGATAGGGTGGTGACAGCCACAGAACAGAGAGGAAGTCCCACCTCACACAATGCACAGGCTTTAAATACTTCAACACCAACCACACCCCTTATCAAGGTGATAAAGGCCAGCACACCCTGGGGAAAAATGTGGCTGGAGTCCATAACAAAGCCAGCCCTCACAGCAAAGACATTGGACATACACAGTCTACCCAGGGACACTCCACATAAAAACACCCTTTCTAGACCACAATAGATAACTTTCTCTGTCTCTATGAATTTGGAAGAAACAGTTAAGTAAAATGAAAAGTCAGAGGAATTACTCCCAATTAAGAGCAAGAGAAATTCCCTGAAAGACTAAATAATGAAACAGAGATTACCAGTCTACCAAACCCCAGGTTCAAAAACATGGTAATAAAAAACGCCAACTGAATTAAGAAAGATTATCAGTATAAACGCAGATCACTGTAACAAGGAACTAGAAATTACAGTGAAGAACCAATCAAAAATAGATAATTCAATTTCTGAGATAAAAAGCAATTTAAAAGCAATGAATAGCTGACTAAATGACACAGAAGAACGAATAAGCGATCTGGAAGATAGAATAATGGAAATCACCCAATCAGAACAGCAGACAGAAAAACAAATGAAAAACAATGAAAGCAACATACGAGATCTATGGGATAATATAAAACTTGCCAACCTATGCATAATAGGGGTTCCAGAAGGAGAAGAGAGAGAGAGAAAGGGGTTGAAAATGTGTTTGAAGAAATTATGGCTGGAAACTTCCCAAGCCTAATTAAGGAGAGAGATATCCAGACACAGGAAGCAGAGAGCATCCTAAATAAATTGAACCCAAAGAGACCCATACCAAGACACATCATAATTAAAATGGCAAAAGTTAAAGAGAGGATTCTAAAGGCAGAAAGAGATAAACAAACAGTCAGTTACAAGGGAACCCTCATAAGGCTATCAGCTGAATTCTCTGCAGAAACTTTGCAGGCCAAAAGGGAGTGGCATGATAAATTCAAAGTCCTGAAAGGGAAAAACCTGCAACCTGGGACACTCTACCCAGCAAGATTATCACTTAGAATGGAAGCAGAGATAAATAATTTCTCAGACAAACAAAAACTAAGAGAATTCAGCAATACTAAACCTACCCTAAAAGAAATATTGATGGGTCTTCTCTATAGAAAAAAAGCAAGAATCTATAGGAAAGGGAAAATCACAATAGGAAAGGCAAATATATAAAAGGATTGAAGAACACTTAAATAAGCCAGTACCTAGATTTGAAAAGAATTTAAAAGTTGTAAAAGTGATTATAACTACAAATACCAGTAAAAGGATAAGCATGAAGATGTGAAGTAGAACATCAAAATGACAAAATGTGGAGGAGGGGAGCATAAAAATGTACATCTTTTAGAATGTGTTTGAACTTGAATGACTATCAGTTTAAAGTAAGTAGATATAGCTATGGGTCAACATACTTGAACTCCATGGCAATCACAAATCAAAACTATACAATACACAAAAACCAAAAAGAAAGGAACTCAAGCACACTACAAAAGGAAATCATTAAACCACAAAAGGAAAAACAAAAAGAAGAAATGAACAAAGGAGAACTATAAAAACAACTGGAAAGCAAGGAATAAAACAGTAATAACTACATAACTATCAATAGTTGCTTTAATTGCCAGTGAACTAAATACTCTAATCAAAAGACATAAAGTGGCTGATTGGATAAAAAAAATAAGAACCTTTAATATGCTGCCTACACAAGACTCACTTCAGGGCAAAAGACACCCACAGACTGAAAGTGCAGGGATAAAAAAAAATATTTCATGCAAATGGAAATGGCAAGAAAGAGGAGGTAGCAATATTCATATCAGACAAAACAGACTTCAAAACAAAGGCCATAATGAAAGACAAAGAAGGGTATTATATAATGATAAAGGGATCAATACAAGAAGAGGATATTATACTCATTAACATATACATACCCAATACAGGAGCACCTAAATATATGAAGCAAATACTAACGGACATAAAGGGAGAAATTGACAGTACACAATAATAGTAGAAGACTTTAACACCCTACTGACATCAATGGAAGATCATCCAAACAGAAAATCTATAAGGCAACAGAGGTACTAAATGACAGAATAGACCACCTGGACTTAATTGATATCTACGGGACACTCACATCCAAAAAAAGCAGAATACACATTCTTTTCAAGCACACCTGAAATGTTCTCTAGGACAGATCACACTTTAGGTCACAAAACAAGCTTCAACAAATTTGAGAGGATACAAATTAATATCAAGCATCTTTCTGACTACAACAGTATGAAACTAGAAATCAACTACAGAAAGAAAAATGGGAAAAGAACAAAGAGGTAGAGACTAAACAGCATGCTACTAAAATACCAATGGGTCAATGCTGAAATCAATGAAGAAGTCAGAAAATGCTTCAAGACAAATGAAAATGAAAACACAACGTTACAAAAGCAAAACTGTTCAGAGAGGGAAGCTGACAGTGATACACACCTTCCTCAAGAAACAAAAAATCTCAAATAAACAACCTAACCTGCCACATAAAAGAATTAGAAAAAGAACAAACAAACCCAAAGTCAGCAGAAGGAAGGAAGATCAAAGAGGAAATAAATAAAATAGAAATAAAAAACAATAGAAAAGATTAATAAAACCAAGAGCTGTTTTTTTGAAAAGATAAACAAAATTGACAAACCTCTAGCCAGGCACACCAAGAAGAAAGAGGATACTATGAACAGTTATATGTCAACAAATTGGACAACCTATTGTAGAAGAAAAGGACAAATTTCTAGGAACATACAGTCTGCCAAGACTGAGTCAAGAAGAAAAAGACAATTTGAATAGACCAATCACTAGAAGTGAAATACAACCTGTAATAAAAAATACTCCCTGCAAACGGAAGTCCAGGAGGGGTCAGCTTCACTGGGAAATTCTACCAAACATACAAAGAAGTTATACCTATCCTTCTCAAACTATTCAAAAAAATTGAAGAGGATGGAACACTCACAAATTCATTCTATGAGGCCACAATTACCCTGATACCAGAACCAGACAAAGACACTACAAAAAAAGAAAATTACAGGCCCATATCTTTGATGAATATAGATGCAGAAGTCCTCAATAAAATATTAGCAAGCCAAATCCAACAACACATAAAAAGGATCATATACCATGATCAAGCTGGATTCACTCCAGGGTCACAAGGATGGTTCAACATACGCAAATCAATCAATGGGATAGACCACATTAACAAAATAAAATACAAAAAAACATATGATCATCTCAATAGATGCAGAAAAAGAATTTGACAAAATTCAACATTCATTCATGACAAAAACTCTCATCAAAGTGGGTATGGAGGGAACATACCTCAAAATAATAAAGGTGATTAACAACAAACCCACAGTCAACATAATACTCAACAGTGAAAAGCTGAAACCCTGCCCTCTAAATTCAAGAACCAGACAAGGATGCCCACTCTCACCACTTCTATTCAACATAATGTTGGATGTCCTAGCCACAGCAGTCGAACAAAAAGAAATAAAAGTTATCTGAATCGGAAGGGAAGACGTAAAACTGTCACTATTTGTAGATGACATGATACTCTATGTAGAGAAACCTTAAGTCTTCACACAAAAACTATTAGAACTAATAAATGATTTCAGCAAGGTAGCAGGATATAAGATTAATATACAGAAATCTGTGGCATTTCCACACACTAATAGTGAAATATCAGAAAGAGAAAATGAAGAAAACAAAACTGGGGCTTCACTGGTGGTGCAGTGGTTAAGAGTCTGCCTGCCAATGCAGGGGACATGGGTTCGAGCCCTGGTCCAGGAAGATCCCACATGCCACGGAGCAACTAAGCCCATGAGCCACAACTGCTGAGCCCGTGTGCCACAACTACTGAAGCCCACATGCCTAGAGCTTTGCTCCACAAGAAAAGCCACCACAACGAGAAGCCCGCGCACCGCAACTAAGAGTAGCACCCACTCGCTGCAACTAGAAAAAGCTCGCACGCAGCAACGAAGACCCAGCACAGCCAAAAATAAAAATAAAATAAATATATTTAAAAAACAAACAAACAAAAACAAACCGTTTAAAATCTCGTTTAAAAAGCCTAGGAAGGGCTTCCCTGGTGGCACAGTGGTTAAGAATCCGCCTGCCAATGTAGGGGACACCGGTTCAAGCCCTGATATGGGAAGGTCCCACATGCCACGGAGCAACTAAGCCCTAGCGCCACAACTACTGAGCCTACACTCTAGAGTCCGCGAGCCACAACTACTGAAGCCCGCGCACCACAACTACTGAAGCCCACGCAGCTAGAGCCCATTCTCCGCAACAAGAGAAGCCACCGCAGTGAGAAGTTTGCGCACTGCAACAAAGAGTGGACCCCGCTCGCCGCAACTACAAAAAGCCTGTGCGCAGCAATGAAGACCCAATGCAGCCAAAAATAAATAAATAAATAAACCCTAGGAATAAACTTAACCAAGGAAGTGAAAGACCTATACACTGAGAACTATAAAACACTGATAAAGGAAACTGAAGATGACTCAAAGAAATGGAAAGATATCCCATGCCCTTCTATTGGATGAATATTGTTAAAATGGCCATACTACACAAAGCAATCTATAGATTTATTGCAATCCCTATTGAGTTACCCATGACAACATTTTTCAAAGAACTAGAACAACTAATCCTAAAATTTATATGGAACCATAAAAACCCCAGAATTGCCAAAGTAATCCTAAGGAAAAAAGAACAAAGTTGGAGGTATAACTCTTCCAGACTTCAGACCGTACTACAAAGCTACAGTAATCAAAACAGTGTGCTGTTGGCATAAAAAGAGACAAATATATCAATGCAATGGAATAGAGAACTCAGAAATAAATCCACACACCTACAGTCAATTAATCTATGACAAAGGAGGCAAGAACATACAATGGAGAAAAGACAGTCACTTCAGCAAATGGTGTTAGAAAACCTGGACAGGTACATATAAAACAATGAAATTAGAACACTCCCTCATATCATATACAAACTCAAAATGGTTTAAAGACCTAAATATAAGACATGACACCATAAAACTTCTAGAAGAGAACATAGGCAAAACATTCTTTGACATAGATCATAGCAATATTTTCTAAGATCAGTCTCCCAATGCAAAAGAAATAAAAGCAAAAATAAGCAAATAGGACCTAATTAAACTTAAAAGGTTTTGCACAGCAAAGGAAACCATCAACAAAATGTAAAGACAACATACAGAATGGGAGAAAATATTTGCAAACGATGCAACTGACAAGGACTTAATTTCCAAAATATACAAACAGCTCATACAGCTCAACATCAAAAAAACAACCCAATCAAAAAATGGGCAGAAGACCTAAACAGACATTTCTCCAAGGAAGACATGCAGATGTCCAACAGGCACAGGAAAAGATGTTCAACATCACTAATTATTAGAGAAATGCAAATCAAAACCACAATGAGGGGCTTCCCTGGTGGCACAGTGGTTGAGAGTCTGCCTGCCAATGCAGGGGACACGGGTTCATGCCCCGGTCTGGGAAGATCCCACATGTCACAGAGCGGCTGGGCCCGTGAGCCATGGCCACTGAGCCTGCGTGTCTGGAGCCTGTGCTCCACAACGGGAGAGGCCACAACAGTGAGAGGCCCGCGTACCACAAAAAAAAAAAAAAAAACCACACAATGAGATATCATCTCATGCCAGTCAGAATGGCTATAATCAAAAAGTCTACAAATAATAAATGCTGGAGAGGGTGTGGAGAAAAGGAAACCCTCTTACACTGTTGGTGGGAATGTAAATTGGTGCAGCCACTGTGGAGAACAGTATGCAGGTTCCTTAAAAAACTGAAAATAGAGCTACCATATGATCCAGCAATTCCCCTCCCAGGTATATATCTGGGAAAACAAAAACTTTAATTCGAAAAGATACATGCACCCCAATGTTCATAGCAGCACTATTTAAATAGCCAAGACATGAAAACAACCCAAGTGCCCATCAACAGACTATTGGATTAAGAAGATGTGGTGTATATATTATTTATAGATATACAATGGAATATAACTCAGCCATAAAAAAGAATGAAATATTGCCATTTGCAGCAAAATGAATGGAGCTAGAGAATATTTTGCTCAGTGAAATAAGTCAGACAGAGATAGACAAATACTATATGATATCACTTATATGTGGAATCTAAAAAAATAATACAAATGAATGTACATACAAAACAGCAATAGACTCACAGACATTGGTAACTTTAAGTTTGTTTTCTAAGGGGTGGGGGGGAGGGACAAATGAGGAGTATGGGATTAACAGATACAAATTACTATACATAAAATAGATAAACAATAAGGAGTTACTGTATTACACAGGGGATATTATCCGACATCTTGTAATCATCTATAATGGAATATAATCTGCAAAAAAAAAAACCCTGAATCACTACATTGTACAACTGAAACCAACAGAATACTGTAAATCAACTATACTTCAATTAAAAAAACAAACAAAAAAACCCCCCAGAAAACAAACAAAAAACCCAGAAAACAAAAAAAACAGGGAATTCCCTGGTGATCCAGTGGTTAGTACTCTGCATTGTCACAGCCAAGGGGCTGGGTTCAATCCCTGGTCGGGGAACTAAAATCCCACAAACTGTGTGGCGAGGCCAAAAAAAAAAAGAAAAGAAAAGAAAACAACAAACAATATTGCTGGGCAGTTCTGTTCCAAGTTTTCAAAAAACTTCCCCCACCATCTTTGGGGAAACTTTAGCTAAAGACCTAAAAGAACCCTCCTCTGGTATGTAGAGGATATTCTGATCACCAACCCTACTAAGGAGGCCTCAGACAAAAATACTGTAACCACCCTAAACCACCTAGCTGATGAAGGTGTCCAAGAAAAACTCTCAAATATCACAAACTAGAGTGACCTACCTAGGCTTCATTCTCACAGAAGGTCAGAGAAGCCCACCCCAGGAAAGGAAAGAAGCCATTTGCAGCCTCACTCCTGCTAAAACTAGAAGACAGCTTAGGGGTTTCCTGGGGATGGCCGGGTTTTCCCACATCTGGATCTCTAACTACGGTCTAATAGCTAGGCTGCTAGATGAAAACTTGAAAGGATGATGATCCTTTTGAATGGAATTCAGAATGTGAAAGGGCCTTTTAAGAAGTGAAAAAGCAATTACTTCAGGCTGTTTCCCTAGTCCTCCCAGATTTAGCTAAACCCTGTGACCTTTACATTCACGAGAGGAAGGGAATTGCCCCTGAGGTATTTTAGCTTATAAAATGGGACCCCTTACTCAGGTGGTTGCTTATTTCTCTAAACAATTAGATCAAACCACTAAGGGATGGCCTCCTTGCCTACTAGCAACTACTAGAACCCTGCTAAAGGAAGCTGAAAAGTTAAGTATGGTCAGCCAATCACTATATGGACTGCACCCCAGGTTCAGGCTTTAGTAAGTTCTAAGGGAACAGCACAGCTATCCCCTTGAAGGTTGATTCAAGTTCAGGCTATGCTTTTATTTTTTCAGATTTTTAAGTATTTTATTACATTATAGCAACATTAATAGAATTACAAATAAAATGTACTCATAATCCCATGACTTCAACAAATCAAATTGCATTTATTTGTCCATTTTTCCTTCTGGTCCCTGTTAAATAAAAATATATAACTTTTGCATAGCTTAAAGTGCAATGCAGTGAAGAAGTACTCGACATTTTAAATCAATACAGGTTTTAACCCCACCATTTTGAACCTGAGGATGTTTAGACTCCATCAATAAAAACATTTTCCTTAGAATTTAGCAATATGAAATGCCATTAAATCAACATAATCCTTTGATCAGCTTTCTAGAGCACACAAGTAAACTGTGTGCATATTTTCATTTTCATCAGGACCAATCCCTTTCCATGTGTATTTCACAGCACAAATTTAATGCACTGACTTTTTTTGGTGCCTATCAAATTTAACAAATTAACAGTTTTTTGCCACTAAGCATTTTCTTACGTGCTCATTATTTCTTCCAAGTCTAATGTTCTTATGTGACGATTTACCTACTAGCAGTCTTTTTTTAATAGTGCTAAGTCTTACCACTATTAAAAAAAGACTGCTATGCTTTTAGACAACACAGTGGCTACCATAAAAACCTGTCACATGCTAAATCCTGCCACCCTGCTACCCACAGAAATGGGGTCCTTGGAGCATGACTGTATAGAAACCATAGACATGGTCTATTCCAGTCACCCCAACCTAGGAAGTGAGCCTTTCCCAAATGCCAAAGAGGAATGATTCACAGACAGGAGGAGTTTTATGAGAGAGGGAAAAAGGGTGAGAGATGCAGTAATCTCTCAGACCCAAGTCATAGAGGCACGAAGCCTACCGCTAGGGACTTCTTTCCAAAAGGTGGAGCTGATAGTCCTCATCTGAGCCTTAGAGCTTGGGACAGGGAAGATCTTAAGTATTTACACAGATTCCTGGTATTTGTATGCCATCCTACACGCACACAGGGCTATTTGGAAGAAAAAAGTTATGTTTACCGCAGATAACAGACAGGTGAAACATGGCTTAAGCATATTGAAACTCTTAGAAGCAATACAGCTTCCAGAAATGTGGCAGTGATTCACTGTAGGGGTCACCAAAAGGGGGTGCAGAGGTAATAAAGGGAAACAAGGCCAAGGCAGATGCAACTGTTGAAAGTGCAGCCCTGAACCAGTAAGTTGGCAATTACCCTCATACCAAAGAGTCCAGATCCATACAACTACTACCCAGCCTATACAAAGGACGAATTAGACAAAGCCCGAAAATGGGGCTTCAGTAGAGAGATATAGGAGGCCATGGGTGGCTAGTTAATGAACATGGGCAATCCTTCTTTCCCCAAACTGCAGCTTGTCAAGCAATCAGGGAGGCTTATCAAGGAACTCACTACAGGAAGGAAGCCCTATATAACTGGCCAGTTGAGGTCATGGTAACTCCTGGCATGAAAAGTATAATCAGTCAGGGAGTTGAGACATGGTTCATCTGCACAATGAACAACTCCAACACCAGACTCCCCAGAGGCTCCCAGATAAAGCCCATTGAGACCAGAGGGACATATTCTGGAGAAGAGTGGAAGACTGACTTCACTGTCATGCTGAGAGTCCCAGGCAATTTTAGGTATCTCTTGGCACTAGCAGACACGTTTTCCGGGTATATAGAAGCATTCCCCACTAGAACTGAAATGGCACCTGAAGTGGCTAAGGCATTACTACAGGAAATAATCCCCAGATTTTGGCTCCCAGGATCCCTACAAAGTGATAATGGTCCAGCATTTGTGTCTCAAGTGACAAAGGGGATAGCAAGTGCCCTGGGCATAAAATGGACCTTGCACTCAGCCTGAAGGCCCCAATCACTGGGAAGAGCAGAGAGATCCCATCAGACACTGAAACGGACCTTACCCAAGCTGTGTCAGGAAACTCAAGAAAATTGGATTAAGCTGCTTCCAATTGCCCTGCTCCCAGTGCTGTTAGCTCCAAGGCATAAGTTAAAGTGCGTTTGAAATCATGGTAGAGCCATTCCCCAAGCCTGAGAGAAGGGACACCTTAACCCCCTTGAAATGGAACAACTCAAGTATGCCCTCCGGGTAGGAGAAACCATGAAAGCTCTCAAGGAATATGGTAACCAGGTTTTGCCTGAACCCACCGACCCGGCCCTCGACCCCTTCCAGCCAGGAGACTGGGTGAACCTAAACACCTGGAAAACCACCAGCTGCAAGACCAACTCACTCCTAAGGGGAACGGACCCCAGGAAGTGATCCTAACCACCCATTCTGCCCTGAAGTTGCAGGGATCACTCTGTGGGGACATCACACTCTAGTGAAGAGGCCCCTAAGTCTCAACCTCCAACCTGGGGCAATGGGTCCCCCTTGACTACTCGTGTGAACCTTTCTCTGACCTGAAGCTTCTCTGCTAAAAACAACAAACGCATGACCAGGGAGATTCAGGCCACAGTAGTGAGCCTTGACAGCAGGGCACACTTTTGCCAACAGGCAAAAGAACTAGAGACCTTCATTTTTAGGAAAAATTTGACATGTGACCATTATTCTTTTGCTGAATATTTGGGCCGTGAATCTTAAATTGTCTGGTGTCCTTAGTCTCCAAAAGGTTAGACAAATGGGGGTCGCTCAGAGCTAGGAACAGTTAGGGCGAGGTCTCGGGGCAAGCTAACAGAATTAAGGGCAGCTGGGAGAAGTTCTGCTCCTCCACCCACAGTTACAATGAAGTCCACACTCATCAGGGAGCAGTTACACAAGACTGACCAGGCCAGCGCCCCTCAAGAATGAGGACAAGAGGCAGAGGAGGGGTGTGTTTCTGGCAAAGCCCATTAACAATGCCAGGAAAATAAAAAGAGAATCTGAGTAATGAAATAAAGTCTAACCTTTTTTTTCTTTTCCTTTGTGCTTAGTCTAGTTTCACTTGCTCACAGCGGGCTGCGCGCAGAGGTCTCCCACCAAGCTCTTCAGACCAGAGAAGCCAGTGAGAAATGGCTGCACGTCGACACCTCAGCTCGTCACTCCGGGTGCGGAAGCTCCACGCCCGACACTGTCATTCAAGATGGCGGCGGCCAGCGTGCAGAGACGCTGCGCCTGGCGCTGCGATCTGGAACAGGAGCAGCACACCTGCAGCTGTGCCCGCCCCCTCCCCGCTGACGAGATCTCTATAAAGCAGCCCCGCCCACCGCCTGTCTGGGAGAGCATAGACTCTAGAGAACGAACTCACCTGTCTCCATTCTTTGATCAAAGAATAAAACTTCCTTTGCTTTCGAAGCAAACTCAGTCTCGTTCTATCCGTGTGACACTGGGCCCGAGGACCCTTGTTGGACACCGACTTGGGAGTGCTGGTAACAGTATCTGCAAAGAATGTGGGCTAGGTGTGGTGAGAGAAACTCTAGGCAACACCTGGAGATCCCAACCCACTCTGTGTCCCATTGTCTCTGCCTGGCCCAGAAAATACTTGTTTACAAAACATTTGCTTTTCCATCTCCATGTGAACTGCCTTCCTCCCCTTTTAAATCTTAAACCACTACCCACAACATCCTCTTCTGTCTTTAGCTGTAGATGGTATTCAAGGTGAGGGTTTTGGCCAGTTTGTGAGTTACTCACTTCTCCTGGGTGTCTCCCATGTATACATGTTATTAAACTTTTGTTTGATTTTCTCCTGTTGATCTGTCTCATGTCAATTTAATTCTTAGACCAGCCAGAAGAACCTAGAAGGGTAGAGGAAAACTTCTTCCTCCCTAACACCTTCATTATAATGTTTGGTATTTTTGTTGCATACCACTCAAGTCTGTATCCAAAAATACAACTACTGGTCTAACAGATCATATTCAAGGGTGATATAAAATATATTTTTCATCTTGAACACTTTCAACTATTCACTAAAAATAATCTTGATCTCTCTCTTTGAATATTTTCCAAAAACGATTCCTTTTCATTCTGATTCGTATGATTTCATTAATCTACATGTATAAGGGACCAAGCACAAATTGTGATTAATGTTTATATTTTTCATTCTGGGTCCTTTTGTGGTTTTGCAACCTCAAGTCTATTTGTAAAAATATATTTCTTCACAACATGCACCATGTGTTTTCGCTTTATTCCCAAGCAACTTCTTCCCACCCAAGTGTCTGCTTCCTTGTCACTGTCAGCCAGTTGTGGTCTCTGTAGACTAGGTCTTGTTTGACATAGTTCTACTTTTAGTTTAGGTTACTTTCTAAATCTGAAGTGTGAACAGTACCTTCTGTTCTTTTACATTCTCCCTAATATGAATGTTAAAATTATTATATTTAAAATAAAAGGACAAAACCTGCTCTTTACTAATAAATGCGTAAAGTTGACAGATGGTTTTATCAGCATCTTAATTCTTCTCGGTTTGATGAGTTATATTTGAAGCATAAAAATCAATTATATTTCTTGTCATAAAACTATTAGGAATGGCTGACTCTCATCAGCATTGATCCATGCATATTAGATTCTCAGAAGCCTCTGATTTCATGATCAGCACCTGCTTTGGGTTCTATAAGGAATCTCAATCACATAACACTTTCCAAATGAAAACAGTCATGTTATATATATATTTTAAACAGAAAGTGTCAAAAAATTTTTGGAATTAAGCTGATAATAATTTTAATGTTCTTATTGTATTTCAGATGTCCCATTAAGTTAGATCATATTTACTGATCAAGAAAATGCCCAATTTTCATAGATCACAAATATTAAAATAATTCCTTAAATTCACCATTGTTCGTAGAAAATAACTTACATCTTCGATACTATATTTCACTCTAGATGGATATTTTCCATAATTACTTTAAAAATAATTACTTTTTTTCTCTGCTGTGTTGTAATTAAAAATGTACATATAGTTATACTATGTTCAAATTAAAACTATTCAATTATTAATTGGTAGATAAAATGGAACAGAATTAAATGAACATAGAGTTGAAAAGGGAATGGTGAGAGAAAATAAAGTAATCCAGAGGAAAAAACCACGACAGTAAAAACAAAACTCACTACGAGTTGTGAATAGTGGTGTTGGGGAGGAACTCAAGAATATAGGAATAGCAAATGTAGGGAGCAGCTAATCCCCCTAAGACTGAGGGAGGTTATCCAAGGAAAGAACAGACTTGGAAGATCCCCCATTCCCACCCAAGACTGAGATTTTAATCCCATTGGAGAGGGTTTGACTGTAGCCCACTGGATGGTAGAGAAGATCACTGGGATGCCATAGGCAGAGCTGGTTCACAGCCAGTAGTCCACTGTGATGAGCAAGAAACCATCCTCCTTGGTACTGGAGAAACGAATGGTGAGTACAACTGGGTCTCTCATACACCGCTAGCAGCCATGTCATGAGAGCAAAAGCTAAAGCACCTTGAAAAGATCAAGAGAAGCGCTTCCTCTGCTATGCCTTGCACGATCCCTGCAGTGTACCCTCTACTGCCAAAGCTTAACATTGGCAAAAGAAACGCTTGGTGTTGAGAAGGGAAAAAATCCCTCTACCTGTCTAGGTTCTTCTGGCTGGTCTAAGAATTAAATTGACATGAGACCGATTAACAGGAGAAAAATCAAACAAAATTTAATAAAATGTATACATGGGAGAGACCCAGGAGAACTAACTCACCAAAATAGCC
Source organism: Orcinus orca (assembly GCF_937001465.1). Taxonomy (NCBI): domain Eukaryota; kingdom Metazoa; phylum Chordata; class Mammalia; order Artiodactyla; family Delphinidae; genus Orcinus; species Orcinus orca. The sequence continues at coordinate 22,903,475 of NC_064580.1, forward strand.
AAAACCCTCACCTTGAATATCATCGTCAGCTAAAGACAAAAGAGGATGTTGCGGGTAGTTCTTTGGGACTTCAAAGGGGATGTAGGCAATTGCTGGGCCAGGCAGAGACAATGGAACACAGAGTGGAGTGGACTCTGATCTCTAGGCCCTGCCTGGAGTTTCCCCGACCACACCTAGCCCACATTCTTTGCAGATATCTTTAATGATAGATCTATTCTGGGAACAGACCTGCTATCTAAATTATTTTAGGCAGTTAGGAGGAAGGTCAAATTTTCTTCCTGAGCCTTTTGGGCCTTGACTGTTTTCAGCTGAAAATAATCCACATGTTAAAGAGATTTTGCCACAGCAAGTTTTGCCTCCCTACAAGCAGTATCTGCATGGCAGGGAATAAATCCATGAATGTAGAAGACAGAAGAAAAGTACAAAAATGAAAACGAGGAGGGATGAGCTGAAACAGGTGTTTTTAAATAAAAGACAACGAATATTCATTCTACAGTTGATAGAAAATTAATCAATCTAAGAAAGAAATGGAAAATTTTATTCAAGCCAAATTTGAGGATTATAACCTGGGAAAAACAACTCAGAAAGCTCTGAGAACTGTTCCACCCATTAGAAGTCAAGGCACAGTTATACTCTATAAGTTTTTTGAGACAGAGGACTGTACATTAAATGATGTATTATTGACAATTTACACAATGCAGATCTAAGCGTCATCGTGGCTGTTACAGGATCAAGAAGGAATGTTATCTTTTAAGGAGTTGTCTTGTTAATGCTAGGAGAATGTTGCTCTTTATGGTTGAATAGATATTTCTGCCATTGGAGGAGGTTTGGTCAATGCATAATGCAGATACACAATGCACAATAGGGGGGAGAGAGGAGGCCAAAGGGCAGAGAAAAAAAATTTTATGTTTAAATTTTTCTTGTCTTGCTATAAAATATGAATTTTATTTCACACTACAAATTCCCAGTGCCCTTGAAGGGAAAAAAAATAGAAGAACTGGAGCACAGGTGAATATATATATCAGGAGAAGAAAATTTCTTTAAGACCCCAAACACTGATTTTTGCAGATCAAACATTCAAGGACACTTTCATTAAAGAGATACTATCAGAAGACATGCAGATGACCAACAGGTGCATAAGGTGCTCAACGTCACTAATCATTAGGGAAAGTAAAATCAAAACCACAATAAGCTATCACCTCACACCTGTGAAAATGGCGTCTTTTTTTTTTTTTTTTTTTTTTTTTGTGCGTGGCTTGTGGGATCTTAGCTCCTGAAACAGATATTGAATCCCGGAGCCACGGCAGTGAAAGCGCAGAGTCCTAACCACTGGACCACCAGGGAATTCCCCCAAAATGGCTAATCTCAAAAAGACAATTAATGACAAGTTTTGGCAAGGATGTGGAGAAAAAGAAACCCTTGTGCATTGTTGGTGGGAATGTAAATTGGTGCAGTCACTATGGAAAATAGTATGCAATTTCCTCAAAAATTAAAAATAGAACCACTATATGTTCCAGCAATTCCATTTCCGAAGGAAATGAAGACACTACCTTGAAAAGACATCTGCATTGCCACGTTCATTGCAGCATTATTTACAATAGCCAAGCCATGGAAGCAACCTAAATACCCATCAATGGATGAATGGATAAGGAAAATGTGAGATATATATATTATTTAGCCATAAAAAAAGAAGGAAATCTTGCCATTTGTGACAACATGGATGAAACTTAAGGGCATTATGCTAAGTAAAACAAGCCAGACAGGGGAAGACAAATAGTGTATGATCTCACTTATATATGGAATCTAAAAAAAAAACCCAAACTGATAGATACAGAGAACAGGTTTGTGGTTGCCAGAGGTGGGGATTAGGGGGTGGGGAAAAATGGGTAAAGATGGTCAAAAGGTACAAACTTCCAGTTATAAAATAAGTCATGGGGATGTAATAATGTACAGCAAGTTGACTATAGTTAATACTGTATTGTATATTTGAAAGCTGCTAAGAAAATAAGTCTTAAAAGTTCTTAGCACAAGAAAAAACTTGTGTAGTGATGGATGTTAACTATACTTATTGTGGTAATCATTTCACAATATATACAAATATTGAATCATGTACAACTGAAACTAATATAATGTTATATGTTAATTATATCACTATTTTAAAAAGAGACACAATCAGATATAGCCAATTAAATATTTAAAAATAAAGATGGAGGGAATTACCTGGCGGTCCAGTTGTTAAGAGTCTGCACTTTCACTGTCAAGGGCCTGAGTTCAATCCCTGGTTGGGGAACTAAGATCTTGCAAGCTGCACAGCATGGCCAAAAAAGAAAGAAAGAAAGAAAAAAAATAACATGTATAAACAACGTGGTCCTACTGTATAGCACAGGGAACTATATCCAATCTCCTGGGATAAACCATAGTGGAAAAGAATATTAAAGAAAGAATGTATATATGTGTTAAAAAAAAAAAGATGGAGGAAAATTTCTTATGCATCAATCCAAAAAATAACTTAGAAAAAAATGCAACTTTTTTTTTATGAAGTAATGCTACGTTGGCAGAATGAACACATTGAATCAAAAATAAAATGGGAAAAACTTTATACCTAACCCATTTAACAATGATCAGCACCCAATTAAGACTTTCTACCATTCTGTAATGATAATAAGATGGCATGAAACTTAGCATTATGTAGCTTAAGTTTGTTAAAGTCACAAAACCTATAAGTGACAGAGCCAGAAGTCAAACCAAAGATTTTATATGCTTTGCTCTTAACAACTCTCCCTTAGTATCCTCCATTTCAGACTATATAATGATGTAATAAAATGTCTCTACATATATATATTCAGGTACATATGTATATAAAAGTAATATATATGTATATATTTATAGGTAAATATGTATTGAAGGCTATGGAGGCTATGCATTGGTATGTAAATGTATATGCATATATAAGTGTACACATTCGTAAGGCAGAATGAAAAACCACACTGAGTATAAAATATAATTCTGAAGAATATGTCAACATGTATGGATATATTTTTCACACAATCATACACAAAAATAATGAATAAAAATGTTAGTAGTGATGTTCTTTAAATGTTTATAAGACAACTTAAAAATATAATTTTGAATATTTCCTATGTTACCAAAAATGAATGTGCACTACTTATAGAATGAAAAAAATCACTAAATATAAACAAATAAAAAACCAAACATCATTAGTCAATTAACCATAACAATTATATTAAAAATTAACAGCTTAACAATTGTTGCTTAAGTAATTAAGTAAGAACACTTTCCTATACCCACAGAATGTGTAAGAATGAACTACTTGCTAAGTCTCCATAATTTTACCCATTTCTGGCTTTTGAGAATTACTCTCCTTACAAAAGGTATATTATAAGATTGTCACTGCATCACACAGAGCACTATAATTTTTAGTTGTGCATCATTTTCTTGGGTCAAAAGCCAGCTTCATATGGCTGGTAACAATATTGCTCTGAGTATCAGAAATCTTAGATTTTTGTCTTGGTTTGACACTAACTCAAACTGGGTAAGTTACTAAAATAAATAAATAAACTTCATATTTGAGAATCATTAACTGAGAATCTGTTAACCACTCCTGTATCAACCAGGTATGCCTTAGATATTGTTTTACTTATGTACAGAATGAAGTGTGCATCCTGGCTGATACATGAAACACCTTCTAAGTGATAATATACTTTGAATAGTAACACTGGAAATTGGATCACCTGAAACTGTGAACTGGCATAACATTACTTTCTAATGTCCACTCTCTTAGGAATAAAGTGTTGGTCACTGCTGTGAAAAAAATGGAGAAATAAACATTTTAAAAGTTTAATAATATTGAGAAGAGACTGATGTGTGAAGAAGAAATTATTTCAAACTTTGTTGATTGGAGAGTAAATTTCTAAAACTACTTTGGAGAGCAATTAGTAGAATATTTTAAAATAAAAAAGCACTTATTTTATGACACAGCCATTCCACTTCTGAGTATTTACACTAGAGGCTTGTCCCCTAGGAGGCAGACACGAAAATGTTTTGTTTGTTTATTTGCATTGATATTTGTAGTCATGAAAAATGGGATAAAAGCTAAATGTCTATCAAGTGGGTATTGACAAAAACCACAGTATACCATGGAATACTCTTCAGTAATTACGTAAGTTTGTGATTGATTTATAAATATAACTAAGGTAAATTGTTGAGCAATAAACAAAGTAAGTGCAAAATGGTACATACAAGTTATATTTTAAAACACTGTGATTTATGGTAAAGACAAAACTGTAAACCCATGGGAGAGGTTTGGCTGATCTGTAGCAACCTGAGGAAGGGAAGGGGCTTGGTGGGCTTTTTTTTTCCATTCATGTAGTGCTGTGATCTGAATGCTTGTGTTTCTCCAAAATTCGTTTTGAAATCCTAATACCCAGTGGGTTGCTATTAATAGGTGGAGTCTTTAGGAGGTGATTAGGTCATGAGGGCTCTGAATGAGATTAGGGTCCTTGCCCCTTCTATGGCATGAGGACATAACAAGAAGTCTGTAACCTAGAAAAGGGCCCTCACCCAACCATGCTGGCATCGAGATCTCATACTTCCTAGCCTCTACAATTCTGAAAAATAAATTTGTTTTTAATAAGCCACCCAGTCGGTGGTACTTTTTTTTTTTTTTTTTTTTTTTTGCGGTACGCGGCCCTCTCACCGCTGCGGCCTCTCCCGTTGCGGAGCACAGGCTCCGGACACGCAGGCTCAGCGGCCATGGCTCACGGGCCCAGCCGCTCCGCGGCACGTGGGATCCTCCCGGACCGGGGCACGAACCCGCGCCCCTGCATCGGCAGGCGGACTCCCAACCACTGCGCCACCAGGGAAGCCCCGGTGGTATTTTTTAATAGCAGCCTGAGTGGACCAAGGCATATAGCCACTGATTTATATATCACGCAACTCTCAATATGCTTTAAATATAATATGAGAGCCTGCATCAAGAAAGGTACGAAACTCTATATTAAGGGTCACGCAAAAATACACAAAAGGAAGAGATAAACTCTTTTTGTGAAAGATAAATTTTGTTATTTGTATGATTTCACTTATTTTTAAATTATTAAAATTAATTTCCTATTATGATTTGGAGAGATGAAAATTAATATCTCAATAAGAGACTGGATTTCCTTCAGAAGAGTAAAGAGTTGAAACACTAAAGTATATTTTGGAAAAGAAGAATGAATGGTGGCTTATTCTGCCATATTTCAAAACATAAAAGGAAATAAGTACTTGACTATAACAGAATAAAAGTCTAGATATATGCCTGAATTAATAAGGATATGGACCATTTTTAAAATGGACTTTCAAATGAGTTGGAAGGGATAGATCATTTAAAAATGGTATTCAGGAAAGTAAACATACATTTGAGGAAAAAAGAGAAATTTAGGAAAGCACCTCATACCTTACAAAAAATACACTTCAAGGTACACCTTAAAAAAGTTAAAGGTGAAAAATAAAAACCTGAAAAAAACCCCTAGAACTTAATGTAAGTGAATGTTTACCTACTCCTTGGATTAGGAGTATGTTTCTAAAATTTTAAATTGATATAAAAACATAAAGGGAAAAATTAATAAATTTGTCTAGTTAATGAAAAAAAGCTTCATATATAAACATATATGTAAAAGGTAAGTGAGCTGCAAAAATATATCCAACATATTTGGTAGTCAAGGAATGAAATCTTTAATATACATAAAGCTTTTACAAAGAGGAAATGCATAAGAAAATGTCATATTTTAAAAAATAGATAAATGATAGTGCAGGGGAGCACTCTTAGACCCTCAAAATCTGGCAGCAGAATTATTATGCATGGATTCCTGGTCACAGACCAACCTTGCTGCTTCTCTTCGCTGATGAAGTGCTCCTCTGAGTTTCATTTAAGAAACAAGAAAGATCTGTATGCATTCATTTGAACAGAAATGTTTTGATTATTAGGTTAATTTTTTCTGGTATGGTGATGTAAACCTCTAGTATAGAAGAGCAGTAGTATAGAAATTATTCAGCTGTTTGCTTAAAAGGAACATATCAGTATGGAAAGTGTTACCGGCAGACGTGACCCTTTTTAGAAAACACGGACCAAGGGAATTCAATCAAAGATGCTCGCCATTTAAACCTGCTCTAGTAGTCATCTCACTTTTATTGAATTTTACTTTCTTAGCTGATTAAATGCTGAATTTATAGAGGGTCCCTTGTTTCCTTTGGCCAGCATACAAACCATCTGAAATTCTGCAACTAAAGGCATGGTTTTGTTGCCAAGATTCTGCAGTATTATGTTTAGATATTAGAAAGGAGTGTCCAGACCTGAAGGAGGAAGCAGGGAGCTTTGTGTGAGCGAGGGAGAAAGTAGGGTTCTGAACTCGAGAAGTTTAGGTTGATAAAGGAAGTTTATTTGGTAAGGAAGTTGTGTCAGTAAGAGTTGTCTGTTCTTCACCTGTGCATAAACTGGTTAGACCTTGTGGACAATTATAGACAAAGGAGCCAAAGTGAAGGGAGTCCAAGAAGCAGTTTCTAGATTCCTACATTGCTGTCAGCCAAAGCTGTGTGGATGAGACAACAGTTGCCAAACTATAGCAAGCACAGAATCACCTGGAGGGCTTGTGAGAACACAGAGGCCAAGAATTTGCATTTATACCAAGTTTCTAAGTATTACTAATGCTGCTGGTACTAAAACTGCCAAAGGGATCTAGGATCCCCCAAAGGGATTTGAAACTGCCAAGGTTCAGATTACATCTCAGATATATCTAATGGCTGCATCTTACCATTATACCAGGTTGGATAATGCTAGACTGATAGCCAATAAACTTTGTGGGGGAGAAACAAAACTTTTCTGTACCCAGTTCTTCAGGCTTGTCTAAGAATTAAATTGACATGAGACAGATTAATAGGGGAAAATCAAACAAAAGTTTAATAGCATGTATACATGGGAGGGACCCAAGAGAACTGAGTAACTCACCAAATTGGCCAAAACCCTCACCTTAAACATCATCTTCAACTGAAGACAAAAGAAGATGTCGGGGGTAGTGGTTTGGGACTTCCAAGGAGAGGAAGGCATTCACATAGAGATGGAAAAGCAAAGGTTTTGTAAACCCATGTTTGCTGGGCCAGGAGGAGACAATGGGACACAGAGTGGACTTTGAACTTTAGGTGCTGCCTAGAGTTTCCCATACCACACGTAGCCCACATTCTTTGCAGATATCTCTGGTGATAGCTCTATTTCTGGAACAGGACCTCTACCTAAACTCTTTTAGGCAGTTAAGGGGAAGGTAAAAAGAAAGACTTCCTAAGTCTTTTGATTCTTAAAAATAAAATAATCCTCATGCTAGAGAGACACATTTTGGGGTGGCAAATTTTTCCCCTGCACTTTCTGGGTAGTTAAGTGTTGAGGTTTTGGCACTGAGTAGGACCCTGTGGGGCTCCTGGACACAGAAGCCTTTCTTTCCCCATTTTCTAGTTTGTAGGGAACAGACTCCAGCCTCCATGAACTTCCCTGAGTTCCAAGGGGGCAGATTGGAACAGTTGCTAATTAAGGGAGGAGCAGCCCAGAAACCACCTGAGGCAAGATTAAAGGGAGGAGCAAAGCTCATCAAGAAGATTACCTGAGACCATATTAGAGTGCAGGCCCTGCACACACCCTGATCTTGTCAGCAACCCCACCCTTGAACCATTGCCATAAAATTCATCAAATTCTCCCGGGTAGGGCTTCCCTGGTGGCGCAGTGGTTGAGAATCTGCCTGCTAATGCAGGGAACACGGGTTCGAGCCCTGGTCTGGGAAGATCCCACATGCCGCGGAGCAACTAGGCCCGTGAGCCACAACTACTGAGCCTGCGCGTCTGGAGCCTGTGCTCCACAACAAGAGAGGCTGCGTTAGTGAGAGGCCCGCGCACCGCAATGAAGAGTGGCCCCCCGCTTGCCGCAACTAGAGAAAGCCCTCGCACAGAAACGAAGACCCAACACAGCCATAAATAAATAAATAAATAAATAGGCAAGTTAAAAAAAAAAAAAATTCTCCCGGGTTGAGACACACAGTTTTTGAGGGCAGGAGTCTGCTGTGTCCCCCTTTTCCTGGCGAAGCAAGAAAGCTATCCTTTTCTACTTCACCTAAAACTCTGTCTCCAAGATTCGATTCAGCACCAGTGCACAGAGGCTGAGTTTTAGCATCAGTATCAGGTATGGCGAGGAGAGCCTAGAGTTGAGAGACGTTTTAACTCTTACTGACTCCATTTCCCTGAAAAAAATAGTGGGAAGTGAGGAGGAATACCTCAGCAAAGCAAAACACAAGTTTAATTATTACTTTAACTATGAGAAATTTTATTTTAATTTGGAGATCACTTTTTGATTTTCCCACCTTTCCATCAGAAACAGAGCTTTGATTCTGCAGGTACCAATTCATCTGTTTTAAGAACAAATAAATGGCACTTAGAGGACTAGATTTCAGACATAAATTTCTTAGGATCAGGTGCCTCCAAAGTAGAAAATTAAAGTACTATTTTAGGCAGGAAAACTTGGGATAAGTACATTAAAAACATTTTCTTTCAAATCTCTTTTTATAAGGAGGAAGAAAAAGTCCACGTACAACGGCCAAGTAAGAGTGTTCTAATATCTTGGAGTGGAGTTACATTCATTTATTAGCTGAATAATACTGGGTTACCAAGTTCACATGGAAGTATCAAACAGCTGATTACTTTATTTCTGACATTAATTTTTATGTAAAGAAAAAGACCTGTTGAGTCAGAGCCAACAAATATAAGGAAGAAGGGTGTGGTTGGCAATATGCTTGACTTCACTGAAGCTGGTGAAGGGAAGCAGAATAGCACCCTCAAATATGCCTTTTTGGCATAAGGATTATTTTGAGCTGATTATTTTTAAGCAGCTGCAGACGTGGGAAAAGCTCTGAAAATGAGTAGTAAAAGTAACCCTTTTGTAAGAGACATTTACATTTATTAGGGAACTCTCCATTTGTAAGGGTGTCTCCCTCACCGTACCAGGAAGAGGAGGATGACTCTAAATCTCTAGAAACTCTTATCCATGGAGAAGACAATGACTTAAATCTGCATCACAACCATACCCTTGTTTACTGTGCTTTGCCTGAAAACCTCCCATAACTGGCCAACATCTTTCTGTTGTTTTTAGCTGGAGATGGTATTTAAGATGGCAGCTTGGGTCTTATCTGGGAGTTATTGTTTCCCTGGGTCTCTTCCATGTATACAGGAGGTATATATGATATTAAACTTCTGTTTGTTTTTCTCCTGTTAATCCATCTTTTATTACAGGGGGGTTCTCAGCCAAGAACCTGGAAGAGTAGAAGGAAAATGATTTTTCCTCCCTGACACTGGGAACCTTGGGATTGCTTTATCTTTCCCTTGGGGTATTTCAAAGTCTCAGCTTGAGGAAATGGCTTCTGAACTGAAAAAGAATAAAATATCAGAGTTTGTCTCCCTCTGTGCTTTCTTATTGTAAAGGTTAGGGAAATGTTGTAGAGGATAAAAGGGACTTGGGACAAGTATAAAAATAATAAATGGACAGCACTGAGTAGACGGTAAATCTATTGTATTGGAAAGCATATGGAGGAACCACAAAGGAAGAAGACTGTTCTTGTTGGAGAAGCCAGTGGATCATGAAGAAGAGGCCAGACTTGCTGCCAGGTCATTCTCCCCCACCCCTGTGAATGGCTAGATCTAACTGGGGAGGTTGGGATTCCTTTTTCTCTTTAGACGAATAGTGCTTGACTAATGATGATTAAGGAATTGACTGGATATGTGTACTTTGAAGCCAATTCCAGGACATTAGGTGCAAGAGTGAACAACAAATGAAAATGAAAACGACTACAATTGCAAGCAACAGAATAGATTAAACACAAGGTTTGCTATGATAATTTATAATGGGATACCTCAAAGTGAGTAGATGAAGGTCAGGAATTAGATTAATCAACTCTCTTATTAGAACAAGGTAAAAAGGTAGAAATGACAGAGAAGTGGAATGCTCATGTGAACTGACGACCTCTTGAGAAAAATGTAATTTTTCTGACCCAGCAAAGTGATTAAAATATATTCAAAAGGCCCAGGAGAAGGTGACCTAACAGATAACCATGGAGGATTAAAAATTAACCAAATAGTGATCTCTCTTGTCAAAGAAAAATTGCACTGGACAAGTTAAACAGGCAAGGAAGATTTTATTCAATGCTATTGAAATTGGGTCAAGACTATCACAACAGTGGAGAGAGACTGAACTCAACTGCCCTGAAACAAATGGCAGGAGAATTTTTAAGTGCTGGAGTGAGCTACTAGTTAAGCACTGGAGGACATTAGGGAGAGATTGGTCAATATGATTAGTCCACCTATATTTGCTAATTGACTCTCATGAAGTTAGGCTCATACCCTCCCACCGAGATTAGCAGACAGGGGCACTATCTTTCTTGATGATTACATTTTAAAGAAATGACTCCCAGGTCCTTGAGAAAGATATTTGTGAGTTGGAAAACTGGAAAAAAGAGTTACCGCTAAAGGAGAAGAGAAAGAATTTATAATTGCAAATTTTCTAAAGTAAATGCTCTAAGAACAGAAAGATCAGGGACCTATACTCAGGAAGAAACCTGTCTAAAGTTAGTCAAGCCAAGTGAAACATTAAGGCAATCTTGGTCACTCTAAAATGAATTCAGTACATATCCTTTACAGAGTTTGTAATCCTCTAAATATAAGGTTCATTTCAATGTTCTGTAATATGTAACAAATAAAGACAAGCTATTCAGTATGTTATAAAAAGTTAACATAATAATTCAAATGCTAAATCCTAATTTTAACACAAAAAGATTATAAAAATAGTAGATGAAAGCATAATAATTAAACTTAAAACTACTGCTCGAAACAATTCATCCCAATCACAGACAATTTATTCTAGGATGGCAAAATTAGTTTTAAAAAGAGAAAATTGTGGGGCTTCCCTGGTGGCGCACTGGTTAAGAATCTGCCTGCCAATGCAGGGGACATGGGTTCGACCACTGGTCCAGGAAGAGCCCACATGCCACGGAGCAACTAAGCCCTTGTGCCACAACTACTGAGCGTGCGCTCTAGAGCCCATAAGCCACAACTACGGAGCCTGCGTGCCACAACTACTGAAGCCCGCACGCCTAGAGCCCATGCTCTGCAACAAGAGAAGCCATCACAATAAGCCCGCGCACCACAATGAAGAGTAGCCCCTGCTCACCACTACTAGAGAAAGCCCATGCACAGCAACGAAGACCCAACACAGCCAAAAGTAAATAAATTAATTAAAATAAAATAAATTTGTTCTTTAAAAGAAAAAAGAGAGAAAATTGTGAAGTAATGTAAAATTGTGTATAGCCCCAACTGTAAACAACATGAGTGCCCAACGTGAGTAGAATGGAATACTATACAACAGTGAAAATGAACTAATTTGTACTAACTTCTGTAGCTTGGATGAATGCCAGAAATATAATATTGAATGGAAAAAGCCATATATATAAATATAAAATATGGTTTCATTTCTATTAAATCAAAAATAGTCAAAAGTAATCTATAGTGATCGAAGTCAGGAGAGTAGTTCCTTTGGAAGATAGGTGTTTTTCACTGGGAAGGGCCACGACGGAGGCATCTGGGATGCTGGTAATGTGTATTTCTTGATCTAGGTGGTTCTTCCTTTGCAAAAATTTACTCTACTATTCACTTAAGGTTTGGATACTTCTATGTATTATGCTATATATTTCAAACAAAAGTTTAAAAATTATATAATATTTAGGGAATTCTCTGGCAGTCCAGTGATTAGGACTCTGCGCTTCTACTGCAAGGGGCATGGGTTTGATCCCTGGTCGGGGAACTAAGACCAGGCATGCTGCAGGGTGTGGCCAAAAAAATTACACAATATTTATTAGTCTATTCAAGTTCTTTCTTATGATAGTTTTGGCATCTTATATATATTTTTTCAGAAATAATATAGCTTGACAAATATATGAGTATGTAGGTGTTTGTAATATTTTTTATTTTTATTGTCATGTGTCTCCACAGTTATTTCTCTTCTTTTATTCTATAACTTATTTAACTATTTTTTCTCTTCTGTGTTATCAGTCTTGCTAGAGGTCTTTCTTATCAAGCTTTTCAATGAATTAGCTCTCAATTTTATTTCCTATTTTTGTTCTCTTTTTCATTGATTTCTGTTCACTTTATTGATTTCTGAGGTGAATATGTTAAATATCAAAATGCAATTGTTAATAGGACTCTTTATTCTTGCAACTTCATAAAACTTTGCTATATGATATTTGAAGGTACATTGTGTGTTGCTTATATGTTTATGAAGGTTTTACCTTATTGTTTTATTGTTCCATTTATGATATACTCTTCTTGTCCGTTGAGAAAAATGTAGTCATAAATATTATTTTGCCATAAGCTGACACTCCAGTTCCCTTTTATTTAATAAATTTATTTATTTATTTATTTACTTAGGCTGTGTTGGGTCTTCATTGCTGTGCATAGGCTTTCTCTAGTTGCAGCGAGTGAGGGCTGCTCTTCCTTGTGGTGTGCGGGCTTCTCATTGTGGTGGCTTCTCTTATTGTGGAGCATGGGTTCTAGGCGTGTGGGCTTCAGTAGTTGTGGCACGCGGGCTCAGTAGTTGTGGCTCGTGGGCTCTAGAGCACAGGCTCAGTAGTTGTGGCACATGGGCTTAGTTGCTCCATGGCATGTGGGATCTTCCCAGACCAGGGCTTGAATCCGTGTCCCCTGCAATGGCAGGCGGATTCTTAACCACTGCACCACCAGGGAAGCCCTCCAGTTCCCTTTTGTTTGCAATTGCACAGCATATACTTTAGAATTATTTTATTTCCAACCATTTTATATCTTTTTTGTTTTATTTTACATGTGTATTTTACAAGGCAAAATATTATTATTAAAATTATTATTATATTAATTTTAATTCATGTTTTAGGGCCCATTTATGCCATCATATTTTATGTTTTATATTTATTTATTTTCTTTTCCCCCTCTATTCCATTTCCCAATGAAGAGATTGAATTTTTTTCTGGTTTCAAAGTTATACTTCCTACTTTTATTCTTATGGTGGTTATTCTTAATCTAAAATGCATGATCATGTATACTTACCACAACTAAGTTCTTCAACTTATTGTTATCTGTATCCTCCCCCTAAGAAGGCAAGTAATTTAACATATGTCCTCTCCTTAATCTTAAACCCTATTCACTCATTGATATTGCCTTGAATTTAGGTCTGATTTGCTATAAATATACTTTCTTTTTCTTTTTGTTTGTCCTAGCTGTTTCTTTTAAGAGAACAATAAAGTGTATTAAAGTATTTTATCACCTTTATTTCCTTTCTAGATTTGCTTTTCTTCTTACTTGATACTTCAGCCAATAATGTTTTCAATATTGGTCTCTATTAACATAGGTAATTTAATGACGATAATTAGTTTAACAGATAGTTTGTATCACAGGATTAAAAAAAGGTAGAAAAAGAAACACTGAGATGATACAGGATAGTCACTATAAGATGCAACTAGGGCTGGGGGATAGGGAAGGAAAAAGAATTATAAAAACTTGGAAGGTTGTTTTGGAAGCAAAGTATTATATATAAAACCAATTATATATCTATATATCAGCAAAGAACTCATAAAAATAAAATTTAAAATATCATTTATAATGGCATAAAAATAAAGCATCTTGGGATTAATCTAATAAAATGTGTGCAAGAATTTAAGAGACCAAATATATCGTGAAAGAGGGAGGAATACCAAGTTCATTGATTGCTATTTTCAATATTGTGAAAATGTCAATTCTCTTCAAACTGATCCATAAATTCAATGCAATCACAATCAAAATCTCAGCAAGATATTGTTGTAATTGATAAGCTGATTCTAAAATTTAGAGTGAAATTCAAAGGACCAAGAATAGCCAGGGAAGTCTTGAAGAAGACAAAAACCGGAAGAGTGAAATTGCCATATACCAAGATCTGTTTTAAATCTACACTAATTAAAACTGAGTGGTTTTGGTGCAAGAACAGACATATTGATGAATAGGATAGAATTAAATCCAGAAAAAGACCAACATAAATACAGTCACCTTATTTATGACAAAGATGATATTATTGTAGAAATTATCACCTTGTCAATAAATTGAGCTAAATCAATTTGATAGCATAGAGTCAAATAGTGCTTAATTACCTTCAACTCACTCCATAAACAAAAAAGTCAATTCTAGATGGATTTCAAATCTAAATTTAAAAGGATAAAGTAAAATTAAAACTTTTAGAAGAAAACAAAGAACTTCTTTGCCTATTTGGAGCATGTAAATATTTCATAAATATGACACCAAAAGCTATAACCATAAAAGACATTTTGATAAATTGGACTTCATTAAAATTAATACCGGGCTTCCCTGGTGGCGCAGTGGTTGAGAATCTGCCTGCTAATGCAGGGGACACGGGTTCGAGCCCTGGTTTGGGAGGATCCCACATGCTGCGGAGCAACTAGGCCCGTGAGCCACAACTACTGAGCCTGTGCATCTGGAGCCTGTGCTCCGCAACGAGAGAGGCCACAACAGTGAGAGGCCCACGCACCGCGATGAAGAGTGGCCCCCACTTGCCGCAACTAGAGAAAGCCCTCGCACAGAAACGAAGACCCAACACAGCAAAAATAAATAAATTAATTAATAAACTCCTACCCCCAACATCTTCTTTTAAAAAAAAAAAAATTAACACCTTCTGTTTATACAAAACAAACAAACAAGAAACACCATTGACAAAGTTAAAGGGCAAGTGACTAAATAGGAAAAGATACACATATCAAAGATTTCATATTCACAATTTTTTTTAAAATTCTACAAATGAAAAAGAAAAGGCAATCCTATAGAAAAATGGGCAAAGCAATTGAACAGTTCATTCTAAGCATAGGATTTATCTATTTAAAAAGAAACCCATATCCACAGCAAAGAATGTGTAATCACACAAAGAATTAGTGAAAATAAATGAGGTATATAACATAGTAAAATATGTATAATGAAGTACATATATATAGTACTAATTTATATATATTTATATATATATTAATATATTTATTTATATATATTACATATATATATAGTACTAATTTCTTCCCTAGAATACCACAAATATTGGTTACAGCAGATTGTGGTTAATTGTTCTTGAATGGCCAAAATCTTTCAAATGAAAACTCCAAAGCCAAATAAAGTCTTGGGAAAATGTTTGCAATTTTTCCCACAAAATGCTAATTATTGTGAAGAAGAAGACCAACAGCCCAATAGAAATATGGAAAAATATAAAAAGGAAATATTATCCTTAATGCAAAATGTCTTTAAATGTAATAAAATATGCTGACTGTATTATGCAGCTCTGAAAAGGAATGAGGAAGACCTCACTACACTGACACAGAGTGGTAATAGGGTAAACTTTTAAGTGACAAAAGCAAAATTCAGAATAGTGCAGAACAGCATAAGAAGTAAGAAGAGGTAGAAATTCTCTCCTCCTGTCCCCTTTCCTCTCCTCTCTTCTCCTCCTCTTTTCTCTTCTCTTCTCCCCTCTCCTCTCCTTCTCTCCTCCCCTTCTCTCCATCTCTCTCTCTGTCTCTCTCTGCAACAGAGAAAAGGGATAAGAATGGAAGTGAAATTTCTGTGAATGTAATGTGAACATGATTTTGACTATGGCATCACATAAATATTTTCCACAGTTACAAATATTAAATCAGAACAGAAAAAAGTCATAAAATCTTAAAGCAAATGAAACAAATGTACCTAATTATACAATATATAGTTGGTGGTATAGCAACAGGAAGAAATGAATTAATTAAGTTATTTGAAAGCACAATAATTTGACATACATTCTTAGTGGGATACAAACTAAAGAAAACATAAAGAACTAAACTTCATTTGGTACTCTTGCTGTTATCAAAAGATATTATTATTATTTTGAAAGTATTATAGGTATATTGCAGAAGAAAACAGATATGTAATTTAATTAGGGTAATATCATTAGGAACCAAAATTTTCATCATAAGAGTAAAGAGATGCAATATAAAATAAAAGAGCTTAAATAAGGTGACTAGAACCTTAAATTTGAATCAAAAAATCAGTATGAATTCAGGATTTGTTTCTCTTTAAAAACAGATATTTCCTAAATTTGTACATTGATAAAGCCTAAGAGAAATGACAAACTAGTAGCAATGATTACTACTGGGGCCCAGATGGTGAGCTCCAAAAGCCATTTTCCAATAAACAGCATCAGGGATTCTCAGAGGAATTCTTAATTATAGGTATAGAGCAAGAAATATTCAAGATGATTCTGGGGCACTTTGTTGTTCCAGAAAGCAAGGATTTTTAAAACGAAGGTGGTCATGTAAAAAAGGTATGAATCGAGTTCCGGGAAGATGGCGGAAGAGTAAGACACGGGGATCACCTTCCTCCCCACAGATACACCAGAAATACATCTACACGTGGAGCAACTCCTACAGAACACCTACTGAACGCTGGCAGAAGACCTCAGACCTCCCAAAAGGCAAGAAACTCCCCACGTACCTGGGTAGGGCAAAAGAAAAAAGAATAAACAGACACAAAAGGATAGGGACGGGACCTGCACCAGTGGGAGGGAGCTGTGAAGGAGGAAAAGTTTCCACACACTAGGAAGCCCCTTCGCGGGCGGAGACTGCGCGTGGTGGAGGGGGAAAGCTTCGGAGCCGCGGAGGAGAGCGCAGCAACAGGGGTGCGGAGGGCAAAGCGGAGAGATTCCCGCGCAGAGTACCGGTGCCGACCGGCACTCACCAGCCTGAGAGGCTTGTCTGCTCACCCGCCAGGGTGGGCGGGGGCTGGGAGCTGAGGCTCCGGCTTCGGTCGGAGCGCAGGGAGAGGCCTGGGGTTGGCTGCGTGAACACAGCCTGAAGGGGTTACTGCGCCACGGCTAGCCGGGAGGGAGTCCGGGGAAAAGTCTGGACCTGCCGAAGAGGTAAGAGACTTTTTTTTCCCTCTTTGTTTCCTGGTGCTCGAGGAGAGGGGATTAAGAGCGCTGCTTAAAGGAGCTCCAGAGACGGGCGCGAGCCGCGGCGACCCCAGAGACAGGCATGAGACGCTAAGGCTCTTGCGGCCGCCACCAAGGAGCCTGTGTGCGAGCACAGGTCACTCTCCACACCTCCCCTCCCGGGAGCCTGTGCAGCCCGCCACTGCCAGGGTCCCGGGATCCAGGGACAACTTACCCGGGAGAATGCACGGTGCGCCTCAGGCTGGTGCAACTTCCCGCCGGCCTCTGCCGCCTCAGGCTTGCCCCGCCCTCCGTGCCACTCCCTTCCCCCCGGCCTGAGTGAGCCGGAGTCCCCGAAGCAGCTGCTCCTTTAACCCCGTCCTGTCTGAGCGAAGAACAGACGCCCTCTGGCGACCTACATGCAGCGGCGGGTCCAAATCCAAAGCTGAGCCCCGGGAGCTGTGAGAACAGAGAAAGGGAAATCTCTCCCAGCAGCCTCAGAAGCAGCGGATTAAAGCTCCACAATCAACTTGATGTACCCTGCATCTGTGGAATATATGAATAGACAAAGAATCATCCCAAATTGAGGAGGTGGACTTTGAGAGCAAGATTTACGATTTTTTTCCCCTTTTCCTCTTTTTGTGAGTGTGTATGTGTATGCTTTTGTGTGAGATTTTGTCTGTATAGCTTTGCTTCCACCATTTGTCCTAGGGTTCTATCTGTCCGCTTTTTTTTTCTAATTTTTTTTCTTAATAATTATTTTTTATTTTAATAATTTTATTTTATCTTACCTTATTTTACTTTTTCTTCTTTCTTTCTTTTTTCTTCCTTCCCTCATTCCTTCCTTCGTTCCTCCTTCCCTCCCTCTTTCCCTCCCTCCTTTCTTTCTTTCTACGTCTACTAATTCTTTCTTTCTACTTTTTCTCCCTTTTACTCTGAGCCGTGTGGATGAAAGGCTCTTGGTGCTGCAGCCAGGAGTCACTGCTGTGCCTCTGAGGTGGGAGAGCCAACTTTAGGACACTGGTCCACAACAGACCTCCCAATTCCACATAATATCAAACGGCGAAAATCTCCCAGAGATCTCCATCTCAACACCAACACCCAGCTTCACTCAACGACCAGAAACCTACAGTGCTGGACACCCTATGCCAAACAACTAGCAAGACAGGAACACAACCCCACCTATTGCCAGAGAGGCTGCCTAAAACCATAGTAAGTCCACAGACAACCCAAAACACACCACCAGACGTGGACCTGCCCACCAGAAAGACAAGAGCTAGCCTCATCCACCAGAGCACAGGCACTAGTCCCCTCCACCAGGAAGCCTACACAACCCACTGAACCAACCTTAGCCACTGGGGACAGACACCAAAAACAACGGGAACTACGAACCTGCAGCCTGCAAAAAGGAGACCCCAAACACAGTAAGATAAGCAAAATGAGAAGACAGAAAAACACATAGCAGTTGAAGGAGCAAGATAAAAATGCACCAGACCTAACAAATGAAGAGGAAATAGGCAGTCTACCTGAAAAAGAATTCAGAATAATAAAAGTAACGATGATCCAAAATCTTGGAAATAGAATAGACAAAATGCAAGAAACATTTAACAAGGACCTAGAAGAACTAAAGATGAAACAAGAAATGATGAACAACAGAATAAATGAAATTAAAAATACTCTAGATGGGATCAATATCAGAATAACTGAGGCAGAAGAACGGATAAGTGACCTGGAAGATAAAATAGTGGAAATAACTACTGCAGAGCAGAATAAAGAAAAAAGAATGAAAAGAACTGAGGACAGTCTCAGAGACCTCTGGGACAAAATTAAACTCACCAACATTCGAATTATAGGGGCTCTAGAAGAAGAAGAGAAAAAGAAAGGGACTGGGAAAATATTTGAAGAGATTATAGTTGAAAATTTCCCTAATATGGGAAAGGAAATAGTTAATCAAGTCCAGGAAGCACAGAGAGTCCCATACAGGATAAATCCAAGGAGAAATATGCCAAGACACATATTAATCAAACTGTGAAAAATTAAATACAAAGAAAACATATTAAAAGCATCAAGGGAAAAACAACAAATAACACACAAGGGAATCCCCATAAGGTTAACCCCTGATCTTTCAGCAGAAACTCTGCAA
This sequence comes from Orcinus orca, assembly GCF_937001465.1. Classification (NCBI taxonomy): domain Eukaryota; kingdom Metazoa; phylum Chordata; class Mammalia; order Artiodactyla; family Delphinidae; genus Orcinus; species Orcinus orca. The sequence goes on from NC_064580.1 coordinate 22,922,647, forward strand.
GCCAGAAGGGACGAGCAGGACATATTTAAAGTGATGAAGGAGATGTGAATTAATGTGTGAATTAATGTGAATTAATGTCTTCACTTTATTTGTGGAGTTACAAGTGCTGATGAGCATGATCACGGTGAGTACAGCAGCCCCAACATCCAAAGTATAACAGGGCTTAGTAAGGATAATTTGCAATGTTGGTAATTCAAACAGAAAGTGTGCTCAGTAATCAATAACTAAAATGTATTCCATGTTTACTGTTTATCTGGCCCTGAACTGTGATTTATATGCATTTTCTTATTTAATTCTCACAATAGTTCTATAAAATAACTAGTGTTCTTAATCCCCATTTTCCAGTTGTAAGTCAAAGAGATATAGTAACTAGACTAAGGTTTCAAATTGTATGAGCAATTAAACCCAAGATGTTAGATTCTACGTCTCACATGCCTAAGGATTACAACCTAACTAACTCTCATTCAAATATGCACCTACATTGCTTTCAGAGATAGGAAAACTTACTCTGAAAGTGTTTTGTAAACCTGCTACAGGGTATTGCACATCATATACTTTCTATTTCATGAATTTCCTTAGAGATACTGATTTCCAGAAATGAAAATTCCATTAGTATCTAGAACAGACACTGCATGATGATGCATTAATTCAAAATTATAAAATTCTGCAAAATAAGATAAAAATTAATTTATGGGGACACATTAACCATTCACATAGAGTACTTAGTGGAACAATGAAAAGTCCTTATGCCAGAGATTGGCTGGTTTCACCAATTCATTTCTTCTCTTCTTTTGCCAAAGAGCTAGACTACATGTACTGCCTATTTTGCAGTAAAGTGTTTCCATGTGAATGATTTCTAGCTAAAGACGTGTAAGCAGAAATTAAGTACTCTACTTTCAGGACTGGCACATGTAAATGCCCCATGCATAATCTTCCATGCTCTTTTGCTTTCAGTCTCAGAAGAGCACAGTGACCTAGGAAGCAATATGTTTAAGATAGGGAAGCCTGAACCCCTGAATCACCACTTGAACAAGAGCCAACTGCACATCACAGACCTCCCTTTGGGGTTTATGTGTGAGATGAACTCACACATAATTTTGGGGATTCATCAATTATAGTAAGTAATGGTACCTGAACAAATACAAAAATTGATAATTTGATGTGGGGTTCTATTTTAACAAAACCTTACAATATATGGAGTAGCTTAGTTGTTGAACAGTGGTTGGGCAGTTAAATCAATATTGCAGTGAGATTTTTCTGATGCGGTGAGAAAACATGTGAAAACGTCACCAGCAATAACTTGAATGGTGGTGATAATGATGGGTTGACATTTACTTTCTGCTTTTTGTAAGCTATTATTAGAAGATAAGGTCAGGAAATAACTGGTTGGTTTACAAGCAGAAATGTTTAGGGAGTAGAGAAATTTCAGAATTTTAGGGCCTTGTAGGGCTAGAAATGCTGAATGATTCTAAGCACCAAAGTGCAGGAGGTAAGAATTTTAAAATCATTGAATGAAAGGCCCAGTAAGAATTCTTAGTGGAATAACATAACTCATTTCTACATCAATGATTTAGTTATGCAGCATTCCACCTGATTTCCTCAGAGGGAGTTAAGTTAGCCTATATTAAGTTGAGAAAAAGAGACATAGGCAGTTCTCTACTATTAAAATTTGAACATTCGGGTGTCAAAAAAAATACACAAATAAAGCCATGATTTATAGTATTTTCCAATGTCCGTGGTATAAACTTCCCTGCCATAGACAATTTTAAGCTACCAGCGAGATGCCAACTGCCTCGCAAAAACAATTGGTTCTTGAAAGCCAGTACCAGCTGGTTACAGTGCAGCACCAGCATAGAACCAAAGAATACATCTTATTCTAGCTCTATCTGGAAAGCAATTTCAATGTGCTTAAAGACACAGGAACTACCTGGAATCAATTAGAAAATGTGCCTATTAAGTTTTAGAAAGTATTCTTTTAATTATATTTCCAAAAATATCGTGGCTCCTGATTTGCATGAGCAAGAAGCAGGTTGTAAAAACTATACAGTCTCTAAGGAAAACATAATTCCAAAGTCCATTTCAGGTAGAGAATAATGACAGAGGAGAAACCTTGCAGAGGTTGGAGCCAGGAGCCTTACCTGCTAAAAAAATAAGGAATTTGCTATCAAAGAACAAAATCAGCTGTAATCAAGGAACTCTCCTAATTAGCAGGACAAAGAGGGGATCACAATGCCTTCTCCTCAAAGTTAGAGCTTTGCTGTGAGCCCGAACTGCTGGGTCTGTCTTACCTTTTCCTTTCCTAAATGGGAATATTTTGCGGTTATCCTGTTCCAGCACCCTCTTTGTACATTGAATATTTATGCAGGGAGAGAGCTGTGTTAGATTCCTATTTATGCTGTAACAAATTACCACAAATTTAGTGGCTTAAGACAGTATAAATTTATTATTTTATAGTCTTGGAGGGGAGAAGTCCAATACAGGTGTCACTGGGACAAAATTAAATTGTCTCTAGGGCTGTGTTCCTTTCTGGAGGCTTTAACTGAGAATCCATGTCTTTGCCTTTTCTAGCTTCTAGCGGCTGCCCACATTTCTTGGCTCATGGTCTCTTCCTCCATTTTCAAAGCCAGTAGTGGCTGATTGAGTCCTCACATCATACTCTCATGTCCTTTCATCATTATATCTCCTTCCCTGACTCTGACTTCTTTTCTGGCTCCCTCTTCCACTTTTAAGGACCCTCGTGATTACATTGGGCCCACCCAGATTATTCACAGTAATTTCCTTATATTAAAGTCAGCCAGTTAGAAAACTTAATTCCATCTGCAAGCTTAATTTTCTTTTGCTGTATAACCTAACATATTCACTGCTTCTGGGGCCTAGGGCTTGAACACCTTGTTTTGGGAGGGGAGTGGTGTTTTCTGCCTTCTACAGTGATAAATTGTCTACTTGGTTCATAGATCTCCAGATGAAGAAGAGCCACATTCACTTGACAGTAGTTACTGCACCTCTCCTAGACATGCTTGTCTTGGATTTAGATACAGTGACTGGATGAGACTTTGGGTTTTCTCTTTGGAGAGTGTTTTGTGTATAAAATATTTGATGACCAGAAGAGTGGGTTGTGGCAGTCTGAATAGCTACCCATGAAACCCCATTCTTCTTCTTGGGCACACAGCTAGAATACACTTCACAAACTCCCTTGCAATTAATTAGGTGTGTCCATATGAATGAGTTATTAAACACAGAATGTGAGTGGAAATGAAGTGTGCAGCTTCCAGTAGGGGCTCTTCAGAAACTTCATTCATCACCCTACACACGCTTTTTCTTTCCGTCTGACTTGAGGCAAAGGAACACAGTTACTTGGAAGTCATTTTTTGAACTGGCAAAGCCGCAAACCAAAAAGAGCATAGGTCTCTAAAAATTACTTAAAGAAGGACTACTCAAAAGTTTGGAACACTCACTAAACTCTATCTGAATGATGAACAAGGTTTTATAAGATTAGTTTCCATTTGCATGGAATATCTTTTTCCATCCCCTTACTTTCAGTCTGTATGTGTCTCTAGGTCTGAAGTGGGTCTCTTGCAGACAGCAAATATATGGGTCTTGTTTTTGTATCCATTCAGCCAATCTGTGTCTTTTGGTGGGAGCATTTAGTCCATTTACATTTAAGGTAATTATCGATATGTATGTTCCTATTCCCATTTTCTTAATTGTTTTGGGTTTGTTATTGTAGGTCTTTTCCTCCTCTTGTGTTTCTTGCCTAGAGAAGTTCCTTTAGCAGTTGTTGTAAAGCTGGTTTGGTGGTGCTGGACTCTCTCAGCTTTTGCTTGTCTGTAAAGGTTTTAATTTCTCCATCAAATCTGAATGAGATCCTTGCTGGGTAGAGTAATCTTGGTTGCAGGTTTTTCTCCTTCATCACTTTAAATATGTCCTGCCAGTCCCTTCTGGCTTGCAGAGTTTCTGCTGAAAGATCAGGGGTTAACCTTATGGGGATTCCCTTGTGTGTTATTTGTTGTTTTTCCCTTGATGCTTTTAATATGTTTTCTTTGTATTTAATTTTTGATAGTTTGATTAATATGTGTCTTGGCCTGTTTCTCCTTGGATTTATCCTGTATGGGACTCTCTGTGCTTCCTGGACTTGATTAACTATTTCCTTTCCCATATTAGGGAAGTTTTCAACTATAATCTCTTCAAATATTTTCTCAGTCCCTTTCTTTTTCTCTTCTTCTTCTGGAACCTCTATAATTCGAATGTTGGCATGTTTAATTTTGTCCCAGAGGTGTCTGAGACTGTCCTCAGTTCTTTTCATTATTTTTCTTCATTCTGCTCTGCAGTAGTTATTTCCACTAGTTTATCTTCCAGGTCACTTATCCGTTCTTCTGCCTCAGTTATTCTGATATTGATCTAGAGTATTTTTAATTTCATTTATTGTGTTGTTCATCATTTCTTGTTTCATCTTTAGTTCTTCTAGGTCCTTGTTAAATGTTTCTTGCATTTTGTCTATTCTATTTCCAAGATTTTGGATCATCTTTACTTTTATTATTCTGAATTCTTTTTCAGGTAGACTGCCTATTTCCTCTTCATTTGTTAGGTCTGGTAGGTTTTTACCTTGCTCTTTTATCTGCTGTGTGTTTTTCTGTCTTCTCATTTTGCTTATCTTACTGTGTTTGGGGTCTCCTTTTTGCAGGCTGCAGGTTCGTAGTTCCCGTTGTTTTTGGTGTCTGTCCCCAGTGGCTAAGGTTGGTTCAGTGGGTTGTGTAGGCTTCCTGGTGGAGGGGACTAGTGCCTGTGTTCTGGTGGATGAGGCTGGATCTTGTCTTTCTGGTGGGCAGGTCCACGTCTGGTGGTGTGTTTTGGGGTGTCTGTGGCCTTATTATGATTTTAGACAGCGTCTCTGCTAATGGGTGGGGTTGTGTTCCTGTCTTGCTAGTTGTTTGGCATAGGGTGTCCAGCACTGTAGGTTTCTGGTCGTTGAGTGAAGCTGGGTGTTGGTGTTGAGATGGAGATCTCTGGGAGATTTTTGCCATTTGATATTACATCGAGTTGGGAGGTCTCTTGTGGACCAGTGTCCTAATGTTGGCTCTCCCACCTCAGAGGCACAGCACTGGCTCCTGGCTGCAGCACCAAGAGCCTTTCATCCACATGGCTCGGAATAAAAGGGAGAAAAATTAGAAAGAAAGAAAGAAAGAGGATAAAATAAAATAAAAGATAAAAAAATAAAGTTATTAAAATAAAAAATAATTATTAAGAAAAAAGAATTTTTTAAAGTAAAAAAAAAAAAAAAAAACGGACAGACAGAACCCTAGGACAAATGGTGAAGCAAAGCTATATAGACAAAATCTCACACAGAAACATACACAGTCACAAAATGAGGAAAAGGGGAAAAAAATAATATATCTTGCTCTCAAAGTCCACCTCCTCAATTTGGGATGATTCGTTGTCTATTCAGGTATTCCACAGATGCAGGGTACATCAAGTTGATTGTGGAGACTTAATCTGCTGCTTCTGAGGCTGCTGGGAGAGATTTCCCTTTCTCTTCTTTGTTCGCACAGCTCCCGGGGTTCAGCTTTGGATTTGGCCCCGCCGCTGCATGTAGGTCGCCGGAGGGCGTCTGTTCTTCGCTCAGACAGGACGGGGTTAAAGGAGCAGCTGCTTCGGGGACTCTGGCTCACTCAGGCCGGGGGGAGGGAGGGGTACGGAGTGCGGGGCGAGCCTGTGGCGGCAGAGGCCGGCGTGACGTTGCACCAGCCTGAGCCGCACCATGCGTTCTCCCGGGTAAGTTGTCCCTGGATCACGGGACCCTGGCAGTGGCGGGCTGCACAGGCTCCCGGGAGGGGAGGTGTGGAGAGTGACCTGTGCTCGCACACAGGCTTCTTGGTGGCTGCAGAAGCAGCCTTAGCGTCTCATGCCCGTCTCTGGGGTCGCTGTGGCTCGCGCCCGTCTCTGTAGCTCCTTTAAGCAGCGCTCTTAATCCCCTCTCCTCGCGCACCAGGAAACAAAGAGGAAAGAAAAGGTCTCTTGCCTCTTCGGCAGCTCTAGACTTTTCCCCGGACTCCCTCCCGGCTAGCCGTTGCGCACTAATCACTTCAGGCTGTGTTCACGCCGCTAGTCCTCTCCCTGCGATCCGACCGAAGTCCGAGCCTTAGTTCCTCTACCTTTATTTTATATATTTAAATCTTGGAAAGAAAATACCAACTTCAGGTTTTGAATAGGCAGTGAAACTTATGTGTATTGATCCTTGGTTTGTCACATTACTTAAAAGTGTAGTTATATCTTAGGTTGAGGAACAATTAATTCAAAATACTCAAATGACAAGAGCTTGTTTTGGAATATTGGTAGTTTCACAGTGTCCTATAAGGGCCCTTACTTTGAATCTCATAACTACTTTCTGCTCATATATTTAAATATAAAATTTTATGACAACATAGCAAATAAATCAAGAAAGCAGAAATTTGATTTGCCTTGGATGAATTTAACAATTGATATCCTAATTTTAAAAAATAAGCTAAGCAATTTTGTATAAAATTTAAACTGATATATTTTTCCTTGACATTCTTACACATATTTAAAGAATTTTAACTAGGAATTCTATTCCAAAAGCTATTTATTCCAGATGTAATAATAGACTGACCTAAGCTAATTCTTTGGTTGGGCTGTAATTTTTATTGGGTGAATCAAAGAATTACACCAGTCATAGATAATACTAAAGGAAAAGGTAGCATTCTTTAAGCAGATACATTGGTTAAGCTACCCACAAAATGCTTAAGTATTTTAATGAGGTTAAGAAGAAAAGTGAAAGTTTAAGTTCACTTCAACATGTATCTAACACTGTAGATTTGGTTCGCTGGTGATTATGTTACGGAACCAGGTTCATCTTGCCTGAGGCACAGCAAGCCAAAAACGCTGAGACACTGAGGTTTACAGCAGAGAGGATTTATTTACAAGACAGCCAAGTGAGGACACTAGAGAACCAATCTCACAACTGCCTCCCCAAAGGCAAAGAGCTGGGGCATTCATGGGCTAACACATAAAGCAGCAGGGTGGTCTGAGGCGTGGGGAGCGCGGGGAGCGCTGATTGGGAAAAGGCGCAATAATTGTCCTTCTGCGCAGGTGTAACTAAGCTATGGCTTCTGCACATTCCAAAGGTCATGGAGCAACACAATGCATACCCAGCTGGAGGGTTGGTGGTCCTCTCCAGTCTTAACCGGCTCAGCTCGAACTAGACTACAAGTTCCTAGAAAACAACTCAGGTAAACATTTTATTGTTTAGACTGCGTGCTGCTTGGAGTACTTGCAAGTCTTAAAGTGACCTTGATTATTGAAGGTAGGTGAAATGGATTTAACCCACGGTTTCATTTGGGGTACGTAGACGAATGAGAAAGAATATCTATTCTCAAAAAACTTTTAATCCCACAGCAAGAAATGTGATGATGGTAAAATCTAACTTCTTAATCACGTAGAGTGTGGCTTACGTCCTAGAAAAAGAAATAGGACACTAAGGGAATTCCAAAGCGGATATGTAATTTCCAATTAGCCTTTTAGGAGGGAAGAGGTGTCTGAAATGCGTGAAAGAATCAACAGAGAGTATTAAGCATTTTTGAAAATAGTGGTTCAGTTTCCTTTCAACCCTTTTGGGGAAACTAAGACCTATTTGCATGATAGGAAGACATGGAATATAATTAAAATTATCTTTTGGAGTGGTATTTTGGCATTCCATTTTTAGGGTGTTAATATTGTAAAATGAGAAACAGAAGTTCATATATGATTCCAGTAACTCAGAGCAGAGGGCATATTAGGAGGCTGAACTCAGACTGTGAATCCCATTTTGTTACCCTTAGCCCAGTTTTCTTGAAGGAGAGACACTGATTTCAAGTTTGATTGTTTAAAATTCCTTTGTAATGTCTTTTTTCAAAACACCCACATCCAAACGGTGGTGTAAAGGTGAGATAAAATAGAAAAAGCAACATGTACCAATTCCACATGTATCGATGACCATATTTCATTTAAGGATGTATACGTCCTGCAGAAAACAAGGTTATTTTCCACACTGCCTGAAAACTTCCTTCCCACCCACCGCCGACTTTACTGAGGAATATAATTTATATATTAAAGTGTACAACATGATGATTTGACATACATATGTATTGTGGAATGATTTCCAAGATCAGGATAAATAATATATCCATCAGCTCACATACTTAGCTCTCTTTTTGTGTGTATGGTGAGAATGGTTAAGCCCTACTCTCAGCAACTTTAAACTTATAATACCATATTATTCACTATAGTCATCATGCTATACATTAGATCCTCAGAACGTTTTTTAAAAATATAATTCAAGATAGTGTCAAAGAATCTTTACCATTTCCCAAATTCATGTACAATGTATAAGTACATAGTAGAAACAAATTTAAATATAATTTCGAAGTAAAACTACATTTTAAAAAGTCACTAAATAGATTCAATTATAATCACAATAATTTCTTAAAAGATTATTTTAACAGAACTTCTTTTTATAACTACCCTTTGACCTACATCTCCCCACTTCCCCATCTCCCCAGCCCCTGGCAACCACCATTTTATTCTCTGTTTCTATGAAATTGGCTTTTTTTTTTTGAATATTTCACATATAAGTGATGGAATGCAGTATTTGTGTTTCTCTGCTTGGCTTATTTCACTTAACATAATGCCCTCCAGGTTCATCCACATTGTCACAAATGGCAGGGTTTCCTTCTTTATATGGCTGAATAATATTCCTTTATTTATTTGTTTATTATATATATATCACAATTATCCATCAGTCGAAAGACATTTAGGTTTTTCTATATCTTGGCTATTATGAAGAATGCTGCAAAAATGGGAGTGCAAAGAACATACAATGGGGAAAAGATAGTCTCTTCAATATGAAACGGAGCAGGACCCTAGGGTCTTTGCCCCCCATGTCCTCGCCCCCCATGTCCTCCGCCTGTCTTTTGTCTGTGGAAAAACTTTAGCCAAAGAGTAAGTTTCATCAGAGAAGTGAGAAAATGCAGAAACAAAGGAAAACAGTCCAACAAGACTAAATATTAATAGTTTAGTCATTAAGCATAGTTAAGGACCTTTAGTTCCTTCTCAAGAGCTATAGATAATACTCTGAGCCATATCCTGTGAGCTGTCTTGTAGAGACTGAAACCCCCACCAGGTGGAAGAAATTAACTACATGATGACCAGGCAGTAGCTATGACATAAGCTGCCACAACTCCAAGAATTGGCCTCAAGGAAATGGGAACAAACTGACCCTGGAACTAGAGATTAACTCTACTTAAAACAATCAAGATGACACTGGTCAGACCACCGATGACCAATTTCAAGATGACTGTCAGAGCTGACTGTGCTGTTTCTGCATGTAGCCCTCTCCCTCAGCCTATGAAAGCTCTTGCCCACTGGTTGTTGGCGGGGGGAGGGGAGTCGGCCTTTGGACAGGCGTCTACCCTCCCACCCGCACTGCCCCTCCCCCATTCCCGCCATCCAAAATAAAGCAAACTTTCCTTTCCACTAACCTTGCCTCTTTATTGGCTTTTGAGCGGAGAGCAGCTGGACCCCACTTTCGTTTACAAATACATGGTGCTGGGAAAACTGGATAGCCACATGCCAAAGAATGAAACTGGACCCCTAATCTTAGTTCATGGAAATTAACTTGAAATGGATTAAGAACTTAAGTGTAAGACCTGAAACTGAAAACTTCTAGAAGAGAATATAGGAAAAAATTTCCTTGACATTTATCTTAGCAGTGATTTATTGGATAAGACACTGAAAGAACAGGCAACAAAAGCTAAAATAAACAAATGGGAGTACATCAAACTAAAGAGCTTCTGCAAAGCCAAGGAAGCAATCAATAAATTGAAAAAGCAATCTACAGAATAAGAGAAAATATTTGCAAACCATCTATCTATTAACCATCTAAGGAGTTAATAATCCAAAATATAAAGAACTCATACCACTAATAGAAAAAGAGCAAATAATCCAATTAAAAAATAGGCAAAGAACTGCAGTAGACATTTTTCCAAAGAAGACCTACACTGGTGAATAGGTACATGAAAAGGCACTCAACATCACTAATCATTAGAAAAATGCAAATCAAACCTTCACACCTATTAGGACGGCTATTATAAAAAAGACAGATAACAAATGTTGACGAGGATGTGGAGTAAAGGAAACCCTTATACACTTTTGGTGAGAATGTAAGTTGGTACAGCCATTATGGAGAACAATAAGGCTGTTTCTCAAAAAATGTAAAATAGAACTAGAACTACCATATGACCCAGCAATCCCACTTCTGGGAATATATATCCAAAGGAGATGAAATCAGTATGTTGAAGAGATATCTGTGCTCCCATGTTCATGACAACTTCTTTTTTTAAAAGGTTTGACTATATTTGATTATCTCTTTCTGTCAATTTTGCTGAACTTTTTCACAGTACAATAAAAAACCAACTCAGCAAGGGTGTGCTAACTCTAAAGAAAATAATTTATAAATGCAGCTGCTTGCAAATTCATGGTCTGCAACAGTTGCCTACCAGATGGGTTGGGATCTAGTGGAACAGATGAATTTGGTACAAGAGAGAAAGGTGTGACAGGAAGAATTAAAATATTCAAATAACTAGAAGAAAAAGCCTAACTGAGATGTACACTAGGAGAGAAAAGGAAGTCAAAGAATTCAGCTGTTGAGAACAAGGACAATTGATCCATCTATTCAGCATGGTAGTTATATGGAGAAGCAATTTCCCCTTAAAGATAGAGATGTTAATTGAATCTGACTTGGAAGATCCTGCTTAAAATCAGGACCAGAATATGAGGTAGGAATTCCTTTGAACTAAGTTGTGAATAAAAGTGCTTTTAAGAGTGCAGGAAAATTTCTTTTCAAAGGTATGAAGCAAACTAGTAACTTCACATTTCTGCTATACGAAATCCAGAAGAATGTTTGCATCTTTTGCACTGGGTGTTATGGTTATTGTAAGTTTTAAGGTATTTTACACTGTTGGATCAAATATTTCTCTTTATACAGGAGAATCTCAACTGAAGAGTGAGGTCATTTATTACCTCAACCACCATGATACCACCAACAGAAAAAAAAAAGTTGGAATTATTATTTGTGGGGCCCCTAATGAAAGAGTTCCCATTTCTCACTTCATGTTGGACATAAAAAGAAAAAACTGTCCAAGAAGCCAGCTTCCATGTTGCTGGTATGTAAGAAGAAACCATTTATATTGAGGTAGCTTAGGACCGGGGAAGCAAAAATCCAGGCTAAGGTCTCCATAAAGTTAAGGAAGAAATTAAATTTCATGTTAAGTTTGAATCGGAACTGACAGAGGCAGCTCTAACTGACATAATTCTTGCAACAGTAGAGAGTCAGACTAAAGAGGATACGGTGCTTTCTGTTGAACAAAGAAGTCACCCAGTATTTGTATGGAGAAATTTAATTACTTGAGACTAGTTGCTCCATATTTTTTGTTATTAACTTAAGTGGTTAAACCCTTACAAGCCATGTAATTAAAAGATTATAAATTAGTTCTCTTGGGGGCTTCCCTGGTGGCGCAGTGGTTGAGAGTCCGCCTGCCGATGCAGGGGACGCGGGTTCGTGCCCCGGTCCGGGAGGATCCCACGTGCCGCGGAGCGGCTGGGCCCGTGAGCCATGGCCGCTGAGCCTGCGCGTCCGGAGCCTGTGCTCCGCAGCGGGGGAGGCCACAGCAGTGAGAGGCCCGCGTACAGCAAAAAAAAAAAAAAAAAAAAAAAATTAGTTCTCTTGGAAATCTTTGCTTTAATTTAATAAAAATTAAACAGAGAGAGGAACTGTAAGCATAATAACAGTGAACACAGAGTGTATGTAGTTTTATCTTGCTAGAGACAGCTCCAAGCAGATAGCATGAACAGTGCCCTTTGTCTGTGATTATAGCAAGTAAACATTATACAATCTCGTCTTCCTTATCACGCTGAGAAGGACAGTCTCAGCATAGCATTTAACATTTTTCAAGAACTTAGAGCCATAAGATTATTTCTATTTTTACAAGGCTTTGTATCAAATACAATATTACCTTACGATTTTATAATGACATTTGGTCAAAGTTTATACCTTATAATTTCTGATGGCTCAGTGCACTTGTCTAGGTTATTAGATAGATGTGAAATGGGACAAATCTTGACAGTTCTGGGAATCATTTAGATAGGGAGAGGATTAAAATTTCGTATTTTGTAAAGTGGAACATTTAACATTCCTTATATCTTTTTAATCCTACTTTATTCTTCCTAGTATTTAGTAAAGGCTTATAGATGCTTTTAGAATGTAAATATCTTTCTAATCAATCTTTAAACATTTTATATCAATGTTAAAAACCAAGTACTACAACAGGGCTTATTCTGAACATATGTAGAAAATTTCCTTCATCATTTCTCCCTAGCCTACATTACTTGAAGTAATTTCTGAAATTTAAAAAAGTATATATGGTTATAATTCCATGTCTTGATTGGCTTTAGAAAAAAAATCTATTAACCCCTCAACAGGAAATTTAAAATTTTAACTTATTCCACGGTCTATGCTCATCTGTCTCCAAATAATTGATCACCATAACTCGTTCGTGTATTAGGAAACTTTGTAATGTTAAGTAATATCTTCATATCTCAATTTCTTGTGCTATAAAATTTACTTAAGTATTTTGACTCCCCTCTGTGTAAGATGAAGATATCAGTGCCTCCTATATTCTCCACATTCTTTTCCTCTCTCATTTCCCATCTCTTGTCACCTACACATTTACTTTTACACTTGTCAAGGTTGATAAATCCTACATTTTCTTCTTCAACTGTAATCATAATCACCTTGCATGTGAATTTACACAACTTAAAAATAAATTCACTGCAAATTAAATATAATGCAAATACTATAACTGTGTAAATAGTGTTTATTGAACAGTCAAGCAGTGTGCCAGGATTTCTTTTAGATGCAATGTATTGACCCTAAACTATTTCACAGAAAACATTACATTAATCTGGATTTTATATATATATATATATGTATATATATATATATATATATATATATAAAATTTCCTTCATATTTGTACCATGCCTGCCTTATAACAATGTTTTATTTCCCTGAATTTTCTAATTGCTTTCACTTTTCCTCATTGAGAAAAAAAAAAAAAGAGAGATGTGTATTGCTCTCCCAAATACCTCTCATGAACCCGAGCCTTATACATCCAACTTCCTGTCCGCTGCCCCTCAAACCTGTTTTTCCTTCATTCTTCCTGTTCCAATAAATGGAAATTCTGTTGTTCCAGTTCCTCATGCCAAATACTTTGCTGTCAATCTTGACTCTTCTCTTTTTCTCTCATACACATCCAATCCAGCCAAACCTCCTGTCAGCTATACCTTTAAGTCACATTTCAAATCTGACTATCTCTTGTCATTTCCAGTGTTAAAATCCTATTCCACCATCATCTTTCCTCTGAATTATTTTGTAATAGTCCCTTCACTGGTTTTCCTTCCACTCCTTCCTGCTACAATCTATTTTACATACAACAGAGTAATCCGTTCAAAGTCACAGTGGTCTCCTATCTCACTCGGGATTTATCTAGTATTTACATGGCCTCAAGGCCCCATGAGGTCATTTGTTAGGTTTCTGTTTTCTTCTCTTCTAGCACTTCCTTTTATTCTCTCCACTACAGGTACACTATCCTCCTTCCTATTCCTCAAACTTTTAAGTTTTAGCCCAAATTAGCTGTTATGAGAGAGAACGTCTCAATCCAACCAATTGAAAAATAACAGCTGCTATCTTGCTCTCTTTCACCATGCTTTCTTTTTCCTTCATATCCCTTGTAATACCATCCAAAATAATATGCATCTCTCTGTTTGTTTACTTTCTATCTTCTACAACTAGAATATGTTTCTTAAAAGCAGGTTTTTCTTTTTTTCCCCACTGCTGCTACTTCAGTGCATACAGAAGTATTTAGAATAAAGTAGATGCTCAAGAAATGTTCATTGAATGAAGGAATGAATTATATACTTGAATGTTTCCATCCACTGAATTATAGTATCTACTGGATGTTGTTGCCTTTTTTCTACAAAGACATCTTTCCCAGAGGCCTTTGTCTTCCTGCTTCAGAGAACTGCATTTTTCAGTCCTGGTGCATATTGTTGAAGAGAATTTCTTAACCTGCTCTCCTGTGATCTACCTGCTATATCCTGAATTCCATACCTTTCTGTTTGTTTTATCCTCATTTTGCTAAAGTACAGCATAGAGTAAATTCGCAGAAAGTATGTTTTGGAAGGAAACTACTTGATTCTTTGAAAGTCTGAAAATATATTTGTTTTGCTGGTTACAGAATTCGAGATTCTCAATATTTCTTTTGGAACTTTTAATGCATTGTTCCAATGTAGTCTGCGTTCTGTATGGCTAATAACAAGTACAGGGCTTTCTTTATTCTCCTCTTGAAAATGTTAATGATGTTTTATCATTAGTATTATCCAATCATATGAGATGTTTATGTGTGGGTCTTGTTTTTCTTTTTTTGAACGCAGTAATCACTAAGCCCATTCATTCTAATGATTTCTTTTTCTGTTATCAGAAACTTTCTTCTAGTATTTTCCTCTCTAGTTTCCTGATTTTATCTATCTAGAGAAATCACTGGTGGATATTGTTGCACTTGAACAAGTACTCTATATTTTATATACTTCTCATACTTTTCAAAGCTTGATTCTTTTAGCTATTTTCTAGGAGATATTCTCAACTTGAAATTTTATCTCATTTTATTTTAGCAATTATATCCTTAATCTGTACAAACTCTGCTAATCATTGCCTTTTTACAGCACCTTGTTTTGATAGAGCTTTACTATTTAAGTGTTCTGAAATATTAATAAAGTGGTTTGTTTTCCTAATTTCCCATATACTTGAAGAATTAACTCTGTTACCTCTGACATCCACTCTTCTTTTGATTATGTTTACTCTCCTTTTTTTTTTTTTTTCTCAAAGCAGTATGATTTCTTTAGATATATGATGATCCTTGGCATGGATCTTAGCAGTCCAACAAGCCCTAGGTGATTGGCATACATTTCCTCTGCATTGTGAATGCAGGTCTGTTTTTAATAGGCTTTCCCTCTAAATAGTAATTCTGACATGGGAAGTATGTGATTATGTTCGGGATAGGTAAACAGGCTTCTGACTATGATAAGTAAGTGGCAAAACAGCTTTCAAGATGCAGTGTCTTTATATGCCAAAATGGTAAAAGCTTTACTATATGCCATGAGCAGCCTTCTGCACTGAAACTTAAAAGTAAAAAGATTTGGTGATGGTAGCATAGAAATAATTCACTTTTATGTTAATAAGGCTAACTGTTTAATGGCGACATCTTTCCCCTAATTCAATATGGAATGAAAGACTGGAGGCCAGGTTCTTGCCTCCTCAGACTGGATGCATCCCCTATTCTGTATTACCTTGTGAAACCACAAAACTTAGGGTTACTCCATGTGGAACAAAGGGAGTCACTGGAGGGCCATATCTCCTAGTCCCCTTAGTTTTCTGTATATCCTTTGCACTGTCTCTTTTATGGTTGGCAGTAAACTAATTAAACAGATTCTCCGTTATCATTCTCATTCGTAGAAACTGGAGCCACCCGTGTTTGGTCTACCTCATTTAACATACGCAGCAGCATTAAGCAAGAAAATTTCATGATTTGAGGAAGGAATAAGGGAAAAATCTGTAGAAGTGTGAGAATCCTACACAACATATGTGAATCAAATCCATGGCATTCAGAAGGGAGCATTTGGGATGTGGGATCTGAGGATGCTTCTGAAACACTAGCAAATAAAAGGCTACAAAGGCAAAGGAAAACCTGTGGATATATATTCAAACAGGGATGTTTCACTTGTACAGGCTGGTCTGGTGGTAAAAGCTATAGAGCTGCAGACGACCTTGAAGAAGATTTGTAAGTGGCAAATTCAGGAGCTCTGGACTCTCACCAAGGAGAAATGGGGTTTGAGGACCTGGGTCTTCATGACAGCAGCAATTCTGTACCAAAACTTTTCTGTAGATTGTTGAAGCTGCTTGGATATTGCAGCTGTGTTCAGCAAGCCAGGGAGGCCAGATCCATTCTACCACTTGTCCTTGGAGGGGGGCCCTAGTAAATGGGGGAATCATAGGTTTTGCACCTCTCTCCCTTCTGGGTCTATAGTTTGGCTGCATACCAGCATGAGAAAGGCTTTTCTTATTACCATATACATTTAGATTTTATGTGGTGAAATGTAACACTTTTTTCTTTTATACATTCTGGGATTTGTTATAGTTAGGCCTTTCCCAGGATGGGAAAAATAAACCTCTTACCATTTCTTTTAATATTTTATTGTTTCCTTTTTCACATTTATATCTTTGATATTTTTTTGAGTTTATTCTGGTGTGCAGCATGATGTAAATTTCCAACCTTTTTTGAGATATTTTTCTTACTGTTTTAGGTAGCCAACCTCATATTACATGGAAATTCTATATTATATAAATTTATTTTTAATATACATATGCAGTGATTTAGGTTTGTCTATTTATGAAGCAGAGATACACCGTTTTTAATTATTTAGCTTTAAAGTAATTTTCTTATCATGCAAGTCTATCACCCCATTATTGTTATTTTTATAATTTTTCTGGACATTCTTATTTTGTTGCTTTGGTTGTTGCTTTTTCTAGATGGTACCTATGTGACTCCTTGCAAGAAAGAGATGACACTTAAAATTTGTTAATTCAGGAAAAGTTTAATAAACGAAGTACGTGCAAAAATGTGGAAAAGGGGTAGGGGAAGAGATAATGCTGTTCCTGTGACTCTTGATATCTGGGCACCATTATACTTGTGCCTTGTGAGGGAGGGGACTATTCCCCCCCACCTTCCCTTCTTGGTTCTTTTGGCTGGTCAAATAATTAAAATGACATGAGGCAGATTAACAGTAGAAAATCACATTTAATATGTACATGTGGGGAATTCACATAAACATGAGGAATTCCAAAGACAGTAAGGCAAGATGGTGTCTGTGTCATCCTGGGCTGAGGAGGAGGTCAGGTTCTGGGACTTCAAAGGAAAGTAAGGTAATTCACAGGAAGATGTAAAGAGTTAATGTTTGGTAAATAAATGTTTGCTGGGTCATCTAGAGACCATGGGGCACAGAGAGGATTTTCATCAAAGGGACCTTGTCAGGTTCCTCCCTGTCTAGCACACCTAGTTCATACTTTACTATTGTTATCTATGGTGACAGCGCTTTCCTGGAACTCTGTCTAAATTCTTTTAGGCAGTTAGGAGGAAGTTCAAAGCTTCTTCCTGAGTCTTTTGGGCCTTAATTGTTTTCAGCTTGAAATAATTGGCATGCCAGAGTGCATCGGCATGAACATCTTGGGGCGGCCTGCCCTGAACACCACCAGCCTAAGGAGGTGAGGAGAAGGGGTAGAGGAAGAAGCTTTTACCACAACCTAGAAGAAGTTACGTGGTGAGGACTACTAACTGACAATATGACATGCCGTTGAGGGTTAGAGTACACGCAACTGAAAGGCAGAAGACAGGGTGCTGTTGATGCAGTCCATATAGTTCAGCCTTCCAAGCACAGAGCAGGCTTGTAGAGAAGGATGGGTAGAAAACCTGGATGGGCATATGGAAGTTATTCAGCCCAGTAAACTTGTTCTGCTTCTCAGTGTGCACTCATATGTTTCATCTTGGTCATAAGTTGGTGTTCACCAAAAAGAGGCACAGTATCAACTACTTTATCATGTGAAGTAAGGTCCATTCAGTTATCCTATTTTTTGAACCCTAAAGTGTTGAATACTTTTTATTAGATTTGATAAGAGGGATTGCAGCTTTAAAGTCGCCACCAGTATAGATTCTTCAGACATAAATAAAAAGCAGATTTTAAACAGGTGACTAAGCATGTGACTATTTAGTAAGATGGATGTGTAGACATGGTTAGGCAGTATTAATTGATGTGTGGCAAGGGCTATAGAATAGCTACAGGTCAAAGTGTAGAAGAGGAGAAGGTGGACAGGTAGATAAACAAGGAAATATTTCATGAACTATAAAATCATTGTGGGGCTTCCCTGGTGGCTCAGTGGTTAAGAATCCACCTGCCAATGCAGGGGACACGGGTTTGATCTGTGGTCCAGGAAGATCCGTCATGCCGCGGAGCAACTAAGCCCGTGCACCACAACTACTGAGCCTGTGCTCTAGAGCCTGTGAGCCACAACTACTGAGCCCGCGTGTCACAACTACAGAAGCCCATGTGCCTAGAGCCCCTTGCTCCGCAACAAGAGAAGCCTGCGCACCACAGCAGAGTAGCCCCCGCTCACCGCAACTAGAGAAAGCCCGCCCGCAGCAATGAAGACCCAACCCAGCCAAAAGAATAAAATAAATTAAAAAAAAATAAACAGTTTCTGTAAAAAATAAAAAAGATAATAAAATCATTGTACAATATAAAGCACATCAACAGAAGTATAAGGGGATATTTTAAACAACCCTATGACAGTACACTTAATAACTCAAATAAAATGGATGAATTCTTTGAAAAACAAAGTTGGCAAAATATATAAGAAGGATTAGAACATCTGAATAGCATTGTTGAATTCTCTAAGTTGAATTCATTATCGTAAATATGTCTATATAGAGAACTCCAGACCCAAATAATTTCACAGGAAAATTTAAGCAAATATTTAAGGAAAAAAAGAATAATCTTTTACCCAATATATTTCAGAAATTAGAGGAGGAGGGACAACTTCTTATTTCATATAGTGGATCAAGGTATCCCTTATACCAATACCTAAGATATAAAAAGAACATCAGTAGAAAAACAGGTGAAATCAGAATAGTGAGTTTAGTTAATAGTAATGTACCAATGATGGTTTCTTAGTTTTGACAAATGTACTGTTAGGAGAAGCTGGGTCAGGGGTATATGGGAACTCTCTGTATTATCTTTGAAATGTTTCTGTAAATCTAAAATTATTTTAAAACAAAAAGTTTATTAAAAGAATAAAAATAAAATTCCCTCCTCCCCCCTACACAAGAAAATTACAGACTATTACAGACTACTCTCTCTCATGATATAATACCTTAATGAAGTATTAGCAATAAATACTAAATAAATCAGCAGTATATAAAATAGGAAATTCATCATAACCTTTGAGGTTTATCTGAAGAATGCAGGGTTGAGTTAATATTTGGAAATCAATCAATATTAATGAATGAAAGGAAAAAAGCTTAAGATTATTTCAGCAGATGCAAAAAGCATTTTACTATTCAACATCCATTCATGATAAAAGCTCTGGGCAACCTTTCTCTGTCTGATAAAGAGTATCTACAAAAAGTTTACAGCTAACATCTTACTTCATTGGTGATATATTTAATGTCCTTCCTTTAAGACTGTGAGCACAGCAAGAATGTCTTCTCTCATTTACTACTATTCAACATTATATGGAAGATTATAGTCAGGGCATGTGGCATAAAAAAAGAAAAAGTTGCTTGGATTAAAAAGGAAGAAGTCAAATTGTCTTAATTTAAATACAATGTAATAATTTACATGATCATAGTTACAGCATTAAAATAATTACATTATTACAATTATTTATTAACTACAATAACTATCAATCACAAATCAACAAAACAACCACTAGGACTACCAATCAATTTTAGCAAAGGCATAGGACACAGAGTGAGTATATAAAAATTAACTGTAGAACCATCCTTATCATTTTGTTGGTTCCTTCATTAATGTGTTAATTAAATATTTGACATATCCTCACTTTATATTTCTTTGAGAGTCATGCTTTTAACTTTTGAAAATTATACTTTGACAGTTTTGGAAATTCCACCGAGACGCCTAAATGGGCAGTTGAATAGGGTGGTGTGAGAAATGTCCCACGTGGGTTCTTTAAACTCAGACACATCTTTTCTTAGCTCCTAAAGTAAACCTCGAGTGACGAAAGTATTTTACTCTCAGTGACTCATGGTTCATTTTTTCCTGATTCTGCACTTTTGAATGTATTTCTGGCTTTTGGCCAAGCTTGCTTCTTTATCTGGTTTGCAAATGGTCTCTAAGTTAACTTCCCATTGGTGGCAATAAACATTGTCAATTTGATTGTATTGTTTGACCATCTGATAATCTCTGACAGGTAGAGATGGGGATCTATACTCTTTTGAGTAGGAGAAAAAAAGAGAATTTGAAATGTCAGGTTATTTTTGCTTGTTTTTGTCTCTTATTTTTGTCCCATTGGAAAAAAAATATGTATTTAAAATGAGGAATATCATGTTTTTATGTACTGTGGTTACTCTGGCCCATCACTGAGTATCTGCTAGCTCTTTCTGTGCCTGTGTATTGATAATTGACAGAAGAAAAATATCAATATATTAAATGTGCTATTATTTTAACCAAAAACACTTGAATAGAAATAGCTAGCTCAAAAGCATTTTTCTATCCCTGGTTATGTCAGACTCAATACTTGGGTTTTAAAACAGTTATACCTCATTTCCCAAATTATATAAGAAAGGCATATAATAAAACCATAAATAATTTTTTATAACATTTATGTTTGTTTTTTATAAAGAGACCAGTTTATGTAAACTTTTTATACTCATCTATAGATCAGATATGCTTAATATTATTATTTTTACATGTAACAACTTAGATTAATTTTAAAACCATTATGCTGAGACAGAAATATACATTCTGTTAGATTCCACATATTTAAGTTCAAAAACAAGCAAAAATGGTCAGTATTCATAGAAATCAGAACACTAGTTGACTTTTGAAATGAGGGTTGACTGGAAGGGAGAATCAGGGTATATTCTCCAGTAATAAATATTTGAATCTTGATTGTGGTGGTATAACTATTTTTCAAAATTTATTGAATTGCTTACTTGAAAACTGTACATTTTACTTTATGTAGATTTTACCTAATTTAAAATCAACTCCTCCTTGCTCCTTAAGACTGATAAGGGCTAAAGGAAGTGGAGGCATGGAAGTTAAAACAGTTTGTCCCTGGACCCTACCTATTTCTGCTTCAAACAGAGATGTCCCACGTTTATATGCTTAGCATATTGTTCTTCTGTGTACGTTTCATGCTTAAGGTTTCTGAAGACCATTTTTACAATGATACAGAACACTGATGACATGACCAAAGCTTTAGGATCTACCTAACAAACTAGATTTAAGACAGGAGTCAAGACATTATCCTTTTCAAATTATGATTTAGAGACAAAACTAGGAGAGATCAACTAGTTTCCAGATTGAAATCTATTTTCTTATCCTTGAAAAACCTAATATTCATATACCGTTCCCTTATCTTAATGCTCAAACTATGAAAAAAAAAGTAATACTTCAGTCATTTTTAGAGGAAGTTGTGTTATGAGTACATTGTATAACTTGTGGGAAGCAGGGCAGACATGGGGGTTAAAGACAGCAAATTTACTCCTAAATTGAAGAACCCCAAGATTACATGGTGGAAAGTGCTATGGGAAATCTTTTCCCATTTTGCTTATTGCCTAAGGCTAGTTTTGCCACTTCACAGCTTTATAAATCAGAAACTGCTTCATTTGTGCAAAGTTTTAAAGCTTATGTTAATTCTTGAAAACACTTTGGGGAATTTCCTTTGATCTATTGTAATACTTCATGGTCACCAAGTGTACACTGGGTGTGTAGGTGAGAAGAATCTAGAGTAAATGTATGACCACAGAAAACTAAGTCATTTCTCTTGGAAATGGGGCTTGATTTCCTTAAGCTCTATTTCCACATCTGGGTTGAATGAGTCCCAGGTCCCCAGCTGGGAAATATTATTTTAAATAAATAGCCCTCTAAATTTCACAGAAATTTTAATGATTATAAGGATATCACTATTGCAGTAATGGTGAAGAGACTATTAAGGAACTTGTGGTTTTAATATATGTTAGAGAAAAAAAACCAGAAACCTATTTAAAAGTACTTAATGCCTATGTTAAAACAATTATGAGAATGTTTCATTTATTTAAAGGTAAGTAGTATGGTTTCCAGCAAGGATGTCCTGCTTTAGAGAACATACTGGAGTAATTTAAAGTTTTTATTTTCACAATCCACAAGTGCCATTTAGAAGTTATATGAATATCTTAAATACACATCACACATATTAACATTTTAAGAAAGATCATTAATTTTTGAGACTTGCCATTGTATCAGTAAACCAAGGCTCACGTTAAGTTTTATAGCAGAAAGTTCATTTCCTATTAAACCTTAAGAAAGGGCTCAAAGAGCTCAAGAAAGTACTAAAAATTCTTTCACATTAAGATACAAATAACTGATATCTGCTTGTATAAGCTTTCTACACCCCCACTGATAATGCATTTTGACAAAAGAACAAGATAGACTAAAATGATGGAACTGTTACATGAAATTTTGAAAAATATTTAAACATTTGGAACATATTTGAGGAACTCGAAAGTTTTTTTTAGAATCCAAAAATCGAAATGAATAATTCTGCATTTACTTAAGGAAAACTTTGGTTTCTAACCAAAGGAGAAATGCCTCCCCTTTAATATTGTTGCATTTAAAGTCAAATTCTTAATTTGATGGTTATTAATATTTTTTTGTTGATATTTATTTATTTATTTGGTTAAGCCGGGTCTTAGTTGCGGCAGGCAGGCTCCTTAGTTGTGGCTCACAGGCTGCTTAGTTGTAGCTTGCTGGCTCCTTAGTTGCGGCTCGAGGGCTCCTTAGTTGTGGCATGCGAACTCTTAGATCCCACATACATGCCACATGTATGTGGGATCTAGTTCCCTGACCAGGGATCAAACCTGGGTCCCCTGCAATGGGAGTGCAGAGCCTTAACCACTGCACCACCAGGGAAGTCCCGGTTATTAATATTGAATACAACTCTTTTCAGAACAATTCTGTATATATATTGAACCATATGAAATCACCAATTTCACTCATTTTTGACCTGCAAAACAATGGCCACTTCATACAGTTCATCCTAATGTTTCTACTTGCATGGCATAATTAACTCATCATTAGAAATTATTTTCTAGCAAATGAACCCATATACCTACCATATGGTAGACATTAAAGGGCGGAGGACTCTCGGTCTCTGGATATAGTTCTCTGTGTCTGTAGAAGACACTGTTCATTTACCCACCTGTATTAGCTTTTTTTTTAGCAGCATTTTAAAAAAACTTTATTGAAGTATAGTTGATTTACAATGTTGTGTTAATTTCTGCTCTATAGCAAAGTGACTCAGTTATACATAAATATATTCTTTTTTTGATATTCTTTCCATTATGGTTTATCATAGGGTACTAAATATTGTTCTCTATGCTATACAGTAGGACCTTGTAGTTTATCCACCCTATATATAATACTTTGCATCTGCTAATCCAAAACTCCCACTCCTTCCCTCCCCCACAATCCTCCCCCTTGGTAACCACAAGTGTGTTCTCTATGTCTGTGAGTCTGTTTTTGTTTCATAGATATGTTGATTTGTATCATATTTTAGATTCTACATATAAGTGATGTCATATGGTATTTGTCTTTGACTTACTTCACTCAGTGTGATAATATCTACGTCCATCCATATTGTTGCAAATGGCATTATTTCATTCTTTTTTATGGCTGAGTAATATTCTATTTTGTATATATACATCTTTATCCATTCATCTGTCGATGGACATTTAGGTTGCTTCCATGTCTTGGCTATTGTAAATAGTGCTACTATGAACATAGGGGTGCATGTATCTTTTCGAATTACAGTTTTGTCTGGGTATATGCCCAGTAGTGGGATTGCTGGATCATATGGTAGCTCTATTTTTAGTTTTTTGAGGAACCTCCATACTGTTCTCCATAGTGGCTGCACCAATTTGTTTCCACCAACGGTGTAAGAGGGTTCTGTTTTCTCCACATGCTCTCCAGCATTTGTTATTTGTAGGCTTTTTAATGATGGCCATTCTGACTACCCACCTATATTAGCTTTTGATTGCAATGTAACAGATTAAGACAAACATAGCAGCTTACAACAGCACACATTTATTATCTCATAGTTCTCATGGGTCTAGGTATGACTAATTGGGTCCTCTGCTTAGAGTCTCACAGGATATTAGCAAAGTGTAGGCCAGACTGTGTTCTCCTCTGGAGGTTTGATTAGGGAAGGATCCACTTGCAGGCTCAGATTTGGGGCAGAACTCATTTCCTTGTGGTTGTAAGAGTAAAGCATCCTGGATTCTTGCTGGTTGTTGGCTGGAGGTCACTCTCAGCTCCCAGATCCTGCTAGTGAGCATCCTCTCAATATGACAGCTGGTGTGCATTAGAGTGAGCAAGGGAAAGAGAAGGAGAGAAACAAGCAAGAAAGAAACCAAATTCTTTTTGTAATCCAGTCTTGGAAGTGATGTTCCATTACTTGCACCATATTCTATTTGTTAGAAGCAAATCACTAGCTCTAGCTAACACTCAAGGTGGGTGGGGATTACACAAGGGTGTGAATACCAGGAGTTGGAATCTTTGGAAAACATCTTAGAAGCTTATCCCCATACTCCTTTCTCCCAATATGATTCAGGCATAAATCCTGATTAGTTTAAGACCAATCATGATAATTCCTTTTCCTTCCCACATGTAACTCTAATCTGCCAATGAGATATAAGGAGAAGCCAGCATGGAGGGCTCTGGAATATCACTTTTTATCATGGTTCAGTCCCATTTAGGACTCTGGAGGCCATTTTGTGACCATCGAGGGAGCAAGCTTAGAGACAAAGTCATGCTTTGAGTACAGCAGAAGAGATTAAGTTCTTAATGGTAATGTTGAGCTCCAGAATTTCCCAAATGTGATCTTCCTAATGCAAGACATTGCTTGCTTAGTATAAAAAAATGTTCTCTTGTTTAAGCCCTTCTTCAGTTCTTCCATCATTTGTAACTGAATGTATCTTAACTGACACAGTATCTATAACATACAAAAAGTATCTTGCCTTGTGTGAAGAGTTAGACTGGATCATCTTATATTCTTTTCCTTCTAACTAAAAGAAATATGTATATAATTCTTGGATTCTAAGACACCTGGTATGCAGCTCTACTGAGTATAAAAGATCATATGCATTTTTTTCATTGTTTTATAAACAAATGGGACCTAATGAAACTTAAAAGCTTTTGCACAGCAAAGGAAACCATAAACAAGACAGAAAGACAACACTCAGATGGGAGAAAATATTTGCAAATGAAGTAACTGACAAAGGATTAATCTCCAAAATATACAAGCAGCTCATGCAGCTCAATATCAAAAATCAAACAACCCAATCCAAAAATGGGCAGAAGACCTAAATAGACATTTCTCTAAAGAAGATATACTGATTGCCAACAAACATGTGAAAGGATGCTCAACATCACTAATCACTAGAGAAATGCAAATCAAAACTGCAATGAGGTATCACCTCACACCAGTCAGAATGGCCATCATCAAAAAATCTACGAACAGTAAATGCTGGAGAGGGTGTGGAGAAATGGGAACCCTCTTGCACTGTTGGTGGGAATGTAAGTTGATACAGCCACTATGGAGAACAGTATGGAGGTTCCTTAAAAAATTAAAAAACTAAAAATAGAACTACCATGTGACCCAGCAATCCCACTACTGGGCATATGCCCTGAGAAAACCATAATTCAAAAACAGTCATGTACTACAATGTTCATTGCAGCACTATTTACAATAGCCAGGACATGGAAGCAAGCTAAGTGTCCATCAACAGATGAATGAATAAAGAAGATGTGGCACATATATGCAATGGAATATTACTCAGCCATAAAAAGAAACGAAATTAAGTTATTTGTAGTGAGGTGGATGGGCCTAGAGTCTGTCATACAGAGTGAAGTAAGGCAGAAAGAGAAAAACAAATACCATATGCTAACGCATATATATGGAATTTAAAAAAAATGGTTCTGAAGAACCTAGGGGCAGGACAGGAATAAAGACGCAGACGTAGAGAATTGACTTGAGGACACAGGGAGGGGGAAGGGTAAGCTGGGATGAAGTGAGAGAGTGGCATGGACATATCTACACTACCAAATGTAAAATAGATAGCTAGTGGGAAGCAGCTGCATAGCACAGGGAGATCAGCTTGGTGCTTTGTGACCACCTAGAGGGGTGGGATAGGGAGGGTGGGAGGGAGGGAGACGCAAGAGGGAGGAGATATGGGGATATATGTATAGGTATAGCTGATTCACTTTGTTATACAGCAGAAACTAACACAACAATGTAAAGCAATTATACTCCAATAAAGATCTTTAAAAAAAATAAAAGATCATATGCAAAGTAAACCCAGTTCGCAAATCGCTATGTGCCCAGGCTTTGGTTGGAAATGGTTTGAACAAAATACTAAAATACAATAAGACATTGCTTCTGGAAATTTTGAGTTGTTATCAAGTACAGTAGTGTGTCTCAATCTTTCACATGCATACAAATCACATAAGAATCAGATTCTGATTCTGTTAGTCCGAGGTAAGGCCTAAGAATCTGCATTTTCTAGCACACCTCAAAATGATGTCAGTGTTGTTTTGTGCGAAGACCACACTTTGTGTAGAAGAGATGTCGACATACAGTCTATTGGAAGTGGTTTTATTCAAAAGAGAAAAAAATGAGCTTTGAGTTTTTCCAAGAAAATGACTTCAAAAGTATGCTGAAGTTTGTTTTTTTTTTCCTTACTTTTCTTTTATCCATGGGAGATAATCATGAGCTTAAATATTGTTTAAAAAATTTAAGAAGAAAGTCTCACATGCCAAATAACAGTTTGTTTCTGATTTGTATTTTTACAATTCTTTTGGATCATTTGGAAAAAACAATTGCTTTTCAGTGTTAATTATCTTGCTATTTATGGGAAGGAAACTGTGTCTTAAAATAATGAGGCCAAATGATTCTTTCATGTCAGAATTTTTTTTTTTCTTTAAAAGAAGAAAGCTTCCCTTTGAAGAGCTGACTGACTGGTTACTTTATGACCTTCTTTGCAGTCTCCTGTGACTACTGATTTACATCAAAGCTTTGCTGACAATTCAGCATTTTCAGTCTGTTCTTTGGACTGAGTGGAAATGTCAGGTAGTTTAGTTTAGATTATTCACTACAAGGCATAGGAGATGACTTTTATTTAGGCTGAAAAGAGCTGCCAATTAGTACTATCCCGGAACCTTTCTGGAATGCCACTTTCATTTGAAATCCACAAGCCTAAATCATATGACACAAAATTTGAAACCTTTAAAGGAAGAGCAGACAATTTATTTTATTTGGGATATATGTATCTTCAAGTGCAGTGTTAATTACGTTGAACTTGCAGAAGGTGATTTATTGCCTTTAGTAGAATTTACCCTTTTAAAAATTAATTTTAAGATGTTTTGAAGATTTCAGCTTTATCTTTTCAGTTGGTTAGGACACTTAAATGCTCCTTAGTAAACTTTAGTCCTCTGGATGACAGGAAATATCCAGTCTAATGTAATCAAATCTATGTTTACATAGCAATAAATCTCCATTTAAAATTTTGCTAACGGCATGGTACTGTAAAGGATAACGTAATGCTGAGATGAAAAAGCTTTGATGTATTTAATATATGAAAATGAGTTTGCTATTAAGACTAAGTTATATCAAATCAACTATAGGCTTCCAATTTTTAAACATATTATTATTTTAGATAAATACACATCTTCCTTAAAATTGTGCTCAGATAATTAACTTTATTAGTATAATGCTTTTCTATATGATGAAAAGTAGGTTTTAATTTATTCTTAGCCAAAATATTTATAGATTCTAAATTTGTGGGGGGTGCCACCCATGATATTTTATTATATTTAACAAATTACTCAGAAGCCTCAATTTGCTGGAAAAATAGGAAAATAGGAAAACAATTATAAAATTTAGAGAAGAAAATATAAATTATCCCTTATCACTACCCAGACACAATTTCTGTTAACATTTTGGTGTACCTACTGCTAGTATTTTAGTGCTACTATAGATTTATATTCACAAAATTGATGTCATGTTCCAGATATTCACAAGGAAACTATAGGCACACATACATACACAGAGAGTTTTTTAAACATTTATTTTCCTACTCGTATTAGTTTGCTAGGGCTGCCATAACTAAACACCATAGATTAGGTGGCTTAAACAACAGAAATTTATTTTCCCACAATTCTGGAGGCTATGAGATCAAGATCAAGGTGTCAGCAGGGTTGGCCTTGTAGATAGCTGTCCTCTCCTTGCTTCTTTACATGCTCTTCCCTCTGTATGTGTCTGTTTCCAAATTTGCTCTTCTTATAAAGACATCAGTCATATTGGATTAGGACTCACCCTAAAGGCTTCATTTTAACTTTACCTCTTTAAAGATCCTATCTCAAAATATAGTCACGATCTGGGGTCCTGGGGATAAAGACTTAAGCACATGAATTTGGAGGGAACACCATTCATCCCATAAACCTACTTAAAATTATACTATTTACATTTGCCCATGTCATTAAATATCCTAGTGTTATACAATCCAAATGTATGGAAATCCATAATAGATTCTTTATTCCCCAATTTCACATTTGAATTATCTTTAATTTCTACAAGTATAAATAAACATCTCTGTCTTAAATCTTTGCCCATATCTCTAACTATTTTCTCAGATAAATCCATACAAGTAAAATGACCAGTGGAATGGTAGCTATTGCTTTGGCTTCTGATATGTATTTCTACACTGCTCTCCAGAAGTGGCCTCAAGGCATACATCAGGCAGCAGTACCTAAAAGGGCCTCTTCACCATTAACTTTGGTATCACTAAAGGACAATATCATTTTTATTTCATTCTTAACAGTTTCATCAGGGGAGAAAGGATTCTTACTGTTTTTGCTTTCATTACTTTTGTTAGTAATGTAGACTCTTCATATATTTATTGGTAGTTTGCATTTATATTTTTATAAATGCCTTGACAATGATTTTTTTGGATATGGCATCAAAAGCATAAGCAACAAAGGCAAAAATAAATAAGTGAGATTATTTCAAACTAAAAAGTTTCTGCACAGCTAAAGAAATAATCAACAAAATGAAAAGTCAACCAGCAGAATAGGAGAAAATATTTGCAACCATCTATCTGACAAAGGGTTAATATGCAAAATATAAAAAAAACTTCATAGTATTCAATAGCAAAATAAATAAACAATCCAATTTTAAAACAAATTGGCATAAAAACTGAATTGACACTTCCCAAAGTAGACATACAAATGGTCAACAGGTGCATGAAAAGACGCTCAGCATCAGGGAAACGAAGATCAAAGCAATGAGATATCTCTCACATCTGTTACAATGGCTACAGTCAAAAGGAGAAGATATAAGTGTCAGAGAGGATGTGGAGAAAAACGAACTCTTGTACACTGTTGGTAGGAATGTAAGTTGGTACAGCTATTATAGAAAAAAGTATGGAGTTTCCTCAAAAAATTAAAAATATAACTACCATATGATTCAGCAATCACACATCTGGGTATATATCCAAAATAATTGAAATCTGGTTCTCAGAGATGTATTTGTGTTTCCATATCCATTGCACCATTATTCACAATAGCCAAGAAGTGGAAACTAGTTACATTTCCATTGATGGATAAATGGATAAACAAAAGGTGGTATATACATACAAAGTAATATTATTCAGCTATAAAAAAGAAGGAAATCCTTTCAGATGCTATAAAATGGATGAACCTTGAGGACAGTATGTTAATTGAAATAAGCTTATCACAGAAGGACAAATACTACATGATTCCACTTTTACAAAGTATCTAAAGTAGTCAAACTCATAGAAACAGAAAGTAGAATGGTGGTTGTCAGGGACTCAAGGAGGGAGTAAGGGGGAGTTGGTGTTCAATGGGTGCAGAGTTCCAGTCATGCAAGAGAAAAAATTCTAGAGATCTGCTGTACAACATTGTGCTTGTAGTTAACAATACTGTACTGTTATGGGTTTAGATAGTAGGTCTTATGTTATCTTCTTTACCACATTAAAAACAGAAGCAAAGGAAAAGTGTATACTTTGACAAAAACTGGGGGAATTTGTTGCCAGTGGACCAGCTTTGCAAGGAATGTTAAAAGACGTTTTTCAAAGAGACCATAAATGATATATGTCAGAAAGTCAGATCTACATAAAGAAAGAAAGAATATTAGATAAGGAATAAATGAAGGCAAAGTAAAATGTATTGTTTTGGTTTTCTCAATTGATTTAATAGACAACCATTTGTTTAAAGTAATAATATCAACAATGTATTGGGTAATTATAACAAATGGATAAATAAAATGAATGACAGTGGTGCTATAAGAAATGGGAGGGAGGAATTGGGAATACTGTCTTATATGGTATCTGCACTACCCAAGGAGTGATATAGTATTATTTGAAAGTGGACTTAGATTAGTTTTAAATATATGTTGCAAATTTTAGGAAAACAACTAAACAAATAAGAAAAAAGTATAATTGATATGCTGGGAGAAAAGAGAAAATGGTATCAGATAAAATGCTCAGTTAACCAGAGAAAGCAGAAAAAGAGGCGATGATAAAAGAGAAGCAAAATAAAAGTGCAGTGAATAGAAAACATTTACAAATATGGTATTAATCTAACTACATAAATAATAACTTTAGAAGTAAATGCCCTAAGTCCAGCAATTAAAATAGAGTGTCAGGGGCCTCCCTGCTGGCGCAGAGGTTAAGAATCCGCCTGCCAATGCAGGGGACACGGGTTTGATCCATGGTCCAGGAAGATCCCACATGCCGTGGAGCAATTAAGCCCATGTGCCACAGCTACGGAAGCCCATGCACCTAGAGCCCGTGCTCCACAACAAAGAGAAGCCACAGCAATGAGAAGCCCGTGCACCGCAACAAAGAGTAGCCCCTACTCGCTGCAACTAGAGAAAGCCTGCGAGCAGCAATGAAGACACAATGCAGCCAAAAATTTTAAAAAATAATAATAAATAAAATAAAATTTAATAAATAAATAAATAAATAAAAGAGAGTGTCAGAGTGGATAAAAGAAAATAAAGCTTAACTTTACGTTGTCTATAAGAGACCTACTTTAAATATAAAGACAAATAAAAATTAAAAGTATGGAGAAAGAGATATCATGCTAATACTAATCAAAAAAAGTTGGAGTGTCTGCATTAATTTCAGACAAAGCAGACTTCAGAGCAAGAAAAATTATTACTCATAAAGAGGGGCATTATGTAATGATAAAGGGGTCAGTTTTCCAAGATGATATACAAATCCTTAACTTGTATTCACATAACAATAGAATATCAAATATGTGAGAAAAACTGCTCAAACTGCAAGGAAAAATAGCAAATCCTAACTTATTCTATAAGGCCAGCCTCACGCTAATACTAAAACCAAATAGAGACAAAACAAAAAAGGAAAATAACAGACCAACATTGCTCATGATATTAGATGCAAAAATCCTCAAAAAATATTAGCAAATTGAATCCAACAGTGTGTAAAATGAATCATATATCATGACCAAGGGTATTTATTTCAGGTTGGCAAGCCTGTTTCAACATTAGAAAATCAATTACTGAAATTCATTGCCTTAACAGGCTAAGGAAGAAAAATGTAATTATATAAGAATAGCAAACTAAGCAATAGGTGATAACTTCCTCAACTTGATAAAGAACATCGACAAAAACCTACAGCTAATATCAGACAGAATAGTGAGAAACTAGACACTTTCCCCTAAGATCAGGAACAAGGCAAGTATATCCTTTCTTGTCACTCCTACTCAACATTGTATTGGAAGTCTTAGCTAATGTAATAAGACAATAAATGGAAACAAAATCTATGCAGATAGGGAAGGAAGAAATAAAATTGGCTTTGTTTGCACATAGCATGATTGTCTGTAGAGAAAAATCCCGAAGAATTGACCAAAAAATCTTAGAACTAATAAGTGACTATAGCAAGGTTGCAGATACAAGTTTAATATACAAAGTTCAATTACTTTCCTATGTACCAGCAATTAACAATTGAATTGGAAATTAAAAACATAATGCCATTATATTTGCACCAAAACCCTCTTAAATGCTTAAGTATACATTTATCAAAATATGTATAAGATCTGAGGAAAACTACCAAACTCTGATAGAAAAATTAAAGATCTAAATAAATGCAGAGATATTCCATGTTTATGGATATGAAAACTCAATGTTGTTAAAATGATCAGTCCTTCTCAACTTGATCTGTAGATTTAATTCAGTCTCAGTCAAAATCCCACCAAGTTATTTTGTAGGTATCGACAAATTGATTCTAATGTTTATACAGAAATGCAAAAGACCCAGAATAGCTAACATGATACTCAAGAACAGTTGGAAGACTGATACTACCTGACTTCAAGACTTACTATAAAGCTACAATAATTATGACAGTGTGGTACTGGCAAAAGAATACACAAATAGATCAGTGGAACAGAACAGATAACCCTGAAACAGATCCCCACAAAAATAGCGTACTGATTGTTAGCAAAAGAGCAAAAGCAATTCAATGGACAGAGGATAGTCTTTCAACAAATGGTACTGGAACAATTGGATATCTATATTAGAAAAACAGGATCTATACACAAACCTTACGCCTTTCACAAAAATTAGCTCTAAGTGGATCATAGACCTAAATGTTAAATGCAAACTAAAAAACTTCTATAAAAAAATATAGGAAAACATCTAGGTGACATTGTGTTTGGCTATAATTCTTTAGAAATAACATCAAAAGCATGACCCATTAAATAAATAAAATTGATAAATTGGAATTTATTGAAGTTAAAAACATCTCTGTGAAAGATACTGTTAAGACAATGAAAAGACAAGCCATAGGCTGGGGGGAAATATTTGTAAAGCTCATACCAGATAAATAATTTGTATCCAAAACATTCAAAGAACTCTTAAAACTTAACAAGAAAACAAGTAGCCCAATTTAAAACATGGGCAAAAGATCTTAACAGACATCTCACCAAGCAAGATATACAGATGGCAAATAAGCATATGAAAGGAAGCTCAATGTCATTTGTCACTAGAGAATTGCAAAATAAAACACCAATGGGATGCCAGTACGTCTATTAAAATGGCTTAGATCTAAACAACCGACAATACCAAATGCTGGAAAGGATGTTGAGCTACAGGAATTCTCATTCGGAGCTGGTGGGAATGCAAAATGGTACAGCTGCTTTGGAAAACATTTGGGCAATTTCTTACAAGGTGAAACATGCAACAATATGATCCAGCAGTCATGTTCCTAAGTATTTACCGACCTGAGATGAAAACTCATGTGCACACAAAAACCTGCATATAAATGTTTATAGTGACTTTTTTCATAATTGCAAAACACTGGAAGCAACTAAGATGTCCTTCAGTAGGTGAATGAATGAACAAACTGTGGTACATCCATACTGTGGAATATTATTCAGTGCTTAAAAGAAAAACTGTCAAGCCATGAAAGATTGCTAAGTGAAAGAAGCCAATCCAAAAGGCTATATACTGTATGATTCCAACTATATGCCATTGTGGAAAAGGCAAAAGTATAGAGACAGTAAAAAAAAAAAATCAGTGGTTGCCAGGCAGGGAGAGGAAAGAAAAGATGAATAGGAATAGGTAAAGCACAGGGCATTTTATTCCATATGATGCTGTAATGGTGGATACATGACATGCATTTGTCAGAAACCCACAGACCGGCACAAAACAAAGAGTGAATCTCAGTGTAAACTAAGGACTGTAGTTACTAATAACATATGAATATTGGTTCATTAATTGTAACAAATATACCACACTAATGCAAGATATTGATAATAGTTGATAGTGTCATGGGGGAAACTCTCTGTACTGTCACTCAGGTTTTTTATAACTTTAAAACAGTTCTAAGAATAAGTACGTTAATTAAAAAATCAAGAAGTCAGTGAGCTGTAAATTTACACTTACATTTGTGTGTTTTACTCTGTAATTTGTACTTCAAGCTAATGTGAAATTATTTAAAAATACACAAAAAATTTAAAAACACCAAAACACAATCAAAACATCTTGATTGAAACTCCTTTAGTAAAAGAAAAAAATTGCTTGAACCCAATATTGTAAAAAGTTGGGAATTCTAAAATATAGAATTATCATTGGACAATAAAGCAAGGGCTGGAAAGCCCCAGGTACTGAACCAGAAGGTTTAGTATGTGCATATTGTGCTATCCCTTTTTATAATTATTATTTAGGATTGTTATTCAAGAAAGACATGTACCAAATATTGCCAGACTATTCAGTGTCATCATGTAACATCAGAAATGCCCACTTCAGCTAAACTCTGTAAATTTATAGATGGTATACTTTTAGGACAATCTTCTTAAATTTTATTTGTTGTTTCCTGAAGTTTTGTTTATATAACCCTCAATTGCAAGGGGAATTAGAAACCTATATCTATTTTTTTTTCCCCCCATTTCCAAATGTCTGATGCCAAGGGCAAGACACGGTAGTAGTGGGCTTCATGGGTGTTTGCCTGAAAGCTCAAAGTGTTAGCTAATCCACTGGGTTATACTATTCCTTGGATTTCCTTTTGAAGGAAGAGATTAAACAAAACCACTGCTTTAATTAAGAGCAGACATAAAAGCAGGATTCAATGAGAATATGTGTGGTAAGTATATGCACAGAATTAAGTACAAGTTTCATCAGAAAATGCAAATAAAGGTGTTTTTAGGCATAGAAGTGGAACTAGGGAATATATCTAAACAGCAGCAGTTCTAGAAAGTGCTTTTCTAGCTCCCTTTATAAAACTCATATAATCATGATGCTGAGGGAATCCCCAGTTGAATCAGAGTACGTGTCTGCTTCTGCTTTTCATCTAGTCAGCCCAAACGAATGATTTTGTTCTGACAAGTGTTTTTCTCACAAGGGTCCTACAAACCTAGAATATATAAATACCAATGCTTTTAAATAGCTCCACCAGCTTACATATACAGAAAAGATGATATTATTAGAGTATTTATATAGATTAAAATGTCAACATTTTGAACTGCAATTAAGATTGTTCCAGCATTTCTTTTGTCAAGCTTTATTTTCAGGGGTTCAGAATTCAACATAATAATCATTCCCTGTATAAAACTTGGCTCACAAATTCACAGGATCCAAGGGTTTTATTTTAATCTTAAAATAAAGCAAATTTGAATTTTTAGAGAAACTGCCACAATGTAGCTCTCTTACTTTGACATGATTTTGCCAAGAAAAAAAAAAAAAAGAAGCTTTTGATATTATTTTTCAGCCTAGTAGCTATTACAGTGGATTCCTTTTTCTTTAGTATATGTAATTAACTAAGCATCTTGGCCTTTTAAATTGCAATAATTTGTGTATATATTTTCATGAATTGCAATTTTTTAAAACTGCAGTGTAAAATTATTTATTACTTCAAAAAAAAAATCTATGCATCAAATAGGCATGGGTCAAAGGACCAGAGATGTTTAATCTAAAGGACAACTGTTTTCCAAGGAATTTCAGATTCATCAGGCAGTGGACTTGCTCTGTACGGACACAGCTGGGATGTGTGATTTAAAGCCAGGCGAACACAGTTAAAACAGCAGAGGGAAAATATTCTTGTAAGTAAATTTGTCCAGAGGGGTTTACCTTAGTGAGTAGTGAGTTCTGTGTCCTTAATTGTTTTATTAGAATGGTCTAAAAGATCTCTTCCCAGAGATATTGGGAAGAAGACATTGGCGGTAAGTGAGATTCCCTCAAACTTTGAGATTCTAAGAATTTAAACCATGCTTCATATTTCTGTGGAGCA
This sequence comes from Orcinus orca, assembly GCF_937001465.1. Taxonomy (NCBI): domain Eukaryota; kingdom Metazoa; phylum Chordata; class Mammalia; order Artiodactyla; family Delphinidae; genus Orcinus; species Orcinus orca. Next base: position 22,958,409 of record NC_064580.1, read on the forward strand.
TAAAGAATATTCGCAATATTAAAAGATATTGTCCCCCAAAATATGAGCCAGCCATTACTTTCAACCAGTTTCTTTTGACCAGTTTTCACTTGTCTGTGATGGGCTGGAGGGTGGGAAGGGAGCTTTCAAGCTATCTATGGGGTATGAACTATCTGGACTAAAACGATGGGATATACCGGTAGAGTTAATATCTAAAATTGTAATTGCCTTGTGTAAGGGGCATGGGATAATTTATTTTTGAAACATATTGATATATTGCTTTTAAAGGCTCACACTAATTCATATCCCCATAGTGTATGAGTCCTTATTTCCACACAGTTTTCCAACACTAAGCATTATTACATTTTAAACCATTTAAAGTGATCCTTACTATTTTTTAAATTGAGATGAAATTCACATAACATAAATTTGATCATTTTAAAGTGAACAATTCAGTGGCATTTTAGTACATTTTCAATGTTGCACTACTACCTTCTCTATCTAATTTCAAAATATTTTCATCATTCCAAAAGGAACCCCATACCCGTTAAGCAGTTGCTCCCCATTCCCCATTCCCTACAGCCCCTGGCAACCATCAATTTGCTTTCTGTCTCTATAGATTTACCTATTCTGGATATTTCCTACCAGTGGAAATACAATATGTGACTTTTTCTGTGTGGCTTCTTTCACTTAGAATCGTGTTTTCTAGGTTCATCCACATAGTATTATGTATTAGTACTTCATTCCTTTTTAAGCCTGGAATATTAATTCCATTGTATGGATATATACTTTATATGTCTTTCAAAATGTGCGTGTTTTAAGAATCATTTTAGTGTTGCCCCTTTTGGTACTTTATTACATAATCATTTCAGATAAATATAAATAATCATCTTTGGATGCCTTAAAAAATAAGCATGACTTTGACTTTATGATAGCCGCCATACTAAAGTGTAACCTTATGAGATCAGGCTTGTTTTTATCAACCTCATTAACAGCTTTCAATTTTATTTCTATGTTATTATTCCAATCACCTATGAAATTCAGTTTTGCACCAGGATATTTGTGCCTATAATGTCTAATCTTCGGTGGGTCAACAATTTATCTGGCATCCAAACAGAGTTTATTATCTAGTTTTATGGTCCTCCTGGGAAGCTGCAAGAACTAACAAAGCATCCCCAAGATTCCCAACACATTGGGTTAAGAACAAAAGGCTAAACCTGAACTTGATTCGTCATCTTTCGCTACTCTCAATAGGTTACTAATTCTCACTGTTATCACCCAGAGTCTCACACTTTTTCTAATCTGATCCAGTTCCCCCATACCATTTCTGCCCCAAAACTATTACGGTTACTCTGGGTCCCTAGATCTCTAATGAGCAAACTCCATTATATCCTCAACCTTCAACTCTGACTTCAACTGAAATCTGGCTGTCTTTCCAACACTACTTCTTCCACAAGTATATCAAAATAAAACTGGTTTTAGTCTGTGTTATTTGTTTCTCTCTCAGCTGAGTTATCTCACACCTAAGAAATGAAGTAAACATTCCCCCTTGCTCCAAATTACTGTTTGCGATCATTTTCTTTTTCTTCCTTTGTAACCACAGATCTAATAATGCAGCCCACACTATTAGGTTACACCTGCCTTCCTTGCTTTCATCTACTTCACTAGCAGTCAACCCCCAACCCCTGCCCCCTGCCCCCACTCCTTGCCCCCACACAATGAAGATTTAGCTCCTGGTTCTCTGTTTCTCCACTGATGTCACTACTGTGGATGATTTCAATATGCGAGTGGATGTGATAGCCATGGAGATGTGCCACTCACATTCCCTTTTAAGAAATAACATACAGTTCAACTGTGAGGAATGAGGGTAGCTGACAGCCTCCCACTGCAGCACCTCTAGAATCTGCTGTAGTATGTAACTTAAGGCCGTATTCTTCCAGGGAAGTCCTCAGACAATTACTAAGCATGGGGAGGGTACCAGGTCCTTGCCCTTTCTGACCGTTGCCAAGCTCCTCTAATGATCGATCTTTGTTCCAGAGCTAACATTAGGTTAGCCAAAACAGTTTCAGATCTGCATCACAGTCGGTTCTCTGTGCTGTATGCTCCCTTCCCTCTTTCCTTTCAGAGGCATTAGATATGCTTCACAGTCTGAAGGCTTTCCCTGCGCAACCCTATTTTCTCTTTTCTCTTTTACAGGAACTGTCCTCCCCAGTAACCCACTTGGACTCCTAACTATATCAGTGTGTTCTTGGCAAAGGACCTGATTCGACTCAGTGGAGGTTCAATCCAAGCTCCCAGCCTTTCTTTTCTTTTACCTGTCACTTAGTGATCTTTACCGAAATCTTACCTTAGTGACCCAATCTCATGTGCACACCCTAAACTTTGGTATCACCAGTAAATCCAGCTTCACAGTATCAATTCCAAGCATCACACCCTCTAACCACAACCTCTTGTCCTTCCTAGTCATTTATTCTGACATTCTTATTCAAACAATTCTTTATTTTGTTCAAACCCCATTATCGTCTTTAAGAAACAGATCCAGAACAATTTTATTTTAATATTTTTAAACTGAAGTATAGTTGATTTACAATATCATGTAAGTTTCAGGTGTACAGCACAGCGATTCAGTTATATATGTGTATGTATATATACACACACATACACACACTTATACACACAGATATTCTTTTTCAGATTCTTTTCCCTTATAGATTATTACATATAGATTATTACATAATATTGAGTATTGTTCCCTGCGCTATACACTAGGTCCTTGTTGGTTATCTACTTCATACGCAGTAGTGTGCATATGTTAATCCCGGCCTCCTAGTTTATCCCTCCCCACCCCTTTCCCCTTTGGTAACCATAAGTTTGTTTTCTGTGTCTGTGAGTCTCTTTCTGTTTTGGAAGTAAGTTCATTTGTGTCTTTTTTTTCTTTTAGATTCCACAGATAAGCAATATCATATGATATTTGTCTTTGTCTGGCTTACTTCACTTAGTATGATAATCTCTAGTTGCATCCATGTTGCTGCAAATGGCATTATTTCGTTCTTTTTTATGGCTGAGTAATATTCCATTGTATATATATACTACATCTTCTTTATCCATTCATCTGTCGATGGACATTTAGGTTGCTTCTATGTCCTGGCTATCATACTCAGTGCTGCAGTGAACATTGGGGTGCATGCTGATTTAGGGGCATCTTTCCTAACTTCCAACCTCATGTTGGTGCAAGGCATTTTTCCCCATAACTTGGTAAGCTTTGAAAATTCTAGCCTTAGCCTTAAAACGAGTTTATAGATTCTGTAAAGCTCTTTCTCTGCCCCTTATCACCTCCATAACAACCAGCCCAGTGCTATGGCCCTATCTTTTAATTTCCTCTTTGTTTCTGGCACTTGGGGATTTTCCTTTCTTTCCTACAAGTTCAGCAATATCTTTTTGCTATTGTTATACTTTATCCAGGATTTCTAGGAGGTTATGGCACGGGAGGAGTTTTATGTTAATTCAGGTGGCCTTACGTCAGAACAAGAAATCCCCATTCACTCCTGAACTTACTCTACTCTTAGTTTCAAAATGTTACTTAAAATTCACTTTTCAAGGACAACCAGTCTTGTTCATATTGAAAAATGCAGGGGAGAATTATATATATCACCCTCTTATTAGACAATTTGGGGGCACCAAATGGATTTGACCCCATTCTCCTATTTAAAAAACCCTGTGGCTTTGATTATAAGATGTGCCTGATTTTCCTAATCTGTTATTCCTTCTTTTGCCATCTCCTTTGTTTATGCTTGAACTTCATGTTGGAGTGCGCCAGTGTCGGTACTCTGCCCTTCTCTGTTCCCCAACTTTATTACATCCTTATATGATGTGGACTGAATAATTGTTCCCAAATGTTCACTTCTCCTTTGCTGCTAAGAAGTTTATTTATTGCTGACCATTGATGTGTGACATGTAGTGCTTCCTCTGTGGGCAGAGTATGCTTTTTTTTATTCCATATGACTTGCATTGACTAAGGAAATGTGAAAAGGAGTGATGAATGTCAATTAAGAGTAGACACTTAAAGAGTGATTGTGTGTTTCTACAAATTTCTTCTTCATTTTCTCTCTGCTGTGAATCTGGGATTTCCCTTTATTAGCTGTTCTTCAGCCTAATTCCGAGAATCAAGAAAGCATATAGAGTAGGGCTGGACAAAGCCCAGCAGAGGCACAACTATTTCTCTTTCCACAAATAACATCTGCAGGAAATAGATAATGTTGTTGTGGTAAGCCATTGAAATGTTGGGATTGTTTGTGACTGCAGCATAATGTAATAGAAACTGAGTGCTACAAGAACCAGCTCAGCACTGAAAATTCATTTCTCCAGCTCTAAACTGTTGACTGAGCTGTAGTCTCATGCAAGTAACTCCTTAGTGATGTTTCCACTTATGTAGTAAAAATGAGATCAATGTTAGATACAGAAAATGAGCTGTTAAGTAAGAGCAAAAAATGAAAGTATTACTTGATAATTGGTCATGATTTTTTATGATCACAGGGGAGCTACTCTCTGGGAGCTCTCATGCATATTCATTAGCACACATTTAAGGAACTAAATATTTGCAGGTGTGGCCAGCATCCTTTGAATTCTGGAAAACATGACAGTCTCTCCACAGGTTTTCTTTTAGAAGGCCTAATACATTAACTAATTTCAATAAAGTAATTTTCTAAACAAAAATTAGTCATTTAGAAGTATGTGTTGATATTTTCAACTGCCATTGGTCCTTGCTCATAGAGGGACATTTTTAAACTATTTTTATGAACATTAACCCTATTTGGTAGATGTTATTAATATTACTTAGAGAAGTTAACACTAAAACTTGAATAAAATATATCATCATGATTTAAATGTACAGCAGGTCAAAATAATATGTCACATCTTGGTATATGTCACAAGTAGGCATGGGATTTGACCTCAAAACCAGCAATGAAGTCAGATTTAACTGTATTTGCATGAACCACTTGAATACATTTTATTCTAATTCCTTAACATTCAATTTATTTCTATTCACTCATAAAATAATTGAATTTTTATTCTCAAGTAATGTATATATACATCGAGTGAAACAAAAAATGAAATCTCTCTCTTTAAACAGAAAAGTGAATAATTCAGTCATTCCCTTGGGATAGAATATGAAAGGGAATAATGAAAAGCTAACTATTGAGAAGGAAAACACTTTTCTTCTTACAACATATAGGTAAATTCACTATCAATATACATTTAAAACACTGAGCGCTAGGAATTGGAGATTTACTTATTAAACTTATGATGGTATGAGCATTTAGTGTAATTTTACAAACCATAATGTAGCAATTATTCACTAATAATCTTAAAATCTTTTTCTCTCATGTATGAGTAAGTGTACACACAATTATTTTATTTCGAAAATGATTTCAAAATTTTGCAGAGATGTATGTAAAACGAGATTAAAATAAATCAGTGAGAAATTATGGAAGAAGGGAAGCTAAAGGCAGAACAATGAAAAGTCCAAGCGTTCTGAACATTTTCTTTCTTTTTTTAAAAATTTCTTTTTATTGAAGTATAGTTGGTTTACAATGCTCTGCCAATCTCTCTGCTGTACAGCAAAGTGACTCAGTTATATACATATAGACATTCTTTTTTTAATATTCTTTTCCATTATGGTTTATCACAGGATATTAAACATAGTTCCCTGTGCTATAGTGTAGGACCTCGTTGTTTATCCATTTTAAATGTAATAGTTTGCATCTATCAATCCCAAACTCCCACTCCAACCCTCTCCCTCCCCCGAACATTTTCTTAAAGATCAAGTTAATGTCAGCCAAAACAATAGGAAAACATAATTAGTAATAAGTGTTATAAGATAAAATAGTCTAGTTTATTTTTAAACAAATAGATATCTAAAAACAAGAGAGAAAACTTAAGTACTTTATTTTTTCAGTATTGATTCATGAGAGAAATGTCTTTGATAGGCCATTGTGATAATCACTACTGCTGCTCTTTGCTATCTGTTTCTCCTCTCCTTCTGGGTACATGGGAGCCTGAAGTTCCTTGACTGCTTAACTTTGAAGGGGACAATAGAGGTAGTTGTTATCAATGAGTTTTTAGTGTAGGTGACATGGGTTATTTCTGGGCTATAGTATTTAATTGTTGGTGAGAAATCCTATAGAGATCTCTGTCTCTTTGGCTCAGAGATCAGCAGCGTTTGAGATGGTGGATGTCCCATCTGTCTTAGTCTTTGAGTGACTACAGTGAGGAAAGCACCCTCCCTTCAACCATTTGTGGACATGAAACATTAGGGAGAAATGCACCTTTGTTATTTTAAGCCACTGAGATTTTGGAAGTTGTTTCTTACTACAGTATAACCCAGCCCTATGCTAACTAGTCCAGTCCTTATAAGGATACCCTATGTAATGTAGTTACTTATCCTCAACAACTATCCTAAAAAGTGCAATAATTAAAAAAAAAAGGTTAGTGACATGAATAAAACCAAGAACAATACAATGATGATTCCCCAGAGGATCAAAACTCTTGTGGTCACTGCCCTTAATTGTATTATAATTTAATCCAAGAATTACATTTAAAGCAGTGCTATATAGTATATGCATAATTAAAGCTACAAATATGAGTAACATGTAAAATTAATTTTAATAACTTTTCTTTAGTCCAATATATAGGAAATATTATCATTTTACCATATAATCAATGTAAAATATTAATGATATGATATTTTACATTTTTTGGTATTAAGTCCTTGAAATCCAGTGGATTTCAAATGTGTCAGATGACACATATGACACATCTCAATTCAGACTGGCCACATTTCAAATGCTCAATTGCCACATGTGGCTAGTGGCTATAGGACTGGACAGTTCAGCTTTATAGGTTTTAGAATCTAATGAGAAAAATAATATGCGCAGGCCTTCAGATACTCTTTTATAAATTGTATTTTTTTATTTGTACTTTTAATAGAATATGACTAATAGAGATGTTTAAGGTTATATTCTTTTGTAAGAACACAGGATGAAGATATCCTTTGCAAGTGAATTTAAACAAATCTCTCTACTTCATAAATGAGTAAAATGCATTTGTGACACCTTATACAAAAACTGAGTAAACTGGACACCTGCCTATGTATATAGCAACTCCACCTATGCAGCAATAATCGTCAGTAAGGTCAACATTTTCCTTGACACAACACACTGAGTCTTTTGCTCACACAGAAATAAATGGAAATTTAGGATACAAAAGTTCTAATGCATAAAGCATAATCAAAATAATTTTAGCTTGGAAAATATTTAATGCATACAAACCAGTCAACTTCTATGACCAAAAAATATGAAAATATCCATCCATCATCTATCTAGTTTTAAGTATTGTAACATCTAATGGATATCCCAGGACAATCTGCTTGTAAATTATATGCCTAAATAAAATGATTTGACCTTCCATGGAAAATTGCTAGATGAAAACAATGCTTGAGACTGTGTCAAAAGTGATTTTTGTTTTAGAATAGCTGGGCATAAGTCATTCTTTCTCATGATAATTATATGGCAAGCAAAGCAAAAAAACATGCATTATTCTATAGGAAAATATCCATTTTGCTGTTCACCTCAGTGGATAGGAAATACAACTAGTACATTCAGAATAGTTTTCAATCAGTAACATAAGCGTGAAAAAGAAGAGAGGGAGGCAGGATGTGCCACTGTTTTATTCCACTATGAATTATTACTAAGTCTGACAAGAGACTACTTCTCAATCATTTTGACTTTTGCAGAAATTGATATAAGCATAAGTTGCTGGGGGCCAATATTGAACTGGTACACTGTATCCTTTATAGAAAGTGAAAGGTCAAGAAAAAAAGTGAAACATGACCATATTCACTGTCTAATAGATTTCTCCATGGGGTGGTAAAGAATAAAATAAAGATGAGTACTGAAATAACTTTGCCTAAACCAAACTCATCCTCATGTAGAATATTAACCAAAGAATCCAAAGTGGACTGTCCCATATAAAATTTGATTGGACTAAACTGAGTACTCTCTCATATAAAAAACAAAAATTGAGAAATTGGAAAAGATTGGGATTTTTCTTTTTTTATTGACGTGTAGTCAATTTATAATATTGTGTTAGTTTCAGGTGTACAGCAAATTGATTCAGTTATATATATATATATATATATATATATATATGCATTTTTTTTCAGATTATTTTCCATTATAGGTTATTACAAGATACTGAATATAGTTCCCTGTGCTATACAGTAAATCCTTGTTGCTTTACCTATTTTATGTGTAGTAGTTTGTATCTGTTAATCCCATACTCCTAGTTTATCCCTCCTCCACTCCCTTTCCCCTTTGGTAACCATAAGTTTGTTTTCTATGTCTGTATTGTATATACATTCATTTGTATTATTTTTTAGATTCCACATATGACTGATATCATATATTTGTCTTTCTCTGTCTGACTTGCTTTACTTAGTATGATATTCTCTAGGTCCATCCAAATTGCTGCAAATGTCAAATTTCATTCTTTTACATGGCTGATTAATATTCCATTGTTATGTATATAGCACATCTTCTTAATCCAATCATTTATTGATGGGCACTCAGGTTGTTTCCATGTCTTGGATATTGTGAATAGTGCTGCTATGAATATTGGGGTGTATGTATCTTTTCGAATTAGAGTTTTCATCTTTTCCGGATATATGCCCAGGAGTGAGATTGCTAGATCATGTGGTAGCTCAATTTTTTGTTTTTCAAAGAATCTTCAGACTGTTTTCCATAGTGGCTGTAACAATTTACATTCCCACCAAAAGTATAGGAGGGTTCCCTTTTCTCCACACCCTCTCCAGCATTTATTGTTTGTAGATTTTTTGATGATGGCCATTCTGACTGGTGTGAGGTGATACCTCATTGCAGTTTTGATTTCCATTTCTCTAATAATTAGCAATGTTGAGCATCTTTTCACGTGCTTGTTGGCCATCTGTATGTTTTCTTTGGAGAAATGTCTATTTAAGTCATCTGCCCATTTTTTGATTGGGTTGTTTTTTTGGTATTGAATTGTATGAGCTGTTTGTTTATTTTGGATATTAACCCCTTGTCAATTGCATTGTTTGCAAATATTTTCTCCCATTCTGTAGGTAGTCTTTTCATTTTGTTGATGGTTTCCTTTGCTGTGCAAAAGCTTATAAGTTGGATTACGTTCCATTTGTTTATTTTTGCTTTTATTTCTTTTGCCTTGGGAGACTGATCTAAGAAATCATTGCTATGATCTATGTCAAAGAATGTTTAGCCTATGTTCTCTTCTAAGGGTTTTATGGTGTCAAGTTTTATGTTTATATCTTTAAACCATTTTGAGTTTATTTTTGTATATGGTGCAAAGGAGTGTTCTAATTTCACCGATTTACATGTAGCTGTCCAGCTTTCCTAACACCACTTGTTGAAGAGATTGCCTTTTCTCTATTATATATTCTTGCCTCCTTTGTCATAGATTAATTGACTGTAGGTGTGGGAGTTTATTTCTGGGCTCTTTATCCTGCTCCATTGATCTATATATCTGTTCTTGTGTCAATACCATGGTGCTTTGATTACCATAGCTTTGTAGTATTGTCTGAAGTCTGGAAGGGTTATGCCTCCAGCTTTGTTCTTTTTCCTCAGGATTGCCTTGTCAATTCTGGGTCTTTTGTGGTTCAATATAAATCTTAGTGTCATTTGTCTATAGTATTATTTGTGAAAAATATTATGCATATTTTGATAGGGATCACATCAAATCTGTGGATTGCTTTGGGTAATATGGCTGTTTTAACAATATTAATTCTTCCAATCTAAGAGCATGGGATATCATTCCATTTCTTTGAATCACATTCAGTTTCCTTTATCAATGTTTTATAGTTCTCAGCATATAAATCTTTCACCTCGCTGGTTAAGTTTATTCCTAGGTATTTTTTTTTTTGGATGCAATTTTAAATGGGATTTTTTTTTCTTTTTCTCTTTTTTTTTTTGCTTTACAGTGAGTAATGCAATTTATTAAATGCATTTGTCAAGAGAATGGGAAACCTCAGTGGGTTGGCATAATTAGGAATGTCATCATTCCCATTAAATTTAAATTGGTGAATATCTTAGAGTTCTCGCATCATCTAGATGAGGAAGCTGTGACCTATAGAGATTAAATAACTTCCCATAAATTATCCTGTTAGTTAATAGCAGAACACAAACTATCAGGTAATCCATGAGCAAATCTTAATTAACCAATGTCCACTTTAGGATTTGTATGAGTCGGGATTCTGTTTAGTGCTGCCATAACAAAATAGCACAGACTGGACGATTTAAACAACAAAAATTGATTTCTTATTGTTCTGGAGGCTGGAAGCCCAAGATCAAGGTGTCACAGGTTCTTTTTCTCCTTAAGTCTCTCTCTTTGGCTTGCAGATGGCCACCTTCCTGTTGTATGTTCACATGGCCTTTTTCTCTGTGTGCATGTATCCTTAGTGTCTCTTCCTCTTCTTATAAGGAAATTAGTTGTATTGGATTAGATCCTTATGCATATGACCTCATTTAACCTTAATTGCCCCTTTAAAGTCCCTATCTCCAAAGATAGTTACATTGGGGTTTAAGACTTCTTAACTAAATCTTGAGGTGACGCAGTGCAGTCCATATGAGGGTTCAAGTCTGTACTTTCTGAGGACATGTCCTTATGTTATTTTCGTATTCTTGAGGCAAACTATACTCTTTACTAATGAATTTATTTTCTTGAAGTCTCCCGTCAGCTTCAGTTCTTACTGATAACTATATTTTCTATATTTTCATCATGTTCCCTAGTATAAGTTACAGAAGGAAAGAGACAGATGAAGATAAATTGGTCTAACCCATCTCTCAAAGGAAGAAAATACCATAGGTTTGAGAAGAAAAGAGATTGTCTTTTCAGAGTTCAAGTGCCTACTTTTGGTCCATTCAGCCATGACCAAGACAGTCCTTTTTTTCCCCTCTAGTTTTAATTTTTATTTTGTATTGGAGTATGGTTGATTTACAATGTTGTGTTAGTTTCAGGTGTACAGCAAAGTGATTCAGTTATCCATATACATATATTCACTCTTTTTTAGATTCTTTTCCCATATAGGTCATTACAGAGTATTGAGTAGAGTTCCCTGTGCTATACAATAGGTCCTTATTAGTTATCTATTTTTTATATAGTAGTGTGTATATGTCAATCCCAATCTCCCAATTTATCCCTCCCACCCCCTTTCCCCCCGGTAACCTTAAGTTTGTTTTCTACATCTTCTTTATCCATTCCTCTGTCGATGGACATTTAGGTTGCTTCCATATCTTGGCTATTGTAAATAGTGCTTCAATGAACATTGAGGTGCATGTATCTTTTTGAAGTATGGTTCTCTCTGGATATATGCCCAGGAGTGGGTTTGCTGGATCATATGATAGTTCTATTTTTAGTTTTTTAAGGAACCTCCATACTGTTCTCCATAGTGGCTGTACCAATTTATATTCCCACCAACAATGTAGGAGGGTTCCCTTTTCTCCACATCCTGTTTGGCATTAATTGTTTGTAGACTTTTTTTTTTTTTTTTTTTTTTTGCGGTACGTGGGCCTCTCACTTGTTGTGGCCTCTCCCATTGTGGAGCACAGGGTCTGGACCCGCAGGCTCAGCGGCCATGGCTCACGGGCCCAGCTGCTCCGCGGAATGTGGTATCTTCCCAGACCGGGGCACGAACCCGTGTCCCCTGCATCAGCAGGCAGACTCTCAACCACTGCGTCACCAGGGAAGCCCTCTGCCCATTTTTTGATTGGATTTTTTGGTTTTTGATATAGAGCTGCATGAGCTGTTTGTATACTTTGGAGATTAATCCCTTGTCGTTACTTTCTCTTTCTGACATTTCACTGATAGTGTATAGAAATGCAACAGATTTCTGTATGTTAATCTTGTATCTTGCTACCTTGTTGAATTCATTTATTAGTTCTAGTGGTTTTGTGTGGAATCTTTAGGGTTTTCTATATAGAGTATCATGCCATCTGCAAATAGTGACAGTTTTACCTCTTTGAAAAGATTGGGATTTTTCATTCCAATTGATCGTAAAGAGGCAGGTCCCAAACGAGAAAATTTTTACCAAGTGTTTGTCTTAGACTTTTAAATGAGTTTATGTTCTGGTTATTTATTGCTGTGTAATAAATAACCTCAAAGTGCAGTGGAATAAAACAACTGTTCTATTTTGCTCAGGAATCTGCATCAGGAATTGTGGAAGTACTTCCTGAGTGGGTCTTACTTGGGAATTCTCATCTGTCAGCTGGGGCTGCTATCAACTGAAGTCTCAACTGGGCTGGACATCCAAAAGGGCTCATTCACAAGGTTTGTAGTTGTTGTTGTTTTTCGGCTGAGGTCTTTGAGCTAGTTGACTAGAGCACCTAAAGTGACCTCTCTAGCATGGTGGCCTCAAGGTAGTCATACTTTTTAAATTTTATTTAATTAATTAATTAATTTTTTTGCGGTACGCAGGCCTCTCACTGTTGTGGCCTCTCCCATTGCGGAGCACAGGCTCCGGACGTGCAGGCCCAGTGGCCACGGCTCACGGGCCCAGCCGCTCCACGGCATGTGGGATCTTCCCGGACCGGGACACGAACCCGCGTCCCCTGCATCGGCAGGCAGACTCTCAACCACTGCGCCACCAGGGAGGCCCAGTCATACTTTTTATAAGGTGCTGGCTTCTTAATGATCTAGTGTTGGAAGTCACACAGCATCAGATCTTCTGCACTCTGTCAAAGCATTTACAAGCTTGTCCAGTTGAAAGAGGAAGGGAAATTGACCCCACCTCTCAATGAGAAGAGTATTTATAAACTGACCCAATTTAATATATAAAAGTATTGGAATGATCCAGTCAGAAGGAGATCTAGAATGGACAAAAGTCAGGATCATGTACTTCTTTGGCTAGTACATGGGACAGCACTTACCTCCTGGGTAGATATTGCAGAGGAATGAAAGGTCTAATTAAATAAGGCCTATTTAATCCTAGTTCTAAAATTTTTTCACTTTAAAATTATAATTCATGTACTTGTTTTGCTACTAGATTTTGTACAGTATAGTAGAAGACTTTATAGAATGAGACTTTAAAGTCTTCTTCACAAATGAATTCCAATATTCCTTTTTCATTATTTAAAAAATGAAGTTTATAATGACACAGAACACCATGGAATATTTTTAAAGTAATTGAAGTTGAAAAGAAAACGCGCCCTGCTCTACTTCCTCAAATAGATGGTCAGTATTATAATTCAGTTTGTGTCAATAAGATTTATTTTCTATATTTAAATACATACACTGGGCTTCCTTGGTGGCGCAGTGGTTGAGAATCTGCCTGCCAACGCAGGGGACACGGGTTCGAGCCCTGGTCTGGGAGGATCCCGCTGCCGCGGAGCAACTGGGCCCGTGAGCCACAACTACTGAACCTGTGTGTCTGGAGCCTGTGCTCCGCAACAAGAGAGGCCGCGACAGTGAGAGGCCCGCGCACCGCGATGAAGAGTGGCCCCCGGTTGCTCCAACTGGAGAAAGCCCTCGCGGAGAAATGAAGACCCAACACAGCCAAAAATAAAAAATAAATAAATACATACATACATACACCAACAGTGGTTATTATATGTTTTTAAAAATTTTAACAAATAGTGGGTGAGATGGATTAGTCTTTTATTTAGCTACTGTTATGACTGGGTATGTCAGGAAATATTTCTGAAGTATTTGGATTAATTGAAACGTTAATATGGATTTTAAATGATTATGTTTTAATATTTCTAGAGAATAAAACACATAACTTTGCTATGTCTTTATGCATTGTGTACACAAAGTTCCTTTGTGAACACATAGACTGTCAAAAGTTGTGTATATATGTTGTGTGCCAAAGTTCCTTTGGGTACACATATTATATACACAGTTGCGTACGTAGGTGCTGTCCGCCTTGGGGGTTGCTCGGGCTGATTCAATCAGCCGCTTGGATCATGTTACTCCTACTGTTAAATCAGTCCCCATAAATCAGGTGACTCCCATTTATTCGATCAGCACCTTTGTATCACCTGACTCCCACTGATTAAATTAGCCCCGTTAAATATCCTGACCCCCATTAAATAGATCTGCCTTCTTAATTCTCCTGAACCCCATTCTATCAATTGGCTTTCTTAATCTCCTGACCACCATTAAAACAATAAACACCCTTAAATCACATGATTGCCTTTGATACAAACAGACCCCTTAAATTATGGGACTACCAATGATTCAGTCAGACCCCTTGTACCACGTGACTCCCATTGATTAATTCAGCTCCCTTAAATATCGTGACCCCCGATAAATCAGTCGTCCTTCTTAAATCTCCTGACATTCATTAAACCAACCAAACACCTTAGGTTTCCTGACCCCCATTAAATCAATCTGCCTTCTTCAGTCTCCTGACACGCATTAAGGATGACTGTTTTAATTAGGGTCCGCACATTTAAGAAGACAGACTGAATCAATGGGAGTGCACTCGTGCACCCCCAGGGGGACAGCTGGCAGGGGTTGCTGTCCCCCTTGGGGGGAGGTCGGGCGAAATTTCAATTATTCTGTAAGTACAGTGTTATAAACTCTAGATATTTTCGTAAACATTTATTGAGAAGGCTCTTTTAAAAATATGCTCAAGAAAAATATCTATGTTCTTGTTCTGGTGCCTTTATGTTTTATTCTATTTTTTTCCCATCTATAATGGCTGTGTATCAACAGAGGTTAATTGGAAATGTGTTCTGTGAATTCCCTTTGCTATTTATTTCCGGGCTGCCGTTGGCTTCGGTGAAAATGTGTGCCCTATTTAGAAGGCAGAAGTGAAGGTGTAGACATTTCTATGCTGTAAGGGCGAATAAAAGACAGGGCCTCCTGTAGAGGTTGTCACTGTTGTACCAGCTTACCGTGGTGGTGTGGGTGGGCAGCCAGGCATGCGCCTCTTTGAACTTCCACGTCCCTCTTCTCTGAATTCTGAGCTAGGGTTTGGAACAGTTCTATGGTGAAGGGTCACAGCTGATCCTGCAGTCACCCACATTGTTAAAGATGGAGCTAATAAAAGACAGGAGCAGGATTCTGGTTTGTCTTCATTTTCTCTGGTTTGTCCTCACAGGTGTCAGTTTGCCCAAGTGTCCTTGTGAATTTCAGTTTACCTTTGTTGTCTCTCACTTCAAGTCCATCTTTCCTTCTTGACTGTTGGCCCTGCTGACTTCAGGCACAAAACCAGGTGCAGGAGCATGAGCCTTGTATAGAGTGTTCAACCAGCTTCCACAATAGCATAATATGTAAGACCAGAATAGATCCCTTATTCTATGTCACTCCTCACGGTTCTGTGTGTCTGATCAAGCCTTGACTCATGTGCTATCTGTGGTCACTGGCCTCTAAGATGGTCCCCATGGCCCCCACCTCCTGATTTTCACCTCTTGTGTAGTTCCCTTCCACATTGTTTCAGGGTTGGTCTGTAACAGAATAAAACGGAAATGACATTGTGTGCCTTTGGAATCTACAGGTCCTAGAAGGCCCTGTGGCTGCCTGCTTGCTTGTTCTGTCTCTCTCTCTTTCTGGAATTACTTGCTCTAGAAGGAAAGTAGGTGCCATATCATGAGCAATCCTATGGAGAGGCTCACATTTTGAGAAACTGAGGCCTCCTGACAACAGCCATGTGAGTGAGTTGGAAGCAGATCTTCCAGCCCCAGTCAAGGCTTAGGTAACTGAAGCTTTAGTCAACATCTTGATTGCAACCTGAGCCGTAAACACACAGCTAACTCACTCCTAAATTCTTGAATTTCAGAACCTGTGACCTAGTAAATATTTGTTGTTTTAAACCACTAAGTTTGGGGGATGTCTTATGTAGCAAAAGATAATAGTTACACTATTGAATTGTAGTTATTGAGACCAAAGTTTAAGTGAAAAATCCAAATATTTCTAAAACCATAGAAATCTTGTCAGGCTTTTAAACAAATTACTTGTTTACTGAAAGAGCTCTCAGAAATATCATGAGATGATTTAAAAATAGACTTTCGCTCTAGATGATCATTAAGAAAATTCTTAAGACACTCTGGACACGTAAGACACCATAAGATATGTTTTCTTAGTAAATAAATCATAGTTTTTGGAAAATAATTATTGGGTTGGCCAAAAAGCTTGTAACATCATAAGGAAAAACCCGAATGAACTTTTTGGCCAGCCCAATACTAAATGATAAAGTTTATTTAAAAACAACCATTTAAATTTTAATATTTTTTATTGAAGTATAGCTGATTTACAATGTTGTATTAGTTTCTGGTATACAGCAAAGTGATTCAGTTTTATATATATATATATATATATATATACACACATATATTCTTTTTCACATTCTTTTCTGTTATAGGTTATTATAAGATATTGAATATAGTTCCCTGTGCTCTACAGTAGATACTTGTTGTTTATCTATTTTATATATAGCAGTGTGTATCTGTTAATCCCAAACTCCTAATTTATCCCTCCCCACCCCTTTCCCCTTTGGTAACCATAAGTTTGTTTTCTATGTCTGTGAGTCTGTTTCTGAATAAAACAAACATTTAAGTTGCTTAGTAGTAGGATAAGCAAAATAAAATGAAAACATTAAAGAAAAAGAAACCCACCTCTAGGATCAAAATGCTTAAGAAAAACATGCAGGATTTTAGAGCTCTTACTTGGGTTTCATTATATTACATTAAAGTTACTTAAAATTGAGTAAAACACCATAATTAGCACTCTGGTGTCCATAGCCTATATCTCCTTTCAGGCTGTTTTATGCTATTATTAGAACTCAATGCCCAGTGCAACCTTCTTTTTCTTTTTTTTTTTTTAGCCCCTCACGCAAGCATGTGGGATCTTAGTTCCCTGACCAGGGATCAAACCCACGCCCCCTGCTTTGGAAGTGTGGAGTCTTAACCACTGGACTGTCAGGGAAGTCCCTGCAACTTCTAATTCTTCAGTTGTGTGGCTTTTTATTTAATGCCACAGGACACACCCCTAACAAAAAACCAGGAACTAGAAACAAAAAGTTGAATTAGCCTCTTACATCAGTGAAGAAATTTAAATAAAATGAGAATACGTTGCATCAGCTTCATTACCATTCTGTTCATTGACTCCTCTAGTAAATTTTTGGGAAGACATGGTTTACAGGAAGGTGACTTTAGATATTTCAAATAAAATAAAGCTGGTCCACGATGCTGCAGAAGGGGACTACTCTCCTTTGGATACCTACCCTGAGTGTGGGCTCTCCCTAAGTCTGCTGCATTTCTTTCCTACTACCTATCTATGTTGTGTGTCTAAAGAGTTAGATTATTTACAGGACATGTCAAAATCGAGTATGAGCAAAAGCTTCAAAAAACTGCAGACACAGTAATTTTATCTTTATTTACACTTAAACATATCTTTATTATTTTGCATAATAAAAACACTGGTATTCATTATATGAGGAGATTATAAATGGGAAGATTTAAGAGTCTCTCTCTCCCTTCCTCTTTACTGTGGAATCAATACTTGCAGTCTGGTAAATGTCCTTCACTTATTTCTCCATATTTGTACAAACAAATGAATATACACACACATCCAAGCAACACACCATACATATAGGTATCAAATAAGTGTGTGTGTGTGTGTGTGTGTGTGTGTGTGTGTTAGATGACTTTACCTCTACATGTATAAATTTGGAGATTCTGTCTTTTCAGCCAGAAAACAGGGATTATTTTGTTTTCATTAACAGCCATAAGCATTTTTGGAAGGATAGGACACTACCTGTTGTCTCTTGTGCTACATGGTGGAACTTGCTGAAAACGAGACAACAATTTCTGATTGCTACATGCCAGATTGCCATGTCAGCTGCTGCTTCTGTTACTGGTTTCTATAGAGCTGTTTTATAGTGGGACTTGAGAAAATTGGTTTTGACATTGGTATTTTATAATGCATAGGAACCTAGTGACAACAGTTTATGGCAGATGCCCACAACTAGTGGAATGGGAGCTCTCAGAAATCTTTGAAGCCTCAGTGGGAAGCTCTCCACGTTGCCTCCTAATTTCACCAATGTCTTCCCTCTGTGGTATTTAGGTGCCTTATTCCACTCAGAGATGTCACCTCCAACAAGTTTTAGGTCTCTCTTTCTAAATTTGTTATCTATTAGTGCATAAAAAATTACCCCAACACTTAGTGTCTTAGAACATTTATGATCTCACAGTTCCTGTGCATCAGGAATCTAGGCACAGCTTAGCTGGATGAGTCAGCTCAGGGGTTCTCGCAGGCTGCGAATTGTCAGCTAGGGCTGTAATCATCTCAAGGCTCAAACAGGGAAGGATCTGTTTCCAAGCTTGCTCACAAGGCTGTTAGGGATCACTTCCTCTCTGGCTGTTGGTCACTGACCTCCCTCAGTTCCTTGCCTGTGGACCTCTCCATCAGGCAGCTCATAGCATGGTAGCTGGCTACATCAGAGCAAGAGAGAGTGAAGCAAGACAGAAGCCAGTCTTTTGTAACCTAATCTTGGAAGTGACATCCCATCACTTGTGCCATATTTTATTGTTAGAAACAAGTTGCTAGGTACAGCCCACACAAGGGGAAAGGATTACACAGGGAGTGGATACCAGGAGGTAGGGGCCATTTTAGAAGTCACCTACTGCACCATTTTTTCCGTGATCTCAAAGATGCTTTACTTCCTGGTGAAATGTTTGCAGGCCATTTGTGATTACAATTTTAAAAATACTTTTAATTAAAAGAACCTTTTTTCCTTCTTCTTTATGCATCTAATTGGATCTAAATCTAAAATCTTGCATTAATTAGAAGTTGGAAATTATTTGGAGCATGGGAAATTTAAATAATTCAACTTGTTAATTTACATTTTTTCAGATTTTTTTCATTTAATTTTCAAATTAAAAGTCACTGAGTTGATCAAATATCATTTTGTTATCATTTTTAGTGTTTTCATCAGCTGTAGTTACACACTCTTTTGCATTCCTGGCACCAGTCAGTGTGCTGCTCTCTCTCTCTCAATTGGTCAATCTCACTATTAGTTTGTAAGTTTCCTGAGTCTTTGCTAAGAACCAACTTTTGACTTTGTTCATCTGTTTTATGTGTGCTTTCTCTACCATTAATTATCTTTTAAAAATTTCCTTCTTGCACTTTTCTTTGGGTTTGTTTTGTTCTCATTTATTTAACTTCTAAAAATAGATGTTTAGCTCATTAACTTCTAAAAATGGATGTTAAGCTCATTAACTTTCAGCTTTAAAAAATGCCTCTTTCTTAATATGAATAGACAGTCAAAGATAACAAATATTTGAGGAGAGCTTCAAACAGGAGAGACAAAAATAAACTGAAAGTAGATAAAAATGATGTTGTAGGAAACAAGAACATGCAGGCAAGATAAGAAACTTCAAAAATAGAGTTAATATATTCAGAGGGAGGTGATTATTTTGTAATATATAGAATTATCAAGTAAATCAACTACACCTCAAATTAAAAAATATCAAATCACTATGCTGTGCACGAAGAACTAACATAGTGATGTAGGTCAATTATACTTCAAAAATAAACAAACAAACAAACTCATAGAAAAAGAGATTAGAGTTGTGGTTATCAGAGGAGGGGTAGGGAGGGGGAGAATTGGATGAAGGCAGTTAAAAGGTACAAACTTCCAGGTAAGATAAATAAGTATTAGGGATGTAGTGTACAACATGATTAATATAATTAACACTGCTGCATGTTATATATAAAAGTTAAGAGAGTAAATCCTAAGAGCTCTCATCACAAGGAAAAAAATTTTTACTTTTTCTTTTATTTCGTATCTATATGAGATGATGGATCTTCACTAAACTTACTGTGATAATCATTTCATGATAGATGTAAGTCAAATCATTATGCTGTACACCTTAAATGTATACAGAGTTGTGTGTCATATATCAACAAAACTGGACAAGAAAAAATTAAAATATATATATATATTCGGAGAAGTAAGGGAAAATATTGATTAAATAACACTCATTGGAGATACTGTGTATTGTATATGGAACTGGAAAAAAACACATATGAAGAAGCATATGAAGAAAAAAGTTGTCTTAGATATTAAAAATATCAGCACCCAAATAGAAATTCAATAAAATAAAGTCAGTAAACTCTCCCCTAAGCAGGAAAAAAGTCAAAGAGGTGGAAAGTTGGAGAGAATGGGTACAAATATCAAAGGATCAGACTAGACTGGTCATATCTGATTTGTAAAAGTTACAGAAAGAAAGTGCAGAGGAGAAAACCACCAGCAAATATAAGAAACAAATGGCAGAGACAAATACCATATTTCACAGAAATTAGAGGCATAAATATTAATATTAATGGACCCATTGAGCCTAGAAGAGAGAATACTAAAGGTCACACTAGTATCACCATTACAAAATAATTTAATGCAAAGGATAAACGAAAAACCATAAAAGCTTTCGGGAAGAAAAACAAAAATAAGCAGAGGGCAACAACACAGAACTGATTGCTTACAAGTGTTAGAGATTATCATGACACAGAAATTCCCAACACTAACATCTGGAAGCTAGAAGACAACTTTGGGCATGACTTCAAAATTCTGAAAAAAAATTGATATCCAAGCTAGAATGTTATAATGTTTTAAACTGGCAAAGAAATGTGTTAGAAAAATAAAGACATTTTCCCACTTCTAGAAACAAATTACCCTCAAAAAAATGTACCACCTGTGGAAACTCTCAGGAAAATACTGAGGGATGTAATCTACTAAAGGAAGACAACACACCAAGAAAGAGGGAAAAAACAAGTTCCAGAAGGCAGGAAACAAGAGATCTAACTCAGATGGAAAGCAAAGAGAAGTTCTAGAATGAAGGCAAAGGGAAATCTCAAAATGATTGTTGTGCAGTATACTAGTCAAGATCAAAGTGGGTGGGGTTCACCAATAAAGAAAAATCCAAAAAGAAAATAGAAATGTTGCATTAAACTGTGTAAACAATATTGCTGAAATACATTTTACGGAGCTTGTAGAATATTTGGGAAGAATTAACAATAGGTACATAAAAAAACAAAGCAAATAAAAATGAAAATACTTTTTCTTCAGGAAAATCAAGTTTTACAAGCAAGGATCTATTATCGTTAACCACTATTTGTCTTAGTATTGGAAAACCTTTGTAATGTCAAAGTAATATGAATATTGAGTTACCCCTGAATTATGATATGATTATTTGGAAACATGAAGGGAAGAAAATTGGAGGGAGGTAGGATGGTATAAAATATTAAATTCTCAATTCCCAGAATAAGAAAGCAAGATACAAGTTATTAAACTGATAAATCAAGATAAATCACAATACACATATTATTTAGAAAAATGGCGGTAAATAGATGAAGAGAATGCTAAGAATTGGAAAGGATTGCTCCTAGAGGCATGAGGTGTGAGGACAGGAAGAAGGTAGAACAAGCAGCTGCTCCTTGAACTATGTGCATACAACACATTTATAAAATAATAATTATCAAAGAAAAAAATAAGATGGAGGGGATGTTGATACCCCATCCCATGTTCCCTTGACCCACACATGAGTCCACTGGCAGCTGTGGTGTATGATTCCCACATACTCTGACAGCTCCCTATCTCAAGGGCTTGAGTGTCCCTTCTTCTCTAAGGGCTTTCTTGGTGGCAGGAGATAATGCTTTCTGCAAACAAGAGCAATGGGCAAGTGTGGAGTCCCTAATACGTCTGGTCCCAGCCCTCAAACAATGGGTACTGTAGTGCATGGTTAAATGTTCCAGCCTTTTATCACCTAGAGAGAGGTGATTCTGAGGCATGTTTCTTGTGCTTTCTAAAGTGGTCCTCAGCAAATTGAGCCCTGATTGCCCACAGTAATTACCTACCCATTAACATATTCTGGTGGTTTTTCTCACTTTCTTACATATGCTTCCTCAGATCACCTCCCAAATAAACTACATGCACCCAAGGCCTTTCCTTGATACCTAATTTTGGGGGAACCCAAACTAAAACAGATGACTCGGAGATGTTTATCAATAATACCTATTTATATGCCTCTCTTTTATTTTTTTTGTTATTATTTATTTTAATCTTGCTACTGCCTTGTAGCAATTAAAGAACTCTACTTCTGTAACTAACCATTAGAAAACTAAGGTCACTACAACCGTACATATCATAAAGAAATTTATGACATGTAATCAAGAATTCCCAACCAGAATTCAAAGTTGAGCTTCAACATATATGGCGAATGTTTTGTCACCCACTCTACTTAAACTTCAGTGCATCTCCTAACAGCTGAGAGATGCATAATGGTATATATAGCCTACAACAATCTTGAGCATTTACAAAATAGCTTCCTTCCTTCCTTCCTTCCTTTCTATGCTTATCTGTTTGTGGTGGTTTTAAAATATGTCCACGAATTGAAGTTTTCCTTCCTTCTTTCTTTCATTCTCTCTCTCTCTTTCTTTCCTTCTTCCCTTCTTTCTTTTTCTTCCTTTCTTTCTTTCTTTCTTTCTTTCCTGTTATGCCGGGTCTTAGTTGCAGCAGGTGGGCTCCTTAGTTGCGGCAGGTGGTCTCCTTAGTTGCAGCTCACTAGCTCCTTTAGTTGTGGCACATGTGCTCCTTAGTTGTGGCCGGTGGGCTCCTTAGTTGTAGCTCCTGAGCTCCTTAGTTGCAGCTCCTGAGCTCCTTAGTTGCAGCTCAATGGCTCCTTTAGTTGCGGCATGTGTGCTCCTTAGGTGTGGCTTGCGAACTCTCAGTTGTGGCATGCATGTGGGATCTAGTTCCCTGACCAGGGATTGAACCCGCATCCCCTGCATTGGGAGGTGGATTCTTAACCACTGAGCCACCAGGGAAGTTCCGAACTTTTCTTATTAACTGGTTGGGTCTGTGTCTTTCCTCCTTGAATCTAGATTGACCTTAGTGATTTATTTATTATTCAGAAGGAATGATGCCATGTGAATTCTGAGGTTAGATTAGCTGTCACCTGGTTCTCTTTTGCCTGGTTCTCTTGGAATGCTTGTTCTCTGTATGCCCTCTTCTGGGATGCTTCCTCTCAGAAAGTAGCCACCACACTATGAGAAACCAAAACCATTAAGAAAGACTGTATATAAATGTTTCAGTCAACATCACCAGCTGAGCCCCCAGACTTTTAGTAATACCAGCCTATGTGCCAGACATGCATGTGAAGGAGCTTCCAGATGACTATAGTTCGCAGCCATTAAGTCATCCCTAGTCTTTGAGTCTTGCCAGCTGAGGGCCCAGACATCATGGACCAGAGTCAAACCACCCCTACCCTGCTCTATTTAAATATCTAATCCACAGAATCTGTGCACATAATAAAATGGTTGCCTTACTCCAAAAAGCTTTAGGATGATTTGTTACACAACAACAGTAACTGAGAGACGTTAACTTATATTAAATAATCATTGAAAATGCATATTGTGGTATATGCCATTTAGCTAAGCAAAATTTTAAAGAGAAAGTTCTTTTATCGTTCCTATTCCAGACCACATTGCTAAAAAATTCTGGGTCAGTCCACATCCATTGTCCTTTTGGGGTCAAGAAAATCATGTCTTCTCCTTTAAACAGGGGAACAGAAAACCCCAGAATTAGAGAGGAGAGGGCATAGTGCACGTTGTTATTAAAAATGTCTGAGCTGAGAAAGAGCACATAATTAGTAATAAGGAAACCTGCGCCATATATAACAGAGGAAATAAATGCAGATCTTCCATTTGTGCAGAGTACTGGGTATTACTGGAGCAACTTGCTGTTATGAAAGAGTGTTTTTTTTAATCACCATGGCATCCAATGTAATGTTCCAAAGGGATTAATTTGCTAGGAAATTAAATGCTTCGCCTAGATACAAGATCTTTTAAGATTATATATGCCAAATTGTGCTAAAATAATTGGGTAGCTGAGGACATCTGCTGCAATAAATTCAAAGAGTGAATATTCAATTTAAATTAATACCAGACACTAGATCAAAAGGAGTCTTTATATTTCTCCTGCTTTGCATGGTGAAGAGCCTGAAAATAGCTCATTTTAACTATTAAAAAAATTACTTGAGAAATAAACTTCAGTAGTCTAATCATGAGGTAATAACATGAAAAGTTATTTTATGAAGTAGGGCCACAATTTATATTAAAAGCACATATAAGGGCTTTGTGGTCAATTCTTAGATTGGGTTATATCATCTTAGAGCGGGCAAGGTCTACGTTTTAGGATTTGATCTTACTTTACTCAGTTATATGGGGAATAAACTTTTCCAATTGCTTCTTGTTTGCTTGCTTTATAGCTCTAGAAATACAGCAGATAGATGCCAATACCTCATTGTCTATACCAGGTTAAATACACCTATGCAATCCAGTCATTAGTGCCTACTACTGCATAAAGGATAGTCTATTTTCTTTGAAGAATTTTCTTGATTAAACTTAGTAAAAGCATCTGTTGAAGTCACTGCGTATCATAATTTATAAGGACCAGAAGCTTTCAAGAGCTAGTGTGCAATGAACTATTTTTAGAGAAAGCCTATTTTAACTCAGAGACGTTTACAATCTCATTATCTGATACAGCTCCAGAGTCTTCTTGAGACATCATCAAGTTTGATAGATGCCAGTACCTGTATCTGAAAAGGCATATTTATAACTTCAGTTTTCCCAAAGAAATGTCCTTGAAGAGTCCCCCCGCCCCCACCCATACCACCACCTTTTTCCTTCCTTAGGAGTTTCAATTGCTGGAGTGCTTAAGAAACAAAGAAGGCATAACTTAATGTTAATGGGAAATTCCAGCTCTGGCGCTTATTGTACTTGTTAACTGTGTTACCTGGGTAAAGGTAGCTGGCTCATCTGAACTCTAGCTGCTTCGTCTATTGAGTGGGGGAAAAAAATAATACCTACTTTACATGACCGCTTGAAAACAAAATGAAATAAATTTAGAACAACCACTGTAATTTGACAGTGTTAAATTAGCTTCTATCCAGTATCTAACCCAGTGCCCCAAAACCATGACCACATCTGCAAAACTCTAGACAAGGACGAGATGTGGAGAGCTAGATTTGGAGAACAGCATTTTGAGCAGATTTAGGTAGTATTTTGTAACCAACTGGATGAGAAGATGAGAGAGAGAGAGAGTGGAATGGAACATGACTAATTGTCCAGCTGTGGGATCTAGAAATGAAATACATTTAGGTATGAATCTTTAGTATCTCATAATAATCAATACATATTGAGTTTTTAAGGACTCTGTATGGTTTACCTTATTTTATATGAAGTAGGTAAAATTATTTCCCTCATTTTACAGAGGCTGTAATGGTTTGTAGTGGCTAGAGACGTTTAGGAGCATGCTCAGAAGATCTTGTAATTAAGGGAGCCAGACTTTGAACCAGGCAATCAGATTCCAGAATCCATACTTTTTGTTTGTTTGTTTGTTTTGTTTTGTTTTGTTTTGTTTTTGCGGTACGCGGGCATCTCACTGTTGTGGCCTCTCCCGTTGCGGAGCACAGGCTCCGGACGCGCAGGCCCAGCGGCCATGGCTCACGGGCCCAGCCGCTCTGCGGCATGTGGCATCTTCCCGGACCGGGGCACGAACCCGTGTCCCCTGCATCGGCAGGCGGACTCCCAACCACTGCGCCACCAGGGAAGCCCTGGCAGGCGGATTCTTAACCACTGTGCCACCAGGGAAGCCCCAGAATCTATACTTTTAACTACTCCCTAAACTAGTTATTAAATAGATTCTCAGAAGAATCTGGGGTTATAACCAGGGAGGGGAAGGAGAGAAATAGAGGTCGTATCTCATGATAAAATTCTGAGATGAGTTTCAAGAACAAAGGGAACTTCAAAGAGTCATCTGCCATGAGGAGGTCAGTTTGGAAGATCAGAGAAAAGGCAGCTGGAATTGGCTGTTACACAGTGACATCTAGAGAAGTTTTATTTTAATGGTGCACATAAATTGCTTTAGGTGGGCTTACATGTGTTTGGATATGAGGAAGAAGGGATAGTAAATATCAAGTACTTTCTTATGTTTAGTTTTGAAATAGAAGGATTGAATTATTTGTAATGAGGTGGATGGACCTAGAGTCTGTCATGTAGAGTGAAGTTAAGTCAGAAAGAGAAAAACAAATACTGTATGCTAATGCATATATATGGAATCTAAAAAAAATGGTTCTGATGAACCTAGTGGCAGGGCAGGAATGGAGATGCAGATATAGAGAATGGACTTGAGGACACGGTGCGGGGGAGGGGGAAGCTGGGGAGAAGTGAGAGAAGCAACAACATATATACACTACCAAATGTAAAATAGCTAGTGGGAAGCAGCTGCATAGCACAGGGAGATCGGCTCGGTGCTTTGCCATGACCTAGAGGGGTGAGATAGGGAGGGTCGGGAGGAAGCCTCAAGAGGGAGGGGATATGGGGATATATGTATATGTATAGCTGATTCACTTTGTTGTACAACAGAAACTAACACAGAACTGTGAAGCAATTATAGTACAATAAAGATGTATAAGAAAAAAAGAAATAGAAGAAAATAAATCAAATGGTACATAGGAAGGTAGATTCGGATTTTCTTTTAATTACTTAATACCAAAATACTTATTGATCACTTACTATTTTTCTAGCACTATTCTAAGCACTAGGGTTATATTCATGAACACAATAGAAGGATGGGAGATACTTTGAGGTTCTTTGTAGGCCAGGAGAAGACGAGTCCATGGAAGAAAAATAAACAAAGCATTTTGTCTTAAATAGCAAAAGTGACCTGCCTCTGGTAGCATCGCTTGTTCTATCACTGAACACAAAATCAGCTATAAAAACACTTTCATTTTTGTAAGACAAGAAACTGTCTTATGAGTTGCTGCTTCCTGTGGGCAGATGACTGTCTGTCATGAGAGACTAGGTAGTAACTCTGATATCATGCAATTTATCAAGATTTCCACATTAGTATAAAGATGGTCTTTAATAAGTCTCTTACAGTGTGTGTTAAACATATATTCTTTGCTTTGTAATATTCAGCTTAGCCTTTAAGAAGGAGCAGAATATGCCATCCCAGATTGTGCCACTTTGGCACGTGGATTATTTCAAGCTGAAGACAATCAAGTCCCAGTCGATTCAGGAAGAGCTTTTTACCTCTCCCTTAACTGCCTAAAAAAATTTAGATAGGGGCCCTGTAACAGGGAGAGAGCTATTACCAAAAATAACTTTTTATATCAGAAGGACTTGTCTGCATAACATGGCAAACATTTGTTTACCAAACATTTGTTCTTCGCATCTTCCTGTGAATTGTCTTCCTCCCCTTTGGGACTCCAGCCCCTTACCCGCTTCTCCTTAGCTCAGAAGGGTATATAAGCCTCAACTGCCTCGCTGTCAGAAAGTCTCATATGTGTGTATGGGGCTCCCATAAGTACAAACTTTGTTTTTCTCCTGTTAATCTGTCTTATGTCAGTTTAATTATTAGACCAGGCAAAGAACCTAGAAGGAATGAAGGGAAAAGGTTTTCACCCCTGCATCTTCCACATAACTGCTTTTTTGACTTTTTAAAACTGAAAACATTTCCTCAAATAGTTCACGTTGTAAAGTTAGTACTACCAGAAACAATTAGTACTACCAAACAAAAAATCACGTAATAAATTAGAAAACAAAAATTAAAAAATGGAAAACCTGATATCATCTATAAAATCAGGCATTGGCAGAATTAATAAAATCTCCAACCTTGGCCATAATGGACATACAACGTGTAATAGGCAAAGCTTTGGGTGAGACAGAAGTATCTGCTATTTTCAAAATAATGTGGTTCTGGTAAAAAATTTTGAATATATACTTTAGAGGCAGGTATTTAAAGATGTGGACTTGGAAACAGCTGAGGGAGGGTGATGAGGCGGAACAGTAAAGGGAAGTTTTCAGAATATGTGGGACTTCTCGATATTTAGGACTAAACTCTTAAAAGGAAGAGAGTCTAAGAGGATGTAGGGGTACAAGAAGCCCAGGTGTTAAAGTGATTAAATTCAAAAAGAGTCTAATCAGTAAGAACAGTATGTAATTTCATTATGAGATCAATGGGCCAGAGAAATATGCTTTAATTGGCAAATTTACTCATTCACATTCTGTGTAGCTCCAACATTCCATGATCACTTATTTCACTGGATATTGGGCCATTTCTTTTTTTTTGACATGTATTTTTTTTCTTTACACCCATTTAAATCTAATTGATTTTATTCTGTCTTCTGGAATGGGAAATTTATCATCTATCAGGGGAGAAATGGTCATGATTATTAGTTCAAAGGACATATTTGAAATTTCTTTTAAATATTTTATAAGGTACAACCCTAAAAATTGTGAAGAATGGCATGTAGTGCCATTAGTTATGGAGGATCTCAGGGCACCAAAAGAAAAAATAAGGTCAAATGAGGATTGTGTTCATTGCTTTCTGGTCTCCTCTTTAATTGTCTCCATCCTTCTTCCTTCTCACACCTCTTCTCCTTCCTTATGTGCTTTTTGTGGAAGCAATTGATTTGACCAGCAAAGAACTTGCTTATTTGTTTACTAAAAAACAAATAAGTAAAACAACACCAAAACAAACAAAAAACATTTTAGTAAAAAAATGTAAGTAAAGCAGAAAAGAAAAATAGATTCTAACACTAGCCAACTGAAGTAATTTGGTATCAAAGACAATTTACAGTCTGACAGGAATCATATTTTAAACCCTGATCAACTCTAATGCAATTCTTTGGCATAATTATGTGCCAAGAATCATAGATGGATATCACATACCTATATAATTTTCAATTATTAATTCTGTTCATATCCAAGTGTTATTATCAGTCACTTTTTATAACAAGAAATTTCTCACCTGATTTGATGCAAGCACAGTAATTTTTTTACCTTCCAATCAGAATATATAAGCACATATGAATTTATCCATTCAAAAGTAGGTCAGCAAGATTTCTCAATCCATTGTTCAAACCTTCATTTCTAAAAGTGGAAGTGAAATCTCCTGGGTCCATGTTAACAATTGATTATTGAAAGTAAGACTCTAGTTTTTATATATGCTTATGGTTCAAGACAGCATATATGGAAATATTTGAGTGTTTCGTACATCTTTTATTTTATATCTAGAAAGGCATTAAGACATAAGAAAAATATATTTTTAGTCTAGTTACTTTTTAATGTATTAAAATACATTATGCAAATAACATCTGTCTCAAATGGGTAGAGGAAGGCATCTTATTGGACACAGACGATAGTCTAATGTGACTAACAGCCTACAATCATCCTATTATTGGGGTGAACGCCTGCACTAGAACAGTATTTCTTCACCTTCATAACACCTAGCTGTCCTTTCTCCTAGTTGAGTTGCTAGTTTCTTGCCAGGTCAAAAGACAACATTTAATTGCAGCAATCCTGTTATTTAATTTCTCCTGATACTCTAAATTATAACAAACATTGTACAGAATGAAATCCTAAAGTCATGTCATTTGAATACCAGGACCAAATGCCTGTGGTTTCTCAAAGGTATATGCTAGGGAAAGAGCAAACTCATATGGGACCCTTTTTATCTTGCGGACAGGACTTGAATATTTGGAAAGGTCAGCAATTCTGAGCAGAGAGTCTCATTCCAGTTAGTCTAGTTTCTGAGGCAGAAATCTACAGAGTGAAAAAGTGATCAAGTCCCTATTTATTCCCTGCTCTTTCTCGCTTGCCCTCTTATGACTGCAGGGTATTTAGAGAAACCCCCAGTCATAGCGAACCACAATGCCAACATGCAGGCCCACTGAGAAGAAAGGGTTCAACCCATGTGACACACCCCCTTGTCCTACTTGTGCCTCCTCTTTTTTGGGAATATTATTTTCTTTACCCAAACAAGGACGGTACAGAGTTGTACTGAATAAGTAAAAAATAATTGACTTCATTTTTTTTAACTTCCCTTAGAGGAATTTCAGACTGATTAGATGAAAGTCTCTGTAATTATTTTTAAGGCTGTTTTACATGATCTTTCCAAGATGATGAAAAAAATTAAGTCAAAGGAAGAAAAAGGACCAATCAATCCAAAATATTCAATGAAAAGTACTGGATAGAAAAGTAGATATACATTATTATAATGGGTACATTAATATGATATTTACAAATAGTAAATGGAAAAACATAAAAAAGTGAGTTTTCCTGAATTGTGGCATTTCCTGAATTGTGGCATTTAAAATGTTGTCTCTGTTTTCTAACAATGAGCGTTATGTTTTAACACATTCAGAAAAAAATTTACACTTAAAAAAGTAGTCAGGGAGCTACTCAGCCTCAAGGGAGAATCATTTCAGATACTATATATGGAACATTTCCATTATAGGAGACCCCATGATTTCACACTTTCCATGTATAGAAAAAATATATTTTAATATTGTTTACTGATAGGAGGTATTCAAGTTTATACAAAAACAAAGAGGCCATTTCTGCTGTTTTAATTCCCATCTTCATTTTCATGTTAGAAATACGCATAGGCACCTCGACAGTCAGCCAGTCCCTTATCTGCAATGATTACTTTAACAGTATCCCCCAAGGCTTATCATGTCATATTGTTTGACCTTCAGTTAACCAACTCCTGCTGATTTCTTTAGTGGTCTCCTAAGACAGGTTTCCCTTACTTATATAGAGTGTAATGGAGACACTCTTGTAGGTTTTCTTTTTTACTACATCTCGAAAATCCCATTAACAGTGTCTCTATTGTAATACTCATCTAATTATAACATGCTCCTTGCTGAGCTCAGAGTGCAAGCATTCTAATAAAACTGTGGTCCCATACTAAGAAGTGGAAAGAAATAGCCGTCATTCTCACTTCAGCAGTAAATTTTAATAAATTAGAGTCTGCAGAATTTTAAATGCTCTTGGCAAAGGTAAAGTGAAAGGGTAAGTCTACTACTGATTTGGGCATGACCTAGGGATACATAAATACCCTGTTTCAATTTTAACTGGATTCTGATTTGCATGTCCTAACCAAACCGGTCAAATGCTATTTTCAGAAGAAATCCTGGGATCCTCTGCCTCTGTGGCTCTGCACAGTCAATTCTCTTCTTCCTGAAGGCATTTTCCTTCTGTCATTGTTTGTCCAAATCCTATTTCTTCAAAGTTCTACACAAATATTGCTGTACTTTAATTTTACATAGCCAAAAACATTCTTTCTCTCTTTTGCCTCTGAACGTAATAGAATTTTGTCTGCACTTGCTAAGGCAGGAAGGTCATTTTCCGTCTTGCATACATCTGTTTCTATGTCCATCTATGATAGAATCTTCAGGGTTGGTCATCTGATCAAACAGGGAGACTACATTTCCCATTCTCCTTTGCAGTTAGGTTTGGGGCAGATGACTGTGTTCTAGCTAGGGGAAGGTGGACAGGCTTGGTTCATAAAGTATCTCACATGATCCTACTCCCTCTCTCTTTGCTCTTTGGACTCCTGAATACAGAATCCAATGAAGAATCTGAGGAGTCCCTTAAAAGTAATAGAGCCATAAGATGTGAGGACTGGGATCCCTGGGCCACCATATGGAAGGCTTCCTGCTGAAAACCTATTTCAACTGTGAAGTGAATAGGAAAACTTGATTGTATTATGATAGATTTTGGGAATATTGTTGTTAACAACAGCTAGCACTAATGATCTTGATTAATGCAATATGTTATGCCCTCCTTATAGGATGACTTAGCTATGGTTGCTATATCAAAGTTTCCCAGAGCCATGTTTCTAGCCTTGACCTTTTCCCTGAGCATTAGATTTGTATTTCTTACTGTCTACTGTACATCTTCCCATGGATGTCCCACAGACCTCTCAAACATAGCATTTACCAAATAGAAACTAAGATTATCAACTCTGTTAGTTTCCTGGGACAGCTGTAATAAAGCACCACAAACTGGGTGGTTTAAAACAATGGAAATTTACTGGTAAGAAAGAATCCTTCTTGCCTGTTTTTATTTTCTAGTGGTGGCTGTTAACCTTGGCACTCCTTAGCTTGCAGCTGCATCATTCCAGTCTCTGCCTCTGTCATCACATGGTCTTCTCCCTGTGTATCTCTGTCTTTACATTGTGCTTTCCTCTTTTTATAAGGACATGAGTGATATCGGAGTAGGGCTCACCCTAATGACCTCATCATAATTTGATTATATCTGCAAGACTATTTCCAAATAAGGTCACTTCCACAGGTACCAGGGGTTAGGATTTCAACATATTTTTGGTGATCACAATTCAACTCATAACATTAACCCACAATTCAGCTTAACAGAATCACTAGCATCTTGTCACTTGGTACTGGAACTTAAAAGTTATTCAGTATTTCTAGCTCCTTCTTATACTTCTTTGGTATATCATGTCAGTATAGTATAAGATTTCTCCCTTCAAATTCCCTTCCTATATGTTCTGTCACTGGTATAGATTTAGTCTCACTGTTTTTTTTTTTTCTTGCTGGAGACAAATTCCATTCTCTTTCTCTACACTTTTTGCAGAAATCTTCCTAATCATGTAACAGTTCTGTTCAAAAAATTAATGGCTCCAATTATACTTCCTCTCACCAGTAGCTTCCAAACTTGCACACTGTCTTTTCACGATGATATCCATCATGGCCATGCTTTAGTTTTTTATTTTGTTTTGTTTATCCTTATTTAGAGTGCCTGTGATGGAGATGACTTATGAGTATCTCAGGTGATAGATAGTATACAGATAGTTAAGCGGGTGAAGCCATAGATTATCCAAAGATATTGTAGATTCAAAGTAATAATAGTGCTTTTATAAATGTTCAGTGTTTGCAAAGAACTCTGATATGCATTATCTCTTTTGAGAGTCACAATTCACAACCATCCTATAAGGTAAGCTAATAATCAAATTATTTGATTAAGAAACTGATATTGAGAAGTCTAATTTACTAGTTCAAGGAAGCCCAGGTATTTATTAGCACAGATAGATTTCATCTCCAAATACTTGTACTACAAATTTCATTCATTTCACCACAGCAAGCTTGCCTAAGAGGACACAGGGCGTATATTTGAAGATCTCTTTGAGTTTAAACACTAGCATAGGAAAATAAGGCATTAGAGGACAATGGCCGAGAGGAGTCTGACATTTAGAAGGGTCATCAGTGAAGAGTAATGTTAGGAGAGCAAGGGAGGAAAATGATCCATGTAGAAAAAAAGATAAATAGTAATGTATTACAGAAGTATCATATACGAATTTATGTTGAAATTCACAACAAGAACTGGACAAAAACATAATCAATTAATGAAACAATAAAATTTGAAATTAGTTGACCATAGTGAGTTGACATCAAGGTCTAAATTATGGCTTGGAAGTAAGTCGATGAACAAACCAAAAACACTGTCTAAGAGATGTTGTGTTTTATAAATACAGTGGGTGGTCAGCATTATTAAGATGTCCAAGAAATAATAATTGATGTCATAGTGTTATTAGGAAAATAAAAGACATCTTGAAAATCTAGATCAAACTAGAGTTATACCGTTAGTTTAATTCTTAGGTCCACCACTGAGTGATGTTGGCTAAAATAGTTTACCTTTCTTAGATTTTTTGTTTGTTTTGTTTTTATTTTAATAAGCTACTTCTAAATTATAAAAATTTTGGATTTCCATAGTGATTTTTAGATTTTATAGCTATATACATATATTAAGCAAAACATTTGTTATTTAAAATCCTTATAGAAGAGAATAAATTTTATTTGATGCTCTTAAAACTCTTTTCAGCACTCTGCTTCCTTTTTCCATTAAATAATTTTTATAAAACAATGCTTGATGATATGAAATTTCTTATGAACAAAACTAATAAATGAGATGGTAGAGTAGAACTTCAGCATATAATTGGATTGGGAGTTAGATTTCATCTGGATAGATTTTACAGCATATTTAAAGTTCTGGGAGTTGACCCATAATTGCAGAAGATTGAGGAATGAATGGCAAGAATAGATTTCTGTGTTTAAGAACCTAATATTAAATGAAAAACGATTAAAGGAAAAACTGGCTGGAAAATAAATTTCTGTTCTAGGGATATTTGAGCATATTGTGGTTATGGGAAAATGTCTGTGACATAAGAACAATTAAAGGCACTAAGGAGGAAGGATTACTGATGAACCAAGTCTTGTAAGAAGCTGTCAGAAATAGGGGGCCAGGTATTTGTTGGACCAAACTGACACTAAGAAAGGAGATTCCTTCTAGAAGTCTGGGAATGGTCTCTTCTATCTGCCATTAGTCACTGATCTTAAGTCCCATTCTATTACTTAAGGCTTGGGTTTTTCTTGAAATATTTGTCTTTATAAAAGTCCTCTGCCGATGCAGAGGACACGGGTTTGTGCCCCGGTCCGGGAAGATCCCATATGCCGCGGAACGGCTGGGCCCGTGAGCCATGGCCGCTGAGCTTGTGCGTCCGGAGCCTGTGCTCCGCGATGGGAGAGGCCACAACAGTGAGAGGCCTGCGTACCGCAAAAAAAAAAAAAAAAAAAAAAAGTTATACCACTCATCTAATATCTATAAAAGGGAATCACTATTAGCAAATCCTTTGATTAGTATTTTATTTTTAGTTCTACCATGATAATCTGGTTTCAGTAATACAAAATGCTATGATACAACTGTCAGCCTCTGGAAATATTGAATCAGGCTGACTTCTTGAGCCAATGAAAAAATGGAGACCTTGAAATAATAGAGTGGTTAAGATATTAGCATGGCTTCTACTCCTGCTACTTACTAGACATGGATCTTGAAAGTATTACTTAAACTAAATGTCAGTTTATAGTTATAATCTATAACTTGGAGAAATTTCAAACTCATAGGGCTCTAACAGAAAAATATTACCATGGAAACTGGCTTCCAAGAAGCAATATATTACAGCTATGATTTCTGTTATTATTTTAATATTCTTTCTTAGCTGATGTACATGATTGTAGATGAAAGGTTCAAACAAGGATGATTTCATTCTTTTTACATGTGTTTCATTTTGTTTACATGGAAGCAAAATATTTAAAAAGATTTAAATAGTTATTAAAACTGTACTGTGATACTATGTTCAGAGATATAATGTAATAATAACACAAACAACAATTCAATTTATATTCACATGGTACATGTTCTTAGAGCTTTATAAAAAGCCCCTGTAAATGAAATTAATCTCTTCACATTTTAATTATTTGGTCTCAGGGTATATAATTTGTGGTATCATCATTCCTTCAGGTAAAAGTAAAATAAAATGCTTAAGTCTACCAGTCAAGTAGATAACAGGAGATAACCTATTCCAAACGGTTTGGATTTCCTATTTGCATGCAGAAAGTAGTAGTTCGTTAACACCTGAACAATTTAAAAACTGGGTCAGAAATAAGGGCTGCAAAAATCTCAAAAGATTCAGATGATATCTCTGAGGTCCTGATTAAATTTGAATAAAACATTTTCCTAAGAACTAATGTTCTAATACACGAAGCACTAAATGATTTGTGATCTCCAGACCTTTTACACATTAGTCCGGAAGCATGTCGTTTTTAAATTTATCCTTTTTACCTTTCTTTAAGCAACAAAAAATCTGAAACTGGACTCTAGTTTAAAAAAAAGAGAGTGGGTATTTATGTCAAGGTAGAATTTAAAGAGCAGAGCAATTGCTCAGTACAAGAATATAAGAATATTGTTATGGAGACAAGTCTTGATGAGGCAAAATTATTTTCCAAGTCATGACTCTCAGAAACTGTCACATAAACAAATTAGCTGAATTTAAAAAATTAATCACAAGTAAAAGAAGCAGCCAAAAGAAGCATGACGGGGGAATATATGCTAATCTATGCACCATGATTTTTTCCTATAAGTGAAAATTGAAATGAATTGTAAAAGCCAATGAAGCAGCAAAAAGATGGTTGACTATAAATCCCAGCCAATGTCCTAGATATGTCATTCTCCGTGAAAGGCATGCTTTCTGATGTTGCATTTTCCATTAGCAAATGGGGCAGTGGAACACCAATGTATGTGCTTGCCTGGCTCATTTTGCGTGTCACCATTTATAACTTTCCACTGCCCTGAGGCATTGTGGCACCTGCCTCCCAAATGAGGAATATGCAACACTAATAGTTTTTTGATAACACCCTAGTAATTACATGACCCTTGAAGGGCTTTTTTTCAAAATTCAAACCTCACCTTCCCTCGCTTGAGTGTGAAGCTAATCTCATTCCTGGCTTGGAACCTGGTTATTAACTTTCCTTTCCTTGACAGATATGGTGGGTGATGGTAGAACAACAAGTCAGAGAGGAAGGTCAAAAAGAAGGAAGTTGGAACCAATAGATTTACTACAAGTAGCCTAAAGAAAAAAACTTAGAAGATGCTTACCTCTTGGAAAATTGACAGTCACCAAAGAGGGCCTCTACACAGTGACTTAATTTTTATTCTAAATGAAAAAGCAGTATCTTTTGAATTAAAGGGATTATATTAAGAACAGAAAAAAAAATGCTGGATTTCATATGTGGACATATATGTATTTAAGACTCGAGTAAAATAGGTTCTGACCTTTCAGTAGCATTTGCTTAACTAAGTGGAAATTCTCTTGTAGTTTTTTTTCTAATTTAATTTTATTTATTTTATTATACAGCAGATTCTTATTAGTTATCCATTTTATACATATTAGTGTATATATGTCAATCCTAATCTCCCAATTCATCACACAATCACCACCCCCCCCTCTGGCTTTCCCTCCTTGGTGTCCATACGTTTGTTCTCTACATCTGTGTCTCAATTTCTGCCCTCCAAACCGGTTCATCTCTACCATTTTTCAACGTTCCACATATATGTGTTAATATATGATATTTGTTTTTCTCTTTCTGACTGACTTCACTCTGTATGACAGTCTCTAGATCCATCCACGTCTCAAAAAATGACCCAATTTCTTTCCTTTTTATAGCTGAGTAATATTCCATTGTATATATGTACCACATCTTCTTTATCCATTCATCTGTCAATGGGCATTTAGGTTGTTTCCATGACATGGCTACTGTAAATAGTGCTGCATTGAACATTGGGGTGCACGTGCCCTTTTGAATTATGGTTTTCTCTGAGTGTGTGATCAGTAGTGGGATTGCTGGGTCATATGATAATTCTATTTTTAGTTTTTTAAGGAAGCTCTGTACTGTTCTCCATCGTGGCTGTATCAATTTACATTCCCACCAACAGTGCAAGAGGGTTCCCTTTTCTCCACACCCTCTCCAGCACTTATTGTTTGTAGATTTTCTGATGATGCTCATTCTAACCAGTGTGACGTGATACCTCATTGTAGTTTTGATTTGCTTTTCTCTAATAATTAGTGATGTTGAGCATCTTTTCATGTGCTTGTTGGCCATCTGTATGTCTTCTTTGGAGAATTGTCTATTTAGGTCTTCTGCCCATTTTTAGATTGGGTTGTTGGTTTTTTTAATACTGAGCAGCATGAGCTGTTTATGTATTTTGGAGATTGATCCTGAGTATGCTGATTCATATGCAAATATTTTTCCCATTCTGAGGGTTGTGTTTTCGTCTTGTTCGTAGTTTCCTGTGCTTAGCAAAAGCTTTTAAGTTTCCTTAGGTCCCACTTGTATATTTTTGTTTTTATTTCCATGACTCTAGGAGGTGGATTACAAAAGATCTTGCTGTGATTTATGTCAAAGGATGTTCTTCCTATGTTTTCCTCTAAGAGTTTTATAGTGTCCAGACTTATGTTTAGGTCTCTGTTCCATTTTGAGTTTATTTTTGTGTACGGTGTTTGGGAATGTTCTAATTTCATTCTTTTACATGTCACTGTCCAGTTTTCCCAGCACCACTTATTGAAGAGTCCATTGTGTATGCTTGCCCCCTTTGTCATAGATTAGTTGACCATAGGTGTGTGGGTTTATCTCTGGGCTTTCTATCCTGCTCCATTGATCTATATTTCTGTTTTTGTGCCAGTACCATATTGTCTTGATAACTGTAGCTCTGTAGTATACTCTGAAGTCAGGAAGTCTGATTCCTCCAGCTCCGTTTTGTTTCCCTCAAGACTGCTTTGGCTATTTGGGGTCTTCTGTGTCTCCATACAATTTTAAGATTTTTTTGTTCTAGTTCTGTAAAAAATGCCATTGGTAATTTGATAGGGATTGCATTGAATCTGTAGATTACTTTGGGTAGTATAGTCATTTTCACAATATTGATTCTTCGAATCCAAGAACATGCTATATCTCTCCATCTGTTTGTATCATCTTTAATTTGTTTCATCAGTGTCTTACAGTTTCCTACATACAGGTTTTTGTCTCCCTCGGTAGGTTTATTCCTAGTTATTTTATTCTTCTTGTTGCAGTGATAAATGGGAGTGTTTTCTTAATTTCTCTTTCAGATTTTTCATCATTAGTGTATAGCAATGCAAGAGACTTCTGTGCATTAATTTTGTATACGGCAACTTTACCAAATTCATTGATTAGCTCTAGTAGTTTTCTGGTGGCATCTCTAGGATTGTCCATGTATAGTATCATGTCATCTGCGAACAGTGACAGTTTTACTCCTTCTTTTCCAATTTGTATTCCTTTTCTTTCTTGAGATGTTAGTCAAGTAATTTCACGAAGAAATGCAAATCATAATCATGACAAATACAGTGAAGGAGAGGGTCATGGTTTAGAACTGTGCTATCCAATATGGTAGCCACTAGCTATATATGATTTATTAAATTTAAATTTGAATTTAGTAAATATAAATAAAATTTTAAAATTAGTTCCTCAATCACAGTAGCCACATTCCAAA
Source organism: Orcinus orca (assembly GCF_937001465.1). Lineage (NCBI taxonomy): Eukaryota > Metazoa > Chordata > Mammalia > Artiodactyla > Delphinidae > Orcinus > Orcinus orca. The sequence goes on from NC_064580.1 coordinate 22,997,136, forward strand.
TCCTCAGTAGCTACAAGTGGCTATTGACTACCATATTGGACAGCAAAATATAGACCATTTCTATCATTGCAGAAAGTTCTATTGGACAGTGCTGAATAATATATAAAACAGGATCAGGGAAACTTTCCTTTAGGAAGTAACAGTTGAATTGAGAACTGAAAGATGAGCAAGAATTAACTAGGTAAAAAGGAATTTTGGAAAAAATGGAAAGTATTTTCTTTCTCACAAAACATTAGAAACTTCTAGTTTCTTAGATTTGTCATTAAGATTGCAAAAAAATAAAATAAAATCATTACCTGAAAATGTGCAATTTGATTTCAGAGATTAAAACTTTGTAAACATGGTAAAACATGGTAAAAATATGGTAAACATGGTAAAAATAACACTCATATAACAGTTAGATGAACAACAGTTTTAATATTTACTGATAAAAAGACTGGGGACCTAAGATGTATTACCCTGTTCTCTAGTTCTAATAGGTCAAGTTCAAATAGCGGCAGAGTTAGAAAATATGATGTAGTCATTGATTCCACTTCTTGTAATAGTCTTAAATTATTTGGACAACTCTAAACATTTTTTAAAAGTATAAATTTACATATATTTATGAACATGTATAATCATCCTATCATATTTATTGTTCAACTAAATGAATGACAGAGGTTATTCAGTTGTAATTATGCCTGAATTCATCAAAGATCTGAATGTTAATGGTTGAAAAAGCAGACATAATGTTTTACATGTCTATTTACAGTTTAAGCCATAGTTTAATTTCTTCTGTTGAAAGGTCATGAATAATATGCACCATTATTATTCTTGCTCCATCTATTTGCTGAGTTAAGTGTGAATGTGATTATCACAGTGGTTCAATCTGCTGCTTAAGGTACGGGATCACTTTCAAGTTTTATAGTTTTACCTTCGTTTGCTTGAGGTTTACACAATAGGATATAGTGATTTGCCCTGTGATGAATCACGCTGTCTGTTTACAAACATATTTTTAAATAATTTGATTAAATAAGAGATGTAAAATTGCTACTCGTGTCTGTCGTAATATTGAGAAAGTTATTACTTTTACTCAGCTAACCAATAACCTCTTTTTCTACAGTATCTTATAGAGTACTACATAATTTATTCTATTAATGTATAAAAATAATACAATAAGTTAAATTCACTTCATTGTGCTTTTGTATCAAGATTCAATGTAGATTAAATCCATCTAGAGAGATTGTTACAGAAAAGAAAGCCTAAGTAAACTTCTTCAAATAGGAAAACTGGACTATGTGACAGACACACTGTTATGGATACTACAACAGAAGCAATAATCAAAAGAAACAATAAGTCTTATTTTTTTTTTTTTTGCGGGGGGTTCACGGGCCTTTCACCGTTGTGGCCTCTCCCATCGCGGAGCACAGGCTCCGGACGCACAGGCGCAGCGGCCATGGCTCACGGGCCCAACCGCTCCGCGGCATGTGGGATCCTCCCAGACCGGGGCACGAACCCGTGTCCCCTGCATCGGCAGGCGGACTCTCAACCACTGCGCCACCAGGGAAGCCCACAATAAGTCTTTAGTGCTTATTAATTACCTACTTCCATAGAGCTTAAATTCTATTGTGGAAAAGGGACAGTAAAGAAAATAAATAAGTAAAACATTATCTGTTGTTAGATGGTGCTAGTATTATGGAGAAACATAAGCCAAGGGAGAGGAACAAGGAGTATTAAGGAGGGTTTGCTGTTTTTAAAAGGGGGGCCAAGAAAGGCCTTATTTAAAGAGTGATATTTGAATAAAAATGAGAAGTAGGTGAGGAAGAAAGTGAGGCATGTGCATATCCAGAACAAAGCAATACAGGCAGATGCAACAGCAGATGCTAAGGTCATGAATTGAGCTGGTGTTTAGAGTCAAGGAATCACGAAGAGAACAGGTGCCTGAAGAAGAGTGATCAGAGTGGAGATAATAGAAGATGAGGTCAGAGACTTGAAGAGGGAAAAATTCATGACATTTGTTGGCCATTATAATATAGCTTTAGTTTCTACTCTGGTAGAGGGTGCTGGAGAGTTTTGAACAGAGAAGTGATCTGATCTGATCTATTTTTCATGTTCATTCTGGATGTTGTGTTGAGAATAGACTAGAGTAAGGAAAAGTTAGACATAGGATAGTTAGGAAACTATTGCAGTGGTCCAGGTCAGAAATGCTGATGCCTTGGCCTTAGCAATGAAAATGAAGAGAATTAATGAGATTCTGTATATGTTTTGCACTTATATTCCTTAAAGTTTGTTAACAGATTGCATGAAGGACGTGAAAAAAGAGAGGAGTCGAACCTGACTCCAAGGTTTTCAGCCTAAATAACTAGAAAGATGGAATTGCCAATAATTGGCTTGAGGAAGACTGAGGAACAGGTTTGTGAGGCAAGGTGAAGAGCTGAATTCTATTCATTTTAAGTACAAAATGTCTCTTAACCGTCCAAGTGGAGATGCTGAGTAATCAGTTGAATATAAGAGAGTAACTCAGAGAAGGGGACAAACCTGGCGTTATAAATCATGAAATCGTTGATTCAGAGATTGCTTTAATGCTTCCTGACACCAAAGTTGAACGGTTAGAAAGGGAAGAGGTCTAACGATAGCCCTAAATTAGAAGTCATGGACATGAGAAGGAAATACCAAAAATGACTGAGATGACACAGCCAATGAGTGTGGGTAGGGTTTCCTGCACTCATGTTTTTAAAAACCAAACTCATAGAAATAGAGAGTAGAATGGTGGTTGCCAGGGGCTGGGGGATGGGGGAAATGGGGAGAGTTTGGTGAAATGGTACAAGTTTTCAGTTACAAGAGGAATAAGTTCTGAGGATCTAAAGTACAGCATAGTTAATGGTACTGTATTGTATACTTGAAAGTTGCTAAGAGAGTAGGTCTAAATGTTCTGATCACACACATACACAAAGTAGTCATGTGAGATGATGGATGTGTTAAATAAACTTACTGTGATAATAATTTCGCAATATATACATGGATCAAGTCATCACGTTGTACATCTTAAACTTATGCAGTGTTATATGTCAATCGTATCTCGATAAAGCTGGGGGGGGAAGTGTTTCAATGAGGAGAGCATGAACATTTGTCAAATACTGCTGATATATTAAGAAAGATCAGCATGCCAGATTTAGCAATGTGTAGATCATCAATGACCCAGTGAAAGTAGTTTTGGAAGCATGGTGGTTGAAAAACCTGATTGAGAGTTGGGTTTAAGAGCCATCAGGAAGAAAAGCAACGGAGGTAATGAGCATATGCACAACTCTTTCAAGAACTGTGATACATAAAGGGAAAGAGAGAAATGGAGTGGCATCTAGAGGAATAAACTGGAACAAAAGCAATTTTTTAAGATGAAATAAATATCAGCATATTTGTGGGATCAATAGAACAAACCAGCTGAAAGGGGAAAATGATGATGCAGGAGACAATGACAAGAATTGCGGGAATAATGGCCTTGAGTAAGTCATCTATGAGGAACCTTGCCCTGGGTGTACAGGTTGTCCCGTGTTGGGAACATGGAAATGCCATTCAAAATAATAGGAAGGAAGATTGAAGGTAGGTGCAAAGATATAGGTAGGCGAGTGGATGTTGTGGAGTTAGCTTGTGAATATTCTTCAAGATAGGCTTTATTTTCTCAGTGAAGTAAAAAAAACGACCGTGAACTAAGAGAGGGAATGGAGTTGAGGGGCGAGGTATTGGATTCAGGGAAGGTATGAAATGATTGTTAGGAGAGTGAGAATAAATGGACTAGGGGAAAATGGTATGATTTCTGGGATATATTACGGGCACACCTGACCAGTCACTGTGGTGGTATCTTTTTCTTAAATTATATTCAACTACTCGAAAATAAATGCAAAATTGTGGGAGAGTTAGATTTAACCAGAACTGTGGTTTTGTGAGGTGTACAGGCTGAACTGTGTCCCTCCAATATTCATATGTTGTGGTCCTAAAGCCCATTATCACGGAATGTGACTGCCTCTGGAAACAGATTTTTAAAGAGGTAATTAAGGTAAAATGAGGTCATATGTGTGGGCCCTAATCCAATATGACTGGTGTCTTTATAAAAATAGTAGATTAGGACAATGCACAGACAAAAGATTGTGTGAAGAAAGAGGAAGAAGATGCCTATGTACAAGCCAGGAGAGAGACCTCAGAAGAAATCAACTCAGTGGACACCTTGACCTCAGATTTCAAGCATCTAGAACTGTGAGGAAGTAAATTTGTTGTTTAAGCTTCCCAGTCTGTGGTATTTGTTACAGCAGGCCAAGCAAAATAATACATTTGATCAGAGGTTTAACCTATCATTCTACTTACCTCCCAGCAAGGTGTGCAAGTTTTGGTTGGTCCACATCATTTACAAAACTTGACTTTGTCGATCTTACTCATTTTAGCTATTGTAATGCATGTGTAGTGGGTCTCGTCGTGTTAATATTTTCCTGATGCCTAAAGATGCTGAGCACTTTTTGATAATGATGGTTGACCTTTAATATTCCTTTCTCAGTGAAGTTCCTGCTCAAGTCTATTGCCTACTTTTGTTGGGCCCTTTGCTGTTTTATCTTTGACTTGTAGGAATCCTTTGGATTTATTGTGCATACAAATCTTTTGTCACATATATGCATTGTGAATATTTCCTCCCACTATGTAAATGGCCTACCTATTTTCTTAATGATGCCTTTCAATGAACAGAAATTTTAAAATGTTAAGAATTTAATATTTATCTATTATTTTTAGTGCTTCCTGGGTTCCACCTAAGAAGTTGATGACCTCAAGTTTATGGATATATTCTCTGTTTTCTTATAGAAATGTTATACTTTTTAAAATATTACATGTAGATCTATCATCCATCTTGAACTAATTTATGTGTGTGGTGACTGGTAGATGTTTATATTCATTTTAATCCCTACTTTTATATAGTTGCTTCAGCATCATTTGTTGAAAAAATGTTTTTTCTCCATCACATTGCTTTAGTGCCTTTGTCAAAAATCAGTTTACTGTTTAAACATGGCTTTATTTCTTTGGCCCCTATTGCATTCCATTGATCTATGTATCTATCTTTTTGCCAATACCATAGTCTTGATTACTATAGCTTTATATTAAGTTTTATAGTTTTCCTTTTCAAGAATATTTTGACCATTATAGATCCTTTGACTTTCCATATACATTTTAGAATCAACCTGTGAATTCCTATTTTAAAGAGGCTGCTAGGATTTTGATTTGGATTGCACTGAAATTATAGAGCAATTTAGAAACAGCTCACATTTTAACAACATTGAGTATTCCATTCCATGAACATGTTTTATCTCTCAATTATTAAAGGTCTTTCAAAATTTCTCTTATCAGTGCTTTGTTTATTTTAGTGTAGAAGCCTTAGGCATAAATTGTTAAATTTATCTCTTAATATTTTATTTTTGACACACTTGTAAGTGGTAATATTTTAACTTTCATTTAATTGTGCATTTTTGTATATTGACCTGGTACATTCTGTGACTTTGCTAAATTCACTTACTTGTTCTGATGGATTGACTGATGATGGATAGGTAGGTAGGTAGGTAGATAGATAGGTAGGTAGATGATAGATAGATTTAGATTGCTTTAGTTTTTGTGCATATGTAATCATGTTGAATAAGACACTTCTGCTTCTTCTTCTCCAGTCCTCATGCATTTTTATTTCTTTACCTTGATTTGTTGAACTGTCTAGGACCTCCAATGTAAAGGTGAAGAGAGAAGTGGGAGTCTCCTTGCTTCATTCCTGATCTTAGGGATACAGCTTTCCCTCCTTCAGCATTGGGTATGCTGGCTGTCTGTCATTCATAGATGCCCCTTATGGGGTGGAGGATCAACTTTGTTCTTAGATTGCTGAGAATTTTTATAATAAATTATTTTTACATTTTTGTCCAATGCTTTACTGAAACTATTGAGATAATTATATGATATTTTGGTTATCTTTTTAGCATTAATATGGTAAATTACATTGCTTGATTTTGGAATGATAAGTAAACCTTGCTTCCTGGGATAAAGCTTACTTTTTCACTTGGTATTAACCTATGTATTTCAGAATTATTTCTGCTAATATTTATAGATATTTGTGGATGTTCATGAGGTGTAGTTGTCTATAATTATCTTTGCTCATGATTTTCTTGTCTGGTTTTGGTATCAGAGTTATGCTGGCTTCATAAAACGAGTTGGGGAATGTTTGCTCCTCTATTTTCTGGAATAATTTGTTCAGAATTGGTATTTCTTCCTCAAATACTTGGTAGACAATTTATTTTGCAAATTTGTTCTAATATAAGCATGTAAAGCTTCACATTTTATTTTAATCATTGCTTTATGGCATTCTACAAATTTTAATATGTTCAGTTTATTTTTATTTAGTTCAAAATATTTTCTAATTTCACTTGTGATTTCCTGTTTTACCCATGCATTATACAGAAGTGTGTAATTCCTAAATATTTCTAAATACCTGGTAATTTTCCTGGTATCTTTTGCTATTGATTTCCAATTTAATTCATGTAGTCAGAGAACAGACCCTGTACTCTTTTAATCCTTTTCAAAATGTATTGAGGCTTCTTATGACCCAGAATATAGTCTCTATTGGTGAACATGCCATGGGTACCTGAAAAGAATATGCATTCTGTGGATGTTTTGTGTTATGGTTATAAAAAATGTTAATTGGATAAAGTTGAATATTAGTATAGTTCAAATATTTTATATGTACTACTTTTCTGTCTCCTTGTTCTGTAAATTACTGAGAAAAAATGTTGAAAACTACAACTTTAACTGTTGATTTGTCTATTTATCCTTTTAGTTCTGTTAGTGTTTACTTCATGTATGCCTAGATTTATCAATAGGCTATGTACATTTAGGATTGCTATGTATTTTAAATGAATTCACCATTTTATAACTGTCGTTAACTCTAGTAATATTCCTTATCCTGAAGCCTACTTTGATATTAATATAGATTTTCCAACATTCTTATTTTTATGATTTGTATGTTTTGTCTTTGTCATCATTTTATTTTTATCCTATCTATATCTTTACATTAAAGGTTCACCTGCATGTTTTGTAAATAGCATAGAGTTGTCTTATTGTTTAAAATTTCTTCCTTTTAACTGGAATTTTTAGCCCAAGTACATTTAACTTCATAGTTGATAAGCTTGGGTTTCAGTCTATCATCTTGCAATTTATTTTCTATTTGACCTATACGTTCTGTGTTACTTTTGCTCCTTTCCTAACTATTTTTGTATTGCATATTTTCTTATGTTTCATTTTATTTCTAATATCACTTATTATTTAAATAACTTTTTTATTTTTAAAACTATTGCACTATAGTTTATAATGTGCATCTTTAAATTATAGTATACAACATATCAATGTTATATAACTTTGTATATAAGGACATGACACCAGTATACTTCTACTTGTCTCTCTCCAGCCCTTTATGCTATTGTTGATATACACTTTATTTATTTATGGTATGTGTGTATACACAAAAACATATATACTTGATATCTATCTGTCTACTATCATCTGTCAGATCTTTTTTCTCTCTGTGCTCTAATTTGGATAGTTTCCACTGCCCTGTCTTCAGTTCACAGATATTTTCTTCCATACTGCTCTTTCCTAATCTGCTGTTGAGTCTTTACCATTAATTATTCATTTCAGATATTATATCTTTCAGTTATAGAATTCCTCAGTTGTTCCTTTTCATAATTTCCATTTTCTATAAGATTCTCATTATGTTTATATTTTTCTTTAAATTAATAAATGTATTTATAACAGATTTTTAAATGTCATTTACTGCTAATCCCATTTCTGCATGTTTCTATTGCCTAATTCTTGCCTAGATATAGGTCACAAATTTCTTCTTCTTTTCCTGACCTAGAATATTCTAAGTTATACATGTACAGCTTGGTATTCAGTCAAAGATTCAAGCAGATCCCTAATGCAGATGTTTGGAGCTCATTCTCTTTGTAAAGTCTTCTTTTTTGATACACTGCCCCACAAGTTCCAGCTACTTCGGAAGCTCTGGACAATCTTGGTCTCCCCAACTCAGCAAGAGATCTTTATGCTCCTTTTGGGATCCAACCCTGTGCCACGATCTAGAAAGTGTTTCCAGACATAAATCCAATCGCTTTGTTTGCCTTCTCTCAGGTATATCAGTCCTGCCCTGCTTGTTATCCAAGGTCTGTAAATAGTTGTTTCATACGCTTTGTCTAGTTTTATAGTTTTTTACATTAGAAGGGCTATTCCAGTACCAGTTATTCCACCAATGACTGGATGCAGAAATCTGTTATTTTTCATTCAGTTTTTAAATCAATTCATTAATTCATTATCTCCCTGAACAGATATTTATAAACAGCAGATGCTGACAGTAGTACACACTGATTGATAAGACACTGTCCCTGCCTTGAAGGAGCTCTCAGTTTATTGGAGTAGAGACTGATAAAATAATTTCAATGCAATGTGATCAGCATAAAAAGGGAAGATTTAAAAGTGCTGTTAGATAAAAGCACAAGTATTTATTATACACTTCATCCAGACCAAGTTCAAGTTTTATGGTGCTCTCTAAAATCATGGATCTCAACCATGGCTGGAACATTGGAAGCCCTGGGAAGCTCTAAAAAATACTGATGCCTGGGTCCTACCCCAGATTTCTTGATTTAGTTAGTCTGGGGTGTGGCCTGGGCTTCGGACTTTTAAAACTCTCCTGTTAATATTTGCTTTGAAGCCAAAGTTGAGAATGTTAATCTATGGTGATTTTTATCAGATAGATCTTATGAATGTGTGGATTGGTAAAAACTACTAATGGTGTTCTACAAAAATGTATACTGTGTTTTCTGTCGCCAGTGTCTCAAAATGGTTGTTTCATATATTTTTCCAGTATTATAGTTTCACCCTTTTTTGGTTAAATTATATTGATTAAACAAATTGGCAGTGCATCTATTCATCTAACAAATACTTATTGTGTCATCTTTTTATATTCACTGTGCTAAGTGCTATAGCTTTAACATTGTGGTAAGTTGACCATAGCAAAGGGTAATATGCTACTTGACATTACCTTGACAGTGAAGTTTTCTCATAAGACTGATGTTTCAGAAGTCTGTTGGTCCATGTACATGTACATTCTTGTTAAGGTACAAATACTCTCCACATGTGTTATCTACAGACCATTCAGTATGTCAATAGTAAATCTTTCTAATCTTGAGCCTCTTAGACCCCTGGGTACAGCAATGACTAGAGAAAATCTGTGAGATATTTTCATTCTCTATTTCTCTACAGGCCTAAAATCACTTTCTCAGGAATACTTGTAAATGAAAATAGAGAGTAAAACACCAATTAGCTCTATCTTTTTCCTGTGTCGAATGCCCATCTTCTGATAGATGCTTAAATAATTTAAACTGAAAAAATTATTTCTGGTGAGTTTAATGCTTAAATCACTTAGCAGGCTTGTATTCATTTTTAGTAAAAATATTGTGATGCTGAAAAGGCTTAATCTTTCCACCAATGTATTCAAATCCAAAGTTCAACCCTGACAAAGAGCACATGCATTAGGACTGAGAACAATTTAAAATGAATATATATTGTCAATTTCATATTTAGAGCTCTAAGAACCAGATTTTTCCCAAGGAGCACTTTAACACTATTTGTTTTTGTCTTTAAAGAGCCAGGTAGTAAATATGTTATCTTTTAAATATTTTTAAAATTTTATTTATTTTTTATTGAAGTATAGTTGATTTAAAATATTGTGTTAGTTTCAGTGTAGAGCACAGTGATTCAGTTATATATGTGTATATATATGTGTGTGTGTGTGTGTGTGTGTGTGTGTGTATTCCTTTTCAGATTCTTTTCCCTTATAGTTTATTTCAAAATATTGATTATAGTTCTCTGTGCTATACAGTAGGTCCTTGTTGGTTATCTTTTTTTTTTTTTTTTTTTTTTGCGGTACACAGGCCTCTCACTGTTGTGGCCTCTCCCATCGCGGAGCACAGGCTCCGGACGCGCAGGCTCAGCGGCCGTGGCTCATGGGCCCAGCCGCTCCGCGGCATGTGGGATCCTCCTGGACCGGTGCACAAACCCGTGTCCCCTGCATCGGCAGGCAGACTCTCAACCACTGCACCATCAGGGAAGCCCTGGTTATCTATTTTATATATAGTAGTGTGTATATGTTAATCTCAACCTAATTTATCCCTCCCCCCACCCCTTTTCTCCTTTGGTAACCATAAGTTTGTTTTCTATGTCTGTGAGTCTCTTTCTGTTTTGTAAATAAGTTCATTTGTATCATTTTTTTAGATTCCACATATAAGCAATATCATATGATATTTGTCTTTGTCTGGCTTAGTTCACTTAGTATGATAATCTCTAGGTCCATCCATTAACACTATTAAAGTGATTAAAACCAAGTCCTTTTTATGGCATTTGAAATTAAAACTCGTTTTTTAAGTTGAAATGTAATTGATATAGTACAATAGTTTCAGGTGTACAACACAATGATTCAATATGCGTCTGTACTGTGAAATGATCACCACAGGAAGTCTAGTTAACATCCATCTAGTTTTTTGATGATAGCAAGGAGAAGAGGTAGGACTAGAACAAAAAAATCGGTCATTTCATATGGATTCTTACTCAGAATTACAGGCAATTAGTAGGTTGCAGGGGACAATATTTATGGCAATATTCTACTTCCAGGGTTGCCTTACTCTCCATAATTAGAGTGTAAGATGACAGTTGGTGAGTTTCATAGGAAAACGTAGCACTCTTTTACCCCAAGAACTATCTCAATCTCTTCAACTAGACTCTAAGCTTTAGTGAGAACGAAGTGTGTCTGCTTTGCTTGCTAGTGTATTTCCAGAGCTGGGGGCTGCAATAACTGGATTTGTATGAATTGTAAAGTGTGGTAAAAAGGACCCTTACTGGAAAGTCAAGATACTCCATTGCCCGAACCTTAAATGGTGCCCTAACATCACTGGACTTCAGACACGAGAAGAAAATGAGAGATTAGATATTTTTTAAAGTTTTCTTCAGCTCTAACATCTGTAACCTTAAACTGATAAACGCCTCAAAATCCTAACTTATAAATTGTGATTCTGCTGCAGATAATGTAGTGTAATGGGAGTAGCAGGGCACTTGGAGTTACTTATTCTTAGCAGTGTGGTCTCAGAGATGACATCAACCTTCTCTGTCCTGCACTTTCTGCTCACATACGGTAAAACTAAAAGCAACCTCCAATTTGTTGTTATGATTAAATTAACACTGTGCTACACAGAAACATAGTAGTTACTCAGTAAATGGTAGCTATTATAACTTGAACAGTTTTTATAAGTAATAATATAAACTTTGTGGAGGTTGGAGCCATATCTATCCCATTTTGCAAATATCCCCAGTACTTGACCCCGTGCCTCATATATAATGGTCATTAATTAAATATATGTTGAAATAAAATTAATGATACTATTAATTATGGAGGAATTGGACTGAAGCCCAAACTCCTTATCTTGGCCTTATAATTCTGTAGCAATCTAGCTTTCAATCAACATTTATCCAGCTATTTTTGTGTACATATTTTTGAATCATCATGTGTAATTTGTTTTACCTGGATTATTTTCCTCTCTCTAGCCCCTTCACCCACCTGAACGAAGGAACTGAGGCTTTTTTCTGAGTTACCATTTCAGCTTCCTTTTCCTCTGTCCTGGCTGTGGAATGCTGACTACCTGACTCTTGGATAGATGAGGACTTCTTCCTTTGCATTTTGATACCAGGTACCTATTTCTGTGACATGGTAAGTCCTCAATATACATTTTTTTATATTGACTTAGATTTTGAGTGGATAAAGTGAGCAGAATGAATAAAATACATAGTAATTACATTTCAGGTACAAGTTTAGGACAAGAAATGCAACAATTTGTTATTTCCTCGCTGTAAAAGGAAACCAGAGGATAAATCAATGTTGGAAATACATTTGTCATGTAACAAAACAGACTGCAAAATGGTTATTTCACCCCACCCCACCCCGCTAGCCCTACTCACTCCCACATGTCCTTTTTCAGATGTATCACACTGCTCACTATTATCTTATCTGAAAAGAACCCTTTCATGACTTTTCTGCTTAACTGACATAATCATAAACGAGTGAGGTTGCCAAGCAGAGGTTGGTAGACGTTGGTTTAGAGGATTAGAATTGAGTTACTATATCTTTATCGTATGATGGATTCAAAATTTAAATTATCCAGAGACGTGGACTTACATTTTGTATCAAACCACACCATTATGCTTTTGTTGGAATTGGTTTTTGAATTCACTATTAATTGCTCCAAGTTCCCACAAATGTAACAACATGTGAAGGACACAAAAGTAGAAAAATCTATTTTTAATGTTCATTTTGTTCTTTTCTACAATGCTGTAGAAAAGAAAGCAAATACTAATTATCTTGTTTACAATCATCTAATTATTGGCAGGGGAGGGACTAAAAACCTCCCCCTAGCAATGTCTCTCTAGATGTAAAATAAACACCACAATTAAGAAAAAATGCAGCAACTCAAAAGAATGAGGTTTTCCTAATTTGACCATTCCAGGTGCTTAAAATTGTCTTCCAAAATGAACTAGTGCTTTAATGAATAGCCCAAATCAAACGAGAAAAGTTACTGAGAATTCTAATTCCTAGTGTCCAGAGGGAACAAACAGATAACTAAGCTCTCCTGTCATTTACTAAACCTCACATTAAAAAATTCTGCTAGTAGAGGCTGTTTAACAATTTTAGTCTCTTTTTGCCTCCAGCAACAGAGTTCATGTAACAAAAGTACCTATGGAGAACTAGTCTTTTAGACATATCAATGCAACACTGAAATAATGTTATAAAGCGATGGCCATGATAGCTGAGAGCTATTGCCCATTTTTCCCTATGTCAAGCCCCATTTGAAGTGTTGTACATACATTACCTAAGTTAAATCTTGGAGGAACAAAATGAAACAAAACATGAAGTAAGTGCTACGATTTTCCTCTTTTATAGATAATAGTGAATAAATGTGAGGCTTTGTGAGTTGATGAACCTTTGTTTTTCAATTGAAGTATATTTGATTTACAATGTTGTATTAGTTTCAGGTGTACAGCAAAGTGACTCAGTTATACATACACACACACATATATATATGTGGTATATATATATATATATATATATAATCTTTTTCAGATTCTTTTCCTTTATAGGTTATTACAAAATATTGAATATAGTTCCCTGTGCTATACAGTGGGTCCTTGTTGGTTATCTATTTTATATATAGTAGTGTGTCTCTTTTAATTCCAAACTCCTAATTTATCCCCCCCCCACCTTTTGGTAACCATAAGTTTGTTTTCTATGTCTGTGAGTCTATTTCTTTTCTGAAATCAGTTTATTTGTATCATTTTTTAAGATTTCATATATAACCGGTGTCATATGATATTTGTCTTTCTCTGTGATGAAACTTGACCAATGTCACACAACATCTACTTCAACACAAGCCCAATCAATCTAACTCTAGGACCCACTTTGTTTACTATTGATCTCACCACTAAGGTCACTTGGTGAATAGGGAAACACTGTCACAAGAAGAGATGATGAGAGAAAGCAAAACACCATGCCACTAATTTGAAATAAGAAGGAAAAAGACTTCTCCTTTTTTTGAAACTCAAGCATGAAGGTAATTAAAGTGTCACACTTCCTTCATTGCCTGATAGAAGTGACACCTGTGTAATTGTTGGAATTTTCTAACTTCAAATGCTGTCTCAAGTGGCTGATTTAATATCCTGAAAATGTGGTTTATTTCCTCAAGTTATGGAATTTAGTTGTCAAAATATTGTGTGTAAAAACACCTTGCAGATTTCTCCTTTACCTGCTTCTCCCTCCCTAACCAAAATATGAATAAGGTTTTATTTGTTTTGTTTTGGCTGACTTGTTTTGTTTTGAGTTCTTTTGTTTGTTTCATTTTTGTTTTGTTTTCCACAGGAGAAAATAGATCTTGCACTATGTGACACAAGAACCACAGATACACACATATATACATATTCACAATTTGGGAGCCCCTATATACCATTATAGCACAATGTAGGCCATAAAGGGGCATTCATTGTAGAATCCTATTAAGAACTAATCTTGAGGGGCTCAAAAGAAGACCAGCAATAATGATTACCTCTTAGTGTCATGAATGATTTTCCTGGCTCCATTCCACACACGTGGCAACAAAAGCTTTGCTTTCATCATGAAAGGCTTGAAAGAAGAGAATTTGGGTTGTGTCCAGAGGAAGTAAATCTGTTTTGCTCTACGCAGAGCAGTTAAAAATCGGATAAAATAGAATAGTCACCCAACTGTTTAAAAGTCTGAAATAAAACAAAAAGCACTGTCGCCCCAAATAGGACTGAAAACAGCGTCATTTCAGCTATCTTTTGGCCTCATTTGCCTTACAGTTAACAAATCTACCTGGAATCTACTTGCACTGTCCCAAATTGAAATCTATTGTATTTTAAAGGTAGAACTGAACAAGATATATGTTATAATAATAGAAGAAATCGGTTCCAGGATAAAACATTAGTAGAGCTCAAAACTCATTACTAACCATATCCTATTCGCAGTGATGTGCAAATGTAGGGCCTTTTGAGGAACAGCTGAAGGCAAGGTTTAGGTAATTAAGACTGTGCCACACACAGTGACCCCTAGCAGGTTTAACAGTGACAGTACCATTACATAGCATGCTGTCCCATTCTTCCTTTGAACCCTGAGTCACCGGATGGAGATAACTCCTGGTCTGCTTGACAAACGGATTAAAAGGGGAAAACGGTGGCATGTATTATGTATGCAAGTAGAAAATTTTCATCTATTTTTTAAAGTAAATGGAAACTGGATGAGACAGTAGGACAATATTCAAAGAGTCCTATGAAACTGTAACTCAAATATATATTGTTAAAGGAAAGGAATGACTTCATTTATTTATTCAAGTGAAAAATAAACAAATATTAAACAATCTATATACACACAGAATTTTTTTAAGTTAACTGTGTATATTCTTTCTAATTGGAAAAAAAGTAAAATAAGTTTTGGGCCACTATGTGACTTTGAAAGTTTTACCTAAGTTTTAATGCTCATCTGAATAATATCTTTAAAATGATTAAAAATAGTATGTCTTGAGACCAAGAAGAAACGTATCTCATCTGTGCAAAATTAATTTTCAAAATACAGTTTAAGAAGGTGGTAAAATCCTAGATTGTGAAAATTAGCAGTCGTTTTCTCTACAGGGGACAAAAATACACATATATTCTTATTGTCCAAATTTTGC
The DNA here is from genome assembly GCF_937001465.1 of Orcinus orca. Taxonomy (NCBI): domain Eukaryota; kingdom Metazoa; phylum Chordata; class Mammalia; order Artiodactyla; family Delphinidae; genus Orcinus; species Orcinus orca. The sequence goes on from NC_064580.1 coordinate 23,012,456, forward strand.
AGACGTTCTCAATCCTGAGTCATTTATTTATAGCACTGTGTTCCTGTTTTGTTCCTCTTTCAACTTCAGCACACAGAGAGAAGCCCAGAACACACACTCTGGAGAAAACATTAACTACTTTCTTTTTTGATGAACAACAATAAAAAGCAAATCCTGGCACCTGTGAAGAGAAAATGAAAGTTTGTTTAAAACAAACTTGGGTTTTATTGTTTTTCCCCCAAATGTCAGACCCATGATACAAACTCACGGCTTGGAATCTGCAATTTGAAAGAAGCAGTTGGCTGTGGAGAGAGCCAAAGATGCAACTTTATAACCAGCAAAGGTTTGAATTATTCATAAGGAAAATGCTTTTTTTTTTTTTAGAGATAAATCAGCCACCCAACTGCTAAAGTGAATTAAATTAAACTAAACTGGTCAACAAAAATAGGACAGTAAAGATTCCAAAGAATGAGCATAGCAAAGTATCCTTGGACTCAGCACTTTGCTGGAGTGGGAAGGGAGGGTGGAAAATCTTGTACAAAATCTTTGTTTTAAAAGACAATATGAATGTTTGGGTTGGAATTTTCTTTGCAGCGCTATTGCTTGTGAATATTACCCTGTTAAATGTGTGTTCCCTAAATATTGCCAAGTGAGATTTCCCATTCCTAAAGCAAATGCTGAAAAATATCATCTTCAGTGGGTGAGCCCATTTATGTCTTGAATGCAATATCTCACATTCTTTGGATGTGTTGATAAAGCCCTAGGTACTTGTCTATGAAGGTTAGAAGAAACATAATAAATATTTATGATTCCCTGACAACTTGCCTTTGGAACAACATTTTGATAGCGTTTTTGATAATTGAGAAGATTTTTAAAGCCTGTTTTCACAAATCTTTCAATGCCTTCATTTTTTAAACCAGAGCAAGCAGATATCCATCTGTAAATACGAAATAATCACCAAAGTCTCGTCGGTATAATTTGTCATACAAAAGATTTTAAAATTCAAAATATGTAAAATACATGTGGGTATACATGCATACATACATTTCTATACATTTTATATTTATATACGTACATTTTAAGTAACAGCTCATCCCAACATTTCCTTTGTGTTATATCTCTAAAATGCACAAGCATATAAACTCATTGCTGGGCTTCCCTGGTGGCACAGTGGTTAAGAATCCGCCTGCCAATGCAGGGAACACGGGTTCGAGCCCTGGTCCGGGAAGCTCCCACATGCCGAGGAGCAACTAAGCCCATGTGCCACAACTACTGAGCCTGCGCTCTAGAGCCCACGAGCCACAACTACGGAAGCCCGCGTGCCTAGAGCCCATGCTCCGCAACCAGAAAAGCCAACGCAATGAGAAGCCCATGCACCGCAAAGAAGAGTAGCCCCCGCTCGCAACTAGAGAAAGCATGCACGCAGCAAGGAAGACCCAACGCAGCCAAAAATAAATAAATTAACTAAACAAACTCATTGCTGTTGGTGAGAGAAAAAAAACTGAAAATACTTGACCCGGTTTATTGCTCCTCTATGAATATTTATATTAATCTGAAATGCTCTCAATGAATGTTGCATTTTCAACTAAGTCTGCCCTGAAAACAATGCATTGAATAATCTTAGTCTGGAATGAGCAAGACCAGTAAAGAGAATAAATATTGATGAGGTTGATGACAGAATAGATTTGTGAGGAATGGAGTCTAGACTGAAGATTGAGGCTTTGGCAACAACACCTAGAGTAATGCAATGTCAGAGAGAGTGAAGTGTCACCAATATTATTGCCAAATAAAGCCACGAGGAAAGAGCACTTTCGGAGTGGCACCTGTATGTGAGTCTACCTGAAGCCGATAATTAGAAGGTTGTAAGGATTGTGTGATCGATCAATATGGACCAGTGAAATGTCAATCTCTTTTTTGGAACATTACATTGGCCTAAGGGTTAAAGTTCGATGGTACTGTCGGTGCATCAACCAATCAGTAATATTTGCAGGGACTCCATTATCTACTTAATACAGTAATGATTGTTTTTACCGAGGGTTGCTGTCAGAAAATAACTCAACACTTCCCGCAGAAATAAACAAACAAGAATGATTGATCTGATCCTATTCTGCATTAGAGTAGTTCCCATAAAGACAGATGAGTGGCCAGGGTAAGTTCTTTGGACTTGATCCTGGAAGCCTGAGGGGTGAGAGGAATTGACACTTTGTAAATAGGGCTCGCCTCTGCTCCTGGTAAACCGAGTAAGGGCTCAGGCCAACCTACATTGTTATTCTTTTGTCCCTACCTTTTCATACACTTCAGGTGGATGTTTCTCAGGACCTTTAAAGTACAGTCACAAGAGATGGCCAGGCTGAACCAGCTCACTGCAGATTGATTAACCCAGAAAGTACCCAGTGATTGGAGGAATTCTTTGCGGTATCAATCCCACCACAACCCCGGCTCAGCTCAGTTCCTTCTAGCTGTACATTGGGGTAGAAGACAGGCCTCTTGGCTTTTATTTGGCTCAGGGTGAACTTTCCAAGGTGCTTTTCCAACGAGCACTTCAAGGATTCTGCAGTTAGATTTCAGCATTTCCTCTTGACAGTGTCTGAACTTAGCAGGAGAGCTTGGCTCAAACACACATTCATTCATATAATATATATCCTTGCAAAGTTCAGAGTACATACGCCAACCAGATTTCCAAAACAGTTAATTCAGGATTCTTAAGCAAATATGCTGTAATGAAGAGATGACTAGGTTTGAATAAAGAGGGACTAACCCCTAGTAAGTTATATTCTTGGATATCCCATCCAATAAAGCCTATCCAATCTCTGGTTGTGGAAGGTTCTGCAGATTTTAGGATAATCTGAGGGTGGATCTTATTTTCTAGAAATTATGGTCTACTGGTTTTGAGTGGCACATAGCAGGCACACAACTATTATTTGTTGTATAAACCCATTTAAATGAAAATCTATTCACCTAACATCCAAATATGTATTTGCCCTTTTAAAATGTACCTCTTGGTTAATATTTAGTCGTTTGCCATGTAATCCGTAATCACTGACTATAAAGAGACCAAGTTAGATGTAGGTAATTGCCTGCTCACCTACTCGTTAAATTAATTCATCAAATATTTATTAAGTACTAACCATGTACTAGGCACTACTCTGGGCATTTGTAATACATAAGTGAATAAAGCAGATCCATTTCTCTAACAATATTCTACATATTTTTCAAATAGTCTGAAAGTAAATGGGTCATCAGCAAATGGCTTTGATTCACATTTTTATAACTGATTCTATTTTTAACCATGTTTTAGCTGGGTAAAATTCTGTACCTCATGATAGCTAAGTTGCTTTGAATATTACTATGTCAATAATAAAAATAGAACCATAGGATAAGTACATAATGTGTTTGTATTCAGCAGTATACACTAAAGTTTACAGTCAGAGGTTGACTTTTGACAAGTTAAAAGCATTTTGAATTGCCCCAGGTAGAGAAAAATTATTAAATGAAGCAGAGTTGTTACACTGATTTTATTTCAACTTTCTATTTGATAAGTGTTCTGAATACAGATTAATAAGTGTACTTTATTTGCTCAATGTTTATTGTTCTGCCTGACTTAATAAGAGAACTAAATTGTAAAATGTATTACAATGTGAAAGTGCTATGAAAATAATTTTATTTTTGGGTGCTCTAAGAACTGCTATGTCACTTTTCCTGAACCCTGAAAAATAGTTAATTTAGTACAATTTAATGATTTCCAAATATATTTTTCTATGATTATCTATGCTTGTGACTTATAAACATGACCTTGTTTTTATATATGCAAACGTCCTGGTAATAACTTTCATTAATCCTGGCTTTTCACCCATATTTTTTGAAACACTGAGTATTGGATTGATCTCTGGCTACATTTTGCAGGAAAAAATAAGCACATAAACACACATAACAAGACATCTGAAATACAGTTTTTTAAATGGCATTTGAAGAATATAATATTTTTATATTTCAATTCTTTATTGACTGGATTTCAATTAGAGTTCTGAGAGCTCACAAGAAATGTCTACTAATGATTTTTTTCTAGCTAGATAAACTTATATTGCTCACATCTGCTGAAAACCAGTATAATATTATTTGCCTATTTGAAAAAACACTTTGATTCATACAACAATTTAGTGCACATAATTAAGAGAAGCAATATATTAATAAATGGTCTACTGAATCAAAGTTTTAAGTAGTTTGGTATCTTTAAATGAGAGATTTATGTATGTTTTAGTATCTTGACTGAAAACAACTGGCATTTTTCAGTTAATCTAAGAGATATAGTTTGGCATCTCACTTGTTCATCTTAATCGAATTTGGAAACAACTTTTCCTACAAAAACTTTTCTTCACATTAGTGTACTTGTCCATCTTCTTAAAATTTCTTTTCACAAGTTGACTTTTCCTTATCCTATTAAGTCTTATTGTTCACTATTGTTGTGATACTCTTTTCATGTCATCTACATTAGAAGATTAAATATTTTGTATCAATAACATGCAATAAAATGAAAGAGATTCACATTCTGGCTAACATTCCTTTTTTCAAGCTTACAAATTGACTGCCAAGAATTGGTTGTGAAACTTCACAAAAAACCCTGCCAAAATCAACTATGTTCCATGGGGACGATCAAATGTAGTGAACTAATGAGAACTTCCAAACCATAGTAATATTATAAAGGAAACAAATAAAATTGTAATATGATTGTAAATTTGTAATATAATCTTGGACAATGAAAATTAGAACCCAGGGGTTAATGAGGCCAACATCAAGGTCTCAGCAAGTCCAAAACACATAGACAATTATTCTCTTTCATGTGGACACTTATAATCTTGAAACTGAAGAATAATTCAAAGATGTAGGTTAACATGTCTCAAGAGGAAATTGGGGTTATATATGAATCCCTTCAGTGCAACTTTTCACCAGAAACTATTTGTTCAAAAACTGAATTATTTAGCAACTATGAATTGATACCTATTAAGTGTTCAGTGTGGCCCTAAAGAATGTCACAGTCTAATGGGGGAGGTAAGGGGTAGACAGACACA